>NC_084483.1:58525533-59775533 GCF_030035675.1 Rhineura floridana
ACTGACACCACATGTGATGCTCCTTCCCTGGCTCTCCCTGTCAGGTTCGTACCTGCACGTGGCTACTGCCTGTCACTAGGCACCACCAGGGACTCCACCAGTCCAGACCACTCTCTCTTATGGTTTCTCTTCCCGCTCTAGCACAGATCTCAACAGATCCCCCTGCTAGGCAACCACCAGTAACGTCCCAATACTAGTATTCCCAGAGACTCTGAATACTGGTATTGTTATTCTCTTCACCGCTGCCACCATTTGTTAGTTCCCCTTCAGCCTTGGTCATTACCTTACCCTCCCTTCTGGTCTGTGAAACCCCAGCGAAGGATCAGGCCTTTGGTAAACCAAATTAAGTATTTATTAAAGATAACAAAGCTAACAAGATTAACAAGAATTCTTCTTAAGGCACATAAGCATATGGTTTTACTCAATACTAATCTGAACTCCACCCCCCTCCTTCTTCACTCTCTCCTGGCAAACAACTCTCTCAAACCCCACCAAGCAACCCACTTTTTCTCTTTTCCCCCCCCCAGATTCCACTCTCACACTTCCTTTTAAACACTCAGCCAATCATCTCGCATTCTACTGCCCATTCACTCCCCCTCTTTCACTCCACTTACCATGTATCTTCTAAAACAACAACACTTACCATATATACATTAATATAGGAACATCACAGTCCCCCCACACACACCTTCCCGGTAACCCCTCCTAACAATTCTATGCCTCTTGCTACCATACTTTATAGAAACTATATTTCTATAAGATTAATTATGATAAATGCAAAAATTCCTCTCAGAATGACTCCCATGGTAGCCACAGGAGAAACGTCGTGTGCTGACTTAAGCAGGAAGACTGTGTTCTTCGTTGTGAACCCACAGTTAAGAGTGGTAGAGTACCAACAATCTGAATGCAATGCCTGACAACATGTACATGTGACCACTCAGCACCAGCGAAAACAATTGAAAGTTAGTATTGGTCACCTTCACTGAAATGAGAAAAAGCCTCAGTCTGTTTCTGGAGGCCAGTATTGCATTTCCATTGTTGCAGAAAATGTGAACTCTAAAACACTGGATGACAGTATCAGCTGTAATATTAACAATTTAAGTACAAAGAATGTACCATAGAAAGAAATTGGGTCATAATGGTAGACATCCTGTGAAACTTTTTGTATGTTTTGCTTTCTTCTAATACTACTACTGAAGACTGAAGAAATGCCTTAAACTTTTACTGACAATGTGTATAATTCGAGGGTCACCAACCTGAGCTTTCATTAAAAGAAAAAAGTCTCTAGCACTCCTAAAAAAAAAAAGTTGTGCAGCAAAATATACAGGCACCCTTCTGAGAGATTGTTGTGAAATGAACACTTATTAGTGTTTTTAGCCAATGGGTGAAGCCAGTTATATTCTGCAAAGACTGCTACACAATAAGTGTGGTTGAATGTTAAAGAATCCCCATTCCCCCAAAAGGCAAATGTGAAAACTTTGCAAAGAGGCTTAGGTATGTCTCTTGCTTTGCAGGAGCTAAAGATCAGGGACTCATTAAGAATTCACGGTATAGTTAACAGTACAAGGGTATACATATTGACTCAGAAGTAAGTCTTTTTGTGCTTAATGGGGGCTTACTTCCAACTAAGTGGGTATCAGATGGCAGCATAGGCTTTGGTTTAGGGTTGGCATTGGGGGGAAAATGGAGTTCTTGTGCCTTTAACAGAAGTTCTTTGTATCTGCCTGTATGGCAGGCAAACGTTCAATAGGTCAAGACTTCTCTAATATTAAGATACAATTATGGGAAAACTTCACCATGACTACTCTCTAATTTTGTGTTATGCCATGCCCCTGTGGTAATTTTGTGACTGGTATCCCCAACACTCTCATATTTGAAATGTGCCCTCTGATCTGCCAGGGTTAGAGGTTCTTTTAGGATTCAGACAAGGCAATGAGAGGAAAAGGCCGTTAGAGACACTCAAGTCCCTTTAATTGCCAGGAACTTTGCTATGGCAATACAGCAATACTCCAGTACATAGTGCTGACTCATGCTTACGTATCTCAATGATTATCCATCACACCTGTGTTTTGGCTATATTCTATTAGACTTGATAGACTACTTAATGGACACGCATTCTCAACGTCATATGCATTAATCACAAGTGTGCTGTTACATTCCA
Source organism: Rhineura floridana (assembly GCF_030035675.1). Lineage (NCBI taxonomy): Eukaryota > Metazoa > Chordata > Lepidosauria > Squamata > Rhineuridae > Rhineura > Rhineura floridana. Next base: position 58,527,695 of record NC_084483.1, read on the forward strand.
CAACTGGTACACCTGATTATTTTATCTGATATACCTGGCTGTCCTGTACTCCTTAGACTTTCTCTTAGTAACCATGAGAACATTTAGGCATGAAGGACACCTGAAAGAGAAATAGGCACTGAAGAGAACAATTGTATTACATCACTCTGACTCCTCAAAATTATAATGGGTCTTCGCCGGTGGGGGGGGGGTTCCCACTACATTCTTTGGTCCAACAAGGTTGGCGACCCTCGGTATAATGTATTTGCTTATTGCTGAAAGTCCACAAAACTCTGTTTTTGTTGTTTGGGTACTTTATAATTTTCTTCAGGTAGCATGCCATCAGGTGGGTAGGAGTGCCGCCTGGTGTCCAAAGGCAGGAATGCACAGGAGTCAAGACTTCAGCTGCTCCTTCCGGTCTTCACTCCAGTCCATTCCTGCCTTTGTGCTAGGGGGATCCTTTCAGACTTAGCTCTCCTTTTAAAGTGATCTTCTCCTGAGGCTTGCTACTGCAGCCTCTTTTTGACCTTCTTGACCAGCTAGGGAGTTTGCTCCCGTGGCCCTGCAGCTCTGGGCTCCAGCTGCCTTTTGTCTCCTTACCTTGCAGCCTTGCCCCCCCCCCACCTGGAGCCTGTGGTCTTCCTTATCCCTGCTACCCCTTGGAGCTCACAGCTGTGGCTATGGCCCTTCTCTGACCCCAAAGCTCCTCTCAGCTGCTTTTCCTCCCGGCCGCTGCTTTGGAGTTCTCTCCAGGTCTCCCTTCTTCCGCCCTGCCTGCCCCTTGGAGCTTGCAGCTGTGGCTCTACTCCTGTGCTCACACCTCCAGAACAGCAACGGTGCCAGCACGGCGCTGTGGTTTGCCCTAGCTGCTGCCGCATGTCTCCAGCGGTGCTGCACCACTCCCAGCACTTTGGCCTGGCTCTTCTTCTGATCCCCACCACTAAATATCTCTGAAAGTTTGCAGCTGTGGCTTCTGCAGCTCCGCAGCCTGCGCCTTCTCCTGGCTGGAAAGAGCAGGCTTCCCTCCACTCCTGCCTTGTTTGTCGGCACTCCTATTTTTGTTTGCTGTTTTGCCCGCCATTTTTCCTCCATCTGCCATTTTAGTTTGCCGTTTCCCCCCACATTTTTTCTTCTCCAGTCTTACCAGTGTCTGTCTGTTCCTGGTCTCTCCTCTCCTCTTCCCTGTCTTCTTCCCTGTCTCAGACAAAGGAAGAAGCGCGGGAAAAGAGAAAGCAGAGAAGAAAGGAAGTAATGAACAAATTTAAAAAGAAGGAATATAAAAAGGACTTGACTGCATTTTAAGGTCATTCTGCAACCCTCTACCATGAGCATGTTACTACTGGCCTCCTTCAGTCCACCCCACCCCCCTATCTGTGCGTGTGTTGATTGGTTCTCCACCACATCCCGCAGTCTGTGCATGTGTGATTGGACTTGACTATACTATTGCCTGGTACCACTGCCCTCTACGGTGCGCATATTTACCATGGCTGGGCTGTCTTCCACTGCGTCTATGGACATGACTGCTGAGCCACAACTGCATATCCATGATATACAACAGCAAACATCTCTGCAGCCATTGACATCACGGCCCGTGTCTAAAGCCAAGTCGTCTAACCATAGAGCTTCCAAGCACATTCCTTTCAAATATACTAAGAAGTCACTTCTCTCTGCTAAGCAGAAGGCTAACAGATGAGCTCACTATGTCAGTGTTCCTACATCACGTGGTGTTTCCACAGAGGGACGGCAAAGGCTGGAGGCCCTTTTCCATTCATCTGCTGAGTCTTCGGAGGAAGAATTTGAGGGTTTTCCAGACCAGCCTCCAATGGTACCGCTTCGCCAGGGAGTCCCTCATGCACAGCTTCTGAACCCTGAGCCTATACCCTCGTCTAAGCAACCTGGGTCACCCCAGGTGGGGCCGTCTACCATCTTGGATCAACCCCAGTTGTCCTCTGTTCCACTGGCAATCGTGGATCCTCTCATAACTTTTGCCCCCTGTGCAGGGCCTTCTTCTGAATCAGGCCTTCTTAGCTCAATTCAGAGACACTGTGCTGGGATCAATCTAATCTGAACTGCAAAGGCCTGCCCTTGTCTCTATGCATCAGACTCAACTTTCACCCTCAGTTGAGGAACATCCGGAGCAATGACGGGAGTCATCTCCTAACCCTTTTGATTTCTCCAGAGGAAGGGTGCTATATACTTTAGAGACTGAAGCTGATCCACACGATTCTTTCATCACTCCCAAGGGGAATGAGGCTGAGTGGAGCAGGGATTTGGAAGGAGAAGAGGATTGCTTGCGCTGTTTGTTTCAGTTTTCGGACTGTTGTCTTATTTTACAAGTCCCTAGTCACATTGGGCCTTGACATGCTGCAGTCTGAACCCTCATCTGCCCGGTCAAAGGGGCTAAGGTGTTGAAAGCTCCCAAGTTTTCAGTCCATTCCTTCCCAGTTCCTGACCTTTTTGACAGGATGGCGAAGGGAGAATGGGGTCATCCTTTTCATGCATGCTTTCACTAACAAATTATATTTGTTATATCCCAATTTGCAGCTGAAGTCTTGACTCCTGTGCATCCCTGCCTTTGGACGCCAGGCGGCATTACTACCCACCTGATGGCATGATACCTAGGAAAACCACCTTTCAGGTGAGACCAATAGTCAGTTCTGTAGAAGCTTCCAAAATTATATAAGCCCTTCCTATGAGGAGGGACATCTCCTTTTTTTTTCTTAGAACATCCAGATCCTCTGTGCATATCTTAAGGATTTGTCTAATGCACAAACTGGTGAGTCCCTACGTTTTATAAGAAAACAGGACAGTTGATGCTTCCTTGTCAGAGTTTATGTGTAACCACTGAAGACTCTGGATCAAGACCAGTAAAGAAATCTTTAGCATGCTGTCTTAAGTATTCTTATAATACCTCTATTTGGGTAGAAGAATGGCTTGTGGTTATGGCTATCTGTATAGCTTTTTGGCTGCTATGTCTTGAGAGAGATTTCTTCTGATCTGTGCACACTGTATTTGGTACAAAGTTGAACAAAAGCAGATACCGATTCATTAACATGTGATACTTCAATTTAGTCTCTCCATCAAATCTTAGAATAGGTTTGGAAAATATGGTATTCATTGATGTGTATATATTATAAATTAACAGTAAGCTACAAAAGAGCAAAATAGGGATCAGTTGAGTATGATTTCATTACAGAAGAACTATTAAATACTGTGCACGTGTTTTCCATAGGAGGTGGGCCATCACTGTGGGAAATAGTTCCACCTATCGTGCGAAGGCAAGAATGTTTTTGAAGTCAAGACTAGGGACGTCATGCCCCTCCCACTCCCCAGTTCATTCTTGCCTTCGTACGAACAAGATTGGAATTTCACGTAGCATTTAGCTAAGTCTCGTATTTGTTTGTCTATTTCTCTTTAAAACCTTTTTTCCGTTTTTTGTGTCTAGCCTACTGAGGATCCCCTCAGAGACCGCGGCTGCGGCTCTCTTCCCCCTTTCCTCAGGGCTATTTAATTTCTTTTATTTCCTTGACTGGGGGCTCCCTCTGAGACCGCGGCTGCGGCTCTCTTTGTTTTGGCAGTTTCAAGCCCCCTCCCCCCCCCCGGCTCTGTCGTATCCGTAGCCAGGGGGCTCCCTCAGTGACCGCGGCTGCGGTTCTCTTTTTGATTGCTTTTGATCGCTTGTGAGGGAAGGGGAATCCCCCTCCCTCCCCCCCCGATCGTTGCCGCGGCTGCGGCTGATCCGATCTCAGCGGGAGCTTGCAGCTGCGGCTCCCGCCGTTACTCCTTTACCGCAGATCGCCCTCGCTACGTGGCTTAAATCCCACTGCGAAGGGCTTTACAGACCGCGACGGCGGCTCTCTCTGCGGCGGCTGCCGTTTTTTCCTCTACCTGCTTCTTCCAGAGTTTTTCCAGAGCCGATACTGCGGCTTTCGGCGAGTCCGTGCTGGGCAGCCCTTCCCCCAGTTCGCTTCCGACGGCCGCCATTGCTCCTTCTCCCTCAGCCCCCTTTTGATCGTTTTTTCCCGCCCGTTTTTCCGGGCGCCATTTTTTGAAATTCAAAATTCCCGCCTTTTTTGTTACCATTTATTAAGCATCGGATACCTCCCCTGCAGGCTATCTATCTGTATGTTTGTGTATATGTGCTGCTGACAAACTTACACAAGGCTGATTTACACACATTTTTACTGTGGCTGTAATCCTTGTGGCTGAATTATATTATCAAGGCTGGAGCTCCAATCCTAATGGGCTGGATTGTATTATCAAGGCTGGAGCTTTAATCCTAGTGGCTGGATTACATTATCAAGGCTGGAGCTTTAATATCAGTGGCTGACTTGTATTAAATCTGATTTACATTGTATATCCTGCCCCCTCTGGGGCCGTGAACAAGCCAAAAACCCAGCCTACAGCACTAATCTGAGTGTGCCAACTCTAAAACAGCCTATATTATATTAACGTTGATACCTCAGTGCATTCTGCCCCCTCTGTGGCAGTGCATTTCGCCATCTGCCAGTGTATCCTACCCCCTCCGTGGTAGTACGCTGTGCCAGTTCGGGTCTTTACATCCTGCCCCCTCCGTGGCAGTGTACTGCACCCAGGTTTATATAAGATGGCAGAACAGCCAGGCATGTCACCATCAACACACATGGTGCCAGATCAGCCAGACATGCCACAATCAGCCAAGCCACAACATCCTAACACGTCTAAGACCAGACATTCCAAAGCACTGGCTAAGACAAAACATCTTGCCAGCCATAGTAAACCAAAGCGCCCTCGTTATGTCTCTGTGCCAACCAACGCCACAGCACAGACACACATAAGTGACATTTTCCATTCTCCTACTACTGCCTCTGACGAGGAAGAGTTTGTTGGCTTTCCCACTCACTGTTCGCCTAACGAACCTACCTCTGGTTTACCGCCTCAAACTTCTGTTCCATTAGTTCACCAGGCACATACATCTCCCACATCTGGTCTGCAGCTGTCTCCTGATTTCCTCTCCCAACTCCAAGCCATGCTGGCTTTTTTCACGCGAATGCAGTCACTACCACAAGCTCCTGCCATACCCCCACTCAACATGGACCAACGTGCGTTCCATGAAGCTCATCCTTCCTGTTCACCAGATCCCTTTGATGTAGCCAAAGGCAGATGTACGGATGAAGCCTCGTATGCGGAGGAGTCAACTTTCACTGACCATGTTGAAGGAGACGACTGGAGCGACTATTCAGATCATGAGGAGGATACTTCGTATCGCTTGTTCGATACCTCAGATTATCAACCGCTAGCACATAGGGTACTTCATACCCTTGGTCTCCAGACTGCGCCTTCAACTTCATCCGCCCCAGCTATCAAAGGGGCCAAGGTCCTCAAATCCCCTGCACCTACTGAACACTACATCCCGGTGCCGGACCCAATTGCCAAATTAGCCTCCGAAGAATGGGCTCGTCCACTCAAAGCCCGACGCTTCAAGAACCTGGCTGACAGATTGTACGCCCTAGCCCCAGACTTTGCCACCAAGTTAGATGTCCCTGGCATAGATGAACCAATCGCTCGTCTCGTTTCAAGATCTCTTTTGCCCAGGGAAGGGGAATCCCACCTAAAAGATACTACTGAGCGACGAATAGACTTCGCCCTCCGCAAGAATCACGAGGCCACTGCCTTAGCCATGCGTGCCTCCGCTTCAGCCTCCATATTCTCCAGAGCCTCTATGATGTGGATGGATGACCTTCTAGAGGATGCTAACCCTGATCCTGTCGCCTTCAGAAGAGCACTATCGAAATTACGTAAGACAGCAGCTTTTGTGGCCGATGCCACTTTGGATGCCACTCAATTAGGGGCACGAGCCATGACGACTCAAATAGTCGCTCGTCGCACCCTCTGGCTTCGCCACTGGCAAGCTGATTCGGCGGCCAGACTGAACCTGTCCAAGGCTCCTTACTCCGGATCTCTACTCTTCGGCGAGGAAGCTCTAAAGGCAGTTCTGGTTGATCCAAAAGACGCCCAAAAACCGGTTCTGGCCACAGTCAAGAACATCGACCACAGGCCCTTCAGGCGATTTCCCTCCTTTCGTTCTAACCAGTCCTTTCGAGGAACGCGGCCAGGAGGACGATGCCGCGACTTCAGACCCTATGACTCCAACGCATTCAGGGGCTCCTGGAACTGACGCTTCCAGGGCAGAGGTCAGTACCAAGGGCGCAGGGGCAACTCATTGTCCTCATATAGGGGAGGCCCTCGCCTACACAAGTAGTATTAACGTCCTTCCCATAGGTGGCAGATTACTTAATTTTGGAGATCGATGGCTGCGCCTTACTACGGTCTCCTGGATCAGGGACCTTTTCACTTACGGCTATACCATAGAGTTCTGGGCAACCCCATCAGACAGATTCCATCCGTCTCCTTGCCCAAGGGCACCAGCCAGTCACAACATCATGCAGACAGCTATACATCACCTCTTGGACATAGCGGCAATAGAGCCAGTTCCCACAACTGAGAGGTCGGAAGGGGTGTACTCCCTCCTATTTGCTGTGCCAAAACGAGATTTATCTTGGAGGGCGGTATTGGACCTCAAGTTTGTCAACCGTTTTGTAACATACCGCAGGTTCAAAATGGAATCATTCCATTACCGAGAGTCTGCATGAAGGAGACTTCCTGGCTTCTATCGACCTTAAGGAAGCGTATCTCCATGTGCCCATTTGCATAGCCCACAGAAAGTTTCTTTGGTTTGCCTTTGGCCACCAACATTTTCAATATAGAGCGATGCCATTTGGCCTCTCCTCTGCTCCAAGAGTATTTACCAAGGTGCTACTCATCCTAGTGGCTTACCTTCGGACCCAAGGGGTTCATATCTACCCATATTTGGATGATCTGCTGATACGGTCCAAGTCTGAAGAGCTGGCTCATCATCATTTAATGATCACCCTCAATGTTTTGCAGACCTACGTCTGGCTTGTCAACTTCGACAAAAGCCATCTCCAACCAACCCAACGCCTACTACACCTTGGGGCAATGTTGGACACGCTGCAGGCAATGGTCTTCCTGGCTCCAGATCGCATCACTGCCATCACAAGCATCGCAAGGTCCCTGATGCAACAAACATCCGCAGACGTCATGCTTCTCGCCAGAGCGCTCGGGATGTTTATCTCCACAATCCACATTGTGCCCTGGGCTCGAGCCCACACTCGGCCCCTTCAGTGGACTCTGTTGCCTTTTCAAAAAGACATTGCCAGCTCCAACCATCGCAAAGTTCGTTTGAGCCCCGCTCTGCGCCTCTCCTTCCGCTGGTGGACCAAGGTTCAACATCTCTCCAAGGGCATGTCGTTCAGAGAACCCCGCAGAACCGTCGTGACCACAGACGCCAGCCTCATAGGTTGGGGAGCCCACTGCAACTCCCAGTACGTTCAGGGGGTTTGGCCCAACGCAGAGCAATCTCGAAGCATCAACTGGCTGGAACTAAAGGCTGTCCACTTGGCTCTATGTCATTTTCAGTCTCTGTTCCCTTTGCATCATGTGCTCATTCGAACAGACAACACGTGTGTAAAATCACATTTGAACAGACAGGGGGGCACCAGGTCTCGTCCTCTGCAGGACTTAGCCTCCCTCATCTTTGTCTGGGCAGAACAACATCTACAATCCCTGAAAGCAGAGCACCTCAGAGGGATTTGGAATGTGACAGCAGACTGGCTCAGCAGACAACAGGCCTTCCCGGGAGAATGGAAACTTCATCCAGCCATTTTCCATCGTCTCCAGTGTCGGTTCGGCGCCCTCTCAGTCGACCTGTTTGCTTCCAGTCACAATTGCCAGCTTCCAAGGTACTTTGCCCGATACCTGGACTCAACAGCAGAAGCAGTGGATGCTCTGACAACACCGTGGCCAGACGGTCTATTGTACGCCTTTCCTCCCATACCATTGTTAGCCAAAACCTTGAGGAAGGCGCGAACCGAAAGGGCACAGCTAGTTCTGATAGCACCATTTTGGCCACGCCGTCCGTGGTTCTCAGATCTTCTGGCAATGTCAATGATGGATCCTTGGACACTTCCAGTAACGCCAGACCTCCTATCCCAGGGCCCAGTACTGCACCAGGACCCTACTTGGCTCAATCTAACAGCGTTTGAATGGAGACACTTGAGGTCAGCTGGACTGTCTGACGCTGTGATTGATATTATTTTGGCCTCGAGAAGACCATCTACCACTCGCATTTATCAACATACCTGGGTGGCTTTCTCCAAGTGGTGTCAGTCCCACCACCACGATCCATCCCAGGCCAATGTGCACCAGGTGCTCCAATTTCTCCATAGTGGCTTTATGATGGGACTTCGACCCAACACTCTACGTTGACATGCGTCTACTCTGTCATCCATTCTCTCAGTGTCCTCTCCTGGAGATCATATCTCCTCACATCCGTTCATCAAACGTTTTTTGAGGGGAGTCGCCCTACGCTCTCCGGCTGTTGTCCATCGGTTCCCCTCATGGAGTTTGCCGAAAGTTCTGCAGGCTTTGCAACGCCCTCCGTTTGAACCCATCAGGACTGTGCCCCTACGTATACTGTCCTTCAAGGTCCTGTTTCTGATCGCAATCACATCTGCCAGACGCGTTTCGGAGTTGGGCGCATTGTCTTCTGCTAGACACCTCTGCGTCTTCCATAAGGACTCTGTTGTGCTGAAGACTGACCCTTCCTTTCGTCCCAAGGTCGATTCAGTTTTTCATTGCAACCAGGACACTGTTTTGCCTTCCTTTTGCCCGAATCCTACCCATCCTCTCGAGAAGGCTTGGCATTCGTTGGATGTCCGGAGGGCTCTCAAGACCTACCTGTCTAGGACCCAAGAGATTCGACGAACGGAGTCTCTGTTTGTATCCTTTCATCCAAGGTCTGTGGGGCATAAAGTATCCAATCCTACCTTATCCCGTTGGTTAAGGGCATGCATTACTTTAGCATATGAGTCCCTGAAGCTGTCAGTTCCAGCTAGTATAACGGCTCATTCTACCAGGTCAGCTGCCACCTCGGCTGCTTTTGCCACTAATGCTCCTGTTGCCGATATTTGTAGGGCTGCAGTCTGGTCTACCCCACACTCGTTTATAAGGCATTATAAAATTGATCGTTATGCCTCTGCTGATGCATCTTTTGGCAGACGAGTGTTGCAACAGGTTCTTAATGAGGATTAACATGTGGGTGGTCCCTCCCTATATGGGTTGCTTTGGTACATCCCACAGTGATGGCCCACTTCCTATGGAAAATGTACCATTGGTCTCACCTGAAAGGTGATTTTCATAGGAGGGGGCCATCACGACCCTCCCAGTTGGAGGATGACTAGACATTTTATCAATGGGTTACATGTTATTGTTACGCTATTATATTTAAATGTAAGAGTGAAGTCAAGACTTTTAGCTCTGTTATGTTATGTAGTTATGTTAGAGTCATGTTGTTATGCATGTGACTATTATGTTATTTTCCTGGCGGGCCTGTTGGCCTTGTTCTTGTATTTTTAGATATCTCTCTTTAGACTCGCTACGAATGAACTGGAGAGTGGGAGGGGCATGACGTCCCTAGTCTTGACTTCAAAAACATTCTTGCCTTCGCACGATAGGTGGAACTATTTCCCACAGTGATGGCCCCCTCCTATGAAAATCACCTTTCAGGTGAGACCAATGGTACATTTAATATTACAGTATCATACGGTATCATTGGGGTGCTTGCCAAGATACTTGTATGTCTTTGTCCTTCAGGATTTTCATGACAAATAAATGTCCTCAGTTTTTCATGTTTTCAGTGACTTCTTTATAGGGCATACTGTACTACAACAGGAAAAGAGCTGCTGTGGCAGTTAAGGAAAATTAATCCTAAATGTCTAAGGCGCTGTTGGGAAACTGCTGGTCCCAGGCTGAATCAGTCCTGCAGAGCTTTCCAGTCCAGCCCTCAGGATTTCTGAGAATCCACCCTGTTCTCCAAGGCCCTGCTGCTGCTCTCAGTTTCCCTATAGGGTAGACTTTCAGCCTGTCTGTAGTGTTGAACTAGTCTAGACTACCTAATTCTAGTGAATTCACACGATCGAGGGTTCACACAAGTTCCCTTTTAACAATGTGGCCCTACAGAGCTCTACTTGCCAAATGCTGTGCTAACCTTAGTGTGCACTGTCTTTAAACATAGGAGATATCCACGGGGGCAGATCAAAAGAGGAAAACCCCAGTGAAGTTTCTCTTAGGACTAGGGATATCAGCAAAATAATGGGGTCTTCACAGTGGAATAACAAAATATTTATTTCATATACACTTCACTCTTAGTTACACAGGTAACATACATTCCTTCCTTAGACAAATTCATGGAAGACAGGGCTATCAATGGCTACTAGCCATGATGGCTGTGCTCTGCCACCCTAGTCAGAGGCAGCATGCTTCTGAAAACCAGTTGTCAGAAGCCTCAGGAGGGGAGAGTGTTCTTGCACTCAGGTCCTGCTTGCAGGCTTCACCCAGGCACCTGGTTGGCCACTGTAAGAACGGGATGCTGGACTAGATGGGCCACTGGCCTGATCCAGCAGCCTCTTCTTATGTTCTTATGCACTAGCCAGTAAAGAGTTAAATTCTCAAGATAAAGTAATATAATAGATTATGTCAGGTCATTACACAAAGCCTGGTTAATTAAACATCTGTTAGCATTATTTCAGCTTTAAAGGATAATGCTGTGTAATGATATAGTCATATAAGTCCAGACATCCTGTATCCAAAACTGGAAAAGAATGAATAATTCCTCATCTACAAAGTTCCAAGGCAAAGCAAGCCTTGAAATTTCCAGCAGCAATTGTCAGATGAGGAACCCAAAGGATTGGCCAATTGAATACTGAGGGACCAAGTCCCAAAAGGCCGGTAAATTAGGGGTCTTGACACACACCTTGTATAGGATAAAGGAAGGACAAATGACAAGATATGACATGGTACGAAGAACAAATGACACTGTACCCTGGGAATCTCACACTTACCTGTCTGGTCATCTCTAAATTTCCATGGAGATACCTCATTCTAGTATTAGAGGGGTCAATCAAGCTTCAATCGGGAACAGGAACAGTCATAAAGGAACTGAAGCAGGAAAAGCCATATATGGGCTGTGAGCCTTATCTTGTTTATTTTACATTTTCAGAGCTTGGCCGCCTTCCCAGAATTGAATAAAATAACTGTACAGTTAAACTGGAGGAAGGGAGGGAAATGGACAAAGTGGCTTCTTTAAACTCTGAGGCTTTTCTTACAACATGTAGAACGCGTATGGAAAAATCTATCTCTAACCAGTATTCTGTAAAGACAGCTGGCCCCTAACAGTGTCATCCTGCTGTTTGGTTGCTGTGGGCTCTCACTTGCCTCTCAGGACTGCCTGTTTCATCTCTTCTTCCCATATTTGTGTGTGTATGTGAGAAAGACAGTTGTGAAGGGTGTTGCAACAAAGGCAAAAGGGATAGATACCAAGCTGAAAGAAAACAGAGTTCTAGTTGAGAGAAGGGCAAAGGTTCTAAAAAGGACAATACCAGTAGGTGGATGGTTGAGTATGAATGGGTTGTGAATGTGGCTTTTGCCTTGCTCATCGCTGGCATGCAGCCACCAGAAGATTAGCCATGAGGAGATGTAGCTCTTAAATTCCCCATCTCGGCTATAAAGCAAATCTTGCTTTAGGAACATAGCCCTTTTTCATTTTCTGTATATTTCCATTATGAAACCTACATGCTATAAATGCTACATGCTATCCACAAAAAAGACCAGCAGTGAAAAGAGGCAAAATGAAAATTATTGTGAACTATGTTAAGCTCAGCCTTTGCCAACCTGGAGTCCTCCAGATGTTTTGGACTATAACTCTCATCAGCCCCATCCAGTGCAGCACCGGCTGGGGCTTATTGGAGTTGTAGTCCCAAACTCCTGGAGGGCTCCAGGGTGGTGGCTGCATTAGCTCTTCACAATGGTAGAAACTATCAAATTTTTCTCCCCTTTTAGAAGATGGTTTGTGTATTTCCTCTTGTAATGCAGCCATTTATGCCACAGATGAGTAGGAGAAAGGGGCGGCTCATTCACTAACGGTGGATTGCTAGAAGGAAAGGAATCCTCTTATCCAGAACTGGAAGCTAGGAGGATTAGCTGCTGGCTATGGTCAGTGGCTGATAGAGAAGATGAGGTGCTTCTCATGTGTGGTTTTGGTGCTTTTCTTGTCCATTGCCATTGCTGCCCCTGTTGAAGGTCTGTCATCTGTTGAGGTGGTTATTTCAAGGTGGCAGTAATATCTTCCTCTGCCTTTTTGATTTCTCTCTTGGAAAGTCAACATAACTCATTGAATTCTTCTACTTGCTAAAGGTGATGGAAAGGGAACAAAAAATTGTAGAGGTATTCTTCCCTTATTATTCTTCACATGCATTTCTCTTACACCAAACGTGTTGAACCAAAGTCATTGATGCCTGACATGTAAGGTTTTGTAGTCGATGGATTACAGATTTGGAGTCTACTCAAATTACAATCCTATGCAGACAACGAAATGTGTGATTACTTCTGGGTTTGGCTAGTAGTGTAGGAGTGTGATGGGCAAACAGAGAAAATGCCCAGAAGTTGTGTATATGCTCTAGCTTGCATAGTCTCTCTGCACAACTTCTACTTCAGAACATTTGATCTTGTACCATCAGCCAAAGCTAGAAGTAACTGCATTTATCTGACTCTTTGTGATCCTACTCAGAGGAAGGCAAAGGTAAACTACTTCTGAACACCAAGAAAACCCTATTCATAGGGTCACCATAAGTCAGGATTAGCTTGAAGGCAGACAATTTCCAATTTGTGATCCTAATGTTCATAGCTGTGTGTGGTTATTACTATTCTAGCAGGTTCATCCACCCTAACAGTTTAAAATATACAGACAGGTAACCTTAGTTAGCATATATAGTATAAATGGAGTGCTCTGTATCCTTACTGCATCTTTGGTTGTCTTCAGGTGAAAGGACTAACTGTTTGACCTGTGCACGAAAGGAAGGATGGTGAAACATGATTTCTCTACTCTGCTAATGAAAACTTGTTCATGTCACTTTGCTTTCTTTTCTAGCTCCTGGAATACTCTATATGAGATCCTTTCTACATAGTACATTATTTAAAAACTATAAAGACAATGCATCTTGTTGCATGTGGTGCACATATTTTATTTCAGCTAAATCTAAACTTAGTTTCTTTAGCCATAAATATTTGAGTGTAGGTTTTCTGTGTCTTCCAGTTGTAAACTGAAGATAACATTATTTTATTGTATAAATTTTCCAGGAACACTTAATTGGATAGAACCTGTTAAAATGGCACCAGCTGAAACAGTAGACTGAATCAGTAATCCACAGAATGAGGTTTATGGCTGGGATCTAAAGAAATTTACTTCCTTTCTTTGTCAAGTATATATACACTCCTTGCCATATCAAGAGCTGCTTTTGAAAGCCCCTCTAGTTTCAAAAAGGGTTTTCTATATGGCATGGGTACTGCTGTAACCCAAAGTTGTCTTTGGTCCCCAAAATTAGTTACACGTGTATTTAGATTCCAGCCAGCATTTTTTAGTTGGTTCACATGCAACCATCCAAAATTATTCACTAATAGGCAAAAAACCTTGAGGTTTAAGAACATACCTATAGCCCACAGGTATTTCTATCAAACTTTAAAAAGCAGGGAAATTGGGCAGCTATAGTGAATGCACCAGGGGAGCAGGAGACCTGACCTCCTCTCTGAGATATTGTACTGCCCTACACATTTGTCAAAATCCAAATACAATTTGGGTTGGTCTTTCACAGTCCAAACCACTTCCTGTGTAGCTTGGAAGACTTTGGTAACGTGCCTCTGAGCATATGGTGAGTGGTGGCAACACCTGCAATCAGCCCAAATAACAGAAACAAGACATGTGCTATACTGATCTTGTTTTAGGGGAGAGGAAGCAACAATATTAAAACAGTTGATATAGTTCAGATAGTCACTTTAAATATGTTTGATTTACTTTGTAATTTTAGTAAACTTTCTATAGTAAATCGTTCTCTTTTCCTTCTCTTTCTGTGAATATGTGAAGTACAGCAACGCTTTGCAAAATTTACACTACAAAAACTCCAAAAACAATTGTGGAGTAATGGCACTGACTATTCTGCAGAATAGTCTCCAGTGGACATCAGGAGTACCTCAGTTTGCACAAGATAAAACAGTGGGAGGTGAAATATATTCTAGCAAAATTCTAGATGTGCTCTGTGTTTTTAATTGACCATGCCCACTTTTCCTTAAGTGTAGTAGTGTAAGCATAGCAGGCTGAAAACATGCATCTTGGGCAGGCCAAGTTTGTTTCTTCCAACAGCTAGAGTCATTGCTGAAGTAGCAACATATTGTAATCACTCTGATTTTACATCAAACAGCAGTTTCAGATTCAACTGTTAATGTGCCCAAAATAGAAATAGGGCATAACCTCCAGTTGGAAACACAAAAGGCTGTCTTCACCATCATATGACATTGACCAATAAAAAGGCTTTGAAATTAATAAAAATAAATTTGACACAGATTTCTAGGATGAATAATGAGAGAAATATAATTTTATAGGTTAGATTCTTTATAGAAACAGAAGTAACACAGAAAAGAAGCAAAGTAAGAAGAACCCCAACAAACATACAAAAATGTAATTTTCCATCTTTGGAGATGGCAGGTGTTGCCACCACTCACCGTATGCTCAGAGGCATGTTACCAAATTCTTCCAAGCTTCACAGGAAGTGAATTGCACTTTGCATTTTGACAAATGTGTAGGGCAGTATAATATCTCAGAGAGGAGGTCAGAACTCATGCTTTCCTGGTGCATTCATTATAGCTGCCCAATTTCCCTGCTTTTAAAAGTTTGATAGAAATATCTGTTGGTACGTTTTTACACTGCAAGGGTTGGGGTTTTTTTTGCCCATTAGTGAATTTCTCTGCTTTTTAATCCAGGAGGTAAGAAATGAGATCCTGTGCAAGTTTGCTGAGAATGGATTGATCATTTGCATGCTTATTGAGTTCAGTGGGATTTACTCACCTGTAATCATGCTTAGGATAGGTGAAACTGACTACAGGGGATGGGGATGGAAGGAGGGGGAGGGGAGCAGGCAGGAGGGGAGGAGAAGGGAAGGTATGGTCATTTGCATGTTTAATTAGTTCAGTGGGATTTACTCCCATCAGTCATGCTTAGGAGAGGTAAAATTGACCATGGGGAGGGAGAACTGGAGTGGGCAGGAGAGGAGGAAGAAGGAAGAGGGGAGGAGAGGAAGAAGAGAGGGGAAGTGGGGGAAAGGCATGTGTAATCATTTGCATGGTTGTTGAGTTCAGTGGGATTTACTCCCATGCAATCATGGCTAGGATAGGTAAAACTGACCATGGGGGGGAGGGGAAGGGGAGAGTAGGAGGAAGGGGGGAGAGGGGAGCAGAAGGGGGGAGGGTGAAGGAGGGGATTGAAAGGGGAAGGGGGAGAGAAGGGGCAAAGGGGAGGGGATAGGAGGGAGGGGGAGAGGAAGGCAGGTTTGATCATTTGCATGCTTTTTGAGTTCAGTGGGATTTACTCCTGTGCAATCATGCTTAGGATAGGTGAAACTGACCATGGGGAGGGGCAGGGAGGGGAGGAGGAGGACAAGAAGAGGAGGGACGGAGATTGGATGGGTGGGCACTGGGCAGAGGGGAAGCCCCTTTCCTTTCTAAAAGGAAAACCATTGTGAAGAGTATCATTCTTTTTCAGGCTTTCCCCCACCTTTTTATTCTACAGCAGGCACATGTAGCCTCCCACCCAAATTTAAACCAAAGCTCTCCCTGGCCACATCTACACCAGACCTTTATTTCACTTTAGACAGTCATGCCTTCTCCCAAAGAATCCTGGGAAGTGTAGTTAGTGAAGGGTGCTGAGAGTTGCTAGGAGATGCCCTGTTCCCCTCACAGAGCTTCAGTCAGAACAGCTGACTATTAAACCACTCTGGCCACTGAAGCTCTGTCAGAGGAATAGGAGTCTTGTCTCAGCACCCTTCACAAACGACACCTCCCAGGATTCTTTGAGTGATGCCATGCCTGTTTAAAGTGAAATAAAGGTGTGATGTCGGTGTGGTCTCCGATTAGGCAAGCCTAGCAGCTGTGAGTCTGGCTTTTAGAACACTGACAGTTGGTTCTTACTGAGCATGCCTGGCGTTATCATTGAGTTAAATGCTAAATTTCTTAAATTAATTAAAACTCAGCCAGGCATTTTTTAAACTTTTAAACTGCAGAAGATGAAGGTCAGAGTATGGGGCAAGGTCTGTAATAGGTTTACAGGTACTCTGTGAACATGACTGATTTTTCATTAATTTCAACAAATTATGAGAACTCTTGACAGAAAAAGGTCCAAAAGGGTTCTGGTTTTCTCTCTCTCTTTTTAGACTTTGAACTCTCAGTTCTTTCTGACTGTTTTGTGTATCGCCATGGAAATTGAGAGGGTTGTTAAGCAAGCGTTTCTGAGTTCAGGACTATAAGTTTTGTAAGGTTTTGTTTTGAAATGAGCTTATGAGAAGCATCAGAATGGCATGGTATTTTCAATTTAACATTACGGAATGTGAAAAATCCATGCTGAATATAGTATACAACTCTTGTGGCTGTATAATGCTTGCAAGGTTTCTACACTGTTTATCATAATCTACCTTCTAGATTCTAGGAGGTACACTGGCATGTACCCCTAGCTGCAACAGACACCTAAAGTAATATTAATTAATTTAATATTAATTAATTAATATTAATTAATTAAAGATGTGATGCTTGATCTTACCCCATGTGTTCAATTTGTCTTGCATTTCTATTCTGAAGCTTTAATTTTGGTGTCTCTCTCTCTTTTTCTTCAGCTTTCCTCGCCCAGTCAAAAATACTTGGTTAAACAGAAATGCACCAGCACAGAACAGGGACTCTGTGATTCCTTCTCTTGAAAGTGTTGTATTTGGCAACAATTACACCAAACAATTATCAGCTGATGTAAGACTATCTTGTGTTTTTTTTAAAAAGTGGCAGGGGGGTTGAAGGAATGGGTATTAGACAGTGTTACTTTCAACATGTAGAGCATTTGTATTGCAGTTCAGTCACACAAAATGAATGTGTTTCATTCTGGCATATTAAAATATCACTTGAAATGTTGACTTCTTTTTCTGTGATACTGTATAATGGAAACAGTTTTACAGTGTTGCTGTTTTGTTAAATCCACTGAGAACTTTCCTTTTAAGTGTTTACTCAGAAGTAATTTCTGCTGAGAGTTACTACTGAAAGAGTGGTATGGGACAGGATTGCACCCTTTAATCCTGAATGTCCTACTTGTGCTTGGGAGTGCAGTTAGCTTTTTTTATTCTCTGTCCAGAAGCAGTACCTCATGGCTGCTGCTCTGGAGGTATGCCCCTGTCTTCAGTGGGACTTCTTGAGAAGGGGCATGGAGACCTACCACCAGAAGGAGGGACTGAAAGCTCTGTTTGCACATACCATGTATTGCTGTTGTGTGTCTTGCCCTTAATCTTGAAATGTAGTTTTGTTTTCAATTTTTCTGAATTAATAACTGTACAAATCCATTTTTAGGGCTGCAGTTTTATAATAGCAGAGGGTTTCTTGAATCATGCTTACAATCTCCATCATACACTTTGTGCCAGTTTGCTGCTTGCATTCAAAGGATTACACAGTTATTTCACAACTTTAACAAAAGAGCTGCCTTCCTGTCAGAAATTAGATGCAGGTATGTGATTTATTTATTTATTTTTGCTTCTATGTGTACGGGCAAGCACTTTTTATACTACTATAAAGCATATTCGATATCAGTTCAGCAGATACTATAAAACTGAATTCAGTTTTCTGCCCCCAGATTTATTAACTCGTGCAGGCTGGCTTTTATTTTTATTTGTCCTTCTTGACTTTAGGATTTGCCCTCTTCATTTTACCTTTTAAAAACGAAGGGCCTAAAGGGAAATATGCTAGAATAATGTGTTAAAGCAGCTGTGTTTAAGGATAGGTCTATATATGTACATAGTGGACTGGTTTGCACATAATGCTAAGCTGGGGTTGGGAACCTTTTTGGCTCCACAGACTAGATGCATAACAGGATCTGCCTCATGGGCCAGATTTGACAGGGTGACATCGTTATGATATTGCATGATTGACAGGTGGGGGCCGCCTACCTGTCAGAATCCCTTGTACTTTGCTTTAAAGTCTCCAAGATCGGGGACTTAAGGGAAAAGCCTTTTCCAAGTCTCCCTGCTCTTTCCTTTTAAATCTGAGATTGGGGACTTAAAGGGCGAGGATGGAGAGACTTGCAAAAACCCCTTCCAAGTTGAAGACTTAGAAGGGAAGTGTGGGGAGGCTTGGAACTGGCTTTTGAAAGTGGGGACTTAAAAGGCAAGCAAGAAGAGACTTGGAAAAGACTTTAAGATAACTCCCGTGCTCCTGTTTGACTAAATGAGCTGTCTTAAACCCTTTACAAAGCCTCTTTGAAGTAGCTTGTTTTTGCATAGGGCTTTAATGCCTGCTCAGTTGATGAGCAGGGATTAAATCCTGCTGCCTTGGCTGTGCAGGCTTGTTCTGTGCTAAGAACAGGATAGCACAGTTAATGCAGGATTAAACTCTCCCATCAGCTGATGGGCAAGTGGGCATGGTTTGGGGAAGATGGCCTCACGGGTCAAATGGGCCCCACTGAAGGGCCATGGCTGGCCTGGAGGCCAGAGGTTCCCCACCTCTGCTCTAAGCCATGGTTCGTTTAGCCAAAATGTAGTTCGAACATCTGAACTGAGCCATGCAGAGTTGGTTTTTGGGGGACAAACCACAATATGAAGCTGTGGCTTGTTTTAACTATGGTTAGGAGTTATGTAGAAGCACAAGACTTTTCTTAACCATGGTGTATTTGGACATCCCATCCCAGAAGCTTGTCAAGCTATAGAGGCACAAGAGAAGAGCAGCTGGAAAACAAACCAAGGTTTGGAGAAACAAGCCATGATTTGTTTTTGTCTCTGAGAAGACTCATGGTTTGCTGAACAAATAATGATTAATGAAACCTTGGGTTAGCATTATTTGCAAACATAGCCACTATCTCTAATTAATATAGCAATATTCACTGTGCTGTCGGTGTTGGTTTAAGGCCACCGTAGTGAATCCTAAGTTAAGAACTACAAGGCAAAAATCATTTTCAAGCTGGCTGTTCTGTACATATTTGAAAGCTTACAGGTTTTCATTTGCTCATACCGGATAGCATATTTATAAAAGATTATGAGTTATGATTTTAGTATAAACTACATATATGAATTAAAAAGGATTATGTGGGTTTTTGATTCATTGGTTTAAGTCCAAGTACTCCAATCTTCTTATGGACTAGACTATAAATCTGCTAGATATGACATATTTGAAGCCAAATTTATTTTTATAGTTTCTTAGCATGATAGCTTGTACAACTATCATTTTGAAAATGGGTTTTGGAGGTACTTGAGCTAAGCCAAAAACAACATCTCTATAAAGAGCCAAACCACTTTGACCTATATAACAACTATATCGCACAGACACTTCCCCCCACTTCTCTCCATTTAGCAACACCCACACACCATACCCACCAGATCAGTAGGCTCCTTTTTAAACTTGGAGATGATGAAAAAGTGGGTTGAGTTTCAGTATAACAAAAGCAAAAGACAAACTCATAAGTGTGCCTGCGATACCACATACGTGCATGTAAGTGATTGCTTTACATTAGGTCTCTGTTTTGAAAATTATATCCTGGTTCTTCAGCAACTCAAGAGTAATTGTAGCTTTATAGTGCACACATGCAATATGAGTTCAAAGGTTTTTGGCTTTAATAACAATAATAATAAAAAGTTCAGTCATTCTTTATCAAGAAGCTAACACCTCCATAGGAGTCTAATTCCATCATCTGAAGGACTTACAGATGTTTCTAATCATTAACAGTTGATTAAACATATAGTATAATGTAAGGAATTGATTGATCCATATCTATAAAATAAAAAATAAATTGGACTCCAGGAGTGACAAAAAGTGATGAAAAGGTTTAACTGGTGATTATATCCCCCAGTATTCTTTTAACACTCTAGGATAAGTATGAATTCCACGTAGGATTAGAGGCATAGATAGAAATACAAAGGCCCTATTAACACCTATGCAAGCTGTGCAGACTGTCCTAATTTCAGATGTTACAGTCCAGCTATTTTAGCACTGCTGCACATCTCAAGAAGCAGTACTTAGTACACAAACTTGGAAATTGCTTTCTGTATAGTTACTATATGGGGTAATGATCCTTGTTACTCATGTGACACCACATTGTTGGATAATGGTCTCTTGTGCCTTCCATACCAAGCCAAGTTTCTGCACCTCTTGCACAATAGTAATTTGCATGTAGAACCTTCTTTCTGCATGCGATTGTGCTGTGTTAGATTAAAAAGTGTGTTACAATAATAGGTGATAGCATACAAAAAATTCACGCAAGGCTACTCTTAACTTCTGTATGAATCAAATCAAGCCATATGCTACATTCGCAAATTGCTAAGCTGTATTGAAAAAGAGAATATCAAAATAGAAAATAAGTAGTTTTCAACATATGCTTCTGTTGCTGACAGTTTCTGTTTGTAATATACTATTTGTGAGTTTTTCAAGATTCATATTGAATATTTTAATTTGGCCTATGTATATAACAGTGTTTACTATCTTAATTACATATGCTAATACTACTAATATGGTTCTTAACAAATATTTTGGGGAATTGCATCCAGTAATGTTGCATCTGTGTAAGCGTAAATGAAGTCATTTGGGCCTACTTATATGCAACTCTGCAGAGTTTGTAGTCACTAAAAATAGTTTTCTGAACGACTTATGCATGGTGATATTATCATTATTGTGTAATTGGTTACAATCTATATAGACGTTTTTCTTTTGGAAAAATAGCTTTCAAGAGATACAAAGGGGATTCTGGGAAAAAATAATCCTGAAATCTTATTTAAATTTCAGAAAAAAATGCTTTTCTTTTCTTTGGAATTGCCTTATATTGTCTGTCTCTCCTTTTGCCTTCAATTTACTTATTTATCTGATGTACATTTTTATTTCAAATCTGGCTTTTTTAAAAAATGAATTTTATAAAATATGCCTCACACTGCTATATTTTTAATAACAGAAATCGTTAGCATTTGGGCAATCTTGATTAAAAAAAACAAAAACTCAAACAGATGATAAGAGTCCAATTAATGCCATAATGTACATCATCATTAACTCCTCTAAAACTTTACTTAAATCTATTCTTTAATTTTTCTTATCTAATTGCACTACTTACTAGGTGAGTGGTAAACTTTCTTACTAACTTTAAAGATAATAATAATAGTAATAATAATAATAAAATCACAGATGGAAAAAGGAGTGTAGTAACTAGTCATGTGTACAATCCTTATAACTAGCCAAGTCCAGCATGCAGGTCCTTTATGAACGCCTTCTCAGAAGAAAATATCTACGAATCCAGGGAGACGCCTATATAGGTATGTTGTTTCTTTAAGTGGGTTGACCCATTAGGATTTGTTATAATAAAACATTATAGCTTTTTATTTGTAAATAATTCCTTTTAATTCATGTTTAAACAGGAGCAAAGAACCTGAAGATGCCATCCAGACCTTGTATAAGATGATAACTTTAATTAAGTTAAGGCTGTATACAGCTCTGAATGGCCTTGCAGTGCTGATGAAATGAGGTCATTTCACTGGTAGTTCAGTTGGCCTCGTGTTATAAACCAAAAATGATTTCATAGCATGATATCTTCAGTTGTGGAGCAAAATAATAGCATAGATTTTAAGTTCTAAATGCTAATATTTAACATCTTGTTTCTGTTTTGAAAAAAATATTTTGGAGCCCCGTTATTCCTCTCCCCTATTTCATAGGTAGCCATTGATGAGAACTCAGTATGTTAGCACTATCTTTCTAAATGAACAGTAACCTGCCTATAAGTTCTGAACTCCTTAATTAGCTAGAAGAGGTGATAGCTGCTGTTGATTAGTTAAATGACAAAAAGAAATGCATTTTTAAATTAGTTGTAGTAGTTGAACAGCCTGACTATAAATATAGTAGCATTTTAGGGCATGCCTCGTATGAGTAGAGGCATTGTCATGGCATCCAATGGAATCTTCCACATGTGTTCGGCTTTAGCCAGAATGAGAGGCTGGTATGCTTTCTGTTTTCCCCCACAGTCCTCCCGCTCCAGCCTAAAGCACCACTCAGGCATGTAATTGAGCTTAGAGCAAATTCTTGATCAGGCCTGAATGAGCAAACGGAAAGCAAATAGACTGACCATTCTGGGTAATGGCTGCCGCAGTGTGTGTGCAACAGTAAAATACAGTCCGAGAACGAGAGAGGAGGGCTCTGTTGGCCCTTATAGCCATCCCTCTGTATTTAGCTGCACTCATGCAAGCGCAGTTTGTGCCCATAGTGTTTTCTTTGTTAAAAAAACCCCAAAAGATTCTTCAACAAATAAACCATCTTTACATGATGATATAGATACATGAATATGTAATTAGTTTTTTGTTATGGGAATTGGCCTACCTCAGGAGTATCATGTTTTTCTTGTATCACTCTTTGACTAAATTTTGTAACTACGGGGTGAAATCTATTGCCCATGATACTTTGACATACAGGTATAAAAATGCAGTGGCACTAAGTTCACTAATTGTTTTCATAACTAACTGAATGTGTTGGCTGTACACAGGAAGGTAAACATATATGCATTTTTATTTAGGAAAACTAGAAAATTTTTCTGTAGGTTATTTGAATGGGATGATATTTTACAAAATGTTAAGTTTTCAAAATTTATACAAATATTAAAAAGCCAGTTTATTTGGGTTTTTTTTTTTTTAAAAAAGGAATCAATATCCTGCCATTATTATACAGAAGGCGGAGTTTCCCTACCAAAAAGGCAAACCTCCACACAGGCAAGCAAGCCAGTAGGTTTTATGTAAATCCTCTGAAAATGTGACATCTGGTAATATCTTGTTCCTGTTTTTAGAATAAATAATTAAAATTAGGAAGGCCTAGGAGCTTCAGGTTAGATCAAGCACCCATTGAGACTAGCTGCCTCAGGCCTCCATGCCCCCTAATAATTTGATAACATCCTGATACAAGTTCCCCTCCAGACTCAGTGTCAATCAACTATAGCTTAAAACGGTGGCCAAAATGTTTTTAGCCTGAGGCCAGATTTCTTCATGGACAGCCTTCCAGAGGCTCTATGCCAGTGGTGGGTGGGACCACAGGCAAAAATGGATGGAACAACAGATAAAACTCTTGGCATTGCTCAGTAGGCTACATTCCAGCCATGCAATAGCTAGACATTCCTATACACAGATATGTTTCCATCCTCCGTACAGGCAAGCAAGAGGCATTGTCACAGTTCAAGAACATGTTCCAGTCTGGCAAAAACAGTTGAGAATGGTCTGCTGTAGGTCTGTTGGGGAATGTGGCCTGGGGAAAGTCCTGTGGGCCAAATAGAGAGGTCTGGAGTGCTGCAGTTGGACCCCAGACCTGAGGTTCCCCACTCCTGGCTTAAAGAAATGAGTGTGTGCATTTATTTATTTAAGAATATTTAAATCCTGTTTTTCTAGTTCAGAATGAACCACAGGAAAAAAATAAAACTGCAAATAAATACTAGGGGGACTTTAAAACCAGTTTTTATATGACATGGTTATTAACTCTTTAGAAGAACGTCAGTGTAATTTGGGTTGTATCCAAAGGTTCTCTTCTGACTGCAGGAGTCTTCCGCTGTGGAAGATGAGAACCTTTGGACCCATCCCAGTGGGTGTGTGCAAGATGAGTCTAAGTGATTCTTTGTATACTGGCCAGAATAACTAGATGTAGCACTTAAGAAAAATGTAACACGGGTGTTAACAGTTTTCAGTGCACCCCTTCAGTCTCCCACAAAGAGAGTTTGCAGAATACTGAACGACTCAAAGTGTGGAATCCAAATATATCAGTCTACCAGCAGAACAGCCATTGTCGGTTTGTGTTCCACCCGCAAATCCTCTCCAGAGCTGATCTGAGAGGACGTGGAAGGCCTTCAAGGAGAAGAAGCTGTGGTCCCCTTATATGACATTAAATGTCACCCAAAGAAAATACATTCTGTAGCTGATCTTTGGATCAACTTTCAGTTGTAACTGATCTGTGAAAATAGGGTTTTTAAATGCAGAAATATTACTAGCAAAATTCAAGTACTCAGACAGCTGGCTGAGGAACAGGATTCTGTTGCATCCTTTGATATCTTACAGTGCAATCTAAACCCAAGATCTGCTAGGATGAGCAAATTTGGAATAGGCGGATCTTGGGCTCTTGAGCCAGATTAAGGGAGTTATCCCAGTGTACTCCTGGCTGAGCTGGCATGGGGGAATTATGCTGGCGTAGTCCCAGCACAGTTGGGGTTATGCTGACTCAGCTAAGGCTCAGCCAGCAGAATTTAGTCCTGGATAAGTCCTCCAAAAAGGGGTGGGAAGGGGCAAGGAAAGACTTACACCTATTCCAAACCACTTT
The DNA here is from genome assembly GCF_030035675.1 of Rhineura floridana. Taxonomy (NCBI): domain Eukaryota; kingdom Metazoa; phylum Chordata; class Lepidosauria; order Squamata; family Rhineuridae; genus Rhineura; species Rhineura floridana. The sequence continues at coordinate 58,552,175 of NC_084483.1, forward strand.
CAGCTCAGTCATGTGACCTGGCAACCTGGCGGAATTTACAGTGGGAAAAAGGGTGGTGGAAGTTAAACTGTATTTTAAAGGCTTGTTTTCCCTTTGCCAAGCTCAGGTCAGCTGAGCTGGCAGTAGCCTTATTCCAGAACGGAGTGTGGAATGGGGTAATTTACAACAACTTAATTTAAGATGGCATACATTCTGCCAGCTTCCTATACTTAGGATTGCTCTGCCAATGTTTCTTTTGTTCAAATTTCCAATCGAGAACCTTATCAATTCTGTCCTTACTAATTTGAAACATTCTTCCAAAATCTTTTCAGAAGATAAGTGCTTCTCATTCAACCCTTTTATTCAAAATAGTTTTAACTAACAATTATCTTAGTTAAGATGTATTTTTAAGAGTTTAATCTAGGTGGGAAAAAACATACATGTAAAAGAGTACTCAAATATGGAAAAGTGGAACAAAAGTGACAACCATCTGTATTTAGTTGAGTGCAAAAACTGAATGTTAAGATGCTGTGGATTTTTTAAAAATACATATATACTGTATATTCAGCCTAAATACAATGGCTTCAATCCTGACTTACCCTTCTGCACATGGAAGGAACTCTTTGAGAATGATATCCACAAAGTTGTTCCATTAGCTCAAGGACTTCTGTCTGAGGAACAGAACTCCTTCTCTCCCTGCGTCCTCCCTCCTTCCCCCAAAAAATCTGTTCTGGGACTTCCCCAAACCCTCTGGAGCAGATTTGGAGAGTGCAGGGGCATGTAGGGAGACAAGAGGGTGGGGAAGCTCCATCACACAAATGGAAATTCTTGGACTAATGGAAACTACTGCATTGGATACTGCCCTGATTCCACAAAGGCTTCTGTGGGCAGAAATGGAGGATGTTGTTTTCCCTTATTCCCCCTGCAAACAAAAAGCAGTGTGTGGGGAGGTGATAAGAGAGAGAGAGAAAAAAGTTTGACCGAGCTATTATCAGTTGTTTCCATCCTTAGATGAAACATAGAGGTCCCTTGGTAGGTGGAGAATAGGGTTGTCCTTTAAATTAACAGAGCTAGAGATTAATTTTAGCAGTTGTGTCCAACAGAATAATAGTTTTACGTAGGTGTTGGAGGGAATGTTCCTTTGGAGAATAAAGTCCCATCTTCTGGTGTATAAGATCCTCTTCCTCCAGTTTAGGGTCCCACTCTTGTATGAATAAATTTGGTATTTTCTAGGTCACACAAAAAGTTATAGCAGTGTTGGCCCATATGAAAAATTCCAAAAATCCATATTGCGGCAACACCTTCATTGTTAAAAAAAAAAAAACTATTTTATTTTCAGAGATGGAAGACTGTCATTATTTGTTTCTCCTTCCCAGTAAACCACAGTTGCAATTTTATATAGGCATATCCGCTAAAAAGGGCCTCATTTGAACATCTTCCAATTCTTGAACTCCAACTTAAGACACTTACCAGAAGCAGACCTTAATGGTTTGAATACAGCTGAGAATGTTCTCTTCCCCCCCCCCGTATTTTTTACCATCTTGCCTGATGAAGAGTTCTGAAGAACTCTAAAGTTTGGATATTGCATACTATTGTATGATATTTTAGTTAACCTAAAATTGCCCTAATATGGATTTTTGACATTCTCCAGAATTTGTTTCTTTGCATGGTGAATTGGAGCTGGTGTAAATTTCACTTGTGTATTCAATCCTAATAAGATTTCAGTTTCATTGTATTGTATTGTGCTTGTTGCTTCTGGGAAGTCTTTCTTAAAATATATGATCAAAAAAGGTTTAAGGGAAATGTGCGTTTTCATATATTTCATAAAATATACAGGTAACATTTACAACAGCATATAAATAAATGTTGCTTGCTTGCAAAATCAGAAGGATCTTGTCCTTAGCTGAAATCTATTTGCTTAGTTGAGAAAGTTACCGGATTTGCTATTGACTGTGGTATTTGAGGAATTTCAAGACAACAAAAAACCTTTGTTTTTGAAATTGAACTGATTTGAATGGTATCTTCTGGAATTTATAAAATGTAGCTTAAAATTTAGAATTTCTCATTTTACATACGCTCTAATCTTTTCAGAAAATATAGATGTAGAAGCACGCCTGTCGGAACTCTGTGAAGAAATAAAGGTATTTTTCCTCTGACCCATGTAATCTTAAATTGCTGCTTGTTTGCTTTCATCCCAGCTTCCCTCCTTCTCCGAGATTAGATACAGTTTTTAATAGCTGACTCTCTGTGGTTTTGAAGAATTTTATTTTATTTGCATTATTTTATGGATCTTTGGATAGATGGAGTACTCTGGTAGACATACTTAGACTTTCAAAGGCTCCCATGCAAGTTTAGCAATCATGGGATAAGAGAAGGGGCCCTCTTATGAGTTGATCTGGTTACAAAGCTAAGCTGAACAAATAGATCTCACAATGGAGGAAGTAATCATTGGTCTCCCCTAAGACTTTGTATTGGAACTAACCGTACTGTAGGTTAGAAATGTAATTCATTCATAAATGATCTGGAGCTGAGGATTGAGAGAGCCAAGTCTGGATTACACCAAGTTATTTACGATAGTGTCAGTCAGTCAGTCAAACTTTATTGCCTAGCCATAGGCCATTGCAACTTGTACAGTTCTTGTACAGTAACTGATCTTATAAAACAAAGATTAAAAACATACAATATATTTCATGGATTATACAAGATAGTTGTCTTAAAACCTCCCTATAGATTACTCTGTCATTGGGCTGCCTGTGCAGTGAGAAATCCAAATTTGCAGCAAAATACCAAATGTGATTCTATATAAGCAAGTGTAAATTGATACACAAGTTCCCATATACATTGATGAGATTAAAGTTGTGGTGACTATCCAGAAAATGGGGTAGATTGTGAATAAGTCAATGAAGACATCAACAACACCTGTGGAAAAGAAAAATCCTGTTCTAGGGATTATAAAGGAAAGGAATAGGGAAGAAAGGGCCTGTATAACAAAACATTTATATAATCCTATTTGATAGTCATAACTGGAATTCTGTATATAGTTGTGTGGTGAAAGCAAGTTTCTCCCTCTTTCAGAACTTGGGCTTTTCCAACGAAACTGTGACATCAGATTCAAAACAGCTGAAAGGAAATACTTCTTCACATAACACATAATTAACTTACAGAATTCATTATGTGTTGGTCATCATAAGATGTGTTGTTGATGCTTTAAGATGTGTTATTAATGATGATGATTCATTGATTCATTCATTAAATTTATTTCCTGCCCTTCCTCCCAGTAGGAGCCCGGGACAGCATCATAGGATTAGATTGCTTTAAAAGGAGAAGTAGGCAAATTTGAGGAGGATATGTCTATTAGTGTAGCTAAGCGGAACCCCCAGATTCAGAGGCAGTATGCATTTGAACAATATTTGCTGGTAGGCAAAGAATGAAGATGGCTATTGTATCCATGTCCTAATAGCTTCCTTGAAGAATCTGATTAGCTATTGTTGGAAATAGGTTCCTCGACTACATCCAGCAGGATGGTCCTTTCTATATTAAGATTTCTACATTGCAAGAGGCTTTAAAGTTCTGCACAGTTTGTAGGTAATTAGCAATTATTTTAAAAATGGTAAATAATGTTATTTAACTATAACTAGAATATGACTTAAAATCTTTTCAATTTTTGTATGTGTGCTGCCGAAGCGAACACAAAATCCTTTCAGTTTTTAAAGACATAAAATGCTTTTAATTTTTAAAGATACTTTTAAGAAAAAAAAACTTTATGGCTTTCTCAAAGTAGTAGAAATTCTGTGTCTAGGAATACAGGTTTGTTTGTTTTCTCTGTTGGTGCAGAAAATGGAAAATCCTGATGAACTGGCAGAACTTATAAACATGCATCTTGCACAGCTCTGTTCACTTCTGATGGCTTTATGGGGACAATTTCTTGAAGCCATTAACTTCCAGGAGGATGTCACTGGATTGCTAGCACAAGAACATCATACAATGCGTGTATGTATTCAGTCTGTTCTGATACAACTTCTAAGAACAGAAGTGTGTCATCCAAGTTCTATTGCAGTAAAACTAATGACTAAAACAGTGTGGTTTTAAAACTAGGTATCTTTCAGTCCACAAAGCAGCCATAGTGGATGAGGCGGAGTGCTGCTGCTGTGCTGCCCTCCTGGCAGTGGTATAGTGGTGCTGCCGCTTGTCAGAACAGGTATCTGGTACTTCCCTCACCCCACCTCATGCCCCATGATTGCCACATAGTAATATTTTAAAAGGTTGACAGGGCAATCCAAACAGGCACTTACTCTTGGATATGTGTACATAGGATCGTAGTCTTAAAGTGTTAACACTGAAAGGTTGAAAACACTGGTAAAGTGAAGTTTTGTAAAACTAAGTTTTAATTGTATATCTTTTTGTTTGTATATTTTATCTAAAAATATTTATCTCATATCTCAACCTTAGTTGCTAAAGTGGCTTGTAATAAATGTTAAAATCCATACAAGAAATGAAAATAAAGCAGCAGTAGCAAAATATAAAAACAGAATAACTACATCACATATGTTGAGCTCAGAAGTTACTCAGTCCTCAATAAGCTTTAGAACTGAAGGATAGATTAACCTAAAAATGTAAATGTACTGCCTTCAAGTCGATTCCGACTTATGGCGACCCTATGAATAGGGCTTTCATGAGGCTGAGAGGCAGTGACTGGCCCAGGGCACCCAGTGAGCTTCATGGCTGAGTGGGGATTTGAACCCTGGTCTCCCAGGTCATAGTCCAACACATTAACCACTACACGTAACTAAATTATATTTCTGATTGAGGCTAGAACCCTGTGCAATGGAGAGTATCCCTTTGAATATAATGGGGTTTACTTCTGAGTAGACCTGTATAGAATTGCACTATAAGCTATTATATTAGCTGCCTGGGTGACATTTTAGTTTAGATGTTTACTTCTTCATAGTGAAATCCAGTGGCACAAGGGTCATCTGATTTCTCTGAATAGCCCTTAGCAATTTAAAGTTTCCACACAGCCTATTTAGAAGCTATGTCCAATTAACCTAAATTGCTGCAATAGACAAGGTAGAAGGGGAGTGAGCCAGCTTGACGGTGTATTAATAATATAACAGTGAGCTAGAGTTCATTTGCTGTGAGTTCAGTGTGGGAAGTGGGGAGAAAAAATACGCCTTTGCCTGTGCATAACCTCACACAAACTCTCTCTTGTACAAGTGCACACCCTTAGTTTTTCATTTCACACTAATAAACCTCTGGGCTGAGGACATCCTGTTGAGGAAATAGGAAATAAACCTTTGGAAAAGACTTGCTTTCAGGTAATGAATGAGATATCCATCAAGTTTGGGGGAGGGCCATTTGAGCATTGGAGACACAGATACGTGGTTTTGTGTTGGGCATGTAAATGATATGGTGACTTGTTTGCAACCTTTGCCTCAAGATTAGACCTCAAAATAGAATGTGCTGCTGATCATAGTATACACAGATACCAGTGACACTGTAAAATGTAGTTGAGAGTTCCTAGAAGCCAAATTCAGATTGCTAGGAAGAAAGAGTATGTTATTCAGTAGAACAAGTCTGAGAACTTTTGAGGTGTTAGACATTTTGAATGTTCCCTTTTCTTTCTACATTAGCATCTTTAAAAAGGCAGCATAGAGTAATTCTGCTTAATCTACTCAATATTATGTATAAAAGCCACCAGACTGCAATATAATTGTCTCTTATTAAAGTACATAACCATCTAAATGGGGAATGTTTTTAAAGGTTTACTACAATACTTGACCCAGTGCCAACATTTTTGTGAATGTGTGTGTGTTAATGTTTACTGAACATGCAATATTACTCTGACATTGTAATATAGGTGTGCTATGTGTGTCTATTAGAAAATGAAACTTTTCTTTTACTATTTTGTAACATTTTAGGTTCGTAGGTTTTCTGAAGCATTTTTTTGTCTTGAACATCCAAGGGAGGCAGCCCTTGCATATCAAGAACTACAGTAAGTAACTTTAAATTGAAAATATTAAGTCAGAAATTAAGCTTCCTCATTTTGTTACAAAATTGATTAACAATTAATGCAGAACATGGTATGTGTTATATATGTGCAAAGTCTTCCTATATTAATAAAGGGCTGTATGTTCACAGAATGCTCTTTGATTCAGTGGAGGCTTGTATGAACAGAAAGGGGAGGAAGGTAATTTTTCAACAGCTCCCCCTTTCTCCTACAGTCCTCCCCACTCCTCCCAAAAATCTAATCCAGAGGGATGGGGTACCATCCAGAATAGCATAGGAGGTGTCACAGGCTGCTGCAGGAGAAAGGAAAATGGACAAAAATCCTCTCAGTTCCCCTTCTGTTTACAGAATGCTATGCTGGATCAAAGAAGCTTCCATAAATGAAAGGATAGTACTGGATACGAAGAGAAGCAAATAACTATTTTCTCATGGTGGAGGAAGGAATCCTCAGGTGGGTTGCCCTTCCCATCTCTTTCTTGGGCCAGAAATATGCAAAACAGAAATTATATGCATACTGGTGGGTGAGAGCCCTCCTTCCCATTTTTTTATTGACAATGCATTGGCCAAGCTCCACCAGTTCCTTTTCCTTTCCTTTTTCTGTGTCTGTGGTTGGAAGAGATAAAAAAAAAGATGTGATCAACAGGAAGGGAACGAGGTCATAAACCGTTAGAGCAGGGGTCAGGAGCCTCCGGGCGAATCAGGACCTACTAGGGGGTCCAATTTTCCCCAAACCATGCCCATAAGGCCATTTTCCCCAAACCATGCCCACCCACCTGTCAGCTGATGGGTGGGAGGACAGGGCTTACTCATGCATTGGCTGTGTGGTCCTGTTCCCAGTAGGGAACAATATTATGCAGCCAAGACAGTGGGATTTCATGCCTGCTCATCAGCTGAGTGGGGATTAAAGTCCTGTGCAAAAGTGCTCTTTGAAGCAGCTTTTGTAAAGGCTTTAAGACAGCTCCTGTGCTCCCTTTTGCAAGTCTCCCACCTCCCCTTTTAATCCCTGATCTCAGAGACTTGAAAAGGGAAGCAAAAGGGATTTTGACAGGTGGGCAGCTGCACCCACTCGTCAATCATGTGACATCATAATGACAGCATGTAATTGACAAGTTGGCACTGCCACCTACCTCTCAATTTTGGTCCGTGAGGCAGATCCTGATAAGAATCTGGCCCCTAGAGCTAAAAAGGTTCCCCACTCCTGAATTTAGAGGGTTGCTCCTGCAGTGTTTCCCATCTGCATCAGAGAATCCAGCCTTGCACTCTCCATGGACTCATTGGAAGATGCAATGGAGACAGGTTGGATCATCCCAAGGAGGAGGAAGTCCTCAACCTGGCCTTGGTTAGTGGAGCAAACACCAGCTGTAGCAATGGCTATGTCTTTTTGCCAGCACTTAGCCCAGCTGCTAGGCACGGCCATGAGTTTAGGGGCAGGGATCTCATTGACCAGAAGCTGGCAGAGGTAAGCCTGGTAAATATGGGGAGTGTGAATGCTCATCATGGATCATCTCTCTGCTCCCCACCCCATCAGACCCTCCATCCTGAATTTTGCCAATGGATTTGGCAAATTGTTACCACTCAGTGTGTGGGAGGGGTGGTGGTAAAAAGCCCACTGGAAGCAGAATATAGAAACAAGGGTATAAAAGAAAGGGGTTTATTAATCCAATGCATCCCAATATAGGACACCCTGTTGTCAGCATTCAGAGCTGCTTGGGTCTTTCTCCAAAACCTGGGAGCACACCCAGTACCAGCAGGCAACCAAGTCAGACACTGGCTGAGGGCCCCTGCAACTGGGAGGCTGTAGCTCCTGCTCCACAATTCCTGTCAGCATTGGGGCACAACTGGACAGTGGCGTGGAGCAAGGGTGGTGACACCACCGCTGCATGCACATGCAGCTGGCATGCACTTAAATACACCCAGTCACACCACCTTGTGTGTCATCGTATGCCTGCCATCACTCAAGATCTTGGGTGATGGCAGGCATGTGTGCTGGCATGTCAACACAAGAGGTGGCACTACTGAGTGTATTAAAGTGTGTTCGGGGGTGCGGAAGTCTGGTGCTAGCCCTACCTGAACGCAAGGGAGAAAAAAAGCTGGGAATCCTCCTCCTCCTCTCCTCTCCATACATGAACCTTACAGCCATTTCAGCCTCAGAAAAAGGATACTTCAAGCACCAGTAGTCGTGGAGGGGAACAGCTGCAGCACTGGGGGACTGGAGAAGACCTGCCCTGGGAGTGAGTATCTGAGCATCTGGCTGCTTGCTTGCTTGCTCACTCCTCTGGGTTGCTGTCTCTTGAGACAACTTGAAGTCCCTGGTAAGTGCTTCAAGGACTGGGACTTCCTGCCTGACCCTGACTCCAGAGAGAGGCTGCAGTCAATCTTACAGCCTCCTCAATCAGCTCCTGGCTGGGTCAGGGGGCACAAAAGCCCAGCTGCCCTTGGGTGGTGAGTCTGCTGCCAGCGGGGTTGCCCCTTAGGGAGCCGCAAGGGTGCTACCCCCTTCTTTTTTTTAACCAATCTAGAGGAGATTGGTAGTGGGGAGGGTGTATGGCACATGTGTAGTTCCTGCACAGGGTGAGAGCCTGTGCAGTGAACTGAATGATAGGAGAAAGTTGCCACATGCCTTCAGAGTGAGTCTGCAACTGGCAGAAGGCTGGCCCTCCCTGGGTGTGAGACGGAGAGAAGTAGATGTGCCCTGTGTAAAATATATTGAATGGGTCTTACTGTCTCCAATTGTCTGAGGCCCACTGGGATAACTGGTTCAGGTAGGTTTTGTTGGTGGGCTCTTGTTGGGTCCATATCTAGTGTTTAGGAGGAATCTTAGTAAGGAGGAACATGGGTGATGCCACCCCAACTTCAGTGATCATGGCTAGAGGGAGGTATGGCCATGGGGAGGTGGTGAGCTACCATAGAAGTCAAAGACAATCTTATCTATGCCTTGTTTCTCACTCCAAATTCTCTCATGGACGGGTTCCTCATTGCTCATCTGCTGTGCCCGCTGGCCTATGTGTGTTGTTGTTTAACGCCAGATTGGTACACAATAAGACCACACTCATCCATGATTTGATTGTGGATGAAGGTGCTGGTTTGGTGTGCATTACCAAGACCTGGGTGGGTGAGCTGGGAGGAGTTGATCTGACTCAGCTTTGCCCACCTGGATACTTCATGCAACACCAGCACAGACTGTGGTCTACAGAACTTCCATCTCTGTCACTAGGAAACCTCTCTGTCTTGGAGCTGGCTGTGAGGGCCTGCACCTGGTGTCAGGCCAAGGAGACAAGAAACTAGGGTTGCTGCTGGTGTATCGTCCACCCTACTGCCCAGCAGCTTCTCTGCCATCTTGGCCGTGGTATTGGAGGAGCCCAGAACCAATAGTCCTGGGTGATTATACTGTCCATGCTGAGGTTGTATCTAGTGTTCTGGCTTGGAACTTCATGGTCTCCATGATGACCATGGGGTTGTCTCAAGTTGTCACCAGCCCAACACATAGGGCAGAGCACACCCTCAATTGGTTTTTGCTCCAGATGGAGGAAGGCGTGGTCTGAAGATGGGGGGGTGTATGTCACCCCATTGCTATGGTCAGGCCACTTCCTGGTTAATTTTAGACTTGTGGCTCCAATTGTCTCCTGCAGGGGTGGTGGACAGATTAAAATGGTCCACCCCCAGAGATTAATGGAATGCACAGGATTCCTGAATGCCCTGGGGGAGTTCCCAGTAGATAGAGCAGGTGGCCCTATTGAAGCCCTTGTCATGGTGTGGAACAGCAAGGTGCGTTGGGTTCTTTACAGGGTTACCCCTGAGTGCCCTCTCCGGCATTGTGAAGCCCAGTTTACACCTTGGTACACCAGTGGGCTAAGGGCAATGAAACAGACTGGACGATGGCTAGGGCGCTAGTGGCAAAAGGTGTGCTGTGAGGCTGATTGGGCACAAGTAAACCATCATAACAGCGCCTACTGTGTGGCAGTGAGGGTGGCGAAGAAAGCCCACTTCTCTGCCACTATCATATCCTCAAATAGCCATCCAGCGGAGCTTTTCCATATTGTTAGGGGTCTGTTGACATAAACTTCAGGAAATTGAGTTTTAGACCCACTGTGGCCCACTGAGAATTGTTCGCAAGACTCTTTGAGGGTAAAGTTGCTCGCCTCTGTAGCAGTCTTGATGCTCCATTCACATCTACTGTAGTCCCCAGTGAGGTGTCCAGTGCAACGTCTGCTGCAACCTCTTGGGAACAGGTTCAGTTGATGCAGATTGATGACATGGTGCTTGCGACGATGCAGCCAGCAACATGTCCTCTCGACCCTTGCCCTTCTTGGCTTATTAAAGCTTGCCAAGGGGGGTTGACCGAGTGGATCCAGGGTGTGGTCAATGCATTGTTGTGGAAGAGAGTGGTTCCAGCCACCCTGAAAGAGGTGGTGATCTGTCGGCTCCTGAAAAAGCCCACCCTAGACTCACTGGTTTGCGACAACTACCGGCCAGTCGCAAATACCCCCTTCTTAGGGAAGGTGATTGAGTGGGTTTTGGTGCAGCAGTTGCAAGTTCTCTTGGATGAAACAGATTATCTTGACCCATTCCAGTCTGGGTTCAGGCCTGGTTATGGGACTGAGTCGACCTTGGTCACCCAGATGGATGACCTTTAATGGGAGAAGGACAGGGGGAGTGTGATTCTGTTATTATTACTTGATCTTTCTGTGGCTTTTGATACCATTGACTACGGTATCCGCCTGGGCTGAATTGGTGAGATGGGCATTGGAGGCACTTTTTTACAGTGGTTCTGATCCTATCTCCAGGGTCGTTTTCAGAGAATAGCACTGGGTGACTGTCTTTCAGCCCCCTGGCAGCTGTGCTGTGGGGTGCCGCAGGGTACCATCTTGTCTCTCATGCTGTTTAACATCTATATGAAGCCCTTGGGAGCAGTCATAAGGAGATTTGGGGTGAGATGTCAGCAGTACATTGATGATACCCTGGTCTATTTCTCTATAACATCTGAATCGGGGGAGGCTGTGCAAACCCTGGACCATTGCCTCGACTCGGTGGTGGGCTGGATTAGGGCCAATAAACTTAGTCTGAATCATAACAACATGGAGACGCTGTGGGTTGGTGGTTCCCAAGTTCGGATAATTGGTCAGTTGCCTGCTTTGGATGGGGTCATACTCTCTCTGAAAGAGCAGGTCTGTAGTCTGGGGTTGCTACTGGATCCATCTTTATCAATAGAGGCCCAGTTGACTTCAGCTGCTAGGAGTGCTTTTACCAGTTTCGGCTGGTAAGACAGCTGTGGCCGTTTCTGGACTGGGATAGCCTGACCACTGTTGTACATGCATTGGTAACCTCCAGGCTGGGTTACTGTAATGTGCTTGAAGTGGGGCTACCATTGAGGTTGGTTCGGAAGCTGCAGCTGACGCAAAATGTGGCAGCATAGCTGCTCACTGGGGTGGGTATCACCAACATGTCACCGCGCTGGTGAAAGAATTGCGCTGGCTACCTATTAGCTACAGGGCTAAGTTCAAAATTCTAGTTTTGGTGTACAAAGCCCTATACAGCTTGGAACCAGGATACCTGAAAGACTGTCTTATATTTTATATACCCAGTTGATCACTGCACTCTGCAGGTGAGGGCCTCCTGCAGATGCCATCTTATCAGGAGGTCCGTTCCGCACAACATAGGAAATGGACCATTAGTGTAGTGGCACCTACCCTTTGGAATTCCCTCCCCTTAAATATTAGACAGGCACCATCTCTATTATCTTCTTGGCTCCTACTGAAGACGTTCCTCTTTCCAGAAGCCTTTGAAGTAGAGACCTTATCCTAGTTTGCATCTGTATTGGAATTGCTATTTAATATGTTTTTAAACCTTTTTTTAAAATATGTTTTGAATGCTTTTAAAAAAAATGTTTTTAAAGATGTTTCAATATATTTTAAAGTCTGTTTTTATGATGTTTTAAAGTGTTTTTAGAGTTTTTGTTTGCTGCGATGGGTCCTACTGGGAGGAAGGGTGGGATATAAATCTAATAAATAAATGATGTGCTCCGTGCAATGGAAGGAGCAGAGATCTTCTCAGGAGATGTTGCATTTTTGTTTTAATTATATCATTTTCTGTTTTTATGTTGTACACCACTTAGAGATTTTAAAAATATTAAATGTATAAATGTTATAAATAAATAATATAAACAAGTAAATACATGATTATGGTTGTATAAACAAATTATAATTTGCATCTGACCCTTTCTCCAAACATGTGAGGTGTGAGATGGCCTTTCATATACATTGGTGTGGGGTAACCCTCAAGATATAGCTGAATTGCAACTCCAGTCATCCCTGGCCATGCGTACTGGAACTAATGGGAGTTGGAGTCCAACATCATCTGGAGGGCCACACGTTCCCCATCCCTAATCTAGACATTGGCTGATTGAATTGCTTAGTTCCACAGATGAAACTACATTCAGTCTGTATCACTGAATGGTAGAGAGGTTTTTATCGGTTTAGTCTTCTCAAAAAGTTAAAGAAGTTGGTCAGTGTTTCCAAACTAAGAGTTGTTATTCTTAAGGGATGGACAGTTTTCATTGGCCAATTTTTGTACACTAATTTGCTCCTTTTATTGTTACATGGATCCTAACCAATTCCTTAACTACTGCCTACTGCCCTCCAATGTCCTATATATCCAGTCTCTCCTTCACTTTTATGACACATTGACAACTCTGCATTTAAGTGCATGGATGGCACTGTTCCAAACTGTTATCGCTTCTGCTGGTGGTACATACAGGTTTTGTTTAAACAAATTTCATTTAGTTGTATTGGATATGATTTACATAATTTTCATTATTAACACAATGAGCTTGCAGCATACTGGCTTTTCATTAGTATTTCTATCTTAATTGTACATGAATACAATTAATTGTATTTTCAGTTACAATTTATTGTGGATGTTTACTTTTTACAACTATTTTAACATAAGATGGTATCTTTCAGTGCCCAGAATTACCTTCAGATGTGTACTGCTATAAAAAGCACCTCCTTCTGTAGTTCTCTCCCACCTCTCCCTATTGAATGCAGTGAATTAGATGGAGATATGAACTCTTTGCCTATAATCTTTGAAGATCGGTATTTAGATTCCGTTACTGAAGGTAAATAATTAGTTTTTGGACTCTTTTTGATGGAATGAAATAAAAAGTTTAGAAATTTTCTATCTTGAAATATTCTTGTGAGAATACTAACATGGTACCCTGCAGATGTTGTTGAACACCAGCTCCTGGCAGCATGGCCAATGGTCAGCAAAGATGGAATTCATAGTGCCAACAGTATCTGGAGGGCACCACATTGGCTAACCCTGCTTTACCCATTAAAATGCGCTGTAGCCAGCATTTAAAGATGTGTGCACTGAAGCTTTCCTGCCTTCTTTTTCTCACTGCAAGTCCTTGGCTTCATTGGAGAGCTCTCCTGAGATTTAGGACCAGCTTATCAGGTAGCGCGTGGTAATGCAGCCAGGAGGAAGGCCTCAGAAACCCTATAGTATATGTGAAAAGTTTACCACATGCCCTTTTAGAACTTAGCATATTTAAGTTCATGATTCATCTGCTTTATTTTTTGGTTGAAGAGAGTCTGGAGAATGACCATGGCTTAGCAGTAAAGCTCTTGTTTTCTATGCAGAAGTTCCCAGGTTCAGTCCCTGGCATCTCCAGGTAGGGTTGGGGAAAAAACCTGTGCTACCAGACAGAGTGGACAATAATGGTCTGATTCAGTATAACAGTTTCCTATGTTCCTAAAGATATATCTATAAATTGTAATTTAGTAAAAGTTACAGGTATTTCATCAGTTACATTATCTTGTTTACTTCTTTTTTATTTTAAATAAGAGATGGATGTACTCTGGCTGACAGCTCATCAGAAGGCTGACTCCAAGAAACCTGACAAACTAGAAACTGAAGAAGGTTCTATGGCTAGCCCAGAGCTGAAAAATAGACTTTCAGTTGCCTCCCATACCTGGCAGTCAGAAAGTGAAAAACAATTCACAAAGTATGCAAAAGGAAAATGTGACGATGCAAACAAATCCAAAGTTAAGGTTACCAAACTGATGAAAACAATGAAAACTGAAAATCCAAAAAAAATAGTAAAACAAAACTCTAAGGACTCTGTAGTCCTGGTAGGCTACAAATGCTTGACAAGTGCAGTACCAGAGGACATCTCAAAGTGCTTTGAAGGCATGCCTTCATGGAACCAGAAAGAAGGGCTGGATTCTGCAGTTGGTGGCCATACTTCTGAGGCAAATAACTTCATGCGACAAATCAGTCAGAAAGAGTTTAGAAGTTTACCATCTAGAACTGAACAAAGAACTGGCAAACTAGAAGGGAATGAAGACAGCCAGTCTAGTTCTGCCATCTCTCAGTGTGGAAATTCAGTCATTTTTGGTGAATCTGATAACTTCCAAGCAGACTTTGGGGATACTCAAGGGGAGAGTAGCTTGACACCCAGAAATGCTGTTGAAGATTGTAATGGTTCATCGGGACTTACAAAAATAGAAGTAAAACCATATTGTAAGAATATTTATGGAGATAAAGTGTTTGTTCGTATTGGATTACAGACAGAAGGTTCACAGAGTGGAGCATGTAGAGAAAACTCGCAGGAGCCCACCTTTGAAAGTTCAGAATCTGAAAGGAAACTTACGTCAGAGGAAGAACTACTGCTGGAAAAGGAAGTTGTGCAAGAAGCAAACTTCCAACATGCAGAAGATTTCTTCACAAGGGTTGGTACCAATGTGCCCATTCAGTCTACAAAAGAAACTTCTGTTGCAGTTGTAACTGGAGATGTACTTAAGTTGCCTGATGTTAGTATTACCTATGCATCATCCAGATTTTCAGATTCTGGTGTAGAAAGTGAGCCAAGTTCTTTTGCAATGCACTCAAGTGCAGATGTGGCTTTTGAAGCTCCTCAAGGGCAAAGTGCATGCAACAATGAGAGAATATTTCCTCAGCTTTTGCTTAAACCAGATAATATTAAAAACCCAGTAGAGAGTCACTGCACTGAAAGTACGAGTGCTGTTAGTGAAATACAATCCTCCCTAACATCAATAAACTCCCTGCCTTCTGATGATGATCTGTCCCCTGATGAAAACTCTAAGATATCTGATGTACCTGAATGCCATTTAAGTGATAGCAAAACTGTATTAGACCTGGGAGCAATTGATTTGACAAAATGTGATGACAGTGAAGAACCAAATGTTTTGCCACAGCACTGTATAGAGTTTTCAAGTAATGAAACTACATTTCTGCCTTCCTCACCCTCAAATGTAAAATTACAACTAGACGAGGATACATCTGAGGACATGAACTCTTGCAACTTACAATTGAATATTGGAACAATTTGTAAAAATTCCCAAAGACTGGAGAAAAACTTGCACGCTGTAGAAAGAAATGAAATCCCTTCAGGGGTTGTTTATCTAGGTGAGTCCTGTGTTGTTTCAGGTTCGGTATCTAATTATCCTGAGGGTGGAGTGAAGAAACTAAGTGAAGGAAAATTCAGTGATTCTTCAGAGCAACAGCAACTAGCTGATAAATTGTCAACTAAAAAAAATGAAAATCTCACAAGCATGAGTGTCCTCTCACCAGAAGGAGGTAATGATATGCTGAAGCAAGGACTTGTAGAAAATTACTTTGGCAATCAAAGCAGTACAGATATTTGCAATATATACTCTGCTGACAATAGCAATACAGGTAGCCCTCAAAGGGGTACAATTTGTTCCATTTCACAGGAGGAGGAGGAGGAGGAGGAAGAACAAGATCAAGATATGGTTGAAAATGGTTATTTTGAGGAAACAGATGACAGTAATTTATATGGAGCTACAAATGATGCTGAGGAGAATCCTGACATAACATATGCAAGTCCTTTTAGAACAGAAAGAATGAATAGTGATTTTTTTGAGGATGCGACAGACAGGGTTCCACTGTGTACTCTGGATGGTTTGACTCTTCCTTCTACATTGAAAGGATATCCATGTAGTGTGTTATGGTCTTCAAAGGACAAATCTAATGCTATTCTAAAACAGCCCTGTAGCATGTCCTGCAGTACAGCTTCATCTGTCTCCTGGTATGAGTGCTCTCCTCAACCTCAGAAGCGAGCGTAAGTGCTATACGATCTAAAATAATTGTTTTTAAAACCTGGTTTTATACAAAATGTGTGTGTATCTTTACTTACATTTGATTTTTTGTGCTAAGTCATTTTGTTTGCTATTGTTTTCTTCACTTAGCTACATCAGATTATTTCTACATTAAGATATGTGAAAGTTTTGAAGTTTGTGCATAATCCACTTTAGATGTTTTCTAGACCTATGCCTAAATATTCAGTCACAGAATTTCAAAAAAGAATTCCACCGCTTCCAAGTCACAATGGGAGGAAAAGTCCCATTAATGCCAATAACAAGTGCAGGGGATGGTCCAATTCTGACTGGGTGGGAAAGCAAGGAGGAAGCTACCCCAAATGTACCACGGACAAAAAGAGGGTAAACCCTCAAAATGCCTAGCCAGCATGAAAAGGGGTGCAAGTGAAGTTTTATTTTGTATTGAATTGAATTGAATTGAAACTTTATTATTTATTTATTTTTACCCCGCCCTTTTTCCAAACTGGAACTCAGGGCGGCTTACAAATGGAACTACATGTAGTTAAAAACATAGAAAAACATACAATTAAAATACAATTAAACTATGCACAACCTTAAAACCGTGAAAGGCACTTAAAAATCTAAAAACAATTTAAAATAATACAAATAATAATATAAAACAATAAAACAAGCCTGGTAAAGCCCAATCCTAAACACCTTCTATCCCAAAAGCCTGTCGGAATAAAAAAGTCTTTACTTGCCGACAGAAGGATGGCAAGGAGGGGGCCATTCGTGCCTCCCTAGGAAGGGAGTTCCAGAACCTAGGAGCAGCTACCGAGGAATTGAATTGAAACTTTACTATGTTTTATCCTAGTTTGTCCCGCTTTCCTTATTGATTAGAGTTTCTGTAGCAAGTGTTCAGCATAGTACGGAATGGTTCTTTTAAAATAGATTAATGTATAAATGTATTGTTATTTATAGTATGTTGCAACATTGCAACATAAAGTGCTGCAAACTAATCAAGACAGTTGCACAAATGCAACAGGATCGGTCTGCAGTCTTGTGCAGGTATTGATAGTTGCTAAATGTGACGGAATGGTATTGCCTATGCTGCTATCTGAAATAGAAATGGCAGCTGGAAGATTCAAGCTGAAAGTGAAGGTGGAGTGGAGTCACTACTCTGTCATCTCTTTTAAATAATAATAATAATAATAATAAAAATTTATTTATGAGTCGCCTGTGTGGCCGAATTAACGGCCACTCTAGGCGACGTACATTAATACAATAAAATACAATATACAATCAATAAGACCATTTTAAAGCATTTTGGCACGAGGAATTGCCAATACAGCTGTACCCAGTGGGTTGTAGTATGGTGTTGTAACTTATTGACTTTTCAGTACAGCAAATGGGATTGCACTCACCTTGTAAAGGGTTATGCTGTAGCTACATTGCAGAAGCCAAGAAGCCATCTTTTGAGTAGGGAATGTAAGTAATTTGATGAGCATGTGTGCTTACGGCTTTCTGATCTGAGATGCTGTTTTTGCAACAGACTATAGATTTAAATAAATAAATATAATTGAACTGAAAGTTAAACAAATCTTACTCCTTACTTACATATGCAGAGTTGACCAAACTGAGTGAAATAAAACCTGTTTGTTTCAGATTCCTACAGGCTAAAGAGGAACTAAAACTACTTCATCTCCCTGGATTTATGTATAGTGATGTTCCCAGATTGGCATCTTCAGTACCTTATTTCAGCACAGAAGAGGAGGAAAGTTCAGATGATGGCATACATCTCATAGTCTGTGTGCATGGCCTAGATGGTATGCTGTGGCAGCTGAAAATAGATTAGAAAATGCTTGAGATTTTAGATTGGTTTGGATTTGCATTAAACCAGGGGTAGCAGTGCCCTCCAGCTGTTTTGGACTACAGCTTACATTAGCACCAGCCCGTATGGGTAATGGTCAGGAACAATGAGTGTTCTAGTCTTAGCACTCCTGGAGGGCACCACGAGGCTACTCCTGTGCTAAATTATACTGCAGAAAAACAGATATTGAAGTACAGGTATGATATCAGTATCTCCTGGTATCAGCAGAAAATGTAGCATGTAGGTCCTGTTTCAAGAGAACTGTATACGTACCAACCATTTGTGAAAGCCTACTGTTCAGCACACTGGCTTTCTAGGATTCAGCCTAGGGGAACTGTACATTTAGGAATAATGAACACATCTTTTAAATGTTAGGGGGTTTTATATCCCTCGTATGCCAAAGGCTATGAAGAAGTTTTTCACCCGACAAAAATCTGTTTGGCTTCAGTTGTGTAAATACTGTTTGTCTATTCCAGTGCACAGACACATCTAGGACTTAGGTCTGCCATTCCACTTCTGCCCACCATCCAGCTCTGAAGTAATGGTGAAGCTGGAACTAACTACAGGAAGGGATACCATACCATATGAATCTTGCCTGAATAGCATGTCTATTAAGGGTGTGGCTCTTGATAGCTATAATTTCCTGGCATTTTGAAGCATGAGTGAACATGGAAACCCCTTAGCACAGCATGTTAAACTGAAAGGTTTTTTGTTAATTGAATTTGATAACATTTTGAGAAGGTTTCCTACAATACTCTGATGAGGCAAAATTGAAATTGAAAATGAGAAATTCAGTGGAAAAAGAAAGGTAGAAATAGCCTCATTAATAAGAACACACTATTTTAAGGCAAGAATTCACATGCAACTTAATAACCTATTAAGTGGTTAGTATATTCAGTGAAATAAGGTCTGAACCAGGCTCCAGTGTCTACTGGAGTTGCTAAAAGGACAGGTTGTTAAAGGGGCAGGAACAGGCCCAGCTGAGGATTTTGGGGTCAATTGGCAAGGCTAGCCTTAAACATTTGCAGTGGAAGAAAGGAAATTCCACAGCTAAAACACATACACACAACTGCCCCCTAAATCTCCCTCTTTTCCTGAAAAAACATCCCTGCAAATACTGTGGGAGAAAAACCAACAAAACTTGTCAATATGCCAGAGTCTCTCATCAGACATTTAATTCATTAGAAATAAGCCATTTCATATCCTTTTTACCCCATATTCACCTTGGACCATCCTCAAACCTTCCTCTCCTATGCCACCAAATTTCAAATTCATCTGTTGAGTCATTTTCAGCATATAAGCCATAGAACATACTACTCTCTTTTTCTCCTATATTTGGAAGAAAAAATATTTTTTCTTGCAGTTAACAGACCTTTGATTTCAGTGTGAATCTAAAACCAGTCAGCATTTGTAAGGCATAAATATTCTAATTTTAGTATGTTCTGTTTTTTGAAAGTTAGCATTTCAAACATGTGATCTTTGCTTTAGGTAATAGTGCAGACTTGAGACTTGTAAAGACATACATTGAACTTGGCCTTCCTGGAAGTCGCATAGATTTTCTGATGTCTGAGAGAAATCAGGTATTTGCAAGTGCTGGAAAGTGTTGTTGTTATACTACTACACACCCTATGGGCATTTCATATGGACTAATTCATGTCTAATTACTAATCTTTTTATAGGTTGAAAATTTAACCTTGCAGCTAAGGCTGTAGTCCTATGTATGCCTATGAATAAGTCTCACTGAACTCAGTAGTACTGCTGTGTAGACATACATAGGATTCTGCTATAAAAATAAAAATTGTGGTTGTATTTGTTTAGCGCCTGGTGTAGGACTCAGTGGTAGCTTGTGAGGGGGGTGGAGGCAGTGGTTTACTTTTTCAAACAGACAATGACTTCATTTACCAAACAAGGGGTACACCTTTTTAAGCCAAATGGCTGCATTGAAGGTCAGCCACCCCTCTGAGAGCCATAAGCCAGCAGTGGGTTGTGACCAATGTATAGTTACACTCATACACCTTTGCGACACATGCAGGCATACATGCATACACACAGCCAACACTCTCTCTCAAGGCACAAAGAAAGTCATCCCACCCCAACAAGGGAGGTAGGAGGAAATACTATCTTTTACTCTTCACAGAACAATTTTGAAGCTCAACTAGAATTTTTCCTACTGTATTCTTTGAATAAAAGTTTCAGTGTGCTTGTGAAGTTTTGCTGTTAATAGCTGGGCAATTTAGACTCCAAGCACATCAGATCTGAACTGATTTTATGAAGCTTACTTCATTGTTACTATAAGCTAAGATATTGTGGCTTAGCCTTGAAAACAAAGCTTTGTCTTATCCCTCTTAAGCAATTAGCATACTGTAGTTGTGCATTTGTATATTAAACATGTAAAGCAAACTATCCTCTGTGAGAAAGCATTGTAAAAAAAAGCAGCTTATTTCCCCCCTGAAAATTTTTTCTTTCATGGGATTACTATTATTGTCTTTGATAGTTCTTATCCATGCCAATTACTAAGAATTTGTTTTATTGCAAGACAACTTTGTTTAGGAACGTTGAACTTTTTTTTCACAGAATGATACATTTGCGGATTTTGATTCAATGACAGATCGGCTTTTGGATGAAATAATACAATATATTCAAATTTACAGCCTAACAATTTCAAAAATCAGGTAATTGACCCATTTTGTGTTTTACTTCTTTTTCCAGAAAGCCAACTGCAGCTTATAGCCATAATCTTGGAATTTCTGAGTAAAGCACAAACTTTGCAGAAACTACTAGGCTATCTCTTCTAACTGTTGATTTGCAGATTATGGGCTTTTGTACATAAGTTCAGGAATCAGCAATTATACATTGTCATGTGAGGTCATGCATATATCTGTTGCATGAACAGAACTCTGATTATCCTTAAAATCTGTTCCAGAGAATTGAGAGATCCTCTGGGACAGCATAGTACAGAAGAACTCAGGATATGAACCATTATTTTTAAATACAACAAAAGCAGTCAAACTGGCTGCAACAGGACTGGGAGCTTTATATGGCAACATAATAAACGGAGTTCTGAAGTGAGACAGGGAAACTGCAAAAAAGAAAAAACACTTCTGTGTGTCAGTCTTCGTTGCAGGAGATGTTGGAGAATGCCTGCATCTAAGCTGCTGTGTTTGGCAGTGCATTTAAAGAACTATGTCAAATAAAAATGGCAATTATTAAGACCTCAACTGAAAATAAAGCCATATATACCATGATGCCATTTATTTATGGTGATGCCACGCAGAGATACTTCTGGTCACCTCGTCTCAAAAGGGATAATACCACTTGAAATAGGACAACTAAAATAATCAAAGGTTGAAGCACTTTCCCTGTGAAGAAAAAGGTTGGTACTCTTCAGTCTTTGCCAGGAGGGGATGAGGACTGAGACATGTGATAGAGTTCTGTAGTTATAAAAGATGAGATTTGAGAGAAATTTCCTGCTCCCACTGCCAGTGGAGTCACTCAGTGAAGTTGGGGTTTTTTTTATAGGTTTAGGAGACAGCTGCACCTCATGTATTGTGGAATTCACTGCCACATGAAATGGATGCCTAATAGCTTAGAATGCTTCACAAACATTCAAAGAAATTCCGTGAAAATAGGTCTCTCAATCCCTATAATAGCAAACTCAGGAGGGGAGTCCTGACAGAAATTGAGCCAAAACGGAGAAACAGGAGAGAGGTATCAACATGCTTTGGGGACTCTAGAGGTTTGCAGAAATACAAAATAATGTTTTAAAAAATAAATGTGAACATGCCCAGTATTCATGAAGGTCGGCTATCAGTTAGAAAATAAAACCAGAATCTTAGGTCAGGGAATGGAAATTGCAGAGGAAATTCTGGCTGACCGGTTAGAACCTTGAACAGGAGCACTTTTGTTTAGAATGTGAGGATACATTGCAATATTTTGTTGTATGCCTCACTTGTTGGTTAATAGATAGCTAATAGTGATATATCTCCAAAGACTTAATGCTGGGGGCAAAAGAGGCCATTTCTTTGCCTCCTACAGTTTGATATTCTAGTAGCTTCTCAGCCAAACATCTTGATTATGCAGACATGTATGTGCATGCCAATCCTGTCTTTGTGTGTAATTGAAGCTGCAGAAGGGATATAGGGGAAAGATAGCAAATGAATAGGATACTTTGGAGGCACTGAAAACACCAAAGCCATGCGGGCATGTTAGTGTTCCCTTCTTGAATTGACAGAGGCCAGTATGTATTATCTCCTGCCCTCCCTGAGAGTTAATGCATCTAGCCAAGTTCATAGTGACCATCCTTATTTGAAGATCCCTTCATATTGATGTTTGCATGATAATATGGAGCACAGGTGATGAATCACTTTCAGCCTAAGGGCTGGATCTAAAAGTGGCCAATCCTCTGCAGGCCACACTGGCATGGGGTGGTGTATTAGCCTCAGAAAAGGTAAAGCTGCATCTGCCAGGGAACAATCAGAAGTGTGCTTTACCTTTTGGCTTTGTTGGAATTTAATGCCTTTATTCTGTCACACTACTTTAAGAAGGGATTGGATATACTCAGGAGCTCCTGAGTGTATCCAGTCCTTGGTGAAAGCAGCATGATAGGATAAAGTGCAGAATTCAAGCTGCAGTTGCAAAGGAATGTGGCTAGGCTTCAATGCTGTTTGCAGCTATAGTTTTGACTGTCACGTGCCTCATAGCATTTGACATCAGGTGGTTAACTAGTAGCCATGACTTGGCCAGAACGACCTCGTAGACCAAATGAGGAGGTCTGGTGTGCTTAATTAGGCCCATGGTCTGAAGGCTCCTCACCACTGATTTAGAGGCATATGCAGGAAATGTGAACTATGTGTTGCTATTAATAGGTCTTTGTTTTGGAAAGCTAAGGTAATGTACAGGCTTTAACTTGCGAACTTTTAGAAAAGATTTCCCCCAAAAAATTTATATTCCTTTTTCCTTTTTCCCTCTTGTTTTTTTACAGTTTTATAGGGCATTCATTGGGTAACTTAATAATCCGTTCAGTGCTTACAAGACCTAGGTTTAGATGTTACCTCACCAAACTTTACACTTTCCTGTCTCTGTCTGGACCACATCTTGGTACACTCTACAACAGCAGTGCTCTTGTTAATACAGGTAAAAAAAAGTAGTTTTGGTGTTTCATGTTGAAAGTTCAAGGAATATTTGTGTGAATACATGTATCTGCCATTCTGTCATGGAAATGAACGGGGAAGCCCACATGAACTGCAGATCCCACACGCATGGATATTTTAGATGAAAACAAGAGCTTGGCAGATAACTTTTGAAGATGTTTTAAATTGAATCTCTTTGTATCACTTTAGTGGTTATCTTTCATTGATCTGCAGAGTATAATATGAGCAATCTTACCAGAAAAACAGACTTTGTTAGTTTCAGAAATTAAAGTTCTTAAATGGAATTCTTTTCCATTTAATTATTTTAAATGGAATTCTTTTTTCACCTTGGTACGCCAGGGCTCTAAGAGCAATGAAACAGGCTGGACAACAGCTAGAGCACAAATGGCGAAAGGCATGCTGTGAGGCTGATCGGGCACAAGTAAAATATCATAACTGTGCCTACTGTGTGGCGATGAAGAAGGCCCACTTCTCTGCCACCATCACATCCTGAAATAGCTGTCCAGTGGAGCTTTTCCGTATTGTCAGGGGTCTGTTGACATAAACGTCAGGAAACTGAGTTTTAGACACACTGTGGCCCACTGTGAATTGTTCGCGAGGCACTTTGCTTGCCTCCGTAGCAATCCCTTATACATATCTGGTTGATCACTGTGCTCTGCAGGTGAGGGCCTTATACAGATACCATCTTATCAGGAGGTCTGTTCCACACAATATAGGAAGTGGACCTTTAGTGTAGTGGCACTTACCCTTTGGAATTCTCTCCCCTTAAATATCAGACAGGTGCTATCTCTGTTATCTTTTTGGCACCTACTGAAGACCTTCCTCTTTCCACAAGCCTTTGAAGTAGAGACCTTATCCCAGTCTGTGTCTGTGTTGGAATTGCTTTTTAATATGTTTTTAAACCTTTTCTTTAAAGATATTTTTAAACTTTTTTAAAAAAAATGTTTTTAAAGATGTTTTGTTTTAATATATTTTAAAGTCTGTTTTTATGATGTTTTAAAGTGTTTTTAGTGCTTTTGTTTGCTGGGAGGAAGGGCACGATATAAATCTAATAAATAATAATCTCTAAGCAGAGGTTTCAGTATCTATGGGTAAAGACTCTATTTCTGCATAGAGCAGGGAGGACTAAGTAATGATGGATTGCCTTCCCTTCTGTGTCCCCAGTGGAGATAGTAGATATAATCCACCTTGCTTTCTGTTCTAAAAATAGGACTTCTCATAAATATGGGAAGGATTTTGCTAGTCTTTAACGAGTTATCCTCATTTTTCCAAATGATCAAAGGTGAATATTTGCAATTTCCATTTTAAACCCCGTATAGTAAACTCAGTGATAGTTATGTCTCATTTTATAAATATTCTAAAAGATTTTTTAGAAGCATTAAACAGTAGGCAACCTTTATTGATGTTCAACAGAACTGAATATTGCAAGATATAAGAGGGAGTCAATATAATCCTGCCATTTCAGTGCAGGAAATTTCGTATTTATGTATGTTTCTATTTATGAAATTTCTATACCACATATCAGCCAGTGCTCCCAGTCGACTGTTTTGTACACCAATAACACATTAAAAGTGTTAAAATAATGTAACGAAACAAAAATCAATGAAGATATACACGAACTGAGATCAGCCATATGGTGGAAAATAATGTGGGAAAAATGGTTCAATTCCCAAAGGCTCATATGGACAAGTTCATTGTGATCTTTGTCCAGAACCCCGTAAGAGAGGGAACTAACTGAATAGACCGTGGAAGGGCATTCAAGGGCTCCAGGGTGACCACTAAGAAGGCCCTGCTTCTCATGGAAGCAGTTTTATTCCACTTAAGAAAAAACTGGAAGCAGGACCTCAGTGAGTTACTCTCAAATTTCATGGAGGTTCACATTGAAGGAGACACTCCCTGAGATACCCAAAGACAGACTGTGAAGGGCTGGTGAATTAAGCATCTTACTGGCTTCAACTGTTTTAAGGAGGCCAAACTGTTGACCCTAAAACACCTCTGGAATTGCTTAGTATTTATGGGAATAACTCGGCATTCAATTTTCTTCTATTTGAAATTGGTAATCATGCCCTTAAGGATAAGAACTACATGATGTTTAGTCAAATGCCTAGAATACAAAATAGAGGTGCAGTGTGACAAGTATCAGCCTTGCTTTGGGGCATTTAATTTCTCCTGAGTTGCCTTTAAATGAGATGAGAAGTTTATTCATTTGATATGTGTGCTCATAATTTTAATACATTTACATCAGATAATAGAATATGAGTAATGAAATACATAGAATATTGTTGTGATTATGTATAGAATGAACATAAATTGGGGCTAGTTTACCAGTGACATGTCACATTAAGTATATCAATAAATATTTTTATGATTCTGTTGTATAAACTCACATGTATTGTATATAAAAATACAGGCCTCTGGTTTATGCAGAAGTGGAAAAAGTCAGGGTCTTTATTGCAGTTGACCTGTCGAGATCACTCAGACCCCCGGCAAACCTTCTTGTACAAACTTAGTAGAAAGGCAGGTAAGCAATATCAAAATCTTTAAGAATATTTTGATGCTTTTAATGAACCATGTGCTTTGATTTATACATCAGTGAGATGCCATGGAACAACTTGGATAGTCATGTCCATAAGGGTGCTTTTATCCTGTTCCACACAGTCACTGCTTTTCAATTGTTGCAGGTGTTCTATTAATGAGGTGTGATACTGATCTTTTAAAACAATAATTTATGGCACTGATACAAAGCCTACCATTCTTATATAGAAGGAACTTCATTCACTTACAACACTTGTTTTATGTTGGACCCCAAGGCAGCTCAGTGCAGGATTTGCAGATCAAAAACAGAAAGCTACAATGCACCATCTGAACATTATTCACAGGGACAATAAAACTGTACTTCTATTAGAATCAATGAAAATAGCTTTCATGTTGATGTTTCAAGATGCACCAAACAATTTCTCAGGGAGGAATATATGGAGGTGTTTGTGGCAAGGGGTTAAGTCCTATCTACAGTAGTTTTAAGTCAGGGGTGGAGAACTTGATCCAGACAGCCAATCAGTTAATGACATTCTCCTAAGCCCTGTGAGCCACTTTAACAGGTGAGTAGAGCCGCCCACCTGTCAATTGCCTGGGGACACCATGACATCAGGTGAAGTTTTTTTTCCTTTCCCTGTGCAGTTTGAAATTAAACCATGCAGGCAAAGGAAGTGTTTCCCTGAAGAGCTTGCTTGCAATCATTAATCAGCTGAGCAAGCTTCGCTTTGGACACAGATCAACTGCAATATAGAGTACCAGTCAGGAATTCTGTAGTGCTGCTGATCCCAAAAAGGTTTGCTGTTAGCGCAAGTCAGCTAGCCAAGGAACAATTGGGGCTGTACTTTAATGCTCCTCATTGTTCCTTTGCAGCCCTGACTTTACATAAGAACATCACATCACATAAGAACATCAGATGTGGTGCAAGCAGGCATTGTTTCCTGCCACTGTTTTAAGTCTTGAATGGTAATAGAGGATATGTTTTCAGGTAGTTGAGTAGGAAATCTGCCTCTGTGCCATAGAGGCATGTTGGGACAGGGAAGCAAATGGAGACCATCCCAGGGGAAGGGGGAACCATAATAATTATCCGAGTTCTCTATAACACTCCATTTTCTTTGTAAGGCAAAGAACAGAACTAACGTGTTTGGAATTATTTCTTGTCTGATGTGCAATCTGGTAAATAAACTTCCTACATGTATGAAGTAAATATTGTGTGTTTGCCCTGATAAAGCATAGAACTATAACTTTTTTCTCATAACTCAGATTTTGCTCAAAAGGAGTATCACGTTACCATTCCTCCATAAAATAGTTGTCCTTGACCCTCTTTTTTCCTGTTTTAGCTTTAGTTTCTCTTTGCTGAACTGTGTGGATTATATTTTGCCAACATCATGTATAAAAAGTATCACTAGAAGCTAAAATGATGAAACTGAGGTTATCATACTTTGGACACACAATGAGAAGACATGATTCACTAGAAAAGACAATAATGCTGGGGAAAACAGAAGGGAGTAGAAAAAGAGGAAGGCCAAACAAGAGATGGATTGATTCCATAAAGAAAGCCACAGATCTGAACTTACAAGATCTGAACAGAGTGGTTCACAACAGATGCTGCTGGAGATCACTGATTCATAGGGTCCCCATAAGTCGTGATCGACTTGAAGGCACATAACAACAACAAATGTATAAAAAGATTAATATTTGCTTCTCTAAACTTAGCTATACTGTATATTGTCTGATAAATCCAAGGATCAGAGAAGCTTTCACACACAAATGCCCTTCCCAAGGGCCCTATGAAGGAGCACCTCATGAAGTGTGAGGGGCTGCAGCCAGAAGGACACCATTCTCTACACTTACACACACACACATAATTTGATTGATTGATTGATTGATTGATTGATTGTATTTATATACCGCCTCATAGCCGAAGCTCTCTGGGCGGTTTACAGTAACTAAAAACATTAAAAACAAATATACAAATTTAAAACACATCTTTTAAAAACAATTTAAAACACAACTTAAAATTTTAAAACAATTTAAAAACACATGCTAAAATGCCTGGGAGAAGAGGAAAGTCTTTACCTGGCGCCGAAAAGATAACAGTGTTGACGCCAGTGTTCAGTGCTCAAATTATGGGACCTGAAATACCATTTATGAGTTCCACCCTCCCAACTCCCCCAAGTTTAGTCATAGCTGTGTAACTAAATGCTAACCAAAAGGGGCGGGCTTTCCCCCAAAAACTCAAGCACTATTCATGTTTGCTTTGTAAAAAAGTTGATCTAATATTCAACTACAAATATTGTCTGAAATCTGTGTGTGTGGCAGTCCCTCCCCTGTGGAAATAATTGCCCCCTAACAGGTAAGCCGCTTCTGAAACTACTTGGTGCCCACCAGACTGTTGAATGTATCCAAATATTAAACAATAGCAAGGCTTGACAGTTCCCCCCCATCAATCAGTTAAATTTTCAGGTGACAGAGAACAGCAGCCTGCCACTCTCTCCCTGGTAAGCAATTTGATTGCGGGGGAGGGGGCTGTAGAGTAGAGGTCCCACTCCCATCAGTAGCCAGGTTTTGCCCTGGGCTCTCTGGCCTGGAAAGGGAGCGCTTTCAGAGATTATGTCATCTGCAGGAGAGTCACTTGCTTTAGCAAGTGAATGTGGTGACAATGTGATAATGAGGCTTTCGAGTCCCTTTTTTCTCTCTAATAGGATTCCTACTTCAGGCTACCAATTTAAACGGTACCACTTTGCAAGATGGTTTGCATTTCTAATTAAAAGCTTAAAAGTTGCTGGCTTGAGAGGTTTTTCAAGTTAAACCTATGCAGTTAGAAGGGAGCAGGACTGTGTTCCATGGTGCTTCCTTCAGGTGAATCCGCCTAGGACGAAAGTCAGTCCTCAGCTACAGAGAACTTTATGATGCCACAGAACTCCTCCTTGAAAGACTGCTAGTAACTCTTACTTCAGTTTTGTAGTCAAAATTCTTCACACAACTGCCTGCATTTTGGGGTGTGTGTGGCGTGACCCTGGGGAGGCATCAGGATGAGCTGCAACACTCTTAAATGTACCCCCACCATCTTGCTAAGGCCAGTGATAAGTGTGTGTAACATTATGCATGGCATGGAAAAAGTGCATAGAGAGACGTTTTTCTCCCTCCTAACACAAGAACTGGTGGACATCCAATGAAGTTGAATATTGGAAGATTCAGGACAGACAAAAGAAAGGACTCCTTCACACAGTGTAGAGTGAAACTGTGGAATCTGCTTCCACAGGAGTCAGAGCCGGCCACCAACTTGGCTGGCTTTGGAAGAGGATTAGACAAATTCACAGATGAGAGGGAAGATTGCTCTTGTGCCAGGGTCCTGCTTGCAGGCTTCCCATACTGGCCATTGGGTTGGCTACTGTGAGAACACGCGGCTGGACTGTCTGGGCCCCCCCTGGCCTGATCCTGCAGGCTCTTCTTATGATAAGAGAATGATTGACAGCCACAGATATTGGGGGTAGGAGGGAGGGATCTAATGGTTATCCCAGTCAGATGTTCTGCTGGCAGGCTCTTCTCGGGGCAAAAGGCTCCAGCCAGTATTTGCTGGTTTTCGTGGTCTCGGCCCAGTCTCAGTGGGTGGCCTTTGAGCTCCTCAATTAGCCTAGCAAGATGGTGGGGGGGGCACATTTCATGGCTCCCAACTGTCTGAGGCAGAGGAAAACCCTGGGATTGCTTGCCGAAGGCTGCCCACGGCCTGGACCAGGCGAACGGCGGGGGGGGCGCCCCGCTTGAACTACAGACAGCCCAAAGGGGCCTCCTCTTGGAGCGCCGTCGGAGAGGAGGGCGCGGCGCCACAGAAGAGGTGATGGTGAAATGGATTCCAGCACTTGTTAAGTTCTTAATAGAATAACTTTGTTTGGTTAGTGCTTTGACCCACGACTGTAAACATAACTGGATTATTGTAATGCACTCTATGTGGGGCTGCCCTGGAGGTTGGTCTGGAAGCTGCAGCTGGTGCAAAATGTGGCAGTGCGACTGCTCAATGAGGCAGGATATTGCCAACATGTTTCCCTGCTGCTGAAAGAATTGCATTGGCTGCCCATTAGTTGCCAGGCCAAGTTCAAGGTGCTGGTTTTGATGTACAAAGCTGTATACAGCTTAGGACAGGACACCTGAAAGATGATCTTACCCCTTATGTACTCATTTGATCACCGCACTCTGCAGATGAGGTCTTCATGCAGATACCATCTTGTCAGGAGGTCCATTCCGCACAACATAGGAAGTGGACTTTTAGTATTGTAACACCTACCTTTTGGAATTTGTTACCCTTAAATATTAGACATGTGCCATCTCTGTTATCTTTTTGGTGCCTACTGAAGACCTTGCTCTTTCAAACCAACATTTTAAGTAGAGACGTTATCCCAGTGTGCGTCTGTTTTGGTATTGCTTTTTAAGATGTTTTTTAGATGTTTTGTTCTTAGAATATTTTAAGTTGTTTATAGTGTTTTGTCCCTTGTTTGCTGCCCTGGGCTCCTTCTGGGAGGAGGATTGGGATAGAAATTTTGTTATTTTTTATTCATTCAGGAAACCTAATTTGGCCTGTGGTAATCTGGTCCAGAAATACCTGGAGGAATTTATTAGTTTATTTCAAACAAGTAGTTTAAGTGATGATGACAGTGATGATAATAACAATGATAATTATTATAATTGATTATTGTTTGCCCAAAATGTAGTGAAAGAATGTTTTAACTATTTTTATATTTGTCAATAATTATGAATTTTTGTTTTTTTCTATTTTGCAATCTTCCTTGGGACTTTTTGGTGATACGTGGGTAATAAATATATTTAATAATAACTAAATAAGTAATAGGTCACATTCTTGAGCGAAACAATTGCTCCCCAAACATGCTAAGTCTTTTTTCTCTACTCCACCTTACAAAATTTATCTTTCTTGATCAGCACTGAGAATCATATAAACTGTATGTGTTAGTTATATATTACTTTATATTTACCTTTTTTGGCTTCCCACAGGTCTTCAATATTTCAAAAACATAGTATTAGTAGGATCTCTGCAAGATCGTTATGTCCCTTATCATTCTGCCCGCATTGAGATGTGCAAAACAGCTTTGAAGGATAAACAGACAGGTAATGGCCAAAACATAGCCATCTGTGAAGTAATTTGGTTTTTATTTCTTGCACAACATTGAAGAGAATACTTCAGCTTACAGCTTATGCCCCAAATATGTATCTTGTTGATGTGAAAACATTGGTTTATCTTGAGTTGACACCTGAAGAGATATCAGTCTAAGGTAGCAGTCTTCAATTTTTTCAGACCTGGGAACCATCTTTAATCAAACATGCAGTATATGGGACCACAAAAAGAAAACCAATGCTGTATGAGTCCATTTAGTTGAAATGGTGCGTAATGAGCCCTCCCTACACACACCTTTTTTAAATATGAAAAAATACATCTTCCCCATCTAATTTTTTTCTAAACAACATGATGCACAAGGAAAGGGGTAGTGGAAGGTAAAGGAGAGGTGAGTGGGAGGTATAAGAGGGCATTGATATCCAGTTTAGGCCAGGTTGATCTTCTGTTGCTGGTGTTTTTGTTTGAATAGCAGTTGGTGGTTCTTATTCCTTTCCCCAATAGATGGGGCCAAAGAGTCC
The DNA here is from genome assembly GCF_030035675.1 of Rhineura floridana. Taxonomy (NCBI): domain Eukaryota; kingdom Metazoa; phylum Chordata; class Lepidosauria; order Squamata; family Rhineuridae; genus Rhineura; species Rhineura floridana. Next base: position 58,583,437 of record NC_084483.1, read on the forward strand.
TTTCCCCTTGCTTCTTCAATCCTAGGGCAATTGGAAGTGAGTGTTCTTTCTGTCAGAGGCGAAGTGAGTAAGCTTCTTGTAGTTGCTTCTTCTCTGGCTGATGGATACGGGGGCAGCTTGGTCTCTCCTTTGCTTTCATGTTATTCCTGGGAGAAAAGAGGTGAAGTCTCCTTGTTGACCCTATATCATCTGACCAGTGGTAAAAGCCAGAGTATGTTTCCCTTCTGCTCTCCAAAATGCTACTTTAGCTGCTAATGTCTACCTAAAAGAATGCGTCCTAGAAGGTAGTTCCTTCTACTTACTAGGTCTGCAATCCACTACATGTCTACTTAGAAGTAAGCTCCATTAGGGTTCAATGGGATTTACTCCCAGGTAAACTGTGTGTTGAATTGCAGCCTTATTCACTTAGTGTGAATCATCACACATGAAAATTTGCATATAAAGACTCACACTTTTTATTCCTCTACTACTGTTCCCACTCTCCCAATCTCATAGCATATGATTCAAATGAGCTTTCTTTTAGCTCTGTCACTTGGAAACAATTTTAGTGGTATATGTCTTTTAGAATACATATATTCAAAGACATCAGAAGTCTTTCATATACACACAGGACCACCTTCTATATGAACGTACTTGGTGTTGTTTGTTCAGCTTAAAGGCCTGCTGTCTCTCCATCCGAAGTATGGCAGGTGGGGACACATGACATACCTTTTTGCCTGTGGAACTGTATGGCATCTTTTCCCAGCTGGTGTCCTCCAAATGTTTTGGACTACAACTCCCATCAGCATCACCCAACTTTGCCAGTGGCTAGGGTTGATGGGAACTGTAGTCTGACAACATCAGGAGGGCACTGGATTGGGGAAGACTGCTCTGTGGAATGCCCTCCCTGAAGGGCCAGTTGGCCTCACTGCTGCTCACATTGCATCAGGTAGCCCAAAAAAGGTTTGTTTGTTTTTAAGCAGGGTTTTTTGTGTTAAACTAACTGGGTGTTTTTGTTTATATATTTCTTTGTTGCATTTATATACCCCCTTGCTGACAAGGCACATAAGTCAGTTTACAGTTTTAAAATATAAAGCAAATAAATGGCTGCTATAGCTATTGATTTGATGGGAGGAGGGTTTTCTCTGTGTGGCTGAAGTTTTGCATTCATGGATTGTTTTAAACTTGAAGTTTTAAAATTACTGTCATTGGCTGCTTGAGGATTGCTTGATGGAAAGCAGGGTTTTGTTAAATAAATATGAAGGTTTTGTTGAATAAATCAATAGTGCAGCTTCCTTTTTTTTTTTTTTTAACATACAGGACCAATATATGCAGAAATGATCCAGAATCTGCTTCTGCCTGTTCTTCAAAACGAGGAATGCAATTTGGTTCGTTATAATGTACATTGTGCATTGCCAAACACAGCCGATTCCCTCATTGGAAGAGCTGCACACATTGCTGTTCTGGATTCGGACATATTTTTAGAAAAGTTTTTTCTTGTTGCTGCGCTAAAATATTTCCAGTAGGAATAAACACAATGTCACAGACTTGGCTATTACCTCATTAACAGATGAATCAAATAATGTGTGATATTAAACTGTAGCTACTGCTGTATTTTAAGAGATATTTATACTTTTTTATATGGAAGATAATTTATATCATCCATGTGAAGAGCTTTTTTAACATCAACTTTACTTTCTAGGTAATGTGGCTGTGCAATATTTTTTTTAATGTTCATTTCTACTTTTTTCTATTTTTCTTATTTTGGTACCTAATTATTTCAGAGCTGAGATTTAAGCACAGTATGTACAGTTGGTGGGTTTATCAGCTCTTAGACTGCAAAAGGTCAATGTTATGTGACTACATTTTTATGAGTCTTTGGATGCCAAAACAAATCTGAATTTTAATGAGTCTAAGAAGGTATTAAATTTGATTGTTCTGTTTGATATTGGAGAAAACTGGACTGGAAAAAAACTGCTGGCTGCTAAAATAGCTACGATAACAGTAGGTCTGTTCAAGACCACTCTTTTGAGTCACCTGTTTGTTATATCACTACATTCTGACTGTTTTCTACAGAATCATTACTGAACATGCTATGCCTGTGGAAACTACACTTTTCTACTGATCTCAGTAGCATGATGGTTTACATTTTCACCTTTATTACTGGAACATTAGTTTTCATAAGCAAGCAGCAATTAAGGATTTTTGAATGTTGACATGTGAGCTGCCTTCAAATGGAGTTTTGCAAAGTTTAATAAAATCGCTCTTCTGTCGGTTCAGTTCTTCAGTGAACCTTTTACATGGGACTTCCTTGTATGTACATTTTTAAAAAGTAAAGGTTATAAATTTCTGCAATACTTTTATGAATATAAATTTTTAAATATTAAGTTTTATTGAAAACAAATTACTGTAAATAGAAATTAATTGCATCTTGAAACAGAACAAAATGGTAAACTTTAGTGATACTGATAAATGTTTTTAATATACAGGAATGTTAAAGGTCTATTGAATTTTTATTGGTGCTGAACAGCATTGAGTTTAATATTCTTTGTCCCTTTTTAACCGTTTCAAATGGTAATACACTTAAAGGTAAGAGAAGGGCTGAAATCCAATAGTGCCATGCTGTTCACAGAATGGGCTTTGATCCAGTGGCAGTATCCACTAATGCAAGAAGAGGAAGGATAATTTTCTCCTATTTCCCCCTTCCTGCTGCAGCCCCTCGCACCACTTTCCATGCTGTTTTGAAGGGCCACTCAGCCCTCTGGAACAGATTTCTGGGGAGGGGGAGTTACATGAGGCTGCAATAAGAAAGGGGAATCAGAGAAAATACCCCCCTCTTACATTAACAGACACCTCCCATGGATCAAAATCCATTCTGTGAGTGGAATGGCAGCATTGGATTTCACCCAAGGTCTCATGTATTTACTAAATGTAATGAACAGATTTTCTGAAAACAAAAATTTGTTGTATATCTAGTGCATGTTTATTTTTTAGCATTGTGGTATTGCATCTTAATAAATTGAGAAAAATTGTAATAGATGCAGAAAGAAAGCAGCGTGCTGCTTTTTTCAAAGTGCTGAGGAGTAAATGTTGCTTATACTTAACATTGCAAACACTGAGCTCAGTTTTAATATCCCTCAACTCTTTTTTTTAATGGATCTGTTGAAACTCATATTCTTCTGTGTGGTTCAAACACTTGCACAATGTCCAGGCAGTGGATTGATCTAGAGGTGCTATTTGTTGCTAATTCTGTGGACTGACCAACAATTGTGTGCTGCACTTTTTTGAATTCTACTAGGGATGTCTTTTTAATAGATATTGCTGCTTGCTCATTTCACCTGTTTCACTAAACAGCCCAATCCTTTGCATATTTCCTCAGAAGTAAGTCCCACTGAGTTCAGAAGCAGTTACTCTTCAGTTAGTGTATATAGGTAACAGATAATGGTAAATGCCTGTTGCTGTGTCATTGTGTACTTCTGCATATTGATTCATAAAAATGGTTCCTTCTATATGCATTAAATGAATGGGTCTAAGATTGCAATATTTTCCCATTGTTGGTTCCTTGGGAAATAAGAAACCACAATTCTCATTTTGAATGTAGGCATGTGAATAATTAGACTTAAGCCTAAGTTGATACTTAAGACAAGAATCTCTTGTAGAAGCTGCGGAATGCACATGAATGTTTTTCTGAATTCTCAACGCACAGATATACACCCTTAAATTCCTTTTAGAATTATATACTTAATTTTTATACTACAGTGTTCTGTATATGAGAAATCACTTAAAACCTTTGGAGAGGTCTCCGACTAAGTCATAATATGAGTAGAGCGTCTGAAATCAATGGATTTAAGTTAGTTCATTGATTTCAGTGGGTTGACTCTGAGTTTGACTTAGTTGGATGCAACCCATTATCAGCTTATACTCAAATATTTAGTACTACACTGTTAACAGTGAGTTTGTGGCAGAAGCAGCTTGGGGAAGGGCAGTGGCATGCACCTAGCTTCCTGGTGGTATATTTGCTGCCACGAACCAGGGCAGAGTGGCAGCAAGGGCAGGGTGGGTGCACTGGTGGAAGTACCAGATTGGCTCCACCAGTGCACCTGCCCCAACCTGGCCACCACACTGCCTCACTAACCCCACAGTACATGGCAGTGATGCTGCTGCCAGGGGATCAGTGCTGGCACGGCTCCTGGTCTGTGATTGCAAATGGTGTAGGGCATGCAGCTGTAATGGAATGGTGCATGCTTGATCTTTCCAGTAAGTCATCATGATCTCTGGTTCCGAATATTAGCAGGCATACAGCCAACTTTATCTTCTGTGGTTGGGGAAGAGAAGCAGAATGTAATGGTTTTGAAAGCAATACAGTGGGACTACTTACAATTTTGTGTCAACATATACATGCTTTGTATTTATCTTCACAACCCTGTTGTGAAGTAGTTTACTATTTCCATTCTGTATATGGAGAACTAAAGCAGAGATTTACTTGGCTACAAGAATCATTATCACAGTCATATTTTGAGTCTCCTGTGGCCATTGTTCATTTTCTAATTGCTTTATCTATATCTTATACAGTCACAGTGTTGTTATAGCTTGCTCTGCAGTTATTCCACTAGAGTGGCCGAAAAGGCTTAGCTGTCCCAACCTTGACGTTTTAAAAGATATTGGGAATGAACATCCTTCTCATTAATCAATCTAAGTTTATATGCAATAGGGTCAGCTTTGCTGCACAGCTAAGGTTAACACTCCCAAAGGAGGGAGGAAGTGCTGAACCTACCAAGCAGACACTTAAGGAAGTAAGTGCTATCCCTTGATCCACAGTTCTCTAAAACGTAAATATGAACATTTGGGAAATGTTACTAAGATAGATCCAGTCCTGATATTCTAAAACTCACTTGAATAAGGTAGTAATGGCAACTCAAGAGTATGAAAAAAAAATAGTGGGTTATATCTTTGGTTCTTAACTACAGTCATTTTGAATTATTTTTAATATCCCTTTGTTACTGAGGATTTACAAACCAATTTACAAATAGCACCCCTTTTCCTGTGCCTGAAAACTTTAGGTTGCAGGGCTCTTGAATTGTTGTGTGCGTAGTTCAAATTTTAAACTCACTAGACTCACTAGATTTTACTCACTAGTAAAAAAAAATGCTAATTCTTGTACGGCACACTGCATACCAATGGGACTCTCAGGTTTGCCCTGTAGTGGGACAGGACAAAGCACAGGCCACTCCAAAACAAGTAGTTAGAAAGAAACAAAAGGTAGAAGAGAGTATGAATGGGAAGGATATGCCAGTGGTTGTGACCTGCAAGGTGTGTGCCATGTTTGTTTTCTTGCCTGAGAACAACATGGTGTACACGTGCAACAAGTGCAAGCTTGTGGCACTGTTGGAAGAAAAAGTGAGAGGCCTGGAACGGCGGGTGGCCACAGTGAGGACTATAAGAGAAGATGAAGAGTCCTTAGAATGCTGGAACAACAGCAGCAAAGAGAAGTGGAGGTGGAAGAACAACAGCATGTGGTAGCAGAAGAGGAGACTGCTTTGGAGAGGAACAGCGAAGTGGAGGAAACTCCGTGGGAAAGGGTGACAGTTAGGAGAAGAAGAACTAGAAGACACCCATCACCAGTGGAACTATGGAACCGCTTTCGAGGATGAGACTGGAGGACAGCCTGTGGTGGAAGAATTACAGGAGACCCCGTGCGACAAAGATCAAGAGGCTGAAGCTCAATCAAGCAGGGGCAATGAAACCATGCCCCACAACAAGAAGAGAAGAGTACTAGTAGTGGGAGACTCCCTACTGCGTGGGATCAAAACCCAAGTATACCGAGAAGATCCATGGACTCACCAGGTATGCTGTCTACCAGGAGGATGGATTAGAGATGTGACGGAAGGGTTGCCATCACTCATCAAGCCCACCGACAGGTATCCCTTTCTCCTCATCCATGTGGGAACAAATGATACTGCCAAATGGAGCTATGAAGAAATCACATCAGACTTTGAAGCTCTGGGAAGGAAACTCAAGGATTTTGGGGCCCAGATAGTTTTTCATCCATCCTTCCAGTACTTAGAAGAGGAGTAGAAAGGGAAAGAAAAATAGTCCGTGTGAATGAATGGCTATGAAGGTGGTGCCCACGTGAGAGAGACTGCCAAGACTGCGGCGGCAGTCTGCTCCACTCCAGCAGCAGCTTCTCTCTTCCCCAGGCCCAGTTGCAGCTTCTCTCTTCCCTAGGCCATTTTAGAAGCTCGCAGCTACTGCCTTGTACAGGAGCCTATAGAGGCACTATAGAGCTGCCATTCTGTGGCTCCCACCATTTTTTTCCCCATCTTCTCCCTCATGGGCGGCCATTTGTGTTGCTGTTTTCCCCGCTCTTTTCTCCGGTCGCCATTTTGGCGGTCATTTTCCCGCCTTTTTGCTTCTCCTCAGTCACCAGTGCCTATCTGTCTCTGGTCTTGCTGTCTGTCCCTGGCTATCTGTCCTTGGCCTCTTCGTGTTTATTTTCCTCCTTGGACAAGGGACAAACACGGAAAGTGCAGTAAGGAAGGGAGAAGTATGAAGGAGTCATATTGTATAGAAATATGATAAAATTAAATAAGGGAAGAAAGCAATGCAAAAAAGGGAGTTGGCTGTTTCGAGGTCATGCTGCTCCCCTCTACCGTGGGTGTGTTCTACTGGCCCCCCTCAATCCACTGCACCCCTCTACCTGTGTGTGTGTTGATTGCACTCCCACCGCACCCTGCAGTCTGTGCGTGTGTGATGTGATTGAACGCCTTCATTGGACTATTTATATCTTGCCTGGTACTGCTCCCCTCTACCGTGTGCATGCTTACCATGGCTGAGCTACCTTCCACTGCACCTAGAGAACTTAATTACAGAACCGCAGCCACCAACAACTCAGGCCATGCTTAAGATAAGTCATCTAAGAACAGCACGTTCCTTGTTTCTAAGAGGCCTGATTTCCTTTAACCCTAAGTCAGAACAGCAGCAAGCCATTTCCAGGGGCAACAGTAGAATAATGTGGTGGCTCCTTAGGGGGCCTCAGTGTAGTGAAGGCATATGGATTGTCTCATCAGCTTCAACTCAAAGCTTCAGTTCTCCTAAGGCTGAACAGCAGCAGGCTATTCTAGAGGTTACAGCAGAATAACCTGATGGTTCTTCCAGGGGATTTCAGTGTAGTGAGGGCATATAGCTGCCTCACCTCAAGGCTCCAGTTCTCCCAAGGCCTGAATAGCAGCAGGCCATGTACAGAGGCAGCAGTATAATAACTTGGAGGCAACAGCAGAATAACCTGATGGCTCTTCCAGGGGACCTCGGTGTAGTGAAGGCATCTGAGGTGCCTCTTGACTCTCATCTCAAAGCTTCAGTTATCTCAAGACCTGAACAGCAGCAGGCCATTTACCGAGGCAACAATAGAATAACATGGTAGCGCCTCTAGGGGGCTTCAGTGTATGAAAGTATTTGAATTGCCTCATGAGCTTCAGCTCAAAGCTCCAGTCTGTTCCTCTGAACAGGTGCATAACTGTCTGTGTAAATTTTGAGTTTCTCCAGTGACTTCTTTACGGAGGAGGAACTTACTGTTATCCCGGTGGGAAAACATTAAAAAGCAAGATAAGTAAATTATTAAGCTGAATACAGCTTTGTCAGTTACACAAGGTCTCTGTCCTATCGGTTCTGGGGTGTTAATGCAAGGCTGTAGTTTGCGTCTCTGAACATTTCTGAGTAAGTATTTGGTTTTATCCAGGGACTTCCTTGGAAGTTCTAAGGGTCCACTGGTTACCCTGCTGTGTAAGTGTAACTTAGCAGGATATCGTAAATTAAGCTGGTTGCTCGATATAAGTCTTGTCCTTCACCAGCAGGCTCCTGGACAACTTAAAACAGTTTAAAATTCCGTATTAAATTTTTCAAAGCAATTTAGCCTTTGGTAAGGCTTACTTCACTGTCAAATTTGTAACTTGGCTCAAGTGTGCACACGGCATATTTCTATGGATTTTCGGCTTCCCTACCTGCAATTGAGCATTACAGTAGATTTATAAATAAATAAAATTTGATTTTACTCTTTCTGTTTTGACAGGTAATCCTCTGCACTGGTTACTGCACAGGTACTTAGAATATGTTCTTGGGTATTTACTTTCTGTGGCTAATTCTCCAGTATTTATTTTCTGTGGCTGACCCTCTGGCAGCCCCATATGTCCAGAGGAGACTCGGAAGTAGGACATGCGTGCAGCAGCATGCTTCCACGGTTTTGGATGGCTAGGGTTTCGAAGCATTTTGTTCCCTTTTATGCAGTCAGAGCATCTTCATTATGTCTGGTGACCACTGCCGGCCTTGCCTTCCACGTATTTGCTTTATCTTCTTGGACCCAGCCAAGGTGCTGGCTCCTTCCCTGCGTATCTGCACGATATCTGTTAGACAGTACTGTAGTAAGGATACCCAAGTTGTTGGCTATCTCTCTGTGTTATAACAGGGTAACCTTAAGACAGCGGAGGAGGAGGAGGAGGTTCTGCGCAAGGCACCCCTGGAATTTCTAGAGGGGCAGTGGGGTTGCCTTCTGTTGTCTCGCCGGGGCAGCTGGACGCCCAAGAAAATCAGGACATTCCCCTCCCAACAACAAACATGAAACTATAGACCTGGTTGCAAATGCAATTCAGCAGGCTTTGAGGAGACTGGAATTTAACACAGAAAATGCAGTTACTTGTACCACGGATAAAGCTACTATTAAGAGCTACTATGTGTATTGTTATTTAACTTTGCAGATTGTGTTTTGTATTGTTTTATTGATGCATTTTTATATTGTATTTTATATTTGTGTTTTTTTGTAAGCCGCCTTGAGGGCCTTTGGCCAAAAGGCGGGATATTAATGATGATGATGATGATGCAGGTTATGGAACAACTCCCTAGATCTGTGGTTTCCATGGAACTGGAACGTTCTTCTGCCAGGAATTCCGATTGGTTTCAGAGGGCAATTGTCTCTAAGATGTTTCTTTCATTTTGGATTTCATCAAGTTGTCTAATCTCACAACTGGTTTCCTCTTGAAATAGGAATTTGAATTTTACCAGATGACCATATGATGTGGTGGTAGTCGGATGTCTTGGCCAGTAGGCCATGTTTACTGGAAACAATAAGCTGGAATTTCCTCCACCATGGTATCTCCAGTGCATCTAGCCATGCTGCTTTCAAGGTCCTCCTTTGCATTCTAGTCGGGGGACAGGATTACCACCATCTGGGTGTGTGTGGTTCTGTCTTTACATGTCTGACGTGCCTCTGCAAACCTGCTTAACACAATCTGATCACACACGGTCTTCTCCAAAAAGGTTACGCTGTTCAGAGTAATCATTTCACTGGGCCTCAAGCTGGACATACAGCACAGGCATCGGTCTGATCTTTACTGGGCTCATCCCGTTGGGGAGTACTCTGTTGACGAGTCTGCAAGAGGAACTCCTCTAGTCCCCTGGGCCAGGTGTCCCTGCTCCTCTTCAGAGCAGGGCATCTCACCAACGACATGGAATTGGAAGCAGGCCAGGTTAGCAGGTAACAAGTGGGGCCATGGGAGTGCAAATTCCATTACGAGGCTGTAGGTTCAGCTTTCCCTGCTTTTTCACTGGTTGTCCCAAGATGGAAGCAGATGCAGTCAACGTTCTGGTGGTCTGCTCTGCACCTGGCCTCGTTTACTCCTGACTGAATTCCCATCTTGTACTGACTTCACTGGTTATGGTGTTCAGTTCTCCTGAGTCTGTCCATCGTGGATTCGGGGGGGTTGCCAACAAGGCCAGCTCTTCTGTCCTAGGCAACCTTCCAGAGTCGGGCAGTCAGGTCACTGGGGGTTTTCTTTCAGGATAATCACCGCTGTGATCCTGTCCTCCAGGATCCAGATCTACCAGAGTTCATGGGTCATGCCTTCTAAGTGGTGTCCTTCTCAGGGGGTACATTCTTCCTTATTTGAATATGGGGCTGAAGCCTACACTCTGCATCGGGAGATTTCAGCATCTCTTACGTTTTGTCTCCAAGACAACCTTCACTAAGAGGGCATCCTTTGGTCCCAGTTCACTTCATTCCAATCCTGCTCATCCTGTGGAGAAGACTGGACATTCATTAGTTGTTCAAGGGGTTCTCTGGGTTATCTCGTTCGTACCCGGGTCATTCGCTGTTCTAAGTCTCCATCCGTCTCTCTGGCATAAGAGTTACCGGGGCCTTGTTACATCAAGTTTCTTCCACAAGGCCAGTCTTCGCATGGATAACTGTACATAAACTGCAGTGTGTTTCCTTACACTTGCTCTCCTTCAAGGTGCTCTTTCTCCTGGCAGTCTCCTCTGCCCACAGAGTTTTTGGAGGTTCCTCATTTGTCAGGACTCTGTTGTATTACATACAGATTGGGCTTCTCCTAAGGTGTCCTCCACGTTTGATGGCAGTCAGGACATGGTCCTACTCATCTTCTGTCCTCATTCAAGCTCCGTTGTACTACGTATTGATCGGGCTTCTCCTAAGTTATCCTCCACCTTCTGTGGCAGTCAGGACATGGTCCTACCTGTCTTCTGCCCTCATTCAAGCCAACTTCTTGAGAAAGCCTGGTATTCTCCGGATGTTCATCAAGACCTTAAGGTCTACCTAGCCAGGACTAGAGACATTTGCATGACAATCTGTACTCGTATCCTTTCCTTCAAGGACATTGGGCCCATCACCCTAGTTCATGAGTTCCTTAATGTTCCAGTGTGCTAAAGCATCACAGCTTATTCAGCTAGGTCAGCAGCCTGTATGACTGCCTATGCAGCCAATGCTTTAATTGCAAATATCTATAGAGCTGCGTCTTGGTCTACTCCAAGTTCTTTCATTGGGCACTACAAAGTGAAGTGAACTGTTATGCTTCTGATTGCACCAGGTGTGACCAACGGTCTGTTCTCAGCAACTGGTATACAGAGGCATACTGCTCTGATAGTGAAGCTAGAACATAGCCATCATGCTTAGTAGTTACTGATAGCCATCTTCTCCATTAATTTGTATAAACCTCTTTTATTGTTGTCCAAGTTGGCAGTTCATGCTGTTCTGGCAAACCCTTTCTAACTAAGAATGAGAAATGTGAGATAATTAGAAGGGAAAGATAAGAGCAATTACATATCCCAGTTACAGGATCAATTGTCTCAACCTCACAGAAAGTGAATAATATGAAAAAACTTACTGCACCTTCCCAATGGACAGAATTTGTCTCTGTCATCTCAGTCACTCTAAAAGCAGAAAATAATGGGCAGGAAAATCAGTCTACCATTATTCAAAGTACCCCAATGAAGTTTGGAGACATTCTTGCCTTTTTGAAGATATGTCAAGAGATAACTGAAGCCACTTTTCACAGGAGATGCTTTTTGACATTTAGGGGATATTGGTTTGATGACAGGTGATGAATGAATTGTAGTGCAGTCAGCTATGGGCATGTGATCATGCTTAATGAGATTCAAATCTCATTAGATAAGGACCTGCAACAAAATGTTGCAGTGTGGACTCAATGTGCCAGTCTGCAATGCCCCGTTCCTTCCACCTAGTTTTCAGTTTTCTTCCCCCACCCTGAAAGTCAGCATTTCATGGCCACTAAGCACACTCATCTGACCTCTTCCCCCCCCCCCCGGGTTTTTTCCCAAAAAGTTTTTGTTCCTCTGCAAACTTTGAGGTTCCACAATACCTGCTGATGTCTCCTCCTTGTATCCGTATGGTGCAGCTTTGGCTACAGAAGTATCAGCACCCACACCTGAGCATCAGAAATAGAAGGAATGATTTAGACAACCCAGTAAATGACAGTAAATAAGTGTAGATTATATTTCAGCAAAGGAGTCCTATGCTTGAATGTGTGAGTCTGTGGCTACTGCCAGAGAAAATAGCTCCATCTGCACTATACATGTAAAACAGAATTATACCACTTTAAATAGTCATGGGTTCCCTCCAAAGAATCTTGTGAAGAGTAGTTTGTTAAGGGTGCTGAGAGTTGTTAGGAGACCCCTATTCTCCCCACAAGGCTATAGTCTCCACAGTTGCCTAGGAAGAAAGATTGTTAAACCACTCTGGGAACTGTAGCTCTGTGAGAGGAATAGGAGTCTCTTAACAACTCTCAGCACTCTTAACAAACTACAGTTCCCAGGATTCTTTGGGGGAAGACATGACTAAAGTAGTATACTACTGTTTTAAATGTATAGCGCAGATGGGGCCAACTCCTGGATATTTTTCAGAAACTTTTCCAATGGCATACTTTCTGTATGAATCTTCATATTTTATAGGCTGATTATTCCCCAATGTAAGCGCATATCCCTTGATGTCTGGCCTCACACCACTGCTACACCTTTCCATGTGATAACTGCTACAGAAAAGTACTCTCCTCTCCACTGACACCTTGCGTGGAAATCTTAGGTGGTGTTCACTCACTCACTTCTTGAACTTACATGCTGAGATTCAGTGTCATCTAATATACCATTTCCTCTTTTTATAAAAACTTTAAATGAAATACCAAGATCCCTGGTGAGCAATGTGGCAGGGCCGGGACAGGGGCCAAAGGTACACACAGGAACAGAGTCGGGCTGCCTTGTGTTATGGGGGCCTTGTGCAAATTGCCTCAGTTGCTCCCCCCTCTGAAAAGCCCTGCCACTTTGTAGTTTTTACCAAGTTGTATGGCTTTTTTTAGGATTGCAGCACGCAGCAGTGTAACAGGCCCTGCTACTCCCAGGCTTTTCCCCAGCAATATCTATGAAAAGGATCCAGAGTAAGCTACCTGTCCTGGCCAAGCTCGTTTGATTCAGACTCACTCACTGGTATGCTTTTCTCTGTTATGTTTAATGTGAAATCTAAGCTTAGAGTGTTTCATAGAATAAACAAAGAACACACAGGTCCCTGCAATCTTACACGGCATCACACAGCATGGCTACTCAAGCTAAGATGTTGTCGCAGCAATTTGACATGCCCAAAGACCACTTAAGTAGTCTCAAGGTGAGCACACTACTTATATTGGAAGTGTCTCCTGGATTGGGACTGAGCAAGCAAAAAGGCACTCCTTCGCAGAGGCTGGGGAGATTGCTCAGTCTGTTTACACCTGTGCATCTGCTGGTGTGTCCTTGGTGATGGGTGGAGACATATCTGCCAAGTCCTCTCCAGTATTCTGCAGATGCGCCTCCAATTTCTCCTCCTGGAGGTTATGACAGGGTAACTTGGAAGGTGGCTTAGGAGATGCAATGGAAAGCGATTCCACGCTGGCTGAGGCTCCTCGGCAGCAACAGGCGCCTCAGGGGTGGGGCTGTCACTAGCCAGACTACTGAGATCCTCCCCAGCCTCAGCCCCCCCAGATCCCAGTTCTCATCCTCCTCTTGGTTCTCTACCAGGAGTTCTCAGTGGAGCCCATAACATCACCTCTTATTTACTGCTCTGCTTTCAGTGCACTTCCACTCCATTTGACAGTGACGAGCATAGCTTCTCAAAATTGAAGCTCATCAAAACATATTTGCGATCCACCATGGCGGATGAGAGGCTGCCATCACTTGCTGTCCTATCCATCAAGAACGTTGCTCAAAACCTTGATCTCTCCGCCACTGTGCTAGTTTGCACAAGCCAAACCCACATTCTGAGCAGTAGCAGTGCACTATGCTACACAGCAGAACTATCACAGGCTTTATTTTTACCATGTTTGGTTTTGTAGCAGTTCCTATCTTTATTTTAGAATATCCATTGTTTTTATCTTTAAAAATAATAAAGAAAAGTTATCAATAAAAAGGGATCCAGCTGACCTTGTACAGTTTGTGGCTTTATTATTTATAAAGTGCAAATAATGTTTATAGTATTTGAAGTGCTAAGTGCTTGGTAACATTGCCTCAAAGTAAAGCTGTGTTCCACTGATCTTTACTTAGCACAAATGACATCAAAGTGGAAACCATACTTTAAAGGTAATTGACGGAAGATCACTTTTGTAATTAGTACCCAAACAACCTTGAAAGAAAGGTTACAGACACTTGCTTTTTGCCACCCTGGCTCACTGCAGACAGTAGATTAGAAAAAACCACAGCCACTGAGCCCAGCTTGGTGCTACCTTCAGCTTTGCTGTTAGGAAAGTGATGGGGAAATGCACTGAAAAATGCAGGATGAATGAAAAACAGAAAGTATAAATACTACATAAGCAAATCAGGATGAATGCCCCACAAAAAAATCAGAAGGAATGCTCAATGAAGACCATACATATAGTCTAACCTGCATAAGCAAATTAGGATGAGTGCTCCATAAACAGGCCATCTGGAGGAGCCCTGGAAATGCAAACAGGGAATGTGTCAGGCTACAATACATGGCTGGCATTTGGCTATGTTCTACAAGTTGTGCAGTCTTGCAAGCTGCTGAATGCTCTGCCTAATAGCAAACATCATGCTTGTTTCGATTCATTTAGGAAAGGTACACTGCCCTGCGTGCAAGGAATATATATCATACATCTCCCATCATCCCTGCCCATGCTTGCTGGGGCTGAAGGGACTGCTTATTCAGCAACAACTGGATGGCCAAAGGTTCCCCACACCCGATGTAGATTAACTAAGAATCCTATCTCTTGAAGTCAGTTGGAGAGAGGTAAAAATGCATGCCTCCATTCTTCCTCTTTTTTAAGGTTCTTAGCAGGTATTATAGGTTTGTATGTAAAATGTATCTCTGACAGCAGCACAACAGTAAATTGGAGAAAAAATGCTGAGTTTTAGTTATGCCATTTAGATAGATGATTTTGCAACTCTTGTCGTGACATGGCCGCCTATGTTTACAGCATTTTGTAACAGTTAATCATTTTTGCAAGCAAATACCAATGCCCTAGTTAATACTAGGCCATTATTAGGGGTGCTGCATAAAATGGAACAGGGTTTCTAATCTAAATGATAGTGACATTTAAAGCATTTATGTGTCAACTAGGAGAAAAAATGCAGCAACAAAATGTTTGTTTCAACATTTTCTGCTTCAGTAATGTTTTTTCTCCATAAATATAATCTCACTATGAATGGAAATGGTCTGCCTTCAAGTCGATTCCGATTTATGGTGACCCTATGAATAGGGTTTTCATGGTAAGCAATATTCAGAGGGGGTTTACCATTGCCTTCCTCTATACTACCTGTCAATTAACAGCCTTGCCACAAAAAGCTTTCTCAGCATTCACATGTAGCTATTGTGCATACAGGATAGCTACAGGCAGCTTTTTATCAAGCGATAACATACAAGGGCGAATAAGACAGTGAGTAAACTTATTTCATCTGACCCCACCTCATGCCATTTGAGAATGTTACTATAATCCCAATCTTGGGGGGGAAATCCCAGGGAAGTGAAGGCACAATCAAATTCTCACTATGCAGGCAGATGCAATAGATGACCAGCTCCCCATGTAGGTGTACACTCACCAAAATGAATTAAAAACTTGATAAATTGTCTGTATGTGTCCACAGATTTGTACTATATGTGGTAGGTTATAAAAATGCCCGCCAGCTAGCACAGCACATCTAAGAATCTATCCTTTTTCACCAGTTTATTTATTTATTGTACTTATATACCGCCCCATAGCCGAAGCTCTCTGGGCAGTTTACAGTAACTAATTATGTTCTGAGATGCTCTTATACTATCTATGCATCTAATCAGGACTAGAAGAAAAAAAGGCATTCTTGGTGACAGCAGGTGTCGTAACTTTGGAACCAAATTATCTTCACCAGAGATTTACCAAAGTCTGAACCTGTGCATTTTCTGGAAAGAATTTAAGACATTTTATTCAGATGGTGGCCAAATATATGACTGGACAGAGAAAGAGCTAAATCATTAGCATACTGTTCATCTTGAGCCCTTGGTATTCAGTATATAATTTCAGTTAATTAAAATTGGGACCCATCAACAGGTTTGCACAGTGCATTTGCAGCTGGGTATGGCTGATTTTGACCTCTGCTAGCTGTGCCACTATGATGTCATAGGTCAGATCATAATGACTATACAACTTCATAAGTCAGACTCATCACATTGCACTGGTTCAATATCATTTCCTGAGCTGCTTCATCAGCACAACAGGTTGTAGGATCAGGCTGTAAAACAAGCATACTTTGTTACCGTCAGTACACAAAATCTTACTTTTTTAATAGAAAGAAAGTAAGCAGACTGCTGGTGTTGGCTATCTGATACAGGTTTAATAAAGGCTGGAGTTACTGTTAACTCCCATGGAATACGTGCAAGTAGGTAAGTGGTACACATAATTTTATTCCATTTTAAGATGGAATAAAATATATATTTATATCTTGTCTAGCAGAAAACAGAAAAATAAATAAGCGCAAAATATAGTGTCAGGGCAGTACTTAATTTTGAAACTCAGAGGTACCTGCAAACCACACCCTCCAACTTGGAATCCCGAATTTCAGCTAATGTAGCTATGTAGTAACTAATGATGAGGCAAAGGACACTTTTATTTCAATTTTATATTTTTTAAAGATGTGCTGTGGTACTGAAAATAGATTCCAAGTTTGAGCCCTGATTAACTCTCGCTCAGAGTAATGCCATAAAAATACATATTTTGTATTTAGGAATGGAACAGTCCAGAATTGATAAGATTAATGATTTACGGACTCTAATATTACTATCCATTATGGTACAACTTAGTTCAAAAGAAACAAGTCCAATATATCATGGAAATTGTTAAAGATTGTAAGGGTGCAGACCAGTGAATTTTCAGTGTTTAACTATCAGCAGTTCCATCCATGATACAAAACATTTTTACCATGTATCATGGGTGTGTCACTGTGGTGGGCGGCATAACAGCATCCATAGTGGTCTGGTGGCAGTTGTAAGCATTTACCCAGAACTTTTCTAATGTGTGATCCAGTGGCGTCACTAGGGTTGGTGTCACCTGGTGCGGTAACTCATGGTGTCACCCCCATGGACCTCCTCCCGTATCAGACCATACAGAATCCTTAGTAATGTTTTTTGTACTAATGTTACTCATAAATCGTAATTCCCGTATATCACTGAATGTAATGGCAACAGTAGTGACATAAACAACTAGCAAAATTAAAATTACACCTTTAAATTACAATATCATACGCACAGCTCAAATTCTTGCTCTTATTACTAATGGGAGTTAATTATCTTGCATATGCCCATAGTAAATTTTCAGATACTTTCAGACCCTCAGCAATTTTCAAGTGGTCTATGTAGAAGAAAGGTTTGGGAACCCCTGGAATAAGACATCTGCTTATGTCCCTATGCTGCTCTCTCCCCTCATTTAGGTGCCTGGGATGCATGCGTGTGGACACACCTCCTTACAATTATGGAAAGTGATTCTTAATAATAAGTCTCCAGACACAAAGTTACATAGGTATTTATCAGTTGTTTAGTAGAAAATTCAGAAGTGCAGAGTCCCTTCATGATAGTTGCAGCCACATACACCCTTTTTTGCTCCTGGATTAAGAATGAGATCTTTGTTAATGCATTCTCTCACAACAACAAACATCTCTAGGAGCCAATCAGCATGTAAGTGGAGAGCGTTAGCAATTGAGAAGAGTCTTCTCAGTGGCTGACTCACCTCCTTTCACTCTGATTGGCTCCAATCAGCAGGAAAGGCAAGGAAGCCTATTAGAAGACTCTTCTCAGTGACTAACACACTCCCTTTTTATGCTGACTGTAGGATGCTTGGAGACATAGTGACCCTGCTCCCAAAAAAGCAGAGGGACTAAGATCCCCTGGGCGACTACCCTCCTGGTGCTTATGGACATGACCGTAATGTATTTTGTGACGTGCAAGTTCGATATTATTTATTAAGTGTGTTTAGGATTACACTGATGGCATTCCCAAATATGTACTTTCACACAGACTTTGGTTTTCCATAACACAATGTTTGTCCAAGCCTCCACACTTGGGGAGGCACTACTTGCACACCCCTTCCATAAGCACATCAGAGTTGGATACACACCTGAACCAAGACAAAGACAAAAGCGCACTCAAAACAAAAAGGTAATTACAGTGGCTGAGTAGATCTTGTACAGTGGTTATACTGACTGGGCAGCCACTGTCCTTCACATTTTACAAAATACTTTTTCCTATACAAAGATTAAATTTCTGTGTATGAAAAAGTAATATATGAAGTGGTCTCAATAGTGAGAAAAGTAAACAAGTGAATGGTGATCCAAATGTTTTTCATTCTCCCATTATGAAGCTAGCTGCCAGATGATGTATCACCTTCCCTACGCATGCAGCGTAGACTGAAAAAACAGCACCCAAGCCACCATTCAATACGTGCACATGTTCTTTCCAACATGAATCTACATGTCTCAAAAAGTAATGTGTGACAAAGTCCTCAAACACCTTATAACATGCCTCAAACATGGTCTCTTGTTCTACCAGCATGCCTTCACACCATCACTTTGCCAAAACATAAGGATAGGTAAATTGCTTTTAGGGAGGTTCACAATTATGATTTCCTATTTATTTAATCTAAAAATATTTAAAATACATAAAAACAGCCAGGGGAAGATATTGGATAAATATAAAATAAATACAAATTAAAAAGGGGGGGGGGGAGGTGAAGAGACCTTAAATGTGCTACTCACCATCTCTCAGCCTATCCTCCCCTCAGGATGAAAACAATGGAGAACCATGACCACCCCCAGGAAGAAGGGCACACTTAAAATGCAGAGGAAAAAATCATCTACAACCATAGTGTGAAATCAAATACTTATTGGGACACAGTATGAAGAAATATTTATATAAACATGACTCTCAAATATGTTTATGAATTACACAATCTGTAAATATATTTATAGTGCAATCCAATGTTTGTTTACTCAGAAGCAAGTCCCAATGTATTCAATGGGGCTTACTCAAACTGGGAAGTGTGCAGAGAACTACAGCCTCAAGTGATAAGGAACTTGTTCTTTCAACTTGTTCTTTTAAGTTGAGACCTTATCCCAGTCTTTTTGTGGAATTGCTTTTTAATATGTTTTTAAGCCTTTTCTTTTTTTAAAAAAATGTTTTTTAAAGCTTTAAAAAATATTTTCAAAGATGTTTTAATATATTTTAAAGCCTGTTTTTATGATGTTTTAAAGTGCTTTTAGTGCTTTTGTTTGCCACCCTGGGCTCCTACTGGGAGGAAGGGCGGGATATAAATCAAATAATAAATAAATAAACTTCATTCACCCAACCCAAAATTCAGAATCATGCCTCTTTAGGCTGTTTTCCAACTGTTTATTCTTGCTTTATGGTTATTGGATTTTAAATGGCTTTATTTCTTGTTGTGAGCTGCCTTGGTTTCCAACCCTACCTCACAGGGTCGTTGGAAAGACCACACACACACTGCAGATGTATAAATACATACAGCCCATATAATAGTTTATTGTCAAACCAGTTGGTCATTGCAGAAAAATCAGTATTAGTTTTTAAAAAATCAGTATTCGTTTCCTACAGAATAAAAACTGTAATACCTAAGTAAGCCCTGCCTACTTGCTTTAAAATAGGACTGGAGGAGGGAGGGACAGAAAGACAACACAAACACAATTCTTTTTTACATTCACTCCAAAGTCCCATTGATTTTCAGCACATTCATAACCATGTCTACTCAAAAGTAAATCCTATTGAATTCAATGGGATTTACTCTGGAGATATGGGTTTAGCAATGCTTTTACCCCCACAAAAGCAAGTATTGGGAAGGTTTTGAAAACACTGCCCAGGATCTGACTCCTACACACAAGAGGGGAAAAAGCTGAAATGTATATACTTACCCAATTTATGAGATTTTCAGATAAACGGGGGGGGGAACCACCATTTTCTGGCCTTGCAATGAGGTTTACTAGACACTGCCACAGGTCAAACAAACACTTCACTGATTGGCTGCAATCCTGAACGGGCAGGGTTAAAGCTACAAAGTGCTATACAGTAGTTTAAAAAAAGATTTAACGGGGCGGCTGACGTTTTTATGTATATCTCGAGAACCGGACCACCTAGAAACTTAATATTTTTTTAAATTAAAGCTGAGAGTCAGCCCCCTCTGATGGTGTCCCCTGGTGCGGTCTGGACCCCCCTAACCCCCCTAGTGACGCCACTGGTGTGATCCAACAAATATTTGGATCATAGTTGGTAGATACCCTAGTTGTGGTTCCTCTAAAACACTTCCATAAAAAAAAAACTAGCTTCTGGGAGCTATGAGATGTATCAAACAGCATTTAACCACTTTTGTAAACAGCTTAGAGGTTTTTACAATCAAGCAGTATTATTAATTTTGTTAAATAAATAAATGTAGAGCTCCCTCCTGCCAGTCAATATTTTGAGCAAATTTATTCTGTGTTCTGTATTTGTCTTTCTTCTGCAATTTTTCCAGCACTCTTTACATTTAATTAAGCATACTAGGATTGCATATGAAACTTTGGGTAAAATTGTAATCTAGACATGTTGGGACTTGGAGGTTCAGAGCTTTGCAACCGATTGCCAATTTAATTGAACAGTGGTACTGGGAGAGAGATTTTTAACCCTCCCTTGGTGCTGTTTTCCTGATCCAAATTTCCTCTAAAGCTGGCCACTGGAGAAGGAATATAGTTATTTGTGTTTCTCATCATGGAGCAAATAGGAGCTGCAGGGAGTCATTTAGATCAGGAACTTTTAGATCAGAAATAATTAAAACACTCCAGCACCATTGTTCAACCAGAGTCCCCTGTAGCTGTTTTAAAGTATCACCTAATTTGTAGTTTAGCCTTCTCTACTCACGTCTGCCAACATATATTTTATTTATATTTGCCTGATGTCATGTATGAGGCATTTTTAAGGACTTGTGCATTAACAATAAAAGTTACCATGGTGGTGGCTATGGTAACACTGACAATTTTGACAACAGTATTAGGGGACAATGAACACAGATATAGTGGGAGAAGGGATACAGATAGGCAGTATCAGCCTAGACTAAAGATATGAAAGTCCAGGGGGAAAACTGAAAAAATGGGGAAAACTCCCCCCCCCTTTCCCCAATGTTTCTTCAGGCCTTCGTATCTCTAGGCTAGAGAAGGCTACCTCACCCAGTGCACAGCTCTATTGGCCATAGCCTGCAGTTTAGAGGAGATATTATAGGCCATGTTTAACGTCTTACAGTGGGTCATCTTTATTTGGGTCTTCTGAAGTTTATTTATTTATTTAAAATATTTCTATCCCACCCTTCTACCCTATAATAGGGCACTCAGGGCAGCTTACAAAAATAAAAAAACACAAGTGGGCTGCTAATGCAGGATCAATTGCTTCACTGACAAATTCTATGTATTCATTGTTTTGAAAGAGGAAGGTGAACTTTAGTGTGTAAAAAATGTAAATCATATGCCTTTTAAATATTTACACATCTATCATCTCATCTGCTCTTGCTGTGGATATTGGGGGGGAGAGAAACAGAACAGAGATGTTCAGTCAAGATATATTATTTGTGCTGCAGCGTTCTCCAAAGAATTCAGCTGTACTGTTCAGTCATTGGGCCACAATTTAAGAACATTTAAAGCTGCAGGGACTCTTCTGGCCAACAAAGGTCAGACGTGGCTCCAAGACGTGTGTCTGTGTGTGTGTGTTGCGGGAGAATATTAATAATTTTTTATTTCTTATATTTATACCCCGCCTTTCTTTCATCATAGAAGCCCAAGACAGCATACATGTGGTTCCCAGGCAGTCTCCCATCCAGGCACTGACCAGACCCAGACCTGCTTAGCATCAGCAAAGAGGTGGCCTCATGTGCCTTCAGACCACAGCCTGGGACTCTGAGTCATTATATTGAAGGAGGGGAAAGTAGTGAGGAGGACAAATGGGGAATGGGGGATACGAAGGCAAGAGTTCAATAATCAGGCAGGGTGTACAAAGTGGAAATAACAGGAATGAAGAAAAATGGGGGGCAGAAATCTTTATAGAGGGAGGATAAAATAAAAACTGGACATGGCCATAGGTCTTAGAGGGGAGAAGGAGAAGAGGAAAGCAGATTTTAGAAAACAAAAAGAACCAAAGGGTTATTATAAATCTTGTGACTAAAGGCAAGATACTGTTTTGATGTTTTAATGCTTAGGAAAGCAAATATTATTTCACAGAGAAATGTCAGATCTAACTAAAAAAGAAACTGCCTGCCACGGAATCTGAAAATGCAGAGGGGTGATGTGATTTGCCAGAGCACTGAACATAGTAATAATGGATAATCAAATCTCATAGCAAAAAAAGGACACACTCCTGTCTTTAGACAGCTTATTCTCACATAGACCATAATGTAATATAATGGTGTTAAAAACACACACAAAAACTCATTGCTATAGTAATTCGCTCTGTGTAGGACTAGGGATATATATGCTGCATGTTTCCATGTGATTTTAAGCTCCCCCCACCATTCCACTACAGTTATGTACATCAATATAGCAATTTTTTTAAACTCTGTGGAATTAGTCATGAACAGGAAATGGGAAGTGTAGGTCAGTGCCCAAAATGTAATGCATATATTATTTACAGGTTCTCACTAAAAGGTTTTATCCTGGGCTTGGAGTTTTGAAAAGAATAATCCTACAAGATTTCTGGACTTTGGAAGACTTAAACCCCAATCCCATTATAACTTACTTGCCAGCAAATACCTTTAGGATTTCAGGATCCAATCATGACTCAGCTCAAGTGATGCTGCATAGGGTTACAGTTGAGAGACCTGGATTCAAAATTCTTGTTCAGATGTGGACTGGCTGGCATACAAGAAGTTGTTTTGCAGCCTCAGATCCCCATTTCTATTAACAGTTAATAAACTAGGAATAGTTGGAGGGACATTTTCTGAACTTCAGTGGCTGGGTGTGCTAACAATCCAAATAAAGAAGTGCTGCAGAGATACAGAAAGCTTTTTCAGTTAATTCTTTGCCTTTTGAGCAAGTCCAAAATAGATAAAGAGCAGCACGAAATCCATGTGAGCACAGATGTCCCACAGTTCATACAAGGGAGCCGAGATTGTTTTCTTGCTGATTCACCATGCCATATGAATGGTGGGAGGCTTCAAGAAATCCGCTCTGGGAAAGTAACTTATACCATCTCCAGTGCATTGGTGAATAACTGAGAAAGCCCCTAGCAGCGCCTTCCCAAATATCTTCTTACACATGTAATTGCTAGCTATTCTATTTCATTTACCTGAAGGGATTAGTTATTGTTAATGCCTTTCTGTGGATATGGTTTCGTCTTTGTGCATATGCAACAGAACCAGGAAGGAATGTTCTCACCTTCTGTGAGGGTGGCAATGTCTAATTTAGGCAAGAAATAAAGTACAATGATAGTGACAGGCATCCAGGATTCCCAAGGGTGAGCCCCAAAAAGCCAATTTGCCCTTTTCTAATTTGAATCTGTGAATTTACCATGTGTGGTAAGCACTGAGGCAAGGACCTGACAGGTTCAAATCTCCACACAGCCATAAAGCTCTCTGGGTGACCTTGAGCCAGTCACTGCCTCTCAGCCTCAGAGGAAGGCAATGGTAAACCATCTCTGAATACTGCTTACCATGAAAATCCTATTCATAGGGTCGCCATAAATCCGGATCAACTTGAAGGCAGTCCATCACTCCTAGTATGCCATAAAAGCAGGCCTCTGGGATTCTTTCCCAGGCCACAACCCACCCCCTGGAACGTAGCCTACTGTGCAAATGAAGAGTCACATATTTAGCCCTGCCCATTTTTACCTCTGGCCCTGCCCACAATTGGCAAGACTGACCCCAAGGGAAAGCAGCCCTCAGGTTGATAAAGGTTCCCTACCAACTTCTAAAACCTAGTCTGCTAGAAGGATTGCATGCAACGACCATGAGATGTTGGTTAGAGCTGGGATTAGGAATGTTATTTATTTATTTATTTATTTATTATTTGATTTATATCCCGCCGTTCCTCCCAGCAGGAGCCCAGGGTGGCAAACTTGTGAAAAGAAAGTGAGAGCCAAGTAGGGCCTGTGATTTTAAAACAAAGCCAATTGCCTTTTTTGTTGTGTGGTATTCATTTCCTGCAAGGAATTATATTAACTGGGGAGACAATGATTATACCATCATTTCTTGAGGGTTTTCTGAGATCAAGGTTGAGGTCATTTAAGATCTGGCACTGCAGTCATTTGTGCCCTAACATTTTATGCCCCAGCAACAACCTGAATGGCTTTAAAAGAAGACAAAATCATGGAGGATAAGCCATCAATGGCTATGAGCCACCATGACTCCCCCCCCCCCAATTTTTTTTTGAAGATTGGCTACAGATCCACTAGCTGAGTGGTGGTGGTAGTTGTGATGTCCCTGTATATAGATATTACTGTAAATATGGTAAGTGCGGGTTTATTAGAGTAAATGAGGTAAGTAGGCGGAGTGAGAGGGGAGTACATGGGCTGGAATGCTGGAGAATGTTGTATTGTGATTGGCTGAGCGTTTGGAGTGTCTGAAGGTATAAATGAGAGTGAGGGAGGGAGTTCTGGGTGAGAGATTGTGGGTTGGTTTTAGTTGGACTGGGAGTTGGCTGGTTTTGGGAGGCTTTGGTTGGGATTGGATTAGGCGAGTAGTGAGGCAGGATATTGATGACTTGTAACATAAAGAGTACACAACATATGAAACCACACGCTTGTTGAACATACCTTTAAGTAATCTTGTTATTTCCCTGTGTTTATAAATAAATATTTTCTTTGTTTACCAAAAAGCCTGATCCTTGGCTGGGGCTTTCACAGACCAGAAGGGTGGGCAAGGTATTTACCAAGGTGGAGACACAGTATCAAATGGTGGCAGCGGTGAAGAGATAGTGTAACATCATCAAGTATCCAGAGCAACCCAGGGCTGTATGCTTTATAGACACAAAGATACAGGGGGGTTGTGGCCTGCAAGTGCACCCAGACACAAAGTAACAATAAGCCAGGAGGAGACTAAGGCAAAGTCTCAAGGCAACATTGTGAAATAGGGAGTGGCTGGTGGTGCTGCCTAGCAGTGGGATCTTGTGACATCCAGAGCTGGGGCACACAAGGTGGGACCTGACAGTAGTCATTATCCTTTAGCCCCCAAATGTGAACAAGGAGAACGCTTTCATCAGGTTATATACAGCAGAGCCTGCTAATATTTGCATACTGCTGCTACAGAAAGGTATAGGATTACACACACACTAGCACTTTGAAATAGAGAGATTACACACACACACACACAAACCCCACTATGACAGGTCCACTAGGGAGTGGGGGAGGGGCATGGCTTAGTGGTAGAGCATCTCTTTTGCATGCAGAAGATTCCAGATTCGATCCCTGGCACTTCTAGGCAGGGCTGGGAGGGACTCCTTGTCCGAAATCCCAGAGAGCTGCTGCCAGTCAGTGTAGACAATGCGGAAATAGACAGACCAAAGGTCTGACTCAATATAAGTCAGCTTCATATGTTGGATGCTTACATGAACACCCTCAAGTGTCCCGGATGCAATTTTGAGAGGTACTTTAATCCTGGAATAAAACAGGATTTTATCTTAACAACATGTGATAGCGAAGGCTGAGATCCTCAAAACACAAACGGTGGAGACTAATTTTTGAGCTAATATGCACCAGATTGCACTACAAGCAAATAGACCTAACGCATGCTTGCTTGCAGCTTCCCAAGGAAGGTAAGTAGCAGTTATCATTAGAATAGCCTCACTGTACAGTACTCTGAAATGGAAATGGACTGCCTTCAAGTCGATCCCGACTTATGGCAACCCTATGAATAGGGTGTTTATGGCAAGCAGTATTCAGAGGGGGTTTACCATTGCTTCCCTCTGAAGCTAGTCCTCCCCAGCTGCCTAGGGCCTGCCCAGCTTGCCACAGCTGTACAAGCCTGCCCCTTCCTTGTCTGCAACTGCCAGCTGGGGGGCAACTGGGCTCATTGGGACTATGCAGCTTGCCCACGGCTGCACAGGTGGCAGGGCACGTAACCCCTGAGCCACTCACTGTGGGGGTGATCTTTAGCTGGCCCTTGACACCCAGGAGACATGAGCAGGGATTTAAACTCACAGACTCTGGATTCCCAGCCAGGCTCTCCTCCCACTGCAACCTATACTCTGGACAAGAGGCTACTGTAAGGACCCAGTATCATAGAATCATAGAATAGTAGAGTTGGAAGGGGCCTATAAGGCCATCAAGTCCAACCCCCTGTGCAATGCAGGTTCCCCATCGGAAAGGGTGTGAGACGGGTGTATTTTATCACCCTGTTTGTTTAATCTATATGCAGAACATATACTGAAAGCGGAATTGGACCAAGAGGAAGAAGGTGTGAAAATTGGAGGGAGAAATATCAATAATTTAAAATATGCAGACGATACCATACTACTAGCAGAAACCATTAATAATTTGAAACTAATGCCGATAAAAGTTAAAGAGGAAAGCACAAAAGCAGGACTACAGCTGAATGTCAAGAAGACTAAAGTAATGACAACAGAAGATTTATGTAACTTTAAAGTTGACAATGAGGACATTGAACTTGTCAAGGATTATCAATACCTTGGCATAGTCATTAACCAAAATGGAGACCATAGTCAAGAAACCGGAAGAAGGCTAGGACTGGGGAGGGCAGCTATGAGAACTAGAAAAGGTCCTCAAATGCAAGGATGTATCACTGAACACCAAAGTCAGGATCATTCAGACCATGGTATTCCCAATCTCTATGTATGGATGTAGAAGTTGGACGGTAAAAAAAGCGGATAAGAGAAAAATCAACTCATTTGAAATGTGGTGTTGGAGGAGAGTTTTGCACATACCATGGACTGCAAAAAAGACAAATAATTGGGTGTTAGAACAAATTAAATCAGAACTATCACTCGAAGCTCAAATGATGAAACTGAGGTTATCCCACTTTGGACACATCATGAGAAGACATGATTCACTAGAAAAGAAAGTAATGCTGGGAAAAACAGAAGGGAGTAGAAAAGAGGAAGGCCAAACAAGAGATAAATTGATTCCATAAAGAAAGCCACAGACCTGAACTTACAAGATCTGAACAGGGTGGTTCATGACAGATGCTATTGGAGATCACTGATTCATAGGGTTGCCATAAGTCGTAATCGACTTGAAGGCACATAACAACCACAAGCCTCGCTGTCCGCGCCCATCCCTTTATGTGCAGTCCCAAAGCACAACAGCTGGCAAATCTTCCGGGGTTTCCTTCTATTCCAGCCAATATACAACCTTCCCTTCTCCAGCTGCAAAAATCGGAAATTAGTGGGGCAAAACCAGAGGAAAGCCCCAGTGTAAACTTTCCTGGAAAGGGAATACAAAGCATCCATTTGCTTTCCTTGCCTGGCTCACAGATGCAGAAGAGTGGGAGGCGATGCTGTGACATCGGGAAGCCAAGATCAGAGAAACAATTAAGAACAGAGTCCTGCAAAGTCCGTTCCTACAGCACCTGTGCTTCCCAAATTCTCTTGTAGGCCGATGGATAAATATCCCTTACAGAATCTGATAAGTCACCACTCATTTTAAGCCACACCACGGGGAAGGGTTAGTGGGTGGGTTATTTTACCAGTTAGAGCAGAGCAGGCAGCATGACGGAGCCTGAGTAATTACCCCCCCCCCGGCGAAGTTAAGTCGCGGTGACGTCAAAGGGACCTTCCTTCAAGTTAAGTGTGCAGGAATGTACATTTTACATATCTACTACCCCCGCACCGTGATATACACCCTCGGAACTATTTTGTTAAGAGGAGGGAGAAAGTAAAAAGAACACGTCACTCGATGCAGTTGTGCAAACTATGCCGCCACTTCTAGTTCCGGTTGAGGAAGTCAACGCTGCTCACGCTCCTCCTGTCTTCTCGGCAGCCGCTGGTTGGCTTACGCCAGCGCGCGTTCCTCTCACTGTTGGCGTGAAGGGAGGAGGAGGAATAGGAAGATCCGCTGCCACCACCGCTGCTAGGTTGCCGGCTTCGGCTGGAGTCCTTGCTTTGGTTCCTAAGGCTGCGCCCGCCCGACTTCCTTTCTCCCCCCCCCCCGTTTCATCTTCCACCTAGTTCGTGCGGTTGCTTGAGCGCTCGCCTCACTCCACCTTCTCTCCTCCTCTCCCCCCTTCTCCTTTCCCTTTCCTCCCCCCCCGCCCTTTGCCCTTGTTGCCTTCGCCATGTCCACCCGCTCGTGCCGGGAGAAGGCGCAGAAGCAGAACGACCAACATCAGGTCATCCTGGCCAAGCTCCTGCGGGAGGAGGACAACAAGTACTGCGCTGACTGTGAGGCCAAGGGTACGGCACGGGGGTGAGGGGGCGACCCTTGGTCACCCGTGGTGGTGGTAGTGATGATGGGATTTCGAAGAAACGGACTGTGTGTGAGTGTGGCTTTGTGAGCCTGTAAGTCTCAGGCGGTGGCCTTTTTATGTGGTGGTGGGGACAGGTGAATAGAGGTGGTAGAAATGGTCGGTCTCTTTTTCTATCTCTGTGACCCCGTTTACTTTTAGGGGTGTGAGGGAGTGAAACGTGGAAATGGGAAGGGTTGATGACAGCAGCCATAGAAGATCGGATAGCCCGGGCTTTGTGGAAGCCTTGCAATATCGACAGCCTCTGTGGTTTTGCTTGCTGTCCCTATCAGTTGCTATTTATTAGCGCTATCATTCCAGCCACTGTTTCCTGAAACCGGTTTTCTTTCTTTCCTGTTAAGTGTTTTCCTTCTCTCTCTGCTTATAATATCATTGAAAGTTATTTTTAGTGTTTTTTAAATGGTTCCCGGGGGATTAAAGGTCTCAGATTTGATCAAATATGCCTTTAAAAAAAATACAGGGCTTCATTTGCGCACAGCTTGTTTATGTTTTACCAGGGCCTAGGCCCAGAGCCTTCCTCACCCCCTCTTCTAATGCTAAGACTGATGTCAGAGATGATAAGGGCAGGATCCAAAGAGCTACTTTAGGTTTGCTTGAAGGTTGGGGCATGCCTGGTAGAATTTTTGACATCCACCCCCCTTTTTGAACAGCATGCTTTCATGCAATATCATAAAAAGCTTTGGCAGCTCTCTTCAGTTTTGAAAGAGGGTTGGCTGCATGGCATGGAAGGGTTGCTGTTCCAGATGTGCAACCCCAAAGCATTGCTTGAGTGCACAGAACCAAGTTCAGTGGTCCTTTGGATTTTGGTGATTATTTGGAATGACACATAGGATAGAAGATCATAATATTTTATAAATCCATGATGAAGAGTATGTCGTGAAATGCCTTGAGATGATAAGGATTTGCACATACTCTAGTCTAGACACTTTACCACACTACCTGAAATTGGAGTAACTGCCATTCATTTGACACTGTCAATAAGTTCCATTGACTTGAATGGAATTTAACTTGTTTAGGATTGATGTTTAACGGTATTTCCGTCTTGTTACATTGCAAAG
The DNA here is from genome assembly GCF_030035675.1 of Rhineura floridana. NCBI lineage: Eukaryota > Metazoa > Chordata > Lepidosauria > Squamata > Rhineuridae > Rhineura > Rhineura floridana. The sequence goes on from NC_084483.1 coordinate 58,612,712, forward strand.
AGTCCAGAGTAAAAAAAAATGACCTAGATGACCCAGGATTGTAAATTTTAGAAATGGTCAAAGGCAGTGCAGAGGAAAATAATTATCACAATATTCATAATTTTGAACTTTTTGCCATAGAAATATATCGTCAACATCATCAGCATTCTGCCTTTCCTCCCAAAGGAGTCCCAGGTGGCATTAAAAGGAACTTGAGAGAGCATAACAGGGAGGATAATTGGTTTTGAATAGGATCAGTTATTTTTTTTAAAGTTGTGATGAAATGTGACAACTTTGGTCTTTTTAGGGCCTACTCAAATAAGCAGCTTTTAGTTACATGTCAAAATACTAGAATTGATTTCTTCAAAGATCTCTCTGACCAATTATCCTGTTACTTCTCTTTGACATCTTTGCAAATTTCGGTACCATAATACATGGTATCTGTCTAGATAGCTCTCTGACATAGGGGGCATTGTGCACTAGTGATTTCAGAATATGGTGCTGAGAGACTACTGCACTGCCTTATAGCACCCATGTTAGTGTTTTGTTTCCATGATCTGTTTTGTTTCTCTGGTTGTGAAACTCCTGGGTGAGGTTATCCAAGGGTCTGGACTCTGGAGTGAGGTGCCATCAGCAAGGCATCTCTCAGCTCTTCTTTTCCAGTTCATCAGAATCAGGTGAGATGGTAGAGAGATTGAATCAGTTTCTGGGATCAATAATGGACTGGATAAGTGCACAAAAACCCTTAAGCTCATTCAAAACAAGGTCAAGATACTGCTGGCAAGCAATTCATTTGTCTTGAGAGATTGTTGTCACCCTGTTATGGATGGTGTTGTACACCTCTTAATGGATGAGGTTTGCAGATTGTGGGTATGTTTGATTCAGCCTTGTTTTTGGATGCCAAGATGAATCTGTGTCAAGAAGTGCATTCCACCTCCTAACACTTGTATCAGCAACGATCCATTTTGATAAAAGTGGCCAGGCTCTCTTTGTCTATGTTCTGGTAATATCCAGATTACACTATAGCAATGTGTTGTATGTAGGGATGCCTTTGAAGATACTGGAATCTGCTGCTAGTACAAAAATGGTTTGTAGATCATCCTTTCCCAACCTTTGGGTCACCAGGGGTTGCTGGACTACAGTACCTATCATTTCTAACCATTGGCCATGCTGGCTGGGGCTGATGGGACTTGTAGTCCAACAACATCTGGGGACCCAAAGGTTGAGAAAGGCTGTTCTAGATTGTTCATGGTGACTGGCCGAATGGAACATATTTTGCTAGGTATTAACTGTATTGGCTGCTGATCTGTTTCACAACACAGTTCAGGGCTTCTGCTGCTTACCTGGTTTTCAAACCATATATAGGTCTTTTAAAGTATCTGGAGCGCCTACTCCCACATGGTAAAGTTGTATTCTGAGGTCCTCGATGTTACTGCCTTTAGAGGTTGCAGAGGTGGTGAGAGGAGAAAGAGCCTTCTCAGTTGTGGCTTCGTGCCTGTGAAATGCTGTCTCTGCAAAAAGTTTGCTTGCACTGAGCTTTCCAGTGCCAGGTGAAGATTTTATTTACCTAGTTCTTATACTTGCATTGTTTTGTTGGCTTTATCTTGCTGCTTTGTTCTGTTGTTTTTAATTGTGTTTTTATTTTTCTGTGTGGTTAAATATAGTACTAAGCCTCTATGGAAATTACCAAATTGAAGGGTGAGGTATAACACATTTTAAATAAATAGGTAATTTAAATTAAATTAATACAATTCATAGGGTAATTATTAAGTATGATGGGACACCTTCCTTAGTCATAACTTTTTTTTTTGCTAAACATACTCTCAAAATAATAGGTTGGGGCTGAACTGTCATTGCAGCAGTTGTCCGGGAAGAGTGGTTTTACACACTTTTAACTATGTCAGCCCACAGTCCCTTGAATGAATTAGATCATTACATTATTTCAAAGTCGGGGAAACAGGGTTTGTGGTTTTATGCTGTGTTTGACCTAGAACTTCCTTGATGTTTCATTATGTCACCCTACCTCTATTATACATAGCAAGGAAGGGAATGAGTCATATCAGTGGGCTGATGCTTGCTTGCTTTGCCTGGGCACGCACCAGGAAGTTGCCTCCTAAACAGATGCTGAATTGCTTGTGGTGAATGTTGAAACACAGGATAAAAGAGGGACAGCTGATTTCAAAAGTTAGAATAATTTAATAGGCTCAGGCTTTGAAGCACTGAAACATAAGGACTCATTTGGCTAGTAGAACAGCTAAAGTTTCATTATTTTGTTTTCCAAATGTAGTGAGTTTTCTCCAGGGTCATTTTCCAAATGTTTTGAAGATTCACATACAAAAAACAAAGTTCTCTATGATCACAAGTCTGTAAGGTCAAACTTGGAGGGGAAAGTACAGGGTTATACTGTATAAGGAGTAGCATTTATTCTTGGAATTTTGGGTAACAAAATGGTAAAATGGATAGGGGAGTAATGCCAGTAACCTTCATTTTTATTCAGTTGGGATCCACCATTAATGTAAATTTCTGACATGGGACCCACTTTTAATTCTCCATCTTTTTGTTTTTCCCTACCCCCTGCCACAAGAAAATGTTAGTAGCACTATCTTTTCTAGAATAATATGAGGGTGGTAAAATGTTAACTCTAGTTCGCACCATGACTTAAAAAGGTCTTAATATGCCACAGAATAGTTCAGAGTGCTGTACCTTGAGAGGGATTTGGGAGGCTCCCTTTATGTGGTTTTGCCTGGGTTATTTGTTTTTTGCTTTTTCCTTTCACTGTGTGTGAAAGATGTCTGCGTAAAACTTCTTTAGATTGTAACCTACTTACTAACTTAAATTAATTCAAGATAACTGCCACCTCTACTTCCATACTTGCAGTTGCTGGCCCCTTTGAAACCTGTTTTAACTGTACACTTGGGATGGAACACTAAAAAGAACTAAATTTTAAGCAAACCCATCTGAATGGCTGGTGTATTAGTTGAGGCATTATGACAAAGATAATTGAATTTGTATAGAATGTGTCAGGTTTTCCATCTGGGCCAAATGTCAACCTTTATCTCATAGACAGAATTTATGCCCAGTACATTGGAAACATATAGTAAACTATTAAGTGGCTGAATACTTTAAACCTTAAGGAAAACTAGAGTAGGGAATTTATGGTCAGTAGCCCTAATTAGGCCCGCAAGGCCTCCATATTTGACCTGTGAGACTGTTTCAACCAAGTCACTCACATATGATGTCAGGTGCAGGACAGGGAAAGTCATGGCTTAGTAAAGCAGCAAATTAGAAAGAATTGGGAGTACATTTAAGTGTATTATGATTCTACCTTTGTTGTTCAAGTCAGGGCTCCAAAGGAAGAATCTTTGCAGCCACAGATTGAATTTTGTTTTAATTCAAGCCATGGCTGCACAGGAAGAATATTTCTTTACAGCTGTAGATTGAAGTTAAAATCAGCTAATGTCATATGATGTCAGATAATTGACAGATGGGTAGCTTCTGGATTCTGTCCTCTGGCCAGATCCAGTTCACCACCCCTACTGTATGGTTTCAAAGTTTGTACCACAGTAAGGTTGAAGTGTATACAAATATGCCTGTAGCCTTGGTAATTCAGGTCCATGTGTTCCCAAATTCAGAACCTCTTTACTACTGTGGAAAAGGGGATCGGTTACAGCTGATGGTTGCACACATGTTCAACACAACAATATTTTGATTGTTTAGTGCACAGTGGACATTGAATCTATTCTCAGCACAGCAGTCTGGTTCACATACAAAGCTAAACCATGGTTTAACCCATCTTGCGGAAAAATACACCAGTCCCCTAGGGAATGGTCTTTATGTGGCCTTTATCGATCTTAAATCGGCCTTCGACTCAATCCCCAGAGACAGGCTTTGGGCAAAGCTCCTTCTAACAACTATTGACAAAAGACTCCTTTTTCTCATTTTCCAACTGTACCAACCTTCTACCTTCTGGGTCTGGTGTAGAACTGATGGCTCCCTTACCAACCCTATCTCAGTCACCAGAGGGGTGAGACAGGGCTGCATATTGGCCCCCACCCTTTTCAACCTCTATTTAAACGACCTCAGCTCATATTGCCATTCTCCCATTTTTCACCCTCCTAAAATAGCAGTCCATGCCTGCCCCCTTTTACTTTATGCTGACGACACGGCTCTTCTTATCCAGAATAGGCCTTAGACTATGGCCTACTGTGATAAGAATTTTCTGACCATTAATTTTTCTAAAACAAAAATTTTGATTTTCTCTTTCCGGCTTTCTACCCCAGACTGGCGAATCAATGGTCAGAGGATCTCCCAAGTCAGGGAATATAAGTACTTGGGGATCACGTTCCACTCTTCACTCTCTTGGACCCCTCATATTCGCGCTTCTATCTCCTCTTCCAAGATTTTGGCTAAAGTACTACTCCGTTATTTCTTCTCTAAAGGTGGGCAATTTATACCTGCTGCTATTAGAGTTTTCGCCGCTAAGATCGTCCCCCAGCTCCTTTATGGAAGTCCAATATGGATTGTGAATTTCTGCTCCAAAATAGAGGCCATTCTCTCCAACTTCCTCCGCTCCATCTTTGGCATGCCCCGTTGTGTCCCTAACGCAGTCTTAAGATTAGAGGCTGCGTTTTTTTCTTTAGAATGCCTTTCTTGGTCCCGAACTTTGTGCTTCTGGTCCAAGATGGTTACCGCTGATCCTGCGTTGGGATACTCTACTGCTATGCAGTCTGATTGCTTTAACAGTTCTTGGGCCAAAGTGGTGCAGCATAAATTCTCTTCCCTTGGCCTACCTATGGAGTCTTTAGCTACATTTGACTTAGAAACAGCCAAAATGACCATCAATAAGCAACTAAAGGATATAGATCTCCAGTACGACATAGCCAATGCCGCCACAACCTGCTCCCCCCTTCACTTTGGACTGAGTTTTTCCTCCCCTCTTCCCGCCCCGTACCTTGAATTTCTAGATCTCCCACGTTACAGATTAGTCTTTTCTAGGGCTAGGTTTAATTACTTAACATCAGCCCTCCTTGAAGGTCGCTTTCGGGGTATCCCGCAAGCCAAGCATCTCTGCCCTTGCCGACTTAATGTAATTGAATCCCTGTCCCACGTGCTCTTTACCTGCCCTCTTTATTCCACTGCCCGTACCAAGTTCCTATACCCTCTGACTGTAAATTCGCCTGGAGGCACAACACTGGACAAATTGCAGTTCCTTTTAAGTGGCACGGATAAATCAATATCGCTCGGGGTTGCCAAATTCCTCCACATGGCCCAATCCTCATGTAGCAAATACATTTCTAATATCTTGTGTTGATAGTTGTATCTGTTGTACATCTTTTTATCTTTTATTTTATTTTATCTTGCTTGTTTTAATCTTTTATATGTATAACGGGTCTATGACCGCACAATAAATTTGATTGATTGACCATGGTTTAACACTATGTGCACAAGCAGCAAGGAGCCACCTCAGGCTTTGTTCCTCCCCCCCCACCCCTGTGGCTTGGAGAAGGACATAAGGAGAGCTTAGCTTCTGTTTCTATGAAACCTGGGTTGTTATTTATAAACCAGGTATTGTGAATTGAAATGAAACTGGCTAGAGTTTGCTTTAAACCACAATCCCTTCTTGGTATATAATAACAAGCTAAACCATGATAGAACAGTTGCATGTGAACATTGCTAATGAGTGTACAGTAGGTCCCCGCTTTACGGCGTTCCGCTGATGCGGTGGCTTTCAAGCAGGGGAAATTCCCCATTTTAAAGCCGATTCTGCCGTTTTGTGATGTTTTGGCGTGATTTTTTCGCGATGCGGCCCATTATAGTCTATGGGGCCCCACTTTACGGCGATTTCCGCTTTATGGCGGGGGCCTGGTCCCTAACCCGCCGTATTAGTGGGGCCCTACTGTAGTAGAAACAAATGGAAACAATGGACCAGCACCCCTTCCCACTTTGGCAAATTGTTAACTCCATTGTCCTCAAGTCAATCAGTTTCATTCCTCCACAGTATGCAGAAAAGAAAGTGTTAGTTGAAGAAGCAATGAGATGGCAGTAGTTATTCACAGTTTCTGCTGTATTTTTCTTGAAATAGGGGAGGCCTTGGATTGATGCCACATATTTTCACCAACTAATATAGATGTTTTTGTGTCACAGGACAGATAAGAACAATATAGATATTTGTATCTAACATCAGCAAGCATGAGAAGAAACTTCCCAACCTGGAATACATTATTTAGAATGAGAATAGATCCAGTCTGTCCACTACATCCAAGTTATTTTTGTGTTACAAAGTAGAACTAACTGTCTAATCTGATTGCTCACGGTCCAAAATATAATAAATATGTGGATTAAATGTTATTCAGTCAAAGTTTAAATTGATTCTAAATCTCTCGTTCTCAATGGCCAACCCATGGAGCCTCAAAGTAGCCACTGATGCTTCTGCTATAATTGGCACTTGATGGGAAATCTTTATCATTTGATTACAGATAGAATGGGTTTCTGTGTTTCTTGGGGTCAAAATAGGAAACTGACTGTTTGTGAAGTTTGATGTATCCTTAGGCTTGTAGTCTGAAGCATACTCGGCAGTTAGCCACTTTGAAACTTGGTTTTACTTTTTAGTAAATATGCATAGAATAGGGTATTTGCTTTGATTTAGCTTTTAAAACATTATTGAAAACCAACCTGTGTTGCCACTGGGTAGATTTGCATTCTGGTCCTTGAAGTTATTTCTGATTGGTCAGATAGAAAAACAGAATAGATTAACATCGCATTCTGTTTGTATGTGCACTTGCTGGAAGGTGGAAGTAGAAATTGGCAGTACTAAAGAATGATCTTGCAAAAATGAGGCATAATATAGCAATAGGTGTAATGTATTATGTGGGCTTGAGTTAAACGCTTAAAAAGTGGCCTGGACTATTATCTAAGTACGTCAGCACTTATATTCTGCTAGTGTGTGTATACAGGAATAATCAACTTAATAGGCTGGTCAGGTGACTAATAAGAGTTAAGATTTTTTATGGTGAAGCAGTTTTTGACGAAGAAATAATTATATCTTCAAATTGTACTTAAGGAAGAAAAAAGCTGCTAGAGATACTGGCTTGGATCCATACTACTGCACCCATGGAACTCTCCTTCTAGAGGTAGCGTGGAGGCAGTTTTCATTGCATTACTCCTGCAGCTCTGTGTGCTTCCCATAAAGTTGCTCCAGAGGGTCAGGGGACCCTACAGAACAGTGTGGGGGCTGGAATGGAAAATTGGTGGAAATTGCCTATCCTCCCTTCTTCCTCCACCAAAATCTTCTGCTGGATCTCAGCCCCTTCCACAATGTTAGGAGCCTTTCCCTTCATTTGAGGACAATTGGATCCATCCATAGAAAACACCAAAGTGCCTTTGAAAATGTACTGAAAGAAGTGACCTAAAAAGGAACTTGTTTTAAGGATGGTGTCTCACCAGAATCGCCAAGTCTTGATCTTGGGAGGCTTCCAGTAAAATGAGGGAAATGTTTGGGTCATGTGAAGTGAATGATGCTAGATGTGCTATTGGGTAGCACAAGAAACCCACAAAGTTCAGAAGGAAGGCATTGTGTAGCTGCCGCTAAAGGATGTAAGACAGCAGGCACGGGAAAGAGGCAGCAATGATGTAGTGTTATGTTCTAAAGGTAATCTATATTATAAGCTTCTTGAGAGAAGGACCTGCATCTTCCCCCCCTTTCCTTTGTAAAGCAATGTGTATAGTGGTAAAGAAATGGGAGCCCACTTTAATTTATGGTGTGTGTTTGGGGAACAGAGTTGTACATTCTGACCCTGCCTCTAGGTCCACTGCAAGGCCCCCTCTCTCACACACAGGGCAACCCACCCTCTTTTTCTCTCCTGCTGTTGCTCTCCTTATCCTACCCTTCTACACGCATTTGCCAGTAGAAGACTGGATGTGGCAGCAGTGGGTGAGACCCGCTGGAGATCCTGCTCTTTACTTTGGGGTGGAAGTTGCTGGTCGCAGAAGGCAAGAAGTATGGATAAGCTTAAGTTTGGGACTGGTGGGGGGAGGCATGGTGGTTGTCATGCTAAAGGCAACACCGCAAGATCAGTACTTGATGAATGCTGATCAAGTTTTCCCCACGTGGCTCATAGGCAGCACCTGTGAACCATTGTTATGTACTTAAATTTGGGGGTGACGCAAGGAATTGGTTTGTACCTTTCACATTATGCATGCACACTTAGCTTGCTGCATTCTCATTGGATTGTTTGGGGTAGGGAGATTTTTTTATACCTCTCCAAACTTTAGGGTTCCGACAAGCCTGCTGATCCCTTCCTTTTAATAACAAATAGGGCTGTTTTGACTATATAAGGCCCTGTACTCAGAAATCACTGCTGGTGTACATCGGGATTGCTACTAGTACCTCCTGTAGTGGCTATGAAAGGTTTGAGTAAATATACTCTTAAAATCCACAACGCATGAGAGACTGTTCGCTCTTCCTGCTTAGTGCCTGCTTGAACTAGATCAGTCTCTCCTACATTGAACATACCCTTTTGAGTATTGGATACCTGCATTTCATTGGATGCCAGGATTGGGCACCTTCCCTGCCCTCTATTCTGAACACAGGAGAGATGCCTAGAGCTTCTCTCTGTGAGGAAGAATGGCAGTGGCTGTTGTAGATTCTTGTTCTCCCACTGATGCCAGAGCTCATGAGGGGCATGCCCACACTATTTTGTGGTCCTGTCTCTTTTTCTACTGGCAGTTGTTTTGTTACTGGTGCCCATGGCACTTTCTCAAAATCCAAATGAGCCAACTAGCCCCAAAAGGTTGGCAACCCCTTCGCCTATATGATAGCTCAGCATCGTGCTGGGTGGAAAGATTCAAAGCCTTGGTGTTCAACACAGTCACCACTCACCACATGTGGTGAAATGGCTATTGACCTGCGATGAATTGGTGCTGTACTTCTACCACTTTTTTTAGAAAAATAAATTTATTTTATACATGTACCAGTTCAAAAATGTGTCCACCCTCCACCCTTAACAATCACAGATTCGTCCTTGGGTCCTATACACTTTTTTTTTACTTTGAAAAGTACAGAATTGTTTTTGAATTCATGAAAGATCCATTTCACTTTGACATTTACAGTTCTCAACTATGGTAAGAGCTTGTGAGTTTTCTTTCTTTGGAGAGGCACCTTTTCGAAACCGATGCAATTTTACTTCAAAGCATCTAGCATTTGAAAGGTGGTTCAATTGTTATGTTGTGGACTCATATTTTAAATCAAAATGAGTTCATGGTTCTAAATATAGTTATTCCAAAACTTTTTTCAGTTTTTGGTTCAATTGGCTCTGTAAATCAACTTTTTCTGTGGTAAAAATGGTGAAATCAAAATATAGGTCACAGTTATTGGACGAAAATTTAGAGGTAGAGTTGCGATGTATTCTAACTGATTTTATGCCTGATTTCTCTGCATTGCTAAATGAAAAGGTATGTCAGATTTCTCACTAATTCTGTCGTTACATAATTCAAAACATTATTGTGTATTTTTCTACCTTCAAAGCACAGTTTTAAATTTTTTGTCATGTGGCAAAAAATTTAACATTTTTGCCACAGTTTTGACAAATACGAAAAAACTGTTGGATGCCGTGGATCTAGAGGGTCTTTCTGCTCATTGGTGTGGTTTAAATCAAACTTCCTGTTCATAATTTCCTAAACCAGGAGTAGCCAATGTTGTGCCCTCCAGATGTTGCAGGACTGCAACTCCCATGAGTCCCAGCCAGCATTGCCAGTAGTCAGGGATGATGGGAGTTGTAGTCCAGTGACACGTGGGCTACCCTTGTGCTAAACAATAGTACAAATCCAAAATTTGCAATTCAGTAATAATGTAAATATTCAAAGCTGAGAAATGTATTAAACTGGTTATTTCCATAGAAAAGCCTCTTTTAATTAATTGTATTTGGTAGAAGATATTTAGTTTAGTGAGGGGATTATTTAACATTAACTAAGTTATTCTTTGAGAAACATTTTTAACCAAAGTCATGATTTTTTTTTTTTTTAAGAAAACAACATTTTGTCCCTCTGGTTGATTATGACAAAGTTGTATAGGTTGGTGGCTATGTTCCATCCTAAACGTTAGTTTGCATTTCCAAATCACTTAGAGTCTAATCTGAACCCACTGTACCAGCAATTTCTTATAAAGTTGTGGCAATAGTAACAAAACATGCATAAGTTGCTGTCCTGGGCTCCTACTGGGAGGAAGGGTGGGATATAAAACAAAAAATAAATAAAATAAGTAAGTAAATCCATGGACTTATAATTTGTTACAGACAACTCTGGTTCTAAGAAAACCAGCTATTACATCAGAAGCATAGATAAAACTGGAAGAGAAAAATGTCTGCTTCTACTAGTTTTTCTTGGTTTGGGAGTGGTACATGCACAATTGCATGTCCTCTTAACTCCATTTGATTTTTTTAAAAATTGTTTTAACCTGCATACTGATTGGAAGTCACAATTTTTGTAAAAAGAACTTCACCGATTATAAGTTTTTAAAATTTGTGTAAAGATGCTCAATGCTTTCTTAAGATTCCTTGACTGAACTGTAGATTTTTACATTTAAATTTTATAGCAGTTCTATCTTTAATTTTAAGGTTGGTGATAAAATTGAATTGATTTTCAAAACTGTTTTTAATGTATATTGAACTCAGTGTGAACTGCCCAGAGGACTTTGTTGACTTTGCTTGGGCGGGTCACCAAATGTTCTAAATAAATAGATTCATTAATAGGCAAAAAGCCTTGCGGTTTAAGAACGCACCTATAGTTAACAGATATTTCTGTCAAACTAAAAAGCAGGGAAATTGGGCAGCTATAGTGAATGCACTAGGGGACCAGGAGACCTCCTCTCTGAGGCACTAATAAGCATGCAAATGATCAAACCTGTCCTCCCCGCCCCCTTCCCTTGCCCCCCTCCAATCCACTCCTTCCCTTTCTCCCTCCCCCTCCTCCTCCCCCTTGGTCAGTTTTACCTATCCTAACCATGATCACATAGGAGTAAACCCAATTGAACTCAATAAGCATGCAAATGATCAGACCTGCCTCTCCCCTCCTTCCCCTCTCCCTCCCTCTTCTCCTCCCCTCTTCCTTCTTCCTCCTCCCCTGTCCACTCCAGCCCTCCTTCCTCTCCAGTCAGTTTCACCTATCCTAATCATGATTGCACGGGGAGTAAATCCCACTGAACTCAGTATGCATGCAAATGATCAATCCATTCTCATCAAACTTGCACAGGATCCCATTTCTTACCTCCTGGATTAAAGAGCAGAGAAATTCACTAATGGGCAAAAAAACCCTTGCGATTTAAGAATGTACCTATAGCCCACAGATATTTTAATTTTGTTTTTAATATGTTTTATAATCTACACTTGTATTTTAATTGTGGTTTTATCTTGTTGTACACCGCCCTGAGAGCTTGTTGCTATAGGGCGGTTTAGAAATGTAATAAAATAAATAAATAAATAAATATTTCTATCAAACGTTAAAAAGCAGGGAAATTGGGCAGCTATAGTGAATGCACCAGGGGAGCAGGAGACCTGAACTCCTCCCTGAGATATTGGACTGCCATACAAATTTGTCAAAATGCAAATACAATTTGGGTTGGTCTTTCACAGTCCAATCCACTTGCTGTGTAGCTTGGAAGAATGTGGTAACATGTGCCTCTGAGTGTTAACATTGCAGAATGTGAAAAATCCATGCTGGCTATAATATACAGCCACTCTTGTGCCTGTATAATGAAGCAAAGTGAAAGTGAAATACACCGTCTTAAGCCAAATACCCCAAACGAGGAAATTCAGACTTCAGTCTTTCTTGCTATTTTACAATCGAACATGTCCATTTAAGTTTGCTTGTTTTATGGTGTGAAAAATGTTTTATTATTTCATTTTAACCAGTATACACAGTTATCTGATAAATTAATGGAGCTTGTTGGTGTTAATGCTGATGAATTCTCTTCTTTCAATACATAACAAGAGGGATCCAGAGAACTCCTGCTGTGCAAATTTTTCCTTGTGGATGGGTGAAGTTTCTGATTTCAGCAACTCCTTTCTAGCTGTAGCCATATTTTACACTGACCCTCAGAACTGAGTCAGAAGTGGCTTGGGAAGGGACTCTGCAGCAGGGAGGAGACAGAAAATCCTTTGTATGAGAGGGATTCCTTTTGTGGTTCTAGGTATCCTATCAAAAAAGAGTAGTTGTATTAATTCCAACTAGTTATGTGGATTTTCTAGGAAAATTTTTTTTTCCTGGAAACTTCCTCTGCAAATTAGCCTAATTTGCATCAATTAATTTTTAGTTTGTTTTTAATATTTTCTGATGCCGTAGAGCATCGGAACATTATTGTGTTCATTTTGTTTGTATTTAGTAAATAAAGTTTTTTTAAAAAGATATCTCATGTTAATTTTGTCCCAATACACCACAAGTATTTCACCTGAAATATGTGAAGAAAAAATTAAAGTGTACTTAAACTTTTATTGGAATAATTGTAATTTTTTTAATAATAGCATGTATTTCCCTTACAACGTATAAATTCAAGGGGGGGGGGAAGCAAAGGTACTGAAAAATTCAGCGTACAATTTTTATTCCCCTGCGCCCCCATTTACAAGATACATGTCAATATACTTGCTAGGGATACCTGAAGAACATTAATTACAACTTTGAAAATGACTAACTTGTGTAATACTGTTTTTGTAGTTGGCATCCAATTATTGTTGCTAATGAACTTATGAAATGGAAAATTTTCCACAGAAAAATCATGCACTGGAAAAATTTCCAGGGGGGCGGGGGAAAACAGTTTTGGGGGGAAAATACTAGAAAAAGATTCTGTCCCACATCACTGATTGCAACATAACTCATATGAAAGCCACCATTCAACAACAAGAACACTTTAAAGACAAACTGGGATGTAAACATTTCTGAACTACAATTTATCAGCAAGCTAAATTTTATTTGTTCTGTGCTTGATCAGAATAAAAGATTTCTCTCCTATTAAATGTTCATTTTAACAGCCAGGCAGATGTGTTATCACCAACTACTGCTATTATGAAAGATCACAGTACTTTTCTTGTACACATTTGAACTTTGTATGTATGTACCTCTGCACGGTATTTTGGCCCCAACTTTTTACAGTTTTTAAATAAAAGTGGGTACTATGAAGGCTTATGTCACAGTAAAATCCATTGGTCTTTAAGGTGCTGCAAGACTCTTTTAATGTTCACTTCAATTGCATAGCTAAGTAGCCTGTCATGACTGCCTGTTAGTTGTTGCTAATAAGCAGACATGTGTTTAATAGGATCAAAATGTAAAAGACAATTCAGAGCTATGGTACTGCAGTAAGAGGTAATACTTATTTTTTATGGAAGTGGAAATAAGCAAGCCATTGTATATTCCATAATAAGGGTCATCCCTTAAAATACAGAACATTGAAAACACTGTTAACAGAGTGTATTGTATGTAATTTGCAGTTCCTGGTCATAAATGTTGTCACAGGTTAGACTTTCACTGTAACACCAGCAGACCATATATTTGTGTTGCCCACCTCTTTGCTTTATCTAGTTTAGTTGTGCTATATATCTCCTGCAAAGTGCTTATTAGCCCTTTGCTTGAATCTTACCCAGGATTTTTTAATGTCAGTTTTCTGTTCATGTATACCAAGTCTTATCATCCAGAAAAAAAAGCTAAATTTCTGGCTAAACTTAAAATGCATAACAAATTGGTAGCAGAATATATATAAAATCTGAGTTTGTAGCAAATTATCTTAAGTATTTTAGGCATACATGGTGTGGTTCACTACGCAAATTTTATGTAATTGGTCTGTATACTAGGAACACAAAATAAAAAAATATTTTACATTTTTTTAAAAAAAAATTACGAACTAGATATTCTTCTTGGTTCATTTGATGAGCATGCCAAGTTTGGTAGCAGGCAAACATACAGATTTTAAAACTGGATTTAAGTTGGCTTTTATTGCATTTATGTGAGGTGCTTTGGGGACCCTTTGCTGAAAAATGTCATATATATATATATATATTATAAATTAATATACACTGAGACCAAGTAGAAAGGAAGGGGGAAGGAGCTGTGCATCTGAAGGAACAGGTGAAGGCAAGAAACAACTATGGTCCAATCACAACTGAAGCTAGGAATTATTTGCTTTTGAATTGAGGAACTAGCTGAAGTCTAGGGGTGGTGAGACCCCAGCCTGTGGACCTAATTAGGTCTACCATGCTTCCCCACTTGGCAGGGAAGTTCACCTGTCCTACTCCTGATGTTATGTGACAGGGGTGGCCACTCTGTGGCTCTCCAGATGCTGCTGAACTACAGCTCCCATCAGTCTCAGCCAACACAGCTCGTGGTCAGGGATGATGGGAGCTGTAGTCCAGCAGCATCTGGAGAGCCACAGACTGGCCACCCCTGTTATATGATGTCAGGTGTTGGGCAGGTAAAAACCTAACTTAGTTGAAGGGGGGTTGCAGGCCTTGCCAGTCAGCTGATCAGTGATCAGCTGATCTGCAAAGCGCTGAGCAAGATAGAACTTTGAAAGTGGTTTCTGAAGACCCAACGATCAGTTTATTGTCAGATTGCCAGAAGTCCCCTTCACAGTCCTACCTTGCCCTATGCTTTGAAAAAGGCTTTTAAGACCTCTGTGGGTAAAAAATTAACCTGACATCAAGTGACTGATGGTAGGTCTGCTCACTTGTCAGATCTGGTCCATGAGGGATGGGAGAGATAATGATCTGTGGTCCACCGGCCAAATTCAGTTCTCCAACCCCTGGTCTAGAATTGCTGAGAGAGAGAAAATGAACACACATCCAAGTGCGCACCTTTTCTCTCTATGCACAAACTCATTATGCTGAAGTGCAAAACATATTTTTAAAAAACCTTGGATTTTTTAAGCTATTTGATGACTTGGCACTGGGAGCTACTACACTGAAAGCAATACTAAATCTGATTATTTGCATGGCCTTTGGACAGGCATAGTAAGCCCATGAGCTGGATCAAGCAGGCCCACCAAGGCTACTGTAAAAGTGCCTCTTCTTGACCCCGCAAAAACACCACTACAAACCGTTTCTAGCAATCACAGCATTCCGCCCCCCAAAAACAATCACAGCAATGTAATAAGGAGAGGAAAGTCTGTGTGCTCTCTAAAGAGACAAAAGGGGTGTGTGTGAGAGAGAAAGAGAGAGAGAGTACATGATGTGTGTGTGCCCTGACCACACATACTTTGGCCATGTCCACTGGTGGCAGGCAGCCCTCAGAGGGGTGGCTGACTATCACCCTTCCTTTGAAAGTGTGCTAATCTAAATACTTCAGGAAAGGCTTTATTTTCTGTCTAGGTTGCATGTTCTAAGGTTGGATTTTATATTTATTTATTTGTTTATTTATTTATTTATTTATTGCACTTGTATACCGCCCCACAGCCGAAGCTCTCTGGGCTGTTTACAGCAATCAAAAACATTAAAACAAATATACAATTTAAAATACATATTTTAAAAACAATTTAAAACACAATTTTAAAATTTAAAACAATATAAAAACAATTTAAAACAGATGCTAAAATGCCTGGGAGAAGAGGAAAGTCTTGACCTGGCGCCGAAAAGATAACAGTGTTGGTGCCAGGCGCACCTCGTCAAAGAGATCATTCCATAATTTGGGGGCCACCACTGAGAACGCCCTCTCCCTTGTTGCCAGACTCCCAGCTTCCCAAGGAGTAGGCACACGGAGGAGGGCCTTTGATCTTGAACGTAGTGTTCGGGTGGGTTCGTTTCGGGAGAGATGTTCCATCAGGTATTGTGGTCCCAAGCCATGTAAGGCTTTATAGGTCAAAACCAGCACCTTGAATTGAGCTCGGAAACATACAGGCAGCCAGTGCAAGCGGGCCAGAATCGGACTGTCTGGTCCCTGTTACCAATCTGGCCGCTGCATGTTGCACAAGCTGCAGTTTCTGAACCATCTTCAAAGGCAGCCCCATGTAGAGTGCATTGCAGTAATCTAATTTGGAGGTTACCAGAGCATGGACAACTGAAGCCAGGTTACCCTGTCCAGATAGGGACGTAGTTGGGCCACCAACCGAAGTTGGTAGAAGGCACTCCATGCCACCAAGGCTACCTGAGCCTCAAGTGACAGAGATGGTTCTAGGAGAACCCCCAAGCTACGAACCTGCTCCTTCAGGGGGAGTGCAACCCCATCCAGGACAGTTTGGACATCCACCATCCGGTCAGAAGAACCACCCACTAGCAGCATCTGTCTTGTCTGGATTGAGTCTCAGTTTATTAGCCCTCATCCAGTCCATTGTTGCAGCCAGGCACCAGTTCAGCACATTGACAGCCTCACCTGAAGAAGATGAAAAGGAGAAATAGAGCTGCGTGTCATCAGCATACTGATGGCAACACAGTCCAAAGCTCCGGATGACCGCACCCAATGGTTTTATGTAGATGTTGAACAGCATGGGGGACAGAACTGACCCCTGCGGAACCCCATACTGGAGAGTCCAGGGTGCCGAGTAATGTTCCCCAAGCACCACCTTCTGGAGGTGACCTGCCAAGTAGGAGCGGAACCACCGCAATGCAGTACCTCCCACTCCCAACTCAGCCGGTCTCCCCAGAAGGATACCATGGTCGATGGTATCGAAAGCCGCTGAGAGATCAAGGAGAATCAACAGAGTCACACTCCCCCTGTCTCTCTCCCGACAAAGGGCAACCAAGGCTGTTTCCGTGCCAAAACCAGGCCTGAAACCTGACTGAAATGGATCCAGATAATCGGTCTCATCCAAGAGTGTCTGGAGCTGGCCTGCAACCACTCATTCCAGGACCTTGCCCAGGAATGGGACATTTGCTACCGGCCTATAGTTATTAAGATTTTCTGGGTCCAGGGAGGGCCTCTTCAGGAGTGGTCTCACTACTGCCTCTTTCAGGCAGCCAGGGACCACCCCCTCTTGCAGAGAGGCATTAATCACTTCCCTGGCCCAGCTGGCTGTTCCATCCCTGCTAGCTTTTATTAGCCAAGAAGGGCAAGGATCCAGCACAGCAGTGGTTGCACGAACCTGTCCAAGCACCTTGTCAACGTCCTCAAGCTGCACCAACTGGATACCTCGCTTGATTCACCTGCTATAACACTGGAGTCTAAGTCCTGATGGATGCTAAAGATTTTATCCTGGAAGTGCCTAGCAAATTCATTACAGTGGACCTCAGATGGTTCTACCATGTCCCTGGGGCCAGAGTGTAATAGCCCCTGGACAATTCTGAAGAGCTCCACTGGGCAGCAGATTGATGATTTGATAGTGGCAGCAAAATATTGTTTTTTTGCTGCCCTCACTGCCCCTAAATACAGCTTACCATAGGCACTTACCAGTGTATAATTGCATCCACTAGGAGTTCGCCTCCATCTGCACTCAAGCCGTCTCCTATATTGTTTCATTGCTCTCAACTCTGGGGTATACCATGGAGCCGTACGAGCTCTACACAGGAGCAATCATGTCAACCCCCTAGGTCATTTCTGTATTCCACAGTTCAACCAGGAGCGCCAGCCCTATCAGCCAGAAACCCCCCAGAGCCCTTTGGAAACCGTCCGGATCCATTAGTCTCTAGGGGCGGACCAACTTAATAGGTCTCCCACCCTTGCAGAGGGGAAAAGCCGCTGTAAGTCTAAACTTCAGCAAGCAGTGATCTGTCCATGACAGAGGGACTGATGTAAGGCCCCCCACATTCAGATTTTATCCAATGATTGCTTTTTTACAGTAAATAAAACACATTTATACTAATGCAGCAATCAGTATAGCAATGTCTAAAAAAGATTAATAGAAGGGTATGTATAAAACTGTAGATAAATGGTTGTTGGTTCACATTAGTGAAAGTGATAATACTGCCTGAAATGAGTTCATGGCTTTTGCACTAACACAAGTTAAAAATACCGTTTTAAGTTGGTGATGTCAAATCTTGATTTTCATAGTAGTGAAACTTATGTAGAATTTGGTTGTAGTGCACACTATGGACTCTAATCACTCTCCCATTAATACAGTGTTCCATGTGTGGATGCACTGGCTGCCATAATAGGACTAAGAATGTGGCTGGAGATAATGTTTTCTGCTGGGTTGATCCTTGAACAATGCAGTAAAATTCTCCCCCATCCTCCCCAAAAACTCTGGGGGCCAAAGGCTGTGCCATGTAGTGCCTTATGGCACTGAACATTGGCAGTACACAAATATGAGCTCTCAGCTGACTGGGCCTAGAAATTAGGTTAAAGCCTGGTACTGAAAGTCCATGTTCCTGTAGGAAATCTCAGGGTATATATGTTTCCTGCTCCTAGTTTTTCCATAGGATCATTTGAATTATGAGGGGGCATCCCCTACAAATACAAATCTGAATGCAGCTCTCTGTCAGTTGATTCTGTTAGACCTCTCAGCAGCTTTCAGTACCATTGACCATGGTATCCTTCTGGGTCATCTTGCTGCAATTAGATTGGGAGACAAAAAAACCCAAAACAACAATGCTACTGTGTGAGGTATTCCAGAGGTTTGTGCTGAAACATTACCAGTATGCTGATGACATGCCACTGTTCTTTGTATTCTCTGATCCTAGGGAGACTAGAGAAACTTTCAACTAGTTCTGGAGGCAGTTTGGGTCTGGATGAGGGTGAGGGTGAACAAACGGAAACTTAATCCAGAGATTGAGGTGCTGCTGGAGTGAGTTGAGGTGTGTGGCCTATATTAGAGGGTGCATCACTATAGGAAGAGTCCTGCTGGATCAGACTAAGGGGCTCATCTAGTCTAGCATAGTCCCTTAGTAGCCAGCCAAATGCCTTTGGGAAGCCCACAAGTAGGACATGAGCACAATAGCACTCTCACACTCATGTTCCCCAGCAAGTGGCATCCAGAGACATACTGCTCTGACAGTGGAGATAATATATAGCCTTCATGACAAGTAGCCATTGGTAGATTGATCCTCTGTGAATTTGTCTAATCCTCTTTAAAGCCATTTAAATGGTGGTCATTACTATATTTTATGGTAGCTAATTCCATAGTTTGATTATGTGCTGTCTGAAATAGTATTTCATTCTGTTTGTTCTGAAATTCTCACCATTCAGCTTCATTGGATAAGCCCTGATTCCAATATGAGAGAGAGAGAAAATCCTCTGCATCCACTTTTTCCACACCATGCATAATTTTAGACTCCTCTGTTACATATCCTCTTGATTTTTCTAAGCTAAAAAGCTTAGAAACCTTTCTGTCAGTTAGGAATTGCTTTGGTCCCTTGGTCATTTTGGTTGCCCTCTTCTTCATTTTTCCCACCTCTACAATATTTTTATTTATTTACTTACTCATTTATTTATTATTTGATTTATATCCCACCCTTCCTCCCAGTAGGAGCCCAGGGCGGCAAACAAAAGCACTAAAAACACCATAAAAACAGACTTTAAAATATATTAAAACAAAATATCTTTAAAAACATTACAAAAATAGGTTTAAAAACATCTATTTTTTTTTTAAAAAAGGTTTAAAAACATTAAAAAGCAATTCCAGCACAGAAGCAGACAGAGATAAGGCCTGTACTTGAAAGGCTTTTTGAAAGAGAAAGGTCTTCAGTAAGTGCTGAAAAGATAACATAGATGGTGCCTGTCTAATATTGAAGGGCAGAGAATTCCAAAGGCTAGGTGCCACTACACTAAAGGTCCGTTTCCTATGTTGTGCGGAACAGACCTGCGGATAAAATGGTATCTGCAGGAGGCCCTCACCTGGAGAGTGCAGTGATCAACTGGGTATATAAGGGATAAGTCGATCTTTCAGGTATCCTTATTCCAAGCTGTATAGGGCTTTGTACGCCACAACTAGAACTTAGTCCAGTCGTTTTTGAGGTGGTATCTCATACCCCTGGGGAAGTGGCACATCACTGGGGCCTTGCTCCATACCTTCCATGGGGCCTACCTGGTAAGCATGTCAAAATAAAGGCACCAATTCAGGTCTGTTCAGTTATAGATCTGGTTTTATTACATATATTTCATATTCTCTAGTGAAGGCCTCCGTTCCTTCCAGCTCCATGTCCTTTAGCTGATCTTTCCTTCTCAGGACTGCTTTAGTCCTGAGCATGTACGACTATCTGCCTGTTGGACAGAAGTCGTGGGTGTGCTCTCGGTGCAATGAGCTCCTGGCTCTCCGGGAACGACTTCATTTCCTTGAGGCCAAGGTGGCAGACCTGGAAAAGCTGAGAGAGGCAGAGAGGTGTGTGGAGGAGGCCTTCAGGGACGTTATAGCTGTGTCCCACTCCAACGATGATAGCTCTCCTGCTATCATGGAGAACGATGGTCTCGGGAAGGAGAGCATCCAGCTGAGGAAGAGGGAAACGATCCCTTAGAAGGGACCCATTCCTTGGGGGATGAGCAGCTATCCTCTCGTGCCGAGGATATATCTCCAGGGGGTGGAGGGATCCTTGTAGTGGGTGATTCGATCATTAGGAACATAGACAGTGGGGTGTGTGATGGGCGTGTAGACCGCAAGGTGTTTTGCCTGCCTGGTGCGAAGGTTGCGGATATCGCCCGTCGTTTAGGTAGTTTGGTAGACAGTGCTGGGGAGGAGTCAGTGGTTGTGGTGCACGTTGGCACCAACGACATGGGGAAATGCAGCCGTGAGGTCCTGAAAGCAAAATTTAGGTTGCTAGGTAGGATGCTGAAAGCCAGGACCTCCAAGGTGGCTTTCTCTGAACTGCTACCGGTTCCACGTGCAGGACCAGCCAGACAGGCCCAGCTTCGCAGTCTCAATGCGTGGATGAGACGATGGTGTCGGGTGGAAGGGTTTGGATTTGTTAGGCACTGGGGAACATTTTGGGACAAGCCGGGCCTGTGCAAAAGGGACGGGCTCCACTTGAACCAGAATGGAACCAGACTGCTGGCATTTAAAATTAAAAAGGTAGCAGAGCAGCTTTTAAACTGACTAAGGGGGGAAACCCGACATGAGCTGAGGAAGGTCCGGTTCGGAATAAACCTCCCCCCTGGGATAAAAACCAAAGAAATGATGAAATTTTAAAAGGGGTAGGCCTAGAAGTAGGCATTGTGAGAGCAGGGGCACAGGATATAAATTCAGAAGAGCAAAATTACCACAGGCCAAACCACAAGTGCCAAAGACACTTGAAGAGAGACACTGCTTACAAGTGCCTGTACGCTAATGCTAGGAGCCTCCAAACCAAGATGGGAGAACTGGAGTGCTTGGTCTTAGAGGAGAGCATTGATATAGTGAGCATAACGGAGTCCTGGTGGAATGGAGAAAACCAGTGGGATACGGTTATCCCTGGATATAAACTATATCGGAAGGACAGGGAAGGACGTATTGGTGGCGGAGTCGCTCTATACGTGAAAGAAGGCATTGAATCTAGCAAGCTCAAAACCCCAAAAGAGGCAGACTCCTCCACAGAATCGTTGTGGGTGGTGATACCATGCCCCAGGAGGGACTTAATACTGGGAACGATCTATCGTCCCCCTGATCAAAATGCTCAGGGAGACCTTGAGATGAGATATGAAATTGAGGAAGCATCCAAACTAGGAAATGTGGTAGTAATGGGTGACTTCAACTACCCGGACATAGACTAGCTGCATATGTGTTCCAGTCATGACAAAGAAGCAAAGTTTCTAGATATTCTAAATGACTATTCCCTAGACCAGTTGGTCATGGAACCGACCAGAGGGACGGCAACCCTGGACTTAATCCTCAGTGGGGACCGGAACCTGGTGCGAGATATAAGTGTTGTTAAACCGATTGGGAGCAGTGACCACAGTGCTATTAAATTAAACATACATGAAAATGGCCAATTGCCAAGAAAATCCAACACGGTCACATTTGACTTCAAAAGAGGAAACTTCACAAAAATGAGGGGATTGGTAAAAAGAAAGCTGAAAAACAAAGTCCAGAGGGTCACATCACTCGAAAATGCTTGGAAGTTGTTTAAAAACACTATATTAGAAGCTCAACTGGAGTGCATACCGCAGATCAGAAAAGGTACCGCCAGGGCCAAGAAGATGCCAGCATGGTTAACGAGCAAAGTCAAGGAAGCTCTTAGAGGCAAAAAGTCTTCCTTCAGAAAATGGAAGTCTTGTCTGAATGAAGAAAATAAAAAAGAACACAACCTCGCAAAAGAAATGCAAGAAGACAATAAGGGATGCTAAAAAAGAATTTGAGGAGCACATTGCTAAGAACATAAAAACCAACAACAAAAAATTCTATAAATACATTCAAAGCAGGAGACCATCTAAGGAGGCAATTGGACCCTTGGATGATAAGGGAGTCAAAGGTGTACTAAAGAACGATAAGGAGATTGCAGAGAAGCTAAATGAATTCTTTGCATCTGTCTTCACAGTGGAAGATATAGGGCAGATCCCTGAACCTGAACTAACATTTGCAGGAAGGGATTCTGAGGAACTGAGACAAATAGTGGTAACGAGAGAGGAAGTTCTAGGCTTAATGGACAATATAAAAACTGACAAATCACCGGGCCCGGATGGCATCCACCCGAGAGTTCTCAAAGAACTCAAATGTGAAATTGCTGATCTGCTAACTAAAATATGTAACTTGTCCCTCGGTCCTCCTCTGTGCCTGAGGACTGGAAATTGGCAAATGTAACGCCAATCTTCAAAAAGGGATCCAGAGGGGATCCCGGAAAATACAGGCCAGTTAGCTTAACTTCTGTCCCTGGAAAACTGGTAGAAAGTATTATTAAAGCTAGATTAACTAAGCACATAGAAGAACAAGCCTTGCTGAAGCAGAGCCAGCATGGCTTCTGCAAGGGAAAGTCCTGTCTCAGTAACCTATTAGAATTCTTTGAGAGTGTCAACAAGCATATAGATAGAGGTGATCCAGTGGACATAGTGTACTTAGACTTTCAAAAAGCGTTTGACAAGGTACCTCACCAAAGGCTTCTGAGGAAGCTTAGCAGTCATGGAATAAGAGGAGAGGTCCTCTTGTGGATAAGGAATTGGTTAAGAAGCAGAAAGCAGAGAGTAGGAATAAACGGACAGTTCTCCCAATGGAGGGCTGTAGAAAGTGGAGTCCCTCAAGGATCGGTATTGGGACCTGTACTTTTCAACTTGTTCATTAATGACCTAGAATTAGGAGTGAGCAGTGAAGTGGCCAAGTTTGCCGACAACACTAAATTGTTCAGGGTTGTTAAAACAAAGAAGGATTGCGAAGAGCTCCAAAAAGACCTTTCCAAACTGAGCGAATGGGCGGAAAAATGGCAAATGCAATTCAATATAAATAAGTGTAAAATTATGCATATTGGAGCAAAAAACCTGAATTTCACATATACGCTCATGGGGTCTGAACTGGCAGTGACCGACCAGGAGAGAGACCTCGGGGTTGTAGTGGACAGCACGATGAAAATGTCAACCCAGTGTGCGGCAGCTGTGAAAAAGGCAAATTCCATGCTAGGGATAATTAGGAAAGGTATTGAAAATAAAACAGCCGATATCATAATGCCATTGTATAAATCTATGGTGCGGCCGCATTTGGAATACTGTGTACAGTTCTGGTCGCCTCATCTCAAAAAGGCTATTATAGAGTTGGAAAAGGTTCAGAAGAGGGCAACCAGAATGATCAAGGGGATGGAGCGACTCCCTTACGAGGAAAGGTTGCAGCATTTGGGGCTTTTTAGTTTAGAGAAAAGGCGGGTCAGAGGAGACATGATAGAAGTGTATAAAATTATGCATGGCATTGAGAAAGTGGATAGAGAAAAGTTCTTCTCCCTCTCTCATAATACTAGAACTCGTGGACATTCAAAGAAGCTGAATGTTGGAAGATTCAGGACAGACAAAAGGAAGTACTTCTTTACTCAGCGCATAGTTAAACTATGGAATTTGCTCCCACAAGATGCAGTAATGGCCACCAGCTTGGACGGCTTTAAAAGAAGATTAGACAAATTCATGGAGGACAGGGCTATCAATGGCTACTAGCCATGATGGCTGTGCTCTGCCACTCTAGTCAGAGGCAGCATGCTTCTGAAAACCAGTTGCCGGAAGCCTCAGGAGGGGAGAGTGTTCTTGCACTCGGGTCCTGCTTGCGGGCTTCCCCCAGGCACCTGGTTGGCCACTGTGAGAACAGGATGCTGGACTAGATGGGCCACTGGCCTGATCCAGCATGCTCTTCTTATGTCCTTAGTGTTCCAGGGGCAGTTCTTCCCCAATTCATACAGGAGTCTTCTGCTTCATTGCCCTTGGCAAACTTAAATCAAGGGCTCCTATGCCTCCCTAGTGCAGAGGGGCTAGACTGGTGGACCACCAGTATCTCTGCTCTGGCCACACCCAACATGTCTTCGGGGAATAGCATGATGAAGGAAGTAGTGATCCTAGTAGAGATCACCTTTCCACAATCTCAGCAGAGGTCCAGCTTGCCCAACGTCCTCCCTGTTTCTCCACAGTCCCTGACTCCCCTCACTTTGTTCTACAAATACAACAGCTGGATTTCTTCACTACCATCAGGCAGCTGAGATAGAGTATCCCACCCTTCTTCTCCCACAGGTGAGTCTCCAGGCAGGAGTCTTTGCCTGGGTGTTGCCTGCTGGTATGGATTGAGGCAGTGGAGACTGGTACTCATTGGGACTGGTGGGGCAGAAGACAGAGAGCCCAAACAGTATCTGGAGCCAGAGCCAATGGCAGGCAGAGCCAACTCATTCTACCTTTGGCCCCATCCTCTTCCCTACTGAGTTCTACAGGGGCAACACTGAGTCTGAGGAAGTGAAGGAAGCTGACAGGCAGGGCCACCATCCTCTGGACTGGTTGTAAGAAAGAAGGCAGGCAGGTGAAGACATACTGAGGTTGATGGGGTGGTGCCCCACATGCAGTAATAGATCAGCCTCCACTGGATTGGGGCCTATTTAAGGAGCCAGGGGCCAGCACAGGACCGGCAAGCCCTGGTGGCCTCTCACAGGTGGAGTGACTAGACCTGTACACAGTATTCCAGGTGGTCACATTGTAGAGTTGAATAAAAGCATTATGATATTGCCATATTATTTTTAGTCTCTTTCCTGATGATCCCCAATATGGAATATGGGCTTCTGCTGGGAGGAAGGGCAGGATATAAATCAAATAATAAATAAATAAATAAATAATAAAAATGTGCCTTTTTTATAGAACTTGTACGCCGGTTCAGTGTTTTTTTAAGCCACCACAGCCTCAAGAGCCGTTTCTGGTCAGTCACTCATTCTGAAGGATCAAGTCTCTAACGAGGGGCTGTAATTTATGCTCTAATCACATCTAGACTGAACTATTGCAAATCTGTCTATATGGGGCAGTTTTCAAAGACAGTCTGGTAACTCCAGTTGATGTGAGATATAGTCACTAAAGTGCTTGTAGCAGCAAGAGAGGAGGGGCATATTGAACCAATTATATAGATCACTGAACTGTTTTCAAATTCAATGAAAGGTGTGGAGTTTAATCTAGTCCTAGGCTGTTCAGGGCTTTTTAAAGTTTACCTAACATAACATTTGCCCATATGTATTTGCCTGAGCCTTGAGATCCAGCATCAAAAGCCTTGTTCTCCAGTCTGTCTTTGGCAGTTACTTTCTTAATGGTGACACCACAGTTATGGATTCTCTGCTCCGATAGATATGACAAATTTCTTTCCCCTTTTTTACATGAGTGGTGAAAACTCTTCCCTTTCCCAAAAGCATTTTATCATTGTTCTAATAAGATAATCTGTTTTCTGCTTGTTTTAATATTTAATTTTTTACTTGTTTTACTGTACTTTAGTGTTAGTATATTAATCCCTTATTATACTTCTTTGATTTTAATGGGTTATAAATAATTAGTAATAAAAATATTCACGCCAGTTTTTGACAGGATTTGTGTTTGGATATTCCTCCGGTTTTAAGCGCATGGTTCTGATCCAGCAAGATGTGTGAGTTCTGGGTGTGGATCTCCTTGACGAGATGCAGGTGAGAAGGAAGTAGAAAAAAAAGTCTCCTTTACTGTACCTCTTTCCTTATCAACAAGAAGGTAGGAAGAAAATACCCAAATGATGAAAAGTTTTTATAGGTCTATCGTTCTTCATATTCTTGCTATTCCAACTTTCGCTGTGGTGCTCATACAAACATCAGGTATATTAAGGAAAACAAAATGGCATTTCTCTTAGGCCCTCCTCTGGCAAAAAGATCTACTACATGGGGAACAAATTTAGTGACTGCATGGCCAGCTGTCGTAGTCTGTAAAATGAAATGCAGAAATGAGTATTTCCATTCCATAAGATACCAGATTTGTTTTGCAAGTGATAAGAGAACCATGGCATAAAAACTGGAATGATCACATCAATTTCTGTAGACTGCCCCATATGATTTAGTTACTATGCTTGATAGTTCAGGGAAGTATTTCTCAGCTGGTCTGTTAAACGTCACAATATAAATCCTTTTACTTCTTTTGCAAATTGAAAATATCTCTGATTTTGCACAGCATTAAGCCCAACACCATTAATATGTGCAATATGTACATTTCATTTAAATGCCTTCTAAAGCTTGAATTCTTCTTGTGTATTCACCTTTTTCTCACAGAAGAGGATAGCTTTATCTCTACACGTTGAAGGTTTAATTGGATCTAGCAAAGTAATTGCTATACAGTAATCTCTAGGTTTTGAGGGGAATAATCTGTGGGGTTAGAGGGAAGGGAGTATGCTTAGTAGTCATGAGAATGAGAAAATGCTTTTTTTCTCAGTAACCCCCTCCCATCCTATACTAGAGAAAGCGTCCACACTCCATCCCAGGGCCTTTTATGCTCTGAACAGGTGACATAGGACTTATACAATACTTTCTTACTCTAACCTTCAGCTACTGCTAAGTGTATACTCAAACACTTGTTCTTAGTTACTGGGCTACTTTGCATATAAAAACATTCTGGGAGGTGACTTGAAGATTGTGTGAACAATCAGCTGATGCTGGCTATAGCTAACAGATGGGTGTCAGTAGATATTTTTCCTGTAACGACAGGTCCCTTTTAGTAGAGGAACACTTTGGTCTGCAGATTTTTGTTGCTTAAGATATTGAGCCCTAGATTAAGTTAAGCATGATACTTTCACTGTTTTTCACCTAATTTGTGTCACCATATGATTGATTCAAATGTTGGAGAAACTTGGGGTACAACTAGATGGGACATCTGGAGACTCGTGATGAGAACTTTCACTATTTTTTGAAACAGCCATATGATGAGGAATGCTCAACCGTTCTGTGACATTTTCCAAGTGAAAACTGTTCAATATAGTTCCTTTTTAGCCTGTAGGGGAAATCCTACAGGAGGTGTTTTCCCCCCATGGGGCAAATAGTTTTGAGTACTGCATATGATTTTCATTTGGAAAGCATGGGGGAGAAAAGGGTTAAACCCCTCTCTTACAGTGACATAGTCCTGATGAGATTGCCCTCCTCTCTGTTATTAAAAGTTTAACAAACAGTAGGAGATCTGATGACGAACCTCCTGCTGTCACAACTAACTTGACCCTCAACTATTGGCCTAAAACATTCTATTGAATGGTTACTTTGCTTTAGGGTGGTATTAGATCAAGAACTATAGATAGGGCCCAAGTTTTCTAAATCAGTTGTTACTTTTTAATGATTGTTCCCTGATTTGACTGTGCAGTATCCCATTTATGCCTGCAGCTATTTTTTATTAGCATCAGCAAATGTATTTTGTCAGGTTATATTACCTTTAAAAAAATCTCCTTTTCCCCACATTTGTGGTTATTGCCATGTATAAATACCCTATCACTTATTCTGGTCTATAACCTGATTTAGCCTATATTTTCATTTGTATCACTGTAGGAAATACTTGTATTACCTATTGAGCAAGACAAGAAAACTAGAACATGAAGTGAATGTTATACACACATGTCCTCTCTCTATGGGAATGGGTTAGACAGGTTACTATGAATACAAATTGAAGGGATGCCTTTGATGTTGTTTAAATTGTGTCTGACAATGTAATTATTAGTGTGTGAGAATCTGGTTTACTGCTATGAAGACTCGCTGCTCTGGCAGGCAATTAAGCATACCTTCATAAACACAGCAGCTTTCAAAAAAATGGTTGTAAGAGATCTCATGGATTATATCCTGCCCCTTAACAACTGCAAATCGAAAGATGCCAAAATTGAGACATTATTGAGGGCTACAAGGATACCAGGCAGACGACAATTTTAATTATTCCAAAGGAACTTGATAATTTTGTGCATCTAAAAGTGGGGTGATGGTTTTACATAAAGTTAATAATTATATGTAAGCTTTATCAGCAAGAAAGTAAAATAATTTACTTTTAGTTTGGGGGCAGGAGGATGCCTAACCCTTCCCCTGCCTACCAATTCTCCACAGCAGCACCCTAGCCATTTATACTTGTTTCCCCCACAGCTGGACTCCAAAACTGAAAGCAAGCCTAGATGAGGAAAAAGAGGTTCAGGGTGTGTGTGTGTTGGTGGGGAAGGATTTGCAGAAGAGTCAGACAGATTGGAGAGGGGTTAAGCAAGCTGCCCACTAACTCTCCACAAAAACTGTTAAATTGTTTTTATATTGTTTTAAATTTTAAAATTGTGTTTTAAATTGTTTTTAAAATATGTGTTTTAAATTGTATATTTGTTTTAATATTTTTTTATTGCTGTAAACCGCCCAGAGAGCTTCGGCTATGGGGCGGTATACAAGTGCAATAAATAAATAAATAAATATAAATAATAGATTATTTACGTTTTGCAAGAATGCTCCAGTGAAGTCAGGTTTTCTTGTTCTCTGTGTGCATAAGTTCACAATGCCACTAGGTGGAGCCATTAATCCAAGCGAATTAAATTTGTCAGTAAGCATTTGGTTTTCTCTGTGTTGGGCTCTGTCTTAGAATTAGGGTGTCAGATAAGGCTAGCTGTAACGAAGAGCATAAGAGTTATAGAACTTCTGGGA
Source organism: Rhineura floridana (assembly GCF_030035675.1). Lineage (NCBI taxonomy): Eukaryota > Metazoa > Chordata > Lepidosauria > Squamata > Rhineuridae > Rhineura > Rhineura floridana. The sequence goes on from NC_084483.1 coordinate 58,641,589, forward strand.
TAGGCTAAAGCAAAGGAAGCTACTTAACCTGATTTATTGGAAGAGATCTGCTAAGCAGTAGTGGAGATACACCTTGCTATAATTGTCATCTAATGAATGAAACAACCTATTAAAATGCAATGAAGACAATGTTTTTAACCAAAGAGAATTGGTTGAATAGTTTTCCTTTTTTATTTTTTCCCTTGCTTGTACCATATAAAACCAGACTTCATATATTTATCATATATAAACAGAGGTATCATAATTGCAAGTGTAAGTTACACAACAGATAAACTGAAATTTAGTACTGATGTTTATGAAAAGTCAGGAAATATATCACTTTATGTCTGCTGGATGAATTCTGCAACATAAATTTTGTAGCTTCCCATTTGCAATAATACTGTAGAAAGTGGGCCTTATCATTTGAAGGAAAAGCATCCTCACAAGAAGTGAGGTTCAAGAGTGAAAGAACAAGGAGTTAGAAGTGATTATATCTGTAACATGTTTGCATGAGTTTGGAAGTTCTCTACAAATAATTGCATGCTGTAGTCCTAAATATATTTAATTGGAAGTGAGTCCTGTTGAAAGCAACATCATAGGCAGAACAATCCTGTTGGGGGAGCGGGTGGAATCCAAGGTGGAGGAACCACCACATTTGCATAGTGGAAGAGTTGGGCTCAGCATTTCCCTGCATTTTATTGCCTCCCTGCTCTGGTTTTCCCTCCCATTGACTCCAGGGGAAAGGAAATTAGTTATACCAGCTCCAGGACTGGCATACTCCCCCTCTACCCAAAAATCCAGGGGTGTGTTGGAGGAACAGGATAGCTTTGGATCTGAAGCCACATTGATCTGCGCCATGTCCCTCTTCTGCTGTCATAGTACTGATGGTGGAGTAGCAAGTGTGGTGGAAGTTTCTGCGCCCACATCAGAATGGCTGGATCTCCACCTCCATCAGAGATCTGCTGTGTTCTATGGCCCCTGGGATGCCTTTCCAAGGACTGCAATATTGCTCTCTTGATACAGCTTATATTTTGCTATATTTACATTCCTAGTTGCTGTCAAATTCCCTTTTCCCTGTCCCAACAATATATCGCTTGAGGTTTCAGTCCCCACTGGATTTACTTGCAATTATAGGCTGTGAACTCACTAGTCATCAGAGCAAAGTGTTTCCATTAGCCACACCTGAAGGGGGAACGGGTTGATCTGCCGATCAGTTGCAAAATCTTTTGGAAGCTGATTTTTTTTAAAAAAACATGCACTCAAGCTGCCCCACCAAGTTTTAGAGTAAAAAGGGATTGGGTTTAAGTAGCGTCATGTGTCCCTGTTTTCAGAAGGGAGAGGTGGAGACACACTTGAACCACCAGAACAGTGAGTGTGTTTCTACCCATACATTATTAGGCTATCCTTGAATCAGAGAGAAAGGGGGTCAGTTATAGCATCAAGGAGTGTTGTTTACTTGCACAATACAAGATTATACAATGATCTGGTTCACATGTAATGCTAAGCCAAATCATAGCTTAATGCGAACAAGCAAATGTGCACGTTCCCGCAGCTGTTGTGATTCTCCCCCAGTCCTGCTTCTGCTGTGCTACTTGGGCTAAATCATGGTTTGACTTGGTGTTAATGTCTAAACCCAGGTTTTTGGCTTGTCTGCCATCAGACAAACCATGAGCTACAGCCAAGGTTTTTGCATGTAGAAGAACTGACTTGGGTTTACTTTTATTTCTCATGCATAGGTTAGCACAGTGTGTAAAATAGGCATTGTATGTAGAAGAGTATCTGTACCTCTTTGTTCCTCAGTTCCAAAGACTTTTATCTGAAAAACATGAGCTGTCTTTAACTGCAGAAGAAGATTATACATCCATTACAAATACTAACAGTACTCGAGACCCCAGAAGATGATGATGCATATAGTTGGGGAGAAAAATGTTCCAAACAAAGCCATATGCATTAAATCAGAAGAAAGACACTTAAGTCTCTTTCCCTGGATCAGTTTTTGTTTGTTAAAACCTTGGGACATTTTTTCACACATAAACCTGCATTTTGGGGAAGAAAATTACCCCAACATGTCATATTGACTCAGACAAAAATAAGAAATAAATTCCCACATGTACAATTCAGTTGATTTTCTTGTGATATTTTTTGTTTGAGGTGCTTGTTGTGTAGAGAAAGAAAACTGTAAATAGTAAGTGGCTAAAGTTTGGCATTATTGTTTTATCTCCAAACATCTGGGCCACGACTAATTTCATACCAGAAATTTTAAAAATTGCAGTTGAGTTTGTTCACAGAGCCCTCCTTTCTCCCCCAAATTAATTAGTGCTTATTTAGTATTGAGGAAGGAGACTCTTAAGGAAACCATGCTCACACTGCTTTTTGTTATACTGAACTGATACAAGTCAACATGCCTCTCCTCACTGGATAAGGGGGAACTTCTCTCCTTCCATGTAACAGATTGCTGCTTGCTGGATCAGGACACTTATGGTGCTTTTGAAGTAGAAGCTGCTCTTAACGTATGAAAAAGTCAACTCTATCAGAACCAAGATAGTCATCTTTGAAGGAAGTGAGCATATCTTTTGTTGCAGCTGCATCTTTATAGAAACATTGACAGATGGTTGGCTGTGGCTTTGTATCAAAATAAGATTGAGCCTTGCCTCTACCTTCTTCTTAGCTGATGTGCTCCCCATAATTGCACAGATGATTACTGCAAAAAATGACAAACAGATGTTTGAAGTACTGCTTGTTATACTGAAGTTGTGAGGAAAGGAAAAAAGTGAGACCCACGAGAGGTAGCTGTAACATCTCTCGAAGAGAGAATTTTCAAAATAGATTGCCATGTATAGATTGGATCAATGAACTCCAGGTCCTCTCACTGTTTTTAACCATAACCATCTAGCCAAAGCCAACAGCACCTTCTCTGATGTCGTTTACTCTTTTGCCATGGTACATCTTAGACCTAGGCTGGTTTTGTGTGATGGAAAGTGGGAGTGGGGGAGAAGAGAGAGAAGTTGACGGTGAGCATGGTCAGGCAGCAGGCCTGGAGTGGTGGTGATGGGATGGACGGGTGGAATACATACTCAAAAATTGGAGCGATCAACCAGAGTTGATGTGAAACAGAGGGAAAGGAAAAGATGGGGCTGAAGTTATTTCGGGTGAGCATAGGCAAAGGGAAGGAGGAAGACAGATAGGGCTGAGATTATGAGGGGAGAGTGGTTGAGGTGAAATGGAGGGGGAGAAATAGATGAGGGGGATGGCGAGCAGAAGGAGCAGAGGGCACCCCCTGGTGAGTGTAAATTATTCCATGGCAACCAGATCTTGACCCATAGCTTCTCCTTTGAAGCTTCCTTGCAGTACATTCACTTTTGCCCCAAGAAGTCTCCTGCTGTGTAGAGCAGCGGCTGCTGTGGCTGCCTTTCCCACCTAAATGATTCTTATTAATCAGGGATTCACAAATATGCTCACTATTGATGAGTTTATCTTTTAACCTCGTAAATCCATTTATGGCAAATAAAAAATTAGACATTTAGGGGCTTGTCTCAGACATTGTGGTAGGCTTCAGAGGTATTCTAAGAGACCTTGCTTCGAAGCAGCTCTGACGTCCAGTGTGACATCGGACACAAGAGTCTACCCCTCTGCCTCTCTCTTGATTAGCGATTTTGAGGAACAAAGGTCAAACCACTCTTTAGCTGCTAGAAGCTGATTCCAACCCAGAACAGAAAAAGCAGCTCAGTAAAATCCAGTTAGTAACCAGAAACAGAGCAAAATCTAGCAGCATCCAGTCCATTAAACTGCAGCAGAAGGAGATTGGGAGGAGGGCCACTCGGTCGACTTGGTTGAGACACCAGCTATGGCCTGGTTTGCATGTCATGCTAAGCCAAACCAAGGCTTATCATGAATGTGCGGACCCATGGAGAGGAGATTGCAGCTGCTTTTCTCCTCCCCAATTGTTCTGCTGCTGTGCTGAGTTAAGTCATAGTTTGGCTTAGAATGCCTCCAAATCCAGACCTCTCCTGCACAAACCACAAGCTGTAGACCATTGGACAAACGTTGGTTACAGCTCATGGTTAGTCTGGAGAGAGCTAAGCACAGTAAGCCAAACCATGGCTTAGCTTAGCACAGTGCAGCAGCAGAACAACTGGGAATGAGCAGTCTCCTCTCCTGGAGCTCACACACTTGCATGGTTGTGCTAAGCCATGATTTAGCTTAGCATGATGTGCAAACTAGGCCTCCATCTGACTTTTTCTTCCCCTTAATTGTTGCCATGCATGTTGCTCCTTACAGTAGGGCCCCACTCATATGGCGGGTTACGTTCCAGACCTCCGCCTAAAAGTGAAACCCGCTGAAAAGCAGAACTCCGTCAATAAAATGGTGCCCGGCACCCAAAAAACGCCATAAAAGTGGAACAAGCGCCGTATGAGTGGGGCCTTACTCTAATTGAAAGCCGCTGAAAAGTGGGGCCCTACTGTATAAGTGCTTGTGTTTGCTTTTTCCACTCTCCATCCCCATCCCTTTTTCCTTTTGAGTCTTTCAGATTGTAAGTCTGCTGGCAGCAGCTATTTCATTTGTTATTGATCATATTTAAGCCACTCTTAGAGTGTTTTGGCTGCAGTAAAAATGCTTTAAATCAATGTAGTGACCTCCAGATGTTGTCAACTCCCAAATCACACCAGTCCCAAATAGCATAATCAATGGTCTGGGATATTGGGAGTTGTAGTACACAACATCTGGAGGGTACCACATTGGTCACCCTGGTTTAAATAAATGTCAGCTTAAAAATGCATAAACTCAGAGTTCTAAAAATTCCCAAAGTGTGCAAATTCTTTGAGGGATCCCCTCACTAAAGCCCCCCCACGCGAATGCAAAAGCTCTCTTAACAAAACAGAGCCACCTCTGTTCCAATGTGATAGAAAAGAATATGACCAATATAGAATAGAGACTTCAGTCTTTGTCATCTAGGACCCCCTTCTAACCAGGACCCCAAAGGCTGAGGTTAAAAGGGAATGACCCAGACGTGATCACCTCTGGTGACTCACCAGCTGTGATAGTCTTTCAAATAAACCATGACTTTCCTGGAAGTCTCTGTGATACAGCAGGAGGTTTACGTCTTTATGAAATATGAAAAATTAGATGGGCCTTGCTATTTTCACCAGTGTCTTTCTCTGCTGCAGTTACACTCAGAGGAAGGTGGATACTTGTAAAGGCATACATCACCCTTAATGTATCTTTGCCATTTGAACATTTTCACATGTGGTGCTAATAACATATTTAGCCTGGAATGTATCAATTGTAAATGTTAAATGAGAAGAATGGTTTGTTTTCTTAAAAAAATGAAATGTGCATTCTAATACACAGGCTCAAAATATAGATTTGGGCAATATAAACAATAATTAAGTATTATGTGAAAACAGTTGGTGTGTCTTATTTTGTCACCATGAAGTAGTACTGAAAATGTTACTTATCAAGTAATTAAGATATACCATTCAGATGTTACCCGAGGCAGCTCTATCCAATAAACTTCTTGTTTGTATTATCTTGTCTTTGTAAAGTTGCAGTTTTCTTTAATTTGCAGAAACATACAAGAATGTCTTGGTTTTGTTGAGTCAGTTATAGAAATTAAACATGTTACAGTTCTGATGTAAAAATGGCCATGCTTGTTTGTGTTTTATCATGTGAATCTGTTTCGTATGGCACACCAAATCCAAGTTATCTTAAGTCAGTGTAGATGTAACACAGCACCATTCCTTATGTATGTCTAAGAAAATGGTGACAAAACAAAAGGACTGCATATGTTATCTTCTCCAACTCCTGCCCAGTTCTCCTCCCTCTTCCTCTGTAAACCTTAATCACGTCTAAGGCCTGGACCAGCCTTATTGATGGTTAATGTTCTCCAGGGTTTCTTTTAATCATGGAATTGAAATAAGGACTTAAAGCAGATATCAAAACATTGGTTAGTGTTAATCATAATTGAATCTGATGGCAGTGTGCACTGGAATTTTGGCTGTAGAGGCAGGGGAAAGAGAGGACATCATCTTGCAGCCCACCTCTGACACCTTTATCATGGGCCAATTCATGTCTGCCAAACCAAAGCAAGGGCTATTCCCCTTTGAAAGTTATTTCTTTTGGAGGACTAATGCAATCAGATTTTTACTTTGGCCCTTCACCTGTATAGTGCATAGGCATTTTCAAATTGAAATGTTGCTTTAAATTTTGGCTATTAAAATCTTCAGATTTGTATGGTTGATTTAAAAAAATCACACTTACATAGTTGCATTAGAGTTGTTATGCTGAATCCCTGTTTCTGCTTCCAGTTCTAATATAATTTGGTAAAGGTATTAATTACAACAGCCATTTCAGTAATTTCCACTTATACTTCCTACCACACAGCCAGAGGGATTAGCTTTAAATATAATTATGACTTGAGTGAGTTTTCAAAATGAATCCAGCTTTACTGTGTTGTTTTCATGACTTCCCTGTCTTCATTGTGCTGACTGAAAAAGTTTTCACATACACTGAGAATCCAAAAAAGTTGTAGAAAAACTTGCCAGAGGGTTAGACACGAAAAGCTACTTTGTTTCTAAAGTGATGATTTTCCTGTGTAACTATTGGCTAGTAACTTGGAGATTTGTCTCTTTTTCCACCATGTATGTGTCAGTTTCATGCACATTTCAAGATTGTTCAGCATTGCTGCCTTCTGTACAATTAGTAGTCTTGAAACTCTGGCATTTTTAAATATAAAGTTTGTTTAAGGAGTTCAAACTTATACAGGTCTATAAAAATTCCTGATAGACTGTGCTTGTTGAATGTAGTTTAAATGTTTTGTGGGACATGGTCTTGAATGTTGCGCTTGAAAGCAGACAGTTTTATGCCTTGATAATCATTCTTGCCACCCACCCACCCTTGCCATGGCAAGAGGGATTGCTGGCCCCTGGCTAGTGAGATGAGTCTGAACTTGGAGCCAATGCACTTCTGCCTTCCTTGTTGAACTCAGAGCTGAAGTCGTGAGGCAGGCTTGTATGGGCTTTTCATTGCATCAGAGGGGCATTCAGGGCTCGGAATGCCCTTCAAGCACAGAGGCAAAGCAGGCCAACAGCCCTCCACCTTCTATTTCATGCTGAAGGGAAGTGGTAGTCTGTGCCTGGACTTCCCGGAAGGATTGCTCCGCCTGTGGCTGCCTCTGAGATGAGCTCTGTCTCAGAGGAAGCTTTTTTCAGTTTAAAATCAGTCAAAAGGGAACTTTGACTGGTATAAATGTTCTCCCAGGCAAGGGTGAACCGAAGATTATCCACAGAAACTTGGTTAGGCTGTCGGTGGCTGGAATCGATCAGGAATTCCCTGGGAAAAGAAGGCATACCTAGCAGCCGAGGACGGAGTTAGGACTTCCAGCAAGCTGGGCTGAAAAAAGCAAGACATTTTTTCTTTTAAACGATCCACAACGGGCGAGCTTTCTTCTGTCTAATCTTATCATTTGGCTTAAATTACTACAGTAAAAGAGATTTGTTTAAGAATCAGAAATCAAGGACTTCCGGGAAGGGTGATTCGCCTGTGCTGCCTCTGAGACAAGCTCTTGTCTTAGATGAAGTTTTTTCAGCTTTAATCAGTCAGAATGTTTTTTTTTTTGACTGGTTAAGATTTTCTCCCGGTCAGGGAGAAACGTGAGATTAACCACAAAGCCTGTTTTTGTTGGGAGGACTGGATTTCATTAATTTATGAGAGAAAGTTCAGCCAGCGAATGCCGGACGGACTTCCATCAAAGCTCTTGCTGATTAAGCGACACGTTTATCTTTTCTTCAAAGAAAAATGAACTAACAGGCAAGCATCCTTCTTTCCATTTTTTTTTACTTGGTTTAAATTGTTGCACCAAAAAGAGATTTGTCAATGAATCAGCTATAAAGAACTGGGTGAGTTAAAAAAATTCTCTTTCACTCATGAAACTAAGGAGGAAAGAAATTGAAAAAAGCTTATCTTTGTTTTTATTGCAAAAAGCGGGCCTGGAAGTGCATTCTAAAGATATTAACGGAAGAGGGATTTTTATTTCGAGGAGGGGAAAAAAATAAACAAATTTGATTTATGAACTTTGGAGTATCATGTCTGGAACTATTTTTTTTTTTTTTGGTCTATTTCATTTTGACGAATCTGCTTACTCACGACGCCACTAACTGTTTGTGACAATGGAAAAACTCTTAAGAGATGAGCCAGTGCATTTTGTAAAAAAAAAGAGCAGAGAAGTGACTTTACAACAATATTTCAGCAACATATTTAGAATTGATGGCAAGGACATATTTGTGAAGGGGGAAATTCCCATCAGACTCTTGTTATATTATGGCTATGACAGCAAGATCATCATGAGATACTGATAATGGATGAGTGGATACTGAAACCACTGGATTTAACAGGACTATTGAAGATGGAAGATGGAATTAATATTGATAATGGAAGAATGGTTATGGAAATTATTGGACCTAATAGATTCGACGAGATGGATTAATCGATATGTTTATTTGGATTATGGCTATGACAACAAAATTATTATGGGATACTGATAATGGAAGAATGGCTACTGAAATTACTGGATTTAACAGGATTATTGAAGATGGAAGATGGAATTAATATAGATAATGGAGGAATGGCTATTGAAATTACTGGACCTAACAGATTTGAATCAAGATGGATTAAGCGACATGTTTATTTGGAGAAAAATTGAAAGATATATCTCTCAAGGAATTGAAATCTCTTTTGGACTTTTTGTGGAAAGAATAAAGTAATGTTTATGAGATTTGATGATTAATTAAGATAACTACTGGAGGAAAATGATTTTGTAATATAATTTTAGAGACAGGATTGTTATATATTGTAGACCTATGGTTGATCTGCAACAAATCGGAAGTCAACATTTTATTTTTTTTGTATAATTGTTTTTGTTTTGTGTTTTTTTTTTTTGAAAATTTGAATAAAAATTAATAAAAAAAAGAATCAGAAATCAAGATACCTGGGTGAGTTACACTTCTCTCTTTTATACAAGGAATTAAGGAGGAGGAAAGAAAATTTAAAAAGCTTATCTTATTTTTTTATGGCAAAAAGCTGGCCTGAATTTGGAAACTATAAAGATTAAAACGGATGAGGGGCAACTTACCCGAAGAGAAAATCTGATCTAGATGATTATTTGATTGATATATGTCTGGGACTACTTTTTCTTGGACTACTTTCTTTAGACGAATCTGCTGTTTGTGTATGTTACTAATTGTTCGGCGTTGTGAACCAAATTTGTTTTGCATTCTTGGACGTGCGGGAGATAAGAACTGTGCTGGCCAGATGATGTCAACAGGCCTGGAATATTAACCCCCTTATTGCTGGAAAAAGAAGCAAATTACTCTTTGCTTGGGAATTGTGGCTATATTGGAAATTTGAAGGGTTTTTTCCTCGGCTTTAAGAATGATAATCAAAGAAGTGGCAGAGACCCTGGATGTATCCCTGGAAGGGTTTTCCCCTCTGGATATGTTTCAGAAGATAATGGATGAGATTAAGATAACGAAACAAGAACTGGGACAGAGTAGACAAGAGATGGCAACTGAATTTGGTAAAGTGAAACAGGAGTTGAAAGAAATAAAGGATTATATGAGAAAAGGAGCAGATTGGCAAGCAATAGAAGATGAAAAAGAAATTAAAGGGAAGGAGCAAATTCTGGAGATTGGATCAGATATATCAAATGTGGAATTGGAAAAAGATTTGGACTTTATGGCAAAAATTAAAGGGAGGATGCAAGTCCTGGAGATTGGAACAGATATATCAAGTGTGGAACTGGAAAAATATATGGAGTTTGTGGATCCTGGAGATAAAGATTACTGTTTGGAATTTGGCGTTGTCCCTGGAGAAATTGATGAAGATATCAGAGATAAAGTTATCAATGCTTCGATGGAATTTCTGGACTGGAATGATTTGATGGAACTTGAAAAAGAGAAAATTTATAGAATTAATTCCAGATATGTGACAATGGAAAAACTCTCAAGAGATGTGCTAGTGCATTTCGTAAAAAAGAGGAACACAGATATGACTTTACAACAATATTTCAGCAACACATTCAGAATTGACGGCAAGGAAATATTTGTGATGAAGGAAATTCCCATCAGACTCTTACTATATGACTATGACTATGACAGCAAGATTATTACGGGTGCAAGGATGGAAGTTGGAAGATGGAATTAACACTGATAATGGAAAAATGGCTATTGAAATTACTGGACCTAGCAGACTTGATGAGATGGATTGACATGTTTATTTGGAGAAAAATCGATGGATATATTTCTCAAGGAGTGGAAACATCTCTTTGACTTTTTGCGGAAAGAATAAAGTGATGTTAATGAGATTTGATGATTAATTAAGATAACTACTGGAGGAAAGTGATTTTGTAATATATTAAGAGACAGGTTTGTTATATATCATAGACCTATAACTGATCTGCGACAAATCAGAAGTCAACATTTTATTTTATTGTTTAATCTGTTTCTTTTTTGTTTTGTTTTGTTTTGTGTTTGAAAATTTGAATAAAATTAATGAAAAAAAAAAAGGAAGTGGTAGTCTGTGCCCAAGGGGTGTCCTGAGCTTGGAATGCCTTTGGGTGCAAGGGCAGAGCGTATTCTTCAACTGAGGGTGAAGGTGGAGTCATGTTGAATTTTCTCTGTATCCAAGGGTGCTTTGAGCTCAGACTGCCAATTGGATGCATGGGTAACACAAGCCTCTCCCCTCCTTCCAGCTCTCACCTGTTGGTGGGGGGGAGGGGGGTTCTCCTGCCCAACACTAAGCTTATACCTGGAGAGAGAAGCAGATATTCCCACGACTCCACACTGCATTGGAGACATATCACAAGGTCAGGGATAACAAAATTATGGTTGACCAGTAATTTGGTTAGCCAGTAATTTTTGGTCCTTGACAGCAAAAGGAGTAATGCAGCCTTGACCCAAAAAAAGGTTTACCACCTGTGCTTCAAATTATTTCCTGTATAGCATGGTGTTTGCATGAACCATATGAATATGAGGCTTTCTCCATGCTGCTGCAGGTCCTCAAGATCTGTGGTGCCATTGAGAAAAATCGCTTCATTCCATGCATGTGAATGAAGACGATGACCACAAGTAGTAATTTAAGATCAGTCTTCCACTTATTGAATGTGCTCGCTGACTTTAAGGTAGTTCTTCAAACCCTTTGACTGTTTTGTCATAGTCCTGTGTGGGAACCACATTTTTCAGAGATAGCCTTTGACTCTGATCCAGTGGACTGCAGGATGATATCCTCTCCTTGGATTTGGAATAGCAACTTGTGATGCCATCCAAGTGGGCAGCTGTCTGGGAAGTAAAAGCAAAAGGTTCACATGCAAGAAGAGCATGTAGAGATATGCTGTCTGGATGACAGTCGTCAACCATTGAGGCTGACAGTTTTGTTTATGTGCCTGAAACAAAACTTATTTTAAAACCTTAACAAGTCTTGCAATATTTAATATTAGTTATTTTTCTTAGGTCCACGATGGGCTTCCTGGAACACGGGTGTATTTATTTGTATCAGGTGTGCTGGAATACATCGAAACCTGGGAGTTCATATATCAAGGGTAAAGTCTGTCAACTTGGACCAATGGACACCAGAACAAATACAGGTAAAAAGAAAACTAAAGTTGTATTGTAAGGGGCAGGGGGGACCTCTGGAAAGCTTATGTCAAAGGCTTAATTGGTGACTTGGATCACTCTTGCTCATCATAAAAGAGCTTTTTTACAAAACCAAACCATTATTTAGCTAGGAGTGCACTATGCAGCAGCTACTGTGTTTGCCTACCTTGTGGATTTCAGTACTTATATCTACTTTTAATAACAGGGTTATATTTTGAAGGCAGTGTAAAAGTGCTTCCACATGGCAGCTGCTTCTTGAAACAAGCTATTTTCTATATAAAAAGGCTCAGCAAATGGATTTTCATTTCATGCCAAACATGGCTTGTCTTTGTACTGCCAAACATTCTTGGTGGTATCTTGTATAGTAGCAGAATTGATATTAAAAGTTTTATAGCGAATAAATGAATTATGCCCTGAATCTTTTGGCCATAATATTTTCAGGGTGACGTGTCTAAGGGCTGTGAACTTGTTTTGTCCGCTTGTTTAGAGCCTGATCTGTTTTGGTACAATTTCTATCCTTTTTCTTCGGGCTTTTTCCATGTCCACATCATGATCCCAGTCAATCAAGGATTATGTAGTGAATATGATAATATAATACATTTTTTTTAAGTACAGCGGTGATCTGGTGCCACATAAGCTGTTAGATTTGGCTGTGTGGTGACATCAGTGAAGGCAAAGAGAACCTTCATATTACCCTCGTTGATAATGGGGGTTGTAGCAGTTTTAGTGCCTGGTCTTACAATGTGGGGAAATTGGGAGCGTTGTCCCAGTTGCTTTAACAATCAAGATGCCAAATTCACCAAAAGGGAGGTCTGCTTTTGGTGGTTATCACAAGAATGTTTTTAAAAAACAGTCTCCTATTTTGCCTTACCTCAAAATAGCCATCATTTTTCTGTGCTTACGTACTTACTTTGGCACAGAGCTTCTAAGATTTTCAATAGGATCATTTCGTTTTTGTTACATTATCAAACTTTTCAGCAAAACCAGAAAAAAAATAATTTATTCTGATGGCCTGTTCCTGTCAACCATTCCTGTGCCCATCAAAACACTTAAAGAAGAATTCTGTAGATTTCTATAAACTTGACATTTACTAATCAAATTGCAGTTCGAAAAGAACTGTCAGAGAGACAGTACTTATGACATTCAAAGTGTACAAGTAATTTACGTTCTGGTATAAAAGTACTGTACAGTATATGGTAGCTGGAACATTTTCAACAGGATTAATTACCTTTTCCTCATACCTCTAAAGGAGGCTAATAATATCTTTCCTGCCAAAGAGCCAATAATATAATTTAGCATTGTATTTGCAGTACTATATAACCTCACCTCAACAAAATAAAAATTATGCACAGCTTGTTATTGAGAACTCATATAATCCCATAATTCAGTTAAGCATATCTAATTCCTACTTTTATTTGAAAAGCCTCCATTTTATTGGGGACATGCCCTTTCAGGTTAACCCAAATCTACCGTTGTAGTATTCATGCTGTTTATGCTTAAAATAGTTCTCTGCTGTCAAAGGACATGATGACAAAACAGGGAACTGACACAATGGGAGGTCTTTTGCCTGAAATAATTTTATAAATGATAAACCAATAAAAACATCTTTAGAACAATTCCAATACAGATGGAGATGGGGAAAAGCCTGTATTTAAAAGGCTTGTTGGAAGAGGAAGGTCTTCAGTAGGTACCAAAAAGGAAACAGAATGGCAACTGAACCAGGGACTGCAATATTTTGCTAGATCCAGCAAGAAATTAGTCAGGATTCTTGCCTTTTGTGTGTGTGTGTGTGTGTTTGAGATTTTTGTCCTGCAGAAAGCATACAAAGCATGTAGGTATTGTTCCATTTGCAGGCTATAATACCACAAGAAGACTTCATGAAAAGGCTTAAAACCAGAATATTGTGATACTTGGGAGAGGGGTGGGGAGTCTTCAAAGGCTGCAAAATTAGTTGCTTGAATATTTGCACATTTACAGACCACTTCTAACCATACTTACCAAAAGTCCCACTGATCAAAGCAATTACTTTCACATACAAATGGTTTTCATTTCAGCAACTGTGTGTTCAATAAGAATTAAAATGATCCTCTTTTTTTTACCATTGTTTGCAGTGCATGCAGGAGATGGGAAATACCAAGGCAAGGTTACTTTATGAAGCTAATCTACCAGAGAACTTTCGAAGACCTCAAACAGATCAGTATCCTTTGTTCATTGCTATGCTGGGAGAAGACAGAGTAATTTCAGTATTCTTGGAATTCTACAGTGGATAGAATGACTAAATTAAGATGTGAAAGGATTGAAAAGGCATAAAAACAAAAATGATCAGTTGGCTTCCAGTGAATTGTGAGACAGTTTTCAGTTTATCCCAAAGTATAATATATTCAGAGGTAAAATTTGGTTAAATCGTATTAAATGTGGAGAAATATTGTGATAAAGAATTAGGTCTAGTAATTATACAAACTTGTAGTAGTGCAAATAAATTACAAATAAGAAACAGACCCAGGTGAACTCTACCTCATCTATGGTTGAGTAATCTTACACATCTCCCATCCCTATGGGAGTAATGTAGATGAGTCTTTTGAGTCTGGCCTAGTACTGGTGTTGAATGGGGAAGAGGAACCAAAGCTAATCTATTAATAGTGTATTAGAATGGTAACACATTGTAGAAACAGATTTTAGAAGCTAACTTGCCCAGTTCAGAAGTCTCCATGTCATTTTGACATGACCTCTAATGGCTTTGTGTCACTCCTTTGCCAGTGCTCCTCCTCCTTCCCTGACATGTTCCCAAATGTACCAGAGTTGTAGAAGGGGAGGGTAAATGGCAGGTGTGAGGGCTGGCTAAAGTGGTGGGTTCTTAGTTCTAAACCACTGTAATGAAGACTTCTGAACATTCCAAGAACTATAAAAACTGTTTTTAAATTACTCATCACCCATTGATGGCAAGCTGGGAAGCATTAAATGTGCACAGCACAGGTGACCCTATGTTAGTCAAAACAATGTGCACCTTCCCTGCCTTTCGGGTGTGAGTCTGAATTAGAAAAGTTGAGGAAAGTTTAGAGAGAACTCTTTTTCTGGTTACCAGTACTTACACAGTCACTTTTCACATGCATTTTGAGATATAGTTCAACATCAGTAATGCTAAAATTATCAAGATATTAAGATGTGCTTATATGAAATTAATAATTGTATGAGACATTGCTAAAATACTAATTAAAATTGAACGTGTGTGCAAATACTTACAGCAGTTCAGTTCTGGCTTTAAAGGTATTGTCTAGGATATAACTGGGAATTGTATGTTTTGCACTGTAAGCCGTCTTTAGTTTTGGTCTGTGTTCTGTCTTCCTTAAGTTACCTGATCTCAGAGCCGTGGAATTTTTCATCAGGGATAAATATGAGAAGAAGAAATACTATGACAAAAATGCTGCTAATGTCACCAGTGTAAGCAAATGATCATTCTCTTCTGAATTTCTGTTTAACATCTTCATACTGTAATATAGTTATATTAAGCATATGTTAAGTACTTCTAATGAGAAGTCATTGCTGGATCCAGAGAAGATTGTACAGGCATGGGATGGAGCATAGGGGAGCTACAGCAAGATGGTGAAATCAGAGGAATTTGGAGGTGCCTTGTGGAGGCAGAAGTGCTTTTCTGCTTTGTGTAAGACATCTCTGGAGTCAAGCCACAATATATTGGAATACTAAATGGGACTGACCATATATTAACAGAAAAAAGATTTCAGTACAGAGGCAGGAAAAAGCTGGTGCTCATTATCCCTATCATAGGATTGGTGTCAATGGCTTATAAGAAAAATAAAGTACCATGCACGTTAGTTGAGGATATAATTGAGTGGCAACTTCTCAGCAGTACATGCCTTCAAGGACTTGTATTATACATAGTTAATGTAAAAAACGCAGTTTTTTTCTACAAACTGAACCTTTACTCAGAAACAGTTAATATGCTGTCGGAGAAAGGGATTGCTGAGTTACAGCTCTGGAACTGGATGAAGCTAATGATTTTCATTCAAAATGGAAGTTCAGCTGTAGTCAAGTTAGTTCAGAGACTGCACTCTGCCATTCTCTACTTCAGATATTGCTATCCTCTTGACAAAGTGATGACAAGGGGCAGGAGTTCTGAAGCATAGCATGCTGGACTTGCAGTCTGTTGCTGAAGCAAAACAAAAGGAATGTCCAGACAGGTACATACTGGGATTTTGTAAAGCTTGGGATCTGTTAGGGAGAATGAATAGGAATGATGCCAATTTGTGATTCTGAAGTGAAGTGTGGGGATGTTCCTTCAAGGCTCACCAGAGCCGTTGCAGCTGAAAGGAACTTGGGCATGTAAAATCATTAACTGTAATATGAGAATTGCTTTGATGAATCAGAATAGGGGCTCATCTAGCTAAGCATTGGTTCTCCTAACAGTGGTCAGCAAGATGCATGATAGAACTATCTGCCCTCTGTTATAACCAGAGATATACTGCTTTTGGCATGGAGGTTGTCTGTTATGACTAATTACCATTGATAAACTTTATCTCCATCAAATTATCTAGCCCTTCTGAAATCCATTTGATGTAGTGGGCATTTGCTACTCTCATGGCAATGAATTCCATGAGTTAACTATCTGTTGCCTTGTTAAACACATTGGTTTGCACTAAGCTTTTTTTTGGGGGGGGGGTTGACCAGAAATGTAAATAATTTTTTTGCCACCTGTCTTCTTGAAAGTAGGTAGTATAATTTTCCTTAGAATAGGAACCCCTATACTTGTCTCTCTGAAACCCCTATTACTTAGAATGTTACTGTGCCATGATCTCTGCCAGCCCATTGATCATGGTTTAGCCCTAGGTAGCAATGGGACTGGGGAGGAGTGAAGCAACCATCATTCTTGCTCTGGGTACCCACACACTTGCTTGTTCTTGCTAAGCCATGGCTTGACTTAGACTGTGGACTTGTTCACAATTAAAGTAAATACAAAAGCAGTTGGGGTACATTGGACCCCACAATGTTAATTGAAATTCATCATTGCGCTATCAAGATGCCCTGGAGGAGAAAACAGAAGAGAGATATAGGTGAAATACTGGACAAAACAGAAGTTTGGGGATGCTCTTGGATCCAGCTCTGTCATTGGAGGTGTAGGTGTCCTTGGCTAGGAGTGCCTTTTACCAGCTTTGGCAAATAAGAAGCTATGGCTGTTTGAGGATTAGGATAGCTTTACCACAGTTGTCTATGCATTGGTAACCTCAGTATTGGATTGCTGCAGTGTGCTCTGTGTGGGACTACCCTTGAAGCTAGTTTGGAGGCTGTAGCTAGTGCACAATACGGTGGCTGGGTTAGTTGTGAAATCCAACTACTGCCAGCATATAACACCTTTCTTGCAGGGTTTGCACTGGCTGCCAGTCTGCTACTGGACCAAGTTCTAGCTTTTGGTGTGTGTGTATATATATAGTCTTTTGTTTTTAAGATGTTTATAGAGTGTTTATAGTGTTTTTGTTTGCCGCCATGGGCTCCTTCTGGAAGGGCAGGGTATGAATTATATATATATATAGGTTGATATAACAACAACATGGGAACCAAATGTTGCCTAGAAACATACTGGGTTTATAGTAAAAATTGGAAGGGGTTCAATGTGCCCCAATAGCCTGAAAAGGTTCCCCCCAAAGAACGTTACAAAATCTGTTCCAAATTTCCACTATGAGAGTGCTAATTCCTCAATTCCTGTGTAAAGATAAAGCCAACTTGAAGCTGGATTAACCTCTTAGGATAAAATTTAGCCCTGGGGGTCCAACATACACCTGCAGTGTTTTGTAATGTTCTGTCATACACACAGGAATGTACAGACATTTTACAAAAACAGAAATCTACTCTAGTGCTCTTAAAGTGGTATAATCATAGAAAATGATATAGGCAAACTGCTAAGTTGTGTTCCTGCCTTATTAAGTTTTGCAGATATTTCAAACAGCTGCAGGGGTCCACAATAACCCCATTAGTTTGTTAGAGCTAAATATTAAACATAGTTTTGAATAATCAAAGACAGAAGGTAACAATTTGAGAGGAGGATTGAAATGAAGTTGTTAATCAAAACACTGTGGTTTCAAGTGTTACAAAGAAGTGTTAACAGAACTTTTAACATCATATGTGGCTTATGGTGCTACTTAGTAATGTCAGGTGGTGGTGGGACTACCTTCAAGTCGATTCCGACTTATGGCGACCCTATGAATAGGGTTTTCAAATCAAATCAAATCAAATCAAATCAAATTTTATTATGTGGTCATAGACCCACAATACAAGTGATTAAGCACTCAGTTAAACAAACAAGATTAAAACCAAATACAGTAATAACGATAATAATTTAGCAAGAGGCCATGGTAGTACAGATTGGCCTTTTCCGTAAAGTCTGAGCTACATAGAGAAACTTCGCAACTAATTCAGTAGTGTCTTTATCCTTGTCAGACAGAAGATATTGCACGAGCCACTCAATAGATCTACCGGGAAAGGCTTTGGTGATTGGGAAAATAAGTCTAGATCGAGCATCCCTGTATAGTTCACAGGAAAGTAGGACATGTCCAATTGTTTCAACCTCCCCCAATTTACAGAAGCATAGACGCCTTTCCAGGGGGGTTCCTTGAAAACGGCCCTCTAATACTGCAGAGGGAAGACAATTAAATCTGGCTCTGGTAAACAGGGATCGGTAGTGCGAAAAAGTCAAAGTTTCAAAATAAGCTGCATATTTTGGAAACGAAAAGCTCAAGCCAAACTGGATGGGTGAGCAAGATGTATGTGCTCCGGCCATTGAGAATTGAAGGTCAATGTCCTTAATACATTGACCAACAATATGATTCGTTACCTCAAGGTGAATAGGGTTTTTATGGTAAGCAGTATTCAGAGGGGGTTTACCATTGCCTTCCTCTGAGGCTGAGAGGCAATGACTAGCCCAAGGTCACCCAGTGAGCTTCATGGCTATGTGGGGATTCGAACCCTGGTCTCCCAGGTCCTAGTCCAACACCTTAACCACTATGCCACACTGGCCCTTTTGTAATGTCAGGAGCTGGTGATTATTTATTTGGAGGAGCGGTTGCTCAGTGGTAGCAAACATGTTTTGTATACAGAAGGTCCCACCTTTGAAGCTGTCTTGCCTACTTAGTTTCCAGTCATAATGGAAAAGCCCAGGCACATGGATTTGGCATTTCAAGACCTCTAAATTTCTACATGCAGGGACTTAAAAGTTACTCACAGGTCACATTGGACTTTCTCAGTTGTGACTGCACATTGGGAGCATATGGAAATTTCTGAAAATACTTAAATAAATCTCAGTGTGAAGTAATAATTGCATCTGTTCATAAACAAGTTGAATAACACTGGGTAAAGCTGAAAATACCCAGCGGATTGCAATGGTATGTAAAAATGTTGAAAAGATTAAAAGAATATACAAACTGCATTATAATATGTCTGACAGTTTATGGTTAGAAGGCTGTTCCTTATTAACCACGAAGTATTTTTCTTCACTGTTTCTAAATGGAAGGCTTTATTTGACCGTTATACATTTAGAGTTCTGAGATATTTTGCTTCATTCTTAAATAAATAATTATTTTAGAATGAGCAAGAACAAAGGCGCCTTTGCCTTTTTTCCTTTCCCCGTAGGACAGTGTTCAGTTTCAGGACATTAATATTTCAGCAGTCACACTGGATAAAACTGAACAATGGATGAAATGTAATTATTTTCCCTCATGCTTGTGATGTAATCTTATCCAAGTTAATTATTTTATACAGTATTCTGATGAATTCATCCATAAAGCATTCACTATTATATGAACATTTTTTCCCTTTTGAAAAAGTTTCAGTAAAATTCAAAAAAGATGAAGAGGTAACTGACAGTGCTCTCATTTGCATGTAATGGTAAGCCAAGCCATGGCTTCGCATGAAATGTACAGGCTTCCTTAGAGGAGATTGCAGCTGCTTTGCTCCTCCCTGGTTGTTTTACTGCTGTGCTAAGCTGCAGTTTGGCTTAGTGTGTCATCCAAACCTGGGCTCATGGCTTAGCTCTCTTCAAACAAACCATGAGCTGTAAACTGTCAAACAGGTTGTCATTTGTCTGGAGAAAGCTAAACCATGAGCCTGGGTTTGGATAGCACACTAAACCAAATCATGGTTTAGCTCAGTGCAGCAGCAAAAGGAGCAAAATGGACAAATGGCCACAACCTCTTATCTGGGAGCCCACACACAAGCTCTGGGAGCTTGTTGGCACTAAGCCATAGTTTGACTTTGCATTACATGCAGACCAGACCAGTGAGGCCTATTCTACACAATAGTTGATTTTTATAAGCTTAAGTTAAATAGCTAGGTTGATCTGAGAAAGTATTCTGAATTCTCATTGGTCTTCCTTGAAACGCTTAATGTTTTCAGTAGCAAAGTTAGCCAAAACATGTAGTCCTCAACACGCATACTTTCTGTGTTGCTGGTTTCATCTCTGTCTGTCTTTTCTATATTTTGCCTATATCTTCTGATGGGATGGGGATTCTGATAAATGGGAATAAGCTGCTGGTTATCTGTAATCTTACCCATCCTGACTCTTGGAGCCAATACCTCACCCAGGCACACTTTTCATTCTGCAGTTTACACATAAGTACACCTACAGAGTAGTCCTTCTAGAATATAGTCACAAACTGTTAGCTTTACAGCATCCCCAAATTTCAGCCAGTTATCACTGAATGTTTTTGTTCTGAAAACAAAAAAACCCTTGGGGTCAAAATATACCCCAGAAATGCATTGAATTTTGCCATTGGGGTCTATTTTGATTCCAGTTAATGTTTTCAGATTAAAGTTATTCCTAAATAGTTATAGTTTTATTAGATTTTAACTTTTTTTTTACTTTAAAAATAGTTTTTGTTGTTTGTAATTGAAAATAAAAAATTTGTTTACTCAATAGGCATAAGGGAGAGGCAAACATTTACTGCTCAGAAAAATTATATCACCTCTAAATAAGTGTTTTCTGGCTCTGGGTGTTTGGGTATTGTCAAGCACACTTGTGTTGACACCCCCCTCCCAAATGGTTTCTGGGAGTAAAATAATGGCCCCACCTTACCACTAGAAATCCCATTGGGGTCAAAATATATCCCTCCAAAAACGCTAGTGTGATTTTTTTCCCTCCAGGCAGGATGAGGGTTAAATCTGCCTTGGTGCCTTTTTCTCATGTTTCATCTGCTTTGTACAGATGTGTTCCTCTGATACTGCTCAACCTTTGGCATCTTCTCCTCTGCAAGCTGCTTCTGAGAAAAGCAAAATAGAGGTATCCCCTCTTCCTTGTGTGCATGTTGTCTTTGTGTGAATATGCTTTCTGTGTTGATTTTGAGTGACGTTGAATAACTTCTCTAAGCAAGTGGCATGATGTGTTATTGGAAAGGCTGTAAATGTTTAACGCTAAACCACAAGCATAATTGTATCTCTCCTTTTAACATCAAGTAAAGAGATCCATTCAGCTAAACTCAACTTTCACAATTCAATGCGGGGTGGTGGCTGTGTCAATATTCCATCTCTTTGCACAGCTCTTTTACAATAATATATGGAGCTTCAGTCCTTTTTCACAGTTGGTGTCAGTGCAGATGTTATGCTAAACTATTGAGAGGTCTGACAAGAGGGGGAGGTGGTGTTGAAATACCATTTTTGTCACCCTCCTGTGGTACTTTAAATAAATTACCTGGTTAAAAACCCTATCATTCAACAGGCATTTGAATGGCCGTGAGGCAGTCTGATGATGACATTGTATTACAAGTCTGAAGAAAATATGTGAGAGCTTAGTGTGACCCCCCCCTACTGTCTTTCTGAAATCTGTGCATCTGTGACTAGAGCCAGATGCTGTGACAGTCAGCAGGAGTAGCCCAGTGAGAGAGTGCTGGCCTAAGAGGAACTAGTATCTGCCTGCTTCATCAGTCAGTTCCAGGCCATGAGATTCAGCTGCTAAGTGGCCATTGGAACATCAGAGAACAAAGGGGAAAACCTGTGTATACCTTTGCGCTGCTCTAGTAACTATTGCACTATTTATTTTATTGTAGTTTTAAATATATTATAACCTCTACCTCAAGAATTTCAGGTGTAGGCAGGGTATAAATATGCCAAAATAAATACTAATTAAAGTGATATTGGTTGAAAATATGGCTGTTGATGTTTTAAATAATCATTGTATTTAATAACTGATAACATCTTTCCCACAGAAGGACAAAGAAAAAAGGAAGGAAGAGAAAAAGAAAGACAGAGAGCCAGAAAAACCTTTGAAATGCTTAGAAGTTGAAAAAGTAGGACCAGTTTTTCTCTTAAATAAATATATTTTCAGAGTATATTGCTGTT
Organism: Rhineura floridana; assembly: GCF_030035675.1. Taxonomy (NCBI): domain Eukaryota; kingdom Metazoa; phylum Chordata; class Lepidosauria; order Squamata; family Rhineuridae; genus Rhineura; species Rhineura floridana. Next base: position 58,663,548 of record NC_084483.1, read on the forward strand.
TGTAATACAAAATTTATGTTTCAAATGCATGCAATAAAATTGTTTGAATAATTTTGAAAACTTAAAAATGGCAATACTACCTAGCAGCATGAATTGCATGGAAATCTCAGCTGGAAATACTAATGACACAAAAAGGCTCATGACAGTTTCCATCAAATGTACCCACAAGAGAAAAGAAACTTCTACTGTCTCATTCTCGGGTGCCTTGGGTCTTTTCCTCCAGCTGCCTTTTTGTGCTAATAATTGCTGACACAAGTTATCTGGAAAAAGGAGAGTGATTTGCTGTGCTTTTTAATAAGAAGGAGCTTGGCTTGCATAACGTGACAGTATAGTAGTGCTCCAAATCTGTTTTAAATAATGTCCAACCAACTATTGCCAATCACTGTTTAAGTTTGCTAGAAAATTTGCTAGTGAATTCTTCAGAGACAGTTATTGCTTTGACCTTGTACAGAGAAATGTACTAGGACTTAATAGAGGGATAAATGCTGCCCTGTTCTGTGACCTGTGCTTGGATACTAACTTGATCAAACTAGTGTGTATAGTTCAATTTATGGGAACACAGTGAGTTCTAATATGCTGTTATTTTAATGTGGAACATCTCTTCTTTTGTCTTCTGTTGATGCTATTAATAAATAAAAGGATTATTTTTGTCCAGAAGAAAACCAGAAGAATGAGCATAACATTGCTGTATAATAAATTAAATTGTTTGATGAGGGAATTGTTCTTTACAGGGCATTTTGTTTCTGTTCAAAAACTATGAAATAGCACACATTTTATTACTGAAAGGCCATAGATTCCTCAAGGAGTGATGGATATTCCTTTACTTTGATTCTTTGCATCCAAGACTATACCTCTTTAGGAATGATTGTATTGGGGACTGCCAAAACAGGCAAATGATCTGCAATCAATATTTACAGGTAGCCTCTGCCACCCCACCTTTTCTGTAGAGCCTCTACGTTTGACAGGTTTTTGCTTCCTGATTCTTAGTTCACCTACAGTATGCAGCCATTTTTTCAGACCCAGTACAGTAGGGCCCCACAAATACAGCAGGTTAGGTTCCAGACCCCCACCGGAAACTGGAAACCGCCGGAAAATGGATCAGCTGTAGCGCGGGGGTCTGGAACCTAACCCACTGATCGCACCAGAGGAGGAGAAGAGATCATCCCCTCCTCAGGCGCAATCAGCTCAAGCGGGAGTCTGATTGCGCCAGAAGAGGAGAAGATCGGCTGTAGCGAGCTACAGCTGATCTTTCCCTCCTTGGGCGCAATCAGCTGGAGTGCGCAAGTCTGACCGCCCCCGAGGAGGAGAAGATCAGCTGTAGCATGCTATAGCTGATCTTCCCCTCCTCGGCTTGAGCTGATTGCGCCAGAAGAGGAGAAGATCGGCTGTAGTGAGCTGCAGCTGATCTTTCCCTCCTCCGGCACGATCAGCTGGAGTGTGGGGAGGTCCAGCCCCCCTCCAGCTGATCAACCCACTGGCGCCGTATTAACGGAATGCTGAAAAATGGGGCCCTACTGTATAAGATTTTTAGCTCAACCATTCTACTTCTGTCATAGATGCTGCAGTCACTGAGCAGTGTTGGATGCCACATGGAAGCAGGGAGAACAGCTGCATGAATGATTCATGTATCTGTTTTTATGCTTCTTACACAGGCCTGTGGACGTAGGAAGGTGCCTTCTGCTGAGTCAGGCCATTGGTTGATATATATCAGTGGGTTTTTTTACACTGACTGGCAGCAGCCCTCCAGACTTTCAGGCAGCCATCTTTTCCAGCCCTACTTGGAGATGCCAGAAATCCATATGTTCTACCTCTGAGCTGCAGTCCTTCCCCCAAATACTTTTTGTGGCCTGTATACTTGTTGTGGCACTCTTTCTGTTTGCGGCCTGCTGAAGGAATTAAAAATATTCCCTGCCTGTGGCCCTTTCCCACATCTTGCTGTGAACATGGAAGGCTCACCCAAGCCCATCAAAAAGCGGAAGTGAATTTGGGATACCAAATCCAGGGAGGGGAAATGTAATGCAGACAGGACATCCCTATGTCTGCACTGCACCTCCTTTCCCTGAATTCAGAGATACCTGCTAGAGTTGGCCCCAGTTCAGCCAGCCAGCCATGCTGCATATTTCACCTTCACCAGCTTTCCTTTCACTAGGATGAATTGCTGGGATAGTGAAAGGCTTGTGTTCCGTCACTGCTGACACCACCCCTGGAGAAGGAGAGCAAGAAAGAGGTGGGGGTAGGGACAGAAATGGAGCAAAATCTTTTTTAAAAGGGGGGGGAGGGAACTGAGAAAATGGGATGAAGAGACCTGGGCAGCTGGAAAGAGGGAAAAAATAGAAGGTAACTGTGAGGCTTCAGACCTCAGGTTTACAAAGACTAGAACATGCTGGGGTGTCGAAGACCTTCGGGTTGAAGAAAGAAGGGATAGCTAAGAGATGGTACAGACAGTTGTTGGAGGAGGGGGAGAAAATGAGATGCAGAGAAAGAAGGGGTAGCTGGAAAATAGAGCTGCAAATGTTTGAATGTGGAGAAACAGAAAAGAGGAACAAAAGACGGACGTGCAGACCCTTGGTAGTACAGAGGGTGAAGGCATCCTATCGAGTAAACAGCATGCCAAGCAGCAAAGATGGGAGTAAAGAGGGCTAACAAAGAGTAGTTCAGAGAGAGGGGGAGAGAAATTTCATGTTACGGATCACAGACAAAAAGGGGGCTTGTGGATGAAATGCAATTAGAATTACATGCAACAAAAATGCTTTCCCGTGGTAATGTAGCTCTTGAGCTAGTAAAAGCATAGAAATTGTGTTCAGAGTGATTAGACTTGTGTATCCCTTATGTAGAGTAACAACTGTAGGAGAGATTTTCCTCATCGCAGTGGAATGCAGAGACAGCTTATGCATCTCACTGCAGGAAGATTGTGACATGCATGCCCCTGCAACGTTTCCCCAGGCATTAAAATAATATGTGCAGATCACTTACGCATTTTCTTTCCCTCTTTCAGCAAAACTTCAAAAGCCATTCCTCATTAACATTAATATTGAAATTAGTGATAACATTAATGTTTGGTTGTTACAAATTTTTGTGTTATTACAACAAATATATTTTGGTTTGTTTTCTTAGGGGAAAATCTTACATCCCCCCCCCGTGTAATATGTGAGGCCTGAATAAACATACATCATCATGTTAATATTAGTGTGTTCTGAACCTTATTTTTGAGTGCCAGTTTTTGTTCATGCAGCAATTATGAATACTAAAAGTTTAAATGACAGCTTAAAGGCAAATGAAATTAATTTACGTGACCAGTAATCATGGCATCATATATTTGCTTCTGGCAATGAGGGTCAGAACAAGTTACAAGTCCTTTAATAATACAATCTGCGTTCTGGCAGAATGAAACAATTGCCAGTAATTATCATAGCTGCATATATTTAAAGAGAATAGCAGCAGTCTTTGCTTTATATAGTATATAAAGAATTGGGGAAACAGAAACTGAAAATTTTAAAAAAATATTGTATTGGTAAACACATTAATTTCCTTAAGTAGCATTTAGTGCATATTTTATGCATCTTCATTATTATCTATTTTCCAAAGAAATATGTAACAGTGAAAGTGAGACAAAGAATTTCCACGTAAATTAGAGGAACATTCACTAATAGGCAAAAAACCTTGCGGTTTAAGAATGTACCTATCACCCACAGATATTTCTATCAAACTTTAAAAAGCAGGGAAATTGGGCAGCTATAGTGAATGCACCAGGGGAGCAGGAGACCTGACCTCCTCTCTGAGATATTGGACTGCCCTACAAATTGGTCAAAATGCAAACACCATTTCACATTGCTGTATAATAAAATACTCAGGCTAGGCCTCTTATTAATCCATAAACTGTTTTGAACAGCCAGTATAATCCTAGGAGTTGTGGTTTGATTCTTTTTTGCCCTCGAAGAGAGCTTTTGGGGGGTGGGAAGGGGGAGAAAGCTCCAATCTTTAATCTATAGTAATTGTCGTAACCTGTCTTGGGACCTGCTGGTGAGGAGCTGGTAACAAATATAATAATAAGCTGTCCCCTGAATATTTAGCCCTCTAGCAATGGGAAAACCGCCTACCCATCTGATACAGGGGTCAATGTACCACAAGAAAGCCGCACAAGTATGTAGTAGAACTTTAAAGTGTGTAAGTATTTGCATGTGAGAAAATTAATCCTTTGAGACCTTTCCTTTTCCAGCAAAACAATATCCTGACACACAGGTTATTGGGGTCAACAATGCCCCACACATGGTGGGATATCTAACTGACCCTTCAGTTTTTGAAACTTAAAAAGACACATTGCACCATTAACATAATATATAATTGTGCTGCACAAATACAACCATGCAATAATGAGTTATGAATTACTGATAACAGCAATAAGAATGGTCACAAACCTTGCAATCATAGCATAAGCTAACTTTTGTCATCCAGGGTATTTTGTGAAATCATTAGGTCCCATGGTGGACACTGCAAAACAAATAACTGCTCAAGACTGCCTGGCACATCTTATATTGATCAACCGCCTGTTTTTGTGCTAGCCTAGAAATAGACAAGGAAAGAATATTGAATGCTGCTATTTCCCCCATTTTCTAGATGATTTATAAAAGTAATAATGATAACCATATGCTTAACCACGTCGGTATCGTGACACGGTTGCCCCTGAGCACCCTCTCCAGCATTGTGGAGCCCGGTTTGCACCTTGGTACACTAGTGAGCTAAGGACAGCGAAACAGGCTGGATAAAGGCTAGAGCACAAGTGGCAAAAGTCGTGCTGTGAGACTGATCAGGCACGAGTAAAACATAACTGTGCCTACTGTGTGGCGGTGAGGGCAGCGAAGAAGGCCCACTTCTCTAATCCTCAAGTAGCCATCCAATGGAGCTTTTCCATATTGTCAGGGATCTGTTAACATCAACTCCAGAAAATGGAGTTTTAGACCCTTCGGAGGCCTGCTGTGAATTGTTTGCGAGACACTTTGAGGGTAAAGTTGCTCGCCTCCGTAGCAATCTTGATGCCCTATCCACATCTACTGTAGTCCCCAGTGAGGTGTCCACTGCAACGTCTGCTGCAACTTCTTGAGAATGGTTTCAGTTGATGCGGCCTGATGACGTGGACAAGGTGCTTGCAACAATGTGGCCAGCAACATGTCCTCTCGAGCCTTGCCCTTCTTGGCTTATTAAAGCTTGCCGAGGAGGTTTGACTGAGTGGATCCAGGGTATGGTCAACGCATTGTTGTGGGAGGGAGTGGTTCCAGCCTCCCTGAAAGAGGCGGTGACCTGACGGCTCCTGAAAAAGCTCACCCTAGACCCATTGGTTTGCAACAACTACCTACCTGTCGCATATACCCCCATTTTAGGGAAGGTGATTGACAGGGTTGTGGTGCAGCAATTGCAAGTACTCTTGGATGAAACAGATTATCTTGACCCATTTCAGTCTGGGTTCAGGACCAGGATACCTGAAAGACCGTCTTACCCCTTATATACTCAGCAGATCACCATGCTCTGCAGGTGAGGGCCTCCTGCAGATACCATCTTATGAGGAGGTCCGTTCCACACAACATAGGAAACAGGCCTTTAATGCAGTGGCACCATCTCTGTTATCTTTTTGGCACCTACTGAAGACCTTCCTCTTTCGATAAACCTTTTAAGCAGAGACCTTATCCCAGTCTGCATCTGTGTTGGAATTGCTTTTAAAGCTGTTTTTATACCTTTTTTAAAAAAGTGTTTGTAAAGCTTTTTTTAGAATTTTTTTTTAAGATGTTTTGTTTTAATATGCTTTTAAGGATGTTTTTGTTTTAATATATTTTAAAGTCTGTTTTTATGATGGTTTGAAGTGTTTTTAGTGCTTTTGTTTGTTGCCCTGGGCTCCTGCTGGGAGGAACGGTGGGAGATATGTGTATATATATATATATATATGGGAGATATGTGTGTATATATATGTATGTATATATATATATATATATAAATCTGGATGGAGTTAAATGTGAGAGAGGTGGTAAACTATTAGTGCTATTTGAGCAATGTTATGATTTAGTGATTGAGAAATGTTAAGGCTGTAGTTATGAAAAGTATATGAGTTTACCTTTAAAATGAGACAATCTGGCTGCACAGTTTTATTTAAAAAAAAATTAGCACACTTTTAATCTCATCAGTGGTAATAATCTTAATATGGTAGTATTGCCTGGGGTGTGTGGATGCATTGTGCATTTGTGGGCGTGTTAATATGTTCCAAACTGCATCAGTAAAGGTCTATGGGAAGGAGGCCAAGCAGCGCTACTAAGATCCTGGCCTACGGAAGTTCTGTTTCAGAATAGTTCAGGCAGGATGCTGAACTGGATGGGATAGACTAGGGATACACAAATCAAACAGCTCTGTGGGTCACTTAATACAGTAATACCTCAGTTAATAAATCTTCCAGGAAAGAAGCTCCTTTAAATAAAGCCGTGTTTTGGGTGCAGGGAGCATAGGGACATAATCAGAGTGTGGCTCCTTGTCTACTGGATTGCAGCTGCTGCAAGCAGCTCTTTCATGCGTGGCTGGAATGGCACTCCTTGCCAGGTGGTGCAGGCACCTCTGCAGTAAACAGTGCTTCGGGTGCCCTGGAAGCACTGTTTACTGCAGACGTATCTGCTTGAACATAGGGGAGAGTGGCAGAGAAAGAGAGATCTAGCGCAGGGTGGTGGTGGCGGTGGCTGCCCCTTGCCTGCCTGTTCAAGTGTACGGAGGGGAGAATTGTGCTCAAAGCTTTAGATTGCTGTAGCAAAATGCTATATGATAATTATAGTAATGGTATATTAAGCTCTCAGCCAGATCTTAATAAAATAATTCAGTCTTTATACTCATGTCCTGAGTGGGAACCGGTTTTACCCAAGGAAGTTATCCCACTGATTAACTCTCTGTCTAATAATAAGGCCCCAGGTGAGGACATGCTCCCCCCTGAAATATTTAAGTCTAATCCGGTATGGTGGGCACCGGTGCTAGCAAAACTATTCACCTCCATTAACAGTCATGGAGTTATTCCCAAAGGTTGGGGTATCAGTACTGTGATGCCCCTCCATAAGGGTGGATCTAAGTCCAATCCTGACAATTTTAGGCCAATTAGCCTCCTGGATATTGCATCCAAGATTTATGCCAAGTACCTTTTAAACAAATTGGAAAATTGGGCCAAAGCGAATGCTATTATCACACAGGAGCAAGCAGGGTTTGTTAAAGGCAAGTCCATGTTAGATCAGTGTTACATTTTATCTCACCTAATCCAGAAATATGCCTTCTATAATAGAAAAGAATTATTAGTCACTTTTGTAGACTTTTCGTCTGCTTTTGACCGGATAGATAGAGGGCGTCTATGGCTAAAATTAGCTGATACAAATATAGATAGACGCCTTCTCTCCTTACTGCAAATCCTGCACTCAGATACCTCCCTTAGGGTGAGATTGGGGGCAAATGGGCTCCTCTCAGAGGAATCCCTACTAAAAGAGGGGTCCGTCAGGGCTGCCTCCTGGCCCCTTTTCTCTTTAATTTTTACATAAATAATATTGTCCAGGATCTTTCAGGCGCGCAGTATTTCCCGCCCTCAATTTTAACAGACAAACTATCCGTGTTATTATATGCCGACGATTTGGCCTTGATTTCTACTACCCAAATTGGAATGAGAAGACTGCTTGCCAGTTTGGGGTCATTTTGCGCCAGGGAACATCTCAAGATTAATTAAGACCAAGGTGGTGGTGTTTGGAAGGAAAAGGGCTAGGCATGTGTGGAGATTAAATAGTAAGCCCATTCAACAGCAACGTAGTTACCGCTACCTGGGCCTTCACTTCAATTCCAATCTCTCTTGGAATTTACACCTGGAATCGGCCCAGCTAAAGGCCACTCACGCCTCTCACCAGCTTTGTCGCTTTTTCAACACCAAAGGTGGAAGCTTGGTCACCCCAGCGGTAGAAATCTTCCGTAGGAAGATAATTCCACAACTTCTATATGGGGCAGAGGTTTGGGGTTATGTCAACATCTCTCCCCTCGAGAAAGTCCAAAATCACTTTCTTAGATTTATCCTGGCCGCCCCCCCGCAGCACTCCTGTTTCTTTATTAAGGTTGGAGACCGTCTCACATTCGGTTGAATCACTGGCCCATGTTGCACTGGCCTCTTATTGGCTGAGGTTGGCTGCCATGGATGATTCTTGCCTTCCAAAAAAATGCCTTCTTGAGCAATTACGGTCACCCCTCTTTACTACGTGGCTAAGTCGGATAAAACCTATAATGGCAGCCTACGGGATCTCCATTGACCTTTTACCGACTCAATTTATCATCTAGGGCCAAGAAATTGTTAAGGGATAGGATACTCTTATATACCCAAAGATGGACTCTCCACTCAGCCAACCAATCTCCTTTTTCACCGGGGTACTCATGGTATAAAACATCATTTAACATGGAGCCCTATTTTGCCCTCTTAACAGTACCCTCTCTGAGAAGAGCATTCACCGCCTTACGACTCCAGATTATGCCTACAGCCCTGTTAGAAGGGCGCTATGCTAATACTCCCCCTCATCTCCGAGTTTGTATATGCCAATCGGGGGATGTGGAGGATATTATCCACTACCTCTTGAGATGCTCCCTCTATAAAGACCCTAGGCACAAATTCTTATACCCTATAATCCGCTCTATGTCTGGAAGGCTGACCATGGAGCAAATAGCTATCCTATTAGTGGGCAACGACACCTATGTAACACAACAAGTGGCAAATTTCGCTCTGGCAGCTGGGAAAATTAGGGCTAAGTATGTTAAACACTTGGCCTCAGCTCAGGATCAGCTTTTAAATATTTAATATTATATTCCTAACTATATATTTTGGGCATATATGTACACATACTTATCTACTCCTTTTTATTTTGTAATACTTGTAATATTTGTATATTCCTGTTTCTGCTCTTGTATTTTATTGTATTTTATTGTGATGGCAAATAGCTCTGAGCAATTAAAGTTCTCCTCCTCCACGCTATATGATAAAAGAAAAAAAGGCAAGGCATGCATCCCTGGATGCATTTTAGAAGAAGCCTTCACGTGGTCTGTGTATTTAATGCATTGAAAATGCCAAACAAGAGATCATTTCTTTTTATTGCTAATTATGTATCTGAATGACAGGCCTTCATGCATATATAAATGTTGCTTAAACAGGCAGTTCAAATCTTTAGGGTTCCCTTTTAGAAATACCCTATACACAAATGCTTACATCAGCTGTCAATAAGTCTGACAGTTAGTCGTAGTCAATATTTACTAAACTGTGCTCTAGGTTCTGGACTAGGATTGAGAATAAAACAGAATTGTCCCTAGTTTGTTTAGCTAGTTGGTTATACAAAATATTTATGGACCGCCCCTCATATTAAATATCAGGTACAACAAAATTTACAAGTACAAAGAGCATAAAATATCATAAAAATACAGAATAATCATAAAAATGAATGGTTCATTTAAAAAGTGTTAAACAACTGAATAGACCTATTGACACCAAGTCTTCAAGAGATGTCTGAAGGTTAGCTATTAAATTGCCTGCTGAATCTCTGCTGAAAGAATATTCCACAACATGGGTCAGGCAGCACTGAATGCCTGACTTTTTAAGATATCCTAAAGCAACTTGTTCAGGATGTCCTGTCTTAACACAAGAACGTTGAACCTGGCCCCGTACCATATGGGCAGTCTGTGCAGATATTTTAGTAGAGGTGTCACATGTTGTCCTCCATCTGCTTCCATGCATTCAACTGGCCATCTCACTCCAGCTTGCTTTAAGCAGCCAGGAAGGGCAGGGGTCCAGTACGCACATGGTCAGACATATTGCTGCAGGAGTTCTATCCACATCAACTGGAAATGAACCCATAACACTGTGCGAAATGTAGAATTAGACACCTCAGTGGGATTTGTCATAATAGTTCTAACCAGTTCTACTAAAAACAACTCTCTTTTTTAACCTGTCACTTGCAACTTTAACAAGCTTAATTGCAAGACAGTTATATTTGGATGCCTACAAACTTCTCTGTGTATGTATGTATATTCCTACCTCTAAAGTGCAGTGCCTTGTAAAAATTCAGAATGCCTGATGTATGTTTTACAACAGCTTGATAGAAACAAAATTGTACAATTGTGATATATTAGTGCAAAATCCGGATAAAAGAAAGCACATTCAGATTTTTAGCATTTCAGTAGTGGTAGTTGCAAATTCAGAAGGGTCACAGCCACGCCCCCTCAAAGCCACACTCCCTTCTAAGATTATACAATAAACTGGCCAGGTTTGAATACTACTTTCTGCTTCTCTGTCACTGCCGCCATTTGAATTTCCTCTCCTCAGTCCCTCTCTGGGCTTATACACATGGGAGCATAACTTCATGCTAAAGACGTTGTTTTTACCTCCACTTTCTGTTTCCACCATTGACAGTAAGGGATCAATACTAGCTGTAAACAGTGTTTTCTAGTCACACTTGAGGGGAAGCATCAATCACAGTTTCCTAAAGGCCACACCCTCTAATTTAACATTTCCTCTCCCTCTGTTTACCTGGCAACCAAGCATCCTTTGTTCTACCAGTAAGTTTCATTTAAAAAAAACAAAACCTGGAAGTGCAATTATATGTATTTTCACTGGTACAGTACAGGTGAAATACAAATCTTTGTTTGAGCAGTGTTATGCTTGTGTGCACAAATTGGGGGGGGGAAATAAAGGCACTGTTTGCAGCAACATAAAAGAAGCTTGCAGAACAGGAGAGAGAAGCAGACGTTTCTCTTCAGCCCACAGGAAATAAAATGAACGAAGGGAGGAGGAGGGAGTGGGCATGGAGAGGGGAAGGATTGACACACCCACCTAAAAACATCAGAGCAAAGCATCTGCAAGCCCTAGAGATACGGATTATCAGAGGATTGGGTTAGTACAGATTTACAGGAGGGAAACTGCTTGATAGTTTTTGTTTGCTAGTAACGTCATGTGAACCATGTGAATTAAAAAAGGATGCAAGTAGCACCAGACACACAGTAAAACCCTGTGTAGATGAGCCCTCTGTCTCTGTCTCCCTGGCTTTATCCACCCACCAGTGTTATTCTGGTTCTATTCCACTTTAACTGCCTGAGCTATCTCCAAGCTCCCTGTAAATGGTAGTTCTTTGATCTCTAAAGGAGATTTCTCAGCACCTCATAAAACCTACCTCCTAGGGCTGTTGTAAATATAAAATGGGGCAAGGAGAAGAACTTTGTATGCTACACTGAGCTACTTAGAGGAAAAGTGAGATAAAATGTAAATTAACAATTTACATGCTCTTAAAATACTTTGAGTAGGATCCAAGAATAGTGCAGCTGAGAGTAAGGTAGTGGTATTTCAATCAGATTTCTGAGAGGAAAAATGCAGGGGTGCATTTTTCTCTCATCCCCCCCCACACATGAGCCCCCCCCCTTTCAGCTTAAGTTCTCTCCTCCCCTATTTTTCTGCTTTCCCTCCTGTCTCCTTGTCCTGGCTGGTCACCTTCCTCCTCTGCTAACTCTGCATGCCTTCTCCCACAACAACAGACAGCCCGAGTTAAACAGCATAAAAGAGGAGGCGTGTGTTAGCTACTTCCCTTTGATTGGCCCCAATCACCATGTAAGGGTAAGTAAGCATGTTAGCAAAGTGAGAAGACCCTTCTTAGTGGCTAACATTCTTCCCTGTCATGCTGATTGACTCCTAGGACACTGGAGAAAGTAAGGGGTTGAAGACCCCCCCCATGACGCTGGACAACTACACCCCTGACTTTGGTACCCCAGAATAGGAAAGCATCCAGGAGGAAGAGCGGGGTATCAATTTAATTAATATATAAATAAAATCTGGAATTGTAAAAAAAAACACTTGGCACATTGAAAGACTTGTAGAAAGTTCTACATAATAAAATAAACATCCCTTGAATTCAGTGTAAGCACAAATAGATAAGTAGATAAAGGATTGCAGTCTTTCGTTTCTGACCTGATAGAATGTTAACTGATGAGGTTGGGCCAATACTATAGATTTATATATTTTGTTAACAAAAGGTTCTGAAAAGTTTGTTGAACAGTTTTTTCAAATGACGAACCTTCAGCACAAGTAATAGCTTTTTTTAATGCATGCTTACTGAAGTAAGTGGTATGAAAAGGGCATATGAGCTGTCACAGAAAAATATCTGCAGGCCTATTGCAAGATTTATAGAAAATTGCTAATGTTACTTTCTCTCCTTTAGGGAGTTCTCAGATGTTCAGACAATCATTTATAAATGTTATTGCCATCAAGGCACTAAAGGGGGAATGAACCTAGTTACTTTTGTATATATTTAAACTGAATAAGGTTTTGTTCAATAATTAGGGAAGACTTCAGTTCATTGCAAATTTGGTACAAATAACTTAAATATTCTAAATAAAGTATGGAGTTCTTATTAGAGGCAAAATGTTTAAAGAAAATTAGACATGGAAATGAGCATCTACATTTTGACTTTGCATTGGGTAAACTACATTCTGTTACTACATTTTTTTTAAAAAGGCCAATTAGAAATATTCATAACTTTAGAGTAGTTTATTTGTATTTAGATATGAGAATTTCCAGTACAGGAATGAAGCTTAATCCAGGCAGTACTACAGTAGGGACCTGCTTACCGGCGCTTCGCTTACCAGCGTTCTGCTAATGCAGCGGCTTTAATTCCCCTTTTTAAAGCCGATTTTGCTGCATTTTCCTGTCATTTTTGCGTGATGCACCCCATTATAATCAATGGGGTTCCTCTTTATGGCGGGGGTCCGGAACAGAACCTGCCATATAAGCGGGGCCTGCCTGTAATCAGTAGAAATGCTGACTTTGCATTTGAAGTAAAACTTGTTCTAGACTGTTTGTGTTCCCTCTGAGCGACCAGATTTGCAGTTTGATGGTGTCCTTGGATCCAGAGTTGTTCCTGAATGGCCAAGTAATGCTGTGGTTAGAGGTACATTTGTTCAGCTTTCGCTATAGTGTGGCTGCTGTGTCCTTTCCTGGAGAAAGCAGATGTTGTTACAGTTATACAAACCTTGGTCATATCTAGATTACTGCAACACAGTCTATTTGGGGCTGCCCTCAGTTTGGAAACAACCACCAGCACAGAATGCAACTGCCAGAATAATTTCTGGCGTTTGCTTTTCTGACCATATTACACTGGTCTTGTTTAAATTGTATTTAGTTTCCCTCTTCGTTTCTGTTCTGATCCAAGGTGCTGGTTTTTCCCTATAAAGATCTAACAGCTCGGGACCAGGATATTTGAAAGACCACCTCCTCCTGCATGAAGCTGATGGACAGTTCTTGTTGTGGTCGTAGCCCTTGCTCTGTATCACTGCTAAGTGTGATGCGATTGGAAGGGACAAGGGACAGGGTCTTTTCAATGGTAGTGCTCTGGTTGTGGAACACATTCTCCCAATGGAGTTTAGACTGGCATCTTCTCTTCTGTTTTTGTGGCAGGAGGTTCAGATGTGTATATTTCACCAGACTTAGTATTTTATTTTAATCTTGCTAGCTATTTTGTTTGTTTGTTTTGTTTTAACGGTCTTACTCAGGCTTTTAATGCTCTCCATTTTTACATATATTGAGATTTTACTGTTGGTAAGAGTAAGGGACAGTATAATCATATAAGCATAGTGATATTGATGGTAGCATTGACATGTTTGTTTGCTGATGTGTTGCACAAATGGCTTATAATTACTGATGTGCACCACTTCCATGTTACCAGGCCCAGGACCTAAACTGGTTGAAAATTACTGCTCTGATAATGAAATATAAATGATTTCAACTTGAAATTGGCACCATACACTAAAAATGTATCTAGTGAAACCAGTCATTGTATTTATTGCACACACACTCTTTCAGAGTGTTCTGGCTGTATGTTGGTCTGCAAAACTTTAAAAAGTATGATTTTAAAGATTTTATCTAATGCTGCTATTCTTTTTGCACAGTGGAAGTTTCCTCTCCCCTGTAGCTCTCCATGTACCCTCAAAATGTGCACCAGAGGGTTCAGAAACTCTCTGGAGCAGATCATGGTGGGGTTCAAGGAGGGGAGAAGAGAGGAAGGGTTAATCCCACTTACTTATGCAATGTTGGATGCAGCCCTTGAATTCCACACACACATTTGTTGACTACCACTGCTGACTACAATAATATCTCAGTTAACAAATCCTCCAGGAAAGAAGCTCCTTTTTGGGGTGCGGGGAGTGTGGCGGGGCACACTCTCTGACATAGTCAGAATGTGGCTCCTTGTCTATTGGATTGTGGCTGCTGCAAGCAGCTCTCTCAGGCATGGCTGGAATGGCACTCCTTGCCAGGTGGTGCAGGCACCTCTGCAGTAAACAGTGCTTTGGGTGCTCTGGAAGCACTGTTTACTACAGAGATATCTGTTTGAGTGTAAGGGAGGATGGCAGAGGGAGAGAGACACACCAAGCACAGGATGGGGATGGCGGCTGCCCCTTGCCTACCTGCTCAAGTGTTTAGAAAGGAGAACTGTGCTCAAAGCTTTAGATTGCTATAGCAAGATTGTACGTGATTATACAGCCACGAGGGTGGCTGTATACTATAACCAGCATGAACTTTTCACATTCCTCAATGTTAACTTGAAAATACTTCCCATGTCATTCTGCTGCTTCCCATGAGCTCATTTCAAAACAAAACCTTACTAAACTTACAGTCCTGAACCAGAAATGCTTGCTTAACAACCCTCTTAAGTTTTCATGGCAATACATAAATCACTCAGTGTGAATCGAGAGATTTATTTGTTTGTTTGTTTATTTATTTATTTTATTAAATTTATATCCCGCCCTTCCTCCCAGTAGGAGCCCTGGACAAGAGCTCAACGTGTAAAACAAGAGAAACAAATTCCAGACCCCTGTTGGACTTTCTTCTGTCAGTGGTCTCATAATTTGTTGAAATGAATTAAAAATCAGCCATATTCACAGAGTACTTGTAATCCTATTACTCCTTGCCTCATACTCTGATCTTCATCTTCTACAGTTTAAAATTTTTTTAAAAATCCATGGCTGATGTTTAACATTGAAGTCAATGGTAAGCACGGGCATGCTCAGTAAGAACCAGCTGTCAGTATTCTAAAAGTCGGAGTCACAGCTGTTTGGCTTGGCTAATCAGGTAGCCACACCCATGCCAGACCTTTATTTCACTTTAGACAATCATGGCTTCCCTCAAAGAATCCTGGGAAGTGTAGTTTGTGAAGGAGGCTGAGAGTTGTCAGGAGACTCCTGTTCCCCTGGCAGGAGACTCCTGTTCCCCTGGCAGAGATCCAGTGGCCAGAGTGGTTTAACAGTCAGCTCTTCTTCTGGGGATTGTAGCTCTGTGAGGGGAATAAGGCCTCTCCTAGCAAATCTCAGCACCCTTCACAAACTACACTTCCCAGGATTCTTTGGGGGAAGCCATGACTGTCTAAAGTGGAATAAAGATCTGGTGTGGATGTGGCCAGAGACAGCTTTGGTTTAAATTTTGGTGGGAGACTGCATGTGCCTGCTGTAGAATAAGAAGGTGGGGGAAACCCTGAAAAACAATGATACTGTTCACAGTGCTTTCCTTTTGAAAAGGAAAGGGACTTTCCCTTTGCCCAGTGCCCACCCACACAATTCCCTCCCCCCCTTCCCCAGGTAAGTTTCACCTATCCTAAGCTTGATTGTACAGACATAAATCTCACTGAATTGAAAAAGTATGCAAATGATCCAACCTGCCCTCCTCCTCCCCTCCTGCCTGCTCCCATCCCCCTCCCTCCTCCTCCCCTATCCTTGCCCATTCTCCCCATCTTCCCTGTGGTCAATTTCACCTATCCTAAGCATGATTGCAGGGGAATTCAGTTGAACTCAATAAACATGCAAATAATCAATCCATTCTCAGCAAACCGCCACAGAATCCTGTTTCTTACCTCCTGGATTAAAAAGCAGAGAATTTCATTACTAGGCAAAAAAAACCCAACCCTTGTGGTTTAAGAACTTAGCTATAGTCAACAGATATTTCTATCAAACTTTAAAAAGAAGGGAAATTGGCCAGCAATAGTGAATTTGTAGGGCATATCACCATATGCTCAGAGGCACATTACCAAATTCGTCCAAGCTGCACAGGAAGTGGGTTGGACTGTGAAAGACCAACCCAAATTGTGTTTGCATTTTGACAAATTAGTAGAGCAGTACAATTCCTCAGCCCCCTTTAGGATGCACACTTAACATGGTCAGGGAGGTTGAGAGTGTTGAAGAAGCTGAGAGCAATGCCGTCAGGAGTCTAGGCCAAGAGGCTAGACTCCTAGCAGGGGCACCCAAGGCGGAATGATCAAAGCTGAGACACCAGACTAATATGCATCCAAACTCAGAGGAAGGCAATGGTAAACCACCTTTGAATACTTCTTACCATGAAAACCCTATGAACAGAGTATCCAAAATGCAACACGAGATACTGTTGGAAGATGAGACCCCCCAGGTCAGAAGGCACTCACCGAGCTACTGGGGAAGGACAAGGACAAGTAGAGCTGTGACTAATGTTGCAGCTGGGTGAAAGCCGAAAGGAAGCCCAGAGGCTGATGCACACAAAAGCGAAAGGAGAGTCTGGAGTTGTACAACGCACACAATAGGAACATGGAATGTGAGAAGCATGAACCAGGGAAAGTTAGAAATTGTCAAGCAAGAAATGGAACATATCAACATTACAATACTTTGTGTGAGTGAATTAAAATGGACAGGAATGGGACATTTTCAATCAGGCAACGACAAAATATTTTATGCAGGAAATGAGAAATCAAGAAGAAACGGGGTTGTTTTAATAGTGAGAAGTGATAGCAAAAGCAATTAGGAGCTAAAATCCAAGGTCTGAGTGAGTGATATCAATGAGATTAAATGGGAAACCTATTAACATAACCATCATCCAAGTCTACGCTGCAACAGCAAACACAGAAGAAGAAGAAGAATTGGAGAGATTTTGTGCAGAAGTACAGGAGGAAATTGATCACACACCAAAACAAGATGTGCTAATAATCATGGGGGACTGGAATGCAAAGGTAGGGAACAGAGAAGAACTAGGAATTGTGGGGAAATGAGGCTTAGGAGACAGAAATGAAGCAGGAGACTTATTGAATTCTGTGAAGCCAATAATTTGTTTCTTGCAAACACATTTTTTGGGCAACCGAAAAGACGACTGTAGATGTGGACATCACCAAATGGTCAATATAGGAATCAAATTAATTATATAATTGGTAACAGAAGATGGAGAAGTTCCATATTTTCTGCAAAAACAAGACCAGGAGCAGACTGCGGTACAGATCATGAACTGGTTGTATCGAAAATCAGAATAAAGCTAAAGAAGAACAAA
Organism: Rhineura floridana; assembly: GCF_030035675.1. Taxonomy (NCBI): domain Eukaryota; kingdom Metazoa; phylum Chordata; class Lepidosauria; order Squamata; family Rhineuridae; genus Rhineura; species Rhineura floridana. The sequence continues at coordinate 58,680,895 of NC_084483.1, forward strand.
GCAATCATAATGCCAAAATACAATTTAAATAACATCCCAGAAGCATATAAAGATCAAATAAGGAACAGATTTGAGGCTTTAAACTTAGTTGACAGAGAACCAGAAGAACTATGGAGTGAAGTCAGAGACATTATCAGGGAAGAATGCAAAAAGATAATACCTCTTGTTAAAAAGACAGAAAGACCTCAATGGATGACTGAAGAAACTCTTAAAATGGTTAAAGAGAAGGAAAGCAAAAGCAAAAGGAGATAGAAACATGGTCAGAACCCTAGATGCAACAATACAGCAACTAGTACGTAGGGACAAAGAGAACTATTACAATAGTTATTGTATAGAAATAGAAGAGGACAACAAAAAGGGAAGAACAAGAGCCCTATTCCAAAAGATTAGAGAAATGAAACGGGATTTTAAACCAAGAGTAGGGATGTTGAATAATCAACAGGGGAACACATTGACTGACCGAGATGAAATAAAAGGAAGATGGAAGCAATACACTGAAGAACTGTATAAAAGAGATGCCAGGATGACAGATTCATTCATGGAGGAACCATATCACGAAGAACCAGAAATTTTAGAATGTGAGGTGAAAGCTGCTCTTAAAATACTTGGAAGAAACAAATCACCAGGAACAGATGGCATACCAATAGAGTTGCTTCAAGCTACTGAGACTGAATCTGTCCAAATTTTGACAAAAATGTGTCAACAAATATAGAAAACTAAACAACGGCCCACAGACTGGTGGCATTCAATATATATCCCAATTCCAAAGAAAGGAGATCCCAGGGAATGCAGTAATTATCGAACTATTGCCTTAATATCCCATGCAAGTAATGTAATGCTCCAGATTCTATAACAAAGGCTCTTACCATATATGGAGCGAGAAATGCCAGACATCCAAGCTGAATTTAGAAAGGGAAGAGGCACCAGAGATCATATCGCAAACATACGTTGGATAATAGAATGGAGCAAGGAATTTCAGAAGAAAATCACCCTGTGCTTTATAGATTATAGCAAAGCCTTTGACTGTGTAGATCATGAAGACCTATGGAATGCTTTAAAAGAAATGGGGGTGCCACAGCATCTGATTGTCCTGATGCACAACCTATACTCTGGACAAGAGGCTACTGAAAGGACAGAATATGGAGAAACTAATTGGTTCCCCATCGGAAAGGGTGTGAGACAGGGGTGTATTTTATCATCCTGTTTGTTTAATCTGTATGCAGAACATACCGTATGGAAAGCGGGATTGGACCAAGATGGAGGTGTGAAAATTGGAGGGAGAAATATCAATAATTTAAGATATGCGGACGATGCCATACTACTAACAGAAACCAGTAATGATTTGAAACGGATGCTGATGAAAGTTAAAGAGGAAAGCACAAAAGCAGGACTACAGCTGAATGTCAAAAAGACTAAAGTAATGACAACAGAAGATTTATGTAACTTTAAAGTTGACAACAAGGACATTGAACTTGTCAAGGATTAATACCTCTACACAGTCATTAACCAAAATAGAGACAATAAAGAAATCAGAAGAAGGGTAGGACTGGGGAGGGCAGCTATGAGAGAACTAGAAAAGGTCATCAAATGCAAAGCTGTATCACTGAACACCAAAGTCAGGATCATTCAGACCATGATATTCCCGATCTCTGTGTATGGATGTGAAAGTTGGACAGTGAAAAAAGCAGATAAGAGAAAAATCAACTCATTTGAAATGTGGTGTTGGAGGAGAGCTTTGTGCATACCATGGACTGCGAAAAAGACAAATAATTGGGTATTAGAACAAATTAAATCAGAACTGTCACTAGAAGCTCAAATGATGAAACTGAGGTTATACTTTGGACATATCATGAGAAGCTATGATTCACTAGAAAAGACAATAATGCTGGGAGAAACAGAAGGGAGTAGAAAAAGAAAAAGACCAAACAAGAGATGGATTGATTCCATAAAGGAAACCACAGACCAGAACTTACAAGACCTGAACAGGGTGGTTCATGACAGATGCTCTTGGAGGTCACTGATTCATAGGGTCGCCATAAGTCGTAATTGACTTGAAGGCACATAACAACAACAACAAACAATATCTCAGAGAGGAGGTCAGGTTTCCTGCTGCCCTGATGCATTCGTTATAGCTGCCCCATTTCCCTGTTTTTTAAAGTTTGATAGAAATATCTGTTGCTGTAGATATGTTCTTAAACTGCAAGGATTTTTTTTTTTTTTTTGCCTAATAGTGAAAAAAGAAAAAATGCAAGGCAGACATCTCTGGATGCATTTTAGAAGAAGGCTTCAAGTGGTCTGTATGCAAGGCTTACCTGACCTGGTTGTTTAATTTCAGACATGCATATTGTTATTTTTGAATAAAAAGTTTGCTGAAATTTGTTGAACTGGTGTTCTTTTTTGTGGTGTAGAAACTTATACCTTTTCTTTCCATGGTATTCCTACCTCTGGTACCAAAGTTTCTGTTAAAGATGTAATGTCCAGGAACACATGTCCTTCGTTAACTGAGGTATTACTGTAACATGCAGCAGCCCTAACTGCTCTGCACCGGTGTTGCCATCTAAGCTAGTGACTTAAAGGTTTTTGTAGCCTTAATTTATTCAAGTTTAAAACATTGTAGAATTAATTTTCTGCAGAGGTTTGGGATGTAGATTGCCTTATGTGACAAAAGGCTCGGAGCATACTACTCAAGCTGTCTAAAGAGACTTTGCCAGACAGGTTCATCTTACGTAATCTGGGCATTGTCTACTTTGGTCTTAGGTGCAATATTTTTACACCTTAAATGTTACTCTTTGGCTGTGAAGCCTGTCTTGGATCAATGCACACCTCTTAAGAGCAACTTTAAATAATCTCCTGTGGTGCTGGCAGCAAGGACGTGCTGAACTGTGAAGAACTGAAATCTGCTTTGACAATTATCATAGAGTGTGCCCCAGTTGAGCAGTGTGTGACTTAACAACATTATGTTGTTTCACTAACAGCTTCTCCAAATCCTTAGCATAAAGATTTTTCTGTTCTCTGAAAAAAATCTTAATGGGAAGCTCTATGGTGCTTTTGTTCTACAGCCATGATCAGTCCCACATCCTGGGATAATTGCATTCTAGTGAATTCAGCATTGGAATTGTGTAGACCCAGCCAACAATAAACAACTGTATTAACTGGCAGTATTGTTCATTTGTTCAAGCTACTCAGCAGGTTTTTCCTCCCAGTTTAATTAGCGTGATATAGTAGAAGTTAGGGCTTCTTTCTTTATGTAGTAAAATATAACAATATTGGGTGGCGTAGATTTTTTAAAAAGAGTATTTAAACTAGCAAGCACAGTATCTGAATGGTTTTCCTGTAGATATTTCATCGCAATATATTTTGTACCCTTTCTCTTCTACCCATAGCCCACTAAATGAGTGCAAGGGCCAAGCTGTTCAAGTTCCAAATTAAGAATTATGTTGTAAACATAATTATCAAGTTTCATTGTGATGTTTCAGTGCTCAAGGATGATAGTGTGCTACACTATTTCTTAAATTTTCCCTTGCCCACTTAAAAATAGGTGTGGGGGTTCAGCTGGGTTTAAGCAATGTAGAATTGTATTTCTTTCTGATAATCTCCATGTTAAGGGAGCTAATGCATTCCAAACGATGTCGAGCAGGTAAGTAGGTGAATTAGATCAGACCTAATTTCATTTAGCCAAAAATTAGAATTCAGATAAATGTAAGATTTATATATTCTTTGTCAGGATGACTATTATTTATTTATTTGTTTGTTTATTTATTTATTTATTTATTACATTTATACCCCGCCTTTCTTTTCATGACAGAAACCTAAGGTGGCTTACATATGGTTCCCAGGCGGTCTCCCATCCAGGCACTGACCAGACCTGACCCTGCTTAGCCTCAGACCGTAGCCTGGGACCAAAATAGCTTTAACTATGACTAAATACTGAAGGGACCACTACCTCATTCCTTTGCATTACTTCCATAGCATAATTGCATTGGTTTACTCATCAGTGTAAAAAAATAAATCTGCACCACCATACTGCGGCTCCTCAGAAAAAATGTGCTGGTTTATTACGTATACTACATCTAACAAGAGTACTAAACTGGTAAAAATAAATGACTAAATGTAATGTATTGCCAGCATCTCCAGTGTAATCTATCACTGGTAAGCAGAATTGCTCTTAAAAATTTAAGATTTTTTTCCACTTTATCTGTTGTCATTGTTGGGGTGTGCTATGTTGTAGCTGCAAAACAGTCCGTTATGATTTTTGGAACAAATTTCATGTACTTATGCTATTCAAAGTTGTTTCTACCACCTCATAGAGCTTTCCTGGAGATGCAAGTAATCACCTAGTACCCCCATCCACTCTGTGTGGTATGGTGACATTGCCACACTACTGGAAGTGAGCAGAGGTGTGAAAGTGACAGCAGAAATACTCTGAACAGTTCTGCCCAGTGCACTGTCAATTGCCAAAGTATCTTTATGGTTTAAGAGTGGAATCTGGAATGGATACTCCACTTAGTGTCAGATGGGCTGGAAAATGACTTGTAAGTCTGTTTTTTCTGTATTGCTTTTTAACACACTGTCTTCATTTTCACGGTTTGAATTACTGGGGGACAGGATTGTTCCATTTTAGACAATTTTACATGGTTGCACTTCATTTATGATATTCTGCATGCATTCTTTATTTACTGTTGAATTCACATCTAAAAATAGCAATTGTTCCTCATTCTTAAAAGAAACAATTAGAAATTATTTTTTATCTGCCCAGTGACTTAAAATGGCAGAGAGTTGGAACAAATGCATAGCTTAGAAAGGAGATGTCCTTGATTGAATTATATTGAAAAGCTGCATAAATTACAGTTGTGTCGGCTGCTGAAGCTTTTACTAATGAAAACTGTTTATTTTAATGAGACATCTCTTGTACATGACCATAGAAATTGCATTTATAAAATTATTTCTGTTTTGATATAAAATGTTTAATATATTATAGATGGATTGATATCAGTTTATTGCCGACTGATTTCTTGTTAGATTAGAAATAGCCTCTGTACCATTTTATTGGTAGAAAATACTGCAAACTTAAATGACGTCTGAATTTGTGGTAGCCTAAATATTTTACTAGTGAATTCGTGCTAAATAATGTGGGTATGACCTAGGTAAAAATATACATTTTTTCTTCCAGTTCTGTATAGCAATTTAATATAGGAAAGTTCCTCTTTTGAGGTGGCCTTCCAAAGGTGATGATGTAGGAATATATATATATGTGGTTTTTGGCACTTGAATTGTCTGCCCTCTCCTTTTTCTTTGTTGAGGCCCAGTACAAACGTATTGCTATCCAGTCACCAAACCATGTTTTGCATTTGGGAGTTCCCTGCAGATTCGCGTGTCACTGCTGCCTCCTTTCTAAAGTGTATCTCTGACCCACACCCTATGGCTACCTGTGCTTAATGTTGTTCCCGCACCAATATTTTTACTTGCCATAGTTACCACCAAGCCACCGTTTGAAACCATGGTCAGAAGTAGGGTTGCAAATCCGCTTTTGACTAATTGTGTTTAGCAAAAATGTCAGTGCAGATGAAATATTAACCGCAATACATGTTTTCAGTTTATGAACCTGCGGATGTTGATTAATTCTCAAATTGCATAATTCACTCTGGCCTTTGGAGAAAGTTGTATATCTGTTTTTGAGGTGTGAGGGTGGTATAGGATAATATGACAGTTCTATCTGTGGTATTTGAACTGTGATGGCTGTTATGTTATACAGTCAGCACATCATGAGAAGGCATATATGAACCCGTAGTAGTTCCCTGTTCAGTACGATTGCAGTTGACACATGCAACATAGCAAGGCTGCTTCCTTTGTCTTGTATTGTGTACTGCAGAGGCAGCCAATGTGGCCCCCCACCAGATGCTGTCGGACTACAACTTCCATCAGCACCAGCCAATATGGCCAGTGGTCAGGGATGATAGTAGTCCAACAATATCTGGAGGATGCTACATTGGCTGGTCCTGACATACTGCTATAGCTATATCAGCTCATACCATTTATTAATCCATCCCACTGCAAAGGGTGGGTGAGAGAATGATTTAAATATTATTAATCTAATACTTTGAAATAGAAACTCAGTGTAATTTATAAATCACCCTTAAAACAATAAAAAAATCAACAGATAATTTTTAACATTGTAATGAATAAACAGCAAAATAAAAGCAGCATTATAACAATTCTATCACAGCTTTAAAGATTTTAAGAATTAAAAGCCTAAGAAAATGAAAATGTCTTCTCTTGGTGCTACAAGGGTATCCAAGAGGGCCTTGAAAGAAGATCTGAGTGTACAGGCAGGTTCATGTTGGGATAAATGATTCTTCAGGTACAAAGTAATAAGTAGAATGTTAATAGACACTGCTGTTTGTGGTGTTCATCTTACCTGAGATAATGCAGCGGCATAGTTTTTAATGTAGATTGATGTGTTTATTTAATTATTAGATTTATATTCTGCCCCCCTTCCAAGAAATTCAGGACAGCGTTCATTGTTTCTGTCCCTGCATTTTGTCTACACAACAACCTTTTGGGATAGGATAGGCTTGAGAAATGGTGACTAGTCCAAGGATAACCTGTGAGCTTAATGGTTGAGCTGAGTGAGGATTTGAGTCTTGGTCATTCCTGTCCTAGTTATTACTTTGCACCTGAAGAATCGCTTATCCCAGCATGAACCTAATCACTACACCGCACTGACTTGTTAAATTTGTACAAGCGTAACATATGAAAGTTGGTGTTGTTTAGTGGCTGTGTGTGTTTCATGTGGGCCCAGAGGTTTCCGGTTCAAAGTATGCTTCAGTCATGAACTCGCTAGGTGGCTTCAGGCAAGCAACAAGCTCTTAGCCTCAGCTCTCCATCTGCAATAGGAGAAGGATAGTTGGAGGGCTGTTCTAAGGATTGTTACAAGAATGTATCTGAAGCATTTTGATCACTTGGAAATGTGCCATAAATACCATTTAGCATTTATAATACTTGCCTGCCTCCTGTACATGTTAGTAACATTAATTTAAGAAATAAATTTTTCAAATAAAATGTTAGTCTAGATGAGATCACTTCATTATATTTTGGTTTCTATAGGAATCTTAATTCCTTTTTTTTTCCCCAACAAAGCCTCCAAAGAAAGAAGATCAGCAACTGGAACTTAAAGCAAGCCCTAAAAAGGTTCCAGAATCCACTGTTGATCTCTTGGGACTTGGTAGGTAGTGAATTCTTTGTCTTTTATAGAAAAATTATGGCAAGACCTATGTTGCAACAATCTAGTGACTTGTTATTCCACATGCTGGGAAACATTGGTGGCTAAACTCTAAATAGTGTTGTAGTCTGCTAATTTACTTAGAGTGAAAAACTGAAGCAGATCTGTGCAGTGCTGTCTACTAAACTACAAGTAATGAGCTCCTTAGGGAAAGAGAAGCTGTCAAAGTGAACTTCAAAGGGCTATGGGCTGTGACATTTAAGCTTTAAAACATTTTTGGTGGTGGTGTTAAATTTAGGCATGCTTTATTGAAGTAAATATCTCCCTAATATCCATACAAACATTGTACAGGCTCTGTTGAATATCCCCATCATAAATAACCAAGCTTCTAGTTTTGCATGCTTTTTATAATTAATTGGATTTCTTAAACGGCAGCTCCTTCCCAATTATTTTTGAAAGGGAGGAGTTTGAGAAGCTGGTTGTGAGATGAGATGGAATCTGCTTGTCAGAAAAAAATAAAAACAGATTTCCTTGATGAAATCATGCCTTTGTGGTATCTGTATAAGGTGGCAGTTGCCTCCTTACGGAATCCATAAAGTTTCTCCTCTCTTACCATGTTTAAAGTATTTTATAATTAATTCCTTCATGATAAACTGCTCAGAGTTCCAGGGTGTTAGGGCAACATTTTCAGAAATCTAGCCCTAACCAAAATCCTATAATTCTCTTACCAGCTATCCCAACTTGGAGCCTAATCAGAAACTTTTCTGCCTGAGTACTTAAGCTTTAGTACATGTAATACAATTTACTTAACCTAAACCTATTTCTATTCTAGTTTCAAATTTATTTTGTTTTAATATTAATCTAATCCTACTGTATATTCCAATCATTCCTGTGCAGCTGTTTGAATAAGGGATTATCCACTTCTTTCCCTACACTTGGGCTTTGCTTAAATTTTGACCTTGGAAAACACAACCATTTACATGTTGGATGTTTGCTTTTATTAAAAGAAATCTAGAATTTGTGGGAAATTATCTTTTAGAGTGAAACAGACCAAGTTAACTAATTTGAATAACTTTTGTTGACTTGCCATATCTTGATGGTATGATACCACTTCTACTATAGGAATGTGTCTATATCTCAGAGGTCTGAGTCCTGTGATAGACTGAATATGAAATACCAGTGTAGAAAGCAAATGCTAATAAATGAGGTGTAAGATGGTTAAGGTCGCCTATTTTATTGAGCCAGCTCATTGATGAAAAAGCAGAAAACAAGTTTCAAACATTTTGGGCTAGTTGGTTGGCATATTTCATTGCAACAAATGTGATCCATTGACAGCACACAGTTTGACTCAGACAGCCTATTTCTCTAAAGCACTTGCTGCAAATGAACTTCCAGTTCAATACATAACGTGTATCTAAATGATTCTTGCAAACACAAAAAAGAGATAAATTTACATGTTTATGTAACATAACAGATTTGGAGAAAGTGTCTCAAAAATATGGTTGTTCTGTCCTAATCCACTTGATCCAACATCTCACTGTTATCTTCCCATGTTTGGGAATTGATGTACAAAGCATGATGATCACAAACACAAGCTGTGAAAGTCAAGAATGATCTACCCAGTTCCTGCACCTACTAGTCTATATTCAATATGGAATATTTACTTCAAGGAAAAATTGAACTCGGCAAGAGTTCTCACAAACGGCAGATAACATGGAAAGCCTGTGTCTGAATTTTGTCACTTCAGGCAGCTGATGGGAGTTCATATGATTTGAGTGTTCTTCCATGTTAGAGTTTCTTACACAAAGAAAACACATGTGGACGAGCATTCTGTCATGAGCAAGTTCCCACCTGCATTCTGGTGATATAATCCAGAAACAGGTTTACCATCTTATCTGCTATTTGTGAGAACTAAACCCTTTCAGTGATAAACTATGGAAATCAGAAAAGTATCTCAAGAAGGGTAAGCCTTACTATATTTCTGAAGAATTGAAAAATGTTGGCCATCCCTAAAATGGGGTGGAGAACTAACAGATGCAAGCCAGATGTGGCCCATGGGGTCTGCCCATCTTGCCCATCGCCTTTCTCCCTCCCATACCACACAGAGGCTTGAAATTAGGAGTTATTTTCAAGCCTCCTGTTAATGCAAACAGAAGGCTTTCTTCAAGCCTAATTCTAACGGGGGAGGGGCAGAGTGGGATATTATATGTGTGTCCATGTGTAGGGTGATCCTGCCCACTACAAGCTTTGGCCATGCCCAGTACTAACAAGTGGTCCCTGGAACGTCATCCATGAGGGAACGCAGCCACCCTCAGGCTGAAAAAGTTTCCCAGTCCTGGCCTACATGATGATCTGGCTAAGCATGCCTGAGAAATTAATGAAAGCCAAGTAAGCGAAGTTGTAATTTGTGTGTGTGTACGTTTAAGCCTAATAGAGGCGTAGCCTAAGCCAAAAAAAAATGAATGTGTAAGTATTTGTTCCATTTCCCCCCCTCCTTTGAGTAAGCAATCAAGCAGGGTAATTGTCCTTACATCCTGAAGTTCCTTCTTCACTGAAAGCTGTAAAACATGACTAGGCAAACATTGAGAGGGAGCAATGCATTTGCCAAAGTAGTACAAACTCACTATTGGTCATGATATGTAACATGGTGGTAGTAAATTGTGTTGTGAGCACATGAACTAGTCCCCCCCCCAAAACAAAAAACTTGAGGAAATGTTGCTGGCAAGGTGATAAATGGCTACGTTATTGCTTTGTACATTCTTAAGTGCTGTATTAAAATTAAAGTGATTCCTAGCAGAATCCAAACAGTTCAGTGCACCATAGGAAGCCTCCTGGCTACTCATTTAGGACTGTGAAAGTAGTTGTTGTATGACACTGGAAGAATTCAAGGAAATGTTTCAAGAGCAGTGGGGAAGCTCTGGGGCATGTATCAATATTAAATTGACCAATTTTTCAGTTTCTGACCTGAAGGAACTAAACTTGCAAAATATATGAACCAAACTGGCTTACTCGACTCAGTTGGCTAAAATGCCTAACACCTATTGCTAGGCGATGGGGATTGAGCCATGGGCTCATTCATTTCCCCTCCTCACAATTTCCCCCCCTCCTTTCATGGCTTGAGGAAATCATAGTTTGCCATTTTGTCCAAACTGGCATACTGTGGCATACAGCAAACCATGGGTTGCCTCAAATCAGGAAAGAGAACGATGGAATCACTTCATATGAGGGGAGGAAGGAAGGAGGTAGCATTCTGTGAGGTTTGTTCATGAAGCATAATACTATGGTTTGGTATTAGGTTTGAACTATTCCTACTTCTAATTCTTAAATGGTTTTACAGACTTGTACTCACCAGTTATGACCCTCTGTGGCGCAGAGTGGTAAGTGGCGGTAACGCAGCCGAAGCTCTGCTCACGGCCGGAGTTCGATTCCAACGGAAGGAGGAAGTTGAATCTCCGGTAAAAGGGGTCGAGGTCCACTCAGCCTTCCATCCATCCGTGGTCGGTAAAATGAGTACCCGGCATATGCTGGGGGGTAAAGAAAAGGCCGGGGAAGGAACTGGCAATCCCACCCCATATATACGGTCTGCCTAGTAAACGTCGCAAGATGTCACCCTAAGAGTCAGAAATGACTCACACTATAAGTGCGGGGACACCTTTACCTTTTACTCACCAGTTATTCTTTAATCCCTCTCGTACAGCTTAATATTGACCTAATCGAGTGTTTATACTAAGCCTTTTAAATTGAGTCCTTATCCTAGTCTATGTCTGTGTTGGAATTACTTTTTAATATGTTTTTAAACCTTTTTTTAAAATAGATGTTTTTAAAGCTTTTTATAAAAAGATGTTTTTAAAGCTTTTTTAAAAAAATGTTTTTAAAGATGTTTTGTTTTAAGTCTGTTTTTATGATGTTTTAAAGTGTTTTTAGTGCTTTTGTTTGCCACCCTGGGCTCGTACTAGGAGGAAGGGTAGGATACATACATACATGCATACATACATACATACATACATACATACATGCATACATACATACATGCATACTAATACAAGGATATTATAAGATTTTTCTCCATGGGTTGTAGCTAGCCTTTGTGCACATCGGAGGCAGCTCGCACAATAGGGCTTTCCTGCCTTGCACTTCATCTTTGGTGTCTCTTGAGAGTCTCCCATTTCTCAAGAGAAGCTGGCAGGGGAGTGGCAGGGGGGATTGCAACTGAGCAGAGAGTGGGAAAACTTTGTTCATAGAATCATAGAATAGTAGAGTTGGAAGGGGCCTATAAGGCCATCAAGTCCAACACCCTGCTCAGTGCAGGAATCCAAATCAAAGCATTCCCAACAGATGGCTGTCCAGCTGCCTCTTGAATGCCTCCAGTGTCAGAGAGCCCACTACCTCTCTAGATAATTGATTCCATTGTCGTATGGCTCTAACAGTTAGGAAGTTTTTCCTGATGTCCAGTTGAAATCTGGCTTCCTGCAACTTGAGCCCATTATTCCGTGTCCTGCACTCTGGGATGATCGAGAAGAGATCCCGGCCCTCCTCTATGTGACAACCTTTCATGTACTTGAAGAGTGCTATCATATCTCCCCTCAATCTTCTCTTCTCCAGGCTAAACATGCCCAGTTCTTTCAGTGTCTCCTCATAGGGCTTTGTTTCCAGTCCCCTGATCATCCTTGTAGCCCTCCTCTGAACCTGTTCCAGTTTGTCTGCATGCTTCTTGAAGTGCAGAGACCAGAACTGGACGCAATATTCAAGATGAGGCCTAACCAGTGCTGAATAGAGGGGAACTAATACTTCTTGCGATTTGGAAACTATACTTCTGTTAATGCAGCCTAAAATAGCATTTGCCTTTTTTGCAGCCACATCACACTATTGGCTCATATTCAGCTTGTGATCAACGACAATTCCAAGATCCTTCTCACATGTCGTATTGCTGAGCGAAGTATCCCCCATCTTATAACTGTGCATTTGGTTTCTTTTTCCTAAGTGTAGAACTTTGCATTTATCCCTGTTGAATTTCATTCTGTTGTTTTCAGCCCAATGCTCCAGCCTGTCAAGGTCCCTTTGAATTTTCTTTCTGTCTTCCATGGTATTAGCTATGCCCCCCAATTTTTATCATCTTCAAATTTGATAAGCATGCTCTGTACCTCCTCATCCAAGTCACACTGGGCCCAGGACCGAGCCCTGTGTTACCCCACTCGTTACTTCCACCCAGTTTGAGAAGGAACCATTGATAAACACTCTTTGAGTACAATTCTGTAGCCAGCTGTGGATCCACCTGATAGTTGTTCCATCCAGCCCACATTTAGCTAGCTTGCTAATCAGAATATCATGGGGCACTTTGTCAACAGCTTTCCTGAAGTTGAGGTATATTATGTCCACAGCATTCCCACAGTCTACAAGGGAGGTTACCCGGTCAGAAAATGAGATAGGATTAGTTTGGCAGAATTTGTTCTTCATAAATCCATGTTGGCTCCTAGTAATCGCTGCATTGTTTTCAAGGTGCTTACAGATTGACTGCTTTATAATCTGCTCCAGAGTTTTTCCAGGGATTGATGTTAGGCTGACTGATCTGTAGTTCCCCGGTTCCTTCTTTTTGCCTTTTTCGAAGATAGGGACAACATTAGCTCTCCTCCAGTCATCCGGCACTTCACCAGTCCTCCATGATTTCGCAAAGATATCATGCTTCTTGTTGTGCAAGATGTCTTCTGCTTACAGTCTAGATACAACCCCATGTCCTCAAATTTGATTCTGCATGCATTTGAGTTGGTTTATTGGGCATTTGAGTTGGTTTATTAGGCTTTTAAACTGATTCTGTTCGATTTTGTTTATGAAAATTTAAGCCAAAACCCAAAGTACTGCATGTGGTCTGTTTTTTTACCTTACCCTTCTGGTGACAGCCCACTTTGCCCCACAAAAGTGTTTCAAGGCCAGGGGACCTTCTAGAGTGGCATTTATAAGCACAAGCACCTGTGACAAGAGACGATAATTAGTGGCTTTTCTGAATCACAACCATTGTTTTGGCCCAGTTCTTTTTCTCCGTCTCTCCTCAGGTCTGAAGAATTTAAAGATATTTTTATGCTTTAGGTTTAATGCTGTTCAATATAAGTGGGCTTATGTACATTAGGTGAAACTCAGTTATTTATTTTGTTAAATAAGATTTAAAAAGAAAAAGGAGCCCTGTCACAGATGCTGTCTGAATAGTATGTGGTGGTGTCTTAATTTTGACTACACTAGTTTGCTTTGTCTCCTGCCTGAGAGTTCTTGTGATTTTATTTCGTTTCTGCAAGGACCTTGATTTTAGTTAGTTTAAAGACTCCTAAGAGTGACAGGTAGATGACAGTAATATTATATAAGGGAGACCTATATTTCCAAAACGGCTCATAATCTGTCAGATAGACAAAAAGGTAAAGAAGACAAAGTCTGGCAGTATCAGAATACAAACCAGCTGCACTTAATATGGCTTCTGTGGGGGCCTCCTAACAGTTTCAACAGTATGTGTCATGTTGGTGATTTAGCCTGGTTTTCTCATTTTTCTCTTTGATATGGTCTCTGTTAGGTAAGGATGTAGTCCCAGCAGCAGAGGAGGACTGAGCATAGCACTTACAAAATATAAACATCCCCCACATCCTTGTAAATTCAGGGAAGCAGTCCTCAGTAGTTGAATTAGTTCTGCAGAACATTTGATTGGGCTCTTAAGCCTTTTTCTGAAGAGCAACAACTTACTCCTCCAGCCTTGTTAAAACAGTGCATTCACTGAGGGCATAATTTATCTGAAATTGTGACTCTGTGCCATACTTGCCTATCTGAGCATTTCCTCTCCTACTACTATGAAAGGTGGCTTCAGGCATTGTGATTTAAAAGGTACTCAGGAGGCTACGGGGCTATTGTAATTTTGGCCTTCTTGCATTAAAAAATAAATAGCACAGAAATATACCAGTGGCATAAGAACTCCAGAGGAGTTCTGTTTTTTTGCACAGGTGCAAATAGAGTACACCGTGAACACCAATTACACGTAAGTCGTTTTCCCTTAAGGGTACTAATGATCTTACATTTTAACAGGTTAATTATAAATATACAAACTTCATCCATGTGTTTCAGAATTAGGGGCTTTGCCAGAATGATTGTGCTGTTCTCTGCACAGTATTGTACACCTCTGTGTGTGCTACATTTCGTTCTTTACTAACTCAGCATCCTTTTTTAGTATTACTACGGACAAATAATTGTTATTTCATCACGAATATGAAAAAACAGGTAACATTCTGGAACTATAGTCACGAAGAATAATGGACCTGGGTTTTCCAGTTTGCAGATAAACATTTTGTTTCTTGAAGTTATGCTTTCTAAAAATGGCACTCCTTATTTTATGGGGTGTCTTGCAACACTACAAAATGTTTAAGCAATTATCTTTTCCATCATGATGAAAGGTTGAATTTGCAAAAAGAAGCAAAACTCATTTGCCGTTTGATGCATCATTTACCAGTTAGATGTACCATACAGAAAACAAAAATGAATATGGATGGATGCACATGTTAAAGTAACCATCACAGTGCATTAGCATTAAAAATGGATAGCCCCGACCTTTCTATGGGGGCATAAGGAAATTACCGTGCTCTTTCACTTCAAATTTATCATAAGAGTGACAGAAGTAAAGGAAGGTGCTTATTGAAAACAAGTGAAATATGTAACCTTATTAACCTTCAATTACAAGAACAGAAAGCAGTTCAGTAGGTATTAGAATACAACTGCTAATCAAATAGGCTAGCCATGCATTTCAGAGGATGCTTATCCTGCTTAGTGTCATTAACTCCACCTCAGAAATAATACCTTGCCTAGAAACTTTCTGGATGAGCAGTGTATCCCTTGAGATTCTTTGGTGCAACTTACAGCCACCTTTGCAATTCTGGAAATCCAGCATTAATAATAAAGAAAGTTCCCCAGGCAGTTTACATAGATGATAAAACACAAAAGCCAATTTACAATAAACTCCCTTCAAACCAAAATATAAACCACAAAGCAGAAAGCCTAGTAAAAAGAACAAATAAAATCAGCATAAAACACAGCAGATAAAACAATTAAACCAGAATAAAATACAGTATGGGGGAGCTTGGTGCAAAAACTGAAGCACCTAATTGGTTGGTTGTCCCCTGTATCTGGTACTCATGGGGGATAGGTTCTATTTAGGTGTCTGTAGATGTGTCCTCCATGAATTTGTCTTTTCCCCCTGTTTCATTTTTTTAAAGTGTACCTAAGCATCTGCCATTACTTCACCTTGTAGTGAACTGCAGGTATAGCCTGGATTACTTTCTCCCTGTAGTAAAAAAGTGAGGGAAGAGTAATTGTGTGCCTGTGTCTAAGATACTTAACTGGGTTGAGATGTCTCCTTTGTTAATAACTTCTTAACAGGCTTCTAGTCAGGGACATTACCTTGAATAAGGTGTACAATTTAAAGGTTTACATGCTGCTTTTTAGTAAAAACAAGTTGCCAAATTGGCTTACAGAAACTAAAATGAAAAAATAGCACCAAGAACAAAAGCAGCAGTGACAGACATAATCTTTAGAGTGTTACAACATCAAAGATTTTGGAGATGCCCCTGCAGAACATTCCATTCCACAACTGAGAAGATCCTCAGAGCAACTGGTTAAACATGAGTGAGATATTCCCACTGATCCCAGATTACAGTCTAGTGGCTATGTTCTGATTGAACTTCAGGTTCTAAGCAGTCAATGGAACAGTGATACTTTATAAAATCTCATCTATTTAAGGATTGCAATGATAGAATAAGTTTGAACAGGATGTTTTGTGCTCTCTTTTTTTTTACCTGCCCTTGGAAGGTGTCCTAAATACAGTGCCTTGCAAAAGTACTCAGACCCCTGACCAGTGCTCTCATATTACTGAATTACAAATTGCCTTACCATTGGCCTCCACCTGTGAACCATTAAAGTTGCTGTCACATTGTCAGGATACCACCTGAAGGAGACTCGTGAGAGAAGACACAGAGAGGCCAGCAATCACTTTGAAGGAGCTACAGAGTTCAGTGACTGGGAGTGGGGTAATGGTATTAAGAGCTGAACCATATTAAGAGCTCTGCATAAAACACTGGCCTGTATGGGAGGGTGGCAAGAAAGAAGCTGTTACTCAAAAAGTATAATCTAAAAGCACATCTGGAGTTTGCCAGAAAACATGAGAGTGCCTCATCTGCGATGTGGGAAAAGGTTTTGTGGTCAGATGAGACCAAGATAGAGCTTTTTAGCCAAACCTCAAAGCACTATGTGTGGTGCAAACCTAACACTGCCCATGCCTCAAGACACACCATCCCTACAGTGAAGTATGGTAGTGGCAGCATCATGTTGTGGGGATGCTTCTCATCAGCAGGGACTGGGCATCTTTTTAAAATTGAAGGAAGAATGGATGGAACAAAATACAGGGAAATACTGCAAGAGAACCTGCTTCAGTCCACTAAAAAAACTGAAGCTTGGGAGGAAATTCACTTTTCAGCAGGACAGTAATCCCAAGCACAAGGCCAAAGCAACATTGGAGTGGCTCAAGAACAAAAAGGTGAATGTCCTACAGTGGCCCAGTCAAAGTCCTGATCTCAATCCCATTGAGAATCTGTGGTGCTCTTTGAAAATTGTGGTCCACAAGCGACATCCAACCAACCTGAACAACCTGGAGCGAATCTGCCAAGAAGAATAGGTCAAAATCCTTCCGACACTGTGCAAAGCTGGTACACACCTACCCCAAAAGACTTAAAGCTGTTATTGCAGCAAAAGGTGGCTCTAACAAATACTAATGTGTGGGGGTTGAATTCTTATGCAAGCAACATGTTTCAGTGTTTTAAAATAAAATATATAGAACGAAATTATAGTGTACCATTTGTAATTCAGTAATATGAGAGCATTGGTCAGGGATCTGATTACTTTTGCAAGGCACTGTATATCCACTTTGGCACAGAAACTACCATGTCTAATTTTTCATGTTTGGTTACTGACTGAAGAAATTTTAGGGTAAGTTTTACATTGGCTGTGAACAAAGAGTTCTGTCAGCATTGAGAATTGCTTATTTTGCATTGGTTCCAAATCTGTTGATGGAAACCTTCCTTGAACTCTTACAGCTAATCTTCATTTTAACTTAGTGACATGTCAACCAATGTTTCTTTGAGATTTTGAATCTTTTTTAAAAATTGGCCTGTTTACAAAGGGTGACATTCTAGTTTATTTGGAAGTCATTAACCATAATTTCGTGGTTCATATATAAGAAGAAGCTATGGTTAACTGGCTTCCTGGCTTGTTTCTTCACTCGTGTGAAGGGAAGAGCAAAAGGACCACTTGTGCATTCATCAGTGTGTATCTTGCCTCATCAGGCCAGGATTTGACAATGTGAATCAGGTCAGTGTCTGTCTGGTAATCATCCTCCCTGCCAGTTTTGCACAAACAAAAAACAAAACCCACTCTGAACAAATGGAAAACACGCATGGTGGCCTGAACTTGTTCTGGGAGCCAGAATTATGTTTCTACTAGATGCTCTGCTGTATTGCAATGACTATGTAAGAATTCATTGCATGATCTGATTATCTTATCTCTTTATCCTTAGCTATGGCAACTCCAAAACATAAAGCATTCTGAAAAAGAAGTATGTTTTCATTAGGCAAAGAATGTTCTGCTTCATAAAATAAAAATTGAGAACCAAATACCTTGAGCATCACTTTGTTATTTATGATTAGCAGCTGACCCACCTGTGGTTACTTTTTCTGCCTCTGTTCACTGAGAATACAAACCTTATGTAGTCAATTATTATGACAACCCTAAAGCTTTATTCTCCTCTGAGGAAAGATGGGGAAAGTAGCATCATAGCACTTGATAAAGAAGAATTGCTGCTACTGACATGCTTGAAATGTCAAAAACACGTGTGTTAGAAAATTGTTATGCATTATACAGTCATGATGCACTTATTCCCCCCTCCCCATTCCAAGTTATAGGTAGGTGTTAATCTTTGTTGGTTAATAAGTTTATAAACTGTGGCACATTTACAATTGCTATGGGAACCACAACTCTGATTGCCTTACTTCAGTGTAGAATCCCTAGTGTACTGTTGCAATTGTGCTTTTGCATTTACTTTCATAACAAGAGAAGAATGAAGTTAGCAAAATATCCTTGTGACTCTTGGATTGTGCTGTTCATTTGCCACTGAATGACCTACGATTCATCGAGAAAGTATCTCATAAAGGCTTTTATTCTGAATATACTTGAATCAAATAATGTGAAAATACAAGACAGGATCTCTAGGTACCTTTTCTTTCTCTGAACATTCTTCTATATGTTCTTGGTAGTAGTATATTTGAGAGTAAACACTTGAAGCTAGAAATACTTTCACTTAAATATTAGAAATTCAGAAACTAGAGTTCAAAACGGTGTCAAAATTCACACAGCTTATTGTCACAATGAAAAATTAATTTTGTCCTACAATTCAAATACTATAGATGTTTTTTAAAAAATTTCAGGAGTTCAAATCCTCTGTTCTAAAAATGGTGAACTTTGCTCCATATGCTCTCCTCAATAATGCTCTAAAATTACCAGTGAATGTTCTTGGATGAAACTGACTATCTAGGCCAATTTCAAGCTGGCTTCAGATCAGATGTTAGACCAGAGATGGCTATCATTGCCCTGGAAGATGACCTATACAGCACATTACCAGATGAGGGACTATGTCCCCGTTGATTTTGCTGGACCTCTCAGCAGCTTTTCATGTCATGAACCATGGTATCCTCCTTGACCACCATCTAGGATGGGTTTAGGGGGCACTATTTTGCCGTGGTTCCAGTCTTTCCTGTAAGGTTGGTCTCAGAAGATAGTGCTCAGGAATTTCTGTTTTAACATCTTGACTTTTGACCTATGGTGTCCTGCAAGGCTCCATCTTGCCCCTGTGTTGTTTGACATCTATATGAAACATTGGGGAAGTTGTCCAGAGACTTATGGTGTGTTGTTATCTATACACAGCTGAAGTGCAGCTCTCTCTTTTCCATCTGATTGCAAGAAAGCTGTTGATATCTAGAATTGGGGGCTGGATGATAGCCAATTATTTGAATTTTAATAAGACAAAAGTGCACCTGGTAAGGAATTCACCCTCTTAGGAGATAGGGTTTCTGCCTATCCTATAGAGTAGCTCTCCGCTTTAAAGGTCACGCTCATTGTTTGGGGGTTCTCTTGGATCTAGCTTTGCTTCTTGATGCCGAGATAGCTGCAATGGGTGGGGAACATTTACATAGTTTAAGCTGGTGCACCAACTGCACCCATTTTGTGGAAGATAGACCTTGCTACAGTAATACATACCTTGGCTACATCACAAATGGTTTACTACAACATGCTATGCATGGGGTGGCCTTTGAAGAGTTTCGATCCAGAATGTGGTGGTAAGGGTAGCCACAGGAACACATGTGTCAGCACATCACACCCATTTAGAACAGCTGTACTAGTTACCAGTAAATTTGGGCATTATTCATAGTGTTGCTTGTTACCTATAAAGCCTTCAATGGCTTAGGTCTAGGGCATTTAAAGGACTGCTCCCTTCCATAATACTCTGCCTGCACCCTAAGATGTGAGAGGCCCTCTTTTAATTGCAGCACGTTGGTGCAACATTGGTTGGGGTGCATGAAATAGCCTTTTCTGTGGCTGCATCCTACAGAATTATCTTAAATAATTATGACAAATGCATTAGAATGTGTTTTGAAGAGTTCAACATGATTGGCAAATGGAAATTAAAGTGAATTCACTTTGAAGTTCTCCTATAGACCAGTTTAGAGGAGGAAGATGAGTACCTTGAAAACAATTAAATATGCCACTGCTGAACTTCTCATGCTGAAGAAAGATGAAGGCAGGTCACCAGGAGTTCTCTACTCCCTCTTTTATTCAGAAGGGCAGTTTTCAAAGATGGAGGATGCAAAAAGATGCTGCCCTAAACTCCTACTGGGAGGAAGGGCGGGATATAAATTTAATTAATAAAGAAATAAACCCCACAACTAGAGGGGCTGAATTTCCCTTGTATCAAACTGAAGCCCACCCTTTCCAGATGTGGAGCTATATGAGAGTGGGCCACCAGACTATTGCAGATAATTTGCCCATAACTCCTAGAGGAATGGAAACTATAGACTTCGCCCTATATCCTCAATTGTGTACCAGGCATCTATTAACCAGCATGTGATTGTGGTCCTGTAAACTGGCAGGCTCCTTACTGCTGACTGATTCTTTTCACCTGGGGAGCAAGCATGTTGTTGAGAGCACCCTCATATTAGAAGCCAAAAAGAAATCTGCAGGTGGCTCTTCATCATCCTTTTATCTCCTCCCATTATTAGGAACTCTTGAGGACGTTGGTGCCTCTGGAAAAAAGCAAACTTCTTCCAAGAAGTTAGGTCTTCACAGTTATTTTCATTTTCAAAAGAACAATAAAGAAGGCATGTAATTGTAGACCTTGGGTACTATTCTTGGATTTCAGAATAATGATAGTGCTAATAAAGATCTGTAATATGCCTCACTGTAGCTGCAGAAATTTAAAAATTAAATGGGCCACAATGGAAAATACTTCTGTACTGCTATTGATGCAGATTTGAGGACATGGGAGCCTTGATGGTAGGTCATAAACCTGAATGTATCAGGGAAGATATTCAGAATATATTAGAAGGTGCTAGCCTGGTGATTTGAAGGAAGATGATAGTCTGAAGAAGTTGTTTTTTCCCCTTTTGAGTAAGTATAGCCTTTCCATTGAAAGTGGTAGGAAGAATGTTGCAAGGAAAAGAGAGATATGTCTGCCATTGTTTTTAATGACAGGGAGGTGCGCAAGAAGACTTTTTGCTGTAAGAATAGTTAGGCAGTTGAACAATGGCTGAGAGAGGCTGCAGGATCATTTATCTCTTGCAACAATAGATTGGCTGGCATGATTTATAATCTATGAATCCTGACTCAAGAATTTACGACCTACATATCTAATAGTAATCTCTTCCAAACGTAAATGTATATATCCAATTATTTAAAAGCTTGCGCCCAAAGGCGTAGGCTACTTATGGGTAGGATTTCTCATCTAAAAGCTGCAATGCTGGTAAGTGTTTGACAAGGCAGTAGAAGTCTTGTAGAAATATGTAATTCTGCTAAATCAGCTTAGATACCATTAGGCTGGCCTCAGGCTCTGTTTTAATGTGTTCAAATCTTGCTAATTACATTGGCATGTTGTAGCTTTTAAATTATGAGGAGCTGGCAGAATACTAGAGGAGCCTGGATGCAATGTTATGAATACTTGGAGTTTCTGCCAATGCAGAGTGCCTTTAGGCAATGGCAGTGTTATTTGCTTGCTTTGTACATACTTTGCAGTTATCAAAATCTGGTTAATGCTTTTCATTTTATAACACTGTCATTTAAGATGGTCCTGCTGATTCCTCTGTTACAAATGGAAGCATCACCACTCCTGCCACGGTGTTGAATGATGACCTAGATATATTTGGCCCAATGATCTCTAATCCATTGCCAGCCACTTCTATACCTCCTTCTCAGGTAAGCAGCAAAGTTTAGCATGCTAGCCCTTTCAAAAATGTATTGTCGATAGGTAGATTGAAATATTTACATTTGAAATGAAAAGCATGCCTATTATAAAGATGAGTTGCATCAGCTGTCCCATTGAAATCACTGTCATCTCCTTATCTGACTGATGGGCAGGCAATTAAGGTTGCATTGATTATAGGCATACAACTTACTATATGTGGTTACAGCAGGATGTTGCTGTGTCCAGTGTTAGCATAAGTGAAGACTTACAACATTTGTGGAAGACTTGTAACACTTGATCCCCAGCATTGGTGGAGCAAGTAGTTCATTAGAAAAAGACTTCAGGATTGCTCATTCACAGCTGCTTCTTTCAGTCTATTTGCTCCAAGAGGAGTACATGCCAATGAAGTTCCACGGAATATTTCATTAGAAAATAAACGGGCGCCTTTGGGAGGAAGGGCTGGATATAAATCTAATAAAGATGCAGCAGAAGAAAAGTTTTTCAAATCTGAAACAGTAGTGAAACCAGAGACTAGATGTGGAGAAATTCTTCTTTACTAGCCCCTCAGTTAAATAAATCTCCTCTTCCATTCCTCCTACTCCTTATTATAATGCATTCTATATTTTATTATTATTTATTATTTTGTTGCATTTCAGTGGCTGGACTCGAGAATATTGAGCTATTAATGTGGGTACCAATATCTTGTGTAATTTTTCTTCAAACGTAGAATGTACCAAGCATCTCAGGATTCATTGCTATAATGTGCGATATTAATATTTAATTTTGATTTTTTTAAAAAAAGGAATTAGCTACATTTCTAAAGGATAGACCTGCCTATGACTATTTAACCATTACAGCTATAATTGCATCTTTCATGTTTAGAAGTATTATGCTTCTCATTCCCATAGCTCTGGGATAAACATTGTGGATATAAATAACCAACTTGCCATGCTTATGAACTTCCCTGAGGGATCCAACAGGGTGTTGCCAGAGGCACAGTGATGAGCTGAGTCCAGTGGCCTGATCAAAAATTTGCATAAAACTGACAGTGTACAGGCACAAAGTATTATCTATAAAGACTTGATGTTCTCTCTCTAAGTAGTATCCAAGCTAGTGATAGCCAGATGCTTTCAGCACAGACTCATTTATAAGATTTAGTAGAATAACCCAGAAAATGTATGGAGGCCTGGTCAGTCCTGCTGATTTCTTTTGTTGCCCTTTCTAGAATGTTCAGATTCCCAGTATGACCTATTCTAAGCCTAGGAAATATTATTTGATATACATTTATTGAGGTGTTATGAGTTTAGCACATTTTTATTTCTTTTTTATTGTATGTTGGTGATCTGAAATGTGGAAATGGTCGGGATCTATTTCCCCCTTTTTGATTAAAGATGTATATTTTTTATTGTGCGATGTTACTGTGCATTTACATTCCCCCCTTTCTTCTCAACTCAAGGTGGAGTACCTGGTTCTCACCCTCCTTATTTTAACCTCACAATAACCTTGTGAGGTAGGCTAGGCTAGACTGAGCAACAGTGACTGGCCCAAGGTCATCCAGTAAGCTTCACAGCTGAGTGGGGATTTGAACCTTGTGTGTCTGGGTCCTAGTCAGACACTCTGATGATACACCATTGGCTGTGTTTTAGTCATCCTTTATTTACCTGCTATAATTGATCACATTGTTATGATGTCTTTTTGTCATTCTCTCTTGGAAAATTGTTCAGAGGAAAAGCTTAATTCTTTTTTCATATTTGTGATAGTCATCTTCTCTACTTGCTTTTTCTTGTGCTATCTCATTTTGTGTGTGTAATGCTTTCTGCCACTCTTCTCCTTCTGAAATATTTAATTCCCCCTGCTTTTCCTCAAGCATGTCTGCTTATTTTTACAAAAACTAAACGTGAAATTTTTAAACAACTAAATTTCCCTTTAACTTCTTACTATTGTAAACATTTTAGTTTTTTTTTTTTTTTCAATAATTTTTATTCAAATTTTCATAAAACATACAAGACGAAATCATAAAACATCCAAAGACAAAAAACAAAATCAAAAACAGCTAAACAAAAAAATAAAAAAAAATAAATAAAAATAAAAATAAAAATAAAAATAAAAAATAAAGAGTAAAATATTGACTTCCCATTTGTCAAAGATCAGATCAGTTATAAGTCTATAATATATAACAATCCTGTCTCTTAAGTCATATTATAAAATCACTTTCCTCCAATAGTTATCTTACTTAATCATCAAATCTCATAAACATTACTTTATTCTTTCCACAAAAAGTCAAAGAGAGGTTTCAATTCTTTAAGAAATATATCTATCAATTTTTTTTTTCCAGATAAGCATATCAATTAATCCATCTCATTACTAATTATGATAATCTTATTGTCATAACCATAGTCAAAATAAACATTTCAATTAATCTATCACATCAGAATCTGTTAGGTTCAGTAATTTCAGTAGCCATTGTTCTATTATCCCTATTAGTTCCATTTTCCATCTTCCATCTTCAGTAGTCTTGTTAAGTCCAGTAATTTCAGTATCCAATCTTCCATTATCAGTATTCCATAATAATCTTGCTGTCAAAGCCATAGTCATATAGTAAGAGTCTGATGGGAATTACCTCTATCCCAAATATTTTCTTGCCATCCATTCTGAATAGGTTGCTGAAATACTGCTGTAAAATCATATCTCTGTTCTTTTTTTCAAAATACACTGGGTCATCTCTTGAAAGTTTTTCCATTGTTACATGGCTGCAGTTAATTCCATAAATTTTCTCTATATTGGGCTCCATCACATCATTCCAGTCCAGAAGATTATCCATGCCATTGATAACTTTATCTCTAGAATCTTCATTAATTTCTTCAGAGATAACATTGAGTTCCAAACAATAGATTTTATTTCTAAAGTCCATAGACTCCAAATCTTTTTCCTGTTCCACGTTTGTTCCAATCTCCGGGGTCTCCTCTCTCACAGGGACCCCTGTTCCAGTCTCCAGGGTCTCCTCTCTCACAGGGACCCCTGTTCCAGTCTCCAGGGTCTCCTCTCTCACAAGGACCCCTATGTCTTTAATCTCCTGTGTCTCCAAACAATAGATTTTATTTCTAAAGTCCATAGACTCCAAATCTTTTTCCTGTTCCACGTTTGTTCCAATCTCCGGGGTCTCCTCTCTCACAGGGACCCCTTCCAGGGTCACCTCTCTCACAGGGACCCCTATATCTTTAATCTCCTGCGTCATTTTACTCAATTCAATTTTCAGCTCCTTACAACCCTGTCGCAGGTTTTGTTTCGTTATCTCAATCTCATCCATTATTTTCTGAAACATAGTTATTTCCAGATTCTCAGCCACTTTCTTAATTGCCATTTTAAAAGAAAAATATAGGAAAACCACTTCTTATTTCAGCAACAATTGGGTTAATACTCCAAACTTGGTGACATCACAGTATAAACAGAGCAGACAGCCTTATCTCTCCATAGTTAAGTAAACAAAATGCAGTTCCCAGGATCGAAACAATTAATGGCAGTCGTCAAGAAACAGATTCGTCAAAATAAAATAGACCAAAAAGAGAGTAGTCTCAGACAGTATAATATTCTTCAAAATAAAAATCTGGAATAGAAATCCCTCTTCTGTGTATATCTTTAGAATGCAAATCCAGGACAGCTTTTTGCAACAAAAACAGAGATAAGCTATTAATTAGTGCGTAGCAGAGAGAAGTTATGGCTCCCCAGTGAGATGTCAAAAACCGATCAATCTGGCAAATCTCTTTTAAACAGCAACAATTTAAGTCAAGTAAAAGAAAAATATAGAAAGAAGGGTGCTTGCCTGTTAGTGCGTTCTCTCTTAGAAGATAAGATGAACGTTCGCTTTAACAGATAGAGCTTGCTGTTGAAAATCCGTCCCACCTTCGTCGGCTGGACCTCGTCCCATAAATTAATGAGATCTGGTCGTCCCAACAAAAATAGGCTTTGAGGTTAATCTCTTCGTTTCTCCCTACCCGGGAGAAGTTTAATCAGTCAAAAAAAAAAGAAAAAACTGACTGATATATCTGAATAAGCTTCTTTTGAGGCAGGAGCCCGTCTCAAAAGCAGGCACAGGCTAAGTCACCCTTCCCGGAAGTGCCACTATTGTAAACATTTTAGGAAGGTATAGTGCTTTTAGTGGAATCTGATGCCAGTATTGAATTTTTAGTTGGCTGGTTCTGACTTAACCTACCTTGTTTTGAGTCACTGTATCATGAATTTGGAATTGTTTTAGCTGTTACCTGCTCTGAAATTGCTGTGTAATGAAGTGCTAAGAAATATTTTTTAAAAAAATTAAGAGATCAAGGTAGTGACATGATTTTCCCAAATTCTGTGAGGTAGGTTAGGTGTATAGTAACTGCCCTGACATCACATGGGGATTTCATTCTAGGTCTCCTTGGTCCTAGTTCAACACATTAGCCACAGTACCTCCTGGCTCTGGTTGATAGTTGCATTCTTTTTCAAAGATGCCATTTTCACAAGCATGTTATGATTTATGGAAGATACGCTTTTCTTCATGCTCCATTGATTTTGTAAAAAGAATTTCTAGTTTCTAAGGGTGCAGTTCTTCCTGACAAAGACTACTGAAATATTCAACCTGCGATCTTGTGCACTGTGTCTGTGCAAGGACAAAATTTATCCTTATGAAGTTCTGCTTTAAAAACACATTTGAAGCCTTTGAGAATCTAAGTAAAAAATCAAAGCTTCACAAACCACTGGAGATCTTTTTTCTTAAATCTTGTTCTTAACCAGTGACCCTAGAATTACTGTAAAACTAGCATCTTCCAAAATTATTCTGTGAAGTTCACATAATCTTGCCTTGAATTAGTTGAAAGCAACAGATATGTGACAGTAGTTCTGCTTAATATTTCTTGTTGTATGAAATTGCTTCTTCCAATCACTACTTTCTTTAGATTACCTGAGAAAAATTATCAACAACCCAAAGATGTTTTACCTGTTGGTAGTTTCTCCTGCAAAAAGGTTTGCATGTAATGCAGCCTCCAAAGACAGTGCTTACAAAGTTACATGGAGGCAAGTAAGAAGTAAAAGAAAACAAATACCCGTTCACAGGTGCATGGTATGCATGCATCCCAAGTAGAATAAATTTTGCAAGAGACCATCTTTCGTGCATTTTCTTTGTAAGCTCTTTATTTAAAAACAGATGAACAGATAATGAAATTTTCATATCATGTGTGTTTGGTAAATGTTGGCAAATGGTGAAAATAAGCTGATAGATTCACTACAGTCCTATAATACAATACAGTACACTTTCTGTAGCAATATTGGAAAAGGACATACTATGAAAAAGACCATCTCCAATCCAGCTGAACAACTGATAAAAGGGGGGAGAGGTAATTTTTGCCAATTCTCTCTTACCACTACATTCTCCAGCCCCACTTCCCACACTCTTCTGGAGGTCCCTCAACCCTCCAGAGCAATTTCACTTTTGCAGAAAGGGGAAATCAGCAAAAATCATCTCCCACCTCTTATCCACTGGTGAGAGCATTTCTGGTGTTTGCTGATCAGACACCCAGTGTCTTTCCAATATCCTTAGAGAGGATAGGTTTAGTTCATGTCTAAGGCCAGTTCCAGTTTATGTTAGGAAAGTATTTGCTGTGTTACATCAATGTTTCCTGTAGCAAAAATGTAAACTATGAAATATATACATGTATATCCATCTTTAAACTCCTGTGTATACATCTGGTTATCCTGGACTAGTCAAGGTTCCTAGATGCGCATATACACATGTGGAAGACATACATTTTATGTATTTGCTGCAGGTAGTCATTTTGCTGCATAAAATGTGCAACTGCTCTTATTCTGGTTCATACTGAATAAACTTCTGGATTATTTTTCATAATATATATAAATTATAATTTGCGCAAAGGGAACATTCATAAATACGTTGTATTCTGTTCAGTGTTTTTAGGCATTGAAGTTCCTTGTTTTGGTCTTATTTTGATTCACATTGCCAAAATGTCTGTATTTTTCATAATATATATCATTGTGACTCATACAAAGGAAATATTGATAAATAAGGTGTATTGTGTTATATGTGTGTAAGCACTGAAGTTCCTTGTTTGTTCACATTAAAACATCGTCCTGTGTAGTGCTTCCAAGTTTTTGTAACACCAGTCATTATAAAATTTGGTATTAATATCATTAAATTGCTTTACATTGTTTGAAAACATGTAACATTTTAGCTAATGATTATGCTAGTAATTTTTTTTTCAGTATTCTCCTTTTGTCTTTTAATTCCCAGACTGCTTCCACTAATTCTGCAGCTGCCACCTTATCTACTGCATCTGGAGATCTTGATCTGTTCACTGAACAAACAAAATCAGAAGAGTCAGCAAAGAAACAGCTCTCCAAAGACTCTATCTTGTCACTGTATGGCACAGGTACTATGCCGCAGCAAAATGCTCCAGGTAATTGGTTTTCATATCAGCTTTCTAAATGACTTAATTGAAAGTGCAGCTAAGATGCATAGTTGGAGTTCTCTCCCCTGCAAAAAGTGTATGTTAACATTAAGCGGGATTTATTTTCCCCTTTTTGCATTCAAAAAACTAAAACCAAGGAGTCAAGGTGTAATCCAGCTGACACGTACGCTGGGCTGAGGGGAGTTGGATGCAGCGGATCTCCAGCTGAGTCAGCTGGGTCCTGACTCAGCCAAGCTATGCCGGCATAAGTCCCTCAACCCCATTCAACTGGGACACAGCTGGCCCAGCCTGGCTCAGCTGACTGGCGCAAGGTGGCCTAAGTCCCAAACAAGGGTTGTGTCAGGGGAGGGGCCGAGGTGATGGGACTTAGACTACATCCAACTGGTGTTCAGAGTGCTCCTGCAGGTCCCAATTCAGGCAAAAATTATGCCAGGAAAAAGGTCAGTCTAAGAAAATAAATATAATAAAAGTCAATGGAGAAGGCGAACTTCCTGGCAGGGCCAGCGCCAGGCATGACCGGGCCCTTGGGCACCAGCCTGCCCCGGGCACACAGCTCCTGCCTGTTCCACCTGCCTCTCCTGTGGGAGCCTGTAGCTTGTCTGCAACTTGCCCAGTTTTGCCTTGACCTGAGAGCGCTGTAGAGTAAGCCGACCTAGTTGCAAAGGGAGCAAGAGGAGGTGGCAGCTGCTGATCACAGCTAGGGATGGGTGAGAATTTTGATTCAGTTCACATTACAAGCAGAATTTCTCAAAGTTGCACCTTCCAAGACAATATGAGAACCGAAACACAGCCATCCTTCGAAATTCGCATTTATTAGAATTTGGGGATGCAGTTTGCCAACTAAACAATATTTATAAAAATGCATATATTAGGGGGAAGTGTGCATAAAAATGAATACATGAGTGAAAATAACATGCAAAAAGGTATGATGTGATGAGAAATGGCTTGCAAAAATGTGTACCTTTGTCAAAACTGCCTACAAAAATGTGTTTATTTGGAGGAATTTGCACTAAATGCTGGAGACTTTTCCTGAGATTTTTTTTTTAAATTCGCAGATTGCTGCAGAAATGTAGAGAACTGAATTTAACATTAGAAAAGTGAGAAACTGAGAGAACTGAAATTGGCAGATCTTTCCATCTCTAATCACAGCAGGGGACAAACCTGCTTCCTAGCTTTATCGACAAATACAGACACAAGATCACCTGGCCCCATATTTAAGCAGTACTGGAAACTAAGTGCTTGGGATTTTGCTCCCCTGCTTTTGTTAGAAACCTATCTACTTCAAATTTCCAGATTGTGGGCTTGTCATTAATGAGATTCCTTACCAACATCCATTGAGCCCCAGGTAGATCTTAACAATTTTTTGTACACTGTGTTGAAGGGGTAATTGAGCCCTCCAAGGTAATATATAAATCAGGAAATAAATAAAAAGAAGAGCAATTCAGTAATGCAGCTGCTTTTTCTGCATTATTCACACATATACACAACACACTCACACTGCCACACTTTTATTTGGAGAACAGTTTTGGGTTTTGCCAGATGTAACTGAAGTTTTGTGTGGTAAACTTTGCAAATGTGTTCTCTTTAGACCGTAAGCCTCTGCTGACATCATGGAATGCACTCCTTTCTTTTCTCTTTGCCCAATACAGGTGTATTCATGGGACCACAACCTATTCCCTTTACTGCACAGCCATCGGCTCATTTTCAAGGTTTTCCAGCCATGGGAGTGCCGATGCCTGCAACCCCTGCAATGATAGGAAACATGATGGGACAGTCGGTACCTGTGTTAGGACAGAATGCAGGCATGATGGTGGGCATGGGAATGCCTAATGGCTTTTCTGTCGCTACACAAACTGCTGGTTTGGGACTTCCCCAAAATGTTGTTGGCCCCCAAGGAACAATGGTGAGACAGATAGCCCCACCACAGAAATATGGTATGCAACAAAATCAACAAACTCCATGGAACCTTTCTCAGGTAGGCATATGCTTTTCTCTTCATGTGGGGGAAGAGTGCCATGGAGAAGAACAACTTTTTAGGATTAAAACCCAGTAATGCAGGAGAGGCTCACAGCCATGTCGCACACACACCCTCCACCTAGTAACTGGCAGTGATGCTGCTGCCGGGAGGCTGTTGCCCCATTAGGCAAGCTGTTCCTGAAACTATGAGGAATTATATCAGCAGGACTGTAACTTCTGCCGTACTGCATTTGTCTTAGATATTGCTGTTTGTATTATTCCCCACTTTATACCATTAGTTTATCATGAGTACTAGAATGGCTTAGTAATTTTGGTTTCATAGTCCTTAATTTAGTATACTAGGTACTGGCCTAATTCACATTATCATGGTTAGACAACCGGGGTGTGTGTACCATGCCTTACTTGATTGCACAAACATGCATTGCTCCTCCCCTTTCTTTTTTATTCCCATGACATGCTGAACTAAGCCAACGTTGGGTTTCACACGGGTGGGGGACCTTTTTGGCCCAATAGGCCAGATCTTTATCTCCCACATGCCAACTTTGACAGCTGGGCAGAACCACCCACCTGTCAATAATCTGTCATAATGACATCAAGTGATTGACACCTGTCAGTGTTGTGCTGATTGTTGGGCACTTCAGAAGCACTGTGCAAAATGCTTTGCACTCTCTATGTTTGGGGCTTCGGAAGAACACAGAGCTTCCCAAACTTCCAACAACTGGCTGGTTAAGCATCATCCCACCCCAGTTTAGCATTTATCTAAACCTGGACTTGTGGTTAATCTCTCCCTTTCTTAACTACAAATTGAAACCAAGATTTCACTGGAACGTGTGAATGAGGTCACTGTGAACCTCTCCTTTTTGTTTGTTTGCATGAATGGCACAAAATATTACCAAATATATTACAAGTGCTATTCTTTCTAAATGTCCTAGCAATGATACAGTAAAACCATCTAAGCCCACTTCAGGTGTTATAAGTACCAGAATGTAAACACTCAGTGGCAAAGACTGGCTTCCTTTGCCCTTCCGCCAGCCAGTCTTGTGGAAGGCAACTATCTGCAGTGGGGAGCCTTTGTATCTGTGGGGCCTCCCCACACAATTTTAATAGCCTAATTTTCCAGGATTCTAAATTCTGGAAACCTTTCATGGATGGAAAACACTCCCTACTGAAGACAGTTGTCTTACATACATTGGAAGGTGACAAAGGGAGGTGGAGCTAGCACTCTTCACTCCCCCAGCCCGCAGTGTCTGAAAAGGGCTCTTGTTCAAGTCTGCTACCACCTTCTTCGGTTGTATTGCAAATTCTGGCATATTGTGAATGTATCTTTAGTTAGCGTTAAGATATTTTGATGAATAGCATTTAAAATAGCAGTAGCTAGCTCTGGTTGAATCTTGTATCTAAAACCGGAATCTGCCATATGTTAAGAGCGTGGTGTGGGAACAGCTTCCTCACTCTGGGAACATCTGCAGGAAGCAATTCCTTGGGTTAGGGTTAGGGTTGGCAGAAAATTCTCCCTTTAAAATTCTCAGCAGTACTGTAAAATGCTGGTTTAGAAAATCTATTCTTCAGTCATTTAAATTCTGTCCTTCCCATGCTCAGTACTGCTGCACTCTTTACCATCTAGAATTAAAACGTTCAAGATTATTTGACGCTTTAGAGGCAAACCTGCATATAGGAGGCTAGTGGGTACTAAGCTGATATATTCAGTTTTAAGTTTTATTTTTGGTAGTACGAAGGCAGTTTTGAGGTTTTGAAATTAAGAATGGGTATGGAAACTTATCGTATTAAAAATGTTATGCAAAATGTAAAACACATTGTTTCTAAAGTACTGACATTAAGAGAAACCAGATTTTATCTAAACGTCAGAAGCTGTGTTTGTTTATTTGTTCTATATCTACACCACCCTTCATCTATCAGAATCCCAGAAGTGGTTTATCGTATTCACATTAAAACAACAATAAAGCCAATCATAGGACAATGGTAAAACCAAATTAAACTAGTGTTGAAAAGGATATCTTTTGGGAGTGTAGCTGATTACATTTGAAAGAGATCTGTTTCTATGATAGATGTGTAACAATTATACACTTGATATACAAGTGTCAATTACTGAGGTAAGGTGGTATTTTGTGTTTTTAAATTAAGCTTGAGTCTGTCTTACTGTTTGGACTTTAGAATGAAATTTGAATATTTGACCACCTGTGTACTAACTAGAACCATGTGTGCATTTCACAGATGAATCAGCAAATGGCTGGAATGAATCTGAGTAGTTCCAGCAATATGATGGGCTTTGGCCAGCCCCCAAATACAGTGGCAGGATGGACTGGAAGTTCCTCGGGCCAGACTCTCAGCACACAACTCTGGAAATGAAAATTGCAATAGAAGTTTCATCTAGTTCAGACATTCCATGCTCAACTGCATCTAGTTTCCTGGTCTGTCTACATACATTTCCCCCCTCTCCAATATCACTGTCGTTCATATCAAGACGTAATCTTAACTGACCGTGTTGTGGTCTGTATTGACTTAAACTTTGATGTAGTGAAAAGCAGGTTGAGAACACCTATCATCGGCAGCTTTTTCATTCCACACTACATTTGATTTCATGAATCATACCTTTCAAAACAGCTGTGTGACCAACTACATACTCAAATAATTTTATCAGTTATAGAACAAATGTTTGCATATAAGAGAAGCAGATATCATGTTAGTACTATCTCTAATATGTAAATCCCACTCACAAATTATCCAGTAATCCTGTAGAAGGTACTGTATGAACAAATGTTAATCATATAAATAAGAGTGTACATGTATCACTGAACATTTTTCCTTGTGTAACAATGATTTTGTTCCATTATTCATGTCATTGTGATATTTCTATGATGTGCTGAACAGGGAAGTTGGTTAGTGAAAGAGATATAAACCTGGATGTCACTGTGGCTTCATCCATTTTCTTAACTATTAGAGCTTCCTGTGTCAAAGTGTGCAAATTTGGCTACAAAGATATGTACAGAGGGCTAATCTGAAGTATATTGCACAGCATACATGCAGGGTAACTCACTCAATTGTACATTTAATTTTGTCTTTACATCTGTATCCAGGTTTATGCCAGTAATTGTGTTTACATTTTATGGGTGCCTCACATCGATAAGCTGTTGCTTCCCTCTATTAAAGAAATCCATAAACATCACGTGATTTATTTCATTCTATAAGATCTCTTTTATCTACTGTTCTTCAAAGCAAAGCTATTTAATTCAGGAACAAATAAACTTGGAACATAAATAATCTGACAGCTGCATAAATTAATTGGAAGTTTTAGAATTGTTTAGATTAGAAACTTTTTAGTGTTTACTGCATTTCATTGAATGTCTTGTGTGAAAACAATCCAAGATCTGGATAGAGAACTAGAATGGATTGGAGAAAGGCATGCAAAACAAGTGAAGACAAATTACAGCCATCTGACAGCAGTCTTTACTGAGAAAGCAAGTTGTTGCACAACAGCAAACTGTGCAGTTTGAATGTTTAGTTGTTTCCAAAGATGCATCCATTAGTTTTGGTATCTCCCATTTTATGCTTACAGATCATACTTCAATTTTGACACTGTCCAGGTGATACTTTGGCTCATTAGATAGATTTACCTTTTCGGTTCTGGTGTGCCATACAAGAACCTGAAAAAAGTTTAATAAAAAAAAAATTAGTTGTGTGTTATCCCAAAAAGGCAAATTCCTGTACTAAAACTGAAATTAATACCTTTGTGCAGTTGTTGGCTTTTGGTTCCAGTTCTTCTACTGTTGTAATTTGTCTGAGAAAATCAGATTCCTGCATTCCAGGTTGTGATCCATGACGTCTGAATATAGCTTTAGGATTGGCTAAAATCACCTGAAGGCTCACAGCAAACCCTTTGTGTAAAGCAAATGTTGTTAAATCGTTAAAATCAAAGTTATACACGTCATACCTTTTTCATTTAGATTTAAAAAATCATCTCTGTCTCTCTCTGGCTAACTTGAATTTTATAAACAGATCCCTGCATTGTGCAGTGGGATATAATTTCACTTATGTGGTTGCCTCACAGTTTATGCAGCTTATTTTTCATCCCACAAAGCTGCTTTGTCTTATTCTGAAAAGCAACTAGCTATGCTTCTCCATATCTGTTTCACTCCTTACACATTTTGTTTCAATGCAAACAGTAACATTTAATGTAAGAAATTGGAATTTACATACGATGAAAAGCTTGCCGGGTGGGAAAATGAGATTTAAAAGTAACAGACCAACCAATTTTCTTTCTTCAGACACCACCTTTTTAATTAACTGTAGTTAACCAGAGGACAAAATAAACTCAGCTTAGTGAATTTCACATGCAAATTTGTTTTTCATTGATATCATGAATGGATATCACTTCTAGTAACACACATAATAACTTAGCCTTTAATCACTAACATTTTTAAAAAAAAGTTTGAAAGAGGGTGGTAGAGAAACATTCTTAGTGCGCTGTTTAGCAACGGGTACCCTTGTGGTGGGTGGGACATCAAAGGACATGAGTTCTAGGATATGGACAAGACTTGCTAAAACTAGAATACTGCTGCTTGTCTCTTTTTCTCTCTCTCAGATGCATAGCTCATTTGTTGCAATTGGTGCATCTGAATGCAGAATCTGGGTGATTTGTTTTAGTTTCAGAGGGGTGCTTCCATTTGTGCAAGCACATTGCACATCACACAATTTCTCCCACTAGCTTTTGCAAAACAGTTTGCAGAGCATTGCCTTTGACAATATTTCTAAGTGCAATTTGGAATCCCCTCCATATTTGAGCTAAATCATTGTATGTTGTGCAATCAGAAAGGAATCTCTGATATCTTAAAATGGGATAAAAGAACACCCTATTAGTAATGTACATAAAAATGTCATTCCTGCCCTTTTTAACCTGAAACAGGACTCATACGGATTCAATATTACAGGCCACACTCACTTGTGGGATGTAGGACATAACCTGAGACAGAGCATGTTCAGGAGCCATTTCCCTCATTAACATATATATCCGAAAGTAAGGATTTGGGGAGGGGGTATCTTTCATGAAAGTCCATGCTGAGATTGTCTTAGAGGCACCCTGGAACCAAATCAGTTAACTTTCTTCTTAACTCTATCCTAAAGATTTTAGATCAGGCTGTTTAGGAATTCAGACCCAGTAATGCAAGGGTGAGGAAGATGTTGTTAGACTCCATCTCCCATCAGCCCCAGCTAATGTGGCCAATGGTCAGTGATGATGGAAGTTGTAGTTCAACAACATCTGAAGAGCCACAGATTCCTCACTCCTGCAGTACTTAATGGTGTTTGCATTAGGCCCCGAAAGTGGTTTGAGAGCCTATAGGATACATTTGGCTGGTCTCCAATAAAACTATAATGCTGAAGAAAGTACATTTGTGAGTGCTTAATGGTCAGGATTAGCAGCAGAGTCTTTGCAATGCCATATTAATAAAGCACTTATTCTAACTATATTTCAAAATAAACTGCAGTGACTAAGAAGGGCAGAAAATTGGGTTCAAGTAAAATCTTAATTTGGTCTGAAACTTCAGACTACAGCGCTGTCTAATTTTTGTTAGGAAAAATAATCCACTTAGCTCAGAGCTAGCGTATTTTGTAAGAATACATCTGTAAGATATTGCCACAGAGTTATACTAGGCAAGCTACTTACTTTGGACTGACAAGTCTAAATACCTTCTATACATTTTACTGTACCACAGATTTATTTTTATTGTATTCCTCCAAGGCCTTTAAGGTGGCATACATGATTCTCTCCCTCTCCTTTTCAAACATTAATATATTCTAGTCAACTGAATTATATAGTTAATATCATTCAGTAATAGTTTTAAGGAAGGGCAATTTTAATGTCTTAATGGTGATGGGTGTCGAGAGAAACTAACCAAAGCTGTTGTGCTCTATAGAAGATAAACATCTTTCCGTACTCTGGTATGAAATGAGTTGTCACCTGACCCTAAAACAGATGTGCCCTTTGTGGATCATAAAAGGCTGAAGAGGAAGTATAGAGGAGGAACTGGGCATTGCTTCCTGGTAATGTGGGCAGAGGGAGAGTTGACTAAAATAGAATGGAGAAGGGGAAACGGAGAAACTAAGCCGAGGGGCAACATTTATAATGTTCTGTTGCACCCATCTGATAATCTTTCAAAGTACTGCACGATTCATTCTGATCAAGTCAGAGGATGCTGTTCAGCTTGTTACAATGGGATATAGCCAAGGACCAGGCAGACCAACGCTCTGTGTCTAGCCGAGATCTTAATTTAGATAAAGCAGATGGAATACTGTGACAAATGTCCACATAAAGGCAGCCATGTGACTTGCGGTTGTGATAGTTTAGAAAACATCTGTTAGTAGCAGGGATGGCCATGGGTTTAACTTTCCTTACCCCGAAGCTGCTATTTGCCCTTAGAGGGAAGTTCTCATTATAGCTCAATAAAGGTTACCACACACCTAATGCACATATGCAATTTCTTACATCAACCAGCAAGTGCATTTGTTTCCTACTCTCATGGTGATTAAATTATCAATAGCATTCTGCATATGAACAAGGTTATTGTCCCCTTTCCCAGCTTCTGTTGTAGGAGGACAAACAACTAAGATCTCAACAACACATCTTGGGGCAGATTTGCAGGACTGGGCTGCTATTAGACCCTCTAGAATAACAGGTGGAAATTAGTATTTGAGGTTGAGTATCTGAGGTTGTGGAACAAGGCACTATCCTAGAGAATAGGTAACTCTTCAAATCTGATAGAAGTTTTTATTCCTGGAGCCTAGAGATCAGCAGTGTTGCAGCAGCTGAAAGAGAACCAAGGAGAGTCCCTTTCCTGCTTTGTATATGGATATTCTGAGGCAGGAGGGAGAACAGATGTATAAGCCTTTAAAGTTGTTTCCAGAAGATTCTGCCTAGTACCAACCTCTACAAGAACCACCTTTTCCATTCTTGGTATGAGCAGTCAGAGTTGAACAGATTTGAGGACTGATATTGGAGGGCTTTAAAAGAGGATTAGACACATTCATGGAAAATAAGACTATAAATAGCTACTAGCCTCAATCGCTGTGCTCTGCCTCAGAGGCAGTATGCTTCCTAATACCAGTTGCTGGAAATCACAAGAGGGGACTGAACTCTTGCACTCAGGTCCTGCTTGTGGGCTTTGCACAGGCAACCGATTGGCTACTCTGAGAACAGGATGCTGGACTAGATGGGCCATTGGCCTGATCCAGCAGGACTCCTCTTGTGTTCTTTGTTTCTGTTTATTTTTGCAGAGTAAACTTTAAAAATTCCCACTTGGCATTAAGCTTCTTTCAATATAATTATGTTCTGCTGAAAAAGCTATACCCCATTTCAAAGTAAACGGTTTTTTGAACTAAAATTAGGCCAATTACCTATCAAAAAAGGAAAAAGATGGATGATTTTATGGTTGTTACAAATTCTGAAAACAGATTGCCAGTAGACAGCCAGATATTATTTCTATATTCCATATCAAAACCTTCCAGACCATAGCATCTTCCCTATGGATCAAGCTCTAATTATCTACTAATGATCGTGGGTTGGATCCAAACTTGCACTCAACAGAGTTCTGCTCATGCTGGAGGAAGATGTTGTTGTTGTTGTTGTTATGTGCCTCCAAGTCGACTACGACTTATGACGACCCTATTAATCAGTGACCTCCAAGAGCATCTGTCGTGAACCACCCTGTTCAGATCTTGTAAGATGACTTTTGCCAATTCCCCCTATAGCCCCAGCACCACCTGAAAATACGCTACAGAGGGTAAGGAATCCTCCCAAATGTCATGAGGTGCAGCCCAGAAGGTTTCAGAGGGAATAGCCAAAATCACCTCCGTACATCCGGTGGAGACCTGCTGCTGGAGCTCATCCCCTTGTGTCAATGGAAGGAGGCATTTCTTTTCATGGAACAGACATTCTGGATTCAACCTATTAATTTCATGGCATCTTGTGAAGATATCGTTGCAGAGCAGAACAGAAACAAGCAGAAGGTTTTCTGCATGTAATGTTGGATTGCATTCATGATTCTCTGTGCTTTTGGCTCTGCAAATAAACACCGCATTAGAATGACAGCATCAACTAAATAAATACGTGTTTCTGAGCCAACAAAAGTGCAAACAGAGCAGATACCCACTGACTAGGCTGTTATATTCTATGAGCTGCTGTGCTGCCACTGCAGCCATACAATAGTGGACACGACTGCCATTGGTGCCACTGAGTCCAAATTCCAGCAGTTGTGCAGAATGTTCCTCTTCCTGTGCTGTGCAGCTATATGATCTGCAGACCTTACTCAGGTCTGAAAGGGGCTGGCAAAGGAGGTAGGGCCACTGCTAGTCAGTGTAGGCAATAATGAGCAAGATGAACCATTGATCTGACTTGGTAGGAGGGAGCTTGCTATGTTCCTAACTGGGAGTTTAATGAACTGACATGCCTATTACATAGCTTGTAATATAACTAACAACCTCGACTAAAGAACTTTTTCATGCTAACTACATGTCTCTTATAAAAACCAAGGGAATATGACCTTTAAAAGTGGGCTAATTCAGAAACCTCTTGGATAGACAGAATAGCAGTTCTAAAAACGTATGTTTTTCATTGCTTCCTAAGACGCATTATTGTATTTATGGGCTGTGTGTCTGTATTGTGGGTACTTCTATTACATGTTTGGCTTGCTTCATATTTTTTTAGCATGCATCTACCTGCAGCATTATGGTGTTGGCATAAATTAGTACATGCAATACCCACAGGGTTTTTTGCCTCTGTATCCCTTTTCAAGGCAGAAGAGAACTCTTGGGTGGGCAGCAATTGGCCGCTACCTTATTATAAATAAATAGTCTCAAGCAATGTATTTTCATGTGCAGTGGGATATCAGAAAAACAGGTAAAAGGGAACTAAAAAGGGCCAGGGACCAGCCAGAAAATGGGCTTTTGTTTCAGATGCTACATCATGTGTGTGGAACCTTTGGCCCTCCAGGTGTTGTTGCCCATGCTTGCTAGGGCTGATAAGAGTTATAGGTTAGCAACATCTGGAAAGCTGAAGGTCTCCCACTCCTGTGCTTCAGCCACACTTTCGCACTGATATAAACAAAAATGATTTGTTCGGATCCTTAATTCTAGAAAGATTTTATACACGGCAGCGGAGGCTGTTCTATTAGGGCAAGCAGGCTCAGCCCTACCAAGTGAAATGCCCAGCCATTTTTTAAGTTTCTCCAAAAATCTCAAAGCCACACTCACAGGGGCTTTTGGAAAGTTGGAAGGGGAAGGATGTCGTAAGCCTCCTCTCTCCCATGCCCCATTTCCTTCCACATCTGCAAGTGTGTTTGCCCACAAGAGTTTTGGAGAGGGGGCTGGCTGCCCTCCTCTCCTGTGTTTGCCCAGGAGAGCTGTTGGAAAGTTTGGAGGTGGTGGATCACTGCTCTAGTCCAGCTTTTGTTCCCCTTGCTATGGCTGCAATCCTAACCCCATTTACCTGGGAGTAATTCCCAATGGTCATACTTTTGACTAGACATGGTTAGGATTGCACTGTGAGGTGGTGACTTGCCCAAATGCAAACAATGTTCTTTAAAAGGTAAAGCTGCAATCCTAGTCCTACTTACTTGAGGTAATACCTGAATGCAATAAAGCTTACTTCTAAGTAGACATGGTTAGGATTACACTGTAAACTAGCGACTTGACCAATTAGAAACAGGGTTGTCAGTTCTCTCTCTCTGCATTAATAAAGTTTGCAGTACAGTCTTACACCTATGTTTAAAAAGTAAGAGCATCAAATCACCACCCTCCCCCCCAGCATCCTCTCTGCTGCATCCAAATCCTATTTGGTGATGGTAAAACCTTATCATTTCTATGCAGTCAATTTGAGCAAGGCATAAGTTAGTGAGTGACAGAGACACACAGACCTTGCAACAGCCATTTTGTGTTAGGCCACACTAGGGTTGCCCGGTGTCTGGTTTTCACTCAGAGACTCTGATCATTGGGGGTCCACTCCAGGTGAGTCACCTTAATCTATTCTATGGACTCTTAGCTTTCATTTTTTAAAAAATTAAGTTTCTAGGTGGTCTGGTTCAAGGAATATACACCAAAATGTCAGCCCCCCCCACAACTTCTATTGGAAGCCGGCTGTTCTAATCGCCACCCTTTCAGGTTTTTAGCCAATAAGTGAAGTCAGGGTTGTGATTGACACGACATTTGCTGACCCCCAGGCAACAGCTAGAACCTACTGCAAATCTGGAAAACAGTTTCCTTTTCCCGTTTGTCTGCACATCAGAAGTTGAGTGAGTGTATAATATGTTATATTTTCTAATTATAAGCAGTCAAACAAGTTTAAATTTTACTGAGCTGTTGAAGAGGGCAGTTTATTAGTCTAATTCATAGCCTGTTTTGAAAACCTTCCCAATATGGAATTTTAATCCATTACCCACTTATCTAGGAGTAAAGCTGCAATGCTAACCCACATACTTGGGAGTAAACCTCATTAAAATCAGTAGGGCTTACTTTTGAGTAGACCTTGGTTAGGCTCTTGCAATCAATGGGACTTTTGAGTGAACATAGCAAAGGATTATGTTTGTGTGTGTTGTAAATCTTTCTCTCCCCCTCCAATCCTTTT
This sequence comes from Rhineura floridana, assembly GCF_030035675.1. Taxonomy (NCBI): domain Eukaryota; kingdom Metazoa; phylum Chordata; class Lepidosauria; order Squamata; family Rhineuridae; genus Rhineura; species Rhineura floridana. The sequence goes on from NC_084483.1 coordinate 58,721,700, forward strand.
CTTTAAAGCAATGAGGCAGGGCTTACTTAGAATTATTAGAATTAGAATTTATTACCTGCCCTTCAGCCAATGCTTTATTTGGTAGGAAACTAATACTTTTTTTAATGTTCTGCAATGACCAACTGGTTTTGACAATAAACTATTATATGGGGTGTATTTATTTTTACATCTCCAGTGTGTACTTATATGGAATCTTTCCAACAACCCTGTGAGGTAGGGTTGGAAACCAAGGCAGCTTACAACAAGAATTCAAACCACAAAACAAGTATAAAACAGTTGCAAAACAGCTTAAAGTGGCATGATTCTGAATTTTGGATTGGGTGAGTGAAGTTTCTTATCATTTGAGGTTGCAGTCCTATGTACACTTCCCTGTTTGAATACACTGAACACATTGAGACTTGCTTCTGAGTAAATATGCATAGGATTGCACTATAAATATATTTACAGGTTGTGTAAATAATAAACATCTTTGACAGGCATGCTTATATAAATATTTCTTCATACTATGTCTCAACATGTATCTGATTTCACACTATGGTTGGCTGTACATTACTATTTCCTCTACGTTTTAAGTGTGCCTTTCTTGCTTGGGGTGGTCATGGTCACCTTTCATTGTTTTCACCCTGAGGGGCAGATTAGGCTGAGAGATGGTGAGTAGCCCATGGTCACCAAGTACTTTGTAGCTGATTTCCATTTTAAAAATAATTAAAATGATTAGGCAGCAAAGTTTATGAAGTAATGCAGATCCACATAATACATTTAAAGCACATCCAACTCCTACTAGGCTGCTACTGGGAGGAAGGGCAGGATATAAATTTAATTAATTAATTAATTAACAACAACAACTCCTCATATTTAAAGCACATGACTTCCTCAAGGAATCCTGGGAAGTGTAGTTTCCCCCTGACAGTTATAGTTCCCATCACTGTTAACAAACTATAGTTCCCATGATTCTGTGGTGGGATTCATGTGCTTCAAAAGTATGTTAAATGTGTGTTAAATGCATGGTGTGTGGATCTGCCCTAGGTATGTTGTACATTCGTTAGTGTCGGAAGGCAGAGCTGGGGTCCCAATCCCGGGGAGCTGGATCCCGGAGAGTTGGGAGAAGAGTATTCGGATGGATGGCAGAGGGAAGGGGGAGGAACTTCCCCCCTTTGGAGCGAAGACGAAACAGAGGAACTGCCAGTGATAAGGTCGCTTAGCAACGGGGAGCCTGAGCCCTCCCTGGACATTCTCACGCCTCCCCCTCTTTCAGGCTCAGAGCAAGAGGGGAAAGAGGGAGGGCTGCTCACAGCCAAAAAGCGGGGAGGCATTTTACCATCAGCCCCTTCCCTATCCCCCATCCTGGAATCGGAAACTTCAGAAGAGGAGGGGGTGATGCTTCCCCCCTCACCGCGCACACGCAGACAGCTGAAAAGTCAGGAGAGAAGGGGGGAAGGCGGGCAGTACCTGAGGGGCAGTTAAGGAGGAGCGAAAGATTGCGCGCCCGTTTGGCCCCTTCTTAAAGAACAGGCGCGAAGAAGTCCCTTGCTCTGTCAACTTTCTCCCAATGCCGCAGGACCTGTATCCCTGTATTGCTTCATGAGAAAACGCAGTCTTTGTTTGGACATTACCCTAATAAAACACAAATTAACTACAGCCGTTGGTCTGGTTCCTGAGTCACATCCTGGGCCTGACAGTTAGTGGATTGAAAAGAGCAATTTTAAAAGATAATTTTTAAACAAGGGAAGGGCTGTAGCTCAGTGGTAGGGCATCTGCTTTGCATGCAAAGGTCCAAAATTCAATCTCTGGAAAAGGCTATTGCTTGGAATCCTGGAGAGCCAATGCTAGTCCATGTTATCAGTCCTGAGCTAGATGGTGCCAAATGGCCAGAGTTGGTATAAGGCAGATTCCTTTGTTCCTAAAAGGGCCACAGTGACTCTGAAATTTATTTATGTATTTTACTTACAACATTTATATACAGTAGGGCCCCGCTTCTCGGTGCCCCACTTTTTGCCATTCCGCTAGTACGGCACCAGACTCCAGTGCTCCAGCTGATCTCGCTGGAGGAGGGGAAGATCAGCTGTAGTGTGCTACAGCTGATCTTCTCTGCCTCCAGTGCGATCAGACCCTCACACTACAGCTGATCCTGCTGGAGGAGGAGAAGATAGGCGGGTTAGGTTCCACACCCCCGCGCTACAGCTGATCCGCTTTTCGGCAGGGGTCTGTAACCTAACCTGCCATATGAGTGGGGCCCTACTGTACCACTTTATTGTAAAAAACCTCAAAGCGGTTTATGGAAGGAATTAAAACAATAAAATTATTGACAAAAACAGTTAAGAACAGGTGTTTAAAAACATTCAAAATAATAAAACCAACAATGAGTTAAAAATAGGTAAAAAGCATAATAGCTTAACCAAAAAATGTTTTTAGCAGGTGTCAAAAAGAGTACAATGAAGCACCTGCCTAATGTCAATAGGCAGGGAGTTCCAAAGTGTAGGTGCTGCCACAATAAAGGATCAATTTCTTACAAGAGCGGAACAAGTACTATGTGGCACCTGTAATGTGGAAAGCACACCTTGAACTTGGCCTGGTAGCAAATCGACAACCAGTGCAGATTTCAGGCACAGATATTATGTGCTGACAGCGTCTCACTCACGTCAGCAATCATGCGGCAGCATTCTGCACTAACTGCAGCCCCCGGGCCAGGTTGTGCTGCATGGGGATTTCTGTCACCTTGGCTGACTGGCTGACAGGTTTTTTTAGTTTTGGGTTTTGGTTAGGAACCCTGACTGGTTGCAGGATTCTGAGTTTTCTGCCTTACAGGAATCTTCTTGTGGTTGGTATGGTATTGCATTTAGGAAATCATTTTTTTTCTATTTGCATTTCATTTACATCTGACCTCACTCCCTTACATCCATAGAAGCAACAACAGTGGGTCCATGTGCTCAGCTCAACCCCCTTAAACCCACTGATGATGCACCTTGTTGTTTGCATGATTGTTTGTTTCTTGCCCAGTAGTGGTAAAAGAGAATTCATAAACTGGGAAGTGTAGCTTCAATTCCTGTTGTTTCAAAGCTACTGCCTATGAAGGTAGACCAAACCATGTGTGTTTTCTCTCTGTCAATTATTACTCACTGGAATTGTGTTGGTTGTCAAAGTCAGTTTATAGCAGCCCGCAGGAAAGGGGCTTAACTCTTACGCATTTCCCAAACCTCTCTCTGCAGTGAAGGGTCAAATCTGTAAGCCACATTAAAAGGCAGAGGCAGGGCATTCCAGGCAGGGGGTTGCCACACCTGCTTGGATATGGATATTTTTGCAGAGGATCCCTAGTCAAGCTTTACCAACAGCACGATCCAAACCATATCTACTCAGAAGTAAGTCCTGTTGAGTTCTATGGGGCTTAGTAAGTGTGCTTAGAATTGCAGCCTTCAGAGGCATCCATCTTTACTCCTGAGTGCTCCCATCTAACATCTCCACAACACGAGGCTCCCTTCTTCCTACAATCACCTTCTGGTGACTGGCCTGGCCTGAGGGCACTTCAGCCCTTCTTGCCAGAAGCAAGTAGGCTAGATTAAATGTTCCCTACCCAGGCTCCCTAAACAGGTGAGAAGGAATTATCCCATCACTTCAGCTAGACCTAGGAATACCCTCATTTAGCTAAGATTTCTATCTTAATTTCCAAACAGAGAATTTTTTTGTTAGTGGTATGCTCCAAGCAACTTTGGTTGATGCTTAACATACCATGCTTAATGACATTACTAGAGCCCAGCCCTGAAATCTCAAGGTTTGGGATGTTTCTGACCTGGCAACTTTAGGCCACACCTTGAGGCGGCCATTGTGTGAATGGTGCCCATGGCACTTTTTCAAAAACCCGAATGCATTCCTGGACTAAAAAAGGTTGGCAACCACTGTTTTAACTCATTATTATGAGATGAGCCAGCCTGGCTGCTCCCACCTGTCAGTGTTTTTAGCCAATGTGTGAAGTCAGAGCTGTGATTGATAAGTGAGTTGTTTGGATACCACACTATAAGAACCTTTGGCCACATCTACACCAGACATTTATTCCACTTTAAACAGCCCTGGCTTTCCCCAGAGAATCCTGGGAAGTATAGTTTGTGAAGGGTTCTGACAGCTGTTAGGACAGCCTTTCCCAACTAGTGGGCCACCAGATGTTGTTGGACCACAACCCGCTCAGCCAGCATTGCCAATGGTCAGGAAAGATGGGGTCCAACAACATCTGGTGGCCCACTAGTTGGGAAAGGCTGTGTTAGGAGATACTCTATTCCCCTCACACAGCTCCAATTCCCAGAATTCTCTGGGAAGAGGGGCTGACTGTTAAACCACTCTGGGTATTGGAGCTCTGTCAGGGGAATAGAAGTGTCCTAATAACACTCAGCACCCTTCACAAACTACACTTCCCAGTATTCTTTGGGGAAAACCAGAACTGTTTAAAGTGGAATAAATGTCTGGTGTGGATGTGGCCTCTCTCTGCAGAAATTAGTCTATAACAGTTTAAAATCCTGCTAGTTATCTCAGTTGTTTTGGCATTGGGGGAGAATGTTGGAAACTGGGAGCAGGTTCGTTTTTACTGAGTAATTAGGGAAAGTACTGATTGTATGCTTTTCCTTGCTATTTTACCAGTAAAAGTAAAATAGCAAAAGTTGTTTTTAAAAAATGAAAGTGAATCATTCTGCTTTCCATAGTCCCCTGCCCCTAGTGGCTACAGGCCTAAGATTATTTATTTATTTATTTATTATTTGATTTATATCCTGCCCTTCCTCCCAGCAGGATACTTAGGAATCAATCCCCCGTGTGCACTAACTTGGAAGTAAGATAAGCTGAACACAAGTGGGAGTTATATTATTATTATTATTATTATTATTATTATTATTATTATTATTATTATTATTATTATTATTATTATTATCTAAAATTTATTCGACGTCTATCTGGCAGGACAACCTGTCACTCTAGGCGACATACAAAGGAATAAAAATACAAAAACAACATATCAAAATATAAATCAACAGGTACATAATAAAAATATGCAATAATCAGACCAGATTAAGATTGCTTTAAGCCTTCAAGCTGTATGAATTTGCAGGGGGCAGGCAGAAAAACATGGTTCTTTACTGTACAAAGATGCTTCACTCTGGCTGAAGAAACCAAAATTTGATGACTACAATACAAGCACTAAGTACCCTTTTGCATTTTATTCCTCCTATATCTCCACAACAGAGGGGCTGTGTGTATGTGTGTGTAAATATATACCTCTGACTTTAGCATGGCTTGAATGTAGCATATGGTATAACTGTGAGAGCCTCATCAGTCACTTCACCCAGTTTTGCCTCTTGTGTACTTTTTGCTTAAGGCCCTGCCCACCTTTGCTCTTAGCCCCACCCACCACTGGCATGCAGTCCCCAGAAGGTTAACCCCAAAGTAAAGCAGCCCTTGGGATGAAAAGATTACCCATCCCTGCTTTAAAGTTTAATCCAAGGCTTCTCAGATGTTGTCTGTGAGAGTTGATGCTCCTAACAAATTACTGCACAGGGGACACTTCCATGTAGGAGTTTATGTGAAACCTGATCAATAAATGCTAATATGTATGATAAGCCTACAACACATAGGCTGTGCGGCATGTGCATTAGGGGGAGGATCAAATTGCCCAGAATGCATGCAGAATGAGAAACTTGCTGTTAGGATTGCTGCATGTAACACTCCAGATTTATGTTTCAAGTTGGTTCCTACACAGAATCCACCTTAAAGTGGACCCCCACAACTCTACTTATATTTCAAATGTTGACTTTTAATGTGCTGATATATTGAATATACCAAACCATGTCCAAATCCTAACTCAGTAAAAAATTGCCAACATGAGCCAGGGCTTGGCAAATTACTAGACAACAACTGGATCACTTGCAAAAGCAAATTTCACACACTTAAAAAAAAAACTTAAAAAAAATCCCAATGGAGTTAACAGCCTTTTTAAAAAAGAGTCCCTCATTCTAGCAGAAAAGGAAATGGATAGCCTAAAACAGGACACTACCCTTTGGTTATGTGTCTCATTAGCAATGCTTATCTCCCAGTTAGGAAATTATGGATTTATATTTACGTTCATATACATTTCACTTTTATCTATTTTTTCTCAAATCTATCCACATCTGCCACCTATAAACTAGTGCTGGAGGAGAAAGTATCAGTAGGTTCCTAATCACTATTTTAATTGGTAAACATTTTAAATAAAACCTTAAATAAGTCAAAAATGTCATTAGCAGTGTGTGCATAAATATCATATCTGAGTTATCTACATCACTTCCTGCTTACTAGTTCTATAGCGAAGAGGGAAGTATAGGATTTTTTTTCAGAGCAGAAGAATAACATCATCTGCAGGAGTACCAGGGGAACTGACAGACGCTCCTTGCAAGGGAATAAGGCTTTCAAGTTGTGGAGACTTGATTCTTCTTTCCTTTCATGGAGTTTCTACTTCATTCCAGAAGTTTAAATGGAAACATTTCTTTACAAGATTGTTTGCCTTTCTAATTAAAGTTTGTGTTTCAGTCAGCTGAAGCCTTTTTGTTAAAACTCACTGTGTTTTACAAGCTGAGCCTATGCAACCAGAAGACCTTGTGGCTGATCAGCAATGGGAAGCTAGGTCTCCCTAGCTAAAGTCCGACCGGTTAACTAGTACACCACCTTTCGCAAGCTCACTATACAATGACAGTAACCTGTCGTCCTGTCCTAATACCTTGTATATTGCAATGCACTCCTACTACGTGTGTGTATATATGGATCAACACAGATGCCTATGTTATTATTTTTACTCTACTTGGAAGCATGACTAGAGAAACCACCCTGATGAGCGCCTGAACTTCAAGCTGTACTGTACCACTACACCACTGCTCCTCACTACCACTACCCCATTCTAAAACACATTCATGGCTGAGAGGGACAGAGCTGCCTCTATATCAAAAGCAATTCAACCAGCACTTAAAATGCATATGGTGTATTCCACAGACTGGACACGCATGTAGGCTAATAGCGAGACACAGCAATGCAGGCACTAACTGCACAACTGAAGATTGATGAGATTAATTTTTGAAGCTTTTCTGCCTCCATGGTTGCTTGTCACTTTCTCCCTTAAGCATGGTGTTTCAAACTGTACCTGCCTACAAGCTATCACAGTCATCACTTTCTGTTGGTTTGTGTGAAATGATGCATTTCACAATGAAGTAGCATTTTTTGCACTTGAACTATCCGATGGGGCTTGTTTTCCTATGCACAGTGTGATGCTCATGCAATGAAAGATGCTAACTGTCTACAGGAATTAATGAAGATACAGAGAAGAAAGTCAGTCAAGCATTTGAACAGAAATACCACACAAAACTCAAATAAATGAGAGTGTTTTGCTATTATTAAAAAGTGAGGTACATTAGTATAGAGCAGCAAGCTTCATAAAAGGGTTAAAGATGAGAAGACATGTTCATTTGCTTCAAATACTTGCTCATTTTTTAATGTTGCTGATTTCTAATGCTGCATGCATTCTATAAGCAGCCACAAACACAATATGCATTTTTAACACGCGCAGTCAGAAAGTTTAACAGTACACACTTGCCTGGTGTCCTATGCCATGTGGTACCTGTTGTGCAACCTGCTGCCCTCCAGATGCTGATGAGACTATAACTTCCATCATTCCTGACACCTGGCCATGCTGGCTTGGACTGATGGGAGCCAGAGTCCAACAACATCTGTAGGGCCCAAAGGCTCTCCTTCCTGCTATATAACTTCTTTAAATGGCTCACCCCAAATTCCTTCCTACCTTTGTTTCCATACCCTACATTCGTCCAGACACTCATATTCAACTTGACCAGTCCTCCTTCCTTCTGTATGAAATCTATTCACAGCCTCTGCTTTTATAGGCAGGGAAGAGAAAGACAGAGAAATCCCAAAGGACAATTTCCACAAGGGCAACATCATACCGCAGAATTTCTTGTACTCCTGATGGAGCTCTGCACAAGCAGTCCCCACCTATTCAGAGGGTCTATCAACGGCAGGGGGGAAGGTCCCACCCACAGCATGTAGGCAACAGCCTTTTGAGATAGGGTCAGAATGCTACCATATTGTTGCTTTCACAGTCAAGCAGCAATAATATATACATAAGTTAAACAAAAACATAGATCTGTCTATGACGATAGTAAAAATGAAGTGTCTCAATCCAGAAGCAGTGAGCACTTGCTCTCCAACTCTGGAGGCATTTCAAGAGGCAGCTGGACAGCCATCTGTCAGGTATGCTTTAAATTGGATTCCTGCATTGAGCAGGGGGTTGGACTCAATGGCCTTATAGGCCCCTTCCCAGTGGCGTACCTAGTGTATTTGACACCCGGGGCAGATCATTTTTAAACACCCCCCTCCTCTTAATAGTCCCCTCCCACCAAGACCCTCTGCAATTTTGAAGTGGTCCTTGGGAGGGAAAGGTTTGGGAACCCCTGCACTATATTTTTTCCCCCCATGAACTACAAACAGACATGTTTAAAAGTGGAAACATTTGACTCCTCTCTACTGGCATTCCCACAGTAACAACCTCAATGCGATTCCTGCCGCCGACCTCAAAATCGTCTTGGAATTTATTTAACAAGCTCCTAGCCCACTTAAACCATGCGCGGGGGGTACTTTATTTGCTTATATGATGGCATCACTGTGCCTAGTGCTTTACAGGGTACAAGAAGAGAGGTCCCTACCCCCGGGAGCTTCCAATCTAAAACTTCCACGGGGGCTGGGGAAGCAGAAGGCGCCTCGCGGAGAGTTACTTACAGCAGGGCAAGGGAACTTGCGGGGGGGGGGGAGATTGGCAAACCATGAAGAGCAAAAGCACACTGCACTTGCTCAGCCTCAGAGGCGCCTCTTTCAAATGGGAGGGCGCTCACTAGCATTGCTGATGAGAAGAAGCCGCTAGAGCCGGCCAGCCCCGCCGTAGAGCGCCCGCCCGGCCTGGAGCATGCGCTGCAGCCCCTCGTCCGAGGCCAGGTTGGCTGGCAGGCAGGCCCTACACATGCAGTGCTGGGCAGGTGGCATGCAGCTCGCCCTCCAGCTCGCCCAGGGCACCGGCCGAGCAAGCCACCAGCAGCAGGGCCAAGCCAGGTGCCAGCCATGGGGCCAGCAGGCATGCCATGCTCCGGCCCAAGCCCCACGAGGCACCTGTCATGATTAGGCTTGCCAGGTCTCCAGCAATCTGCCGGAGAGTCCGGCAAAAGGGGGCCGTGTCCGGCCTCCGGCTATACTTCAATTTAAAAGGTGGACCTCCGGCTTTTTATTGGCCCCCTCAGCCACGCATACGTTGGGCTGCGGCTGGCCGACTTCCGCTCTTTACAATTCAGGCAGGCAGGCCGCAGGCAGGACTTGAGCAGCCGACACAGTGAGGGAGGGACTCCTCCAGCAGCAGCCCCTGCCCGCTGCCGCCACCACCCACAGAGAGAACATACAGGTGGCCGGGGCCCGGGCGTGTGAGGGTGATCTGATGGCCCATGGGTGGGTGGAGGCGAGCGGTGGCAGCAGCAGAGGCTAGGCTGGGCCGGCCTGGCTCTGTCTTTCTTAGCCCCGGCCGGCCCGGAGCCAGTTCCCCGCCCTGGGGCTCAGGCTGCTGAAGTCTCTGGTGGGGGGGGGATCGCGATCGCGGCCGTGGCCACAGCCGCAGCCGCTGCCGTGGGTGGACTGAGGCGAGTGGTGGGGTGGCAGTGGAGCCCAGGCTGGGCTGGCTCCCTCTTAGCCCCGGCCAAGACGGGGGCCGGGGCCCATCCCATGCGGCTTGCGGCCTGCCTGGCAGCCTCAGCGCAGGAGCCATGGAGGGCAGGCCGGGGCGGCTCCTCCTCCTTAGTCCAGCCGGTTCTCCAGCTCCAGAAAGGACAGCCGACCGCTTCACCCCTCCTGCTGTTGGCGCCGCTGGGGGGGCCCATCGCGGCCGCTGCCACCCAGGGGTGCCCACAGCAGGAGGGGTGAAGCCGGCGGCCGTCCTTTCCGGAGCAGAGGAACCGGCTCCAGGGCTAAAAAGGAGCCAGCCCGGCCTGCCCTCCACGGCTCCTGCTGAGGCTGACAAGCCGCGACGCCCGTCTCCTAGCAACCGCTGCCGAGACAGGGCCGACGCGGCGGCCTGCAGGCTCAGCCTCAGCAGGAGCCGTGGAGGGCAGGCTGGGCCGGCTCCTCCTCCTTAGTCCAGCCGGTTCGGAGGTAGGCTGACCGGCCCACTTCTGGTACGTCTGTTAAGGAAGCTTGCTGAAAGGCTTTGAGGGCCTGTTTGGATGTCACACTCTCGCACCTGCAACTCTTTAACTTAATCTCAGGTGCTTGAAGCGCTGTTTATTGAAATAACTTTGCACATGCTCGGCGATACTGTCTTTACTTCTTCATTTCTGGGCTGAGCCGTGGTGGTGAAAGCATGTTTCTTGGGGTATTACTGTGCTTGACCCTTGCCTTAAACTAAAATTGGGGATTTGTTAGCTCGGGGCTGCCTCCATACAAATACATGGGCCATAAGAAGAGTAGAGTTAAGGGCAGAAAGGATTTGTTTCTGCAGGACTCCTGTGTTCTTCTCTCCTCTTTGTGTTACTGTGTGTTTTTAAGTGCTTCCATCCTCCAGGGACTTAATTATTTCTTGCCAGGTTAGATTTAAATCTGGCTGTAGAATTCCCGACTTTAGCTTCATATCTGAATTCATGTATTAAACTTTGCAAGACAGTCTATAGTCTGTGTTTTCTTCTCCCCTTCTTTTTTAAAAAAAAAGCTTTCTGTTATCTGTTGCTGTCTGCAAACCCTGAATGATGACAGCATGTGTACTACCAGCTGTCAGATGTTCAATATTATCAAAACAGAAAGAAACTGGCCTGTTTGAAAGCTGCATTTTTATAGAGCCATAATTTTATTAGAGCAATATGGCTTTGGCAACATTCCCCCACCCCTTTTTTTCTTATTTTTTAATTGCGGTTTCTACATACTTTAACCATAAAAAAGTAAATTGAACGATCTTTTTCTGGTCTAAAGTTAATTGTTGGCGAGTTAAAAGTACATCTTTAAGTCTGCAGGCTAGCACATAGGATGACATACACCTCAATCCTCTCCACTTTTATTCAAAAGTAGTTGTTACATATGGTTACAACCTTAGTATTGGGCATTGTAATAAAACATCCCAAAACATGATGATACACTGCTTCTTGAACAATTTGTTCATTGACCAGGGAAGGAAGGAGTCAGTTTACTTACCTGCCATGTGATCCCACTGAGTTTCACCATACTCCAAACTAGGTGGAATCCATGTTAAATGAAGAGTAATGTTGAGTTCAGCTTCAGCATCCCCCACCATGGTCAATGTATGTGCCCTACTTTTGTCTCTTGCATGATGTAGTTCCAAAAGTCTCAGAAGGTAGACTTGTTTAGACAACTATACTGGTTAATTGTGAGACTGACACTACTATAAAAGCTGTCAAATGCTCATTGTTGATAAACCATATTCAATTTCTTTAGTAATTTTTGTCTAATAATAACTTTTGCTTATAAATTGTTTTAAATTTTTTAAATTGTGTTTTAAATTGTTTTTAAAAGATGTGTTTTAAATTTGTATATTTGTTTTTAATGTTTTTAGTTACTGTAAACCTCCCAGAGAGCTTCGGCTGTTGATGGACTTTTTGATGAACTTTGCCTGGTTAAAAAGTTTGTGCCTGAGGTCAGAACATCTGATCTTCCTCTGGATGAGAAATGGGTGCAGTTGCTAAAGAGCATCAGATCAAGAATTCTGGTGAAGGTTGTCAGTGCAGTGTTTGCCATCCCAGTAAGCAATGCTTTCGTGGAGAGAGCGTTTTCACTAATGGGCAATGTATGGACTGACAACAGGAACCGTATGTTACCTTCCCTTGTTAAAGCAGAGCTTTGTGTCAAATTAAACTTTGGCATGAACTGTGCTGAGTTTTTTAAATATGTGAAGGAAGAACAAAGGTTGCTTAAAGCTTGTGTTTCAAATGAGTACAAATTCTAAACTCAGCCTGTTTAGTTATTTAACACCAGTTCCTACAGTGAAAGCACCTTGTTCATTCTTTCTGTTTTTCTTTTATAAAGAGTAATACTGTTTATAATGTTTATAATGGTTGAAAACATCCCTTGGATGTCATCCACTTCTCTTTTGTAAGAGAGATAAATGTCTAAAACCAGCTGCAATTTCATTGTTTCAGTGGGTCTCTACTCTAGTTGGGACTAGATTGATTGGTGATGTAACCTGCCTTTGTTCTCTTAAAGATAGTGTTTGTTAATAAAAAAATTGTTTGTAACCTGGTGCTATTGGTTTTATTTCTGTCACACTTTTACCTTTACCTTAATACTAGAGGTAATTGTATAATTGTATAATTGTGATTGCCAACTGCTTGCCTAGAATGCCCTCCCTTGTCCTTAACATGGCTGCAACCGTATCTACTCAGAAGTAAGTCCTATTTAGTTCAGATCTTGTAAGTTCAGGTCTGTGGCTTTCTTTATGGAATCAATCCATCTCTTGTTTGGCCTTCCTCTTTTTGTACTCCCTTCTGTTTTTCCCAGCATTATTGTCTTTTCTAGTGAATCGTGTCTTCTCATTATGTGTCCAAAGTATGATAACCTCAGTTTCATCATTTTAGCTTCTAGTGATAGTTCTGGTTTAATTTGTTCGGACACCCAATTATTTGTCTGTTTTGCCTAGAATGTCCTCCCTTGTCCTTAACATGGCTGCAACCGTATCTACTCAGAAGTAAGTCCTATTGAGTTCTATGGGGCTTAGTTCCTTAATAAGCATGTTTACAGTTGCTGCCTTCAGGGGCATCTATCTGTGCTCCCATCTAACATCTCTGCAACACTAAACTCCTTTCTTCCAATAATGGCCAAGTCTGAGGGCACGTAAACCCTTCTTGCCAGAAGCAAGTAAACTAGAAGGCATCAGAACTGCACCTCCCAAGAAATGTCCCTAATGTCCTAGTAAGAGTTCTACCTAGAAGTTGAAGGGTTACGCTGACCCTTTGGTATGTGTTGCTGTGGTTGGTATGGTATTGCATTTAGGGAAGCATCACTGTCTTTTTTCATTTTCTGTTTGCATTTCATGTACCTTTGACCCTCCTCCCTTACATCCATAGAAGCAACAACAGTGGTTCCATGTGGTCAACTAAACCCCTAAAACCCATTGATGATGTGCCTTGTTGGTTGCATGATGGTTTGTTTTTTGCCCACTAATGGTAAAAGAGAATTCACATATTTGAAAGTGTGGCTGCAGTTGTTGTTCCCAAGCTGCTGCCTGTGAAGGTAGACCAAACCATGGGTGTTTTTTCTCTGTCAATTATTACTCACTGGAATTGGATTGGCTGTCCAAGTGAGTTTATAGCACCCCACAGAGTAGACAGAAAGGGTAGAGAATCTTCTTTCTCTTACACATTTCTCAGACCTCTTTCTGAAGTGAAGGGTCAAATCTGTAAAGAAGTTTGGAGCAGCCACATTAAAAGATAAGGGCAGGGCATTCCAGGCAGGGGGTTGTCAACCCTGCTTGGATATGGATGTCTTTGCAGAGGATCCCTAGTCAAGCATTACTAACAGCACAATCCAAACTATCTACTCAGAAGTAAGTCCTGTTGAGTTCTATGGGGCTTAGTTCCTTAATAAGCATATTTATAATTGCTGCCTTCAGGAGCATCCATCTGTGGTCCCATCTAACATCTCTGCAACACTAGGCTCCTTTCTTCCAATAATGGCCTGGCCTGAGGGCACGTAAACCCTTCTTGCCAGAAGCAAGGAAGCTAGATTAAATGTTCCCTAAAGGTGTTGAACTGTGACTTGGGAGACCAGGGTTCAAATCCCCACACAGCCATGAAGCTCACTGGGTGACCTTGGGCCAGTCACTGCCTCTCAGACTCAGAGGAAGGCAATAGTAAACCACCTCTGTCTGAATACTGCTTACCATGAAGACCCTATCTGGGATCAACTTGAAGGCAGTCCATTTCCATTTTGCATCACCCTAAGCTTGTGAGAAAGAATGACCTTATTTTACACCCTATTTTAGGTAAGATTTCTATTTTAATCTCCAGAGAATTTTTTTTGAATGGCATGCTCCAAGCAATTGTGGTTGATACAATGTATCATGCTTAATGATATCACTAGGGCCCGCCCCGTGATGTCACTAGGGCCCGCCCCGTGACGTCACTAGGGCCCGCCCCGTGACATCACTAGGGCCCGCCCCGTGACATCACCAGGGCCCGTCCCATGACATCACTAGGGCCCGCCCCATGACATCACTAGGGCCCGCCCCATGATGTCACTAGGGCCCACCCCATGATGTCACTAGGGCCCACCCCCATTTTCTCAGGTTTTTGGATGGCTCCGACCTGGCAACCCTAGTCATGATGCACACACCTTGGCTCAGGCCACCGCCACCCGGCTCGGCCTCCATAGCTGCACATCCAGCTTCATAATGAACACTCCATCTTAGGGTTGCCAAGTCAGAAGTATTCCCAAAACTGAGTTTTTAGGGGCAGGCCCGAGTGATGTCATGGGGGCGGGCCTGAGTGATGTCACACGGCGGGCCCGAGTGATGTCATTAAGCATGATACATTAAGCATCAATCACAGTTGCTTGGAGCATACAATTAAAAAAAATATCTGATTGGAAATTAAGCTAGAAATCTTAGCTAAAAGATGGAGCCTGGGTAGGGAACATTTAATCTAGCCTACTTGCTTTCGGCAAAAAGGGTTTAAGTGCCTTCAGGCCAGGCCAGTCACCGGAAGGCCACTGTAGGAAGAAAGGAGCTTAGTGTTTTGGACATCTTAGATGGGAGCATTCGGGAATAAAGATGGATGCCCCTGAAGGCTGCAATTCTAAACTCACGCACTAAGGGACTATGCCCCATACAACTCAACAGGACTTACTTCTGAGCAGTTTGGATTGTGCTGTTGGTAAAGCTTGACTAGGGATCCTTTGCAAAGAGATCCATATCCAAGCAGGGTTGACAACCCCCTGCCTGGAATGCCCTGCCCTTATCTTTTAATGTGGCTGCTCCAAACTTCTTTACAGATTTGACCCTTCACTTCAGAAAGAAGTCTGAGAAATGAGTGAGAGTAAGAAGATTCTTACCTTTTCTGTCTACCCTGTGGGCTGCTATAAACTCACTTTGATAGCCAACCCAATTCCAGTGAGTAATAATTGACAGAAAGAAAACAGGCAGCAGCTTGGGAACAACAACTGCAGCCACACTTTCAAATATGTGAATTCTCTTTTACCACTATTGGGCAAGAAACAAACTGCCATGAAACCAACAAGGTGCATCATCAATGGGTTTTAGGGGGTTGAGCTGAGCACATTCAACCACTGCTGTTGCTTCTATGGATGTAAGGGAGTGAGGTTAAAGATAAATGCAAACAGAAAATGAAAAACAAAAGACAGTGATGCTTTCCTAAATGCAATACCATACCAAACACAACAAGATTCCTATGAGTGAGGCAGACAACGTAGCATCCCACAACCAGCCAGGATTCATAACCGAAAACCAGTTAATGCAGAACGCTGCGGCATGATTGCTGACATGAGTGAGATCCTATCAGCACATAATACCTCTGCTCTGAAATCTGCATTGGTTACTGATTTGCTACCAGGCCAAGTTCAAGCTGTGCTTTCCATGTTATGGGTGCCACATAGTACTTGTTCTGCTCTTGTAAGAAATCAGTCCTGTAAAGTGGCAGCATTTTGGATACTCTGTTCATAGGGTTTTCGTGGTAAGAGGTATTCAGAGGTGGTTTACCATTGCCTTCCTCTGACTTTGGACACATATCATACTTTGGACACATAATGAGAAGCCATGATTCATTAGAAAAGACAATACAGAAAAACAGAAGAGAGTACAAAAAGAGGAAGACCAAAAAAGAGATGGATTGATTCCATAAAGGAAGCCACAGACCTGAACTTACAAGATCTGAACAGGGTGGTTCATGACAGATGCTATTGGAGGTCACTGATTCATAGGGTTGCCATAAGTCAAAATTGACTTGAAGGCACATAACAACAACGAAGTGGCAACACCTACACTTTGGAACTCCTTGCCTATTGACATTAGGCAAACACTCCTTTTCAGCACCTGCTAAAATCATTTTTCTTTAGGCAAGCCTATCCACACATGTAAAAGCTATTGTGTTTTTAAATCTGTTTTTAACTCATTGTTGGTTTTATTAATTTGAATGTTTTTCAATGCATGTCTTTGTTTTTGCCAATAATTTCATTGTTCTAATTCTTTCTGTAAACCGCTTTGAGATTTTTTACAATAAAGCAGTATATAACTGTTGTAAATAAAATACATAAATAATTTTTGGAGTCACAGCTTTTAAAAAATGTTTTTAAATAAGTTTTGTTTTAATATATTTTAAAGTCTGTTTTTATGATTTTTAAAGTGTTTTAGTGCTTTTGTTTGCTGCCCTGGCAAAATAAATAAATAAACTTCATTCACCCAACCCAAAATTCAGAATCATGCCACTTTAAGCTGTTTTGCAACTGTTTATACTTTTTATGGTTATTGGCTTTTAAAGGGATTTATTTCTTATTGTGAGCTGCGTGAGCTGCCTTGGTTTCCAATCACCAACCCTACCTCACAGGATTGTTGGAAAGACTCCATACACACACACACTTGTAAAAATACACCCCATATAATAGTTTATTGTCAAACTAGTTGGTCATTGCAGAACATTTTTTTAAAAGATCAGTATTAGTTTCCTACATAATAAAAAATGTGATACCTAGATAAACCCTGCCTGATTGCTTTAAAATTGGATTGGAGAGAGAGGGAAAGATTAACAACACAAACACAATTCTTTGTTATGTTTACTCAGAAGTCCCATTAATTTACAGCACAATCCTAACCATGTCTACTCAAAAGTAAATCCTAATGAATTCAATGGGGTTTACTCCAGGTACATGGGATCAGCATTAAAAGGAAGTATTGGATTACAGTAATACCTCGCATTAACGTACTCAATGGGACCAGAGCGAGTACGTAAACCGAAAATGTCCTTAAAGTGAAGCACTACCTTTTAAAACTTTTTTTTACCTCTCCTTCATGCGGAGCCTCAAAGCCCCGCGCTAAAGCCTCTGCTGTTGCGCTGCCGCGCCTCTCAGCTGATCGTGACCGCGCCTCCCAGCTGATTTGTGGTGGCGCAATCGCATCTATTTCCACCCCCACGTGCTAAAGCCTCTGCTGCTGTGCTGCGTTTCTGGAGAAATACAGGCATATGGAGCATGTATGTTATAGCGAGGCGACGTTAAGTGAAGCGACGTTAAGCGGGGTATGCCTGTAAATACTTTCATATTGCCAAGGTTTTCAAAGCACTGCCCTCTCCAACAGCCCAGGGTCAGCCTGGGGCACACAAGAGAAAAAAAACTTTAAGCCATATTCTTACTTATTACTGAAACTGAAGATCTGAAAACCACCATTTTCTGATGTTGCAATGAAGCCCAAGCACTGCCTGGGTCAACAAATCACAACCTTGGCTTCCCTTATTGGCTACAATCCTGAAAGGGTGGGGTTAGAGCCCCAGCTTGGGAAAGTTTTTTTTTTTGAACTACAACTCCCATAAGCCCAATCCAGTGGCCATGCTGGCTGGGGCTGATGGGAGTTGTAGTTTAAAAAAGTAAATTTTCCAAGCTCTACTAAGAGCTGCTATACAGATCCATTAATAAACAGATTAAACAGTTGTGGGGGGTGGCTGACATTTTGGTGTATATCTCGGGAACCAGACCACCTAGAAACTTTTTTTAAAAAAATTGAAGCAGAGAGTCCAGAGATTAAGGTACGTTAGCCGGAGACCCAGAGGGGACCCCCCCAAAACCAGAAACTCCCACTGAAAATCGGACACCTGGTAACCCTACTCCATCTTGAACCCCCTTATTGCACCCCCTTATTGACTACACCCGGGGTGGGCCGCCCCCCCTTGGGACACCACTGCCCCTTCCTACTGTTGTATGACTCTATGGTACTAGACATTTAGAGAAAAATAATAAGGGTTGGCTATTTGCATCATGCTTGTCTTGCTTGCCAACTACTTAAGATATCTGGCTAGTGTGTGGCTAAGACACAATGCTGAATAGGATGGACTACTGGTCAAATCTATGAATACAATTCTTATGTTCCTACAATTGTGGGGGCAGCAGCACCATGTCCATGTTAGTCAACAAGCTTATCCAATAAGAGTTGCCTGCTACATCAGAGGTAGCCAATTTGGTACCCAGATATTGTTGGATGACAGCTCTCACCAGCCCCAGCTAGCAGGCCCAGTGGTGAGGGATGATGGGAGTTGTAATCCACGACATTTGGAGGGTACCAGACTGGCTATCCTTTACTACATCATCAGAACCATGTTATTCTACAATCCTGGGCAACACCTTTGAAGTCAGCAGTTGTAAGTGCATTGTGCTTCCTTCAGAAATGCACTTGAGGATTCTCAAGAGCTCATTAAAAGCAGATATTTGAATGTAGAAATGGAGCTGGGGAAACATAATGTACAGGAAACACAACCTAATATCCTTCCGTCCCCAAATGCCAAAAAATGTCTTTTAATGTAGTGCAGGGAAAATACGTTGGATAATGGAACGGACCAAGGAATTTCAGAAGGAAATCACCTTGTGCTTTATAGATTATAGCAAAGCCTTTGATTGTGTAGATCATGAAAACCTATGGAATGCTTTAACAGAAATGGAGGTGCCACAGCATCTGATTGTCCTGATGCACAACCTATACTCTGGACAAGAGGCTACTGTAAGGACAGAATATGGAGAATGGTTCCTCATCAGAAAGGGTGTGAAACAGGGGTTTATTTTATCACCCTACTTGTTTAATCTATACACTGAATATATCATATGGAAAGCGGGATTGGACCAAGATGAAGGAGGTGTGAAAACTGGAGGGAGAAATATCAATAATTTAAGATATGCAGGTGATATCATACTCTTAGCAGAAACCAGTAATGATTTGAAGTGAATGCTGATGAAATTTAAAGAGGAAAGCACAAAAGCAGGACTACAGCTGAATGTCAAGAAGACTAAAGTAATGACAACAGAAGATTTATGTAGCTTTAAAGTTGACAACGAAGACACTGAACTTCTCAAGGATTATCAATACCTTGGCACAGTCATTAACCAAAATGGAGACAATAGTCAAGAAATCAGAAGAAGGCTAGGACTGGGGAGGGCAGCTATGACAGAACTAGAAAAGGTCCTCAAATGCGAAGATGTATCACTGAACACTAAAGTCAGGATCATTCAGATCATGGTATTCCCAGTCTCTATGTATGGATGTGAAAGTTGGACAGTGAAAAAAGCAGATAAGAGAAAAATCAACTAATTTGAAATGTGGTGTTGGAGGAGAGCTTTCCACATACCATGGACTGTGAAAAAGACAAATAATTGGGTGTTGGAACAAATTAAACCAGAACTGTCATTAGAAGCTCAAATGATGAAACTGAGGTTGTCATACTTTGGACACATAACGAGAAGACATAATTCACTAGAAAAGACAATAATGCTGGGAAAAACAGAAGGGGGTAGAAAAAGAGGAAGGCCGATGGATTGATTCCATAAAGGAAGCCACAGACCTGAACCTACAAGATCTGAACAGGGTGGTTCATGACAGATGCTTTTAGAGATCACTGATTCATAGGGTCGCCATAAGTCATAATCGACTTGAAGGCACATAACAACAACATACATGCAAAAAAATAACATGAGTGCATATTTCTTCCAAAACCTAAAGTCACTAACAGAAACATTCCAGTGACTGAAAGATTTAACAAGAATTCACCCTCAAAGATGTGCTAGCGCTAACTATGATGACAGATTCCCATCCTGCAGACGGTGGTCCACGAGAAGGATGCTTATCAAGCACTGTTGTCAAAAGTGCTCCTGGTGGTCAAATGTAATTAAAATTACGGCATTAAACACACTTACATGTACCAACTCCACTCCAATCTACACATTTGTCTGAAATTTTCAAGGACCGGAAACATATTTTTAAAGGGGGTGGGAAGAAATACAGAAATAAAATATTCTCAGGAGTTAAATGAGCCTGGTAACACTACGTCTGTGCTCCAGAACAAGACAGAAGACTGGGTTTTTGCATGCCTGTGCATATGGTTCATCCAAATAGCTAAAACTGGATTGTTTGCAAATGCAAACAAGTCATGCAATGTTTTACATGTATATAATCTATAGCTGAGATTCTACAACTACTCACCTGCCATATCAATGGGAAAAGGCCTACCTGCCCGCCAGCCAGTGTACCAGCCAACAACCTTGCCCTTTTCCACAACTGGGCGCTCATAGCATCGTCCGCCTGCCAGCCCCACAGGCCAGACAGACACTTTGTGGGTTGTGCGCATCTGCAAGAAAGGAACAGCAAATAACTTTCAAACTACTTTCTTTACCAACGTGCACTTTGCTTGATGATAATTCACCAATAGGCTAAAAACCCTTGTGGTCTAACAGGGCTGGCACCAGAGGGCGGCCAGGCTGGGCCCTGGCCTAGGACCCCTGCAGCCCAGAGTAGCCCCTGAACAGCCCCTCTTTAGGGTGGGAGGATGGTGCTCCCATTCTGTGATCAGGGACAGGATCAGAGAGGGAGTTCCCAGGCAACACTCCCAATACAGACAGTGTGTGCTTCCATAAAATTGCATGCATGCTCCACCTACCTCTCCTATCAGTTTGAATGCTGAGCATGCATGCCTGCCATCACTCAAGATGGCGGCAGGGACTTCTCTAAAAAGCTGGTACCCCAATCGCCATCTTGGTTGATGGCAGGCATGAGTGTGTATCATTCACGACAGGTAGGTGGCACGCACAGGAGAGCTTATTAGCCCTGTACTGCCTGTATGGGGAGGTGTTGGGCTATGGCAACGTGGGTCCAGGGCAGGCTGGTGCCTAAAGGCTCAATCATGCCTGGCACAGGCCCTGCAGTTTAAGAAAGTACCTATAGCCAACAAATATTCAACAGATAGTCAATCAAATTTTTAAAAGCATGGAAATTGGGCAGCTATGATGAATGTACCAGGGGAGCAGGAGACCTGACTTCCTCTCTGAGATATTGTACTGCCCTACAAATTTGTCAAAATGCAAACATAATTTGGGTTGGTCTTTCACAGTCCAATCCACTTCCTGTATAGTTTGAAAGAATTTGGTAACGTGTGCTTCTGAGCATATGGTGAATGGTGGCAATACCTGAATCAGCCCAAATAACAGAAACAAGACATGTCCTCTGTTGATCTTGTTTCAGCAGGGAGGAAGCAACAATATTAAGACAGATGATATAGTTCAGATAGTCATTTTAAATATGTTTGATTTACTTGGCAATTTTAGTGAAGCATTTTCTTTTGCTTGTTTCTGTGAATATGTGAAGTACAACAACACCTTGCATAATTTACACTAAAAAGGGGGAGAAGGGTAGGAAGGGTAGGGGGAAGGAGGGAGGGAGGGAGGGAGGGAGGGAGGGGATGGGGAGGGAATTGAGTGGGTGGGCACTGGGCAGAGGGAAAGCCTTTCCAAAAGAAAAACATTATGAGCAATATCATTATTTTTCCAGGTTTCCCCCACCTTTTTATATGTAGTCTCCCATCCAAATTTAAACCAAAGCTGTCCCTGGCCACATCCACACCTGACCTTTATTTCACTTTAGGCAGTCGTGGGTTCTCCCAAAGAATCCTGGGAAGTGTAGTTTGTGAAGGGTGCTGAGAGTTGTTAGGAGGTGCCCTGTTCCCCTCACAGAGCTACAATCCCCAGAAGAGGGGCTGACTATTAAACCACTCTGGCCACTGGAGCTCTGTCAGGGAAATAGGAGCTTCCTCTCAGCACCCTTTACAAACACTTCCCAGGATTATTTGGGGGAAGCCATGACTGTCTCAAGTGAAATAAAGGTCTGACATGGGTGTGGTCCTCTGATCAGCCAAGCCAAACAGCTGTAAATCTGGCTTTTAGAACACTGACAGGTGGTTCTTACTGAGCATGCCCACACTTATAATTGACTTCAATGTTAAATTTCTTAAATTAATTAAAAATCAGGCAGGCCTTTTTGTTAACTTCCAAACTGCACAAGATGAAGGTCAAAGTACGGGGCATGGTCAATAATAGGATTACAGGTACTCTGTGAACATGGCTGATTTTTAATTAATTTCAACAAATTATGAGACCACTGACAGAAAAAAGTCCAACAGGTTTTGGATTTTTTTCTCCTGTTTTACACTTTGAACTCTTGATTCTCTGTGTGTGTTTTGTGTATCACCATGAAACCTTAGAGAGCTGTTAAGCAAGAGTTTCTGAGTTCAGGACTATATGTTTTGTAAGATTTTGTTTTGAAATGAGCTTATGGGAAGGATCAGAATGGCATGTGGGGGGTATTTTCAATTTAACATTGCATAATGCAAAAAATCCATGCTGACTATAGTACATAGCCGCTCTCGTGGCTATATAATAAAGAAGACTTTATCATTATGAGATGTTCAGGAAGTAACTGATGTCTCTCTCCAGAGCCAGATTAAGACATGCTGAGGCCCTAAACTATGTCAAGTTTAAGAGACCACGTAGAATAATACATTTGTTTTGTAACACTAACAGAAATGACAATGAAAATAGAAATAACTGTGTGTGTTCTGCACAGGACATGTAATTCAAAACACTTTTTTAGTGAGTTTGTTTAGAACAAAGACATTGATGATGCTGTCAAATGATAAGCTTTGAAGTTTATTACTTTCTGTGCACGTAAGGCTTAGTGCAAACAGCTTCTCTTGCTTGCAGCATTATTGTCCACAGTTCATGCTTAATCTTTTTCCACCATCAAAATGAACCTTCTCCTGAGCAGTTCATTATCATTAGACTCAAAAAAAGTCACAATATTGCTTCCACATTAGGAAAAGCCAACTGAATCTTATATTGGGTGATGACTTGATACAGTTCCTGGTGACATAAATGTTTTTTATCAGAGTAATTTTGTTTAATATAAGCATAAGCGCTTTATTTCCTTAACGAGGTTAACATCAACATTGTTCAGGATAGTCTTTCATCAGGAGCTTTATAGCTTCACACAACTGTTTTTCTGAGGAATATGAATCAATAACAAATGATGCTCTTTGTGTAAACATGTTCATATATGATTGCTCTTCAAGTTGGTTTCAAGTGCATCCACTATAGGAATGGAGAAAACCATTCATCAGCATCAGGTGAGTCACCATCATTGACTTGCTTCTTTCTCATTCTTTTTCTTTTATTCACACACTTGTAATCTACATCAGGCAGGTACTCCTTTGCTTTGAGTTCAGTTTCATCACAATTTTCTCAGGTTTGTTTTAATAAGTGAGAGAGTGATGTGTAAAGCTCTGCACATGGACTGAGTTGCTTGTTTTATGGAACTGATCTAACCAAGATTTCAAAGTTCTAGTATGAACGCAAACTCTGATTCCTCCATTTTCTCCTTAAGAATGGTAGGTTCTCTCCTTGTATCGAATTTTTCACAGGCAGTAGTACAAATATTAACAAGGGCATCAATAACTGAATAGCTATGGCTGAAGTAGGCTTTGCAAGTGCTTCCCACCTAGCATCAGATATATTTTGGTACTAAGGAATCGGGAACCAAAATGATCTGAATACTGCCCAGCATTTCATTCGATGCAGAGAAGAATACATATAATAATAATAATAATAAAAAAATTAATTTTTGAGTCGCCTATCTGGCCGAAACCACTCTAGGCGACGTACAACATTAAATTCAACAATACATAATAATACAATACATAATAAAATACAATGCAGTCAACAATAACCATTTTAAAAAGCGGCAGTACAGGGCCATCAATAGACAATTTTAAAACAATATAAAGAAATTAGCCCACCCCGGGGACCCCAAAGGCCTGTCCAAAGAGCCATGTTTTTAAGGCTCGGCGAAATGTATCTAGGGAAGGGGCATGGCGAAGATCGAACGGGAGGGAGTTCCAGAGAGTGGGGGCCGCCACTGAGAATGCCCTCTCTCTAGTCCCCACCAACCTAGCTGTTTTCGTTGGTGGGACGGAGGGAAGGTCCTGTGTGGCTGATCTAGTCAGGCAGCTAAGTTGGTGGTACTGGAGGTGCTCCTTCAGGTAAAATGGGCCGAGACCGTATAGGGATTTAAAGGTTAAGACCAACACCTTGAATTGGGCCCGGAAAACAACTGGAAGCCAATGTAGATGAAATAACACCGGCGTGATGTGATCACGGCGGCAGCTGTTTGTAAGCAGGCGTGCCGCCGCATTCTGCACCAGTTGTAGTTTCCGGACCATTTTCAAGGGTAACCCCACGTAGAGCGCATTGCAGTAGTCTAAACGAGAGGTAACCAGGGCATGTACCACCAGTGGGAGCTGATGAATAGGAAGGTAGGGTTTCAACCTCCGTATGAGGTGTAGTTGATACCAAGCTGCCCGGCTCACTGCCGAAATCTGAGCCTCCATGGACAGCTTGGAATCAAGAACAACCCCGAGGCTGCGGACCTGATCCTTCAGGGGCAATTTTACCCCATTAAGATTCAGGTCAGCAACACCCAACCTTCCCCTGTCACCCACAAGTAGCACCTCGGTCTTATCAGGATTGAGCTTCAGCCTGTTTCTTCCCATCCACCCACTCACGGATTCCAGGCACTTGGACAAGGTCTCTACAGCCAACTCCGGTGAAAATTTAAAGGAGAGATAGAGCTGCGTGTCATCAGCATATTGGTGACATCGCAGCCCAAAACCCCTGATGATAGCTCCCAGCGGTTTTACATAGATGTTAGACAGCATGGGAGAGAGGATAGAACCCTGTGGTACTCCACAAGTGAGGGGCCAAGGGTCTGAAACCTCATCTCCCAATGCTACCTGTTGATGCCTGTCAGAGAGAAAGGAATGGAACCACTGTAAAACAGTGCCTCCTATTCCTAATCCCTCCAGGCGATCTAACAGGATACCGTGGTCGACGGTATCAAAAGCCACTGAGAGATCCAGGAGGACAAGAAAGGTGGATTCTCCCCTGTCTAGTGCCCTCCTCATATCATCTACCAGAGCGACCAAGGCTGTTTCTGTACCATGCCCAGTCCTGAAACCCGATTGGTATGGATCTAAATAATCCGTTTCATCCAAGTGTGCTGACAACTGGTTAGCCACCACTCGCTCAATGATCCTGCCCAAAAATGGCAAATTCGAAATGGGGCGAAAGTTGTTCAAAACTTGGGGATCCAAGGAGCACTTTTTTAGAATGGGTTTTATAATTGCCTCCTTGAGGGCCGGTGGCATTACACCCTCCTTCAAGGATGCATTTACCACCGCCCTGATCCCTTCGCCCAATTTCTCCTTGCAGTTCATAAGGAACCATGATGGGCAAGGATCAATCAGACAGGTGGTAGGCTTCACCGTTGAAAGTACCTTGTCCACATCCTCAGAAGGAAGAGGCCGGAACCGATCCCACTGAACCGGATTGCAACTGGTTAACTCTGGATCCTCTACTGCATCCACAGCGTACGGAATCGAGTTCTTCAGATGTTCGACTTTATAGGCAAAGTGCCTTGCCAATTTGTCACAGGAAGCCTTTGAATGCTCCAAGGGTTCCTGAGCGACTGGACCGACCAGGCTTCGGACCACTTGGAACAGCTTCCTGGGACAGCACTCTGCGGATGCAATAGAGGCAGCAAAGAAATCTTTCTTTGTTGCCTTTATTGCCACCTGGTAGGCAGCTATTGCTGCTCTAACCTGTGTTCGAGCATCTTCAGAGCGGGATTTCCGCCACCGGCGTTCTAGTCGTCTCACCTCCTGTCTCAGACTACGCAACTGAGGTGTATACCACGGTGCTGTCTGAGTTCTGTTCAGGGGGAGAGGACGTTTCGGAGCCACCCGGTCTAATGCCCTGGTGATTCCCTCGTTCCACTCTGTCACCAGGGTTTCGACCGGACGACCTTCAGCAGGTTCCAAATCCCCCAGCGCAGTCAGGAATCCATCCGGATCCATCAGGCGCCTGGGGCGGACCATTCTAATAGGTCCTTTACCCCTGCGGAGGGTGTGTGACATCAGCAACAAAATAATTGCATCTAGGCAGCGGTCAACTGTAGCACAGCCAGCAAGATTCAGTGAATATCCAACACATGGACTATATTTAGCATACTTATAGTTTTTGTTACATGCTATTATACCTTCCTACCATGTTGGCTACATTATCATAGGACTATTCTCTGCACTTATGCTTGGGATCATTGTCCTGCTGAAAAGTGAATTTCCTCCCAAGCTTCAGTTTTTGAGTGGACTGAAGCAGGTTCTCTTGCAGTATTTCCCTGTATTCTGCTCCATCCATTCTTACTTCAGTTTTAACAAGATGACCAGTCCCTGCTGATGAGAAACATCCCCACAGCATGATACTGCCACCACCATACTTCACTGTAGGGATGATGTGTCCTGAGGCATAGGCAGTATTAGGTTTGCGCCACACATAGTGCTTTGAAGTTTTGCCAAAATATCTTGGTCTCATCTGACCACAAAACCTTTTCCCAGATCACAGATGAGACACTCTCATGCTTTCTAGCAAACTCCAGACGTGCTTTCAGATGGTATTTTGAGTAACGGCTTCTTTCTTGCCACCCTCCCATACAGGCCAGTGTTATGCAGAGCTCTTGCTATGGTTGACTGGCGCACCATTACTCCGCTCCCAGTCACTGAACTCTGTAGCTCCTTCAAAGTGATTGTTGGCCTCTCTGTGGCTTCTCTCACAAGTCTCCTGCTTGTTTGAGCGCTGAGTTTTGAGGGACGGCCTTTTCTTGGCAGTGCCTGGGTAGTGTGATGCAGCTTCCACTTCCTGATTATTGATCCAACTGTGCTCACTGGGATATCCAAACACTTGGATATTAGTTTGTACCCTTTTCCTAATCTATGCATTTCTATTACATTATCTCTCACTTCTGCAGAATGCTCTTTGGTCTTCATTTTCCTTCAGATCCACAGCCTGAGCAATGATCCTTCAACAGTGGGGTTTTTATCCTGACAATGTGATAGCAGCTTTAATGGTTCACAGGTGGAGGCCAATGGCAAGGTAATTGTGTCCTCGATGGGGCAATTTCTGTCATCTGTTTAAACTGGGAGCTTCCACAGCACAGGGGTTGAATACTTATGCAAGCAACATGTTTCAATTTTTTATGTTTCTTACAAACATTTCCCAGCATAAAACCAAGGTCACCTTACAATATTTGATTTTGAGTTTCAGTGTTTCACCATAAAATATCATAAAGAACGAAATTAGAATGTACCACTTGTAATTCAGTAATATGAGAGCATTGGTCAGGGGTTTAAGTACTTTTGCAAGGCACTGTAGCTGTAGGTATCTATACCAAAGGCCAACTGGGGTGAAATCTACAACACTTTGCTTCCTACCTATATGTTATACGCTGTAGAGATATTTTCAAAGATACAGAGACAAAAATTCAACTGAAGCTTGTATCGAAATGCACTGAATATGGAAAGGCAATAGTATGTTCTTATGCTTTTCTGGAACAATGACTGTCACAAGAGGGTTATCTCATAAATGTTAATTTTGGTGTGTTAAAAGTGAACAAGTACTATCCTTGCAGCCTGTTTTCCCCTTTATGTTAGGTAATAAAAATAGAATTCTATTTGTATTGAAATTTGAAATGTAGGCATTGTATACCTTGGAACTATTGTTGCCGTGAGGGCATCATAAAAGATTACAGCATCATTCATGCTAGCCTCTTGTACTCAATAAAATGCACGAATTCAAGCATTCATGCAAACCTCTCATATATTATTTAGCTTTCTTCTTAAATCAATCTGGTACAGTTGCCCTGATACGGCATTCAAAAACAAAGTAAAAAACAATCAAGCGAAAATACTGTGAACCAAGGAAATCTAAAAAACTATAGGGCACCCAAGGGCCGGCATGCCTTACAGGGTTTTTGACTAGTCCCTGTCCACTAGCAAACCAACAAGTCTTTTAAGTAGAGATCTTCCCCAGTTTCCATCTCTAATAGGATTGTTTTAAATATGTTTTTATTGTTGTTTGCCATCCTGGGCTCCTTTGGGAGGAAGGGTGAGATATAAATGTAATTCACAATAATAACCAAAAGCCCTCTTGAGCACATGAAACTAGTTGCACAGTTCTTTGGAACCTGGCCTGTAACATGCTATACTACGTAACATAGACAAATAATCACATCAAAACTGAAAATGGACATTAGTATTCCAAAATGCATACATTTAGTTATAGCAGGGGCCAAGAGATAATTATCTGTGCACATGATACTACTTCTCCTTACATTTTACCCTTCCTTTTCATTCTAAAGCAGGCCACTCCATGCAGCTGTTTTGGAATTAAAACCTAATCATGAGTCATAGATATATTAGCACTCCTAAAGTCAGTTCATAGATTCAGTCAGAGAAGAAGCAGTATAGTATGGTATCTACCAAGGCTTACTGAAAGTATACTTGTAAATGGTCTTTATTATTATTACTTTTCCATATGATCAGCTCTTTAAAGCCAACCTGCAGCCTTGCAGACATTGTTGG
The DNA here is from genome assembly GCF_030035675.1 of Rhineura floridana. Lineage (NCBI taxonomy): Eukaryota > Metazoa > Chordata > Lepidosauria > Squamata > Rhineuridae > Rhineura > Rhineura floridana. Next base: position 58,750,250 of record NC_084483.1, read on the forward strand.
ATTCCAACTCTTACCAGACCCAGCCAGCATGGTTAATTGCCGGGGATAATAGGACTTGCAGTTCAGCAACATCTGGAGGGCCACAGTCCTCCAACCCTACTGTAAAGTGCTGTGTGTGCATGCACGTGCCTTTGCTTAGCAGATTAATGGACAATGCACCTTCATGGGGTCCTCTGCTGGGCCTCTATAGCATTCCAATTGGCAGTTTGCTCAACTGCTGGTGGCGTTAAGGGTGTGCAACAATATGTTACTATATGCTTTTGACCACATTGTTATAAGTCGGCCTATGTCATCAGAACTGAATTTAATGCAGACCTCCTTCTGCACTGAACTGTACAGTGTCACCTACAATTCCAGTAAGCTGGTGATACCAAGCGCTTTTTCTCTGTAGCACCTGAATTAGGAGAGGCCATGCATGTCCTAAGCCAGTGTCTGGATGCACTCATGGGCTGGATGAGGGCAAATAAACTGTTACTGAATCCTAACAAAATGGAGACCCTAAGGTTGAGTGGTTCCCAGGTCTGGGAATTGGGTTGTTTACCAGCTCTTGATGGGGTTGCACACACTCTGAGAGCACAGATGCATAGTTTGCGGGTGCTCCAGATCCATCACTGTGACTAGAGGTTCAGGTGACCCCGGCCACTTAGAATTCCCCATACCAACTTGGGTTGGTGTGCCAACCGTTCCTGGACAGGCACAGCTTTGCCACAGCAATCTGTATATCGATAACCCCATCATTAAGACAACTGCAATACACTGTATGCAGGGCTACCCTTCTGCCTGGCTTGGAAGCTGCAGCTAGTGCAAAATGCAGCTGTTAGGGCGCTTAGGGGGACACTCAGCTTTACACACAGGGTGTTTAGAGTGTTAAAAAGCATGCACTGGGTGCCTATTAGCTACTGAGCCACGTTCAAAGTTTTGTTGTTGACATTTAAAGCCCTAAACAATTTGGGTCTAGGATACCTAGTAGACTCCCCCCCCCCACCCGCAGATACAAACCAAGCCCATCTTGAAGATCTTGGTGACACTGCAGAAGTGGGCCTTCTCACTAAAGCAGCTACCTTCTGGAATGCCCTCCCTCAAATAATTTGTGTGGTGGAGACAATAATTACCTTTAAACAGCTTTTTAAAATGTACATGATTAACCAATCTTTCCTGGACTCTTAAATTTTTATTTTGTTTTGTTTTGTACACTGCTCAGTTTTATTTGTGATACACAATTGTGTTTTGTTTTCCTCTCACTTTCGTCTATAGTTTTAAAAGGATTTTTTACTGAATGGCGATGTAGAATCATAGAATCATAGAGTTGGAAGGGGCCTTGTAGGCCATCGAGTCCAACCCCCTGCTCACAGCAGGAAATCCACAGCTAGAGCATCTCCCGCAGATAGCTGTTCAGCCTCTGCTTGAAGACATCCAGTGAAGGGGATCCCACCACCTCCCTAGGCAGTCGGTTCCATTGCTGAACTGCCCTTACTGTCAAGAAGTTCCTTCTAATGTCCAATCTGAATCTACGCTCCTGCAACTTAAAACCATTAGACCTAGTCCTACCCTCTGGGGCAGCAGAGAACAAATCTGTACCCTCCTCTATGTGACAGCCCTTCAGGTACTTAAAGAGTGTAATCATGTCGCCCCTCAGCCTTCTCGTCACCAGACTGAACATGCCAAGTTCCTTCAACCTTTCCTCATAAGACTTGTTCTCCATACCGGCTATCATCCTTGTCACCCTCTTCTGAACCCTCTCTAACTTGTCTATATCTTTCTTAAAATGAGGCGCCCAGAACTGAATACAGTATTCCAGATGAGGCCTGACTAATGCAGAATATAGTGGGACTATTACTTCCCTCGACCTGGAAACTATAGCTCTGTTTATGCAGCCCAAAACCGTGCTTGCCTTTTTTGCCACAGCATCACACTGCTGGGTCATGTTCAACTTGCGATCCACTACAATTCCAAGGTCCTTCTCACACGCACTACTGCTAAGCCGGGTATTTCCCATCCTGTACCCGTGCATTTTGTTTTTGTGGCCTAAATGCAGAATCCTGCATTTGTCTTTATTGAATGTCATTTTATTAATTTCAGCCCAATTTTCTAGTCTATCCAGGTCCCTTTGGATTTTATTCCTGTCTTCCATTGTGTTAGCTATCCCTCCCAGTTTCATATCATCCGCAAACTTCATAAGGCTTCCCTCCACCCCATCATCTAAGTCATTGATAAAAATGTTGAAGAGTATCGGCCCCAGGACAGAACCCTGTGGCACTCCACTCGAAACCTCCTTCCAGTCCGAAGCAGAGCCACCGACGACCACTCTTTGAGTACGGTTTTCCAACCAGTTGTGAATCCACCTGACAGTATTTCCATGTAGTCCGCATTTGACCAGTTTACTAATCAAAAGGTCGTGGGGGATTTTGTCAAACGCTTTGCTGAAATCTAGATAGATGACATCTACAGCATTTCCACCATCTACTAGGCTAGTGACCCAATCAAAAAAAGAGATGAGATTAGTTTGACAGGATTTTTTCTTGACAAACCCATGCTGGCTCCTTCTAATCACAGCATTGTCATCTAGATAGTTGCCAATGGACTCTTTTATTATCTGTTCTAATATCTTTCCCAGTATTGAAGTCAGACTGACCGGCCTGTAATTCCCCGGATCTTCTTTTTTACCCTTTTTAAAGAGCGGGATGACGTTTGCCCATCTCCAATCCTCTGGCACCTCTCCCGTTCTCCAGGATTTCTCAAAGATGCTGGCAAGAGGTTCCGAGAGTACATCCGCAAGTTCCTTCAATACTCTGGGATGCAGTTCATCAGGCCCTGGAGATTTGAACTCATTTAGGTTAACTAGGTATTTCCTGACTATCTCCTTATCAATCTCGAACTGCAATCCCGACCCCTTACTGAGATTGCTACCGATGCAAGGTTGTACTTGTATTGTTTTCATGTGACCTGCTTCGTGATTACGATGATATTAAGCTGCATACATTTTTTTATAAAAGAATAACACATGAACATTTCCGGCTATGCCTGTGCTTCTTCTGTTGCTCCCCTTTCCTTTACTGCTCTTCCCTTACATAAGGATATGATGACACAGCACTGTAGTTTTAGCTCCACATATTGGTTTAGCCTCTAACTCTGAAACAGGCCCTCTGGGAGCTTAAGACCACAGTAAAGAAGATGCCAAGATTTGCACTATTTATCTCCCAAATGCTTTTTTAAAAAAGAAAACCCACTAAAATGCAACTGCTGTGGCCTGTGAATCTCATCAGTGGCAGGATGAGCTTAATCAGGGCATTTTTTCAATCAAAATTGCCTCCCCTAATTGCTTTCCCCTTATCTGTTCTCCTGCACATGAGAGAGCAGCTGGATTACCTGATCTTTGACATCCCTTCCAATTTTATGACCTTTCAAAGTCTTTCGGCAGCCTAGTGCTGCTACAGGCATCGAAGTCACTGCTGCCTGGCCAGCTCCTCCCAAAGTGCATGTAAAAGCTTCCATCCACATGACTCATGACGATGCCCTATTTACACACCACACAAACAACAGTTGGCTACTTGAGAAGCCTGTTATTTCATGGTACATAAGCATTAAGCACATGGGTGGAGGCCCTTAAATGTAGCCAAAATACCATGGGAGCAACTGAGGATGCCATGACACCCATGGGATCAAAGGTTCATGTGCAGGGGTGGGATCAAGACAGCACAGCATCTCTTTCTCTCTGCCATGCAACATGTACATAGCGCAAGCATGCACACCGGCCCAAGGGGGAAAAAAACCCTAGCCCACATAGCTATCGCCCTACCTGGTGTCTTTCGCAGAGCTTGGAAAAGTTACTTTTTTAAACTACAATTCCCATCAGCCCCAGCCAGCATGGCCACTGGATTGGACTGATGGGAGTTGTAGTTCAAAAAAGTAACTTTTCCAAGCTCTGTTTTGTGTGAGTATATATTTTATAAAACCTTCCTATTCCACTTTTGTCTTACCTTCCTGATATTCTGACTGTTCACACACAGTCACATACCCAAATACAACGGATTTCTGAGGCCATGCAAGGCTCCAGAAAATCCTGTGCCTTCAACTAAGTATTTTCTTCAAGATTTCACTAAAAAGCTCTGGAACAGTCATTGGTAATCTGCTGTACTGTTCACACTCCCATCTGGCTTGTCACACCAGCCCTGTGGGAACTGATATCATACACTCTGGCACTGATCCAGAGAATCACAAGTGCAGCAGAAGGCTTTATGCCTTCTGCACTATGCTGCTCCAGTTTCTAACAGAGTTACTGGCGCTGGAGAGCAGAAGGGCGTCTTGATCTTAATCAGCTCTCCGGTGGGGTGCGTTGGGGGGAGGAAAGGAGGCACTTGGCCAGGCACACTTTCTTTTCCCTGCTCAAATGTTAAAACATGATCAGTGCATGGGGGCCTTCTCTCATACGGCATGGTGAAACAGTTGTGCATGCAGATCACATCACTGGTACACAACTGGGATGTTTGTTTTTATTCATGGTTGCAAATCTTCAGTTCTAGATCCTCTTAATGATGACCAGGCAGAATGCTGATGCATACAGTTCTTGTGTCAAAGCTGCACTGATATCCCTATAATGGTAAGGTGAATCCTGATGACTTCACCATGAGGAAAAACCTTATTATGGCAATGTACCACGATGCATCATCAAGTATGTACGATATCCTTGGTGAACTACTGAGTACAGTATTCAGAGAGTATCTGGATAACACCAGCTGTCAAAATTTGGCTATAGTAACAGGTAACAGAAGTGAGAATTAAGTGCCTTCAGAGCCGAGGGGAACTGCTTTGCAAACAATATCAAAAGGTTATCAAGAAGATTTTAACCGCTCATGTAAAGAACATAGTCATTATATAGGATTTAAAATCCTTTACCCCAGACCTCCAAAATTTAGATTATAAAAAGATTTTGTCTGAAGCAAGTGACAGAATGAATACCTGCATTTACTAAATAGGAAAATTCTGAAATATAATTAAAAGCATCATGGGAAAATTCACTAGTTTAAATCAAGATCAGTTTCAAATTGGCAGATTTATTCTATAAACAACATTGCTTCAAGCTTTTTTACTCTTCTCCAATCCCTCAGTGCGGTATGCCAAGTGATTGCATAACAGTTTTAGTTCGCAAGATCAGATGCTAGAATCATTGTGCCTCTTTATTCAAAACATCTGGACCTCCAGTGGCCACCATGGTACACTCTGCTTCAACAAAATGACTTGTCCTGAGACTCTTTTCAGATTCACTAAATCTAGTGAGCTAACTTTTGGGTCTTTATTAATCCCTATTTAAGAGTATAGAAATCAAGCAGAATAAACTAGCACTTGGAGAAAAGTGAAGAAGATAAATGGTTCTCTGAAGAACAAGGCTTCTCCTACGGCAGCAACAGAAAATCTGTGGGCTTCCAAACATTGTTGGACTCCTACTTCCACCATCCCTATCCTCTGGCCATGCTGTGTGGGGATGTTAGGGAGCTCACAGTCCAACTACACTGGAGATCCACAGGTTCCCCATCCTTGCTTTATGAGTAGTAATGGGTGGATTTCAGGCTTTCTACTGGAACCCAAAGATCCACCAACCAGAGCCAGGCACACATAGTGGCAGAGTGGGGCAGAGCTAGACATCAAATCATGGCCCAAGAAGCAGAGCTTGTTACCCACTGCAGTCCATAACCCAGTATTGGGGGTGACCTGCATACATAAGTGCAAATCTACATCTGACTTACTTCAAATCATCATGGATTCTAACAGCCTAATTTGAAAGATGAAAGAAAAAGTCATTTACTCTTGCTATTGTTAAACAACTTGGAATTTATTTAAAAAAACTTGCTGATACGTTGCAAGTCACCTAATGATCTACCTGTTAGTCCCAATCTACCTTCTTCCCATCTCTGAAGAAAAAAATCTGGACCAATCCTGCCACCATCCTCTCTTGTACCACTGCCTCATGCATGGGAGTTTCCTTTGGGCAGGACAGGGAACATGTGATCCTCCAGATGTAGTTGGATTCTAGCTCCCATTAGCCCCACCCAGTATGGCCAATGGTCATGGATGATGGGACCTGGAGTCCAACATCTGAAGAGCCACAGGTTCCCCATCCCTTTCTGTGAAGAAGGGATATAGATCAATGGCAGAGTGTATACTGTTGTGTGCCTCCCCCAATCTCCAAGTGGTGAGATTTTGGGGGTCCCTACACCCCTCCAGGTTTTGGTTTCCTTTGGGAAGAAGGTCAGCGGAGACTGCGGTGTCTTTATGAAATACGGTTTGTTTATTTACACACATTCCAACCTGAGCTCAAGGATGGAGGGGGTTCAATGCAACACCAGTCCAATACCCTGTTCTTCCATCTGGGTTGCAGGAGGCACCCCGAAGGCCATGGCGCAGAGAGCCAGTCTATCTCTGCCTTCCAGTTCCCAGAAATTATCTCGACACACTCAAACTACAAGCACAACTTTTGCTAGCTGCCAGGAGTGGGGGGGAGGCTCTCCTGTAGAGTTTAAATGACAAGAGGGGTCTTCCTGGCCCATTCTCCATTGCTAGGCAGCTGATCAGCCCATTATCTTACCTGGCCAATCTATTTGGTTAACAAAAGACTCATTTGACCAGCAAAGAGTTCCTCATTCCAAGGCACGGGATTCCAAATCAGAGGCTGGAAAGGTGATCCACAGGAATAATCCATCCCAACCCCCAGGCTCATAACAATACTTTGTACACAAGAGATCCCAGGCTCAGTCCCTAGCATCTCCAAGTAGGGCTGGGGAAGATCCCATCTTAAAACATAGAGAACCACTGCTACCTGGGATGAGAAACCTGTGGCCCTTCAGATGTTGCTGGACTACAACCCCCATCATCCCTGGCCATGCTGATAGGGGCTGATGGAAGTTGGAGTCAAATAACACCGGGAGGGCCACAGGTTAAACAATACTGGTCTGACTTACTATTAAAGCAGCTTTCTGCCATCAACCATCTTCCTGTAAGCAGAGAGCTATACTCATGGGACAACGTAACACACACCTGCAAGTTCCCATAATAATTGACCCGGTCAGGCCCCTAGTTCATACTCGGAGCCAAACTAAGTTATTTGAGACTCCAGTATTGCATAGAATTATGTTTATGTGACACTCTACCTACAGATGGAATAAAAAAGGTATTGCATTCACTGCTATATGTTTTCCATTAGGTATTATAAACATATACAACTGACAGTCTTAATATAGCTATCTCTCACTCCAGGCAAAGGGTGAAGAAAGTCCAGTAGTGAATGACAAAATAACAAAACGGCCTACAGAAAAAGAGAATGAAGCAGAGGTTAAAACCGCTTCATATAGAAACCTCACGTAAAGATGATCAAATCAAGAGGGAAGCCTTAAGAACATAAGAACATAAGAAGAGCCTGCTGGATCAGGCCAGTGGCCCATCTAGTCCAGCATCCTGTTCTCACAGTGGCCAACCAGGTGCCTGGGGGAAGCCCACAAACAGGACCCGAGTGCAAGAACACTCTCCCCTCCTGAGGCTTCCGGCAACTGGTTTTCAGAAGCATGCTGCCTCTGACTAGGGTGGCAGAGCACAGCCATCATGGCTAGTAGCCATTGATAGCCCTGTCTTCCATGAAAGGAGGCCTTTGATTCTTCCACTGGTTTGTTCTGAAAAATTAACATTTTCTTAGGAAAGTTAGCTGACGCTTAAAGGCCGAAAGAAGTGTGAATAACGAAATGGGCAGTGTTGGCCTTTACAGAAGTGTCACCAATTCTATGGCCCATAGATGGGAAGGGGAGGGGAAGTGACCTGTTCATATTTTTATAGCTTAAGAAATGTATATACAGTAAATTACACTTTAGCATGGATTTCAGAGAAGACTGAGAATCAGTTGTGTTACTCAGGGTAGAAACACACTTACTGTTCTGCTGGTTCCAGCGCATCTCCACCTCTCTCTTCTGAAAACAGGGGCACATGATGCTAGTCAAACCCCTTTTTACTGTAAAACCTGGTGGGAGCAGCTTCTGTGCATTTTTAAAAAATATTCAGCTTCAAAGAGATTTCGCAACTGATCGGCAGATCAGCCTATTCCCTCTGAAGGTGTGGCTAATGGAAACACTTTGCTCTGGCCACTAGTGTGTTCACAGCCTCATTCTCTAGAGAATGATTCTTCCCGTTTGATTCAAACATACTGATCCACCATTTTTATCAGAAAACCACTGAAAACTATGGATTTTTACTGTTACTTTCAATGTACAGCTCTCACACTATCCCTGCATCAACGGAAAGGAATAGTGTAAATTAGGGGTCACTAACTTGGTGAATAGTGCCCGCCAGTACCTCCTATGGTACCCGCAAAAAGTCTCAGTAAATAACCTCTGAAACATCCACAATGCCAAAGTCAGTCAAACTTTACTGTATATAGCCAAAGGCCTTAACAATGTATACAAAATATTGCTTAAAATACCCGTCTTAGTCAAAGCTCTTATTAAAATAAACATCCGTTAAAAGGCTAAGCACTCGGGCCTTAAAAATAAAATTTTATAATACCGCATAATTCTTAATATGGAGAGCCCTCAACTTCTTAGCTGCCAATGCAAACTGGGCTACAGAATATGTGATATATAAATATTTGTCAGCTAAGAGTTCCACTGCCATTTCTTGGGGCGTTTGATCAGAGAACATCCAAATAATATCTGCCAGAAATTTTTCTCTAGGATCCACATACAAAGGACAGTACAACAAGTAATGGATTATATTTTCGATCTGATTACACCCATAAATACAGTTCCGTTCTGTGACTGGGATTCTAAGGTATCTCCCATCGAGATATGCAGAGGGCATCTTCTGGAACCTGAGTTCTGTAAATGCCCTTCTGAGTTGGGGAAAGGTGAGAACCTCAAAATAATGAGCTCTTGCATGATTGCGCTTAAATTGAGGATACCAGGGAGAAAAGCGTGCAACAGCAATGGCTGCTCTATCTTGAGCAGCATTATGGTCAAAAATCCAGTTCCTGAGAGCGAGAGGACTAACATTTAAAAGGTTTTCCATGGAAAGATTGTAACCCTTGAGCTTGTCCTGGCACTGCCTTGCCCAACCTCCAGATCTTAATTGCTCAAACCAGCAGAGTTTAGTAGAAGAGGAGTCCTCCATCCCATTTAGTCTACGCCAATATCTAGAATAAGAAATGTCTATTCTTGCAGTTATTGACAGAAGCCAGAGCTCAGATCTGAGGTGGGCAGATGGGGTCCCTGGTGGTAGCCCCAACAACTGTCTCATAAATTTATTTTGAAGAACTTCCAGTGCGTGCTTAGATGTTTGTCCCCATGCTTTCTGGGGCAGAATTATGGGGACAAACATCCACAATGCATGAGAGACTGTTTGATCTTCTTGCTCTGTTCCTGTTTGCACTGGCTCAGCCTCTCGTACACTGAACACCTCTGCTCCTTCAATATGCTATTTCATTGGATGCTGGGATTGGACACCCACCCTTCCTTCCATTCTGAACAGAGAAGGTGAGCCAATAGCATCTATCTGTGCATCAGTGCCCCAATGGCTAATGTAGATGCCTTTTTCCAGTTGATGGGAGCTGAGGGAGGAGCACATGCTCACACAATTGTGTGGTCCTGTCTCTTTTTCTGCTCTTTCAGATGCGACAGCCATTTTGTGTTATGTCATGTCCCCACAGTGGCCATTTTATGACTAGTGCTCATGGCCACTCTCCTAAAATTCTGGATGCTCCCACTGGCCCAAAAAGGTTGGCTATCCCTGGTTTAGGTATTGCACAACTCACCTTTAGATATGAGATTGCTGCTTCCTACAAAAGACTATAGAGAGAACATGCTAGATGCTGAAATACTCCACACCAGAGGGGCATTAAGTAGAGGTGAAGATTTTCAATCCTTTTCAATTCCACTTTGAGGATGACTGAGCAATGATTCAGATAATCAGATGAGACAAGAATTACTGAGCTTTACAGCCCAAAGCTGTTTTTATGTTGTTCTAAAATTTTAAATTGTGTTTTAAATTGTTTTTTAAAAAGATGTTGTCATGAACCTGTAATGTTCATGAGTTATTAAAAATCTAATAGCAATACTTTGGCTCCAGCAAGGGGACTCTGGGAGATGGTTACAGTTAGAAAAGACAAGCCTTTGCCAATTTGCAATTCTGAGTTTCACTTCCCAGCTGAAGATGGTTAGAGAAGTCTTAACAAGCTGCACCTGTTTATCTTTGTTGATTAGCAAGTGCCTGGTACCCAAGGTCATCCTTGGCCTGTACAGTTGGAAAACACAGTTGGGAAACACAGTTGGGAGAGGGGCCCGCAAGGCGCGAAAATGTGAGAAACATCGAGAAGAACGTTACATCAGCCAATTCCTGATTGGTCAATTAATCTTGGACCGTTAGGATCCTTTTCCTTTAAGTATAGGGCTAGAGACCCATAGCCTTTGTTCTCTGTTCTCTGCCTATGCTGACTGGCACCAGAGTTCCAAACCTTTCTGCCTTATGGTTCCAGGGGTTGCTTATGGGAAGGCAACCTATGTCTGGTTCCATTGCTTTATGTTGAACATCCATCTCTCTTAGGAGAGGTGCCACGCAACCAACTACCTCGTGTGTAAGTAGTTAGGTGAGTTTAGTTTGTTATTTTCTTGTTGTGTGTATGAATTCTCTTATAAGAACCTAAACCCCTGTTGGGTGAATGGTCTTAAAGGATTACTTGCTGCTATATGTTATGTGCACTTATATATCTTAATAAAGCTACTTCTATTTAACCTGGTGTGTTCATTGAGAGAAAGGGTGGTTCTGGATTCAGTACCTTGACCAATCTCAGTCACTAACTACCAAAGAGAGTTAAGAAGTTAAAGGCTTGGATTTTAAGTGTTAAACCAGAGGTGCCTGGCAAGGAGTGTAACTGTGACTCTTGCCTTTTAGGACCTTGGTTTTATATATCTTCTGGGCTCAGAGATCCCCTGGCTCTGAGTGGACCAGTATACAGGGGTGGTGGCAGCCTACCTTCTACCTTGCAGGGTTGTTGTGGGCGTACACAGCCTTGGCAAGGGTGAAGTAATAGCTTTTTGGTTCCAGTCTCATTTCCCTAAGGGTGGGGGTCTGAGTCTGATGCATGAACCCAGTACCTTGGTGGTCTGGGGGTCATGACATGGTTGGCAGCGGTGAGGATCGAGGCCATTCCTGCTCTTAAGTGAACACGCTGTGTGAAATAAGTGCTTTGCAGCAAGTTGTAAATTTGAAGGAGACTTCTGACACAACCGTTTGTTACTTTGGGTAGTAAGGTTAGTGCAGAATGTCACAAAAGATAAAAACCAGATCTCAAAAGAACGGAGCCGAGGATGTGCACCTGGCAGACAATGCGTTGCCTAGTCAGCTTGTTCAGCTGGAGGAAGGCGCTGCTGCTCTGTCACTTATACCTCAGCCTTCTGCGGATGACAAGGAGATCGTGTTTAAGCAAACTGAGGAAAGTGAGGAGGAAAGTGAAGATGAGGAGGAGGAAGATTCTGATGGGGAAGAGCTGCCTAGAAGTATGCAGTGTTACCTAGCCAAGCAAATGAAGCTGTTGTCCCTACAGTTCAAGGCTATGAAGGAGGATCGCCGGAGTAGGGAAAGTTTTGCTCGTGAGCTGCAACAACCACGAGGAGGAAGACCAGACCTCCATAAAAAATCTTTTCCGACCTTTCGTGAGACAGATGACATCTTTACCTTTTTTCAAGTTTTTGCTCACTCTTGTAGAGACCAAGGTGTGCTTAAAAAGTACTGGATGAGTGCTTTACGCATTAACGCTGAAGGCGAATTGAGAGAATTATTGAACTCTCTGCCAGCGGAGTATGCAGATAATTTTGACTACTTCTATGCTCTAGCTAGATCCCACTTTGCTTTAACAGCAGAGGACTGTTTTCATCGTTTAGAGGCAGACCAGAAAAAGGCTCGTGAGAGCTTCTCAGCTTTTTCTGTGCGGATGGGCAGGAATGTGGAACGCTGGGCAGCTACGGCTGAAGCTGCAACTCGAGGTGAGGTTTTAGACCTGTTTGCTAAGGAACTGTTTTACAGACGTCTCCCTCGAGAACTGATGGCTCTGGTTAGAGACCAGCAGCCCCATTCGCTGGCTGAAGCAGGCGTGCTAGCAGATCGTATGTTTAAAAACAGAGCTGGAGAAAAGTTTACTCTGTTTCGGAAACCTGAGAACGTTCCTGTGAAACCGCCCGGGCGAGAGATTCCAAGTATGCAGAAACCATGGCAACCGCCGAGGGAAGTGAAGGGAGGGCAGAGCTACTCCAAGGTAACTTCCACCCTGACAGAGACTGGATTACAAAAGAAGCCCTTTGTAGAAATAACTTGCTTTAAATGTGGAAAAATCGGCCATAAGGCTAATTCCTGTTTGGAAATCTTGCCTAAGCCCAATCCTGCTGGAAGGAAGACTCCAAGGGTTGCCCCAGTTGTGCGTATAAGAGACTTAGAGTCACCTGGAGCAGAACCCTCTGAACTTTCTCCTTGGTCGTCAGTAGAGGGGAATGAAGAAGCAGAATTGGATTTTGTACTCTCTGTCCCAGACTCCCAAGACTGCCCTGCAACTCCTTGTGGATCTGCAGTCAGAGCCCCGCCGGTGAGTGTTGTACAAACTGTGTCAGGGGACAGAGAGGGAGGAGTAAGGAACAGCTTGTTTCCAGAGAAAGACTCCCCAGGACCCCTTTCATCGGAATGTAAAGAATGGGTCCAAACGCAGTTTTCCGAACCCATATATGTTAACTGTATTAAGGTCATGGGGAGAGTAGATTCGGGATCTGAAATTACCAGTATTGCGGAGCGGCTGGTCAAGCCGGAGCAATACGTTCCAGAGTTACAAGTGGCTGTCACAGCGTATGAACAGCAGACAGTGCAAGTGCCCGTAGCCGTGGTGCTTTCATACCAAGGCTGGATTGGGCGCCATAGAGTTATAGTTCATTTGGATGACCATTTATGGGATGTTTTAATAGGAGTTGACCTGTTGTTCCTAAGTCATCAAGAGACTGTACATGGAGCTGAGATAAACGTTCTTACCAGGTCTCAAACTTTGTTACAACCTATAGAAGACCACGTGGAGAAATGGCCTCTGGATGGCGAGGAAGAGAGAGCTGCAGAGGGGAGAGCTGTGAGCCTGCCCGAACAACAGGGAAAAAACTCCTTGCAACCCAGTGTGGGGGAGACAGAGGAATGTAAATTACCGGCAGCCAGCTCTCAAGCCTTTAAGGCAGCTTTATTGAAGGATGAGAGTTTGCAAAACTGCAGGGAAGAGGCCGGGAGAAGCCCTCCTGCCTTATCAGAGACTGTGAAAGTGAGATTTTATTGGGACAAAGGCTTGCTTTATCGAGAACAAGTTCCTGGGGGGAATTTCACGGACTGGCAGCCAGTCAGGCAACTAGTCAAGCCAAAACCTTTTCGCCTGGATATATTGCGGCTGGCCCATGATGTTGTGACTGCAGGGCACCTGGGTGTGAAACGGACTTTGTTTTCTGTTACCCAACATTTTTATTGGCCCTTAGTGGCTAAGACTGTCAAAGAATATGTAAAATCCTGTGATATTTGTCAACAACTTGGATATGCGCGTGATCACCCCAAGGCACCCTTACAAGTGTCCCAGATTGTGGCAGAACCCTTTGCTCAAGTGGCTGTGGATGTGATTGGCCCTTTCAATCCGACTAAGACTGGGAGAAGATTTATTTTGACCGTAATTGACTTTGCCACGAGATTTGCTGAAGCTATTCCTTTGAGTTCCATCACTGCCCCAGTCATTGCTAAAACTTTGTTAGAGTTATTTTCACGTTGGGGGTTCCCCAAGACTATCTTGTCAGACCGAGGGCCGAGTTTTGTGGCCAAGTTAACTAAGAAACTTTGGGAACTTGCTAGCATGGAACACCACATTACGACTGCTGGGCGCCATTCCTCGAATGGGTTATGTGAGAGAATGAACGCCACCATTAATCGAATGTTAAGGGCGTATATGTTAGAACATCCTAAAGATTAGGATGTAGCTTTACCTTTCCTGATGTTCGCCTATAGGGCTACTCCCTCTGCCAGCTTGGGCTATAGCCCCAACCAGCTAGTTTTTGGAAGGGATCTGGTGGGACCTTTGTCATTGCTCAAGAATGAGTGGGAAGGGAGGTTGGAAGCTATGCCTGTGTCGGTAGTAACTTACCTACACAATTTACAGAATATTCTAAAAGATGTTTTGGCTGTCGCTCATGAGAATTTGGGGGAGGCTCAACAACAGCAGAAGGCCCATTATGATGCTCAAGCTAAAGAGAGACAATTTGTTGAGGGGTCAGAAGTTTTGGTACTAAAGGCCCAAGTGGACAATAAGTTATCAGTGGCCTGGGAAGGCCCGTTTATTGTCAAGGCCCAGTTGAGTGACACCAATTATTTGCTAGCTGACCCTAAATCCCATAAGAAACCTAAAGTATATCATGTGAATATGATGAAGCAATATTTTTCTAGGAAACACCTGGTTTTGACTTGCACTCATGCTTCTGAGGTTGCAGAAGACGCTTTATCTCGCTTACCTGTTCTAGTTGACTGATATTTGACTCCTGCCTATTCCATTGACTGATTTCCCAGCTCTGATGACCTCTGGACTGTTTTTAGACCTTGTGTTACTCTTTTACGCTTTTAACATGTTTTATGGACTTTTATAGGATTTTATGGCTTATGACCTCTTTTTGAACCTGGACCAGCTTTTGGATTACCCCATTTTTTATTCTATTTCTTTATTTCTTTAATAAAGTCTTCCTTTTCTTGGGTATTTTTAGGGGTCCCTTAATTTTCTTGGTGTTATTTTGTAACCTTGTTGTATCTTTGAAATATATTTAGAAGGCATAAGTCAAGAAGTAGCTCACTTGCTTAAAATGTTATTAACCCTTTCTTCTTTTAATGCTGTATATAGTGCAATGTCGATATATTGAGGTAATTTTTTGATTGTTCCCTTATCCCTGGTTGCTGTGGCGATGACGTAGAACTATCCAGAGTTCTGACATCATCTTCCCGAAAAAAAGGGCATGTCATGAACCTGTAATGTTCATGAGTTATTAAAAATCTAATAGCAATACTTTGGCTCCAGCAAGGGGACTCTGGGAGATGGTTACAGTTAGAAAAGACAAGCCTTTGCCAATTTGCAATTCTGAGTTTCACTTCCCAGCTGAAGATGGTTAGAGAAGTCTTAACAAGCTGCACCTGTTTATCTTTCCTGATTAGCAAGTGCCTGGTACCCAAGGTCATCCTTGGCCTGTACAGTTGGAAAACACAGTTGGGAGGGGGGCCCGCAAGGTGCGAAAATGTGAGAAACATCGAGAAGAACGTTACATCAGCCAATTCCTGATTGGTCAATTAATCTTGGACCGTTAGGATCCTTTTCCTTTAAGTATAGGGCTAGAGACCCATAGCCTTTGTTCTCTGTTCTCTGCCTATGCTGACTGGCACCAGAGTTCCAAACCTTTCTGCCTTATGGTTCCAGGGGTTGCTTATGGGAAGGCAACCTATGTCTGGTTCCATTGCTTTATGTTGAACATCCATCTCTCTTAGGAGAGGTGCCACGCAACCAACTACCTCGTGTGTAAGTAGTTAGGTGAGTTTAGTTTGTTATTTTCTTGTTGTGTGTATGAATTCTCTTATAAGAACCTAAACCCCTGTTGGGTGAATGGTCTTAAAGGATTACTTGCTGCTATATGTTATGTGCACTTATATATCTTAATAAAGCTACTTCTATTTAACCTGGTGTGTTCATTGAGAGAAAGGGTGGTTCTGGATTCAGTACCTTGACCAATCTCAGTCACTAACTACCAAAGAGGGTTAACAAGTTAAAGGCTTGGATTTTAAGTGTTAAACCAGAGGTGCCTGGCAAGGAGTGTAACTGTGACTCTTGCCTTTTAGGACCTTGGTTTTATATATCTTCTGGGCTCAGAGATCCCCTGGCTCTGAGTGGACCAGTATACAGGGGTGGTGGCAGCCTACCTTCTACCTTGCAGGGTTGTTGTGGGTGTACACAGCCTTGGCAAGGGTGAAGTAATAGCTTTTTGGTTCCAGTCTCATTTCCCTAAGGGTGGGGGTCTGAGTCTGATGCATGAACCCAGTACCTTGGTGGTCTGGGGGTCATGACAGATGTATTTTAAATTGTATTTGTTTTTAGTTACTGTAAACCGCCCAGAGAGCTTCGGCTATGGGGTGGTATACAAGTATAATAAATAAATAAATAAATCCTATGCACATTTACTGGGAAGAAACCCCCACAGAGCTGAACACAACCAAGGCACTTCCCAAAGAACTGCAGCTTTAAAAACATGTTACATGGACAAACTTTTCTCCAGTTGCTAGAGATCATGAGCAAAAGATCCTTAGGTCCTGTTTGCTGGCTTCCCATAGGCATCTGGTTTGTCACTGTGAGAACAGGTTGCTAGACTAGATGGGCCTTTGGGGTGATCCATCAGACTCTTCTTGTGTTGTTACATCCCAGAAAGACCATGGTAAAAGATACAGTTGGAGGTTCAGACAACAAGAAACCCTTCAAAAGCAGCAGCTCAGGTAAACCGATTGCTTAATACATATACAACATGTAGCATCTAGAACAGCCTTTCCCAACATAGTGCCCTCTGGTTGTTTTGGACTACAGCTCCCATCAGCTCCAGCTAGCATGCCCCAAGGTCAGGGTGACGGGAGTTGCATTCCAAACCATTTGGAGGGTACCGGGTTGGGGAAGGCTGGTCTAGAAGCTCTATGGCACAGCTGCTGGTGCAGAGGCTAAGAGCATGTCCATATCACAAGGGTGTGAGCTGTCCCCTTCTATGAGCACGATGATGCAACCACAACTACTCTCCTGTCCCATTTTTGCAAAGGGGTCATAAGATCGTGCTTTCCAGCACTGAAATTAAATCACTACCATCATACCAAAACGGAACTTGGGAATTCTTCCTTTTTCCCCTTTCCCTTCTGAATGACCTGCCAACAACGTAGGGGGGACAAACACTGCCCATGAACTTCAAGTGTTTAGGTCCATTATAAGCAACTCACCTCTAAATACGTTGCACATGTCTTTTGCTAGACTGCTGCTAGCACTGCTTTCCATCGTACTTTCAATAATCGCTACCCCAGAATATCAATTCTGCCTGCTTTGTAAGAAAAGGTATTCATCCTGAACAGCTACTAAGCCAGAAACCAAAAGGCAGAGAGGCTTCCTGGACATTCTCTAAAGCATTGATCCTTTGTGTGTTGCAGATTGCATCTTTCTGGCCCAAGTATCATTTTCCTCATGGAGGAAAAAGCAGTTGGAGATAATTTTGTGTAGGAAAATGGCTTGATGTGGAAAGGTTAATTAGTGCCCCCTTCTGCCAGTCCTCCACTCAGCGTTGCAGCCTTCTATGGCTTTGCCTTGACTTTTTTAAAAACCCTAAATATATAGGTTTTACCCTTACTGTCATGTAAGAGATCACAACTAGAAAACTAGAGTTTATTAGAAAAGGGCAGTACCTTGACACTTCGCTCAACATCCAGGGTTATAAAATATAGTCCATATTCATTTCTAGTAGTCAGTTATTTTCCTTTTTTTTAATTAAAACATTATAGCGTAATAACATAGTTTTATAATTTGCCATCCCTATCTCAAAAGGCAAATTCAAGTTATGCAAGACTATTTACATATGGAAGACAGAGACAGAGTACTCAAATTGGCACTAACCATTACCATGGCAACCATTCAACAGCAGTCCAGAAACTGATTATTAGTGCAGCAAACGGGGGGGGGGGATGTGGAAAGCAACAATATTTATTTTGGAGGGAACGGGTATGCCATCTTCAGAACAGCTCTAGCTACCACTTTTTCTTTGACCTACAGAATATATTTCTAGTGACCACACAAGCACATTTGGAAGACGATTTTTTTGCTTGAAAAACATAAGCTGATAAATCCTTCAAACTGGCCTCAGAACTTTTTTTCTTTAAAGCCTGAAGAATACTCACAACAGCCTGTATAATTCCAATTTATAACACTTCTGCTACTCTTGGGAATCTAGGCATGTTAAGAAAACATATATTGTTGTAATTGCACCAGGACAGATGTGTGTCTGTATTTCTCTCTTGCCAAAAGTAGCGTCAGGGGTTTGGATTTAGATCAGGAAAACTTGGGGGAGGGGGAAAGAGTTTAACACTCCTCTCTCCCTCTGGAGTCTGAGCAAATTTGCAGCACCTGCCCCCACCCCACCCCACCCTGCCTACAGCCGATCTGATGATGGATATGTTCCATGGCATGTAGTTTAGCTCTACTCATTCTGGAACATGGTGCAGGCAAAGAAATCAAGGGGACAAGTCCCTATTGTCATAAGCCCGATTTTTCTCAGGCTTACATTTACTACTTACATTTCACGAGTACTTAACAGCTTGCATATTATTTTAGGAATATAATCTGACCTGCCCAGGAACGTAATCAGCAATGTAATCTGACACACAACATTGTTGTGTGTCAATATAATGCATTCCCATTAAACATTTTAATTCAGGTAGAACATTAAAGATATTGGACCAATTTCACCTAAAACCTGATACATTATAGCTGTGGGTGCTATGTGTGGAGGCAGATGAAAAAATGGAAATGGCCTGCCTTCAAGTCGATTCTGACTTATGGCGACCCTATGAATAGGGTTTTCATGGTAAGCAGTGTTCAGAGGGGGTTTACCATTGCCTTCCTCTGAGGCTGAGAGGCAGTGACTGGCCCAAGGCCAGGTATGAGATTTTCAGCTGTGGCAGACCCCGCTCCTCTCGCTTTGATTCTCAGCTGACATACATACAGCCTCCCCACACTCTTCAAAGGGGCTGCTCTCTGAACTCTGATGAGAACTTGGCTTTCTAATAAATACATTCTCAACTATACAAAAAGTTTCCAGCGCTCATGACTATAGAACATTATTTTTTTTAAACCAAGACTCGGGGCACCAGGAAGAAATTATACAATGCATTAAAAGATATGAAATTGTTTTTCTAATGCAATTCGTTAGATAAATGCAACTGGATTGCGCAAAACGATTGATATTGGGTGCACAAAACTTTGAATTTTGTGGTAAACCATACTGAATTACTATTTATGAAAATGTGGTCTGAAAGCTGAAAACACACTGGATTCCAAGCATGTGATAGGCTCTATCTACAAAAATCGTATAACGTAAACAGGAGACACACAAAATTTAGCAGCAGTGATATATAATGTAGGCTCACTTGACAGGAGGTTAATCTTACCCATTCAGCTGGAAAACTGTAGCGATTTTCATGCAAGGCAACAAAGAAAGGGCAAGACTAGGATGCAGGAATTTTAAAAAGTCTCCTGTTGATGCTGTTATAACCATAATGCCTCCATGCTTGAAATAGTTCTTAAATCAGAGCTCTTTTTGGCTCAGGGAATCGGCAGCCAGAAAGGCAACTGGGAAGCTGGGGACAAGGGGAGGCACGGGACACATGAAGCATCAATTTCCTCTCACCTGCCATTAATCCAGCTTCATGAAAGAAATTATGACTGGATTTCTGCCACATAGAATAAACTTGGAGGTTAGCGTCATGTCACACCAAAAAGGAAAAGCAGTACAACTTTTGGAAATCAATCCAAGTCTGGAAGCAGAAGAAAAAAGTGGGACCGAACAGAACACTGAATCAGAAATCATTTACAATTTTCCAAGTTTTTAGAAGCTGATATAAATTATGTTCAATGGTTGAGCTGAAAACAAAATACTACACTTCTCAACTTCCTTCTACCAGGGATGCAAAATGTGGTTGTGGCATTTTCAAAGAACCTGCAGATTTATTTTTTTAAAAAAGATACCACATCAATGCAGGGAAAGATTTTCTGCATGCTTCTACCTAATAACACAGCAAATCCTATCCCCTTCTCAAAGAGGGACTGCCTATCAGAGGAGAGCTAAACAGTTGCCTCACATGCCTAGCGTCTGCCTCCATACTTGCAATGTGAATATGCTGGGCTCCCCAATGTGTGCATTTTGATGTGAACATGAGCTTGTTCAAAGTGAACCTCTCTACCCTGTTGCACTGAAGCTTTGTGTGTGTGTGTGTGTGTGTGCGCGCGCATGTGCACACACACACACTCTTGTCAGCCGAGAAGCAATCGATTGCCTTATTTTAGCGGTTCACATTTAGCTCTGCAATTTAACTGGCAGCCAGCATGCTGGAGAGGGTCTCATTTGCACCTTAATTTTAATAAAAGCCTGTTAAATGGAAAAGAGAGAGAGAGAGAGAGGACCAACAAATAAAAGACTAAATCCATTGCAGGCACGTCTTTTTATTGGAGGTTACACAGGAGCGACCTCAACTGGTATGTCTGACTCTGTGCTGGTTCTTGTTTCAGTTAATTTCTTCCTCTCCTGAGTAATTAGTGCTTTCATTTATGTGAGCAAATTAGGCTTTAAAGAGAATGGAGGTCTGTCTTCGAACAGCTTTTTTGCCTCAGCACTGCTTCAGGCAACAGGGCAGGATTTTAGACAACACTGCACACACACACCCCAAGTAAAAACTCCACTCGCTTTCAGTTCAAAAAGAAAGTGCGGCTGAAATAATCACACGCCAAGACGACGAATGCCTGAACTTTCTCAGCATTAAAGAGCTATGCAAAGCCTCCCACAGTTTACTGGGAATAAACCAAAGCAACAGAACTAAAAACCATTCTTTTCAGTCACTTTCAATAAAGGGTTCAATGCAAAAGGCTGCCACATAAGGAAAGGAAGTGAGGCTCTTCTGCTGAATTTGGGGGGGGGGACAGTCTAACACCTGCCAACAGCATATTGAAAGAGACCCAAACACATTTTAAAGTCTAAACACACATCATCAGCCTTTCTGAAACGGCTCTCTTCAGGGACTCGATGTGCTCTGCATCTTTCCTCAGTGCCTTGGCTTTAATCTATTGATTCTTAATGCACCTGGCCTAGTTGCAAAAAGAGAGAAATCAGTGGTACATAGTAAAACATACAATGCTTGCCCCAGTCTAGGGTCACTAAAGGAAAAATGTCAATTGCATTGAATTCTGTGGAGCTGCTGGGGCATTCCTAGGTATGGGGATTATAGTCTATTTCCACTGAGCTTTAGTGTTCTGGAAGAAAGGGAAATTCTACAGGGAGAGTATCTCTTCATACACACAGCAGCTGGCAAGACTTCCCATTCTGAGTAGTTTATGGTAATTTCTGTGTCCGCCCCCCATACTTGATCTGTCACACTTCCTCCCCCCTTTCCCTTGCCAAACCTACACTTTTATTCATTGCTATCCTACTTGCACCCTTTGATGTCTTCCCCTTAAAAATGCTTCTTCCTGCCAGCGGGGAAATCAAAGGAGGGGGGAAATGGCCAACCTCCCCCGGTTCCCTATCAGTCCTTTTCCAAACACTTGCCAACAACTACCACTTAAAGACATGAGAGAGAGAGAGAGAGAGAGAGAGAGAGAGAGAGAGAGAGAGAGCACTTGCCATCAATCAAGAGCTCAGAGTGAAGGGGGGATTCGTCATGCAACAGATACACATTGCTATGTTTAGTCACTATATAAATGGTTTCTCCCCACCACCCTAACAGGAAGAAAAACTCTAAAGAATGGACCATTATGAGAGAAGGAATAGATTTTTCCAAAGGAATTCGCAGCAAGGGAAATGACAAGGGATGGTGATTTGTGATTAAAGTTCCTCGACAAGTGCTGGAGGGAGAGAATTGGCTTAAAGAATCAAAGAGAGCAGAGGCCCCTTTGACCCCCTGCCTTAACACTGCCTCTTAAGGCAGCACTCTGCTGGCAGTAAGACCCACTGGACTCAACGTGACTTACTTCTGAGTTGACACGTACAGGGTTGCACCGTAATGCAGACATTAATGCGATTTCATTGTGAGGACGTTTTGGAAGCTATTTTAGGGCTGTAAAGCAAAGTAGAGTTTATTCTGAAAAACCTTGAAATCATGATGTTATTGCCAAAGCTGTAGGAGATACCTGCCGGAATACTGTATCTGTTCAAGCTACAAAGGTTTGTTGGGGTGGGGAGCGGAGAGAATGACTGGAGACCGTTGCTGAAGACAAGGAATGAAGTAAAATAAAAGGCAGCTCAGTAGTAAGAAAAACTGTCCCTTGATATTGCATCCAAGCCCTTGCACATTCAAGGTCTTGCCACTGAACGTAAAGAGGGTAGATATTTTCGATTAAAACTAGGGAAGGCTTTAGACGTGGCTTTTGGACTGAGTGAAGGCAGGGAGCCAGCTCAGGAGTCCAAACTTAACTGGAAACCTTTCCTCAGAATCCTAAGTAGGTGAGAGGTTAGTCACCGTTACCTGAGAGGTACTCTGCACATGCTCAAAGATACTCCCTTAATATTATTTATTAACTGTAATACTATGCTGCCCCATAAATTAGAGTTATCTGGATAGTGTATACGAAAATGGTTCATACACAAAATTAGCAATAAAAATTAATTACAGTATGAAAAACAGTGCAGCCGAGATGAAGCAGTTAAATTAAACTCAAAACCGTTTTTTTCCAGCTTTTCTATTTTTAAAAAAAGTCCAGACCTTAAAATTCACATGCCCCAATGCTGGCACCAAAACCAACGTTTTTAAACCTAAGCTCTAGTTCAAACTAAACTTTGAAAGCAGCAATGTCTAACGTAGAAAAGTGGACGGTACACACACTAAAGGCTGAGTCTGGAGGATGCGAGAGATAGCCTGACAAGCGGAAGGGGAGAGTGCTCGAAGGAAGTCCCTGAAGGGGCAGAAGCTGGTGGTGAAATACAAAGAGGCTGTCCCAGACGGGCTCGTTTTCTTGGGCAAGCCTGGCAGGTGTGCAAGTTTGAGAGAGACCCGGGGCCGGGGTGGTCGTGCGTGCCAGTGGAAGGAGGGAGTGTGGAACTGAAGCTGGTAGGAATAACGTCCCAGTCAGTGCCCAGCTGGTTTCGGACTAGCATTTCTGAGACCCTGGGCAGCGCGATGCCGAAGGGTTCAGTACTGGTGGTGGGACCTCATGCGAAGCTGGACGGGGAAGAAGCGCATTTGAAAGCCACGCTGGACAAAGCGGAGTTTCCTTTTGAATAAAGCTCGTGCACCCAAAGAATTGGTCCTAGGACTACAATCCTGTACACCCTTACAAAGGAGTACGCCCCACTGAGCTCAGTGGGATGTGAATTCAGTAGGCACGCCTAGGATTACTGTGTTCAAGAAACACTTTTTTAAAAAATGAGAGTGCGGCTCTGCAGCGCCGGACGAGCCGCTTTTGCGGGACGGAGCTAGGAAATGCGGTCGCCACGCAAGCGCCCTCGACGCCCGCCTCCACCCCACGCACCCCACCCCCTCAGGTGGCTGCACTCCTGCGCAAACTACCTCCTGGAAGAGCTCCAGACTATAGGTGTTGTCGTCGTCGGCGAAGAAAATCACGCCCGGCTGCGGAGAAGGCAGGCGCTGGTGCTTTTGGCGGATCCACGCCAGGCCGGCGTTGCGCTGCTCCGTCGCTCGGGGCTGGCCCGGCCGCTTGAATCTGCGCGGCGTCAGCGCGTGCAAGTGGGTGCAGGGCGGGCCGCCGTTTCGGATGAGTCCGGCCACGAAGTGGCTGACCAGCTCGGTGCCCCCCGCCGAGTCCTCCACCAGGATCCAGTGCAAGCGCGCCACCTGCCGGAAAGTGTTGGCCAGCCGCGTGAGCTCGGCTTTCTGCACCGGCCGGCTGTAGGTCGGCGTGATGGTGTAGATGACGGGCAGCTCGGCCTCCCGCCGCCGGGGCGCCTCCTGATGTGCTTGGGACAGGGGCTGCCGGGAGGCGACGGAGGACGGGCGGGGCGCCCGGTTGCCGCCGCCCGTGTCCAGCATGACGATCACCAGCAGCATCCAAGGGAGCAGCACCAAGAAGCGGCTCAAGAGCAGCGACTTCATGCTGGGGCCCCTGCCGCCGCCGCGCCCACCCTCAGCCTCGCCGGCCGGGGCGCCCCCGCTGCAGCCCTCACAACAGCGGCAGTGGCAGCGGGGGATACTGGAGCTGCTGCTGCTCTTGCCGGCGGCGCCTCCTCCGCCCGGGAGATTCAGCCTGCGCTTCCCTCGCCATGGAGCGGGCGGCAGGGCGCCAGAAGGGACACCCGGCTTTGAGGCGCTGTGGAGCTCGGCGCTGCGCACCTGGGCCGGCCGCGGGCGAGGAGGGGAGGGGATCGCCCGCCTTGGCCCCGACACCTTGCGAGAGGTTGGCGCTGAGGGCCGGAGGACGCGCTGCTGCCTCGGCGGCGAAGGTCGGGAGGCGCCGGTCTTTGAGCCTTCCTCCTTCCGAGGCAGGAGAGGCCACTGACCTCCCGCGGGTGGCAGGCGAGAGTAGCGGCTGGCTGCTGTCGGCGAGGCGCCGTGGCGCGAGCGGGGACCGACCCCTCCGCCGAACTCTCCGCTCTTCTCTTTCTCCGCACCTTCCGCCTCTGGAGCAAGAGGCGCCGGAGGGGGGGGCAATTGGTGGCCGGTTTGTTTCGATCACCGCCGGTCCCTTGATTACTCTGGTTATTCTTTGGATTCGTGCCCAAGCGCCCGGTATTCCTGCGGCTGCTTTCCTTCTTCTTTCAGCATCGCTCCCCTTCCATCCGCCCCCGAAGCAGCGGGACGCCTGAGATTGGGGGGGCGGCGAGGTGTCCCGAACTCTCCCAGTCTCCTTCTGCCTGAGAGGGGCGGCTCTGGAACCCTGGTATCCTGGTGGTCGCGATCGGGGCGGACTGGCTTGGGGCTGGGAGAGAAGGGGCTAGCCAGAAGGGAGGCTCGGTGGCGGCGGGCGGCTTCACTGGGCACTCCCGGTTGGTGTCTGCGTGTCGGGGAAGAAGGGGAGGGATCCCCTCGGGGCTGATGCGGCGCTGGGGGGCGGGTGGGAGCGGATGGTGCTCGCTTTCTGGCGCTTTCGGAGTAGCTGCCTGGAGAGGGCTTTGCTGCTCTTGCGCTCTCTTTGCGTTGCCGGGTCTCTACGGAGCGTAGGCAAGGAATGGATTCACGTGCTTAAAACTCCAGAGACCCTGGAAGGAGAGGAGAGGAGGAGGAGGCGGTATCGGGGTCGGGGTGGAGATTAGTCACACCATGAAAAGGAGGGGGAAAATGCCTTTATTTATCGTCAGCCTTCTAACCAAACAGCCGAGGGAGATGACGGCACCTGGGTATTTGTGTCGGGAGATAGGCGCTGAACACCAAAAGGAGAGGGAATTAGCGGAGGCTTCTCGCACAGTACTTCTTCCTGGGCTCCCAGTTATTTTTCCCTTTTAAAAAAACAGCGGGGAGAGGGGGAGTGAAGACGGAAAGCTCGGAGTGGGGAACATCGGTTCAAAACCCGCGGGGCGCTTCCTCCTCTCAGGATACCGCCGAAGTCAACAGGAGCCGTGTTCTCAACTCGATTGTTAAGCAACTGTGGAAAGCCAGAGACAAAAGCGGGCCCTACCGTTGGACAGAGTGAGGCGCTGCCCCACACAGCTGGGTTTGGGTGCCAGGAAAAGGGTGTGGGATGTCTGTTTAATATTGTTGAGCTTTTAATGCCAGGCAGGGGGAGGTGGCCTTGTGGAACCACCCGATCAGAAGACGGATTTTCTGGATTCATTTTGCTTGTTGTTTTAACCTGAGTTTGCCACTGGAACAACCTTGGCTGCCCTGTATGATGACCTTTGTTGGGAGAAAGACGGGGAGAGTGGGTGACGCTGTTGATTCTCCGTGACTTCCCAGCAGCTTTTGATATCCTTGACTGTGGCATCCTCCTGGAGCAGCTACCCAAGCTGGGGCTAAGCAGGAATGTTTCACAGCTGTTGCCATCCTATTTGGACTGCTGGCTTCAGACTGCTGGCTTCAGTGGTGCTAGGGAAGCATCATCTGGCCCCATAAAGTCTTCCATGTGGGACTTTGCAGGGTTCAATTTTCTCCCCTGTAATATTTAATATCTATGAAAAGCCACTGAGTGGTGTCATCCAGGATTTTGGAGTATGTTGTCATCAATAGGAGAGCCAGTGTGGTGTAGTGGTTAAGGTGTTGGACTATGACCTGGGAGACCAGGGTTCGAATCCCCACACTGCCATGAAGCTCACTGGGTGACCTTGGGCCAGTCACTGCCTCTCAGCCTCAGAGGAAGGCAATGGTAAACCCCCTCTGAATACCACCACATGTCGGGATCACTTGAAGGCAGTCCTTTTCATTTTTTGTCATCAATAGGCAGATGTCACATAGCTCTATTTCTCCTTTGCATTGCAAGCAGGGGTGGGGGTGGACATGCTGAACTGGAGCCTGACCACAGTAATAGACTGGCTGAGAGCCAATAAACTGAAGCTCAATCCCAGTGAGACAGGTACATTGTTAGTGAGTGGTTCTGAATACATAGTTTTCACCTAGTTCTGAGTGAGGGTGCACTCCCTGAAGGAACCGTTTCATAGTTTGTAGAAACATTGAAGATACAAGTGGCCTTTGTAGTGCAGAGTGCCTTCTACCAGCTTCAACTGGTGGTCATCCTATGTCCCTGCCTGTATCTGAAGAAGCTGACTTCAGTTGTCTCATGCTCTGGTAACCTTTGGTTAGATTACTGCAATGCATTATATCTGAGGCTGCTTTTGAAGACTGTTTAAAAACTGCAACTGGAGCAGAATTCAGCAGCAGATTCATAACAGCATTAGGCAGTCCAAATATGAAACACCAACTCTGGGCCAGCTGCATTAGCTTCTAATATATTTCCAGCCCCAGGTTAAAGTGCTGATTTTGTGGTGATTCCAATCATTCTTCAGGAGCAGTCTAATCACTGTCTCATTTAAAGAAACCAGGCCCACTCCCTTTCGTTAACAGTTCACTGGACCCAATCAGACAAACCTCCCCATTTGATGCAATAAGCTAACGGTGGGCAAGGGTCCCACACACAAGTGGTTGGCCAAACCCATCCAGGCACCTTTATCCTCAAGCCTCAATAACTGAAGCACATGGATAAAACAGGACCAGGCAGTGTTCTGGACACTTCCACCAAAGGAAATGCATTAGCATGGAACGTTAAGTCATGACGGATGTGAGCAATTTTATCTTCAAAGTGCCTTGCAGTATGTTGCTGCATGCAGCCAAGTGCTCAGTGCTGCTGCTGCTAAAGAGTTTGTGTTTAAGCCACCTCTCCACTACACACTGCTACTGCTAGTCTGTATGGCCCCTGCCGGCTCTTTATTTGAAAAGAAAGAAGTGCAATGTGGGGTGGGGAGTGGATCCTTGAGGCTTATGCCCTGCCTGCTGTGCGTTTGTTCTTAGCATGTGATTATGCAGAATTCATTTTTATTTTGGACAGAAAAAGGCACAATAAGAAATGGAAGATGCTTGTGAACTTGGTATAAAACGAATTGGAAAGGTAAACACAAGATTTTGTAAAGACAGACAAACATACAGACTTTGAACAAGATATGAAAGGAAAACAGTTTGCCAGAGTCTTTTTTAAACTTTACTCTGAGCAGGGGTAAAGCTGTTCTTGCTGGGTAAAAGGTGCCCAAATGTCTGCTGCAACTCTGTACTTCGAGTCTATCCATACATGGGGCAAGGGAGCGAGACCGAGGTCCAAACATCAAAGGGGACTGAAGACCTAACAGCAGAAGGTGCCTGCCTTGTCTGAGCAGAACCAAGTTACTGATGTTATATACGAGAATGCCACTGAAGGATTCATTTGTTACGAGCAGATTCGTAAGTCTCCCGCACACACAATCACACATACGCTTCCATGTGAAAGAAGGGATTTTGTACCTCTGCTGAAGAGAGATGCCAAAGCACACATTTCATCATGTGGGAGATGCTTGAGTTCTACTTCTAGTGTTACAAAGTGTGAAAAGGAGGGGCAAATTACACTGAGGTCTTATCTCTGTGCTTCATTGTAGTGTACAATGGTGCCACTGCAATCCCATGTGCACTTGTCTGAGAACACTGTGGTACTCTGAACAAACAAGTTTAGGATTGCACTGTTAATTTATGAGAATTAAATCTGTACCACTGCCACATAAAAGAGACTAAGAAGTGAATGAATACTGCTGTGAATATAGACTTTAAACTTAACCAAAATGCAGTGTGATACTAAACATGTTCACTAAGCACTAGAAAATAAGTCCTACTGAGTTCAGTAGGAGTTACATTTATTATGAAGTGTTTTAGGATCACACCGTTACAGCACAAATCTTACTGTGCTCAGCGGTGCTAATGTCCTAGGAGGTGTGTTTAGGATTCATTCTTGAACATACTTACTTGAGAGAAAGCGCCACTGAGCTCAGTGGCACTGGCTTATGAGTAAAAATGCATAGGCTTGGACTGCATATAAAGCCACCTAAGCACTTGTATAGTATGTGATATTGTCATTGCAAAATGGGAATATACACTCTTTAAAAAGGTAAAACTCCATGCAAGAATGCAATTGCTTTGTTCAATATTTTTCCACTCCTGTTGCTAGATTAAATGCTTGATCATCCCTTTAAATCCTTTTTCATTAACAGAAAGGAAATTGTTACATGTGTACCATTAACCAAAGCAAACATTGCTCTAATTAGTAACATGTTTTGATCTTTGTAAAGCAAATAATGTTTACTTCATGCTAGCCTTTTCAGGGTAATAAGTCTTGTCAAAGACTGAGATCCTGCATACAGTTAGGCAGCTCAGATCCCATTTACGCCAGCGGGATATAATCACCCCAAGCCTGTGCAGAATTGCAACCAAAGGCTATAGATCTTTTCAAAATAGCCCCCATATGGACAAAACTATCCATTTTATACAGGCACCGATATAGGCCACATATGTCTGCTTGCTAGCCAGAGGGGACATATTAACCCCTGGGGGCTCAGATGCAGGAAAGACATTACAATGATATAATGCAAACCGAAGTCTCTGTGAAACTAAAGTGACAAATGGCTATGCAGTGAACATCTAAATGAGGAAACATCTGTGCGGTAGAGAGATAATTAGAGTTAGTGTGTTCTGTAGAGAAATGGAAGGCTTGTTATGTGATTAATGAAATAACACAGGAGGGATGCAGCAAATATAAATAGTTCAATACATCCAAATCAGAGCATCTCAGACATGAAATTACAGAGGGCCATTTTGTGCTGATGCAATGTATCTAAAGGCTAATAACCAAAATAGCATCTCTCACAGAATGGCTGAGCATCTCATAGTTTCCCCCATTTACAATGATTTTATTTTTTTAATATATAAATAGTACTTGCCTGGATAATTCAGAGTATGAATTAAAACTGTAATCAACAAGGCTCAAATCCCCTTACCCACTACAAAGGCAAGGGTCATTGAAGTGAATTAATTCAAAGCCTGTAACCTTCAAAATACATAAGCAGGAAGCAGAGAACCCAAAGATGCCATCCTGGTGCTGAGGAATAATGAACATGATCAAATGTGTACTTTTTAATTGGCCCTTCTCCTGTAGCTGTAGCACAGCGGCTTGCCATGCAGAAATGAAGTACGTGAAGGTTGTGCTGAGTTTGACTTTGAATAAATAGGAAAACCATGTATAGGATTGTGAAGCCTTGCGAAAGAGGCTACCCAATGTACAGAAGTGTACATAATAAAATAAAGTGAGAGCTAGAGGGCAGGAATTAAAGGGGGGAATAAACAGTATTTAATCTGTGGAACTCTCAGCTGTAAGATTTTGATATAGTAATACCGTGTTTAAAGATTCCCCAAACTTGAAGGTGCTCTTTGCAGAGCCAACATGCTCTGTGCATGTTAGTTTAGCCAGCAGAGCATTTCCATTTCCAGTTTGCCCCTTCAGAAAAGGTGGTGTGGGGTTGTACTCTCTTGGTCACACTACCTCCCTATGCATCTGGGGCATGAGGAAGTTCTGCATATCCTTAAACCTCTCATTCAAAATTCAGCAATCCTATGCCATCGTACTTTGCCAATATACTGTGGTTTCCAACTTTGTCCCTTTTTGGAAACCATAGCTACTATACTTGCCATTCCTAAATAAAGGATGATCTTACACTAGTGATAAGCCACTGGCAGGCTGGAGAGACATTACCCCCTAATCCCAGGAACTCCCATTTTATGCACTTAACTGTTGTCTTTCTTGCAGCTTCAGGGTAGAGATACACTATTGTGCTGGTTCCAGTGCATCTCCACTTCTGTTTTCTGAAACATGGACACACAACACTAGTCAAACTCTGCCCCTTTTTACTCTAAAACCTGGTTGGATCAGCCCAAGTGTTTCTTTTTTTCAATTCAGCTTTAGACAGATTTTGCAACTGATTGGTAGATCAACCCATTGCCCCTCCAGGTGTGGCCAATGGAAACGCTTTGCTGTAGTCTCAGACAGTGATTGGCCCAACACTTTGCTGTGGGCAGTTCTGAAAGATCTGAAGTCAGCAGAGGGGAAGGGAGGTGCCCTGCTGAGGGCAGAGCCACTTCAAAACGTAGCTAGAAAAACAATTCTGGCTGCTTTTGAAGCAGATAGTGTGCCCACAACCTCAGTCACTGTTAAAGGGTTCTTTAATAATCTCCTCTTCACTGTGAAGACCAACAAAAGATTGATCAGGGCTTTTCTTCTTATTCTTTCCCTCCACTGATCTCTCAAAGATACAGCCAAAGGGTTCTCTAAGGCACTTCCAGATGACCTGTTTATTGAGCATGCATTCTGATTGGTTTGTAGAGGGGTTAGATGATGCATCAAAGCAAGTGTTATTCCATACTTTCCAGTACATCTCCCCCCCTTGCTTTCCTTATCACAAAAAGTCTGACAATTTGGTAAGCGTGTTGTTGCGCAAGACCTCCTAAATGGCTATAACTGCACAACCTGGATTTCTATGTGATTGAGTCCTGTCTAAAAATAATCTGGAAGTGGCATTTATCCCCTCCCCACTGGGAACAGCAACATAGGCTCTGAAGTAGCAGCTGAGATGTATCAGAAAGGGACTTGGTCAACATCTATTGTTTCCATGGGTGAGGAGAACATTAAAGAGCCCTTTGACTCGCTCTCAACCCTCAAGCTAAGGCTGTGAACACACTAGTCACTAGAGCAAAGCATTTCCATTAGCCACACCTGGAAGGGACACGGGTTGATCCACCAATCCGTTACAAAATCTCTTTGAAGTGGAATTTTTTAAAAAACAAAACACTCAAGCTGCTCCCAGCAGGATTTACAGTAAAAAGGGGCAGGGTTTGACTAGCGTCATGTGCCCCCATTTTCAAAAGAGCGAGGTAGAGATACACTAGAAGCAGCAGAACAGGGAATGTGTTTCTACCTTAAGATACAGGCAGTCAGTGGAGCCAATGACACTGATACTTTTTACTGGATTCAAAATATGACCTCCACTGGCCAGCGATATTACAGAGTAAAGCTAAAGGTAAGGGCAGGCAGAGTGAGGCAGTTGCCTCAGGTAGCAGGTGCTGAGGTGTTCAGGAGATGCTCCTTCTGAGTCCCCTGGCTGTTCATTTCTATTGGAGGACAGAGCTCTGTGTGCCGCGGAGCCTACCCTGTACTTCCTAAGCAAGCCTGCTGCCCTCAGGTGAGGTGGGGGATGCTATCTTATTGTCAGTCTTGAAGAACAGTCAGATCAGCTTCTGTATGTGACAGGGAGAGGGGCACTCTCTTGTCCTTTGCCTCAAGCAGCAAAATGTCTTGGACCAGCCCTGCTAAAGTTTACCAGCAAACGTACACACATTAAAACCCAGCCACAAGAACAAGCTTAATATGAATTTCCATCACGGCCTACTTTCCAAAAAGCTGCCCCTTGGTGAGAAGATAGTGATGTGGATTGGCAGCCTTAACACTTTTGCTTTCCTCAAGTTTCTGAGTATTAGGATTCCTACTCTCTCACCTATCCTTGGCCTGATAGTATGTCTGTCTGAAATTACAGTCATAGATAACAGCATTGGGGAGAAGCTATTAAAATTGATTGTTCTGTGTGAGAAAACAGTCCTTCAGGAAATAGAAGCAGTTGGAGAAACATACAAATGTGCTGTCATTTTTAGTGGTAGATAAAACAGTGAAGAAAATCTATGTCTGTTTCAGGTAGCTGTTGTTGAATATATGAAGTGAAGACTATTAGCTTATTTGGCCTAGAAATTGCCTTTTGGCTCCTACTATCAACAGCCCTTGATAGTAAAAGAAAAGGTTGTAAGAAAAAACTGATTTCATGCCACAATTTAAAGAAGACAATCCTGATTTACACAACTGTTTCATATATTTTTTCCTGTCCAAGACAATGTCTTTTTTAATCATAGCAGTAGCAATCATAGCAATCATGTATTAAACAGAAAATCTTA
Organism: Rhineura floridana; assembly: GCF_030035675.1. Classification (NCBI taxonomy): domain Eukaryota; kingdom Metazoa; phylum Chordata; class Lepidosauria; order Squamata; family Rhineuridae; genus Rhineura; species Rhineura floridana. Next base: position 58,782,488 of record NC_084483.1, read on the forward strand.
ATAACTATAACCCGGTAGCAAATGTTCCATTCCTGGGCAAGGTCCTTGAACGAGTGGTGGCAGGCCAGCTCCAGACACTCTGGGATGAGAACGATTATCTGGATCCATTTCAGTCGGGTTTCAGGCCTGGTTTTGCCACGCAAACAGCCTTGGTCACCCAGTATGATGACCTTTGTTGGGAGACAGGGGGAGCGTGACTCTGTTGATTCTCCTTGATCTCTCAGCAGCTTTCGATACCATCGACCATGGTATCCTTCTGGGAAGACTGGCTGAGTTGGGAATGGGAGGGACTGCATGGCGGTGGTTCCGCTCCTACTTGGCGGGTCAGCTCCAGAAGGTGGTGCTTGGGGAACATTGCTCGGCACTCTGGACTCTCCAGTATGGGGTTCCACAGGGGTCAGTTCTGTCCCCCATGCTGTTCAACATCTACATGAAACTGTTGGGTGCAGTCATCTGGAGCTTTGGAGTGCATTGCCATTAGTATGCTGATGACACGCAGCTCTATTTCTCCTTTTCATCTTCAGGTGAGGCTGTCAATGTGCTGAACCAGTGCTTGGCTGCAACAATGGACTGGATGAGGGCTAATAAACTGAGGCTCAATCCAGACAAAACTGTGATGCTGCTAGTGGGTGGTTCTTCTGACCGGATGGTGGATGTCCAACCTGTCCTGGATGGGGTTGCATTCCCCCTGAAGGAGCAGGTTCGTAGCTTGGGGGTTCTCCTAGAATCATCTGTCACTTGAGGCTGAGGTAGCCTCAGTGGCATGGAGTGCCTTCTACCAGCTTTGGTTGGTGGCCCAGCTACGCCCCTATCTGGACAGGGATAACCTGGCTTCAGTTGTTCATGCTTTGGTAACCTCCAAGTTAGATTACTGCAATGCGCTCTACATGGGGCTGCCTTTGAAGACGGTTCAGAAGCTGCAGCTTGTGCAAAATGCAGCAGCCAGATTGGTAACAGGGACCAGATGTTTCAAACATATAAAACCAGTTCTGGCCCGCTTGCATTGGCTGCCTGTACGTTTCCGAGCTCGATTCAAGGTGCTGGTTTTGATTTATAAAGCTTTACATGGCTTAGGACCACAATACCTGATGGACGGCCTTTCCCAACATGAACCCACCCATACACTAAGCTCAACATCTAAGGCCCTTCTCTGGGTGTCTACTCCAAGGGAAGCTGGGAAGCTGGCAACAAGGGGGAGGGCCTTCTCAGTGTTGGCCCCCACATTATGGAATGATCTCTTTGACAAAGTGTGCCTGGCGCCAAAACTGTTATCTTTTCGGTGCCAGGTCAAGACTTTCCTCTTCTCCCAGGCATTTTAGCATGTGTTTCTAAATTGTTTTAAAAACATTTAATTGTTTTTTTTATTGTTTTTTTGTGTTTTAAAATTTGTATATTTGTTTTTATTGTTTTAATTGCTGTAAACTGCCCTGAGAGCTTCGGCTATGGGGCGGTATATAAATGTAATAAATAAATAGATCCTGTGAATAGTTCAGTATATCAGGTTACATACCAGCCCACAGTCTTCCAAATACTGTGGCCCACTACTCTTGACCAGAGCTTGGAAAAGTTACTTTTTTGAACTACAACTCCCATCAGCCCAATCCAGTGGCCATGCTGGCTGGGGCTGATGGGAGTTGTAGTTCAAAAAAGTAACTTTTCCAAGCTCTGCTCTTGACAAGTTGAACTAGTCACAAGAGTGAGATACCAGGTATGTCTAATCCAGGGACAGCTCAAGACATTTTGCTGCCTGAGGCACAGGACAAGATGTCAGCTCTCTCACTGTAGATGCAGAAGCTGATCAGACCAGACTAGCAGACAGATCTTACTTCAACACTGGTAAAAAGAAAGTATCTTCCACTGCTCCTGACCTGAATGCAGCAGGCTAACTTGGGGGATGCAGGACAGTCTGTGTTGCACACACTATTCTGTTCACTCCCTGCTCTTCAACATCTGCTATCTAAGGTGGCTGCCTCACTCTGCCTTATAGTAGGGCCAGCCCTGGTCTAATCCATGTTGACTGAAAAAGTTTAACTCATGTTGAAAACGCTTAATGGCTGTGTGAATAAATAGCTCTGGGAATGCACACATACAAAAACATAAGATGAGCCTGCTGGATCAGGCCAGTGGTCCATCTAGTCCAGCATCCTGTTCTCACAGTGGCCAACCAGTTGCTCATGGGAAACCTGCAAGCAGGACTTGTGTGCAAAGATTGTTCTCCTTTCCTATGGTTTCCAGCAACTGGTATTTGAAAGCATACCTCCTCTGCCTTTGGAGGCAGAGCACAGTCATCATGGCTAGTAGCCACTGATAGACTTTTCCTCCATTAATTTGTCTAATCCTCTTTTAAATCCATCCAAGTTGGTGGTCATCATTGCCTTTTGTGGGAACAAATTCCATAGTTTAACTATGCGCTGTGTGAAGAAGGACTTTGCCTGTCCTGAATCTTCCAACATTCAGCTTCGCTGGATGTCCACAAGTTCTATTATGAACACGAAAGAAAAACTTTTCTCTATCCATTTTCCCCATGCCATGCATAATTATATAGACTTCCATCATGTCATCTCTTACTTGCCTTTTCTCTAAACTAAAAAACCCCAAATGCTGCAACCTTTCCTCATGGGGAGTCGCTCCAGCCCCTTGATCCTTTTGGTTGCCCTTTTCTGAACCTTTTCCAGATCTACAATATCCTTTTTGAGATGAGGCAACCAGAACTGTCCAAATGCAGCCACACTATAGATTTATAATGGCATTATGGTATCAGCAGTTTTATTTTCAGTACCTTTCCTAATGATTCCTAGCATGAAATTTGCTTTTTCACAGCTGACACACATTGGGTCGACATCTTCATCAAGCTATCCACTACTATCATAACATCTTATTCCTAGTTAGTCACCACCAGTTTAGACTCCATGAGAGTATAAGTGAAGATTTTTTGCTCCAACATGCATAGCGTTACACTTGTTTGCATTGAATTGCATATGCCATTTCACGGCCCATTCATTCATTGTCTATAATTCTCATCTAGTAAATGAACAATTATCTCTCTCACAACATGGGAGTCAAGCCTCGGACTGTTGACAGCAACTGCAGCATCTTTGACCAGGTTAATTAGCACTGGTACCTTGTTGTACAAACTTCTCTCCTTTTGTAGGATTCATTATCAGTGACATTACCCTTATGCCTTTGAGGAGGGAAGGCATCCCCTCTGCTTCCAAGAAGAGGGAAGGCATCTGTTTTGCCTTTCATGTGGGACAACCTTGAACAATTTAGTATCATCAGCAAACTTGGCCACCTCACTGCTCACCTCTAACTCTAGATTGTTTATGAACAAGTTAAAAAGCACAGGTCCCAATACCGATCCTTGGGGCACTCTACTTTCTACAGCCCTCCATTGGGAAAACGGTCCATTCATTCCTGCTCTCTGCTTCCTGCTACTTATCCAATTCCTGATCCACAAGAGGATCTCTCCTCTTATTCCATGACCTCTAAGCTTACTCAGGAGTCTTTGGTGAGGTACCTTGTCAAAACCTTTTTGAAAGTCCAAGTACACTGTGTCAACCCAATTACCTCTATCTATATGCTTGTTGACACTCTCAGAGAACTCTAATAAGTTGGTGAGACAGGAGTTACCCTTGCAGAAACCATCTTGACTCTGCTTCAGCAAGGCTCGCTCTTCTATACCTGTATGCTTGGCTATTTTATCTTTAACAATGGTTTCTACTAGTTTTCCTGGGACAGAAGTTAAGTTAACCAGCCTGTAACCAGCCTGTGATCCTCCCAGATCACTTTTTAAAGATTGCCGTTACATTGGCCACTTTCCAGTCCTCAGGTATGGAGGTAGATCTGAGGGACATATTTTTGTTAGAAGATCAGCTATCTCACATTTGAGTTCTTTGACAACTCTTGGGTGGATGCCATCTGGACCCGGCGATTTGTCAGTTTTTATTTTGTCTATTAAACCTAGAACTTCATATCTTGTCCCCGCTATTTGCCTCAGTTCTTCAGATTCCCTTTCTGCAAAAGTTAGTTCAGATGCAGGGATCTGCCCTATATCCTCCACTATGATGCAAAGAATTCATTTAGCTTCTCTGCCATCTCCTTATCCTGCTTTAGCACACCTTTCACTCCTTTGTCCAACCTCTTCCCTAGCCAGTCTCCTGCTTTGAATGTATTGAAATAATTTTTTGTTGTTGGTTTGTATGTTTTTAGTAATGTGCTCCTCAAATTCTTTTTTAGTATCCCTTCTTGCCTTCCCCTTGCCAGAGTTTGTGTTCCTTTTTATTTGGACAAGGTTTCCATCTTTTAAAGGAAGCCTTCTTGCCTCTAATAGCTTATTTGACTCTGCTTGTTAACCATGCCAGCATCCTCTTGGCCCTGGTTGTACCTTTCCTGATCTCTGGTATACATTCCAGTTGAGTTTCTAATCTTGTGTTTTTAAACAACTCCCAAGCATTTTGGAGTGATTTGACCCTCTGGACTTTGCCTTTCAACTTTCTTTTTACCAATCCCCTCATCTTTGGAAGTTTCCTCTTTTGAAGATAGATGTGACCATGTTGGATTTTCTTGGCAATTGGCCGTTTACATGTATGTTTAATTTAATAGCACTATGGTCACTACTTCCAATCAATTTGACAACTCTTACATCTCGTGCCAGGTCCTGAGTGCCACTTAGGATAACATGCAGCATTGCCGTCCCTTTGGTTGGTTCCATGTCCAACTGTTCTAGTGCACAGTCATTTAAGGTATCTAGAAATTTTACCTCTTTGTCATGACTGAAACACATATGTAGTTAGTCTATGTCAGAGTAGCTGAAGTCACCCATTACTACAACATTTCCTAGTCTGGATGCTTCCTCAATTTCATTTTTCATCTCAAGATCTCCCTCAGCATTTTGATCAGGGATAGACCATCCTCAGTTCTAAATTACTCTTGGAGTTAGATATCACCACCCACAATGATTCTTTGTAGGAGTCTTCCTCTTTTGGGATTTCTGGCTTGCTGGATTCAAGTGTTGTGGAATTTCATAATAAACTAATAAACTATATATTCTTTAGGAATATTGATTAATATTGAATATTGAAGTTATAATAACTTAATATGTGAATCAAAGTTGAAAATCTTTTCTTCTCTGTTATTTTCCTATTTTGTTTCTCTAATGTCACTGGCAAGGTCTCTTCTTGGAATGTTAAGTATGCTAGGACAGAATTAGATTTTGATGTACAGGACCTTGTTTAAGCAGACTAAGTGTCTCCATCAGGTCAGAAAGACCCAGCTTTGGAATGTATCACGTCAAAGAAGTGATGGGCTGGTATTAGAGTTTCTGACTATTATCTGGTTGGCTAGTTTTAATGTAAGCTGCATCATAACCAGTGGTGTGCTGGTAAATGTTTAACAACAGGCTCTCCAGAAAAAAAGAGCATATTTTATTTATTTATTTATTGTATTTCTATACCGCCCCATAGCCGAAGCTCTCTGGGTGGTTTACAGTAACATTCATTTTAACATTTACAGTTAAGATTAGCTAAATAAAAAGAATCAGCTGATCATAAACCAGGAATACACTTCTCCCTACTTCCTTTGTTAGAAATACATTCAGCTGTAAAACTGAGAGTCCTACCACACACATACACAGATGATAAAAAAGCCACACCCAGTTGTCAGTAGATATGAAACTGGCTCCTGGCTCCTGACTCCATGAGGCAGATGCTGCTGTGGAGAACAGTCCTTGAATTGCACCATCTGCACAGATGGCAGAGTCCTTGTTCAACAGCAACAAGATTTAGAATTTGGCTTTTTTTTAATGTTCAAAATAATTTTTCTGTTGTCATCATGGTCAGGAAGATTTTCCTCTGCTGCGGCCCATGAATTCCAGCCCTTCAATGGGTATGTCTTTCTCCTTAATAGCTTTCTGGGTGCAGAGTTGGTAGCACTTGAAGAGCTGGGTGCAGGGGTCGCCTCCACTGCTGTCGCCACCCTCTCCCTTCAGGAACTTCTCGGCAAACCAGCGGTTGAAGCACTGGTCGTACTCCCACTTCATCTCCGTGCAGGCCTCACCCAAGCTGTTCATGGTGGTACCCATAGACTTTTTTGAGCCAGTGGGCACATTTGGAATTTTGGAGAAAGAGTTATGGGCACCAGTCATAAAATGGCTGTCATGGGGGTGTGACAGGACACAAATGGCTGCAACACCAATGTGGGCAGAGTTGCAGATACAGCACAGTCCAAACAAACACATGTCAAGTACTGAGAACTAGTCCAGGGCTGCATTTACACTGTACATTCATTCCACTATTGTTCCACTTTAAACATGACTTCCCCCAAAGTATGCTGGGAACTGTAGTTTGTGAAGGGTGCTGAGAGTTGTTAGGAAATTCCTAATCCCCTCACAAAGCTAAAATGATGAAACTGAGGTTATCATACTTTGGACACATAATGAGAAGACATGATTGATTAGAAAAGATAATAATGCTGGGAAAAACAGAAGGAAGTAGAAAAAGAGGAAGATCAAACAAGAGGTGGATTGATTCCATAAAGGAAGCCACAGACCTGAACTTACAAGATCTGAAGAGGGTGGTTCATGACAGATGCTCTTGGAGGTCACTGATTCATAGGGTCACCATGACTTGGAGGCACATAACAATACCTGGGCTAAGCAGACCGCAGAATCCCCCTCTAGAGACAATCTGGTCCATTAGGAAGAGTGATACTATTACAAAGGTAGTAAACTAGTATTTATTGTTAAACCTCATCTGCCTTGAAGCAGGAGAAAGAGAATTAGATTCTCTGGCTCAGGTACAGAAACATCTTAGGTCAGTCCTCCTTGGAGATGGAGACTCTGACCACACACTTCCAGTCACTAACACTGGAGAAGTGCAACCTGGTTAATGATTTTATTACCTTTATTTTTTTGCCTTCACAACAACACAGTGCTTAAAAGATTGGGTTTTGTCACTAAGCAGGGTTGGAACAGCCGGCTGGGCCAGGGAAGTGATAAATGCCTCTTTACGAGAGGGAGTGGTTCCCTGGCCGTCTGAAAGAGATGGTAGTGAGACCACTTCTGAAAAAATCCTCCTTGGGCCCTGAAAATCTTAATAGCTATAGACCAGTCGCGAATGTTCCATTCCTGGGCAAGATCTTGGAGCGAGTGGTTGCTGGCCAGCTCCAGGCGCTATTGGATGAAACCAATTATCTAGATCCATTTCAATCAGGTTTTAGGCCCGGTTTCGGCACCGAGACAGCCTTGGTCGCCCTGTATGATGACCTATGTCGGGAGAGGAACGGAAGAAGTGTTACTCTGTTGATTCTCCTTGATCTCTCAGCGGCTTTTGATACCATCGACCATGGTATCCTCCTGGAGAGGCTCGCGGAGTTGGGAGTTGGAGGTACAGCTTGGCAGTGGTTCCGCTCCTACTTGGCGGGTCATCTCCAGAAGGTAGTGCTGGGGGAACATTACTCGACGCCGTGGGCTCTCCAGTGTGGAGTCCCGCAGGGGTCGGTTTTGTCTTCCATGCTTTTTAACATCTACATGAAGCCGCTGGGTGCAGTCATCAGGAGTTTTGGAGTGCGTAGCCATCAGTATGCTGATGACACGCAGCTCTACTTCTCCTTTTCATCTTCTTCAGGTGAGGCTGTCAATGTGCTGAACCGTTGCCTTGCTGCAATACTGGACTGGATGGGAGCTAACAAACTGAGGCTCAATCCAGACAAGACTGAAATGCTGTTGGTGGGAGGTTTCTCTGATCAGATGGTGGATGTCCACCCTGTTCTGGATAGGGTTACACTCCCCCTGAAGGAGCGGGTTCGTAGTTTGGGAGTATTTTCAGATCCTTCCCTGTCACTCGAGGCTCAAATAGCCTCGGTGGCACGGAATGCATTCTACCAACTTCGGTTGGTGACCCAGCTACGTCCCTATCTGGACAGGGAGGACCTCACGTCAGTTGTCCATGCTCTGGTAACCTCTCGATTGGATTACTGCAATGCGCTCTACGTAGGGCTGCCTTTAAAGACGGTTCGGAAGCTGCAGCTTGTGCAGAATGCGGCGGCCAGACTGATAACGAGGACCAGGCGGTCTGAACATATAACACCTGTTCTGGCCCGCTTGCACTGGCTACCAATATGCTTCTGGGCCAGATTTAAAGTGATGGTTTTAATCTATAAAGCCTTATACGGCACAGGACCACAATACCTGCTGGAATGCCTCTCTCGATATGAACCTGCCCATACACTACGTTCCACATCGAAGGCCCTCCTCCGAGTTCCAACTCATAGGGAAGCTCGGAGGATGGTAACAAGAACTAGGGCCTTCTCAGTGGTGGCCCCCGAACTGTGGAATAGTCTTCCCGATGAGGTGTGCTTGGCGCCGACGTTGCTATCTTTTCGGTGCCAAGTTAAAACCTTCCTCTTTTCTCAGGCATTTTAGTCTATTTTAGTCTTTTAAATATGTTTAACTGATTTTAGATTTGTGGATGCCTACATACATGTTCCTTGCACTGAATTATTGGATTTTATTGTGTATATTTATATTCCTCTGTTGTACACCGCCCAGAGAGCTATGCTAGTCGGGCGGTATAGAAATTCAACAAATAAATAAATAAATAAACTAAGGCTGCAATCCAATAAAAATCTACTCAGCTCCATTGGGTTCAATGGGACTTACTCTCAGGTAAGTATGTACTGGATTGCAGCCTCAGCTGTGACTGCAAAGAGCAGGTACACAAAATAAGCAAAAAAAGTGAACCAGTTTTCTTAAGTTTGTGGGAGAGGGAGCACTGAGGCGAACTTATGACAAGGAACGTTTTTTTAAAAAACTGCTGGTGTAAAACGCAAGGTGTAAAACAACCACACTTGGCGCCGCTTGCAAGGATGAGAGAAAGAAAAAGAGGCGGTGCCAGACCTGAAAGGGCCCGTCGTTGCAGGTGGATACTCATTGTGTACTCCCGCACTTGGCTGGGGAAGTTCTGCCCGTGGATGGTCATCTTGTCTGCGTCCATCCTTTTAGAGCCACCTCGTTGGAGCCCCCTCCAGCAATGGCAGCCGCCGCCCCAACTCCTCCTGCTTCCAAGGCGACAGGCAGGGGACTACGGACGGGGAAGGGCGGTGGCGGCAGCAGTGGCATCACTAGGGTTGGTGTCACCCGGTGCGGTAACTCATGGTGTCACCCCCATGGACCTCCTCCCGTACCAGACCATACAGAATCCTTAGTAATGTTTTTTGTACTAATGTTACTCGTAAATTGTAATTCCCGTATATCACTGAATGTAATAGCACACACACACAGAGCCAGCTGTGGGATCGTCACACGAACAACCTAGAACATTTTTTCCCTTTCACAAGGACATGCAAAAGATTGAACCCAGGACCTTCTGCATGCAAAGCACATGCTCAGCCTACCACTGAGATATAGGGTAGAAAAGCACTCACTGTTCTCCTGGCCTGGGGATAATTCTGAGGGCCAGTGGGAACCACAGATGTGATGGGAGGCAGGGAGAAGTGAGTGGGCAAAGAGTGCAGGTGCAATGCCGAGGTGCCATCTCAGCAAAACTGACGCCAGTCCTAGTGGGTAAGTCCCATTCAACAGGGTGGAATTTACTTCTGAGTAAACATGCACAGGATTGCAAGGTGGGGGGAGCAGCAAATCCCCCCTCCCTCAACCCCAGCTTAGCCCTTCCCTACTTTAAAGTTGATAATGAGGACACTGAACTTGTCAAGGATTATCAATACCTTGGCACAGCCATTAACCAAAATGGAGACAATAGTCAAGAAATTAGGCTAGGACTGGGGAGGGCAGCTATTGGAGAACTCACATGCAAATATGTATCACTGAACACTAAAGTCAGGATCATTCAGACCATGGTATTCCTGATCTCTATGTATGGATGTGAAAGTTGAACAGTGAAAAAAGCGGATAAGAGAAAAATCAACTCATTTGAAATGTGGTGTTGGAGGAGAGCTTTGCGCATACCATGGACTGCGAAGAAGACAAATAATTGGGTGGTAGAACAAATAAACCAGAACTATCACTAGAAGCTAAAATGATGAAACTGAGCTTATCATACTTTGGACACATCATGAGAAGACATGATTCATTAGAAAAGATAATAATGCTTGGAAAAACAGAAGGAAGTAGAAAAAGAGGAAGGCCAAACCAGAGATGAATTGACTCCATAAAGGAAGCCACAGACCTGAACTTACAAGATCTGAACAGGGTGGTTCATGACAGATGCTGTTGGAGGTCACTGACTCATAGGGTCGCCATAAGTCGTAGTCAACTTGGAGGCACATAACAACAGCAAAATACTGTGAAATACAATCAAATGAGAGCAGAAGAGTCCCCAGCCCCTTCAAAGGGGGGGAAATGCCATTCTAAATCCCCAAAAGCAACATGTGGCACCCAGGCATCAAGATACACTGCCCCTGCCATGGGAAGCTCTCCTAGGCCGTGACGAACCTCGACACCCTTCCTGGGCCTGCCGTGGAGAAGGTTAAGGAAGGGGAGGCAGCATCCCTCTTTCTTTTCTTCCCCCAGGCAGGCACACAGGCAGGCCTCTGATGCCCTCCACCAGCTCTGCCGCCCAGAGCTCCGTGTTCCCACTCCTCCTCACCCGTCTCTCCCTTGGCTCAGCAGCGGCGGCAACGGCGTCCCTGCTTGGAGACCCTGTCACGGCCGCTCCAGCCCAGCAGCTCCCACAGCATGAGGGGTGAAGCGGGGCGTCCTTTCCGGAGCAGGAGAACCGGCTCCGGAGCTAAGGAGGAGCCGGCCTGGCCTCCACCGCCACCACCTCTTCGCGGCTCTGGCTGAGGCTGCCGGGCCGCTTGGGCACCGTCTCCTAGCAACCGCACCTGGCCCCGCCCGCTCCATAGACGGCACCCAAGCGGCCTGGCAGCCTCAGCAGGAGCCGGGAGGAGGCAGTGGTGGTGGAGGCCAGGCCAGGCCAGGCTGGGCGGGCTCCTCCTTAGCCCCAGAGTCCCCCCGGGCCCCCGGAGCTGAAGCGCCGACGAGTGAAGCAGCTGGGTTGGGGAGGAATTGGCCTCCGGTTCCTAGGGGCGGGGCAGCTCTGGGTGTCACCCCTCTCTTGGTGTCACCTGGGTGCGGGCCGTACCGCCCGCATCCCCATAGTGACACCCCTGGGCAGCGGCGGCGCTCGGTGCTCCCGACCCCTGACACAAGGGGAGATAGGGCGCAGGTGGAGGTGGGAGAGGCCCGGATGCAACGCGCCGCTAACGACAGCAACAGAGAACGGCTGTTGACGCCGCCCTTGAGATTACCTTGCAGCGGGTCTGTCACACCATCCTGTGGCTGAGGGGGTGGATCCGAGAGACCGCCCAATCTCTCTCTCTCTCTCTGAGCTTACTAAAAGGCAGGATCCGTCCTCTTAACAACCGGCTCGCAAAATTCCCCAAAGTTTAACAATCGGCTCTTGCGAGCCGGTACGAGCCGGCGCCAGCACACCACTGATCATAACTATGTATTGATGATGTATAACTTTTGGATTGGAAGATGCTAATTTCTTTGTCCTGGAGGGTATAAATTTGTGAACATCAGTGCCATGGAAGAGAGCTCCATCAAACATCATGAGAAACTGACCACCTGTAAGTTTCCTTACTAAATAAAGGCCTACTTTTTTGCTACAAGCCTGTGTCCTCAATTTCTTCAGGATCTCCAGTCCATTGGACCCCTAAATTCCCCATCACAAGCATATATGAAGATTCACAGGAAATTTCGAACAGTAGGTCAAGACAAGATTAGGTCAAAGCACTGGGTGCGTACAAACTGCCTGCCTGTTTTACAGAAGTTTAATGAAATAGTCCGCTGTTCTGCATTTTCCATTTGCCAGTCATTGTTTGCCCTCCCCTCTCTTCCCTCACCTAGGTCTCCCCACCTTCTCATTAGCTTGCTTCATTTTGGTGTAGCAGCTCCAAAGAGTACCTAAGATTCAGATTCTAGACACGTGTTTCTCCCCACCTCCTTACTGCTAGGCACAAAAATGTCCGGTTATGGCTGCTCCTCCCGAACTCTGAGTCTGTCCCTCCACCTATGTGACCTTAGGACCCTCTTGCACCATCCTCTCTCACAGGCTGCAAGGCAGCATGCTAAGTATACATAACAAGGCAGTACCCTCTTCTTTGAAGGAGGCTGACCTCAGAGAGGCTGCCATGAATGTCTTGCTGGTCCAGGAAACAAGAGCAAAACAACAGCTTTATTTTGTAGTGTTTGCTTTTCTCCTTTTAAAATCTAGCCATCTATTATTACCTAAAATGGACTTTCATACAGTGAAACAATGAGCCATGTGAAATACACAGATGATCTTCCCCTTGTAAATTCATAAAATAATAACTACAGCAGATGTGTCAATTTAACACTGAGGCACTTAATATTCTTTGGTGGCATTTTCTTTCTCACTGTCTGTTGCCAATCCCCTCAGTGAGCAAACTGATTCTCACTCTTCTTAATATTCACCACATGGACCTCAAGCAAATCATCTCTTGGCATCATATCATCTCCTTCTGACTCTCATGTAACTCTGCCATTGTCCAGGAAAGAGAGTATAACATCCAGGTGACTTAGCATTCATGATCGACACTCTCAAGCTTGGAGGATACCAAATAAGGTTAAGCAGTAGCAAAATCCATCACAAAATTCAATTATCTGTACTGAAGAGACATATTTTAGAAGGGGTAATATAAAGTAGTGAGGTGATGAATATTACCTAGAAAGGGGTTAAATGTTCTTGATTGTGCCACCAACTTTACAGACAGACAAGGACACAAGAAGAGCCCTGTTGGAACAGACAGAAAGTCCACCAAGTCCAGAAATTGTGCGTCCCAAAGTAGGTAAGCAGTTGCCTCTGGGAAACTCACAAGCAGGACATGTGGGCACACAAGGAGCACATTCACACCATACATTTATTCCACTATTATTCCATAATATGGGGGCACCCATGGCAGAATGGTCAAAGCTGAGACACCATACTAAGATGCATCCAGACTCAGAGGAAGGCAATGGTAAACCACCTCTGAATACCTCTTTCCATGAAAACCCTATGAACAGAGTATCCAAAATGCAATACGAGATAGTGCTGGAAGATGAGACCCCCAGGTCAGAAGGCACTCACCGAGCTACTGGGGAAGAACAAAGGACAAGTACGAGTAGCACTGTGACTAATGACGCAACTGGGTTAAAGCCGAAAGGAAGCCCAAAGGCTGATGTGCACAGATGCGAAAGGAGAGTCTGGAGTTGTATGACGCACACAATGTGAGAAGCATGAACCAGGGAAAGTTAGAAATTGTCAAGCAAGAAATTGAGCGTATCAACATTACAATACTTGGCATGAGTGAATTAAAATGGACAGGAATGGGACATTTTCAATCAGGCAACTACAAAATATTTTATGCAGGAAATGAGAAATTAAGAAGAAATGGGGTTGCTTTAATAGTGGGAAGTGATGTAGCAAAAGCAATTAGGAGCTACAATGCAAGGTCTGTGAGTGATATCAATGAGATTAAACGGGAAACCTATTAACATAACCATCATCCAAGTCTACGCTCCAGCGTCAAACACAGAAGAAGAAGAATTGGAGAGATTTTACGCAGAAGTACAGGTGGAAATTGATCACACACCAAAACAAGATATGATGATAATCATGGGGGACTGGAATGCAAAAGTTGGGAACAGAGAAGAACTAGGAATTGTGGGGAAATGGGGCTTAGGTGACAGAAATGAAGCAGGAGAAAGACTTATTGAATTCTGTGAAGCCAATGATTTGTTTATTGCCAACACATTTTTTGAGCAACCAAAAAGACAACTGTACACATGGACATCACCAGATGGTCAATATAGGAATCAAATTGATTATATAATTGGAAACAGAAGATGGAGAAGTTCCATACTTTCTGCAAAAACAAGACCAGGAGCAGACTGCGGTACAGCTCATGAACTGATCGTATCGAAAATCAGAGTAAAGCTAAAGAAGAACAAAGCACTCATAATGCCAAAATACAATTTAAATAACATCCCAGAAGAATATAAAGATCAAATATAATAATAATAATTTATTTATTTTGGTCATTGACCAGCAGAACAATACAGAACAATTTGCATGTAGTTTATAGTTACAAGATAAAACTTAACTCATCAATAAGCTCAGAAAATATTTTAAAATCATTTAACTAAAACCTTCCTGCGAGCAATGGCAGCTACGCAAAATTTCGCTACCAGTTCTATAACCTCGTGACATCGGTCCTTGAGTAGACTACGAATGTATGGCGTGTCTGGGACTCTCGGTATTTTAGCCAAACATGGGGTAATAAAAAGTTCACGGAGGTCGAGATATAACGAGCACTCGAGTAAACCGTGATCAATAGTTTCCACAACACCGGCCTCACAGAGGCATACCCGGTCAGCAAAAGGAATTTTCTTGTACCGTCCTTCCAAAAGTGCTGAAGGGAGTACATTAAAACGCGCCAATGTGAATGATCTCCTATACTTGGTGATGCTCAATTTGGTTAAATAGCCCGCAGGCTCTAAGGAACTCACACTGAGCCGATAAGATAGATATGCCGTCACACAACTCAGATTCTTTTGTAGTTCAATGTCACGAAGATGTTGGCACATAACTTCCTTGGCCTTGCTATAGCCCAGGCCTATTACCACCGACTGTGATACACCGATCAAATGTAATTTATTAATTACAGCAATTTGAAAAGTGTCTATCAGAATTAGTGGAGCAAGCCCTAGGGGAGCAAATAGCAATTTCAACCAAAGGTTAAACCTATGAGTCCAAGCGCGCGTTTCTACCAATAGTGTCCCAAGTTCTAAACGCAGCATCACATTAGGAACACACTTAGGAACACCAAGAATGCTTCTGGAAAATCTGGATTGAATGGTCTCAAATAAAGAGTAATTACTCTGTATACAGAGCTGGGATCCATACAACAATTGAGAGAGGACCTTAGCATTAAATACCTGTAAGGCTGAGGGAATGAACTGCCCGCCTTTAGAAAAGAAAAAGGCGAGAACTGCATTCGCACTTCTAATTGCCTTCTTGGCCGTGTTGTTCATATGTGCAGACCATGATCCAGAGGCATGGAACAATATCCCTAGATATCTGAAGACTGGGACCTGTTCAATTTGATCTCCATTCACCTGCCAACGATGATTGGACCTTCTATGGATGAAAACCAAAATTTTGGATTTATCATAGTTAACTTCAAGCTTTTCCTCCTTACAGTAAACAGATAACGCTCCCAAAAGATGCCAGAGACCCACAGATGTTAAAGATAGGAGAACGGCATCATCAGCATATAGTAAGGCAGATAACGGCCTGTTGGCCAGTTTAGGAGAGTGGGAGTTTACAGATGATAAGGTGGCAATTAGCGAGTTGATATAAAAATTAAAAAGAGTGGGGGCAAGTACACACCCCTGTTCGACTCGTTGGTAGTTGGAACCGATGCAGTCAAGTTACCCGCATGATTGCATCTCACCTTTAGATGGGTGTTTTCATATAGAGTACGAATAAGAATTAAAAGACATTTGTTGATATTAGACTCCCTTAATTTTCTCTATAGCCTATCCCTGGGGATCAAGTCAAAGGTTGCCTTTAAAGATCAAATAAGGAACAGATTTGAGGCTTTAAACTTAGTTGACAGAGAACCAGAAGAACTATGGACTGATGTCAGGGACATTATCAGGGAAGAATGCAAAAAGACAATACCTCTTGTTAAAAAGACAGAAAGACCTCAATGGATGACTGAAGAAACTCTTAAAATGGTTCAAGAGAGAAAGAAAGCTAAAGCAAAAGGAGATAGAAACATGGTCAGAACCCTAAATGCAACTATACAATGACTAGTACGTAGGGACAAAGAAAACTATTACAATAGTTATTGTATAGAAATAGAAAAGGACAACAAAATGGGAAGAACAAGAGCCCTATTCCAAAAGATTAGAGAAATGAAAGGGAAATTTAAACCACGAGTAGGGATGTTGAATAATCAACAGGGGAACACACTGACTGACCGAGATGAAATAAAAGGAAGATGGAAACAATACACTGAAGAACTCTATAAAAGAGATGACAGGATGACAGATTCATTCACAGAGGAACCATATGATGAAGAACCAGAAATTTTAGAATGTGAAGTGAAAGCTGCTCTTAAAATTCTTGGAAGAAACAAATCACCAGGAACAGATGGCATACCAATAGAGTTGCTACAAGCTACTGAGACTGAATCTGTCCAAATTTTGACAATAATTTGTCAAGAAATATGGAAAACTAAACAATGGTCCACAGACTGGAAGCGTTCAATATATATACCAATTCCAAAGAAAGGGGATCCCAGGGAATGCAGTAATTATCGAACTATTGCCTTAATATCCCATGCAAGTAAAGTAATGCTCAAGCTTTTACAACACAGGCTCTTACCATATATGGAGCGAGAAATGCCAGACATCCAAGCTGGATTTAGAAAGGGAAGAGGCACCAGAGATCATATTGCAAACATACGTTGGATAATGGAACGGAGTAAGGAATTTCAGAAGAAAATCACCCTGTGCTTTATAGACTACAGCAAAGCCTTTGACTGTGTAGATCATGAAAAACTATGGAATGCTTTAAAAGAAATTGGGGTGCCACAGCAACTGATTGTCCTGATGCACACCCTATACTCTGGACAAGGGGCTACTGTAAGGACAGAATATGGAGAAACCGATTGGTTCCCCATCGGAAAGGGTGTGAGACAGGGGTGGGGAGACACAATGTCAGCATTTTGTCCAAGGTATCCCACAATGTAAAGATGCTCCATTCAGACTAGCACTGTCTACTCCAACTGGAAGTGGCTCTCCAAAATCCCTGGCCCAGTTCTTTCTCTGTGCTACTCCATGCTAAGGTCCTTTCTGAACTGTGTTGAACCTGAGACCTTTTTCTTCCAAAGCATGTGCTCTATGGCCTCTCCATCACATAACCACAATCACACAGAGTACAAAGCCCACACTGGAATCACTCGCTACTGTGGGACATTCAAGACCTTATTTGAGCATATGCCACATATTAATATCGCAGTATCTCTATGAGATTCAGGCACCAGATGCAGATTCTGAAATGCAAACTCATAAGAGAAACAGATCCTTGATCAGAAATGAACACACATGATAGCACAGGGGCAGCCAATGTGGTATCCTCCAGATGTTGTTGGACTCCAGCTCCCATCATCCTTGACCATTGGCCAAGCTGTCTGGAGCTGATGGGCGTTGGCGTCCAACGACATCTGCAGGGCAACAGATTTAAAGATTTAAACACCTTTAGCTCCCATTGATTTTAGTTAAGCACATCCTTAAATCTCTCCTTTTAAATTCATGGGAATTAAAGTGCATGCTGAATCATTCCCCAAAATTGTTATCAAGTGTTTTGTTCTCATCCCCATGCACCACAACCCAAGAACCCAGGGACATACATCTTTTTATCCTTATCGCCTTGTGTTAGGTCATCTGATTTTTTTTTTAATTGCCTGTCTTGCCCTGCAAGCCACTTGGATAAATGAACTCTCACAGGGTTTTCTCTCTATTGGAATTCCTGCCCTCTAAATGGAAATGCCAATGAACAGCAGAAAGCTGTTCTAAAAAAGATCCTGCCCTTTCTGTGTATGGTTGCTGACTTTTCACAGTCCCAGGGTTGTGACTCGGCTGTATAAACAAAATCAATGCACTCCATATATTTGATCAGTTATGACACTGGAACAGGATATACTGAGCTGCCTTTGGGAAAAAGGAAGGCAAGCAGTTACACCTGTCACAACTTTTCGTAAGGAATGCACTGTGGTGTAATTCTTCAGCTCAGGCAATTTAACACAGCTTCAGCAGCTTGTCATAACTTTCCCCCTAAGTATGAATGAAATGTTGTATCATTCTCAAATGGTCTAATTTAACATATTGTTAAATTGTGCTGTGGCAGGTCTGTTTTAATCTTTGATTAGGTGTTTGTTGGTGGAGTTTTATTTATATAGCATCAAACACTATATAAGATATCTTGCACTGGAGTATGGACAGAAATATTTATCTAAACACATGCATGTGCCATCTGCTGTACCCACCAACTTGATCAAGCTTTGCTCTGGTAATTTCTAAGGGTGATGGATGCCTTGGATTGTTCCACACTGATATGACATTAATGTTAAGACTTCAGTCTCTGTTTCTATGTTGGACAGTGCTCCGAGGACATGGTGCAGAAGTTCCAAAATTTTTTCATTATCCCAGTGCCTGAATTTTCAGCACACCTAGGAACAAAAATAAAGCAGATCCTACTCTTGCAAAATAACTTATGCATAATATTTTGAAGATAGAAAGCTGCCTTGTCAGACTCTTTATTTACTCAAGGGATGGGGAACCCATGGTCCTCCAGATGTTGCTGGATTTCACTTCCCATCATCCCTGACCATTGGCCATACTGCCTAGGGCTGATGGGAGATGAAGTCCAAAAATATCTGGTGGGCTACAGGTTCCCCACTACTCTGGCTGCAGTTCTCTAGGGTCTTTTCAGGCAGTAACCTTATCACTTGCTGCCTGGTCATTTAACCGGAGAAGCCAGAGATTGAATCTGGAACCTTCTGCCTACAAAGCATGTGATCTACACATCAGCTATGACCCGTCCCAAATGATATATAACCTCTGATATGTAAAGAGAGCTTTCAACATGGAGAGATAAATCTATCATGGAGTGATTGAGCACCATTGGATTTTAAATCATTTATTTTATTCAAATAGAGGACTATAAAACAGGGCACATGGCCACCCCAGCTGAAGAACACTGAAACAAATATCTCCGGAAGCAGGCCTCTAATAACAATAAACTAATACCCAATTTTCTCTTTGAATGAGGGATGCAGCATTTGCATGTAACAACAGGTCTGTGAATAAAATCCATCACTCCCATCGTTTTGACCAGTTCCTTGGGCTGCAATATAAGCCATAAGGCACTATTTATGAAGCAATTTATAGTAAAGTAATTTAAATTTCACAGCTTTGGGGGGCATAATGTGAGAATTTCACTCATTGCAACAGTCCCAGTGAGATGGTGAAGTGCTCTAACAGTTTCAAGGGAAGGTTCAGATTTGATCTCAAGATTTGTCTCCAGAACTCCAGGATAATCCCTTTCAGCATTTTCCATTAGACCTAGGAATATCTATAAAAACTCCTCTTACTATTTTCTAAGGTTTCTATTTCCCAGCAAAGGGCTGGATTGCCCTTCATTCAAATTCCCCTTTGAGCCTTTGAGCTATCAAGCTGGGCTTTTAAGGCACTGATGTTTTTCATTGTACTGATTCAAGGGCCTTTTTCAAATGTTTTCCATTTTCCCTTCAAGCTGAAGTCCCAGTGGGGCAATGGCATACAGAATAGAGTTCAAAGGCACCTCTCCTTTTGCAGTATCCAGTCTTCAGTCTTGTCTCGGATCTTGTAGTGAATTAACTTTCCAGTTTACCACCATGCTCCTATAAAGGCAGTTGTCTGGCAGGAAAAACAGTAGGCAAGCCCTTGCCAAGCCATTGCGTACTTCCCCTCTTTGCAAGTGGCCAGGGTGATATAAAAAACATTCTCATTGGCTTAGATTCGTCCTCTTTGGCTGATCTTCATTATAGACTGAAACAACTTTTACAGGTCTGGATCATATTATACTTCCCCTGGATCTGGTCCATACGCATGATGAGGAGTGAGAGTGTGCCCAGCCAGAGTGCCAGCCCTACCTCCAACGTCCCAGATGTACTTCCAGAGGCATAATATTCAAATACAGCCTATATGTGTAAAATCCAAGGTACATGGACCTAGATCATAGTGTTGCATGCTACCCCAATCCCCGAACAGTGAGAGATCTTCAGGAGTCCCTGCGTGTACCCAGGTTTTGGTTTCCTTAGAAAGAAAGTCAGCGGAGTCTGTGGTATCTTTATGAAATATGGTTTGTTTGTTTATACACATTCCAACCTGAGTTTAAGATGGAGGGGTTCAAAGCATCAGCAGCCCAGTAGAGTTTGCTTTTCTATCAGGCTTACAGGAGGCATCCTAAAGCCATGGTGCAGGGAGCTAGCCTCCAGTTCCCAGCCTTTCCTCAGACTCAACTCAAAACACAAGTCTCTCTTTCCCCCAAGAGGGGGGGGGTCTCTCCTGAAGAGTTTCAATAACAATAGGATGTCCCTGGCATATTTACCAGTTAATGGGCACTTGAAAGACCCATTAGCCCACCTGGCCACTCTATTAGATTAACAAAAAAAAGACTTATCTGACCAGCAAAGCAGGTTTCTTCGCTCCAGAGGCCACCTCCAGGTGCAGGGTTCTAGATCAGAGGCTGGGGACTCATAGAAATCATCTCAACCCCCAAACTCATAACACTACCCCCTTCTGACAAAGGTCTGTCTCAGACCTGCAAACAACCAACAGAATAACAGCTTTTCCTATAAAGAAACAACAGATACAGGTTAGTAAGTCATTGAAATATACATAATCAAAAGTATAGTCATAGTACAATCGCATTTCCACACAAGTACAAAAACAGTCCATTCCTTTACAGCAAGTTTTCAATTAATTGCTCTCTCTTTAGGCTTCCTCTTCTTTCTTGGAGCTCCAAGTCACAGTTCTGCATCCAAACCGCTTACCCAGTCCTCATACTTGGCAGTGCCCAAGATAGTGAGTTCTCGACATGTTTAAGCCAGATTACAGCCTCAGTACTAGAGGTCCTTTGTCCACCTTGTGCCACTATAGCACAGCAGCCCTCAAATATACACACACATTTTTCCTTGCTCCCCCAAACAGTTACATGCACACAAAATCTAACAGGCATAGGATAGTAAATCTTAAACATTAAAACCTTAATGCAAAACCCTGTCAACATAATTCCTAAAAAAATCATTAAACAGTTCACATGTCCACAAGCATGCAAAAAGCACAAAAAGCCATTTCAAAAAGCAACACTAAAACCATCAAGATGGATTCCTACAGTAAATCAGTACACAGTCCCATAAGCACAACCCCCATCCCATGAGGTTGCCCACATGGCCCTTTGTCTTGTTCCCCAGTACAAGCTGATCCCTGCTGCTGCCTGCAGGGTCTTGGGACGCATCACCAGGAACACATTCATTTTCTCATCAGCACATGGCAGACTGTAGCCATCTTCCTTCCACTCACTGCCCTGGAAAATATCATTGGCCCACTCCACTTCATCTCTTACCCCAAACTCCAGATCAAAGTCCCGCCACAAGTCTTTATCTGGGGGCATCTTCTTCAGGACTAGCTGGCCTAGCCCACCCAGGTTGGCAGAAATAAATCTTCTCTGTCCTCCCTCATAATCTCCAGTGTACATCATGGGCCCAAATAGAGGCAGGTAACCCTCCCAGTGAATCTTGCCCTCCAAACTCACAGGGTGCTGGGTGCCTTTCACTGCTGGAATTTGCTCAGGGATGGCACCCATCATAGGAGCTGCATCCCACCCTATAAGACCAATATGGGGCACCCAAGGGGCAAAGTCACTTGGGTTTTTTATCTCACCCATCTCTCCAGGCACTGGAAGCTCCTCTTGCATTCCCACCTCAGGCTTCTCCTCCTGCACTTTTTCTTGCACAGCCATTTCTCCAGGCGCTGGCAGCTCCTCTTGTGCACACACCTCCAACTTTTCCTCCTGCACTTTCTCCTCCACAGCTGGCACACATGGGGTGAAGAAATCCACCAACAGCTGCTCTTCTTCAGCCTGTAGTTCACCTTTTCCCAAGACCTTTTCTTCCTCCTGCATTACTATTTCAACAGCAGGCGCACATGGAGCGGAGAAATCTATCAGCAGCATCTCTTCTCCAGCCTGTACTCCACTTTCTTTTGAGGCGTCTTCCTCTTCATTTTCCAGCCTGTCTTCTTTCAGTTCTTGGGGCTTTGCTTCCAGCTTTCTGGCATATTCCCCCCTGACAGGCTCCTGGACAATCAAGGCCTCTTCTTCCTCCTCCTCTGCTACTGACTGCAACTCCTCCCCAGAGCTTGGAAGATTACTTTTAAAAAGTAATAAATCACAGTTAAATGGCCCAAAAAAGTAGCAATTACCGTTACAATTACAATTGCTCTGAAACCAACTGATTACTTTTTCTCAAAAGTAATCATTACAGTTGCATTTCAGTTACTTGTTTAAAAAAATGCCTACAAGGTGCTGGCCTTGGCTGCTGCACATCTAAGTAACCTAAAACAACATTAAAAATAAACACACAGAGAGAAAGTAGTAGAATAAAAAAAATTATCCATGAGATTAACAGAACGCTCACATCGTCTCCCCAGCAATGATGATACCAAATTTTGAAATCAAATTTTACACTTGAAATGCTGCTTTTACAATACATTTCTTTTATGTCTCAAAAGAACACGTCAGACAAGGAATGTCTTTTCACAGTCATTATATTGCCACCAGTACTGAACAGGCGTTCTACTGTGGCACTTGAAGGCATGCCTGTGTTGTGCTGCAAAAAACAGCACAGCACATATGGAAAGCCATGGAGTGATGAATGATAACAGTTCCCTGCTGGGAGACCTCAGGAACCTCAACAATTCCTCATCAGCAGTGTCCACTGTTGACTTCTTGCCCTGGGGCTGAATGTTAAAGAAGTCATTTTCCAAATCATCTCCTTCCTGGTCTTTGTCTGAAGACTGATCACTGTCCTCATTAAGTGCACCCATCTTTATTTCAGCTTTCAACAAGGCTTCAATTGTGTATCTAAGAAAGAGAGAGGATATGTTAACACATACATGTTAGGAAACCACCATCTGCTCTTGATTTCCTGATGCTTGTCATGTCCCCTGGTTCAGGGTCCAACTGTCAGCCTGAGCCTGTGGGTGAAGATATGGAAGGTAGGAAGGTGACCAAGCCACCACACTCATGGGGTAGCACAGCAGGCGCTTAAGGATTACCTGCAGCACCCACGGTTGTGATGGGGAGCCCCAGGAAGACAAGGCCCAGACCCTTTCTGCCACCTTAAGCCCTCTGATGCCTCCCTTGAGACAACATTTCCCTTGGAGTAATCCACCCAAAGGGCTTCCTTAATGTTCTTACATGTTGGTATGGGTGGTTGCCTGGCACGATTCCATCCACTCTAGTTTGAAGTAAGGGTGAAGGCAGACTTCCAGAAGAGCCTCTTGTCCTCCCAGATAGCTGCAAACCACTTTCTTAGGGCTTCGCACACACCTCTCAGCAGCTGAAAACAGTATATGTACCTCACAGGGTTTTTTCCAGCCCTTCTGACTTGCAGTCCAGATGGTAGAGGGTTGGTAGCAAATATCCCATGAACATGCCATTCTCCCATTGCAGGATGTCTAGGGACTGGGCTAGTGGCCCCATAATCTCTGTGTATTCCTGCACCACTGCAGTCTCCACAACTGTGATCCTGGACAAGGAGCAGTGGTCCATTATGGAGTGCATTTTTAGTGGCACAGTTGACAGGAGCTCATGTAGTTGCTTCAACACATCAAAGGTGGAATTCCACCTGGTCTTATTCGGTACCTTCAGATACACACCACATTGTGCATGGATGTACTCAGCAATCTATGCTTGAACCACAATTTGCTGCACTTTCCTATCAAGGAACGAAAGTGTTTATTGAAAGAACCAAGAAGACTACTTTTGGAGGAGTCAGAAAGCATGGCCTCTATGTCTTGTGTTGCCACAAGGTTGAGGGTGTGGCTAGCACATCTCTGGTGTGGTGGTAAAACAAAATCCTCTCCTGAGTCTGCAGCTTCTTCCTCTGCCTCAGGTCCTGTGTCCAGGATCTCACAGACGGGCACAAACTCCACCTCAGCTTCCTCCTTCTGGTTATCACCATCATCGTCATTTGCACTGGTGTCTGCAGCTTCTGCTGGATCTTTGGCCATGAAAACTTTGAACACTTTCACAAAGTTGCAGCCATTGTCTATAGTAGTGCACATAACTTGGTTGTGAATCCTGTACTGTACAACATGCAGTGCTTTTGCAAGGACATCATATGTACGGCGCCCCTTCAGACGCTTGCAAGCCAAGGCCCCAACCTCACATTTCAGGGTAGTTGGGTTGATCCAGTGGGCTGTTAACCCAAAGTAACTCTTCTTGCCATTGGTCCAACAATCTGCAGTGGTTGCTATATATGCCACAGCACCCATTCGGTTTGCAAGAGTTTCTCTCATGTGGCATGCTCTCTTCTCAATTCTGTCTCTCAGAGTCTTGGCACATATGATGGTGAGATCTTTGGGGAGTCCAATGCGAACCAGATTAATGAATGATGGTTTGTCCACAGTCTGAAGTGGTAATGTCTCCTCTACAATGAAATCAATGATTTCCCTGTCGATATTGCTCTGGGTGACAGCCTTCCTGCGGGATCCCCACCTCTCAAGGGTTGGCTGCTGCTGCTGCTGCTGCATTTTGGAAGGAGGGGTGTCATGCATTGATTCAGGATGGCCACGTCTCCTTGCCTCTATTGCTTCTTCAATTGCTCTCAGATTCTCAGGGTGTACCCTCTGAGGAAGAAGAACAAAGCATTAATCCAAGAAAAAATGGAAGAGGCACTTCACAATTTAAATATAAATAGACAATGGACACTCTTTGAGGACTAGCATGACAAAGGCTCACCTCGAAATGTTTCTTCAAATTGGATGAGGAAGAAATAGCTGATCTTAGAGTTTTGATTCTTGGAAGGCAGTAATTGCATCTTACCATGACATTTCTCCCACTCTGGCTCACAAGTGTACAAGCTTTCTCAAACCCAAATCTTGGTACTTGCTGTTCTGCAGATGTGGCTGCTGGCAACTGGCACTGTTTCATGCTGTCCTCCTCCTCCTCATGCACAGAGTCTCCTTTCTGAACTTCACTTTCTAGTTTTGCCTCCTCAGGATCAACAAGCTGTGACTCAAGTGGCTGCACCAACTGACTGTTGCTCTCAGCAGCAGTCTGTAATAAACAAGAGATAATGCTCCTATATGGGTGAACTTCAGCTGTGATGTCATGTGAAGTGTGCCCCCATCTCTTCCCCATCCTGCAAGATCCCCCCAGTCAGAGTGGAAGTAAGCAAGTCGATAGCACAATTAAAAGAGATCCTATTTGCATAATTTTTGCTCACTGAATAACCATGCCTGGGCAAGTCTAACCTACTAGCTCACAGGGTTGTTGTGAGAATAAAATGAAAACGGGGGGGGGGAGAGCCATGTACAATGAATTGAGGTAGGGTTTGAAGATGATGATTATGATAATAAATATGCAGCATATCAAATTAATTCTGTATGAGAAGCATTCCATGCCAAGCTTGGAAAACCAAGGAAGAGGTATAAAATGTAGGCAAAAATACTTTTGACAAAATGCCATTTATCCTTTATATGTATATCTATAATTAGTAATAAAGCTGAATTATATATGTAAAGCACTTTTTCTCTTTCTCTTTTATTTTTTATTTTAGTACTACTGCTAAAGTTCTGATGAAAGAATAAAGCATTCATTAGCCAAATTCACTGTGTAGATCATGAAAAACTATCAAATGCTTTAAAAGAAATGGGGGTACCACAGCAACTGATTGTCCTGATGTGCAGCCTATACTCTGGACAAGAGGCTACTGTAAGGACAGAATATGGAGCAACCGATTGGTTCCCCATTGGAAAGGGTGTGAGACAGGGGTGTATTTTATCACCCTATTTGTTTAATCTATACTCAGAACGTATCATACGGAAAGTGGGATTGGATCAAGATGAAGGAGGTGTGAAAAATCAATAATTTAAGATATGCGGACAAGACCATACTACTAGCAGAAACCAGTAATGATTTGAAACGAATGCTGATGAAAGTTAAAGAGGAAAGCCCAAAGGCAGGACTACAGATGAACGTCAAGAAGACTAAAGTACTGACAATAGAAGATTTATGTAATTTTAAAGGTGACAACGAGGACATTGAACTTGTCAAGGATTATCAATACCTTGGCACAGTCATTAACCAAAATGGAGACAATAGTCAAGAAATCAGAAGAAGGCTAGGACTGGGGAGGGCAGCTGTGACAGAACTAGAAAAGTTCCTCAAATGCGAAGATGTATCACTGAACACCAAAGTCAGGATCATTCAGACCATGGCATTCCCAATCTCTATGTATGGATGTGAGAGTTGGACAGTGAAAAAGGCGGATAAGAGAAAAATCAACTCATTTGAAATGTGGTGGTTGGAGGAGAGCTTTGCGCATACCATGGACTGTGAAAAAGACAAATAATTGGGTGTTAGAACAAATTAAACCAGAACTGTCACTAGAAGCTAAAATGATGAAACTGAGATTGTCATACTTTGGACACATAATAAGAAGACATGGTTCACTAGAAAAGACCATAATGCTGGGAAAAACAGAAGGGAGTAGAAAAAGAGGAAGGCCAGAGATGGATTGATTCCATAAAGGAAGCCACAGACCTGAACTTACAAGATCTGAACAGGGTGGTTCATGACGGATGCTATTGGAGGACACTGATTCATAGGGTCACCATAAGTCGTAATCGACTTGAAGGCACATAACAAAGCCAAATTCAAATGATTAGAACACATCACATAAACTCCACTGAAGTTGGAGTTTTTGCCATAGAAAGGGAAAAAGCACCCTATGATAGCCCAATAGACAATCAGAACTAATATAAAATCCTATCACTTCTCATTTTCAAATCTTGCAAGACCTAAGGCAACTCTAGATCATGTGAGTTCAGGTGATGCAAAACTTTATCATTGTAGAGGTACCCCTCCCCCCACACTAGGGGCAAATAATATGTTACATACTCATGTGTAACAGTGCTCCAATACCATTTTTTTTGTAAGAAAAGCTGTTTTGGGAAAGAGGTTTTAGAACAGAAAAGTGGTTAGAGGATAGGTGTGATATTTAATCCTTCATCAGCCTGACAAAGCAAAGAGCCAGTCAAGCTACTTAGACCCACTGAGTTCTGTGATTTTCCACAAACAGCCCATTTCCCAGAAATCTTGTGGAGTCTTCCAAAGCCTGTTGATACTACCCTCTAGTGCATGGATGGCACTATTTAGGTTACAAAAGGAGAGACACTCAGAGACTTGAGAAGCTTCTAGTATGTATAATTCCCAACATAGAAAGCATTGAAAAGTGAGCTTGCACACCTACCTTTCAACACAGTCTTAGCAGTCTTCATTAACTGAATACTACCTCAGAGGTTCACAAAAATCAAACAGAAAATTCATCCAAAATAAGTTGTCAAAGTGTGGATTCAAATAACAGCTGGTAATGGAAGTAGAGAAGGAACTTCGCTTGAGATAAGGACAAAGAAGTTAAGATGTTTCCTCTTGCTTGCTCCTGAAGATCCCTTGCTTCTGTACCACTTTGTGTCTATGTGTGTGGGGGAGGGGGTGAGAGAGGGGGTGGGCAGCGAGAGTGGGGGTTGATTTTCTTTCTACAAATAGTTCCATTCATTCATTCATTCTATTTTTAGACCACCCTTCAGCAAAGGTTTTTGTAGTATACAAAGAATGCAATAAAATGCAAAAATAATAATAATCACAATTCAATTACACAATAGCAGCAATACAGATGTTAATTACACAGAAACAAGCCAACCATTTTTTCAGTCCCCAAAGGCCAGATGAAATAGATATAACTTTACCAGGTGTTATGTCAAGAAGGGGAAGAAATGTAAATCTGATGGAGGGAAGATTCCCCCACATAATCAAGAAGGCTCTGTTATAGATGGAACTTTCAGCACGGCTTCCCAGCAAATCTTAAGGCACAGATTGGGATGTAATGAGAGAGGCATTCTTTCAAGTACTTGGGTCCCAAGTGAGTGGGGGGTGGGTGAGCAGGGGGGTGGGGGCAGTAGGGCCAGTGAGCGAGTGGGCAGGAGGGCGGGTGGCAGCGGGGAGCAAGCTCTGGAGTGAGTCCAGAGATCACCACTGAAAGCTGGAAAAGTCTGGTAACCCTAATTCACACACACACACACACACAAATCATTGTCACTCACCTCCACAGCTCATCTCCATTCTGCCGCAGCCTTCTCCTCCTTCATCCTTGCCCTCCGGCTTTCTTCCTCCACCGTCCATTTTCAAAGCAATTTTTCTCTCTCTCTACCTCCTCCCTTGTGGTCTCCTAACACAAAGCATGAGGGAAGAGCAACGCTACGCAGAAGCCCAGTGTGAGGCACATGTCTTTCATCCACCAATCACAGGAGCAGAAGACTTCCCTTGCTCCCCCCAGATAAAGTCCAAAAGTAATGCCAGAAATGTTACAGTTGCAGCTGAAAAGTAATGAAATTACCACTCGTTCCGTTACAAGCAAAATATAACCAAGTTACCCACTTGTTACTCAAAAAAGTAATAAATTACAAGTAACTTGTTATTTGTAATGAGTTACAAGCTCTGTTCCTCACAGTCCAAGCCCTCAACTGCCCATCCACTTTCTGGATCTCTTTAGCCAACCCTGTCTGGATGTGCTGCAGCTGGACTCCTGGGTCACTCTCAACCCCTTGTAGCAGCTGATCAGGCAGAATGTCACCTCCTCCTCACATGGGGTCTCCTTTTTCTCTCCAAACGTGCTTCCAAATACCTCCCCCATAGGATCTCCCTAGCCTATTTGCCAATTAATGGGCACTTGATAGGCCCATTAACTCACCTGGCAGCTCTGTTAGACTATCAAAGGAGACTCATCTGACCAGCAGAGCAGGTTTCTCAGCTGCAGAGCCCACCTCCAGGTGCAGGGTTCCAAACCAGAGGCTGGAAACTCATAGAAATCATCTGTCTCAACCTCCAAACCTGTAACAATACAGGTCATTTCTCATAGTGCTGTCATTTCTACTTGGAGGCAGGGCCGGTGCCGGGGCCGGTGCACGCATGCCCCACCTACCTATCTACCTTTCCCTTGGTGAATGCTGCCCGCACTGTGCACTCATGCCTGCCATCAACCAAGACGGCAGCCAAGGCTTCCCTAAGGGGCTGATGCTTCTGCCACCATCTTGGTTGATGGCATGCATGTGTGCTACGTACACACATCCCCTTAGGGAAACCTCAGATGCCATCTTGGTTGATGGCAGGTTTACACCTGCAGTGCAACCAGCATTTATGTCAAGGGAGAGGTAGGTGGGCATTGTGGGCCTGTGCGGCAGTAGGAGGGGTGCCTGGGAGCTTCCTCTAGTGATCTGCGGCAGGGTCAGGAGCTAATGCTGCTGCAGATCACAGAAAGGAGCGCTACGCAGCCACCCTAAGGAGGGGCCCTTCAGGAGCCCCTTGGGACCCAGGGCCCCTCAGCCAGGGCCCAAAATGGCTGCCCTCTGGTGCCAACCCAGCCTGGATGACCAGAGAGGTGGGTAAGGGACAGGGGAAGTAAGGACCTCTGCCATTGTTCCTGCTCTAAGGAGAGGAGGGAGGTGTTGGCTTGTTTTTTTAAATATATAAACACATAAGAGTATATGTATCATGAATTTTGCAGATAAATTAAAAATAATAATGAACAACCATCTCTCATTGGAGAGCAAGCAGGGCAGTAAAAGGAGCAGGGACTTCACTGTCCCCATCACCAATTTGTGAATTTCGATTGTAAGCGTTTTGGGGCAAGGTGGTGCTGTGGTTAGAGTGTTTGACTAGGACTGGAGAGACCTGTGGTAAAATCTTCACTCAGCCATAAAAGGTCACTGGGTGACCTTGGGCCAGTTACTGACCCTGAGCATAGCCTAACTTATGGATTTGCTCTAGGCTAAAATCAGGGGGAGGGGAACTATGTATATTATAGATGGACAGACTTCAGACTCGCTGAAGATACTTTTTTTAACCAACCAGAGCCAGATGCAAAAGGCATACAATCAGAATGGGAGAAAATGGTGTCTCCTAGCACATTCTGTACCTAGGAATATTTCAGTACCACAAAAGAAGTGAGCTCAAGGTCTTTTCACACAAAAGCCAGCACATTACCTTTCTTCATTTCAGCCGTCTAATTTAAATGTTGTTGTTGCTGCTATAGTTAAACAATTGGGTTAGAGATCCTTGACGATCTACTGCAAATCACCTAAAGATTGTCAGACAGATCCTAATCTGCATCTGCCTAACCCTGATGTACCCTGCCTTAGGTTCCTTGGGGAAAAGGTGGGATATAAATGAAATTTATTACATTGAAGGTGCTGTCAAAATTAATTATAAATAAAATGCAATAGCTTGCATTTCAAATATACCAAGGCAGTGGTTCCCAAACCTTTCCCGCCATCATGGACCACCTGAAAATTGCTTTGGTTTTGAATTGCATTGGTATTGGTATGTTGTATTACAATTTGCATTTGGTAGAGTTCAAACTGTAATATAATAAGATGCAATATAAGAAATAAAAGAAGCAACAATAAATACAATTAAAAATCCATAAGAATATTTCACGTGGACATGCTGTGGACCACCTGCATGAAGCTTACAGACCACTGGTGGTTCACAGACCACTGTTTAGGAACCCCTGTAATAGGATGTTTTCCTGGCTTGTCTGCCTGTGCTGACAATTGGACAGGCGCAGGTCAGCAGAATTGTAGATCATGCTGCACATATATTTATTTGTGTATAACCCATTTGTGCATCCTGCTTTTCCTCAATTTATCATTACAACAACCCAGTGAGGTAGGGTCTGTCTGGTAGATAGTTACTGGCCCAAGTTTACCCCAGTGAGCTTCACATTCTCTCCCCTATCCATTCCACCACACTGGCTCTGTAAACTGAATAATTGGTTGAATTTCATGACAGCTGTTTAGAGTGAACCTTCCCAATGGACCGATGCCAAATGATTTCATGGTGGCACCATCTTTCATGAGGAAAACACCCTATCATGCCCAATAGGATAAGAAAAACCCAAAGTGTAAGAGATGGAATAGGGAGAAACAGTAAGCCAACTGTGTTGAAAACGCCTCAAGGGAGGATTGTTCTGCAATAAGCTGTGATTGCACTGCGCTAACCCAAGAGGCATGTAAGCCCATTAATGTATTTAAAATAAACCTTACTAGAGGTTTACTTGTCGAATCTTCATTACTCAGCAGCCCTCCTGAATGATGTAAAGGATTATGTTTTTTTGTGCTGAGAGCTTACCTACCTCTGTTATCAGATCCAGCCTACTCTTTCCTCTCCAGAACAAAAAGGAAATTGTATCCTTTTGTTTTTAATGAGCTTCTCCCCACCCCCACAACAAGTGGTTGACACTCTAATTTGCCATCAACAGTTCATGCATTCCTGCGACAATGAAAGTGTTCTAATTAACAACCTGAGTTCATTATTACCCTATTTCATTTCCAGTTTTATTCTCTTGAGGAGATGGAATTGCATTTCTCTCTCAGACACATCCAGGTTCACCCTATGCCCTGAAAACAGGCATTTTCTGACCACCAGTGTGGGCTACAGCTGTTGTTGACACAGGGAGACTCTGTTCAAATGCTACCTCCCTAGCAGTGAGGGACCATTTCACTTCCTGCCATATCAATCTGCCATCTTCTCCTTTCTTTGACATAGTTGGAGGCTTCTTCGGAGAGATTATATCCAGTCCACATACTTGATAGCTAGTGGTTGTTGTTTTTATATTGGACTGACCCTTTACTGGCATGGGCCTTTTGGTGCATGTGTTTCACAAATCTGTTGGTCGGCCAGCTGGGAACTGCCAGTGGGCATCAGTGCCACAACCCACCCCCTGGTAGGGGTAGAACGTTCTGTCAATTTCAGTTCTCCTCATGACAATTCTCAAGCATTTTAGTGCAAATTTCTCCTAATAAATACATTTTTGTAGGCACTTTTGATTAATGTACGTGTTTGCAAGCAATTTCTCATCATACAATGCATTTTTATGTTATTTTCACTCATATATTCATTTGTATGCACTTTCCCCTAACATACACATTTTTGTAAACATTGTTAGGTTGGCAAACTGCATCACAAAATTCCAAAAAGTGCTGATTTCGATTCTCATATTGTTTTGGAAAGTGCAAATCACAGAATGTCTCAGCCAAGTCAGCCAATTACCTAGTCTTAAATTCTAAGAGTGTCACACTTAGAGGTCTTAATTCTCCCATATTTAAACTGGCATAAATAGCTGATACCCACTGAAATGAATAACATCCAAATCTGAAAGCAGTGAGTATGATAGTTAAGAGGAAAGCCAGACTCACCATCTCTACTTTAACACAAAAATAAAGTCTCCCCATGGGAATGAACCTCTGCCCTCACTAAATAAAATGAAAAGATAGAAATAAATCCTTTCAGTAACACACGAGAAACAAGGAGAGTTTCCTCAAAGGTCTCTGAGATAGGGAGCTTTTAATAGCAGCTAAGGAAATGCAGGTGGACCAAACTCAAGATGCTGGCATTGGCAGAGGTAGCACTGTGCTTCACACATGATGTGTTTTCCTACATGAAACTTGTGCGCACAAAAAGAACATCATGTGTGAAGCAGCATCTACTGTAAGGAAACAGAAGGAACTGTTCTTATTTACAGAGATGTCATTTATTTATTTATTTATTGAATATATTAGTCGC
Organism: Rhineura floridana; assembly: GCF_030035675.1. Classification (NCBI taxonomy): domain Eukaryota; kingdom Metazoa; phylum Chordata; class Lepidosauria; order Squamata; family Rhineuridae; genus Rhineura; species Rhineura floridana. Next base: position 58,814,974 of record NC_084483.1, read on the forward strand.
CCATCTGTCCAGTTATCCATCCACTCTGGGCGACGTACAAAATAGACATACGAATACATTAGACATTAAAAATCTGAAAACAATTATAATAAAATCTAGCCCACCCCAAAAGTTTGCCTGAAGAGCCAGGTCTTCAAGGCCCGGCGGAAGCTCATCATAGAAGTACTCATGAGAGTACAGTGGATGTAGGGGGGATTTGGGGTAGTGGTGATGCTGGCTTGCCCTTAGGTCCTAGCCTACTCAGCACCTCCAAGCAAACAGGTCTATGGAAGAGAAGAACCTGCTGTGTGATGCTGCCTTTACATACATATGCTCTGTGTGCCTGCAAGTGCTCTCGCGGCACAGTTGCAGGCAAGGGTAAAGGATTGGTTCTGAGGAGAGCCAGAGGTGGCCGTGACTCACATGTACAGTCTCTTGCATAGAGCTAATTTCTTTTAAGGACCTCCAATAGGGCCACTCTTACCATTAGGCAGAATGAGGCAGCTGCCCCAGGCAGCAGATGATGATGTTGGAGCAGCAGCAGTTTTCCTGGCCATTCCTCTGGAGCCCCATCTTTGCCATTTGCATCAGGCAAAAGCTTATCACCGATGGTAGGTGCTGTGGGATCAAACAGCAACCGCAGGCTTATCTGTGATGTTAGTGCTGTGGAGCTATAGCATTAAGATTGGAAATAAGCCTCTGCTTGTTCTTTGGTGGTAAAAGACAGCAGCAGAGGTTGATCTTCAATCTTAGCAGTGTAGTCACACAGCACTAACACTGGAAATAAGAGAAATGTTGCAAGGCTTATCTCTGATCTCTGTGCCTGACAGGGCCCGTGCTAGACATATCTGGGCCCGCAGTGCCATAGCCCAACCTCTCCATTCAAGCAGCTCAGGGCTAATAAACCCGCTCGCACGTCCCACCTACCTTTATCATCCCTGTAAATGACATGCATGCTGTGTGCACATGCCTACCATCAACCAAGATGGCAGCAGGGTCATCAGCCCCTTAGGGAAGACTCCGCTGCCATCTTGGTTGATGGTAGGCATGCATGCTGCATTCACAAGGATGAGAGAGATATGTGGGGTGTACATACGGGCTTACTGAAGCCTGCACTGACTGTATGGGGAGGTGCCTGGGAGCTCCCTCTCTGCAATCTGCAGCAGGGTTGGGAGCTGACACTTCCATGGATCACAGAATGGGAATGCTATCCTTCCACCCTAAGGAGGGCCCCTTCAGGGGCCCCTCTGGGGCACAGGGGCCCTCAGCCAGTGCCTGACCTGGCCACTCCCTGGCCCTGGCGCCTGATGTCACATGGCATCAGATAACTGACAGCCTTGCAGGCCAGATCCAGAGGCCTCATGGGCCTAATCAGGTCTGTGAGCTGGAGATTCCCCACCACTGGCTTATAACAAGCATAGTACAATCTTACTGAAGACAGGACAGCACAGAGCAAAGTTGTTTTTGTATATGAAACTGTGGTTTAGCAGAAATCCTGAAACTGAAATGCTGTATATAATCCATTGCCATATAAGTTTATATGACAGCTCTGCATCATTGTGTGATCAGTGTCCCTGCTTTAAAACTAACGATCAATGTATTGCTAGAGCATATCGATACCATAAAACTATATCAGAACTGTTATGGATTCCCCAAAGGAATTATGGGAATTCTAGTTTGGACAGATGCCTGAAAGCATTCCAGGTCTCTCCACAGAACTTTTCTTCCCATTAGAGTTAATTTCCCTCTGACCCCACTGTTTGCAATCTCCACCTTCACCACATGTATTATACACCTGAAACTCAGGCATAAGATTTCATGCAGTGGAACTTCTTTAAAGTGCCACAAGCCTCTGTTGTTTTTGCTACAGGTATCAGTCAGTTCCCAGTGGGAAGGAAGGGATAACTATTACCCCATTGTTCAGTGCTATTCTACACATGTCTGTTAAGACATAAGTCCCACTCAGTTTAACTGAGGTAAGTGAGTATAGGCTTACACCTCAGTGGTAGAACATCTGCTTTGCATGCAGAAGGTCCCAGGTTCAATCTCCAGCATCTCCAGGTAGGACTGGGAAAGACCTCTGCCTAAATTCCTGGAGAACCTCTTCCAGTCAATGTTGGCAACACTAAGCTAGATGGACTAATGGTCTGACTCAATGTAAGACAGTTTTCCATGCTTAACACATGGCACTAAAGAAGAGCTAGTCACTAGCTAATGCTATCTCCTAGAACATACTCCAACTTTCTCATATAGTGCAAATTCTGTACATTCCTACTCAGAAGTAAGTCCCATTGAGCTCAATGGGCTTACTTGCAGGTAAGAGTGCACAGAATTGCAGCCTTACTATCAATACTTTCAGTCTAATCCCCATACAGTGAATTTAATCAGATGGCGTAGCCCATAAACCAAAGAAATAATTTAAAAAAATCTTACTATGTTTTAAAGCTAATAAAGGCAACTGCTGAGACCCTAAATTTCTTAAGCAGCAGGTATACGGAGTTTCTTCTTGCCGAGAAGATTAATTGTTACTTCCTGAGTAAATACCTTGATTACGTTTTTTCAGCAGGAACAACAGAAGGCTTTGATCCCGTAAGTGCTAATCGACGTATCCTTTACAGCTGGGGGTGTCATACCTGCTTACTGTAATCTTTCACTAATTAATAATGGATGCTTGGATAAACTGCTACCTGGACGGATAGAACTGGGAGGGTTATGGTAAAAGTATTCACCAGAATAATACCCCGGTTGCATCCAGTGCCTTAGTGCCTTCTTAGCCATTTTTCTTTTCCCACCATCCTTGTGCTATAGCGCCATCTAGTGAGAAGGAGAAAGCTGCTTTGCAAACACACGACTTGGAGCTTTTGCAGCAAAGCATACAGAATCCAGGGTTGGGTTTTCTTTTCTTTTTTGTAGAAAATTACTGGCACTTCATTTTCAGCCGAGAAACTTTTACTACGGGAACCAAAGAAGACCGTGGAGGAGAGTCATTTTTGCCTTGTGTTATAGTTGACCCCTGCCTCTTGTTTACACCTCACCCGCAACAGATCGACACGGGCGTTGGAGTTGGGTGGAAATACTCATCAACAAATACCTATTAATTCTCCAACTTAGTGAAAACTGCAGTACAGTGGAAGGACCCACTGGGCTGGCAAGCTGGCTGCCGTTATCTATGCCTCCAGCTCTAAGGAGCAGATAAAAAAGGATAAGACATGTCAAGTCATTCAGTCAAGTCCTCAGCATAAACCAGCATGCAGATTTCAGAAGGTATGTGACCGAACTAAGTGACGTTTGTGCGTAAGAACACAAATGAAGGGCACAGGAAGGGTGGCTAGCTGAAGAAGAAGACAGGTCTCCTGCCCCTTTAATAGTTGTGCAGAAGAGGGAATGCGTGCAGCAGAGGGAATATGCTAACAACTATTAAAGGGGCAGACACCCTTTCTTTTCTTCGTTCTTGTCACCCGGCCGCCTTCGCATGGGACCAGTGCAATTCCCCCTACTAACTATATAGAGCTACCATCACTGCTACAAGCGAGCCCCTCAGCGCTCCCGAACTCTCCCTATGCAATCATAAGCATGTTCAGTGGGTTGTATTCTAAGGTAAATGTGCACAGGAATGTGGCTTAAGAGTGCTTCTGCATGGTTGTTACTGTGCTCATAACCCCAATATGTACCGGGCACGTTGCCGCGCGCACAGCCATGGGATCTGTTCAGTGCACTCTGCAGAGGAAGCCCAATAATGATACAAGATCCTCTGCATCAACTCAGTATACGTTCTTTTCTCCAAGATGGCTTTCTACATCATCCGGTGTGTGCGTGTGTGTGTCTTAAAGCACCAAATAAAGAGCTATTTATTTATTTCTTACATTTATATACCACCTTTTCTTCCAAGGAGCTTGGGAAGCTCCTGTGAAGGTGAGCCTAAGGCATTTTAGAATACTTCTTTTTGTGACTCTATTTGCATGGAAAATGGGCTTATAAGGGGGCATCTATGGTAGAGTCTTAAAACAGGTTGACAGTCCCTCTCTTCAGGGTACAGGCACAGGCACAATTCTCTTCCATGTGTTTAGTGAAAAACGTGCTTGCTCCCACTTTTCAGTTATATATGCTCATTTATTTATGTATTTGTAATATTTACTTTGCCCCCTCCCCTATCCCTGGAAAAAAATTCAGTGGACACCCATGCTTAGGAACTATAGTGCGGCAGCAGCAGGGGACGGAGGTGATATATAGGGATTTCTAACAGAAAACTCCCAGATCCCTCATCAAAATACCATTCCCATGATTGGGGGGGGGAGTAATGATAGTTAAACTGATATATATTTACAGGGAAGAGATATATTAAGTTTTTGTCTCAATAGCCTTATACCATGGTGAAACATTGCCAATATATCTGTGCAATATTCAGAGCTGCCGAGAGCGGGTTCGGGCCCCAGTGAAAATTTTTTTTGCCCCACCCAGCAAGGGCGAACCAGCTAAAAATCGTTACACTTTAATCTTTTATATCATTATTATTTTCTTTGAAATTCACAGATTTTACAATGGATGTAAAAAACAATCGACAAATAATGACACTACTGAGAAAGACAAAAACATATGGAACATAGTCGGGTCCTGGGCCCCCTTCCAGACTGCTGGGCCCGGGTAATTTGTACCGCCTTCCCCCCCCTCTTGTCAGCCCTAGCAATACTATTATGATAAGAAAAAGAGGGCAATTATCCATATATGTTGTTGTTTTGCTTAACAATTACAAAACCGTACTGAAGCAGAATTGTGAATTGTATTAAAAATGGGTTTGTAAGCTCTCTTTGCCTCTCTCAGTTCTCAGGGTTCCTCCAAACTAATTTCTAGACCAACAAAAGCCAGTGTGGAAAGATAATGGCTAATGACTGTATCATTAGCGAGGGTGGAAAGAAAAACTCTGATAAAGGTTTAAGATAAAACTTGGAACAGGAAGAAAATTCCAGAGATGGATAACAACATTATAAGGCAGGTGCAAAATTATTAACAAATGGGAAACTATCAAAAGATGTTAAGGTAGAAAAAGGGGACACATCAGGGAGGCCCCCTCTCATATGCTTTATTATTTTTTTCATTGGGAATCTGGCACTTGCAACTAGAAATAATCAAGTTATAAAAGGGATAAGGTTAGATACTGAAGAAATTAAATTAACACTCTGTGTGGATGATATAATGTTAACTCTTTCTGATCCAATAAACTCATTGAAGCAAGTTAAGATAAATCAGGAAACAGGGAAGGCCCCAAGATATAAAATAAATTGATCTAAAACTGAGTTTATTGGGTTTTGTTTGGAAAAAGAAAATAAGGTCAAAATTAAAAAGATGTTTGGAAGTCAATGGAGATCAATACCTTAGAACAAATAACTTCAAACTTAATTTTCAAAATTAATTTTGGGCCGCTCATGAAAACAATTCAGGAGAATTTTGAGATTTGGAAAAACTTGAATATATCTCAGTTTGGAAGAATTGGGTTAGTGAAGATGTCATGTTGTCAAAGTTTATTTAGCTCTTTTAAAACCTGATTCTTTAAGTATCGGTGACAAAGAACTATACAAAAATTATGTTCTAATAAGCAGGGAGAGAGAGACAGTATGATTGGAAACTCAGATAAAATGAAAGAATAAAGGGGGCTCAGTATTCCCCAATATATTACCAACACAGCTACAGGTGATGCTAGATTGATTTGATCCAGAATGTGCCCTAACAAAATATGAACAGAAGTAATTAAAAAAAACCTCTGTGGTACATGTTATAGGTGTATGATATGGTTAAGTAGCAAGAAGACGTGGCGGCACAAAGTTTAATATCAGTAACGAGATTCATTTTTAAGATATGAGATAAAATGAATCAGAAATTGAGTTCTGTAGTGAGCCCATGAGAGTTGTTCTGTACAGAAATATTGGAGATGAGGTTTGGAAAAGATTGGCAGCAAGGAGGGTTGGTAAGATTAAAGTAATTGATTAAGGATTATGATATCAATAATTAATTGTGAGAAGGGGTAATAAAAGATTCACATTTTATCAATATTTCCAATTAAGAAACTGGATTCAAAGTAAATTGAGAAGGAATAGATTAAAGGAAGAAAACTGTATTTGAAGAATTATTGGTACAAGGGAAGCAGAAAATATCTTACAATATACAGGCAGTTATGGATGACAGGAAGAATAAACATTGGATAAATGGGCCACAGATTTAAGTATAAGCATTCCAGAGAAGATATGGGAATTATATGGGAACAAAACAGACATTAACAAATGTAAGCTTAGTAGAAAATTCTTTTAAAATAATGGCAAGATGGTACATTACTCCAAGGAGCATCAGAAGACTTAATCCAGTAGAAAAAGCTGAATGTTGGAGATGTAAATATTATCAGGCAGGTATGCAGTGTATTTGGTGGAATTGCCCCATTATATAGAAAATTTAGGATACATATACTAAGAAAGGCTAAGGAAATAGCAAAGTAGGAAATTCCATTGGACCCTATTGAGATATATGTAGGGAACTGGATCAGAGATGGAAAAAAGAAACAATTTTTTGTTTACTGATGTCAGCAAGTACATCAGTAGACCAGAATTGGAAAATAAAAGAGGTACCAAATAATGGACCGGGACATAAAATGTTGGATGATCATTAAATCTGTGAAACTCATTTGTTGGATTCAGAATGGAGAGAGTGGAGTTAGAATGAATTATTTTGATTTTTTTTTTAGATATTACAGTAAAGATTCCCTGATAGGTGGTATGAACTGGACTGAAATCAATGCTAATGTGTTTGTTGACTGAAGGATTTTTTACCCAATTCTTTAACTAAAAAGACTCCTAGAGCAGCTTTCAAAGATCTCTTATTAGGCAGTTGCTGCCCTCAGGCTTATAATCTAAAAGACACGACACACTGGGCTATTTGCAGGGTGGGGGATGCCCCCTTAAATTTCACCTAAAAACATTTCCTTGAATCTGTTGATATCTCCCCTCTTGTGTGTGGGTAGTGCTGATTTGCCTATATGAGTAGCGTTTTGTGAAGTTCAGAAATAGAGGCAATCATGCTATATTGTGACAACAAAGCTTCTAACATTGATTGGTTGAACAGCTATGATGTTAAGGGATTAGGGATGGAAAAATCTTGCTTCTCTCAGTTTCTCATTTTTCCAATCTTAAATTCAGTTCTCCACATTTCTGCAGCAATTAGCAATTTTTTAAAAAATCTTCATGAAAATCCTGCTGCATTTTATTGCGAATTTCTCCAAACACATTTTTGTAGGTGGTTTTGACTATATGTACATATTTTTGGAAGCCATTTCTCATCATATAATGCATTTTAATGTTAGTTTAACTCACATGTCATTTTTATGCATACTTTCTGCTAATATATGTATTTTTGTAAACATTGTTTGATAAGCAAACTGCATTGCAAAATTCAAGTAAGTGCCAGTTTTGAAGAATGGCTCCCATATTGTTTCAGAAAGTACAGATTTGATAGATTCGCCTTCAAATGCAAACTGAATCTAATTTCTCCGCCATTGCTATGGGATATCTGTAAATATTCCAGTTGCTCAGAAAAGAGGCTGTCAGCAACAACAAAATCACAGTTTGGCTTCTATGGGGAGGGGCACTAGTCAATTTGGCTGGGATGGAAATCTATGGGAGCAACAGCTGTGTAGGAAAGGCTTGTTCTGTTTCCTTACTATTGTTAAGGATGTGATGTTATAGTACATGATGCTTTACAAAATAACATTAGCAAAAAAGGCAGATCTTTGCAGTAGGGATCCAAATATATCTGTCCTATATCCACTCTCCACATCAGTTTCTAATTGCCTCTTCTGAAGGCTTGATTATATACTGTTTATTTTTTTATGAAAGAGCAAAATTTTATTTCCAGCTTTTGTGTTCCTATTATTAGTGCTGCGCGGATTTTGCAATTTTTGGCATTGCTTGGGAAACCTGATTATTTCAGCCCAATTCCTGCCAATAAATTGCCAAAACGTCTTGTGTGACATGGAGCAGTGAAAAACATTTAATGTATTCACCTAACAAAACTATCATGAAAGCCAGTGTTAAGCATCCAATAATAAAAATCTTTGCTACAGTGGATTCTTAAGACTGATGGCCCATCTGTGCTATACATTTAAAGCATTTTAAACAGTCATGGCTTCCCCCAAAGAATCCTGGGAAGAGTGGAGGTTTGTCCCCGTACTCTAATGGTCCCCATTTTAAGGGTTGTTAAGGACCATTAATCTCTGGTAAAGAATTTAGGCCCCTGTACAGTAAATAAGAATGTACTGAAGGCCTTTAAACTTCGTGCAAATGTGCTTTGGTGGGGGCGGGATCAGGGGTGTAGTTGTGGGGGGTATCAGGGGGACTTAGACCCTTTAATTTTTTCAGAGCAAGGTCTCAGCAAGGTCCCTATGTCCCCAGCATCCTATGAGCCAATTAGCAGGAAAGGGGAGTGTGTTAGCCACCAAGAAGGGTCTTCTGATAGGCTTCCTTGTCCTTTCCTGCTGATTGGAGCCAACCAGAGTGAAAGGAGGTGAGTCAAACACTGAGAAGAGTCTTCTTAGGCTCTCTCATCTTTCATGCTTATTGATTCCTAGGCATTAACAGGGATCTCATTTTCAACCTCACAGCAAAAAAAATGGGGAGGGAGCATAGCTGTGACTAACATGTTGGGACCCTGCACTTCTGAATTTGCCGCTACACTACTGGGAGGGATATACATCACCTTTAGCTCCAGTGGGTCTATTGGGAAAATATATCCCATTAAAAGACTTTGTCAGCCATTTCCCCATCTTAGTGTAATGAAGATTTCCCCTTTGGTGCTTTCTAAGCCTTTTTTAAAAAAGTAGCAATGCGTATGTGTCGCTTTTCTTTTCTAGAGTGCTTAATAATCATTCGTGCTAAGTTCCCTAGGAAGCAAGCTATTTTTCCCCCTTTTCACAGCAAGGCCTACTTAATTAAGGATGTTTTGTTCTGCATAAAATATATGAGGCTGCTGGGGCGGCACTTGATGAATTGGTGAACATACAGCACCTATATTTAGCCTTTTCTTCAGGCCTTAATGTGTTGCTATGATAAACAAGAAGCGTTGACAAAAATCTCAAGCTAAGCGTTATCAGAATATTCACATTATTGCAACCGAACCTGTAGTGTGTGAGTCATTGATTTGAAAGCAATGGTTTCATATGGAATGAAACGGCTTTGTTAAAAATCAATAGTGTAACTGCAATTACCATGTGCATTACTTCAAAGATATTAAGAGTAATACATCAAACGCATCAGCTGGGGAATAATGATGGCAGCATGTACAAACAAGAGGCAGTGTGGTTATTGTCTTCAGCAAAACAGGTGTCTGTGGCTATTTCCTACTAAAATACTGTGCTTCCCTCCAGTACACACATTTTTTCACACTGCAAAGTAAATATTATAGAATTTCTAAGAACTGTGTATGATATCCATGGCTGCAATCTTCTTCAGAGTTAGGTTGCTTAAATCCCATTGAAGTAAATGGAGTTCTTGCAACCTTGCTATGCACAGCACTGCAGCCCATCTCTTCAGTTGATTCATATGCACACCGGTCTCTCCTATAGGAACACAGGAAGCTGTCTGATATTGAGTCAGACCATTGGTCCATCCAGCTCAGTTCTATTCACACTCACTTGGCAACAAGTCCCCAGGATTTCAACACATCTCTCCCAGCCCTACCTGGAGATGCTGGGGATTGAACCTGTGACTTTCTGTATGCAAAGCAGGTGCTCTACGCCATCCACCCAGGTCTCTAGAGCCCTACACAGAATGACTACCAGCTGTGTGTTCAGATCAATATCCAGTGACAGCTTGCTTGTGTTAATCAAATGCCACCGGTAGAATGTGCATGCCACCCAAAGCTACCTCAAACACGAAGTTTTTCAATGGAGTTGGCCAACACATTCTGCTCTTGCACATCAATGACTGTGAATCAGCTATGTGTATTAAATAGTGTTTCAGTTTATCTGAACTTCAATTTGTATGAATACCATAGCTCAGTGGTAGAACACATGCTTTGTATGCAGGAGGTCCCAGGTAGAAGAATAATCCAACAGCTCCAGTGAAGACTGGAAAAGACTGGTCAGAAAACCTGGCATGCTGCTACCTATCAACATAATTCTGACATGTGCAAGGCAGTCTCTTGTGACTTCCCATGTCATTTGGATAAAAGAGTTGAAGAGGATGAGACCAGCTGCATCAGAGCAAAGCAGTGGTCAACGTGGGTAGGCATCATCTGCCATTTGCCAAGCCCCGTTCCTTCATCAGGGAGCCCACTGTTGCCACTAGAGCTCCTCCTCCTTGCTATTGCTGCCCACTTGTCCAGCCTCTCTGCATGAGGTTGGGACAATGGGAGATGGCAGTGGAGGGGGGGGAGAAAGCAGCCACAGCCTATGCCTGCATCCTGATTTGGCTCTCCCTCACAGAGCCTAGAGGGAGAAAGCGATGATGACCACAAGAAGGGTGTCTGGCCTGAGCCCTCCTCCAAACCGAGCACCATCCCTGATGAATAGAAGTCCACTTAATCGAGCATTCTTCTTTTCCACGGTGGGAAGCTCCTAGGGAGAGCCTGAAGGCAGCAGCTCTCTCTCCCACTATTTCTTCCCAGTGACTGGTATCAAGAGACACACTGGGAGGCTCCTGATAGCCATTGATATACAGATCCTTTGTGAGTCTGTCCAATCCCGTCTTGAACTGTCTAACCCAGAGGCCATCGCCATGACTTGTGGCAGTGAATTCCATATATTAAAATATTCATTGTGCAAAGTACTTTCTTTACACAATTAATAATTTAATGCATGGAATTTACTGCTATAAGAAACGCTTCTGCTTCTTCTTATTTAGAATTGAAGGTTGTTACGCACTGTAGCCCTTCATACTAAAATATTAAAATTGCCCTTTGCTTCTCCTTATCATGCTCTAAACGTTCCTCCAGCATCACAACGGAGTTGACAACTGGAATCTGCAGAGCCTGGAAATGTTGTTATTACTCAAATAGGACTCCTTCCTTTTCTATGTGTCATATTCTCTGGTACTGTACTGTCATCCAAAGCCAAGAAGAGCTGAAATTCCGAATGAATATAAATTCAAAACACATCTTAGCTACAAGACTTACTGGATGATCTTGGGTAACTTGCTATCTCTCAGCATCTGTCCTCTGTAAAAATAGAGGTGTAAATGATCAGCCTCACAGAGTCGTCGTATGAGCACAAACAAAATGAAGACTGTAAAACAGCTTGCATATTCAAAATGCTAGAGAAATAATTAGCGATTGCTCAAACAGATCTCTTTAAGTTGGGGAACGGGCCAACAGAAGAGCAAAATTATACACCATTGCAGAACAAACAGATACATATAAATACAAATTTAAATGTACATATATCTAGTGGGGGGCTTTGAAAATGGAAATGGCCTGCCTTCAAGTCAATCCCTACTTATGTCGACCCTATGAATAGGGTTTTCATGGTAAGCGATATTCAGAGGGGGTTTACCATTGCCTTCCTCTGAGGCTGAGAGGCAGTGACTGGCCCAAGGTCACCCAGTGAGCTTCATGGCTATGTGGGAATTCGAACCCTGGTCTCCCAGGTCGTAGTCCAACACCTTAACCACTATACCACACTGGCTCTCTATGTATATAAGTAATGGAGCTTTTCCTCCCAACAAAAAAGATAGTTTGGGAAATTCACTAAAGATACAAATTTAGTGCTCTAGAGAAGTGAAAAATATAATTCAGGTTGAAATTCTATGCACCCTAAACTTGGGAGTAAATCTCATTGAACTCAGTAGCCTGCTAAGCTAGTGGAGCTTCTGAGTAGATATGCATAAGATTGCACAGTCAGTGTTGCAAATTCCTAGGAAAGGGATTAACAGTAACAGAGCAATCCAAGCCATGTACTCTGAAGTTGGTCCTGTTGAATTCAGTGGGGCTTACTTTCAGGTAAGTGGAGTTAGGATTGCAGCCTCAGATAGCAAATTGCCATTGCAAAAACCTATTGTGTCCACAGTACATAGTGCACTCAGGTTGCACTGTCAAAAAAGTTGTCACAGGGTAGCAGAAGAAAGTACAGGAGATGGAATCTTTTCTTTAATAAGACTGAACAATTGGACCCTTACTGCTTAGAAAAAAGATGAATGTGTGAGAAGAGATGTCATGAACGCATCTTAATTTAGTGCACCTTTGAGGTTCTCCTTCTCCTTCCTACAACTCTGAAAGCACAACAAACCACTGAAACTGACCAGCGGTACCACCAAGACAAGCAAAACGAAATAGTTCTTCACACAGTGCACAATCATTTTTCCAACTGTTTTCAACTATTACAGGTACAGGAGCCCTGCCCACTTTTGCAGCTGTGGCCACAAAGAAGCGATACCTTTCAAAAGAAAGAGACAAGCTAATGGAAGATAGCCACTGATACTTTTATCTACCAGATACTGGCAAAAATAAAGCTGACACTAGTTTCCATCATGCTCTGTATATGATATTTTCTGATGCCTGAGGGTAGCTAGGTTAGATGGACCTCTGGTCTCACCCAGCCTGGCAATTACTGTTCTTATTTTCCAGAAATAGAGTGGAAGGCAAAGAGGCCCATGGAGGAGGGAGAAAGAGAGAGACTCTCAGGGGTTATTTAATTCCAGCTCACAGCCAGAATGCCTACGTCCTTTTCTAGGCTTTCCAAATATTGGTAATCTCTCTCTTTCCAAGTCCTGCAGTGCTCGCTTTATCCTAACTAAAGGCCAGCATTAGTCAGGAAATAAAATTGTTGGGGCTGTCTGTGAACTCATTTGACTTTCTCCATAGGCACATAAGTAAATGTACCTCCACACTTACTGTATGTAGGTTGGACTTCCCAAATACAATCTTGGTTACACAAGTGCTCCATACTCTGTTTTCATGATTAAAAATGTGCTTTGAGATGACACACATGAAGTACTTGGCTGGCAGGTGTCCTTGAACTGAAGTGATGATGCCTCTTGCTTGCTCGCTTGTTTGGATGGATGGATAGATGGAGAGACAAGTGAGTGTAGAAACCTCTGACTTTTGTGTGGCTGGAATACCGCCTATTGTGCAAAGGTGGGAGTCACATTTCTTGTCCTATCCATTTTTAGCATTGGTCTATGCCCTCTGAAGTAATGCACCCTCAAGCTGAAAAAGACTCACAGTCAAGCCTGTGTTCCTGAGTATGTTGTCAACTCTGGTCAGCGAACTAAATCAGAAAGGATCAAATTTCTGGTGACAAACCCTTTGCAGGCTGTTCCTAGGCTAATTGAAATTCTAAAGGAATATGGATATCTGGCTGGTTTACAAATTAATTTTGATAAATCAGAAATGTTATGTTTTAATTACAAATTACAAGCAATTTTACAATGGGAAACTCAATTAAAACATTGCGTTTCTACATTCAAGTATCTTGGGGTTTATATTTCTAAAAATTAAGCAAAACAGAATAGCTAAATTACACTTCATTGATAAGGAATATAAGAAAATTGTTACTTGATTGGAAATGCATGCCTCTTTCATGGATAGACCGAGTTGCAGCAGTGAAAACAATGGTTCTTCCAAAGTTATTGTTTTTCCCCCGGATGATCAAAATTGTCATCACCACTCAGAAATTAAGCAGTTGGCAAAATTTGTTACTGAGATTCATTCATCAAGGGAAAAGGTCTAGACTCGTTTCTACTTTATATAAGAGGGCAGCACAGAGCGTGTGTGTGTAGGAATAAAAATGTAAATGTACTGCCTTCAAGTCTATTCCAACTTATGGCGACCCTATGAATAGGGTTTTCATGAGGCTGAGAGGCAGTGACTGCTCCAAGTTCACCCAGTGAGCTTCATAGCTATGTGGGGATTTGAACTGTGGTCTCCCAGGTAGTAGTCCAACACCTTAACCACTAATACCAAATATGAAACTGTATCATGATGCTGCTCACTTGAAAAATTTGTTGCTGGTAATTCAAAAGGATATGAATCGTTCATGGTTGTCTGTGGAAAATCCAACTTGCTGGGAATCGAAAATTAGATCTTTACCTTTTATAGTATACAGGGAAAAAGACCTTCATTTTCTACAGGTTGTGGAGAAAGCATTTGATATGTCAGCCAACTATTATTCCATTTCTTTATCACCTACTATTTTATTATCAAAATAAGCTCTCAGACTTCGCTTTTTGGGAGGCGAAGGGGTTTTACACATTATATGACTTATTCATGAACGGAGTTCCACTTACTATAAAACAAATTCAGGAAAAACTACCCACATCAAAGTTACTTCAGGTTCAGCAGTTCATAACAATACCTTCTGTGGAGGAACAGGGACAGAAATCATTGACTTCATTTGAAAAGTATTTCGTGGGAACATCATTCACTGATAAGGGTTCTCTACCATCTTTATATAAAATATTATTAGATCTAACTACTGGGAATTTAGTCTATGGCAACAATGGGAGGAAGATGTTGGTATGGAGATTGATTCTGTAAAATGGGAAAATTTATTGAATAAATTCCCATTTCATTCACTATCAGCAAAACAAGAAAACCCATATAAGATTATTCATAGGTGGTATTTAACTCCATTAGTTTTGCATAGAATCAATAATACTGCTACACTGATGTGTTGGAGGGGGTGTGGAGAGCTTGGAAATTATTTTCATATGTGGTGGACATGACTGCTGTTCAGGCATTTTGGAAAAAAGTATTTCATGAGATTGGGATGATTACAGGGCAGAACATAGTGTCTTGTCTATTTTCCAAGGGCTGCACTCTAAGGATCTAATAGTTACTTTATTAGTGGCAGCAAAAATTGTAATTGCTCATCATTGGAAAAATATTGACTACAATTTAATAGATTTATGGTATTCTCAAGTACGGAGAGAGCCAGTGTGGTGTAGTGCTTAAGGTGTTGGACTACGACCTGGGAGAACAGGGTTCGAATCCCCACATAGCCATGAAGCTCACTGGGTGACCTGGGGCCAGTCGCTGCCTCTCAGCCTCATGAAAACCCTATTCATAGAGTCATCATAAGTCGGAATCGACTTGAAGGCAGTACATTTACTTTTTTTTTTTACAGGTATGGAACATAGCTTTGATGGAAAAATTAACACAACAAAGATTGGCAAGAGGGGATCCAAATAAAACAGGCAACTTTCATATTAAATGGTTTATGTTTATAAGCAATGTAGCAGTGGGTGAGCATAATTTATTAGCCATCAACTCATGCCTTGTTATGCAGGGATGTCTTTGGATAGTCTCTGGAGTTAATTGTGGCTAAATGTATATACCAATAGTGAATTTCTAGATCTCTATGGCATTCCATGTATTAAATGTTATACTTTTTAAAGGTTACATTAATATCAGTAACTCTGTTCTCAACTTTTTTTATTGACTGATTTTTAATTTTTTTATTATTATAACTTTGAAAAAATATTTTTTGTTTTGGTGTTTCCCCCCCCCCTTTTTCTTAATTTATGTATGTATATATGCTTTGATTGTGTAAGTTATATATCAAAACATTGTAACAGGCATCTAAATTTATATAAAGATTTTGATTTGTACACTTAAGTTTATTATTATTTATTTATTTATTTTAAAGAAAGAAATAATTCAAGAAACGCAGTGGACAAATTTTGAGTACAAGTTTTATTGCGTATGTGGTTATGTATGTGTGTGTAGGTGTATATGTATATATATGTGTGTGTGTATATATGTATACATGGACTTCTCTAAAAAATATAAGAAAAAAATGAAAAAGAACAATTATTAAACAAGGACAATCAACAAAAAATTGACTTCTTTATATGCTACAATGCGATTAATGCTCCTTTTTTCTTTTGTTGTGTGTTATGTATTGTTTTATGCTGTACTGATATTTATATGCCAAAAAAAATTATTTTGGGGGTAAAAAGATCAAAATTATATCTGCCACATGACACATTCTCTTGACATCAGGGCTTCATATTATATTTAGTCCAATGTTCATCGACCAGCATGCAAGCTGTCTTGGTGCCCAGAGTAACCAAAACTCAATAGCAAGCTAACCAAAACTTCCAGGGTTTAAAATCAGTTTATACAGTCAGTGGAATCAAGTTGTAAAGATGTACCTGGATTGTACCAATTCAGGTTGCAGGCAAGGGTGTGTGCGTGTGCACATGCACGCACACACAGAGAAAAGCCTGTACTTGCATATAGAAATCTAACATGTCAGGGAGAAAGGTTTCTTCTACCTAATAGGCTATTTTTGTGCAAGGAGCTTTTTTTTTTTTTTTGCAAGGGACAATATTCAGAAACTGAACCCCAAGTGACAACATCCAGGGAAAATTTACCATAAGATTATGCTGAATGTAGAAGCTAGTCCATAATTTGAGAAGATTTAACAAGGTTCAGTTCCAATAATTTTTTTTTAACTCTCAGCACTCATTTCTGGACAGTGAAATAAAGAAAATAATGCCTTTGCAGTTCTATACTACTATTGATAGATTTTTATCAATCCAAATCACTGAACACTAAAGTCAGGATTGTTCAGACCATGGTATTCCCGATCTCTATGTATGGATGTGAAAGATGGACAGTGAAAAAACCAGATAAGAGAAAAATCAACTCATTTGAAATGTGATGTTGGAGGAGAGCTTTGCGCACACCATGGACCACAAAGAAGACAATTAGGTGTTAGAACAAATTAAACCAGAACTATCACTAGAAGCTAAAATGATGAAACTGAGGTTATCATACTTTGGGCATATAATGAGAAGACATGATTCACTAGAACAGACAATAATGCTGGGAAAAACAGAAGGGAGTAGAAAAAGAGGAAGACCAAACAAGGGATGGATTGATTTCATAAAGGAAGCCACAGACCTGAACTTATAAGATCTAAACAGGGTGGTTTATAACAGATGCTATTGGAGGTCGCTGATTCATAGGGTCGCCATAAATTGTAATAGACCTGAAGGCATGTAATAACAAACTCTTTTGGAAACTCTCCTGAGGTTGTCTGCCAAGACAATCTGGCCCATAAGAGCATAAGAAAAGCTCGGCCAGAACAGGCCAAAAACCCATCTAGTCCAGCATCTGGTTCCCACTGTAGCCAACCAGATACCTGTAAGAAGTCAGCAAGCAGAACCTGAGGGCAGCTCAGCTCTTCCCACTTGCGACTTCCAGCAACTGGTATTTAGAAGCATCTTGCCTCCAGCACTGGAGGTGGAACATAGCCATCATGGCTGATAGCCGTTGATAGTCTCATCATCCATGAAAGTAATCCTCTTTCAAAGCCATCCAGGTTGGTGGCCATCACTTCCTTTTGTGGAAGCAAATCCCCGAGTTTAACTATCCACTGTGTGAAGAAGTACTTTTTCTTGTCTATCCTGAATCTTCCAGCTTCGTTGGACAGCCCCAAGTTCTAGTATTATGAGAAAGCACTTTCTCCACAGAACAGTTGTTACTTGTATAAAGTCTTTTCATAATATTTCCCCTCAATCCATGCTGCTGCAGTCAAAACTTGTTGCCCCTTATCCTGCCTTCCATGGCTTTCTTAAACCACTGCTCTGTATGTTCTTCATGCCAGACTTTAAGAAGTGCTATCATCTCCCACATTTCTATTTCATCAGATGCATGGAAGTGTAACCCTCAGTTGTCAGTACATAGACATGAGAGTAAAAAGGGGGGGAAATGTAAAAGTTGGATGGCAATGGAATGCAAAAAGTACAGTCTGATACAATTCAATTAGAGCTTGATTGTTTGCAAAATAAGGGCAGGGACCCTTCACAACTCCCAAAGAATATACAGAGAGGATTATAACATAGGGCCAAACTAGATGATGCATTAAATGCATTATATGTTTTACTAGGAGATCAGGATGAGGATGGTGGTGCATGGGAAGGTGATTTAACCCTTTCCACCCACGCTGCAGTTCCACATGAAAATTACACCATCTGTTGTTCTTCCCTGGAGGAAGCTGCCATCAATGCCAATCACAACTCTGTGTGTGTGTGTGTGTGTGTGTGTGTGTTTCATCAGGACAGTGATTCAGAAGAAATGGTTAAAACCACTCCTTAGATATCGTGATCCCAATCCCAATTACACCACAGCTACTAAAACAAAAGATGGACATTACCACATTTGACATATGATTTGGGGGAAGGGCTATAGCTCAGTGGTAGAGCATCTAGTTCGTATGCAAAAGGTCCCAGGTTCAATTATTATTATTAAAATCTATCCTGCCCTTCCTCCCAGAAGGAGCCCTGGGTGGCAAAGTAAGGACAAAATGCTAAAACATCTTAAAACATCTTGAAAACAAAACATCTTAAAAACATACTTAAATTTTTTTAAAAACATCTTTAAAAGCAATTTCAAAACAGACGCAAACTGGGATAATATCTCTACTTAAAAGGCTTGTCGGAAGAGGCACCAAAAAGATAACAGAGATAGTGTCTGTCTAATATTTAAGGGGAGGGAATTCCACAGGGTAGGTGCTGCCACACTAAAGGTCCATTTCCTATGTTGTGCAGAATGGACCTCCTGGTAAGATGGTATCTGCAGGAGGCCCTCACCTGCAGAGCGCAGTGATTGACTGAGTGTGTAAGGGATAAGATGGTCTTTCAGGTATCCTGGTCCCAAGCTGTATAGGGCTTTGTACACAACAACCAGCACCTTGAACTTGGCCCGGTAGCAAATGGGCAGCCATTGCAATTCTTAGCAGCAGGGTAACATGTTGGCAATATCCAACATCCAGGCGCTATTGGATGAAACCGATTATCTAGATCCATTTCAATCGGGGTTCAGGCCTGGTTTTGGCACTGAGACTGCCTTGGTCGCCCTGTTTGATGACCTATGTCGGGAGAGAGACAGAGGGAGTGTAACTCTGTTGATTCTCCTTGACCTCTCAGCGGCTTTTGATACCATTGACCATGGTATCCTTCTGGAGAGGCTTGCGGAATTGGGAGTTGGAGGCACTGCTTGGCAGTGGTTCCGCTCCTACTTAGCGGGTCGTCTCCAGAAGATAGTGCTTGGGGAACATTGCTCGACACCGTGGGTTCTCCAATGTGGGGTCCCGCAGGGTTCGGTTCTGTCTCCCATGCTTTTTAACATTTATATGAAGCCGCTGGGGGCGGTCATCAGGAGTTTTGGAGTGCGTTGTCATCAGTATGCTGATGACACACAGCTCTACTTCTCCTTTACATCTTCTTCAGGTGAGGCAGTCCACGTGCTGAACCGTTGCCTGGCTGCGACAATGGACTGGATGAGAACTAACAAACTGAGACTCAATCCTGACAAGACTGAGATGCTGTTGGTGGATGGTTTCTCTGATCGGATGGTGGATATATACCCTGTCCTGGATGGGGTTACACTCCCCCTAAAGGAACAGGTGCGTAGTCTGGGAGTCATCTTAGACTCTTCCCTCACACTTGAGGCTCATGTAGCCTCGGTGGCCCGGAATGCGTTCTACCAACTTCGGTTGGTAGCCCAGCTACGTCCCTATCTGAGTAAGGAGGACCTCTCATCAGTGGTACATGCTATGGTAACCTCGCGTCTGGACTACTGCAATGCGCTTTACGTAGGGCTACCTTTGAAGACGATTCGGAAGCTACAGCTAGTGCAAAATGCGGCAGCCAGACTGCTAACAAGAACTAAGCGGTCTGAGCATATAACACCTGTGCTAGCCCATTTGCACTGGCTTCCAATATGCTTCTGGGCCAGATTCAAAGTGTTGGTACTTACCTATAAAGCCTTATACGGCGCGGGACCACGATATCTGTCGGAACGCCTCTCCCGATATGAACCGGCCCGTACACTACGGTCTACTACGAAGGCCCTCCTCCGGGTTCCGACTCATAGGGAAGCCCGGAGAGTGGTGACAAGATCTAGGGCCTTCTCAGTGGTGGCCCCCGAACTATGGAATGGTCTTCCCGAGGAGGTGCGCCTGGCGCCGACACTATCATCTTTTCGGCGCCAGGTTAAAACCTTTCTCTTCTCTGAGGCATTTTAATTCCTGTTAATTGTAAATTATTATATTTTGATTTTAGACTGTACAGTTTTGTGTACAGTTTTGTGTTATTTTTATTGTATTTTTAATGTTCACCGCCCAGAGAGCTGTTGCTAGTCGGGCGGTATATAAGCTTAATTAATTAAATAAATAAATAAATATTCTGCCCCAGAACTTGTAGTTGCTGTGCCACAACCCTCTTGATCAACTTCCCTAAAACGTGGGTATTTACAACCAGGCAGTAGTTCTCACAAACCAATGGACCCAGGGTGGTTTTTTTCAGGAGCGGTTGGATCATCACCTCTTTCAGGCCAGTTGGGACCACTCCTTCTCACAAAGACACATTAACCATACCCTGGATCCACTTGGTCATACCCAGTCGGCAAGCTTTAATAAGTCCAGAAGGACAAGGGTTGAGAGGACATGTTACTGGCCACATTGTCACAAGCACCTTATCCACATCATCAGGCTGCATCAACTGAAACTGATCCCAAAATTTGCAACAGATGTTGCACTGGACAGTCATTGAGGACTACAGTAGATGTGGATGGGGCATCAAGATTGCTGTGAAGGCAAGCAACTTTACCCTCAAAGTGCCTTGCAAACAATTCACAGTGGGCTTCCGAATGGTCTAAAACTCCATTTCCTGGAGCTGATGTTAGCAGACCCTGGGCAATACTGAAAAGCTCCATTGGGTTGCTGCTTGAGAATGCGATGGAGGTAGAGGTTCTTCGCTGCCCTCACTGCCACACAGCAGGCAGGTAAGTTGTTTTAGTTGTGCCAAATCAGCCTCACAGCAAGTATTTCACCACTTGCGCTCTAGCTGTTGTCCAGCATGTTACAACACCCTCAGTTCACTGGTGTACCAAGGTGCTAAACAAGCTCCACAATGCCAGAGAGGGTGCTCAGGAGCAACCATGTCAAGAGCCCGACATGTCTCGTTGTTCCACAGCATGACAAGGCTTCAGCAGACTCACCTGCTCTGTCTACTGGAAACTCCCAGGGCATTCAGGAATCCAATGGATTCCATTAGTCTCCAAGGATGGACCATCTTAATCTGTCCACTACCCCTTACAAGAGTGTAAGTCCAAACTTCACCAGGAAGTGGTCTGGCCATGACAATGGGTGACATCTACCCCCATCTCCAGACCACCCCTTCCTACATCTGGAGCAAAAACCAAATCAAAGATGTGCCCTGCCCTATATGTCATACTAGTGACAGCTTGAGACAGCCCCATGGTTGTCATGGAGGCCATGAAGTCCCAAACCAGAACACTATAGGAAGCCTCATCATGGATATTGAAATCACCCAGGACTATCCTTCTGGGCTCCTCCAACACCACAGCTGAGATGGCCTCCACTAGCTTCGTCAGGCAAGCTGCTGGGCAGCAGGATGGACAGCACACCAGCAGCAACCCTAGTTTACTGTCTCCTTGGCCTGACACCAGATTCACACCCTCACAGCCAGCTCCAAGACCAAGTGGTTTCCTGATGACAGAGATGGAATTTTTATGGACCATACCAACCCCTCCCCCCTCCCCCCTCCCTTCAGCCTGTGCTGGTGTTGCACTGAGTATCCAGGTGGGCAAAGCTGGGTCACATCAACTCCTCTGAGCTCACCAACCCAAGTCTCAGTAATACACACCAGATCGGCACCCTCATCCATTATCAAGTCATGGATGTGTGTGGTCTTAACGCTGATCTGGCCTTAAACAACAGCATGCACAGCAGAGGAGCAACCAGGAACTCATCCGTGGGAGGAGTGGGAGTGGGAGTGAGGAACAAGATATACATAGTCTTCCATTGTAACTTATCACCTCCCCATGCGTATACCTTCCTCTACCCAAGATCACTGAAACTGGGGTTGCATCAACTGTATCCCTTCTTCCCAAGACTCCTCCTAAACACATGATATAAGCAACAACAGCCCACCAGCAAAACCTACCAGAACCAATTATCCCAGTATGCTTCTGAGAGAATTGGGCACAGTATTATTGTACCAGACCCACCCAATACCCAATACTGCCAGCTGCAGACCCGTCACACCATGGCTGCTGGGCTTTTATGCCCCCTGGCCCAGTCAGGAGATGATGTAGTATAGACAGTAATGAGCTACATGGACCAATGGTCTCACTCAGGAAAATAAGAAGCTGCCTTATACCATGTTGCTGTTACCAATCTAAATGTTTTTATCTATATAAAAGTTGCTATCCTCTAAAAGCTTCCCAGATTGCCTACACCCTAAAAGTGTGGGGGAAATGTGAAAAAAGTGCCAGTATTCCTGCTAAGTCTAGCTGGAGCAAAGCAGATTGGTGTTGCTATTTTCTGCACCTTGGATGCAGTATTTCTGCTAATGCATTCATTCCAAGTTGGCACTTGCCTTTTTGTTTTGTTAGCAATGGCTTTACATTGCTGACTCAAGCTTACTCCCTGATTGATTCATTCAAGGTTGCTGACTCTCGATCCTTCCTGGCAGTGCTGTTGCCTAGTGAGTTATCCCCAATTACCCAGCAGTTGGGTTACTGTGATGCTGATGGCAAGACCTTACGCACCACTATGAGAATTTTGTAGCACAACATCAGAATAGGGACTTGAAGTGCTGTCAGCTCTAATATTTAATATTGCTCACAGTTATCTTGTACCTAGTTAAACTGCTTTGGAAAGAGAGCTCAAGTAATGAAGAAAACTAGAGAGTACATAATGAACACATTCCACAGCCTCCTACTTAGTCAGATTATTGGTCCATGTAGCCCACTACTGTTTACCCCTACTGGTAGAGCATCTGCTTTGCATGCAGAACATCTCAGGTTCAATTCCCAGCATCTCCAAGTAGAGAATGTCCCCTGTCTGAGACCCTGGAGAGCTGCTGCCAGTCAGTGTAGATAGTTCTGAGCTAGATGGACCAATGGCCTGATCTGCTGTAAGGCAGCTTCCTGGGGCAGAACCTCTCCAAGTTCACTGTAGGAAGGTCAGTCCAAGTTCTGCTAGCTGAGACTGAGAACCTAGCTACAGAAGGGTGGGGCACGCAGCCTGGGTCCTTTCCTCCTGAACTTGTGAAAAATATATGATGCAGGACCGAACATGGGAAACAATCCATGTAATTGTTCCTATACATATACCTATATATTTCATCAAATTAAATGTTGGATGTGAATTATCTTCCACCAGTGCATAAATGTGTTCTTCACTGAATTCACCAATTGCATCTTAACTATTTGGGCCCTTCCATTGTATGGAGAGACAAAACGAAGCCAAGGTACAGAAACCTACCAAAGTGAATCAGCAGCTAAATTGAGTTCTGAATCAAATCCAAACACCTAGGAACTGGGAGCATATATCCTTCGTATGGAATTCTTTACAACATGGCCTTTTGGAGCCACCTGCACTAATATCCTGATGCTTAGTCCTGCATGCCTTGCTCTTCCACATCTTGTTCACCTTCTATTTTTTGGGGGGGGGTTAAGAATGTATCTATAGCCCTCTATAGCCCACAGATATTTCTATCAAACTTTAAAAAGCAGGGAAATTGGGCAGCTATAGTGAATGCACCAGGGGAGCAGGAGACCTGACCTCCTCTCTGAGATATTGGACTGCCCTACAAAGTTGTCAAAATGCAAACACAATTTTGGTTGGTCTTTCACAGTCCAATCCACTTGCTGTGTAGCTTGGAAGAGAGCAGGTCAGGTCTCCTGAGATTGGGTGAGTGGGCACTGGGCAGAGGGGAAAACCCTTTCCTTTCCAAAAGGAAAATGTTGTGAACAGTATCATTGCTTTTCAGCGTTTCCCTCACCTTTTTATTCTACAGCAGGCACATGTAGCCTGCCACCCAAATGTAAACCAAAGCTGCCCCTGGCCACATCCGCACCAGGCTTTTATTTCACTTTGGAGAGTCACTGTGGAGAGTCATGAAGTGTAGTTAGTGAAGGGTGTTGAGAGTTGCTAGGAGACGCCCTGTTCCCCTCACAGACCTTCAATCAGAGCAGCAGACTGTTAAACCAGTCTGGCCACTGGAGGTCTGTCAGGGGAATAGGAATCTCCGCTCAGCACCCTTCATAAACCACACTTCCCAGGATTCTCTGAGGGAAGCCATGACTGTCTCACATGAAATCAGTCTGGTGTGGGTGTGGCCCCCTGATTAGCCAAGTCCAGCAGCTGTGAGGCATTTAGAACACTGACAGTTGGTTCTTACTGAGCATGCCCCGCGTTATCATAGGGTTCCAGCCAAAATTTCTTAAATTAATTAAAAATCAGCCAGGCATTTTTTAAACTTTTAAACTATTTCTATTTCTGTGAATATGTGAAATACAGCAACACTTTGCAAAATTTACACTAAAAAAACTCCAAACATAATTGTGGGATAACGGCACTGACTTCTGCAGAATAGTCTCCAGTGGACCTCAGGAGTGTCTCAATTGGCACAAGATAAAACAGTGGGAGATGAAATATATTCTAGCAAATTTCTAGGTGTGCTCTATGTTTTTAATTGACCGTGCCCACCTTGCCTTAAATGAAGTGGTTTAAACATAGCAGGCTGAAAACATGCATCCTCTTTTTTCCAACAGCTAGAGTTAAGGTGTTGGACTACAACCTGGGAGATCAGGGTTCAAATCCCCACATAGCCATGAAGCTCACTGGGTGACCTTGGGCCAGCCACTGCCTCTCAGCCTCATGAAAATCCTATTCATAGGGTCACCATAAGTCGGAATAAGACTTGAAGGCAGTACATTTATTTATTTTTTAAAGTCATTGCTGAAGTAGCAACATATTGTAATCAGTCTGATTTTACATCAAACTGCAGTTTCAGATTCAGCTGTAAATGCACCCAAAATAGAAATAGAACATAACCTCCAATTTGAAACACAAAAGGCTGTCTTCACCATCATATGACATTGACCAATAAAAAGGCGTTGAAATTAATAAAAATAAATTTGACACAGATTTCTAGGATGAATGAGGGAAATAAAATTTTCTAGATTAGATTCTCTGTAGAAACATTAGTAACACAGGAAAGAAGCAAAGTAAGAACACCAACAAACATACAAAAATATAATTCTCTATCTCTGGAAATGGCAGGAGTTGCCACCACTCACCATATGCTCAGAGGCACATGTTACCAAATTCTTCTTAATGGAAAAAGTAGGCCTGTCAAAAACTGAAACTTTCTCGGAAACATGCTGGCTTTTTGTAGATTTCCATACAAGCTTCAGATCTTGTCATTCTGGATGTTATCCAGTTGAAATCCACCAATATGGTACAGCTGCAGAGACAGTGCATGTAATTCTCGGATGTTTTATGTAATCATTTATCTACTATGGGTAAACAAGTAATAACGTCACTAGGAACACAGAAAGCTGTTTTATATGAGGTCAGACTACTTGTCCATCCAGTAGTTTCAGGACTGGGCCCAGACGTTTTGCAGCTGGAGGCACGACGGCAGATAGTACTCCCCCTGCACCCAAGTTAAGGTTCTTAGTACCCAAGGTCAGTCAAGTTATTTTGACAGCTGAGACAGAAAATACCACAAGTATCTCTCCCCCTCGCTGGCTGTAAAAATAATAAACAACAAACAACTTGTGACTCTTTCATCACACCCCAAGTCAACTCCCTGAGGCATTCCCCTCATTCTGCCTACTAGTAGCAAACCTGCCCCTGTCTACTCTGACTTATGGTGATTCTCCAAGGTCTTGGATAAGGGTCTTTTAGATTACCTGCCTTAAAAAAAAAACCTGGAGGTGCAAGGGAGTTAGCATAGGACCTCTCTCTCACTGAGTTATGGTCCTTTGACATATATCCTGCAAGGCTAATGGGGAAGCAAGATCTGTTGAACTGTTAATGCTGTGAATCCCTCCATATTACACTTAGGTTAGAATCATAGAATAGTAGAGTTGGAAGGGGCCTACAAGGCCATCAAGTCCAACCCCCTGCTCAAGGTTGTATGTATGTGTAAATAAAAGCAGAGCTTGGAAAAGTTACTTTTTTGAACTACAACTCCCATCAGCCTCAGCCAGCATGGCCACTGGGTTGGGCTGATGGGATTTGTAGTTCAAAAAAGTAACTTTTCCAAGTTATACCACAATCTCAGCTGAACTTCATTCCAAGGAACCTAAACCCTGGGTAAGCACAGGAACCCCTGAACTTTTCACACCACTCAGAGACTGGGGTGTGTGCAACACTATTTTTCAATTTGGGATCACCCATGGTGAACAAGAATGAACAAAAACTGGATTAAGTCCTTGAAAATTACTTAATAAGGACACCATCTGTCCGCAATGTACATCCCCATAGGATTTATCTGGGCCATTTATTGGAAATGAGTTTTGCTAGATACATGGCAATGCAAACTCAACTATTACTTTGTAGATCCAGCCATCCCATTCCTCTCCAGAGCTGCAGAGATCATGTGAATTGTATTTTTATTACTCTCATAGATTGTTACAAAAGTGTTTGTTCCTGCAAATTCAATTCATTCATAATGTTCAACATTCACCACTGAAACACATTGAAATTACTCATGTCATTCCACAAGAGAGTACACTGGGTAATTTCCAACAAATCATAAAGGAAAGGATATCTAATGATGATAAACATTTGTAAAAATAAATATGATGAAGTAAGAGTTGCCTGCATTATGCCCCTCGGTGGGCTTCCTAACAACTCAATTGATTCTTTGGGGATTCAGAATGACTCAAAAAGCTGCTGGTCTAAGTGCTCTTAATTGATCAAAATGTGAAACTAATTATTCTGTTTCTTCCTTCATGGCAGACACACTTTAATAAATTATTACTTCAACCAACACAATATTGTTAATTATTGACTCACATTAGCTAGAAAGAACAAGAATGACCTTCTATCAGGAGCCATTTAGTATCATGCTGGCTTTTTACTAGGTCCATGGAGAAAGGTATTCAGAAAACACAAATGTCTATGATATTTAGTGAGTTGCTGGGGTGTTTTAAAATCCTATATTCATTTGGTGGCTTTTTCTGATATTATTTGTTACTACAGTTCTATTTTTTTGTTTTTACGGTATGAATGTAGCACATTCGAAGGGTGTAAATGTCAGAATGGGAGTCCTTCATTTATGTGACAAAGATGTATGAGGATGCAACTATTTCAGTTTAGTAAATCTTAGGCTGCAATCCTAAACAACTTTACTAGGGAATATGACCCCCTGAACACAGTGGGACTTATTTTCAAGCAAACAAGCACAGGATCACACTGTAAACTGATCTACCAAAGCTGTGCAGTGCAATCTATGCATATTGATTCAGAAGTAAGTATCAATTATTTCAACATAACTTGATCCCAAATAAGCATGCATACAATAGCTCTTTGGCTGTTAGAACAAATTAAACCAGAACTATCACTAGAAGCTAAAATTATGAAACTGAGGTTATCATACTTTGGACACATCATGAGAAGACATGATTCATTAGAAAAGATAATAATGCTTGGAAAAACAGAAGGAAGCAGAAAAAGAGGAACGCCAAACAAGAGATGGATTGACTCCATAAAGGAAGCCACAGACCTGAACTTACAAGATCTGAACAGGGTGGTTCATGACAGATGCTCTTGGAGGTCACTGATTCATAGGGTCGCCATAAGTCGTAGTCGACTTGGAGGCACATAACAACAACAAAACAATAGCTCTAGCTGGTTAATCAATGAAGGCAAATTTTAATCACTGGTACATTTTAATAGCTATTATTTAGTAACTAAACTTGTTAGTTATATTTCTTGCCCATTGTTCTCTAGGAACATCAACCCAAGACAGGTTACAAATCATACAACCAATTAAAATAACAATTAAAATAGTAAAACGATATCAAAATTGAGATTATAGGCTGCATATTTAAAACACCCATCCAGCAGATGAAAGTTAGAGCACTTCACACCAGATTTCTGGAAGATGTTCTCCAATGAACCCTGTCTGTACAGGCTTTTCAAAACGTGTATAAAGCTCTTCTTTCTAGAAAAGCTTTTGATAATTGTTAGAAAGGAGTTTTTTTAATTCACGTTTTTAAACTATTATTATGGGATTATTTTTTATGATTGGACTGTATTTTAGAATTAGTTGTTGGCACTTTGGTGCCATTTGAAGAAAGGCAGGCAATAAATAAACTGTGGAAGCTTTTGAAAGATTGTGCCTTTTTGAATTATATGTCTCTTCACCCAGGCATAACTCTTCCCTATAACAGATTAGTAACTATACAGTCTTGCTACCTTTTCTTCCACCACTTCAATGCAGTGAGAGAAGGGAACAAAAACTAAGTTGGTTGTTATCCCTTTCATTCTACTGAGGAAGGAGATCTATTTTAAAACTGAAAGAGCTGTGTGCAACTTAGCAGATGTTTTTTATCCCTCAATATTCGTGCCAGTTTGGGTTTTAATCAGTATTGGACTTGCAAGGTTTCTCCCTTGATGGCATCCTCATTATTGCTTTTGTAACATAGTTTAGCTTTACATCAGTGTTCTATTTACAGGCATACAATTAGAATGCAAAAGGATGAAGGCACCTGGCACTCTGGCAAGGCAGCAGATCTGCTACCTTGTATCAGGTCTCCAAAGAGAGGCCTTGTTGTACCCTATATGCTTTCAGTCTCCAGTCAACTCAGTTTTCTCTCCTACTCCCAACTTCATCTCTCTCCCAACACTCTCTCTCACACAAACCAGTCTTTCCCCTTAACTAAAATGTGTGTTGTGGCTTGGGGCAAATGCTGAAAAAATATGCTGAAAATGCTGATAAACTAAACAGTCAAATGTATAAAATGGAAATTATTATATATAATGCACAGTTCAGTGTTAGGTCCCATGTATAGCCCTTAAATTATAGTTAGAGAGATCCCCCCCTTTCATGAATAGAAAAATGGAACTGAACAGCTCAGTCCTTTGAATCCAAACTGAACTGAATCTGTGGACTCATCTACATGGTGGTTTACTGTGTATTTGGTGCTACTCACATCTCCTTTAAATTTGCATGGTTCATATGACGTTACCAGCAAACAGAAGCTATCACGCAGTTTGTCCCCTGTAAATTTATACTAACCCAATCCACTGATAATATGAAAAGGGAAGAAAAAAGTCTTCACTCCTTTCTCTAGTGCTTGCAGATGCTTTGCTCCAATGCTTTTAGGTGGGTGTGTCAATCGTTCCCCTCTTCACCCCCACTCCCTCCTCCTCCTCTATTCATTCATTTTATTTCCTATAGTCTGACAAGCAACTTCCAGTTGCAGTCCTGCATTCTGATGGCCTTTTTTATGTTGCTGCAAATGGTGCCTTTATTGTCTTTTTCCCTAACTTGTGTGCAAGAGCATAACACTGTTCAAACAAAGAATTGTATTTCAGCTGTATCCTACCAGAGAAAACACAGATATTCACACTCTGGGTTTTTTTTAAAGGAACCTACTACAACTGATAGAACAGACTGAGCATGCTTGTTCACCTTAGCAACCAGAGGGAGTGGAAATGTATAATTAAAGGGCAGGGCCACAAGGAAGAAGCAAGACTAATCCTCCCCAGAGAAATGCTTGCTTGTGTGAATGGGAAAAAGTGATTGGCAGGTAACATTGAGCAGGAGCTACAGATGATGCAAATGAAAAGTGAAGGTAAAAGAAATGTATTTCCTACGAAGAAATGCTCCCATATAGATGAGCCCTGCAGCTCATAGGATTTCTGAAGGAAGAGACATACTTACTGTTTGCCAGTTCCAGTGCATCTCCACCTCTCTTTTCTGACAATGGGGCACATAACGTTAGTTAAACCCCACCCCATTTCACTGTAAAACCTGGTGGGATCAGTTCAGCTGGGTGGTGGTGGTGGTTTTTTAATTCAGCTTCAAAGAGATTTCACAACCGAGTGGCAGATCAACCCATTGCCCCTCCAGGTGTGGCCAATGGAAACGCTTTGTTGTAGGTGACTGGTGTGCTCATAGCCTGTGTTAACAAAGGAAACCGCCTATACTCAGTCACACTGTTGATCCATACAGCTCAGTGTTGTCTTCCCTGACTGGAGGCAGATCTCCAGGGTCTCTCAGGCAGGATTCAGTACCAGTGGTGACAGGGCAGCTGTCATACTGTATGTTGCCAGTGCCACATGAGTGAAGTGTGGTCCCTCAGTTGATGGCCAGCCTACATGAACAGCATATCATGAGTTAAACATGTTTCTGGACTGGACTGCTTCAGTCTGAAGGTGGGTGACCACATGTGCCATGTTTCCCTATGGAAAAATATCCTTTCACATATTAGGAAGAACAGCT
This sequence comes from Rhineura floridana, assembly GCF_030035675.1. Taxonomy (NCBI): domain Eukaryota; kingdom Metazoa; phylum Chordata; class Lepidosauria; order Squamata; family Rhineuridae; genus Rhineura; species Rhineura floridana. The sequence continues at coordinate 58,845,210 of NC_084483.1, forward strand.
TTAGCCTTGGCTTCTCCTGATTTGCTAGTTTTCTGTGTGCAGGAATATTTGTTTTTTAATACAAGGGAGCATTCAATCATTGTCAGATCTGTAGAATGAAGCAGCCAAGTCCAGGAACTGTTTCACTATGCAATCTGCTGTTTGTGTAGATTAGCTCTGAGAGTCTGTTATTCTGTATTAGGATGTGGAAAATGACAGCCATTCATCTTACTTTACCATATCCATAAGGCTGCTTTCTCATAATGTGGCAGTTGTTTCATTTCTTCTGTTATAGCTTTTTAAAGGAGGCGTAGACATACATACAGCTAGTTAGCAACAGGCCAGGATTTCCTATTACATAGCTCACCGAGAATGCATTGCTCCATTAAGGCTCTGTTTGCAATGTCTGTCATAATGGTTACAATGCCAAGATCTGCATGAACTTTGCATACTAACATTTAGGTGATTCACAGGCTGTTATTGGTGCCGCAGAAGCCTTTGAATTTCCGTTTTCTCATTATTTCTATGAATTAAAGTTTGACTATGACAACAAGTGGGATGGATTGTTCAGAGTAATAACTTTGTGGGAAAAGGAACTTTGCCAGCATGGCAAGGGTTTCACAAATGTGAATGATTAATAAAAGATTTTGCTGCTTGCAGAGCTATCATTATCGCTTGGCAGCCCAAGCAAAAGTCAGAATCTTGTTGCTGGCTCTTTACACTGACTGCTGAAGGGAATTACATTTTTACTCATCCATTCTGAAATTTAAAATGCAGCGCAATGGTGCACAAACGGCTTCATTATAGCCCAATTCTACACATAGGTAGAGTAGCAAAATGGCACACTGATCACCTTGCAGAAGTAGCTACATCTGTATCTTGTGCTTGGCTAGTTGGACAAGTGCATTCTGCCAATTAATGCACTCCTATGACCAAATTACAGGTGAAGTCAGCAGCTGAAATAATTTGTTTCCTACAGTTTCAATATATTTTGATGGTCATATTGCCAGCACAGTAGTATCGGCCCTTGCTGCTGTGCCAGTGTGTAACCTTCTGCATCAGCTCAATCACCAGGTAAGCCAAATGCCACATGCCATTTTCTAGGGCAAGCAGTTAGATATTTGTTCACTATAAGCTAATTTAGTAGTCTGTAGATTACGCTAAAAATGTGCAAGGTTGCCTTTTCTTCCATTAAAAGCTCTAGCCAGCCTTTGGGAAAGAAACACGGTCATGCAAAAACATTTCAGACTTTGTTATTTATATTGTAAGAGGACATCGATTTCTGGACATGGGACAATAAGTGAATATTGGCAATTTCCATTGGAATTCTCGGCCATCCCTAATTCTGATGCAAACATTCCCTGCATAGAAGAACAGACATCTAAATGATTGTTGCTGGTGTGGATCGCTTCTCTCTCTTGCTCAGGGAGATTGGATGGTTCTGTAGTTGTTACATAGAGATGCTGGCTTTTATTGGAGCCCTCTAAACAGCCAAGATGTGCCTCACTGTTGTGAACAATGCTGTTGTTCTAGCCGGCTTCATGATTCTTTTGTAGGACTGAAAGGTTGGGCACAGGATAATGTAGGCGTGCAATAGGAGGGATCTCTACTGTTGTAACCCTCAGTCTTCACAATGAAAATGACCTCTGGTTTAACTGGCACTGCAGTGCTGTCTATCACTCAGGCCCAGCACCAATGGGCGGCCAGGTTGAGCACTGGGCGATGGTCTCTGGGACCCAGAAGGGCTCCTCCTTAGGCTGGAAGGGTGGAGCGCCCACTCTACAATCTGCACCAGCAGTGGGTCATGGGGCAAATCACACCCAGCAACCTGACACTGCCATGGAACACAGAACAAGAGCCACCTACCTTCCAGCCTGCCCCACCTACCTTCCGTGTCGCTGCACCAGCATATTGTGCACACATGCCTGCCATCACCCAAGATGGCAGAAGGTGTGTCCCTAAGGGGTTGACACACACCCCCACGTTGAGTGGTGGCAGGTCCGCACGCACAGCATGCTGAGGCAGAGACGTGGGAGGTAGGCTGGATGGGCCTATTTAAGCCTACATTGCTTGCATTGGGAGGGATTGCTGGGGAGCATGATGACTTGGGTCTGGGGCAGTCTGGTGCCCAAGGGCACAGTCATGCCTACTGCCGACGCTGCTATCACTTCTGCATTTCTCTTTCCCAGGAAGCCCAAAGCAGCATACGTGAGGGGGTATACTCTTTTATCCTCCCAAAAGCCCCATGAGGTAGGTTAGCTTAGTGATAGTGGGGTTGCCCCTCTTTCTTCCAAGATGTTCAGGGAACCATGTTATTCCCACAACAACCTCTATGGGTGCTGCCAGACTGTCGCTATTTTCGGGTGGTATTTGATCACATACCAGCAAATTCAGGAAGGTGAATTCATTCAAGTTGATTTGGAGCATATATCCAGGTAAAGTGTGCATAAAAATGCTTAAATTAGTGAAAATAACATACAGAAAAAGTATTGACACCCAACTCTACTTTTCTTTTCCATCTAACGAAACTAAGGAAGCCGTCAAGGTTCTGAACCGTTGCCTGGTATCAGTGATGGATTGGATGGGAGCGAACAAGCTGAAATTAAATCCTGACAAGACAGAGGTGCTCCTTGTCAGTCAAAGGGCGGATCAGGGAATAGGGATCCAACTTGTGCTGGACGGGGTTACGCTCCCCCTGAAATCACAGGTTCGCAGTTTGGGAGTTCTCCTGGACTTGGCCTTGAACCTGGAGGCACAGGTCTCGGCTGTGGCAAGGAGTGCCTTTGCTCAACTAAGATTGGTACGCCAACTGCGCCCGTTCCTTGACCTGTCAGACTTGACTACAGTGACACATGCCTTAGTTACATCCCGATTGGACTACTGTAATGCGCTCTACATAGGGCTGCCCTTGAAGACTGCTTGGAAACTTAAACTGGTACAAAGAGCTGCAGCCAGGATGTTAACTGGAGCTGGGCTCAGAGAACATACAACCCCGCTGTTGTACCAGCTCCACTGGCTTCCAATCTGTTTCCGAGCACAATTCAAAGTGCTGGTTTTAACCTATAAAGCCCTATATGGCTTAGGTCCAAGCTATCTGTTAGATCGTGTCTCCCTCTATGACCCTGTCCGAGCTTTGAGATCATCTAGTGAGGCCCTGCTCAATATTCCATCTTTCTCACAAGCTTGCTTTGTAAAAACACAGAATAGGGCCTTTTCAGTGGCTGCCCCTAGATTGTGGAATTCCCTCCCTAGCGAGGTTCGACTGGCTGCCTCACTTTCATCCTTTCGTGCCCAGGTTAAGACTATTTTATTCAGACGGGCTTTTAACTAATATTGTCTTTTTTAACTTTTACTGATTTAATCTATTTTTAATTGTTTTAAACTGTATATTGCTTGTTTTTAATTGATTATGGTTTTTATTTGTAAGCCGCCCTGAGTTCCTTGGAAAAAGGGCGGGGTATAAATATTTTAAATAAATAAATAAATAAATAAATAAAATATTGTATTGGAGAAATTGTTTGCAGAAATGTACTAGGCAAAATTGCATTAAAATGGGTGTATTAGGAGAAATTTGCACTAAATGAGAAACTGAAATTGACAGATTTGCACATTGCTACGTAACACTGACTGCCGAAGGCACACTGAATTTCATGGCTAACCCAGGACTTGGACCCTAGTCCCAATGCAACACGCCTATCACTGGCACTGTGAATTCTTATTTATTAGACATGTTAGTTGCTTGCTACCAAAAAGTCTCCAAGTGACTTACAACACATAAATGCATTATACCATTGACAGAATTCATATAAAAACATTATGTAATAAAATGTATATCATTAGCTCATGATGCAGCAATACAAATACCTTCTCTCCTTCAGTCTGCTCTCATTAGGGCAGTGGGACTCTGGGCTTTGTGTAGCAGAGCAAGAAAGGGGAAAGATGCACTGTCATGACAAGGCCAAAGCAAGCTGCTGTATTTTGGCAGGTCCCAGCCCGTACATTTGTTGTCTGGCATGAGGTATCCAAGGCTAGGACCTTTATGCCAGATTCAATGCAGTGGTTCATCTGGTTGTGAGCTGTTGTACAAAATTTAGTTAAACCATGGACCATAGATTTAGTTAAACCATGGACCATAAATCATTTCATGCAGGATTTTATAAAGCTGTGCCCAAGACACGTTTTAGAGAAGTTCTAGTGATGTCAGAAGAATGCTTTATGTTCTTCTCTTTGTCTTTGTGTGTATTGGGGGTGGGCAGGTTACTTCTTTTTACCCTATTTGTGAGTTTCTTTAATTTGCACAATTTGTCCTACTTGGGCAATCAAAGATATAGCTTAGGAAGGGGTGGGGATCCATATTTTTTCTCTGTGCCAGCTCAAGGCTGGCATAGCTGAGGGATTCAAGAATTGGGGTTCTCAGGAACCCACAGGGCTTTGAAGGCACTGGATCCAAAACCTCTGGCGGCCTCCTCTGCCCTGCCCTACCCTCACAAACCCCATTGCAGGGCTTTCCAATTGCTACTGTTGGTGGAAAAGCTACCAGTGGTAACTTTCCACCCATCTGGATGAAGCTGAGGTCTCCTTGGCAGAGCCCCCACCAACTGGTGGTGCTTTTCCCTGCCAATGGAGGCCAGCAGAGAGGCAACCATTTGCAATCCTAACTGGCCTCAAGCCATCAACGTCATGTGTATGTGCGTGTTAGACTTGTGCTCTTACTGGGCCACATGGAAATTAGGCACAGTAAAAAACAAAGAAAGGAAATCAAGACAACCCCCTGCCTGTTAATTAAAATATGATGTTTGCTAGAAGAAAAACAAATCCTGTATAGTAGCTAAACACCAACAGCTCTATTGTGTGCCATTTCCATTAAGAAACAATATTTGGATTTCTTTTTAAAGTGGATGAAACCTTTTAAAAAATTGCTTGCAGTGCAAAACAGAATCATGGGAGAGGCTCAAAAAAATGCTTTGCTATAGCCCCGTCATTCTTGACTAGTCTATCTTCTCTGGAGGTTTTTTGTGTGCCGAAAAAGTTATTTATCTCACAGGCAGGGACAAGCAGACCAGCAGCCTCGACTGAAGATCCTTAACAAATACCAAAGATCCCATGAATAATCAGCCAAGGTGAAATGGTGGGTGAAATTTATAGCTAGCATTCCCAATATTAAAATGCCCAAACAAGAAATACAGGGTTTAGCTGAAAGTATCCTCCTCAAAGCATCATTGAGCTTCCAAATTAGTTTTGCTGAAATGTGCTCGGGATGATGCCAGCATAAGCAAAGCTTATGTCAGAAGTAATATTTCGTGCAGAAGCTCTTAAATATTTCATCACAGACTGCACAGGAAAATAGTCATGTGATAAGAGCAAAGGACTAACGCAAACTAAATTGGGACTCTTGAAGAATTTTGGGTATGAACAAGAATATCTGGTTTTTAAATAATGCAAAATATATCTGATGGGGATTAAAATATCCTAAACTTCAAATGGTTCTGCCTTTTCTCTGTTGCTGCTCATCCTGTCTCTTGGGACACCTGTGTGATGTCATCTCTCTTCTTTCAGATCTTTCTATGAAGTCATTGGTTCAACAGACCTCATACCATACAATAACCATGTTTTCCATGTGAACTCCAGTAATGGGTATAACTTGCCAAAGAATGGCTCCAGGTCAAATTATATGTTCTGAATATGGTGGGATTTATTACTACTACTATTACATCTTATCTAAATTGAAAATTTCTGCAACTGCAACAGTGAAAAAACACACAAATCATAGCAGATCAGTTTTTTAAAGGAAAAAAAATAAAGAGCAAAAAACCCAAGCCAAACAATAATTTAGACAACTGGCAGCAATCCTAGAATACAGCACTTTTTTTACTGCAACATCCGTTATGTCTTCTCCCTATTTCACCTGCCAGAGTTTATTGTTTTTATTAGTGGTATTGGGATCAACCTAATGTTTTCCACTGATGTTCAATCCAAGGAACTGAAATAGCATCTAAAATTAGACTTTAAGAAGGAACTATGTCTTGCTTTGCTTGTCCAAGGACCTTGCTCAGTTTAGATGGTGCATATGATCAATAAACAGTATTAATCATTCATGCATAATGAGGCCTTCTTGATTTAGCGGAGGATATTGTGATGCATCTGTCTGAGCAGCTGTGTTCATACTTCATTATTAAAGACTTAAAAGAGGCATTTAGCCACACGCACTTAAGTTTCTCAATTCATCTGGGGAAAGAAGAGGGGTTTGTTTTGGTGGGTGAGTATTCTGGACACAGCATATCAGTCTGCTAAGATCTGCCTTCTTGACTAGAGTATGGGAGCCCTCAACGTTTGACTGGCTTGTTCTATACTTCCCACTTCCCCAAGTGGTGAGATGTTCTAGGAATGGTGCTATCTTTTTTTGAAATAATTTAATTGCAAAGAAAAACAAAACAAAGACAAAAAGAAATACACTCCCCAAATGGCAAACACAAGGGCACAGTAAATTCTGTATTAACATACAATGCCTTGCAAAAGTAATCAGACTCCTGACCAATGCTCTCATACTACTGAATTACAAATGGTACATTGTAATTTTGTTATGTATTATATTTTATTTTGAAATACTGAAACTCAAAATCAAATATTGTAAGGTGACATTGGTTTTATGTTGGGAAATGTTTGTAAGAAACATAAAAAACTGAAACATGTTGCTTGCATAAGCATTCAAACCCTGTGCTGTGGAAGCTCCCAGTTTACACAGATGACAGAAATTGCCCCTTCGAGGACACAATTACCTTGCCATTGGCCTTCACCTGTGAACCATTAAAGTTGCTGTCACGTTGTCAGGATAAAAACCCCACTGTTGAAGGATCATGGTCAGGCTGTGGATCTGAAGGAAAATGAAGACCAAAGAGCATTCTACAGAAGTGAAGAGAGAATGTCATACAAATGCATAGATTAGGAAAAGGGTACAAAATAATATCCAAGTATTTCAATATCCGAGTGAGCACAGTTGGATCAATAATCAGGAAGTGGAGGCTGCATCACACCACCCAGGCACTGCCAAGGAAAGGACATCCCTCAAAAGTCAGCGCTTGAACAAAAAGACTTGTGAGAGAAGCCGCAGAGAGGCCAACAATCACTTTGAAGGACCTACAGACTTCAGTGGCTGGGAGTGGAGTAATGGTGCACCAGTCAACCATATCAAGAGCTCTTCATAACACTGGCCTGTATGGGAGGGTAGCAAGAAAGAAGCCGTTACTCAGAACTGAAAGCACATCTGAAGTTTGCCAGAAAGCATTAGAGTGTCCCAGCTGCGATGTGGTAAAAGATTTTGTGGTCACATGAGAACAAGATAGAGCTTTTTGGCCAAAACTGCAACCTCTATGTGTGGGTCAAACCTAACACTGCCCATGCCTCAAGGCACACCATCCCTACAGTGAAGTATGGTGGTGGCAGCATCATGCTGTGGCGATGCTTCTCATAAGCAGGAGCTGGGCATCTTGTTAAACCTGAAGGAAGAATGGAGCAAAATACAGGGAAATACTGCAAGAGAACATGTTTCAGTCCGCTAAAAAGCTGAAGCTTGGGAGGAAATTCAGTTTTCAGTAGAACAATGATCCCAAGTACAAGGCCAAAGCAACATTGGAGTGGCTCAAGAACAAAAAGGTTAATGTCCTACAGTGGCCCAGTCAAAGTTCTGATCTCAATCCCATTGAGAAGCTGTGGTGCTCTTTGAAAATTGCGGTCTACAAGTGATATCCAACTGCAAAGCTGGTACATACCTATCCGGGATCCCTACCAACCCTGGCCCTACTCTTACCACTGGGGCTTTTGCCCCTGCACACTATCTAACTTCCTTTTCCACCTCTAGGCTCAGAAAGGCATTCAAGCTGGTGAAGCTTAATGTACTACCGTCAGCTCTCCTAGATGGCAGATACTGAAAGATTCCTTTTGCTGAGCACCTATGCCCTTGTGGTGCGGGGGTAGTGGAAACTGTTGGCCATGTACTTTTAGCTTGCGCTTTATATCACGATTTTTGTCTTATAACTATTACCCCGATTATCCAAAAAATTCTGGGTAGGGACGCTGCATTTTATGTCAGATATCTTTTATCAGACCAAAACCCTCAAATTACAAGCAGGGTTGCGAGATTCTGTGCTGCAGCAATTACACATTGCAGAACATTGCTAGTCCAACCGTCCGTACAGTCCTGAGCGCTGATCTTTTAGGCAGTCCCGGCCTTTGCACAGAAAGTGCTTCATGTTTCAACCTGTGTTGTACTAATATTGTTTTTTGATGTTTTATATTGGTCTCCGACCGTAAGAATAAATTCATTCATTCATACATACATACCTACCCCAAAAGACTTAAAGCTGTTATTGCAGTGAAAGGTGGCTCTACCAAATATTAATATGTGTGAGAGTTGAATATTTATACAAGCAACATGTTTGTTTTTTATGGTTCTTATAAACATTTCTGAACATAAAACCAATGTGACCTTATAATAACTGATTTTGAGTTTCAGTGTTTCAGAACGAAATTACAATGTACCATTTGTAATTCAATAATATGAGAGCATTGGTCAGGGGTCTGATTACTTTTGCAAGGCACCGTAACTCTACTCTTCACAAGTTTAGCACTAAACGTATCAAATCAAGATAACCAAATCGATTTGGCTACAATTTGCAATTGATCAGCCTGTGGTGCTATCAGGCTGAGTTTCCATTGGAGCTGAAAGTACTGGAGACTTACAGTGTCTTTATAATATTTATGTCTAGGATGTAGTGATTAGAGTGTTGGATTAGGACCTGGAAGGCCAGGGTTCAAATCCCCACTCAGCCATGAAACTCCTTGAGTGACTGTGGGCCAGTCACTGTCTCTCGACCTAACGCACCTCACAGGGTTGTTATAAGGATAAAATGGAGTGGGGGAGGATCATGTACACCACCTTGAGCTCCTTGAAGGAAAGGTGAGATATAAATGTAATAATAAGAATTTATTTACAAGTAGAGCTGAAGGAAGCAGACAGGCACTCCTACAAGGAAGATCCCCAGCAAGTAACATGAGCAATCCCAAAGACTACACCCCCAATTCCACCTTGAAACTTTCATGTTTCTGTGTCTCCAACAGAGAGACCAGAGCTTGGAAGATTACTTTTAATAAGTAATAAATTACAGTTACAGTTACATGGCCAAAAAAAGTAGTAATTACCGTTACAATTACAATTGCTCTGAAAGTAACTGATTACTTTACTTTTCCTCCAAAGTAATCACTACAATTACATTTCAGTTACTTAGAAAAAAACACCTACAAGGTGCTGGCCTTGGCTGCTGCACATCTAAGTAGCCTAAAACAACATTAAAAATAAACAAACACATACAGAGGTAGTAGAATAATTATTTTTATTCATAAGATACCAATGGTGGTCTCTCCGCTGGTAAGGGGGGGGAGGGAGGCTGAGGCCACTACTCAAATCTTTGCACGTCAAACCAAGTGCAACCCCTCCACTCAGGCAGCCAGCATAATCTCTCTCACTTAATCCCGTTCCGTGCCCGGTACCTGCCGGGCAAAGGGGCATGTTTGCAGCCGCAGCCGAAGCCCAGGCCGCCATCATGTGTGTGTGTGCACGCGGCGCGCCGGCGCGCCGTTGTGACACACAGAAAGGAGGCGGGGCGGCTGAAGGCCATTTAAGGCCACTCCACCAGCCTCCCGCCCTCCTTTGAATTTTGGCGGCAGCGGTGGCGGATCACTCGCCAGTGCACGTGGCTTCCCAGGGCTCGTTCTAGGCTGGGCCTTGGTGTGCGGCTGGCCGTTGCAGTGGATCGGGGCAGTGCGGTGCAGCGGTGAGGCCCCTGGCTCAGCGGCGTGGCAGCAGAGAGCCCCCAGCCATGGGAGTCCCTCCAGCAGCGGCGGTGCTGTGGCAGCAGCAACGGGGCTCCAGTCCGGGGAGGTCTGCAGGAGGCATCAGCAGAGCCTGTGGCGTGGCGCGGCGCAGACAACAGCAGCAGCGACTAACCGCAGAGGCGGCAAGGCCTAGCGGCAGTGGCGCTCCTCAGACAACGCGGCCCTGTGGCTGCTTTCTTTCTAGGATAGCTCCAGGGGGATCCCTGTGGGAGGGTGGGAAGGTTATTGCCCCTTACTCACCCCATAGTAATGGAATTGGGTTCCAGCCCCATCACCCCCCCCAAGTAGGCACTTGTTGGCCCAGGCTGCCTGGATTGCTGGGGCTGGATAAGGGGGCCTATCTGTAGGTGGCCAGGGTGTGCGGGGTGAGGAGAGGGCACTGTCCGGCTGGGCTGTGAGGGTGCTGGTCCCCCTTTAGGGACCCCCAAGCTGACCACCCCTCATTTCTGGGGAGGCACTCCCTCCCTCTTGCTTTGGCAATGGAGCATAGGCCGTGGAGGGGTCTTTAGTTGAAAGGGATTGGCCTGGCTAAGCTCCAGCTCAGGATGCCACCCAAAAAGGGCAAGGAGGGCTGAAAGGGAAGGGAAGGGCCCCCACTTCTAGATTGGACTACTGCAATGCGCTCTACGTTGGGCTGCCCTTGAAGACAGTTCGGAAACTACAGTTAGTCCAGAATGCAGTGGCCAGATTGTTGACGCGGACAAGAAGGTCCGCTCATATTACACCCGTTCTGGCTCGTCTGCACTGGCTTCCTATTTGTTTCTGGGCTAAATTCAAAGTGCTGGTTTTGACCTATAAAGCCTTACACGGCATGGGACCGCAATACCTGGTGGAGCGCCTCTCCCAATATGAAACTACCCGTACACTGCGCTCAACATCTAAGGCCCTCCTCCGAGAACCATCCCATCGAGAAGCTCGGAGGGTGGTGACTAGAAATAGGGCCTTTTCGGTTGTGGCTCCCGAACTATGGAATGGTCTCCCCGATGAGGTGTGCCTGGCGCCGACGCTGCTATCTTTTCGGCACCAGGTGAAAACCTTTTTATATTCCCAGGCATTTTAATGCGTATTATTATATGTATTGTTGTATTTTGCTACTGTTTGATTATTTTTGTTTACCTTTGTTGGTTTGATTCTATTGTTTTATTGTATTTATATATTCCTGATTGCTTTATTTTATGTACACCGCCCAGAGAGCCCTTGGGCTTAGGGCGGTATATAAATTAAATTAAATAAATAAATAAAATAAATGATAAAGGAGAATAGTAATGCTATCTGCCTCCTCTGTGCAAGACATTTTTCCTGGCTGTCATAACCTTTGCTCTCAAACAGAGGCTGAGCACAGATTTTTGGAATATGCTTTTTAAAAGTAGGAGCTAGACCACAACAGAGCAAATGTGCAATTGCAACACAGCTGTATATGACACTCTCCTCTATGTTTAAAAGCATTGTTTTCGATAAAGAAGCATTCCCACCTTTTATTATCCTGCACCCAGATAAGCCCCGTCACACACCCCATTAGGTCACGTGGTGGCCCAGGAGGCCTGGATTGTCTGGGGCTGTACAGGGGAGCCAATTGGTTGGTGACTGGGGGTTGCAGGGTGAGAAGAGGGCACAGTCCGGCCAGGCTGTGAAGGTGCCAGGGCCCCTCTAGTGCTCCCTCACGCTTACCACCTCTCCTTTCTGGATGAGGCACTCCCCTTGCTTCTGCAACAGGGCATAGGCCGGGGGGGGCTTTAGCGGAAGGGAATAGACCTGGCTACATGCTCAATCTCAGTATGCCGCCCAAAAGGGGCAAAGTGGGCCGAAAGGGGAGGGCAGGGCTCCCACGGCGGAGGGTAGACGCCCACCCCCAGCTGTGGAGGAGTGGAACATAGCCAATGCACTTCATGTGTTGTTATTGCTAGGGTTATTTTACCATTTACAGGGATCTCGGACCCTGGAGATGAAGGATTGTAGCTCAGTAACAGATCACTTGCTTTGCATGCAAAGGGTCCTCAGGTTCAGCCCTCGGCACCACCAGTTGGGGCCAGGAGATACTTCTATTGGGGGCCCCTCGCCCACTACAGAAAGTGAAATAGGAGTAGACTCCTCTTCTTGATACTGAAGTGTATTTTTAGTTTAAACCAACTGTTTCTATTCATTTACCAATTACCTAGAGAGGTACTGGGCTATCTGACACTAGGGACATTCCAGGGGCAGCTGGACAGCCATCTGTGGGGATGCTTTTATTAAGGGATGTACTGAAAAGGCCATTCCACTTCCACACTGTCTTTGCAAACCAGGAAAGTTTGGAGATGCTCTGTCATAACGTAGCAATATTCTGAGATATCATATAATGGTGGCCTCTATGGCATGCACCATTAAAATGGCAGCCGCAAGCAGTGAACGCTGTGGGTGACGTTTCATCCCAGAGCATTTAGGGAGAAACATGTGGCCATCAGTTGGAGGCCATTTGGATTGGAGCTATGCAATGTAATGACAAAGAGCAGAGGCTTTTTGAGGAGGGCAGGTGGCAGCCGCAGACAGAAAGGAGGCTGCAGGAGCCAGTAGGGATCCCAATTAGTGCTGCAACTTCACCTCCAAAACTACCTCACTTCCGCAAATGCACAGGGAGCTCATCCCCTCTTTTCACTGTCAAGCTTCTCCTCCCCAAATACGTTCTTCAAAACCCTGCGATATTCTGAGTAAACATAATTGGGATTCTGCTGTATGGGCGCAATCATGGGCGCCCTTCCATGGGAAGAAGTAACAATACACTCAGTGGGATTTTCTCATAAGTAAATGTGCATAGAATTGGTCCAAGTCATATTTCTCTGAGTAAATTATCTGAACATAATGGAATTCTTTGCAGTAATCATGTACAGGCTGCACGTTTGCTTGCATCTTCTCTTTAGCTAGTTTGCAAACTGACTGTAGATAAGGTGGCCACCCTTGTTTTACAGGCCACTAGTCCTGTGCTTTTAAGAGTCAGTTGATCTGCAGACATTAGAAGATGACATTGCTCAACTCCATGCCATCTAACAACTGCTGGATATGAACCCGCAATTAAACACGCCAGAAGGATAGCAGAGGCTGCTCAAGGAAAGTGTCCCTTCCCAGCTAGCAGACTGCCCGGTTTCTGGGGAGACTCATTTTATGATGCGGTTTTTCTTTATTAGGTGGTTTTCTGGATCCTATACTGTGGCCCCCGGCTTGCCCTTATGGCCGGCAATTTTAAATCAGCCTTAGGTACGGACGCACTCGTCCAGGGGACGATAGATAAAGACATACACTTGGGCAGGGTTATTGGCCCCTTCCTATCATCCCTACAAGTGGGGTAAGTCAGTAGTGGTTTCATACCGGATAGTCTATGCACAGTGCACTACACTGCATTCAATGTGGTGCGCGCCTGTGGCAGAGGTGCCTTATGGGCAAGTGTGGCAGATAATGTGCCTGCATTGCCGACTCTTGAGTTTTTGCCTTTTTGGTCGACTATGCAGCAGAGCATTACCTATGGACTGCTGTATTCTTGTATGGAGCACTTCAGCTCCTTCTTGGAAGGGACAGTCAGGAGACGAGAGGGCTCAGAAGCAGTGGGGCACTATTTTCATGATTTACGGTTCATGGCTAGGGCGGACTTTGGGTGCAGGTTAGCACCTGACGGCACCATTTATAGCGTGGCTATGAGCTAGGGGGTTCATTTGGCAGCTGGGAAAATGGAGGATCCTGCCCCAGGGTTCACTGGGTTTATGGTGCCATAACAGGGATTTCACAGCCTTACCACAGCTTCAGGGTTTGATGCGGTTTTTGTTTTGTTTTGGCTGCCTTACGCACCAACCTGTGGTGTGCCCCCCCTTTCCTGCAGTGTGCCCATGGTGTTTCAGTTAGAGGAGGGACCGACTCTGGGGGGGGGAGAACTGCTAGTCCCATACCACACACTGGGAGATGGGGGAGGGGAGTCAGAGATGGCCATATGCCTATCTTTGCCCCAGCATGCTCACCAGCTATCTGAGGGCAGGAGAGGATTTCTGGGAGTTACAGGCCGGCAGGGGCTATACAAAGTGTCCGTGTTCACCTGACCCGCCAGGGATTGTTGGTCAGGGAGGTGCCCTGTGACCAGCTGTTGCAGGCAGCGGCCCTCACACTTAATTTTGGAGCCTTCCGGATGGGGGGGTGGGAGTGTTTGGGTCTGGGTCAGACTTCTGTACGAGCCATCCGGCTGTCCAACGTTTGTTTCCAGGCAGACCAGGGGCGCAAGAGGCACACCATTATTTTATCCTGCCCCAGGACTGGACACTTGTCCCGTGAGGGCGTCATGGTGTTTTGGTTTTGGTTTTTGGCCTGTAGCTACAGGCCCGATTGCCTGATATTCAGGGAGGGATCTTCCCTCATAAAGTTTCAGCCTAGCATCACAGAGCCTGGGAGCAGACGCATGGGGGTTTTGGGGGGACATGCTCCTACGGAATTGGGGCTGCATACCCGGCAGGTGAATTGCCTACCTGGAGTACATTCACCCCTGGGGTGAGTCTGAAGGTTCAGGACCCAATTGTTCATGATTGTTTCTGTTTTGGCAGGTTGCTGGATGGGGATGGAGCAGTTTCACAGCCTACTCTGCAGCCATGGCATGATCTTCTAGGCTGGCCATGGGGCCGCAAACGCACATTGGTTCACAGCCAGGCCTCTGATGGTGGGCCACAGTTTGGTGGCTGGGTCGACAGAGTATGCGCTGGGGATGGTCTCCTATCCATGTTGTTCCAGCAGGGTTCAGTGCAGAAGGTCCTGCAAGTGGTGGTCATTCCCCTGGGTGGGAATGACCTTGGTTACTCAAGGGCAAGGCCCTCAGTGGCAGGCATGTGAGGACATGCAGTTGAGGCCACAATAGCCTCTGGTCATCTGCCATGGTCAGACATGGAGGGCAAGGCCCTCAGTGGCAGGCATGTGAGGACATGCAGTTGAGGCCATGATAGCTTCTGGTCGTCTGCCGTGGTCAGACATGGAGGGCAAGGCCCTCAGTGGCAGGCATGTGAGGACATGCAGTTGAGGCTACTATAGCCTCTGGTCATCTGCTGGAGGGCAAGGCCCTCAGTGGCAGGCATGTAAGGACATGCAGTTTGTGAGGCAACAATAGCATCCTCTTGACAGACCTGCAGAGGGGTCTGCACAAGATTCTTATCGGGTGTGGGGTAAAGGGAGACTAAGCAGAGGCTTGTCCCCCTTTTGTGGCAAGGAAGTGTGGGGGAAAGGTTAAAAGGGAAAGGGCAGCTAGGTGACAACTTTAGGCACCTTTGGGGGTGATTGGAGGTCTGGGGGCCTGCAGCTCAGGGCTATACAGTCTGGGGGCAGAACACGGGCCGCCTTTGGGGCCAACGTGCCTCATCCGCTTGGAGTTTCAGGGCTCCGGGGGGCGGTGATGTGGGTTGGACCCCCTACACATCTTCAGGGTGTGGCCCGAGCTGGGGTCTGGCACAGGGCAGCCCCGGGCTCAGGCAAGGGTTTGGTTGCCCTATGGCTGCAAGCAGGCTTTGCCTGGATCATCAGAATGCTCCTGTACTTGATTTCCCCTCTACAGGTTCATTATTCTAATTGATTCCGTTTAATAAAGTGGCCCATGATTTAACCCAATGAATGGTGTTTGTGTTTTATTTCGGCAATAGGCCGCAACCACCTCCCAGACTCTGCCCTGCCACCAGCTAAGGAACACTCACCCAAGCACACATTTTCCCTTGAGATGCAAAAAAGTTAAAATACTGCAAATGCAGCACAGTAGCCAGAGAGGATGGTGGAGGCCAGTTTGTGTGCCAAGTGCAAACACAGTATTCTCTCTCTCTCTCTCTCTCTCTCTCTCTCTCTCTCTCTCTCTCTCTCTCTCTCACACACACACACACACACACACACACACACACACACACACACACACACACACACACACACACGTTGTCATCTTTCACCTCCACAGTTCTTTATCTCCATTCTGCTGCTGCCTCCTTCTCCTCCTTTATCCATGTTCTTGACCTCCGGATCCTTTTCCCCTCCACTCCATTCTTCACCACCACTATCCATTTTTTTAAATAATTGTTTTCTCCACTCCACCCCATCTCACTCTCCACCTCCTCTCTCGTCGCCTCCTACCCACCCACAGAGCACAAGGGAAGAGCGATGCTGCACAGAAGCCCAGTTTGAGGCACATGATTTTCATCCACAAATCAGAGGAGCAGAAGACTTCCCCTGCTCCCCCTCAAGTAATGCCCAAAAGTAATTCTGGAAACGTTACAATTACTTCACAAAAGTAGTAAAATTATTCCTAGTTCTATCACAATCAAAATGTAAAGGAATTACCCACTCGTTACTCAAAAATGTAATGAATTACAAGTAATTCGTTACTTGTAACTAGTTACTTCCAAGCTCTGAGAGAGACAATCTACCAAGAAGTCCTCCCGGACCCCATCACCTAAAGATAAACTGTCCTTACTGAGGAGACATGCACAGCTCCTAAAGAAATATTGAGATTCTTTTGTCAAACCCCAGGCTTGCCCTCCAAGGGAAAACCATTGTCATAAGACCCATTCCATTTACTGCAATCATCAAACAGTAAACTCGCCAACAGCATTTTCAATTAAAGTAATGGTGCAATTTGGTGGTTTTAGACCCTGGACTGAATGATCTTATTTGTTTGTGCAACGGGAAGGGGCTCTTCAGATGGCAATGTGTATTACTTCACCTACTTCAAAATGTGATAATCGAGCTCTGCTGCAGTTGTGATCCCTGCAGCTCATTCAGCTGAGTGGGGCCCTTGACTTCTGCCCTAAAGTCCTACCTGATTGCATCACTGAAAATGACTCTATGGGCTGAGCAGACTGATCCCATGCTACCTTTCCAGCTGCAAGGATCATCTTGTGTTGTGTTAGCTGTACCAGCAGCATGTTCTGTTAATACTGATAACAATAGCAGTATTGCTGCTGCTGTTAACAACAAGCTGTTGCCACTCTGCCTGAATGCACCTTGGTGAGCGTACAATATTAAGAATCCACTGTTTAAAACAGCTGCACAATAAAATGAAACCACTAAAACCAAACCCTCTGAGTAGGGGGACAGAGCTTTTTATCTGCACCTTGCTTGCCAAGTGCATCTCAAAAGTGTCCCTTTGCCTGTTTTTCAGTATGGCATCACCAGCACAATTTTGTGCCACTGCTCAGGGAGACCTGGGCATAGCTCCACAACAGAGCATACAGAAGGTCCCAGGCACAGTTCTCAGCCTCTCCAGTGAAAAGGATCTCAGGTAGCAAAGTTGGCAGTAAGTTAACACCTGCCTGAGAGCCATGAGAGTCACTGCCAGTCAGAATAGACAGCAATGGAATAGCTGGACCAATCATCTGACTCAATATCAGGTAAATATATATTTAGCTTTGCTAGTTGGTCCTTGGGATCATCCAATACCAGGGCTTGGTGGTGGTGGCCCTGCTTCTTTTTGTATCCTCATTTCGCTTCTCCTGCCCTCCCCAAGGACCAGCCTACTGGATTATGATATGAGTGGCATGAGCAGACGATGTTGTGCCAGGTCTCAGAGCAGGGTTTGGTTAGAGCAGCAGAGAAAAGGGGTGAGTGTCCCTGTGTGACATCCTTATGCACCTGTGTGCCTTTGCCCTGCTGGTATAGCACAGGGGAGCACAGCAGTACATATGTGAACTTGCATACCTCAATGGGCCATCTTGGATCTAATATGACAAAAAGAACTCTCACCTCGACTACAATGCTTTTGAGTCAATCCATACATTCAGTTGGTAATTGTCCAGTGTATGTTTATCAAGTGTAGAGAAATCAAGTCATATACATATATGTCTGAGCCAGCCCTTAAATGTAATCCTATGCATGGTCACTCAGAAGTAGATCCCACCGTGTTGAACGGGGTTCACTCCCTACTAAATGTGTTTAGACACACTTGAGAGTAAGCAGCATAGTGGGTCTTACTTCTCAGTAAACATGCATAGGTTTGCACTGTTTGTTTGCAACCCTATACACTAGAGTAGCTATCTTTTTTGGCTTGAGGGCTACATTCAATCTTAGCCAGTCCTCTAAGGGCTGCATACCAGAGGTGAGTGTGGCCAACACCCCACTCATGCACCCTCTTGTGCACACACAGAGGATTACAGCCCTTCTCTTCAGCTGACCTATGCAGGTAAGAGGAGGAAGATTATTGCTCCCTCTCCTCTCATCAAATGATCAATCTGATGAGCAGAGAGGGGGCAATTTACATTCCCATCAGGGAGCTGTGCTTCACCCACCCCAGTGCTATACCTACTTTAATTTTTGTTTCTTATTGTTGCTACCACCAAAATGAGGAAGAAATCTCCTTGGGGACCAGATCAGTTCCCCAAACTCGGGTTTAGCCACTGCTCTTATGTACATCTAGCTGGTTTACTTGGCCTTACTTGAACATTTGAAGTTTTCCTTATAGTGATTCAGGCAGTTGTTCCATCTAACCCAGTACTGTGTACACCAGGGGTAGCCAACACAGTCCCCAGGCTTTTCCAGAGGTCCAGGGAGGCCCAGATCACTTCTAGCTTTTGAGGCCCTAGCCATAATAAAAACTAAAAATGATGATGCATGAAAACAAAAAGGCACCAGAAAAAGAATAAGTGGCTTGTTTATGTAATCAGCTGATCCAAGAGGACATGTTCAGAGGACATGTTCATCATGATCTAATCTTATACTATCAGAACAGATATATCTTTATTAATATTTATGAACTCTTTAAACTCTTTTTTGTAAACTGATATAGATTTTGTCATATTAAAGAGTTTAAAGAGTTCATAAATATTAATAAAGATATATCTGTTCTGATGGCATAAGATTAGACCATGATTTAGTCTTTTATCAAATCACATATCTTATTTGCTTAAATTTGCAGCTCTAAACTGAAAAACAACTTGAGAAACTTATCAAATGCCAAAAAAATGGCAAGTATCTACATTTGAAGCCCCCTTTATGGCCCCCCTGCCCCCCTGACTGGTTCTGCTGGGGGCATCCAGAAGTTGTTGGTCTACAACAACCAGCACGACCAATGGGCAGGCATGATGGGAGCTGTAGTCCAACAACTTCTGAAAGTTACCATGTTGATTACTTCTGGTATACACTGATTGTCAGTAGCTCTCCAGGATTTCAGACAGAAATCTTTCCAGCCCCACCCGGAGATGCCAAGGGTTGTACCTGGCTTCTTCTTCATGCAAAGCATATGGGCTACTCCTGGGTTTTGACTTGCAATCAAGCTGCTAGAGAATTGAGATGATTTTATAAGACTCTTGGAGTAATCCCATGAGATTGCCTATTCATGCTTTCAACTCTGCTCCTATACATGTTTTTGCAAGCATAGGCTTTTCTCCTTGGCCAATTCTATTGCATTCAGACTCAAACTCACTAGTGTGTTTTTCTCCATTATGTTTAATGTGAAATCTCAGTTTAGAGCATTCCATAGATTAATTTACAGATTACACAGAACTCTGCATCTCGGTGAAGCATAACTAGCCATGACTTCTCAAGCTAAAATGTTGTTGTACCAATTAGACACACCCCTTGAAACTCTAAGTAGGCTCAGGGCAGGCTGTCTCTGTTTGCATGGGAAAGGTTTCTCTGAATGGGATTGCATGAGCAAACAAGCACTCCGACAGAAAACTGAAAAGCTGGTACTATCTGTGAGCACCTGCACATCTGCCTGCGTATCCTTGATGGCCTTACATCATCAAGATCCTCCTCAGACACTGCTTTTTGTTGAGATTCCGATCCTTCCTCCTCAAGAGGAGAGGAGAATGGTGGTGGATCAGGCCACGAGGGAGGACTGAGGGGAGGGAAAGGGGCTGGCTCATTGGCAGACAGTGTTTTTTCAATGGTAACTGGAACTACAGGGGTGGAGCTGTCTAAAGTGCTGAAGCCTTCTCCTGTTTCAGCCCCCTCCTGCCAAAACCCACCTGGCCCCTCCCCAGGATCCCAGATGACTTCCTCCTCCTGATCACTGCAGGAACTCTCAACAGGCCCATGACATCCTCAGTGTGGGCTGATATCCAGTTATTCAGGACCTTTCTGTTTTAGTTAAGGGGGGGAAACTGGACATATTGCCAAAGCTCTTTATATATCCCTTTCCACAATGTCCTGTAATGATTAAATGAGAAGGGAAGGAAAACTATGGATTTGCTAGCAACAGGGAAGAATAGCAATATACTATGGACATAATATATCTTTCATTATTTAAGACTATGCTGCTTTAAACAATGTATCTGAAAATAAATGTATCATAGATCACACTGTGGCAACAA
Source organism: Rhineura floridana (assembly GCF_030035675.1). NCBI lineage: Eukaryota > Metazoa > Chordata > Lepidosauria > Squamata > Rhineuridae > Rhineura > Rhineura floridana. The sequence continues at coordinate 58,865,360 of NC_084483.1, forward strand.
AATGATATTTCTATAAATCTGGAGCTGCTAGACCATCAAGGGAAGGATAGTGATATAGTTATCTTGAAATCCCTAAAAGTATCATTCTTTCATATAAAATGTGTTCATCAATAAATACCCCCCCTCACACACACACACACACACACAATTATACAGATAAAATAGCTCAATTAAAGGCGGTATATAATTACATTGAAAGAAATATATTTAAAATGCATAGATAAAAACATAAGAACATAAGAACATAAGAAGAGCCTGCTGGATCAGGCCAGTGGCCCATCTAGTCCAGCATCCTGTTCTCACAGTGGCCAACCAGGTGCCTGGGGGAAGCCCGCAAGCAGGACCCGAGTGCAAGAACACTCTTCCCTCCTGAGGCTTCCGGCAACTGGTTTTCAGAAGCATGCTGCCTCTGACTAGGGTGGCACAGCACAGCCATCACGGCTAGTAGCCATTGATAGCCCTGTCCTCCATGAATTTGTCTAATCTTCTTTTAAAGCCGTCCAAGCTGGTGGCCATTACTGCATCTTGTGGGAGCAAATTCCATAGTTTAACTATGCGCTGAGTAAAGAAGTACTTCCTTTTGTCTGTCCTGAATCTTCCAACATTCAGCTTCTTTGAATGTCCACGAGTTCTAGTATTATGTGAGAGGGAGAAGAACTTTTCTCTATCCACTTTCTCAATGCCATGCATAATTTTATACACTTCTATCATGTCTCCTCTGACCCGCCTTTTCTCTAAACTAAAAAGCCCCAAATGCTGCAACCTTTCCTCGTAAAGGAGTCGCTCCATCCCCTTGATCATTCTGGTTGCCCTCTTCTGAACCTTTTCCAACTCTATAATATCCTTTTTGAGATGAGGCGACCAGACCATGAACAAGTCATACACAATATAGACTATCAGGATTAGTGAGAAGAAAGCAGTTTTATAAAATGATTATCGTTTGGTTTATGGTGTAAGTAGAGTAATGGGTTTGCACAAAGTATAACATTTGCAGACTTGCTGCCAATTAAATCTTCTAAATAGATGTTTGGCTAAGCCAACGACTGTGTCTGGCAGCACTGTAAACTGATATGGGCTTGGAAAAGTTGTAAACATACAGGAAGATGAACAATATAAGCAATAGTTCTGTCATGGGCACATCTACATTCCAAATTTAAAACCACGTGGCATGAACACCATGTAGAGGTCTGAGTTATATGATTTCTGTTCCTCAAGAAATTTGAATAAGAATGACTCGGGTTGCAGCCCAATTGGCCATCCTGGTTCACACTGCAGTTCACACAATTCCATCTATATGTTGGAAGGGAGGGGCTTATTTGACTCCTTCTCCAATGCTCTTTCAGTGCTGCCTCCAGCTGAGCAGAATTATGAACTGGGTCTAAATATTTCAGTTGAAGATTCTGGTAGATATAATAGAATGTTCAGATGTATAAAGAATACATTATGTTGACCATTGTTGGCATTATCCAGAGAAAGTTAAGCACTTTCAAATAACATTAATTTCAGTAGATATGCCATTTGCTTAGATGGTTTCTATTGAAATCAATTAGATATAAAAGAGCTTAAAAATGGCTAGATCATGTCTGATTTCATAACCACTGAATATACCATACAAATATAATGCTAGAGCACTAGTGAGGGCTGGTCTCAATGATCATATGTTGCTCTGCTCATCATTCTACCTAGTGAAGGGGTCATCAAGTCAGTGTAAGGCTGCATCCTATGCACACATCTCTGAGTAGTGCCCATTGAACACAGTGAGACTTACTTCCAAGTGAGCATGCCTAGACTTGCAGCGCGTGTTTGCTAAGTGTAGAAGCAGCTGATGTTCTTCAGTGAACACACAGTGGTTACTGGAGTCTTTGAGTGACTGCTCAAAGCCCACTCTCAAATATTTCCAGAGATCATGAAACTGGCCAAGACCAACTCCATGTTTAGTGCAAAGGTGGCTAATAGCTCAGTTGTGTGTTAGACACACACACACACACACACCCCAGCAGGCAAAGAGTAGCTCAGAGGTTTCCCAACCCTGGTCTAGACTCTAGAGAAGGAACTTCTTGGTTTCTTTTTACATCTTTTATGCTAGTCTCCTCGTGGAAAAGTGATAGGTACCCCACAGAAAACAACTCAGGTGTGCAGGATTTTAGTAGGGGTGTAAAGTGTCAACTCAAAAACAAAAAGTAGCATCAAGAGCAGAATTTTATGAGCTTTCTAACTCAGGATTTGTTCCATCGGGAAAAATGTGATCCCCCCCTTTGTTTATAAACATTTAAGAATTTACTCTGCTAATACAAATGCAGAAAAGGCCTATTTCCATATTACAGGCTGCGGCTAAGAGTGCTGTGGCTAGGGTTGCCAGATCTCCATTTTTCAGTCTGAGACTCTGGTTTCTGGGGGTCCCCTCCGGCTCTCCGGCTGACCCACCTTAATCTCCGGACTCTCTGCTTCAATTTTTTTAAAAATTAAGTTTCTAGGTGGCCTGGGTCCCGAGATATACATCAAAACATCAGACGCCCCCCGCGACTGTTAAATCTGTTTAACGGACCTGTTATAGCAGCTAACCACCTCTGAATATCTCTTACCACGAAAACCCTATGAACAGAGTATCCAAAATGCTGCCACTTTACAGGACTGATTTCTGACAAGAGCAGAACAAGTACTATGTGGCACCCATAACATGGAAAGCACAGCTTGAACTTGGCCTGGTAGCAAATCAGCAACCAATGCAGATTTCAGAGCAGAGGTGTTATGTACTGATAGGATCTCACTCATGTCAGCAATCATGCCGCAGCGTTCTGCATTAACTGACTGGCTGCAAGGATTTTTTTAGTTTTGGTTTTCGGTTATGAATCCTGGCTGGTTGTGGGATGCTACATTGTCTGCCTTACTCATAGGAATCTTGTTGTGTTTGATATCGTATTGCATTTAGGAAAGCATCACTGTATTTTGTTTTTCATTTTCTGTTTGCATTTCATTTACCTTTAACCTCACTCCCGTACATCCATCGAAGCAATAGCAGTCGTTGCATGTGCTCAGCTCAACCCCCTAAAACCCATTGATGATGCACCTTGTTGGTTTCATGGCAGTTTGTTTCTTGCCCAATAGTGGTAAAAGAGAATTCACATATTTGAAGGTGTGTCTGCAGTTGTTGTTCTCAAGCTGCTGCCTGTGAAGGTAGACCAAACCATGTGTGTTTTCTCTCTGTCAATTATTACTCACTGGCATTGGGCTGGCTGTCAAAGTGTGTTTATAGCAGCCCACAGTGTAGACAGAAAGGGGAGGGCATTCCAGGCAGGGGGTTGCCAACCCTGCTTGGATATGGATGTCTTTGCAGAGGATCCCTAGTCAAGCTTTACCAACAGCACAATCCAAATTATATCTACTCAGAAGTAAGTCCTGTTGAGTTCTATGGGGCTTAGTCCCTTAGTGTGTTTAGAATTGAAACCTTCAGGGGCATCCATCTTTACTCCCGAATGCTCCCATCTAACATCTCCACAACACTAGGCTCCTTTCTTCCTACAGTGGCCTTCTGGTGACTGGCCTGGGCCAGAGCTTGGAAAAGTTACTTTTTTGAACTACAACTCCCATCAGCCCCAGCCAACATGGCCACTGGATTGGGCTGATGGGAGTTGTAGTTCAAAAAAGTAACTTTTCCAAGCTCTGGGCCTGGCCTGGCCGCACTTAAACCCTTCTTGCCGAAAGCAAGTAGGCTAGATTAAATGTTCCCTACCCAGGCTCCATCTTTTAGCTAAGATTTCTAGCTTAATTTCCAATCAGATATTTTTTTTAATTGTATGCTCCAAGCAACTGTGATTGATGCTTAATGTATCATGCTTAATGACATCACTCGGGCCCGCCCCATGACATCACTTGGGCCTGCCCCTAAAATCTCAGGTTTTGGGATGCTTCTGACCTGACAACCCTAGCTGTAACTTATGCCAACTCTGCAAAGTAGCCCATTTGTTGTAACTGTGCTGGAAGGGGGGTATTAAAGGAGTGTATGACAACCCTGAAGTGTTGTTATCCTGCTGCACAGTAATTTTTTTTAAAGGGAAATGAGTGGTGAGGTGGTGCTGTGAAGTGGATTGTAGCAGCAGTGCAATTAAATAGACTATCGAGTCAGACATATAGTGCTACCAACGCCAGCTCCAAGTGCTAGCCTGCATATGGATTTCCCTATGCCAGGCCAAACTTATTCCTGCACAGCTAGGCAGGGAATAGCAATGGAAGACCCTTCTCAACCTAAATATGTTTTCTCAAAAGCAAGTCCCATGGAATTCAACAGCACTTAAGCTTACTACAAGAAAACAGGAACCAAAAAGTTTAATTGCAATTACATTGGCACAACATACCAAGTTTTTGGTTTGTCTTCTCTTGATCTGAAGCTCCGAGCCAGTGCTAGGATTGTGTAGATTTTAGGGAGCTTTTCTTAAAACTGTAAACTGGATTTATTTAAAGCCATGGGGCAATCAGATCAAAGAGAGGAAATGCTACTGAATCCTGCAAGACTTGGGTATACTTTTCTGAATTTTACTCATTGTGACCTACCTAATTGCTTAGGCTGTAATTCTATAGACACATGTCTGGGAGTAAGCCACACTGAGCACAATTTGACTAACTTCCAAGAAAACATTCACATTATATTTTATATGTATATAATTAGATTTGAATCATAATATGTAAATCTGGAAACAAAGCAAAGAGTTTTTAAAATTCAGCTTCAGTCAAAATGTGGTAAGTGCTTGACAACATTGTTATCTGTTGTCTCTCACATTCTGCAGTTAAGTTGTGGAAAATTGGCTATTCACTATTTGCCCTGGTAGAAAATAAAAGGCTAATAGAGTGTGTTCTTGCCTGTGGGCAATATGAAAACAATGAGTTCAGAACTGTTTCATCTGAAATGATCCTTTTCCTTGCTCTGAAGGTTTTGTGTGGAGATCTGAACATAAGAACATAAGAACATAAGAAGAGCCTGCTGGATCAGGCCAGTGGCCCATCTAGTCCAGCATCCTGTTCTCACAGTGGCCAACCAGGTGCCTGGGAGAAGCACGCAAGCAGGAGTGCAAGAGCACTCTCCCCTCCTGAGGCTTCCGGCAACTGGTTTGCAGAAGCATGCTGCCTCTGACTAGGGTGGCACAGCACAGCCATCATGGCTAGTAGCCATTGATAGCCCTGTCCTCCATGAATTTGTCTAATCTTCTTTTAAAGCCATCCAAGCTGGTGGCCATTACTGCATCTTGTGGGAGCAAATTCCATAGTTTAACTATGCGCTGAGTAAAGAAGTACTTCCTTTTGTCTGTCCTGAATCTCCCAACATTCAGCTTCTTTGAATGTCCACGAGTTCTAGTATTATGAGAGAGGGAGAAGAACTTTTCTCTATCCACTTTCTCAATGCCATGGTTAGATTCTAACAGATGATAAGCACAACTTTGGTTCTTAAGAGAAGATGCAACAACCAACATTAGTGAAATTTAGCTCAGCATCAGTGGGCGGCAGCAACAAAGCTAGAAGCACCCCATTGTGGTGTCTGCAACACATACAAGCAAACCTTTCTATTCTGTTCTGTCTGTGCATTGTTAATATGAGCAAATAAAGCTGAATGCTTAAACTAGGCTTTCACTCATTCAATGGAAATGAAAAATAAGTGAAAAAGAGATGTACCTAAAGTTATTTAGCTAAACTGCCTTCCTCAGTAACGCAGCTGGGATTTCAAATGGTGACAAACGCACACAAAAGTTGGAAAACAATTATGTGTGAATTATCCACAAGAGGCTTTTCTTATTCATAGGGAACTGGGTACGTAACATATATGAAAGCTGGGACTTTGCATTCAGTTTTATCAACACTTTATTTGAGTCATTCAAATAAAAAGCTTAAGTAAAAAGCAAATAAATAAGCTAGAATCAAAGGAACCACCATATGTTCATTTATATCTATAACTATATTTATATCTCTAACTACTAATTCCTAATGGCAAAGGGCTGGTGATACAGTTGGTATTGTCCTGAGAGGATGATTAGAGAGGGGGAAAGGAACGCTCCCCTCCCCCAATTTTTGTAGTAGCAAAGAAAAGGGAATTGTGAGGGGCTACAAAAAATCCTTTGGCATCATGGTATCACTTCAGGGGATAATTTTGAATAAATAAAAAAAATTGTTTAAAGGGATTACATGAAACCAAAGGTTTTTTTGTGACCCCTCCCAGTTTGTCCATTTAAAAATTAAAAAAACCCTGACTCCTCCCATGCTGTTTTACTGTGATGCTAAAAGGCTTTTTGTAATCCCCAGTGCCTCCCATCTGTTCATTTCATTTTTTTTTAAATTGCTCACCACTCATGCTGTTCACCTTTTGGAAAGCAATCCTGAGAACTGCAGTTATTGCCACACCCATTTTTTCCACTTCAGCCATACACCCTTTTTTATGCTTTGGTCATACCCAATGTTTGAGGATGTATTTCAGGGGTAGTGTGGGGCCTTGGGAGCCACGAAAAACCTTTGTGGGGCTGATATGACCCATGGGGTATGGGTTAACACCCCTCCCCCAAGTACATCCTCATACAATTAAATTAGTCAGGGGAAATTTCATCTGATGAAAAGTAACAGATGTCAAAAATTAACACGACAGTTGACAAACTAGCTCTTTGCAAATGAGAACAGATAGATCCCTTAAAAGGCAATTGAGACGTTTGATCAGACATCTTTAAGAAGTTAATAGCAGCTGTTAGCACACTAGAACCAAATGAGACCCCTTGAGGCAAACAGGTTCCTTCCTGATTTAGGGTCAGAGCTCTTCCACATCACTTCAGCTGCATCCCACTGCCCACTCGTGGGCCTAGGATAGGTAATCTCTCCTACCTGTCACTTTGTATGGTAATAGGGTCCTTTGATCTCTTTAGTTTAAAGCTATGAATGGGTTAGGATATTAATGATTAATGCTGCCACGCACCCAGTAATTTTGTAATGCTATTCTTCTCTTTTCTCTCAATAAAAGAAAGCTTTGCTTTAGTCTGGTTTGGACCTGCATTTCTTGGGTTATACAAGCACCATTTAGGCACATTTCAGGGCAAAGCGCTTGTTTTATCCCTAGCAAAAGATTCCCCTCCTCTCGAGGAGGTGTGTTTCATGGGACATGTGGGTGGCAGGTTCATACACTCAGGTTTCCAAGAACATGTGTTGTAACACAGTGTAAGGGCAGGGTGTTCTCCTGCCCCTAATTAGCTTCACTGGAAAGGCAGCTTCTTCCATTGGCTTGGTAAACTATGGATGTACATGCTGCTGACTATGGAAATTTATTTATTTATTTATTTATTTATTATTTGATTTATATCCCGCCCTTCCTCCCAGCAGGAGCCCAGGGCAGCAAAATATTCCTCAGATGAGAAAAAAACCTGGGTGATTGATTTGTAGGTAGAGCCATTGATCTTGTAGAGTGTGTCACCTGTCTCTTTAAAGATACATGCCTTACCTGTAGTAGAAACTCCCCTTCTCTCTGTTGTAACTGGCTAAAACGGGTTGGAAGATTTTTCCTAGTCTTAGTCTGCGTGGCAAGGCCTAGTCCTAGCCGCTAGGCTGAGATGCTGTTCAGTTTATTATGAATAAATACAACCATTGAAGTTCTCCTGATTCCTGCTGCTTCCTTGAATTAGGGCAGACCAGATGCAAGGTTTCTTCACACTTTGAGCAACCTTTTCCCAAACCCACATGGGATAGTACAGAGCTCCCTCATCCAAGTGCAACACCAAGGTGGCAGAGAAATAATCTTTTTCTCATCTATTGTAGACTGTCCCTTGAGTGTCTCATGGTCTTCAAAAAGGCAGCACGCCATATTATAGCTAGGGGTGGTGACAAACTTCACTAAAAGTGAGCAAAAGAGCAATCTTTGGCAGAGAATGCACATTAGTAAACAGACCAATCTTCCACCCAACAAGCGAGAAATTGTAAGCAGTCTATAATACTGGATCTTCTGATAAACTTTTTACCTCAAACTTCTTGTCACTGTTCCCGGTCTTTGAGCAAAAGCTCAGAACGCTGCTTGGCGCGCTGTAATTTTTTTTTTAACTGAATGCGAATTGGACATTGGAACTTGTCTGCTGCACTCTTTCTTTTTTATGCAGAGTCTCACCATGATGGGACTGCAAGTAATAAATGCATGTGCTGCAAAAAGCACAAAAGAGAGGAAACTAAATTGGACTTGTTTCTGAGTAGGCGTGTATAGGACTGCACTGTTAATATAAAACTAACCTAATGGGGGGGATCATTTCACATGATCCTCAAAAGTGCCTAGCTTTATGTCCCTGGTAACTGCACGAGACATCTCCTTTCCCCCCCCCGCAGCTTCAAATCAATTCCTGCTATTCCATGCTTCTTTCTACATTTTATCTAAAGCACCCCTCAAACTGACAACAGCTGTTTCCTCTGTGGTGCTGGAATCTTAACCCTGCTTATCTGGGAGTAAATCCCACTGAACTAAGGGCTCATCCAGATGACTGCAAAATGTGTGACACATCCGCGATGTGTGTTCATTATTTTTCGGTCGTCCAAACGAAGTCTCGCTCTGTTCCACATTTTCGCAGGTTAAATCCACTCCTTGCAATACCGGCAAAAATGCGATTTGCTGTTTAAAATCGGGAATCATCCGCTGTGCCTTCAGGAGTTAGGATGCAACACCGGCTGATGGGCGGTTTTTGGGATTTTCCCCTTGCCCCTTCTCCTCATTCCAGCCAATCACGTATCTGCACTTTTGCGCATGTGCGAGAATAAGCCTGGGAAAATTGAACCAATCATCGCAATGGTGGGGTGTTGGGGGGGATCTGCAACTACTGCCCAGTTGCATTTTATTTTTTGCCAGCCTGCAAACTGGGTGGCCACTCTGGGTGAGATCTGCAATGCACAGCAAGCGAGAAAGGGGGGATGGTTGGTTTCAGACTGCCTCCGGAAAGCTTTGTTAATTTCATTGTACTTGCTGGGGTTTTTGCTTGAAATCAGAAAAGCATACATTCGTTTAAGTGTAATATCGCAAATGCAAACTTAGAAAAGGGCTTCTGGTCGGTTTCAAGCCTGCTCCGGAAAGCTTTGTCAATTTAATTCTCAGTGGGAAGGAAAGGGAGAATGAGGGGGGGGGTGACACGTTTCTTGCTTTTTTGGAGAAATAAGTGCAATTGCCAGCATGTGTATCTCCTTAAATATCAATAAAGGCAGAAAAGCATACATTCGTTTAAGTGTAATATCGCAAATACAAACTTAGAAAAGGGCTTCTAGTCAGTTTCAAGCCTGCTCAGAAAGCTTTGTCAATTTCATTCTCCATGGGAAGGAAAGGGAGAATACAAATAAGGCAGGCGTGAAACCGATCAGCACCCTTTCCTTCCGAGTCGAGAACTCCTTTACAGCCATATTGTGCTTCGTTGCAAAGGGGGAGAGAAGCATATGTAATTTTTTTGCTGACCAATTGGTTGATAGGGGGAGGTTTTAGAGGCGGAGCTTGGAAAAAGCGAAAAGAATGTAGGGGTCTTACCGCTGCGTGTGCGGGTGCAAAAAAGCGTTTTTTTTAATTGGGAAAGAGCGAACTAAAAGGCAAAGTGAGGACTATCAGATGACAAACCGAATATGGAAACCGTGGATTATCCCGCTCCGTTTGGATAAGCCCTAAGTGGGATTTTCTTCAGAGTAGATGTGGTTAGGATTGCAGCTCACACAAACTCCCCCCCATTCCCTAAAACTGACAAGAGCTTCTAATTGGATTTTTGGGCAGTACTGGTTGTCTCTGAACACTCAAGGGCTTGTTAACATCACATGTGGCTTAGGCTGCTGGGATCATGCTACTGGTTGAATATTAAAAATATGCCATTCTTCTTTGCATCATTCTTGTGTGCCCTGGGGACAGATAATTTGCATTAGAGTCAGCATCAGTCAATTCGAGACTTTCAACTCAAAAGGCTATAACTCAGCACCAGAGCTGATTTAGAGGTTGAAAAACTCACTGCAGGCCAAGCCCATACTGCAACAGTGAACCAAATGTTGACATGAAGTGAAAGGGCATGTTGAAAACTACAAGCACAAAATGAGACAAACATCCCTAATTGTAGCATCAGACAGAGTGGAGACATAGCTTCAGTAGCACAACCAGGGCAGGACTTTGGGGCAGAAGCCAAGGGTCATACAGAAGAATGAGTGACTGGAGGGCAAATGTGGTAGAGCTGGTTTACCACATTCTGCAGTGAATACCCACTGCCATCTAAAGAGGAGGTCTCTTGTAAGGCCATTAAGTCCACAGACTAAAATCATTTAATTGAACCACTGTATAGCTTAGTGGTGGAGCATACATGTTGCATTCAGAAGATTTCAGATTCAGTCTCTGGCATCTCCAGTCAAAATTATCTCTAGCAGCCTTCTTGATGCCTTGGAGAACTGTTGCCAGTCAGAGTGGACCACACTGGGCTAAACTGATGGTCTGGCTCAGTATTTGACAGCTAGTAATCATATGTTCACAGTATAGGTTGATCTTAAAATCCAATTTGGCAGGAGACCTATACTTAACATGGGGAAGTCCAGTTCAAATCTCATGTGCCATGATTTCTAGGTGGTACTGGACAAATTCAACATATTTTGGCTTTAGCACCCTATCTGCAATAAGAGGATAATATTACTAGCCTACCTATAGAGCTGCTATAAGGGAAGGATTAATGTTATAATCTGTGTGTGTAGGCTTCTGTAAAACGTAGTGTTCAGAAAGTTTCCAGAAAGACTGTGAAGGGTTAATGCGTGCAGCAGCTCAAGGACAGCTCGAAGGAGAGGCTGCAGCTGGCACAGAGCAAACCCTGTGTATAAAGCCTTGGGAAAGAAACCGCAAGGTGTGGGGGGTGTTAGTAAGTGGACTAGAACTGTATCATTGATTTACTTTGCCTAAGGGATTAGTAAAGATCCATCCTTTACATGACTCGCTGTTGTTCGTCTTTATTCTCTTCGTTCGTGGCATTCAAGTACTATGGAACGTGGGCATATCTTGGGAATCTAGAGCTACACACAACAGTGTGAACCCTCAAAAAGCACTATTTATTTATTGCACTTGTATATCGCCCCATAGCCGAAGCTCTCTGGGCGGTTTACAGCAATCAAAAACATTAAAACAAATATACAATTTAAAACACATATTTTAAAAGCAATTTAAAACACATGCTAAAATGCCTGGGAGAAGAGGAAAGTCTTGACCTGGCGCCGAAAAGATAACAGTGTTGGTGCCAGGCGCACCTCATCAGGGATATCATTCCATAATTTGGGGGCCACCACTGAGAAGGCCCTCTCCCTTGTTGCCACACTCCCAGCTTCCCTTGGAGTAGGCAACCGGAGGAGGGCCTTTGATCTTGAATGTAGTGTACGGGTGGGTTCGTATCGGGAGAGGCGTTCCATCAGGTATTGTGGTCCCAAGCCATGTAAGGCTTTATAGGTTAAAACCAGCACCTTGAATTGAGCTCGGAAACATACAGGCAGCCAATGCAAGCGGGCCAGAATTGGTTTTATATGTTCTGTTTTATATGTTCAGGGACCGTCTGGTCCCTGTTACCAATCTGGCTGCTGCATTTTGCACAAGCTGCAGTTTCCAAACCGTCTTCAAAGGCAGCCCCACGTAGAATGCATTGCAGTAATCTAATTTGGATCTCCTTTCCTTGTGTCCTAAGTGCTACTACTCTGATTCAGGGATGGGGAGAAATTTGATTCAATTCACACTGAAAGCCAAATTTAACAAATTTGCACTTACTGAAACAATATGAGAACCAAAACACAGCCATCCTTCAAAACCTGCACATATCTAAATGTTGTAATGCAGTTCTCCAAACAAAAAAGTTTACAAAAACATATACACTAGGAACAATATGCATAAAATAAATATATTAGTGTAAATAACATACAAAAATGCATTAGGATAAATTGTTTCCACAAATGTCAAAACTGCTTATAAAATGTGTTTATTAGAAATCTGCACTAAAATGCTGAAGAATTTTCATGAGTTCTTTTTTAAAAAAATGCAAATTGCTGCAGACGTGTGGAGAACTGAATTTAAAACGGGGGAAACTGAAAAATGGGGAGAACAGAAACTGACAGATCCTTCCATCCCTACTCTGATTAGACCAGTTCTTACAGGCCAAATACTGAAGCACACAACAAACAAATCCCAGACCAGCAAAATAAAAGATGTACAAAGGATTTAATCACAAAGGTGCAGAAAATTCCCCCAAAACAATGGGAATAGTCAGATGTTTCCTGGACTAGGGAATGGACTTCAGTTCTTTGCTGGTGATTGAAGTCAGACTTCATTCCTTAAATATAGAAACTGATGATGAGCTATGTTTTCTGCCCTGTTTAATATTTAATTGCCTGATGCAGTTTCTGTTGAGCATCTCAACAAGATCAGCGTACTTCCTATCATGCTGGGTTTGTTTTTATTTGCATATTTGACATACAACTATTCCAGGTTCTTTCATTTTTTAATGTCCATTCATATATACTTGGCATAATGGGAAGCAAAGAATTAAATCAAGGAGATGTTCTCTTTTTAAAAAACACAACTTTTACTGATTTTCAGGAATACAAAGAAAAACACAATAACCAAATACAAATAGTCTCTACAACTTTGGTTCATGGAGAGCATGAGTAGAACATCAAGATGCTTCAACATAATGACTTAAATCAACTTCAACAACTTAAATCAATTACATCAAAGGAAAAAGTACCCTCATCACAAGGCGGCATGTGTTGCTGGGGGATGATAAAGTGTCCCTATGGTCACTGACAAAACTAATAAATGGAAGCCAAGTTACATCAAAATGATCATATTTATATATGTCCTTTATTACTCTGTGGTGCTGTGTCAAATGCTGTGAGAGGGCTACGTCCCATATCCTCTCTATCCTTCCCTTCCTAGTGGGGGCATCTAATCCCTTCCAATGCCTTGTTTCTTGCCTGGCAGCTGCCAGCAACATGGCAGTTAAATCCTTGTGGACCACTGAGAGGTTTCTGCCGCTGTCAATGGAAAGTAAAGCAAGTACAGGGTGCAAATCAGCTTTTGTTTTGTAATATTAGCAACATCTGCAAACACCACCTCCCAAAACTTCCATATCATTTTACAATTCCACCATATATGAATGAGAGTCTCCCTCTTTCACAGTCTGTCCAGCATAGTGGAAACACACTTACATGATAGAGCCTTAGTGGAGTCCAATGCTGCTGCAGGAGCAATTTGATTGTACCTTCTGGAATAGTACATACTTTCCCCCACTGCACATCTTCCAATATAGTCTCTAGATCAGCTCCCCCCATAATGACCTTAGATCATCAGTCATGCCCATTCTTTTTTCAATCAATAAATGCTATAGGTCGGAGGCAATTCCCTTATGGTACTAGCCAATTTTCACACAACAGTGCTCAAAAACTGTGAGAGAATGAAGCCCTTCACCTCTGTGAGCTAAGGAGCTTGCAAATGCAACTATGTGCACTGTTTGAAACCAGTTGTAGTGTAACCTTTGCGATTTAACTTTTAAAAAGAGTGCCAATACTGGATGACCTCTGTTAACAGGATCTCTTATTCTGAAGAGACCCATAGAGTCCCATTCTTTAAATTGCTTGTACTTGTCTTGAAAGCAACATTTTGCATGGTCCGGTATTGGAATGAGTGGAGAGCCTGATGGAGCCAAAGTAGAGCACCACTGTTTCCAAGTTAGCCTGGTTGTATGCAAGAAAGGATTGCAAAAATTTACCAGCAGGTTACCCATGAGGGATTGAAAAGTGGAAGTGCCTATAAAATGGGCATTGAGGGAGTTAGCTTCATGGAATTCTGAATTCCTAGGACAATCCCTTCCCTATGGTCTGTATAAAACATTATTGCTGAACCTGATCCCCTTCCCTTTGTGGTAAGGCTGTTCTGTAGCCTGCCATTTTAAGAAGCATTTATCTGCAATAAATGGGAGAGTCTGGAAATGGAACAAAAATTTGGGCAGGATCACCATTTTAATGGTCGTGATCCTGCCCAGCCGTGTCAAGGTCAGGTGCTCCTATCCTCTCAGTTCCCTCCTCACCATCACCAATTCCTTCTAACATGATTCAGGTCTTTGGGAATCATGAGTCCCAGATACCTGAATCCTCCCAGCCAGGCAAATATCCCAAAGAAGAATAAAGCCAGTTCTGCTTTACCATGGGTTCATCAGAGGCCCAAGATATGACAGATATGGCAGATATGGAGTAATTAATCTTCAATTCAGCTGTCATGTGAGCTCTTCTTTCAGGGGATCCAAGGCCTGATGTGGGTTACTTATTCAGCATCAGTAGCATATTGTCAGCAAACAGATTAATCTTGTGTTCAGCTCCTCTTCTGCAGATCCTAGTGATTGCTTAAATAGATAATATCTTTTTGGCTAGCATTTGAATCACTGTGGCAAATACCACTGGAGATAGCAGACACCCCTGTTTGATGCCCCTTTTCATTAGTTTGCCAGGGGAATCAAGCTCATTAGCAGTGGCCACTGCCTCTGATGGATCAGTCACGAAAAATCCCTACCCAAAGCCCATCTTCCCAAGTACAGCCTTAATAAAGGGCGATTCAATGCAATCAAATGCCTTGAAGGCATCTAGGGAGAGAAGAGCCACAGAGATGCCCAATTTATTTTTTTTTGTTTCTTGAACAATATTAAGGAGTCGTCTAATAGAGCTGGATAGATGCCTTTGAGGAATGAACCCCATCTGGTCTGGGGATAAGTAAGTGTCAGTAAGGGTATTCAGTCTGCACACTATCACTGCCGAAAGTAGTTTGGTGTCTGAGCTAATGAGAGCTATTGGGTAGTACAGAAAAACAAAGTGCAGAGGGTCACATCACTCGAAAATGCTTGGAAGTTGTTTAAAAACACTATATTAGAAGCTCAACTGGAGTGCATACTGCAGATCAGAAAAGGTACCGCCAGGGCCAAGAAGATGCCAGCATGGTTAACGAGCAAAGTCAAGGAAGCTCTTAGAGGCAAAAAGTCTTCCTTCAGAAAATGGAAGTCTTGTCCGAATGAAGAAAATAAAAAAGAACACAAACTCTGGCAAAAGAAATGCAAGAAGACAATAAGGGATGCTAAAAAAGAATTTGAGGAGCACATTGCTAAGAACATAAAAACCAACAAAAAAAATTCTATAAATACATTCAAAGCAGGAGAGCATCTAGGGAGGCGATTGGACCCTTGGATGATAAGGGAGTCAAAGGTGTACTAAAGAACGATAAGGAGATTGCAGAGAAGCTACATGAATTCTTTGCATCTGTCTTCACAGTGGAAGATATAGGGCAGATCCCTGAACCTGAACTAACATTTGCAGGAAGGGATTGTGAGGAACTGAGACAAATAGTGGTAACGAGAGAGGAAGTTCTAGGCTTAATGGACAATATAAAAACTGACAAATCACCGGGCCTGGATGGCATCCACCCGAGAGTTCTCAAAGAACTCAAATGTGAAATTGCTGATCTGCTAACTAAAATATGTAACTTGTCCCTCGGGTCCTCCTCCGTGCCTGAGGACTGGAAAGTGGCAAGTGTAACGCCAATCTTCAAAAAGGGATCGAGAGGGGATCCCGGAAATTACAGGCCAGTTAGCTTAACTTCTGTCCCTGGAAAACTGGTAGAAAGTATTATTAAAGCTAGATTAACTAAGCACATAGAAGAACAAGCCTTGCTGAAGCAGAGCCAGCATGGCTTCTGCAAGGGAAAGTCCTGTCTCAGTAACCTATTAGAATTCTTTGAGAGTGTCAACAAGCATATAGATAGAGGTGATCCAGTGGACATAGTGTACTTAGACTTTCAAAAAGCGTTTGACAAGGTACCTCACCAAAGGCTTCTGAGGAAGCTTAGCAGTCATGGAATAAGAGGAGAGGTCCTCTTGTGGATAAGGAATTGGTTAAGAAGCAGAAAGCAGAGAGTAGGAATCAACGGACAGTTCTCCCAATGGAGGGCTGTAGAAAGTGGAGTCCCTCAAGGATCGGTATTGGGACCTGTACTTTTCAACTTGTTCATTAATGACCTAGAATTAGGAATGAGCAGTGAAGTGGCCAAGTTTGCTGATGACACTAAATTGTTCAGGGTTGTTAAAACAAAAAGGGATTGTGAAGAGCTCCAAAAAGATCTCTCCAAACTGAGTGAATGGGCGGAAAAATGGCAAATGCAATTCAATATAAACAAGTGTAAAATTATGCATATTGGAGCAAAAAATCTGAATTTCACATATACACTCATGGTGTCTGAACTGGCGGTGACCGACCATGAGAGAGACCTAAGGGTTGTAGTGGACAGCACGATGAAAATGTCAACCCAGTGTGCGGCAGCTGTGAAAAAGGCAAATTCCATGCTAGCGATAATTAGGAAAGGTATTGAAAATAAAACAGCCGATATCATAATGCCGTTGTATAAATCTATGGTGCGGCCGCATTTGGAATACTGTGTACAGTTCTGGTCGCCTCATCTCAAAAAAGATATTATAGAGTTGGAAAAGGTTCAGAAGAGGGCAACCAGAATGATCAAGGGGATGGAGCGACTCCCTTACGAGGAAAGGTTGCAGCATTTGAGGCTTTTTAGATTAGAGAAAAGGCGGGTCAGAGGAGACATGATAGAAGTGTATAAAATTATGCATGGCATTGAGAAAGTGGATAGAGAAAAGTTCTTCCCCCTCTCTCATAATACTAGAACTCGTGGACATTCAAAGAAGCTGAATGTTGGAAGATTCAGGACAGACAAAAGGAAGTACTTCTTTACTCAGCGCATAGTTAAACTATGGAATTTGCTCCCACAAGATGCAGTAATGGCCACCAGCTTGGACGGCTTTAAAAGAAGATTAGACAAATTCATGGAGGACAGGGCTATCAATGGCTACTAGCCGTGATGGCTGTGCTGTGCCACCCTAGTCAGAGGCAGCATGCTTCTGAAAACCAGTTGCTGGAAGCCTCAGGAGGGGAGAGTGTTCTTGCACTCGGGTCCTGCTTGCGGGCTTCCCCCAGGCACCTGGTTGGCCACTGTGAGAACAGGATGCTGGACTAGATGGGCCACTGGCCTGATCCAGCAGGCTCTTCTTATGTTCTTATGTTCTTATGTTCTTATGTTCTTATGTTCTTATGTTCTTATGTTCTTATGTTCTTATGTTCTTATGTTCTTATGTTCTTATGTTCTTATGTTCTTATGTTCTTAGTAGGATTCTGTCTGCGTTGGACCCTTCCCCAGTTTGGGCATAAACACTAGTCTGGATTACTGTCAGATAGCAGGTATACTTGTCCCCTCCAGAATGCTATTGAAAATTTGATCAAACAAGGTGTTAACTCCCTGTTAAAGCCATCAGGCCCTGGCAATATAGTGCAGTAGTCCTTTTCAGATGCTTAAGAGCCACCACATCAGCAAGGAAGTGTGTATTAAAAGTCCACTTAAAAGGCTGGGGCAAGGTACCCCTGTAGAGATCTCAAGAGTGAATGGAGTATGGGCTGAATCACTTCAATTGCTTTTTCAATTACTAAGTTCCATAGCTCCCTCTAGAAAATAAGTAGTCTATTCTTGAATGTGTAGTCACTCTGTAAGAGATGTTGATCCCTCTAGACGTTAATCAAGTTGCGGTCTGCCAGAACCACTCAGGCTATGACTCTGGAAAGAGATCACTTTCCAATGTCCACTTTCCTTCCTTCCTTCCTTTCTATTGCATTTGTATATGGCCCCATAGCCGAAGCTCTCTGGGCAGTTTACAACAACTAGAAACATTAAAAACAAACATACAAATTTAAAAACACATTTTTAAAAAGCAATTTAATTTTTTTTAAAAAAACAATTCTACTGACTTGTCCAAGCAGGTGTTTATGTCACTTCCCAAATCACTGCTCCTTGTTTGAAGTCCTGTAAGACCCTTAGTGTTGCTTGAAAGAAGGGTAAGTGACCAGTGTTTGGTGGATAGAGCCCAGCATGAACCTGGTGTTCCCTATAGAGCCTGTTGTGAAGACTTAATGTTCCTCTGCATCGACTAGTGTGTCATGTATCAGCATTGGGTATTTGTTAGTTATTAGGATGGCAACTCCTCTCAACTTTGATGTGCCTGGGGCATAATATTGCTCACCTAGCCAAGAGTCCTTTAATCATTTGAATTTAGGGTTCCAGTTTTGGTGTCTCCTGCAAAAAATATAATGTCTGGGTGTTCTAACTTCAGTGACACCTCTTTTACTGGCCAGTCTTTTCAAGTTGAGGGAGAGGACCTTCAGATCCAATAGCGCCTTAGCCATAGTAATACAGAATGAAGACTAGCATTGCCGCCCTGGGCTCTTGCTGGGAGGAAGGGCAGGATATAAATCAAATAATAATAAGTAATAAAATTGTCCATCTCATACCATCAGAATCTGACTGCACAATATCCAAATCATGTCCTGCTCTGCACACAAACCAACCAACCAACAGCAGTAACAACAATGCGTAAACAAAGTGAACCAACTATGGACCTGCAGTGATTACTGAATGATTACAGTAGATGTCACCAACCTTTTTAGACCAGAGGGAATATTTCAAATTATTAGAGTGCTCGGGGCACCAGTCACAAAAATGGCCATCATGGAGTCTGACATACCACAAAATTAGAAAATAGTCATGGTGAAACTTTCCCCATAATTGTATTTCCATACCAGAAAGCCTTGACCTATTGAATTCTGCTTACCATACAGCTGTTAAAGGCAAAAGAATCCTGTTTCCCCCCCAATGCTGAATGTAAACCAAAGCCTAAGCTGCTATCCTATATGCACTAACCTGGAAGTAAACCCCATTAACCTAAAAGAGACTTACTTCTGAGTAGACATGCATACCATTGTACCATAAGTTAAATACACAGTGAATTCTTAATGAGTCACTAGTCTTTAACTCTTGCAAAGCAAAAAACACGCAAAAGCCTCTTTGCAAATTTTTCATATTTGCCTTTTGGCGGGAAGGGAATTCTTTAACATTCATCCACACCCACCCAGCACAGGAAAGATGCATCCTGGTTGCTAGTGAAAAAAGAAGGGTAAACTAGAGAAAAAGACAGAAGCAAGAAAAGTGCACTAAAAGGAAGGGCAAAACAGCAGCTCTTTAGGACTCCAAGGATTCCGGTTGCCTGGTGTCCAAACAACTCACTTATCAACCACAGCTCTGATGTCACTTGTTGCCTAATAGCATTGATAAGACAGAAGCAGTCAGGCTTGTTCATTTCAATTGTTTTGAAGGGTACCTACATATTTTGCTCCATAACTTTATTTATTTTAATACATTTACACCCTGCCTTTCTTTCATCATAGAAACCCAAGGCAGCATACATGTGTTTCCCAGGTGGTCCCTCATCCAGGCACTTACCAGACCCAGACCTGCTTAGCTTCAGCAAGGTGCTGGCCTCATGTGCCTTCAGAACATAGCCTGGTAACTATCTTTCTAGGAGGGTTACAGACTTACTTTTTTAAAAAGTGAAAGTTCAGATTCTGGGCTATCTGTGGGGGGCACCAATGAAGGCCTTCATGGGTGCTCTGGTGCCAGAGGGCATCAGATTGCCAATCCCTGGATTAGGGCAACCAAGAGCAGACAGGAGAACCACCCCTGATCATTGAGAACATGGGGTTGTTGGGCATCTCAGATTGTCTCCTGAGCCGCCTCTGTCACAGGGCTATTGTGGCAGAGCTTAGGTTCAGTATTTTGACATTACTTTCTGATGGCTTGCTTGATATTAAATCTTTTGGGAGAGTCATACTGCACCTTTTTTGCTCTCTTATACTGTTTCTTCATTGCCCATTGTGAGCCATCCTCCTTTCTTGGACTGTCATTATGATCAGGCTCAGAGGCTGTGTGCTTGAGTTCCTTAAGCAGAAGCTCAGCCTGCATTTCATCCCTGGTGATAAGATTTCCCCCCTTTGTATTGTGCAATATGTTTAAAGGGGAAGCCCCATCAATAGGGGATTCCCACCTCCCAGAGAGGTGATGTATAGAGCTTGAAATCTCAGCCCCCCTTCAGTGTCTCAGGGCATATATCCTGGAACACCTGTACTAGCTTGTCATTGTATTTCAGTTCCCTACAATTTCTCAGTGCTTTGTATACTTGTTTCTTCTTTTGGTATCATTCTAAATGAATAATTATATATCTTTGTTCCAGCTCAGTGCATGATCTTGGATCCACCACTTTGTATGCCCTCTCAGTTACTTTGATGCTAAGGGACATGGGTCCCCATGTCCACACTATTGAACCAGTCTACCAAAAATCTGGAGGGTGTCCTGCCCATGTTTTGCTCAGGGAGCCCCCTCAGGTGGAAATTCTTCCAGCCATCTCTATTAGATTGCTCCTCCGCTCTGAGCCCCAGGTCCTCTACGGTTATTTTTAGAACTTCCATTTTTAGAAACTTACCCTCAATCTTTATTTGTGTTTGCTATTGTGCTTCCACTGGTAATTACTGTGCATTTGTTCTCTTGAGCAAAGTGTTCAGAAATCTCATCAGCCACTGATCTGAGAGCAAGAGACTTCTGCAGATAATGCAGAGTGCATTACCTGATTGGCTATTAAAGCTGGAGGCAGATTATAGTTTTAAGAGAGTTTAACATGGTTTGAGAGTGGCTTCACTTTTTGTGTAATGACAGTGATTCAATGAGAGCTGAAACAGACATGGTCTCACTGAAGCTTAGAAGGTTCCAGCCAGAAGAGGTTGGGCCACCTGAGACACAGCTATGTACTCCCTTCTTTCCCAGGCAATAAAAAGCCACATAGGTAGTACTGCATGGATTAGTTTCCTTTGTGTGCATTATTTATGTATGTTTGCATGTTTGAAACACAAGCAGAGCACACTGGAAGCAAATAGGCACTCATACTGCAGGTGGCAAAAACTGCTAAGCCTGCAACAAAACAAACTGCAAGGTGCTTTGCCTTCAGCCAGCTCCAAACACTGTCAATCTCAAACTGTATGTTCCATGGAATTATGTGTTTCTTTTTTCCAAAAAAAAAAAAATAGCTGTAACAACGATCTAGTGACCTGAAACATTAAAACTGTGTTTTATTTTATGTCTATACTGTCATTCATAAAAGTTATTTACAAAAATTGCTTTTACAAACTTTTAAAATGTATATTCCTGTATGACCTTTGTTTATGCATATCTATTAAGGAATTGTATTTCTTTGATCTGTTTCGGGTCTATCACCGTAAATAAAGAATATATATATGTTTCTTTTTTCCAGTGTTTTTTTAAAATCAGAATCAGCCTGGGTATGTTGCAGTCAAGAATGGAGGGAGGACAGGCAAAGAGAGGCATTACTTATTTCTCTCGTTTTCAGCTCCAAATCACCTATTTTCCCATATCTTCCCCATATCTTTCTTTCAGGTGAAAAAAAATAGTTATTTTGAGTTCAAATGCAGCTGGAGGGAAGGGATCAAGGGATCAACCTCTTTTTGCCCTCTAACTTGCAGCCTATCCCGGCTTATTTGGATTGTTCCACAGAAGGGGAGAAAAAATGACAGAACATGTGTAGTTTGAACCTTACAGCACAATCCTATGCATGTTTACTCACAAGCAAGTCCCAATGTGCTCATTGAAACTTACTTGCATGCAAGTGTGTATTGCAGCTTTTACAGTGTAATTCTATGCAGGTTTCTCACAAAAGTCCCACTGATTTAATGAGACCTATTTCCATGCACACATGCACCTAGATTTGCAGTCTTAGTCTGTTCCTTTCTGTCTGTTCAAAACTGCAGAACTGACACCAGACTTCCTCCACTCCCTATTAGATGGAAGGTATACACTTCCATATTATGGTGGGTATTATATTCCAAAAGTTGTAGAGAGATTCCAAACCATTCTGAAACCATCTCTGATCATTAATTTCCATGATGAAATATCTGACTGATCATCCCGGTTTACTAAATCAGCTGGGCCCTGGTTGCCTCAGGGAAAGTCTCTTCTGATATGACCCACCTTGTGCAGTAAGGTCGTTTAGAGGAAGCCTTATGATGAATCCCATCTTCACCTGAAGTCAAACTGATGGAGACAAGGAACAAGGTCTTCTCAGCAGTGGCCCCTGCACTTTGGCTCTCCTATCCTACAGAACATTGCAAGGCCAGCTGTATTGCTGGTTTGGGGAAAACTGTAATTAAAGTTTTATTCCAGCAAACATTTAGGGCATTGATGTGGTGATATCTGTGGCCGCTTTCAGGTGAGGTTTACACTATTTTTTGTCATTTTAAAGGCTGAGTTTTCTATTGTAATATGATGAGTTTGTGATGCATTTGATTGATCATATTGTAAGCATCTGGTACAAACAAACAAATAAATACTAGTAACTCATCAGACTAACAAAAGGTAGTCTTCCAGCATCTATACCAATCCAATAATCACACCAAAACTTGCTTCTATTTACTAAGAATGATTAATGCCATGGTAAATTTTGATTTAATCTTTGGTTGGGCTTGGTTCTGGTTGACTCAGTTCAAATCCTTGTTCAGCCATGTGCTCATTCAGTGGCTTTGAGCAAATTGCTTTTAGCCTATCTTTTTTTTCCTTTTTAAATCAATACGAATAACCTTATCTGACAGGATTGCTATTACTATGCATGGCATGAAAGATGCAGAGAATTTTGCCACACCAATGACTGAGTTATTTTGAACATAACAGTCCCCACACTAAAGCTTCTGAAAAGCACTTCACTATGTTAGCACTCCATGTAGCGGTCATAACGTGTATATTATTACAACAATGGTTATTACTTATTATTATGCTGTATGCCACCCTCCTCACTGCCTAGATGTGACAGATGTGATATTGGCTGTTTCATTGAAAAAACCCAGGCTGCTGGTCCTGGGGACTTTCAATATGCACGTTGAGGCCACCAGATCTGGGGCAGCTCAGGATTTCATGGCTACCTACCATGATAATCTAGTGTGTAGTCGTCATCAAGCCTACTCATTGGCACTGAAGAAAAGGGCTGTTGTTTTGTTTTGCTGCATCCATTGTATCTATATGCCACCCAGCTGAGATTTTTGGTGTGGTTTGTGGCCCTTAAATGCTAGCCCAAATGAGTTTGTGGAACCCTCAGCAGCATGCTGTCACTTCTTTGCAAGGCAAGTCTCACTATGGAGGAGTGAAGAACTGGATCTGGTCAGCCTCCATGAGTCAGCTTTGACAGGTCATTATGACATTATGTGACAACTTCAAAGGAACTCACAAAAACCACCAATCAGCTGACAGGCAGTTCCCCTTTGAAGTCCATTTTCCATCATCATTTGAATGGATGCAGTCCTGGAATGGATGAGGGCTAATAAATTGTGACTGAATTCTGACAAGATGGAGACAACTGCTGGATGCTTAGAGGGATATCTAGCTTTATACATAATATACCTTTGTTGAAAGATCTTCACTGGCTGACTATTAGCTACTGAGCCTGTTCAAGGATTTGTTGTTGACATTTAAAGCCCTAAACAACTTGGGGCCAGAATACCTAGCAGACCACCTCCTCTGGCACAGACCAAGTTGATCTTTAAGATCTTCTGAGGAGACCCTTCTTGTTGTTCTATAATCAATGGATTGTCACTTGGTGATAATGTGAACAATCTCAATGATCATCCCTACCCTCTGGAATGACCTTCCTCAGGTAACTTGTGAGGCAGAGATAGTAATGATCTTTAAACACCTTTTTAAAAAACTGACATGCTTCCTAGACTCTGATTCTCAATTTTTAATTTGGCACACTGCTCACATTTATTTGATATATACTTTGTGTTTTGTTTTCATCTCATTTTTAGGAAATATTGTGTTTTTATTGGGTTGCATCCAGCTGAGTTCTACTCGGAATAGACCCATTGAAATTAATAGACCTAAGTTAGTTACACCCATTAATTTCAATGGATCTCCTCTGAGTAGGGCTAACTTTGGATACTACCCATTGTGTTTATGTAAACCACTTAGAGATTATTATTATTATATTGTGATATAATTTTAAATAAATAAACAACACTTTAGGATTAAATCTCTTTCATATACTTGGTTCTGAATTCCACTTTTGTAGCAGGTCAGTCCTGAAAGGTGACTAGAATACTGTCTGGCCCAGTTTTATTGGATGAATTTCAGGTGGTACAACTCAAGGATGTTGGACTGGTGCTGCATATTTTTGCCCAATTTGTCAAGTTTAGGATGCCTATGCTTGCCAACAGAACCCTACTACTGGGGGTGGGGTGGGATGGAATGGGAATGAACAATTTTGTGCACAGTTAAGCTGACGTTTGGGCTCCAGGCTCCTGATTTGCTGTAAGTGCACTTAGGATACTTTCAAAAGAACAGAAAAAAACGCTGCCTCTGTTGTGCCCTCCACAATGCAACATAAATGCATTGTGTGTTCCAGCAATGGCACAGTAAGCACAGAGGCAATCCATGTTACAGCAGCACCTGTAGCTACTGCTATGCTGATTATGGCAGTCATGTCTGATCCTATTCCACGTCTACAGTGAAATGCCATAGTCATGTTTAATTGCAAGCATGTCTTTGCCCCCACAACAAAGAAGACTCGTGACACAAAAGTGGAATAATGTTATATTTATTAAATATAACATACTACATCAAATGCAAATCAGCCAATTCAAATCTAAACTACTTTGGGCAGGTGAGGCAACCTTACTGTGAGGGAATACTCCCTCACCTTCTAAAGGCAAATACTTCTCCTCATACTGTAACTCCAAAGTCAAGGATGCGGGTGAAATCCTCCCTCCTTGCTGTTGGAGTCAGCTGTGGTTCCAACCTCCGCACCATGGCCCTGCCGTACAGGCGTTCACCATGATGCGCAAGCAGGTCCCACAAGGACACTCTCCAGATCCCCACCAGGCATCAAGCCCTGATGGTTCCCTAGAGAGTGCCCTTTCCCTGAATGCCTTAACCGCCTCATTTAACCCCAATATACCTCACCTGCCCGAATTCCATGCCAGCCAAAGCAGACACACCACAACCCAACCAGACAAGCCAATTGAATTAAACCCAAGCAGTATGAAGTAGGCAAAACCAAAGGGATTCTGAAATCAGGATCCCCCCCAAAAAATTCCTACTCAGCCCCATTGTGGCGACTAGCTAAGGCCATACTGACAAGGGTGGGAGGGAGGGTGCCATGAGGTGAAAAAGGCAAACGCTAAGGGGAGGGAGCAGCCTTAAATACGCTGCTCGAGCCCCATCCTAATTGGTGCAGTGATCTCACATGGCACAACTGCTAAACTTCGAGATCATTCCCGAGTCCTCTTAATTAATTAGGGTGGAGGCAAAAAACGCCCCTTAAACAGGAACGCCATTGCCCCCACACCAAAGAAGACTCATGACACAAAAGTGGAATAATGTTATATTTATTAAATATAACATACTACATCAAATGCAAATCAGCCAATTCAAATCTAAACTACTTCGGGCAGGTGAGGCAACCTTACTGTGAGGGAATACTCCCTCGCCTTCTAAAGGCAAATACTTCTCCTCATACTGTAACTCCAAAGTCAAGGATGCGGATGAAATCCTCCCTCCTTGCTGTTGGAGTCAGCTGTGGTTCCAACCTCCGCACCATGGCCCCGCCGTACAGGCGTTCACCATGATGCGCAAGCAGGTCCCACAAGGACACTCTCCAGATCCCCACCAGGCATCAAGCCCTGATGGTTCCCTAGGAAGTGCCCTTTCCCTGAATGCCTTAACCACCTCATTTAACCCCAATATACCTCACCTGCCTGAATTCCATGCCACAAGAGGGGATCACCTGAAGCTTGTTCCCCTCAACCCAAAGAGGACAACAAACCCCCAAGGCCCCACCTAAGATCCTCCAGAAACAGATCACACCCCTGCTCCAAAAGATGAACCCCATCATCTCGAAACAAATTTGGGGAATGGAACTTAATCGCATCATGAGATATGTAAGCACCACCCAGGGACAAAACCAAATCTCTGACCTTCCTATTTACCCATTTTCGGGACCTGTCAATCTTATTTGGGTGAAACGCACCCCTCCACACCCTTCTCACAAGCATGTCAGACCACACCAATATGAGATTAGGGTATGCACGAATAATCCACGTGAGATCATGAGTGATCTTGAGCAGCAAATCCATACCAGGCCGCTGCACCAAGTCATTCTCCCCCAAATGAATCAACAAAACATGAGGTTGAGTAGCCGAAGGCATGATTCGGCACACCAAAGGCAGTAATGCATCCCATAACATGCCCCTCCGAGCCTCCCAACTAACTATAGCCGAGGCAGAAAGCTGCAGCTGTGTCCCATAAAACGATGAAGAAGCCCTCCGGTGAGCCCAAAACAAGATGGAATGGCCACACAGGACGATCCTTGCGGGGACCGGAAGACATAGAACACCTAAAGAAAAACAAAATAAACACATAAAATTAATACCGAAAATAAGACTGGAAAGCGGAAGAACGCCATCTGCCAATCGCCTGTATATCACTAATGCTCATGCCCACCAGGGCTGCGGCAGTGGCCGCTCCAATTCGAAATGAATGCAGCCCATAGACTCCAGCATCGCGACCACTGGCCAACAAGGCCCACCGAACAACAGCCCAAAATTGGAACTGAGTCAGGGCAGAACCATCCGCATGAATAAAAGATAACGCTGGCCCAACGGCCTAAGGAACAGAAATTGACGCATTGCAGACACAGGGCACAATTCAGGAACCTGGCAACTGCGTAAAGACACAATACTGCCATGGCCCTTCTGATCAGTCTTAGAGACTTGTAGGGAAAATCTAACCATGTCAGCACCTAACGTGCAATCGCTAAAGCATAAGGCCCGATAAGACACATCGCGCTTAGAGAGGACTATTACTTCACTAGGGCGGAAAGCACCGTAGAACATCGTCAGAGCTACTGCGGCGAAAAGGTGCGACTCATACTGGGATGAGCATAGAGAATGAAACAATGCCAGGATCTGGAGGAGGACATCGGGCGTGATTGGCCTCCTCCGGTCAGTAGGCCTGGGAGCGGAACGCGACCAACCCTCAAGGACCTTTCTGACCCTAAAATCTACAGAATGATCCGGCAGTCCCTGTGCCTTGGAGATAAAGGCCAGCGCAGAGAGGTGTCTGGCGATAGTAGAAACAGAATTATTTTGCCCTTTTAAATGCAACATATACTGCAACAAGTGAGAAGCAGGAATGGGCCACTCCATAGGTAGAGCAGCACTGAGTCGAAAAGCATGGAACTTCGCAAAAGAACGCTCATACGCTTTTTGAGTACTGGGAGCAAGGGCAGAAGCAATAGCAACCCCGACTTCTAATTGCCAAGGTTCCATAGGAAAGGTGGGACCGGGACGGGATCCCGAGCTGCTCCAGGTGCGAGCTTCCGAAAGCGTGCCATCTGTAAGCGGGAAAGAGCATCAGCAACGCAGTTCTGCAAACCTGGAACATGCCAAGCAATGAAAAGGATATTAAATCGCAAACATTGGAAAATAAAAGCACGCACCAGGCGCATGACACGAGGAGATTTGGAAGTCTGAGCATTGATGACGCACACAGTGGATAAATTGTCACACCAAAAACGCACTGTACGATTTTGGAATGCCAACAGCCAGATATGAACCGCCACCACTATTGGGAAAAATTCCAAGAATGTCATATCTACAGTGATCCCAGACGCCTGCCACTTGGTAGGCCACCTCTCAGCACACCATTGGGACCTGAATATTACACCAAAGCCTAGGCCCCCAGCAGCATCTGAATGTACCTGCAATTCGGCTTCCAAAAGTAAGTCATCGCGCCCAAAGGAGAGACCATTGAAGTCCTCCAAAAATGCAAGCCACATATGTAAATCTGCTCTCATCCCAGCTGTGACCCGAATGAAATGGAAGCGGGAACGCACTCCTTTCATGGCGTCGCAGAGACGCCTGAGGAACGCACGCCCCGGGGAAATAACTTTAGAGGCAAAAACTAAATGACTTACAACTTCCTGCAACTGAGCCAAGGTGATCTTTTTTAATATAAGTATGGAATGAAGACGCTGCCGCAAGGCAAGCAACTTGTCTCGGGGCAAACAGGATGACTGAGCAATTGTATCCAATTGAATACCTAAAAAGGTAAGTGAAGTAGAAGGGCCCTCAGACTTTTCAGGAGCTAAGGGAACACCCAACTCAGTGGTTAAGGCCTCGAAGGATTGCATCAAATGGAGGCAATGGGAAGACCCCGCCGGCCCTACAAACAAAAAATCATCAAGATAATGAGCAGAGAGGGAGGAAGAAGTCCTCCTTCGCAGTGCCCACTTTAGAAAAGTGCTAAATGCTTCAAACGCTGCACAAGACACTGAACAGCCCATCGGCATGGCCCTATCGACATAGAACTGGCCTTGAAATTTGAAACCCAATAAATCAACATCATCAGGATGCACCGGTAAGAGACGAAAAGCGGATTTTATATCACACTTTGCCAGTAAAGCGCCCTTACCAGCCCTACGGACTACTCTCACAGCCTCATCGAAAGATGTATATCTAACCGATGCATGGCTTGGAGAAATGCCATCATTAACAGAAGCACCCTTAGGGAATGACAAATTATGTATGAGGCGATATTCGCCTGGCTGCTTCTTAGGAACATTGCCTAAAGGAGAAATTCTCAAATTCTCCAAAGGAGGAGAGGAAAAGGGGCCTGAAATGCGATTGGCACTTATCTCCTTATTGAGTTTGGCCAACACTACCGGGACCATAGTCTTAAGAGAG
Organism: Rhineura floridana; assembly: GCF_030035675.1. NCBI lineage: Eukaryota > Metazoa > Chordata > Lepidosauria > Squamata > Rhineuridae > Rhineura > Rhineura floridana. Next base: position 58,894,064 of record NC_084483.1, read on the forward strand.
GGCTGATTGGCAGAGGAAGTAGCAACCCTGGGACCCTCAAAAGGGATGTGGAAACCTTCAGTAAAACCTCCCAGCAGGAAACTAGCGGCACGCCTATTGGGGTAACTAGCCAACAACCTAGCCAGAGGAATCAACTTAATAGGGCTACTGGCCTTGCGACGTACTGCCACTATTGCCAGACCCACGTTTGGAATGTTTATGCTCCCCTGTGCCCTGGCGAGCCTGCCTGGCACGCTGGCAGGAGGAACTGGGGTGGGTGCCACCACACAGCCCACAGGCATGCCGGAACCTACATGGTCGCCTAGAGCAGCGGCCGGTTCTATTAAAGGTCCAGCAGACTTGCTGGGATTGAACCCACTGCCCGCCTTGGCCAGAGCCAAAGACGGAAGTCTGCATCCGAGCCAAGAGGTGGCCACTATCGGCTCTATCACCAGGAGTGGGCCTTGCAGGGGTCATGGAGCGCAGCCACAGGCCAGAATGCCCCACGTCCCAACGAAGGGTGGGATCCAGTGCCACCCTTTGCCTGAAATTCTCATCGTACCGCAACCAAGCAGTTCCCGAGAACTCATGAAAGGCACGGTGAATTATGTCCTGATATTTTATCATGGACAGGGCCCTAGATGGATAAGCTTGCGTCATAACACCCATATAAATTGTGTAAGCATTCAGCCAGTTAGGCCATACAAGGTCAACCCTCTGTTTTTTGGCTGCCTCCAGCTCCTTTGAATCCTGACCTTCCTTGAGTTTTATCTCATTTTCCCGAAAAAGGAGAGTAAACAAATCAATGTACTCCCCACGCCAAATCTTTTCCTTCGTTGTTACTAATAAATGGTCACCCAAAGGAAGAGAGGTGTCACCTTGTGGGTAAACACCCTGAGGAAGAGGCACACAAGGAGGAGATGGACCGGAAGAAGCCACAGGTGGCTGCCAGGAAGTCACAGCCGCAGCTGGCCAGGGGAGCTGGGGTTGCTGAGGAACTAACACCCCCCCATAAACACAAAAGATTGTGAAACACCCCCTGGCGGCTGAGAACCTGCAGCGAGCGAGTTCAGATCAAAAGGGCCTGAAGCCTGTACTTGTGAGTCGTGAGCATGTGGTGCAATATGCTCACCTGTATAAGCAGCTGAAGAGGCAACCAGAGGCGGAGCCATGCACCCAGAAGCCGCGGCTGGTACCGGCGGGACACCAGACATAGAGGGAAGCTGTCCTTGAAGTGACCCAGCAGCAAGTGAGACTGGGAGCATGGGCAATGAAGTCGTGGGATGAACCAAAGGCAATCCACTTGAAGGCATCAGAACAGTGGGATCCTGGACATGTACTGCAGCCTCAAGCACATCGATCCTGGAAACCAAATCAGCGAGAATACTTGATTTAGAACTCTTAGCTGCCAAGCGGGCAGATTTCTTACCTGGAGGGGCAGAACTGGGACCCGCCCCAGCATCCTGCGGCTGCCTGTGTTCCCTTTCCAAAGCGTCCACCCTAGCCACCAATGCGTGGATGGTTCCCATATCATCTTCATCATCTGAGGACTGGTGCTGTTGAGACGGAGGGCGCTTGGAAGCCTGCTTGACGACACGAACACCCTTTTTTTGTTGAACCTTCCTGGGCGGCATATTCGAACTACACCTCAAGAAATAGCAACAGCAAAACAGCAATAATAAATAACAATAAATTTATTCAATACCAACAGCAATGCAATGTGGGAAATCAAACAAGAACAGGAAACAACCAGAATCCCAACAATATGCAAAACGAAACAGAGAAAAATGAAACTTATATTTTTTTTATATATATATATATAGTAGGGGGTAGCTTAATAGATATGAGGTGGAGAATGAAAGGAAGAGAGTGGAGAATAATTGGCAAGGGAATTAAATTACTAAACCTAGACCTAAATTATCAATTGAAAACAGCACCTTCAACAACAACGTATAATTAAATAGGAACAAGCAATATATATATCAAAACAATTTATATTAATTGGAAAACAAGCAAGGAAAAAACAGAAGCCACAGCCTACTTAAACAATAATAAAGCAAGCCGAATGCAAAGAGCCTAAGAAATAACGAGGGGGGATTAAAGCAAGACAACGGGATTAAACTGATACCAATCAAACTAAGGGAAGAAACAATGAAGGACACCACCCACCGACCCTTAAAGAAAGAGAAGGAATGAAATGACAACAAACGCTTTAGCTCTGAGAGAACTTGGCAAGGAGCAGCAGCCGGGGAGCCGGCAGGAAGCCGCCGGGCGCGTGGGCGGACGCCTGCAGCCCAGCTGATCGGCGGGGAAAGGAGCTTATTTAACTGAATGAATAAAAGCACTGGACAGGAGCAGGCTGCAGCGACGTAGAAACCAGCAAGCAGGCAGCAAAAACGACCACAACAAATGCCGACGGAGCCCTTGAAGTGCAAACCACGCAAGGTATGCCACGAGGCGAAAAAGGCAAACGCTAAGGGGAGGGAGCAGCCTTAAATACGCTGCTCGAGCCCCATCCTAATTGGCGCAGTGATCTCACGTGGCACAACTGCTAAACTTCGAGATCATTCCCGAGTCCTCTTAATTAATTAGGGTGGAGGCAAAAAACGCCCCTTAAACAGGAACACCATTCTAATCAGTAATCTTTACTCTCATTTTGAACCAGCTATCATTTGTTTTGCCTTGTGTGCCTCATCTTTATATGACAGGCTATTTGGGAAAAGAACGTGCCTTTTCTGTGCTGAGTGGGGAGGATCTGCTGTTCCCAGCATTATTGTCTTTTCTAGTGAATCATGTCTTCTCATGATGTGTCCAAAGTATGATAACCTCAGTTTCATCATCATCAGTTCTGGTTTAATTTGTTCTAACACCCAATTATTTGTCTTTTTCGCAGTCCATGGTATGCACAAAGCTCTCCTCCAGCACCACATTTCAAATGAGTTGATTTTTCTCTTATCCGCCTTTTTCACTGTCCAACTTTCACATCCATACATAGAGATCGGGAATACCATGGTCTGAATGATCCTGACTTTGGTGTTCAGTGATAAATCTTTACATCTGAGGACCTTTTCTAGTTCTCTCACAGCTACCCTCCCCAGTCCCAGCCTTCTTCTGATTTCTTGACTATTGTCTCCATTTTGATTAATGACTGTGCCAAGGTATTGATAATCCTTGAAAAGTTCAATGTCCTTGTTGTCAACTTTAAAGTTACATAAATCTTCTGTTGTCATTACTTGGTCTTCATGACTTTCAGCTGTAGTCCTGCTTTTGTGCTTTCCTCTATCCTTTATCAGCATTTGTTTCAAATCGTTACTGGTTTCTGATAATAGTATGGTCTCATCTGCATATCTTAAATTATTGATATTTCTCCCTCCAATGTTCACACCTCCTTCATCTTGGTCCAATCCCACTTTCTGTATGATATGTTCTGCATACAGATTAAACAAGTAGGGTGATAAAATACACCCCTGTCTCACACCCTTTCTGATGGGAACCAATCAGTTTCTCCATATTCTGATTGATTGATTGATTGATTGATTGATTGATTGATTTTAATATTTATACCCCGCCCTTCTTCCAAGGAACTCAGGGTGGCTTACAAATAAAAACCATAAACAGTTAAACAGCAAATATACAAATTAAAACATTTAAAACATTTAAAATGAATCAGAAGAAAGTTAAAAATTTCAGTTTCAATTAAAAGCCCATTTAAATAAAACAGTCTTCACCTGGGCACAAAAAGACAAAAGCGAGGGGGCCAGTCGAACCTCACTAGGGAGGGAATTCCACAATCTGGGGGCTGTCATCGAGAAAGCCCTATTCTGTGTCTTCGCAAGACAAACTTGTGGAAAAGATGGAATAGTGAGTAGAGTCTCACCGGATGATCTTAAAGTCCGGGCAGTTTCATAGAGGAAGATACGATCTAACAGATAGCCTGGACCTAGGCCGTATAAGGCTTTATAGGTCAAAACCAGCACTTTGAATTCTGCCCGGAAACAAAGTGGCAGCCAGTGGAGCTGGTATAGCAAAGGAGTTGTATGTTCTTTGAACCCAGCTCCAGTTAACATTCTGGCTGCGGCTCTCTGTACCAATTTAAGTTTCCGAGCAGTTTTCAAGGGCAGCCCCACGTAGAGCGCATTACAGTAATCTAATCGGGATGTAACTAAGGCATGTGTCACCGTAGTCAAATCTGACAAGTCAAGGAACGGGCGCAGCTGGCGAACTAATCTCAGTTGGGCAAAGGCGCTCCCGGCTACAGCAGAGGCCTGGGCATCCAGGCTCAAAGCCGAGTCCAGGAGTACTCCCAGACTGCAAACCTGCGATTTCAGGGGGAGTGTAACCCCATCCAGCACAAGTTGAATCCCTATTCCCTGATCCGCCTTACGACTGACAAGGAGCACCTCTGTCTTGTCAGGATTTAATTTCAGTTTGTTCATCCCCATCCAGTCCATCACTGATACCAGGCATCGGTTTAGAACCTGGACAGCTTCCTTTGTATCATTAGGTGGAAAAGAGAAGTAAAGCTGGGTGTCATCCATGTATTGATGGCACAGAACTCCAAAACTCCGGATGACCTCTCCCAGCGGTTTCATATAGATATTAAATAACATGGGGGACAGAATTGAACCCTGAGGGACCCCACAGGTCAAAGGCCAAGGGGTCGAGCAGGCATCCCCCATAACCACCTTCTGGGATCGGCCCTCTAGGAAGGACCGAAACCATCGTAACACCGTGCCTCCAAGTCCCATCCCAGAAAGGCGGCCCAATAGAATACCATATTCTGTCCTTATAGTAGCCTCTTGTCCAGAGTATAGATTGCGCATCAGAACAATCAGATACTGTGGCACCCCCATTTCTTTTAAGGCATTCCGTAGTTTTTCATGATCTACAGACTCAAAGGCTTTGCTGTAATCTATAAAGCATACAATGATTTCCGTCTGAAATTCCTTGGTCTGTTCCATTATCCAACATATGCTTGCGATATGATCTCTTGTGCCTCTTCCCTTTCTAAATCCAGCTTGGACGTCTGGCATTTCTTGCTCCATAGATCCTCTGTGGCACAGAGTGGTAAGCGGCGGTAACGCAGGCAAAGCTCTGCTCACGGCTGGAATTCGATTCCAACGAAAGGAGGAAGTCGAATCTCCGGTAAAAGGGGTTGAGGTCCACTCAGCCTTCCATCCATCCGTGGTCGGTAAAATGAGTACCCGGGATATGCTGGGGGGTAAAGAAAGGCCAGGGACGGAACTGGCAATCCCACCCCATATATATGGTCTGCCTAGTAAACATCGCAAGACGTCACCCTAAGAGTTGGAAACGACTCGCACTACAAGTGCGGGGACGCCTTTTTTTTATATGGTAAAAGACTTTGTTGTAGAATCTTGAGCATTACTTTACTTGCATGGGATATTAAGGCAATAGTTTGATAATTACTGCATTCCCTGGGATCCCCATCCTTTGCAATTGGGATGTATATTGAACAATTCCAGTGGGGGGGGGCATTGTTTAGTTTTCCATATTAGTTCACAAATTTTTGTAAAAATTTGAACAGATTCAGTCTCAGTAGCTTGTAGCAACTCCATTTGTATGCCATCTGTTCCTGCTGATTTGTTTCTTCCAAGTATTTTAAGAGCAGCTTTCACCTCACATTCTAAAATTTCTGGTTCTTCATCATACGGTTCTTCCGTGAATAAATCTGTCATTCTTGAATCTCTTTTACAGAATTCTTCAGTGTATTGCTTCCATCTTCCTTTTATTTCATCTCCGTCATTCAGGGTGTTCCCTTGTTGATTATTCAACATCCCTACTCGTGGTTTAAATTTCCCTTTCATTTCTCTAATCTTTTGGAATAGGGCTCTTGTTCTTCCTTTTTGTTGTTCTCTTCTATTTCTATACAATAACCATTGTAATCATTCTCTTTGTCCCTATGTACTATGTATTGTTGCATTTAGGGTTCTAATTGTGTTTCTATCTCCTTTTGCTTTTGCTTTCCTTCTCTCTTTAACCATTTTAAGAGTTTCTTCAGTCATCCATTGAGGTTTTTCTTTCTTTTTAACTAGAGGTATTGTCTTTTTACATTCTTCCCTGATAATCTCTCTGACTTCACTCCATAGTTCTTCTAGTTCTCTATCAACTAGGTTTGTAGCCTCAGATCTGTTCCTTATTTGATCTTTATATTCTTCTGGAATGTTATTTAATTGTATTTTGGCATTATGATTGCTTTGTTCTTCTTCTTTAGCTTTACTCTGATTTTTGATATGACCAGTTCATGATCTGTACCGCAGTCTGCTCCTGGTCTTGTTTTTGCAGAAAGTATGGAACTTCTCCATCTTCTGTTTCCAATTATATAATCAATTTGATTCCTATATTGACCATCTGGTGATGTCCACGTGTACAGTCGTCTTTTTGGTTGCTCAAAAAATGTGTTGGCAAGAAACAAATCATTGGCTTCACAGAATTCAATAAGTCTTTCTCCTGCTTCATTTCTGTCTCCTAAGCCCCATTTCCCCACAATTCCTAGTTCTTCTCTGTTCCCTGCTTTTGCATTCCAGTCCCCCATGATTATCATCATATCTTGTTTTGGTGTGTGATCAATTTCCTCCTGTACTTCTGCGTAAAATCTCTCCAATTCTTCTTCTTCTGCATTTGATGTTGGAGTGTAGACTTGGATGTTGCTTATGTTAATAGGTTTTCCATCAAATCTCATTGATATAACTTGCTCAGACCTTGCGACATAGCTCTTAATTGTTTTTGCTACATCACTTCTCACTGTTAGCCACCCTGTTTCTTCTTAATTTCTCATTTCCTGCATAAAATATTTTGTAGTTGCCTGTCTGAAAATGTCCCAGTCCCGTCCATTTTAATTCACTCACACTAAGTACTGTAATGTTGATACGTTCCATTTTGTTGCAAAGTAGTATGGTCTATACAAATTGTGTAGATCTTATCTGGCCTCAGTAATTTCCAACACAATTTTAATAACAAGTAACATTTTATATCAACCCCTCCCCCCTCACAATATTATTGCATGTTGCTGGCAACATGGATTCTCGCTCTTTTTTATGCACTTGTCTGTACACACATTTTACATTATGTTCCTGAGTGCCAAATGGGTTGTTAAAAGAGAAACAGAGAACCTCCTGCACCATGTCTCCTCACCCTCTGTTCTTTTAAACTACCATTTAAAGCAGTATCATATTCTTTATTCTGCCATGGCTTCCTACAAAGAATCATGGGAACCATAGTTTGTAAAAGGTGTTGAGTATTATTAGGAGAACCCTATTCCCTTGACAGAGCTACAATACCTAAGGTTCCCTGGGAAGAGACATTGAGTGTTAAACCACTCTTGAGCACTGTAGCTTTTTGAGGACAATAGGGGTCTCCTAACAACTCTCAACACCCTTAACAAGCTACAGATCCCAGGAGTCTTTGGGAAAAGCCTGTTTAAAGTAGCACAAGAGTGCTTTAAATGTATAGAGAGGTTGGGGTATAATACAAACAATGCATGACCTGATATCATTGCAATTTGTATCTCTCTACTCCTTTTCACATCATTAGCTGGCATGGGAAGGAGGGACACAGTAAAATTATTTATTATTTTATTTATTTATATCCCGCCCTTCCTCCCAGCAGGAGCTCAGGGCAACAAACAAAAGCACTAAAAACACTTTAAAACATCATAAAAGCAGACTTTAAAATACATTAAAACAAAGTACCTTTAAAAACCTTTTTTAAAAGCTTTCAATACATCTTTTAAAAAAAGGTTAAAAACATATTAAAAAGCAATTCCAACACAGACAAAGACTGGGATAAGGTCTCAACTTAAAAGGCTTTTTGAAAGAGGAAGGTCTTCAATAGGCACCAAAACGATAACAGAGATGGCGCCTGTCTAATATGTAAGGGGAGGGAATTCCAAAGGGTAGGTGCCACAACACTAAAGGCCCGTTTCCTATGTTGTGAGGAACGGACCACCTGACAAGATGGTATCTGCAGGAGGCCCTCACCTGCAGACCACAGTGATAGATAGGGTATATAATGGGTAATATGATCTTTCAGGAATCCTGGTCCCAAGCTGTATAGGGCTTTGTAACACCAAGACTAGAACCTTGAACTTGGCCTGGTAGCAAATGGGCAGCCAGTGGAATTCTTTCAGCAGCAGGGTGACATGTTGGCGATACCCTGCCCCAGTGAGCAATCTCGCTGCCGTATTTTACACCAGCTGCAGCTTCTGGACCAAACTCAAGGGCAACCCCATATAGAGTGCATTACAGTAATCCAGCCTAGAGGTAACCAGTGTGTGGACAACAGTGATCAGGCTATCCCAGTCCAGAAACAGCCGCAGCTGTCTTACCAGCTGAAGCTGGTAAAAGCCACTCCTAGCCACTGAGGTCACCTAGGCCTCTAGCGACAAAGATGGATCCAGGAGCACCCCCAGACTGCAGACCTAGTTTATTGGCCCTCATCCAGCCCACCACCGAGTCCAGGCACTGGGCCAGGGCTTGCATAGCCTCTCCCAATTCAGATGTTACAGAGAAATAGAGCTGGGTATCATCAGCGTACTGCTGACACCTTGCCCCAAATCTCCTGATGACTTCATATAGGGCTTCATATAGATGTTAAACAGCATGGGGGATAAGATGTGCTGTGGGGTGCCCCAGGGTACCAACTGCCAGGGGACCAAAAGATAATCACCCAATGCTATTGTCTGAAAACGACCTTGGAGATAGGATCAGAACCACTGTAAAACAGTGCCTCCAATACCCATCTCACCAAGTTGGCCCAGAAGTATACCATGGTCAATGGTATCAAAAGCCACTGAGAGATCAAGAAAGAATAACAGGATCGCACCCCCCCTGTTCTTCTCCCAATAAAGGTCATCCATCAGGACGACCAATAACCAGGCCTGAACCCAGACTGGGATGGGTCAAGATAATCTGTTTCATCCAAGAGTACTTGCAATTGCTGCGCCACAACCCTCTCAATCACCTTCCCAAGAAGGGGGTATTTGCGACCGGTTGATAATCATCGCAGACTAATGGGTCCAGGGTGGGCTTATTCAGGAATGGTGGGATCACCGCCTCTTTCAGGGTGGCTGGAACCACTCCCTCCCATAATGATGCATTGACCACACCCTGCATCCACTCGGTCAAACCCCCTTGGCAAGCTTTAATAAGCCAAGAAGGTCAAGGGTCAAGAGGACATATTGCTGGCCATATCGTCACAAGCACCTTGTCTACACCATCAGGCTGCATCAACTAAAACCATTCCCAAGAAATTGCAGCAGACATTGCACTGGACACCTCATTGGGGACTACAGTAGATGTTGATGAGGCATCAAGACTGCTATGGAGGTGAGCAACTTTACCCTCAATGTGCCTTGCAAACAATTCACAGTGGGCCTCCAAAGGGTCCAAAACGCCATTTCCTGGAGTTGATGTTAACAGACCCCTGACAATATGGAAAAGCTGCATTGGACGGCTACTTGAGGATGCAAAGGAGGCAGAGAAGTGGGCCTTCTTCGCTGCCCTCACCGCCACACAGTAGGCACTGTTATGATGTTTTACTCGTGCCCAATCAGCCTCGCAGTACATCTTTCACCAGTTGCACTGTAGCCGTCATCCAGCCTGTTTCATTGCCCTTAACTCACTGGTGTACCAAGGTGTAAACTGGGCTCCACAATGCCAGAGAGGGTGCTTGGGGACAACCATGTCAAGAGCCCGACGCACCTTTCTGTTCCACAGCGCGGCATGGGCTTCAACAGGGTCACCTGTTCTATCTCCTGGGAACTCACCAAGGATATTCAGGAATCCAGTGGATTCCATTAGTCTCCAGGGGCGGACCATCTTAATCTGTCCACCACCCCTGCAGGAAAGGATCAGAACCATAAGTCTAAACTTCACTAGGAAGTGGTCTGACCATGACAATGGGGTGACATCCACCCCCCCTAACTCCAGACCACCCCTTCCTCCATCTGGAGCAAAAACCAAGTTGAGGGTGTGCCCTGCCCAAGCGTTGGGCCTGTGAAAACTTGAGACAGCCCCATGGTCGTCATGGAGGCAATGAAGTTCCAAGCCAGAATACTAGAGGCAGCCTCCGCATGGACTTTGAAATCTCCCAGGATTATTGTTCTGGGCTCCTCCAATACCACAGCCAAGATGGCCTCTGTCAGTTCAGTCAGAGAAGCTCCAGGCAGCAGGGTGGATGGTACACCACCAGCAACCCTAGTTTACTGTCTCCTTGGCCTGACACCAGATGCAGGCCCTCACAGCTAGCTCCAAGACAGAGTGGTCCCCTGGTGACAGAGATGGAAGTTCTGTAGACTACAGCAACTCCTTCCCCCCCGTTCCTGTAGCCTGTGCTGGCATTGCACCAAGTGTCCAGGTGGGTAAAGCTGGGTCAGATCAACTCCTCCCAGCTCACCCACCCAGGTCTCGGTAATACACGCCAAATCGGCACCTTCATCCACGATCAAATCATGGATGAGTGTGGTCTTATTGTGTACCGATCTGGCGTTAAACAACAACACACACAGGCCAGTGGGCACAGCAGATGAGCAACAAGGAACCCATCCATGAGAGGAGTGGCAGCAAGGAACAAGGCGTAGATAGCCTTGCCCTCATCTTCTATGGTAATTCACCACCTCCCCGTGGCTATATTTCCCTCTACCCGTGATCACCAAAATTGGGGTGGCATCACCCATGTCCCTCCTTATTAAGACTCCCCCTAAACACTTGATATGGACCCAACAAAAGCCCACCAACAAAACCTACCTGAGCCATTATCCCAGTAGGCCTCTGTGAGAATCTGTGAGAAACAGTAAGACCCACTCATTATTTTTCACACAGGGCACATGTACTCTCTTCTGTCTCACACCCAGAGAGGGCTAGCCTTCTGCCAGTTACAGACTCTCACTCTGAAGGCACCTGGTGACTTTCTCCTACCATTCAGTTCACTGCACAGGCTCTCACCCTGTGCAGGAACTACACATGAGCCATATGGCCTCCCCACCACCCAATCTCCACCAGATTGGTTAGAAAAACAAAAGAAAGAAATAGAAGAGGGTAGCGCCCTTTCCCTCAATGTATGATGCCATACATTGTTTGTATTAGCCATTATAAGAGAACAGAGAAATATGGAGTTGTGGCAGTTCTGTGTCTTAGAACACCTGAGGAGTTAAATAAAGCAGAGCTGAAATCTTTGGCAGTACCCTAACAAGAAATTAATGAGAAGATGGAAATGAATACAGGAGCAGAATGCAAAGTCTTATCAGTCTATAACAATGTAGTTTACATAAGTCAGTAGTATACAATAGGGTACATCAGGAGGAAAAAAAAGATATCTGATCTAGAATCTACAGGAAACTGTATGCTGGAGAAATGCATCCCCTGGCAAATATTGTTGGGGAGGACTATTAGGAAAGGACAAAGAGATACGAGAAAGGAAAGTGAAATATGAAATATCTATTACAGTCCACATGGCTAGAAGCAGGCACGATAAGAGTGATAAATTTGCTAAGATGGGTAGTGCATTAGCCCATTTCTGAGTAATGGCTAAACTCAGGAGATGATGGGAGAACTGAAAATATCAAGATGCAGCATTTACAGATAGGATAGTTGAGATAAAATACAAGGCTAAAGTGTTGTTAAGGGTGAGAGGCAGTTTTTAGCTTCACGAAAATCTTTATTCCAGAGGTGATATCAGAGGCTTTGGTTCATACAGCAGTTTCTCTTTGATTGAAATTGCAGTGATAACAAAGATGAGCAGTAAGCAGACTTTTGTTTCATTGTCTCTATAGGTTTGTATAGTTAAACCTCAGCCCCCCTCTTTCTTGAATCAAAGTATCAGAACTTTTTTGGGACAGGAGGACAAATAAATATTAATATGCCTTCTACGTTTTGAAATACAGTATTATGGAGGCTCCGGCTTTACATACCAAGTTCTCCCTATGATCTTCCTGTGGGTGGAAGCATGGGAGGCCTTGGAACTGTTAGTCAGTTAATCAGTCATTAATGTTTTAACCATAGGTTACAACAGAAGGTAAACAAGCAATTAACAATAATTACAAAAAACTATATTTGCACGTTACCAAATTCTTCCAAGCTACACAGGAAGTGGATTGGACTGTGAAAGAGCAACCCAAATTGTGTTTGCATTTTGACAAATTTCTAGGGCAATGCAATATTTCAGAGAGGAGGTGGGGTCTCCTGCTCCTTGGTGCATTCCCTATCACTGCCCAATTTCCCTGATTTTAAAGGTTGATAGAAATATCTGTTGGCTATAGGTACATTCTTAAACCACAAGTTGTTGTTTTTTGCAGATTAGTGAATTTCTCTGCTTTCTAATCTGGGAGATAAGAAATGGGATCCTGTGTAAATTTGCTGAGAATGGATTAATCATTTGCATGCTTATTGAATTCAGTGGGATTTGATCCCATTCAGTCATGCTTAGGATAGGTGAAACTAAATGTGGGAGAGGAGAAGGGGGAGGGAGGTCTGAAGTGGGCAGGGGAGGAGGCAGAAGAGGAAAGAGTGGAAGGGGAGGAGGAAGGGAAAGGAGAGGGGAGGAGGGGGAGGGGCAGGAGAGGGGGAAAGGACAGGGGAAGAGTTGAGGGAGGGGCAGGAGGGGGGATAGGAGGGAGGAGAAGGAGGGACAGCAGGTTTGATCATTTGCATGCTTAATGAGCAGTAGGATTTACTCCTGTGCAATCATGCTTAGGATAGGTGAAACTGACCTGGGGGAGGTGTGAAAAGTAAGGAGGGAGGAAGGGGGAGGGGAGAGGGGAGAGGGGGAGGAGGAGGAATAGAGGGAGAGAGGGAGGGAGGGAAGAAGATTGGGGAGTGGGCACTAGGCAGAGGGAAAGCCCCCTTCCTTTCTTTTCCAAAAGGAAAACATTGTTAACAATATCATTATTTTGGGGGGTTCCCCCCACCATTTTATTCTACAGCAGACACATCTGGTCTCCCACCCAAATATAAAACAAATCTGTCATTGGCCACATCTTCACCAGACATTTATTCCATTTTAAACAGGCATGGCTTACCACAAAGAATCCTGGAAAGTATAGTTTGTGAAGGGTGTTGAGAGTTGTTAGGAGATGCCCTATTCCCCTAACAGAGCTACAATCACCACTCTGGCTACTGCAGCTCTGTCAGGAGAATAGAAGTCTCTCAGCATTCTTCATAACCTACACTTCTTTGGGGGAAGCCATGACTGTTTAAAATGGAATAAATGTCTGGCATGAGTGTGGCCCCGATTAGCCAAGCCAAATAGCTGTTAGTCTAGCTTTTAGAACACTGACAGTTGGTTCTTACTAAGAATGCCTGTGCTATAATAGACTCCAATGTTAAATTTCTTAAATTAATTAAAAAACCCATGCATATATTTTTTTTAACTTTCGAACTGCAGAACATGAAAGTCAGAGTATGGGGCAAGGTAAGTAATAGGGTTACAGGTACTCTGTGAACATGGCTGATTTTTAATTAATTTCAACAATCTACGAGATAACTGACAGAAAAAAGTCCAACAGGAGCCTGGACTCTTTTACTCATGTTTCAGACTTTAAAAGTCTGGATTCTCTCTTGGTGTTTTGTGTATTGCCATGAAAACATAGAGGGTTGTTAAGCAAGCATTTCTGAGTTCAGGTCAAGACTATAAGTTTTGGAAGGTTTTGTTTTGAAATGAGCTTATGGGAAGCAGCAGAATGGCATGGGGGTATTTTCAATTTAACATAATGTGAAAAATCCATGCTGACTATAGAATACAGCTACTCTTGTGGCTGTATAATACCAAAACATTCAACAGCTGAAACAGTCTAATTCATTAGCAGGTTGACCCTTGAGGAAAAGGCCTTCTCCAAAATGGATATCTGGTCATTTCACCAATATACAAATTAAACCAAATTAAAACAAGGAAAAATACCAGCAAGATGTGGAAATGCAGGTAATCAACAGCTTCTTTAAAAAACCAATTGACAAACCTTTTCTATGCATTTCGATAACCTGCATTTTGGATCAGATCCTGAGGAATAGAAGGAGCAAGATACTGGTAAATTCAGGATTAAGTTTAAGTCTGCTATATGACAGATTTTCTTTCCAGGAATGATTTTCTAGCTTAATATAATCCTGGCTGTTTACCAAGTTGAATAAAAAAGGCCTCTCTCCTTTACTTCACTTATTATTCTACCAGTGGGACATATGGCTCTTGAAGCCCTGTTATAGGAAACAAAATTGTTTCATTTTCAGAACCCAAGCATTTCACTGCTATGAAGCTGTAATTTGCAATCTGAATCTAATTTCAAACTTCATCTCACCAAAAATGAAAATTAATGTAAGAAAGGGCTCCCCATATCACAAGTGCTGAAATGGCTTTTCCTTCTGAGTTCACTCCCGTAATATAATTTTTAAAACGAATAAGAACTGAAATTGATGGGTGTTTTAAAGTTTATTGTGTAATTTTATTGTGTGCCACATTTCAGCAAATTACATTTGGTTTAAGATTAAAGTCATTGGTTCATTATGTGAAACAAGCTTGTTAGATTAGAAGTATAATCACTTTCATTCAGAATAAAACTTTCATTACAATGTATTTGTCAGAATGTATAGGAGCTTGGGCAATAAAAACATAATTTAAAAATCTACATTGAATCCTATATATGATAAAACTTAAGCACTTATTGTGGCCCCTCTTTATCTAAGGAACTTGAAGTGTTTTAATATATTCTTCTCATTGGGCCTCAACCATAGTCACAAGTGAAAGAGTTCCATTTAACTCCTACTTGAAAAGTTCCAGTCTACTTCTTTCCAAACCAGTTCCATAGACCACCCCTACTCTTGCTCTGATTAAATGCAATCTTGGCCCTTGCAAGGTAATGCAATTACTTTTGCTTGTTGACACACAGAGATCTTGTTGACCTGAACACCTAGCAGAGGAGAAAATTAGATTCACCTAGCTAGGAGTAAGTTGGGATGCTTTTCTTGCTAAATAATGGTAGTGGGGCTAACATACTGTAAAAGAGTGCCATACTTGGCTTGGCAAGAAACACTATGATATTTTCTGCCTACTATGAGATAGAGATCTGCTTCTTTGAAAAACAACAGTCACACCACAATGAGCTGGTTCAGATGTAATCCCAAACCATGGTTTTGCAATACATGAACAAGCCCCATGTTTCTCGTCTCCCTCACATACGCTGATTCCATCTTTTATTTCTGATGTAGCAGCAAGCCATATAGTTACATCTGAATTAGGCAAGCTACAGTATGGCATGTAAACCAGTTAGCATACAAACCAAGATTGCAAACCATGCTTTGAACTGAGTTTATAATTGCAGTTTGCAGATAAATTATGCTTTGTGCAAACCACAGTTTGCCCTTTGCCTGGTTCAGCTGTAAATTGGAAGTAAGGGGAAAATCAGAGGGCTCACTCATATAGCACTAAATCAGTGGTTCTTAGCTTTTTTTGGTTCATAGACTCCTTGGAGAATTTGGTGAAAGCTATGGACTCCCACAAACAAATCAATAAAATTAATTTTATTGCATTGGATTTTTTTTTTTTTGCACTCGATTCATGGACTCCCTGAAGCCCATGCATGGACCACAGATTAAGGACCCCTGCACTAAATTACGCTCACATAGATGCTTATAGTTCCTCTGTGTGAGGGGCATTGTGGGACAATCAGGACCCTCCTTCATGGGTAGATCTATGTGCACTGTCTACCTCAGTATGTGCATAGGATCCCTTCATGCTGCCACTGAATGCACAGCTGGGGGGAGGAGCTTTGCCAAAATTCACTGACAGGAAACTGAGTTATACAGCTTGACCTTCTCACATGTTCTCTCAGTGAAGAGGGGATATGAGTGAACTCTGCTAATACAGCAGCAGCACCTGTGATCTACACATTGATTCTGCACACTGAATGGCTATCATTGACCAATCAGTGGATCCTTTACTCTACTTGAAGCATATTAGAAATTGCATGGTTTTTTCCTTCTTTCTTGGCCCATTTCTGGTGGAGAATGTGATGCACCAGAGGAACTAATCTTTACTATATATTCATACTCTTCATTTGACCAATCATGGCTATAGCTGTTCTGTGCAAGCACCATTGCACCTCTATAGGAAGGACAAAGACAGAGTCCTCTTTGATTACCATGCAAAGTATCCTATGAAAGCTGGTGCATAGATACCACTTAATTGTTCAATCAATAGTGCTACTTAAGTATAAGGACATTTATAGATCTGCAGAACCACAGACTCATAAACTTACTCAGAGTACACCATCTTACAGTTCTGCTGTATTCTGGATGTCCAAAGCGATTAAGATGGTGTAAATTCTTTCGTTTGAATTAGTGCAATTGTACCAGTCTGAACCAAGAATGAGCTAGCATACAACATTGTCAGGGAAGAGAAGAAAGTCAGAGAGGGTGTAAACCTGTGTGACGTAAAGGAAAGAGTAACTGACTTGGATTCAAATTCCTGGGATGACTTCAGCAAGTTGCTGTGTCACCACACTTCACAGGGTTGTTGTGGGATAAAATGGAATAATGCCATACAGTATGTGCTGCCTTGTGGTTGTATGGGGAAGGGTGGGATCCAAATATGGTAAATAAAACAATGTAGCTGTGGAAAGTACGTGAAACAATAGGTATTTTGCAGAGCTTGGAAAAGTTACTTTTTTGAACTACAACTCCCATCAGCCCCAGCCAGCGTATGCTGGCTGGGGCTGATGGGAGTTGTAGTTCAAAAAAGTAACTTTTCCGAGCTCTGGTATTTTGTATCCCAGGCTTCCAAAATGTTGATTCTGAGTTTCAGATGTCCTTTGGAGAATGAGTGTTGCAAAGTAGATCTGATGCGTTGTTGAAGCTTTGTTTAGTCAGAAGAATTACAAATGGTTTGTAGATTAGCCTCCAGTATTTTAATGAATAACATTTTCTTCCCCCTAAGCAGACAGACACTATTTGTTCATCAGCAAGAGAAAAGGGTAAAGAGGACAACCACCATCCCTTTTTGTTTAGGCACATATATTACTGCTCCAATGAATGCTCATTAAGCAATGGAGAGTTCTCTTGATGATTTTTGACATCAGCATAGCTGTTTCTTTTTTCCCCTCTGCATTTCTTGAATTATTTTTTTAAAAATCAACTTCTCAAGTGTACAAATCAAAATTTTCATAGTAATTTAAATGCTTGTTACCAGAGCTTGGAAAAGTTACTTTTTTGAACTACAACTCCCATCAGCCCAATCCAGTGGCCATGCTGGCTGGGGCTGATGGGAGTTGTAGTCCAAAAAAGTAACTTTTCCAAGCTCTGCTTGTTACAATGTACTGACATGTAGCTTATACAATCAAAGCATATATACATACATAAATTAAGGAAAGGGGGGGAAATAACACCAAAAACAAAAAACAAAAAATATTTCAACATAATAATAATAATAGTAATAATAAATAACAACAACAATAAATCAATCAATAAAAAAGAGGTGGAAAGGAGAGTTATTGAGATTAATGTAACCTTGAAAAAGCATAACATTTAATACATGGAACGCTGTAGAGATCTAGAAATTCACTGTTGGTAGACAGATTTAACCGCAATAAGCTCCAGAGACTACCCAAAGATATCCCTCCATAACAAGGCATGAGTTGATGGCTAATAGAAATTATGCTCACCCACTGCTACATTGCTTATAAACATAAACCATTTAATATGAAAGTTGTCTTTTTTATTTGGATCCCTCCTTGCCAATCTTTGTTGTGTTAATTTTTCCATCAAAGCTACGTTCCGTACCTGAGAATACCATAAATCTATTAAATTGTAGTCAGTCTTTTTCCAATGACATAGCTGTTTCTGTAAACATGGAAATTTCCCCATACTGCATATACGTATTATGTTATCTGTATACCTTGCTTTGTCAAGGTAGACAGATTTGTTAATATAAGTGACCATCACCATATAGAATCATAGCAATACAAATTTTCTAGCATAAACTTTCAAGCTTCCTTTCAATGCCATTTAAAAACAGATTTAAAAACTTTAAACAATTTCCCTGAACAAACTGAGTTTACTTAACAATGAAACTCAGTACACATAGCTGTATCAGAGAGTCCTGTGCGATACAGGTCACACTAAGACCACAACTACATGTTATTTCTTGCCCCTGGGGGGCAGCAGACTATTACTGTTAAGGGGAGTAGATGTAAAATTGGGAAAAAACCAAACACCTTTAAAGATTTATGTTATTCATAGGGGTAATACGCACAGAATTTGTGTACTGTGCGTTCAGTACTCCTGATAAATGATCAGGAAAGTCTCAGGGGCTAGCAAAACTGCCCCACCAAAATGTATGTTGACACTAATAGGATCAACCCATGATGCAGTAGTTGTTTTCTTGATTGCTATGTAAATGCTCAGATTACTGCAAGACAAGTATGTATTGGAGGGAAATGTCACCTCACATAGAGATCCAGCCTTCAGTTTATGAACCCTCAATAAACATATTGACTACTTTCACTCTGCAATAAAAGCCAGAGTGATGTGGTAGACAGAGAACAATAAAATGACATAATTTTTAGCCCTGTGTGGTGTAGTTGTATCTCTATGTGAACTAAAACTTGGCTTTGACATCATGGCAAGAAACATACCGTTATGTCCTAAGAGATATTCCTTGACCAGCTTGACTGGTCAGGAGCCATGATAGAATGGAATGTAAATGGTACATATTGGTTTCAGAACAGTACGAGATCATCAGTAATATATAACAGTAGAATGGTGAGATCTGGAAAAGGGAACAGATTGACATTACTCTGAGAAAGATAAACACACAATGAGATGGGATGTGTCTACTTGGTTATGATTCATTTTAATAAAGTTATCTGGTTGGTTGGAAATATTTCAAGAGGGAAGAACTATTGCGAAGAACTTAGAGGATTGGTAAAACTAATGTCACATGTGTATTCAATAAGGTATAAAGGATCTGTTCAGACTGTATTTCTTTGCAGTCCCTCTTGGATACTTCCTGGATGTGTTCTGGAGGACTGACCTTGCATATGCTTGTAAAGAATAAAGGCCTACCTTGTTGCTTCAAGCCTGTGTCAGAGATTATTATTTAAGGGACCCCCCAGCAAAAGAACCCAAGGAGAAGAAGAATTCTCCAACACCAGCACTTCTGAATTTGCCACTACACTACTGTATGTAACAGAGAGGTGTCAATGCGCTTCCCATTAAGATCTGCCTGGTGCCTTCATTGGCATCTTTTCAGCACCAGGTAAAGACGTATCTTTTTCCCCAGGCATTTGAGAGGCTAAGGTGATGTTGTTTGTGTTAGTGTGCTGCTAATGCTTTCTGTGGCTGTATGGGGTGGTTGTTGTTTTATTATTTTGTTTTATGGTATGATATATTTATTTTGGTTTTTAACAATGTTGTAAGTCGCTTGGAGACCTTTGGGTAGCAAGAGACTAATAAATCAATGATGATGATGATGCCTCCTTAACAAGCCTGCCAGTGTTCATGGTGATATCTGTGGGAGAATCATTAAAGTTCATTCAAACCCAGATTGTCTATGAAACAATATAAGATTGGCCACCACAGCCATTTTCCTTCCTCCATTATTGATCTAAGTATATCCTAAAAACATTCACTCAAGAGTGAGGAGTGTTAGACTCCTCATGTCAAACAGCTAAGCCCCACCCCTTTTGAGTTTGATGGATGACATCAGCGGAAGGCCCACCCCGCCATTTCCGGCTCCCCTGATGACCTCACCAGATATCCTGTCCCCCAGAAGCCCCAGCCCTCATGCCCCACCCCAGAAACGGTAGCCATGTGACCCCCCAGGAGCACATGGCCCTCGCTGGACCAATGGGCATATTTTTACTCAAAACGGGGTCCTGGATTGGTCCCTATAGGGGCATGTGACCCCTCTATGACAACGTGGTCTCCAGCGGACCAATCTGAAGAGGTTTAAAACCCAAAGATGAAAGCAGGATGCCAGAAATGCACCCCAAAGGGGTGCATTTCCACCCCCTCTCCAGACTGCTCCCTATAGGGGCATGTGACCCCTCTACGAGCACGTGGATGCCTGGGGACCAATCTGAAGAGGTTTAAAACCCATAGGTGAAATTAGGGTGCTGCAAATGGACCCCAAAGGGGTCCATTTCCACCCCTCCTCTCCAGAACAGCCCAATAGGGATAAGTAACCCCTCTACAGCTACGTCACCCAATAGGGGGAGGTTTTAAATCCCTAACCAATCAGGAGAGGGGACGGAGAGACCTGGTACAGAAGTGCATTTTGCATGCCCAGACATGCTCTGAGGATTGAACATGGAACCAGCCTGCGAATCAGCATTGGGGCTAGTAGGTTTTTCCTATCCTCTAGCACCTTTGAAAATGCGCTCAAAAAGGCGGGTAAAGCCTAGGAGATTATCGTTCCCACCAGCGAGTATAAAAATTAGCCGTGGAAAGGAAGAACCAGCGCATTTTAGAAAAAAATGTTCTGTTTCAACAACAAACTTACCTGTGGCAGTGTTTACTGCTGGACAATATCCAGACCCTGAAACCTCATTCCAGAGAAATTCTAGTGAAACCAGGTCCGACACAGAGTGTGAATGTGGGTGTGGTCTGGAGGCTCATTTCCTGAAGGAAGAAGAACTTATGAAATTTGCAGAGGTTGTGGATGGAAGTGTACTTTTTAAGCCCATGGTGGAAATGGAGGTTGAAGAAAATGAGAGGCTGGAAGATTTAAATGAAGGCATGGAGCAAGGGTGTCCACAGGTAGGTGCTTCTGAGCTGTATTTTTATTAGTGTGTTTTTTTCCCTATTTGGTGCAACCCCAATGCTAAAGTGCCTCTCTTTTTTTTTCTATAGGAAGATGTGATGCATGATGGTGATTTGGAAAATCTACACATTGAGAGTTCGCAGGGTGTTAATATTTCCTGCATTTCATGTGTCTGTCCCAAGCCTGAACCCTGAAAGCTTGAAGCAGGAGTTTTTGTACCAATAAAAATAGTTTACTTTAGCCATCGGTGTCCATACATGTATCAACCAGCAATATGGGAGAGCATGATGAAATTCTAAAAACCACATATTACACACCTGAGGAGGCTGGGAGCTTTGGGGGAGTGAACCATCTATTTCAGGAGGCAAAAAAGCACAGTAAAACATGGCTGACATGGCTTTCAGACCAAGATGCGTACATGTTGCATAAGCCAGCCAGAATCCATTTTAAAAGAAACAAGACTATTGTGTCTGACATCGATGCCCAATGGCAGGCTGACTTAGTAGATATGCAACAATTTTCTAAGCACAACAAGAACTATAGGTACATTTTAACAGTCATAGATATTCTGTCTAAGTATGCATGGGCATTGCCTTTAAAAGACAAGACAGGCAAAGAGGTCTCTAAAGCTTTTAATGTTATATTCAGACAGAGTGGAAGAAAGCCCTGAAAGCTCCAAACGGACCGAGGCAAAGAGTTTCTAAACAGAGCCATAAACAGCTTGTTAAAACAGCATGGAGTTCACCACTTCGTCAGCAATAATGAAGTAAAAGCTGCTATTGTTGAAAGATTTAACCGAACTCTGAAATCAAAGATGTGGAGGTATTTTACAGCTAACAATACCTATAGTTATATCGATATCCTGCCACAACTCTTAAAAAGTTATAATCATAGTTTTCATAGAACTATCAGAGCAAGGCCTATTGATATTAACCATTCTAATGCCCTGTCAGTATGGAAAACCATTTATGGAGACTGTATTTACAGAAAAGAGGTATCACCGCTGTTCAGGAAAGGAGACCACGTGAGGATTTCTAAAAGCAAGGGGGTATTTGTCAAGGGGTATGAACAAAATTTCACCACAGAGCTGTTTATAGTGAATCAGGTCATCAGAAGAGGAAGGAAACCTGTCTTCCTGTTAAAAGATTATGCAGGGGAGCCTGTGATTGGTTCTTTCTATTCTGAAGAGTTGCAGAAGGTTAATAACAAACAGGACAAGCTGTACAGAATTGAATCAATTCTATCAACAAAAGGCAGGGGTAGGAAAAAGTATCATTTAGTGAAATGGTTAGGCTGGCCCAGTAAGCTCAACAGTTGGGTACTTGCTTCTGATCTTTGTGAACCTGCACAGAAGAATGGGGGATAGTGGTTTTTACATTACTCTGCCTAGCAATGCCTGTGTAACTGTTTTTCCGCAGAACACTAGCTCAGCTTTTACTATTCACCTAGCAAGGCCCCTGGATCTGCCAGGGGCATGGGAAGTAGGCCTGGTTGAGATACAGTACCCACACAGCTGGAACAATCTAACATCTGATTCCCAATTTGAAATTGGTAATGTAGAAAAAACATGGTCCTACCGTCTGCAACGTGGTTATTACTCAAGCATCCCTGAGCTGCTGGAAAACATGAACAGTCTTATACTAGACCACAGCAGTGAGCACCCCGATATGGTCCTACATTATGACCAAGTGACTAGAATGGTTAGACTTAAATCAGATGATGGTTGCACGTTTAAAAGCTGCGAAGAACTAGCCCACATATTAGGGTTGTTTCCCAACATCCATGTACATCAGCTGCCTTTTACAGCAGACATTACAGGAGGCTTCAACACTTTATACATTTACACCAACATCATAGAGCACCAGATAGTTGGGGACTTCTATGTACCCGTATTGTGCTCTGTACCGGTGCGTGGTCAGAATAACGATTGTGTCAACATTGTTTATGACAAACCACACTATATTCCTGTGAGTAAGCATCATATTGACACCATTAATGTTGAAATAAAGACAGATCAGAACAAAAACGTACCATTTCGTTTTGGAAAGGTGATTGTGAAGGTACACTTCCGCCCACGCAGAGGTTTGCCATTTTAAAAATGGTGATACTGAAAACCTATGGTGACCCAACCCTTTACCGGGATTATTACAGGGCCCAGGCTGGAAATGCTCTTCCGGGGTACCATGGTACGCCTGTTATGTATGGGGCAGGAATCGGAGGGATATTCAGGAGCCTTTTTCGAAAAGCCGTTCCACTTTTGAGAAGAGGCCTAGAGATTATTAAGCCACATGCTAAAACAGCTGCTCGGAATATTGCTAAAGATGTGGTAGGGCAGGTTACTCAGGCAGTTTTGAATAGAGTTAATCCACAACCCCAACAAGAGGGCTCAGGGCTGATGTATATTAAAAGGAGAAAGGCCTTGAAAAGAAAAGCATCACAGGTACAATTAACAGGCCCTCCCCGACCTTTTAAAAGAGCACAGCAGATGAGGAAAAAGCCTCAGAAGCAGAAAGCTTCAAGAAAGAAGAGGCATACAGTACCAGCCCAAAAAAGAGATATATTTTAATCAGTATGGCTTTCATCCATTGCAGTTCTGAGGAATGCACTAAATCTGAATTAGATCTATTCCAGATTGGGCCTACCCAGACCAGTATTGAGAGAACCCTGTTTATCGAAGTCCCTCCCTTGGCAGCGCTAACGGAAACTGCACCACTAGAATTCTACATTGCTGGAAATGGCGAAGATTATATGGATTTAAACAATACATTGCTATATGTGTGCTGCAAAATTGTGAACCATGATGGAACAAACCTGGCCAGAGATGCTAATGTGGGTTTAGTGAATTATCCGCTGGCCTCCATCTTTAGTCAACTGGATGTGACCCTAGGAGACCGACTCATCAGCCAGAGCAATAACTACTACCCTTATAGAGCCTTCCTAGAATCTGTGCTGAACTACAGTGATGATACGCTAGCCACACAATTCTCTGCAGGGTAATTTTACAAAGACACACCAGGAGAACACGAATCAGCAACCCTGGATGGGAATAATTTAGGATTTGTTAGAAGGGCTGCACTGACAACTGAAAGCCGGAAAATAGACCTCCTAGGTCATCTCCATGCTGATCTGTTTTTTCAAGAAAAATTGCTTTTAAATGGTGTGGATGTGAAAATTAAACTGACACGCAACAAAGACGCTTTCTGCTTGATGACAAATGATGCAAACAGCCGCCACAAATTGCAAATTTTATCAGCATCACTATTTGTAAAGAAGGTGAGAGTGGCACCAGGTGTCCGGTTAGGACATGCAGAGGCATTGTTGACATCCAATGCCAAATACTCAGTGGAACATGTCAGCATGAAAGTGTTTAACATCCCTGGAGGAAGCCATGTCAGCAATCAGGAGAATCTGTTTTTGGGCCAGCTACCCAAGCAAGTAGTTATAGGGTTGGTGGATAATGATTCCTTCAGTGGAATTTACAATAAAAACCCTTTTAACTTTAAGCATTATGACATCAGTTTTGTATCTCTGTACGTCGATGGTTTCGAAATTCCCACAAAGCCTCATCAGCCAGAATTTGAAATCGGAAACTGTGTTCGAGAATACATGAGCCTGGTACAGACCGCAGGCAAACATATTTAACCGCGAGGAGTTTGCGAGAGGCTACACTCTTTTTGCTTTCGACCTGTCTCCAGACCAAGAATGCGGGGATCACTATTCTTTGATCAAAACAGGGAATCTGAGAGCAGAAGTTTGATTTGCTAGGGCTCTCCCGGCTACAGTCAACATGGTAGTGTATGGAGTTTTTGACAGCGTGATAGAGATAAATCACAGAAGAAATGTATTGTATGACTATATGTAAACATGGACAGCGTGCAGTTAACACGCATCCTCTCTTCAAACCCCTACACACGAAAACCTTTCTACGGTGTGTTTCCCTGTGACAGACTCCCCAAAGAGAGATTACTACAAAGACCTGTGGGCTAGTAGTCAATACCCATCCAAACAACATGCCTGGAGAACACTGGCTAGCCATCTACCTGACAGAAGATAAGAGTGGTGAATTTTTTGATTCCTATGGACATCCTCCAGACCACCCGCTGATTCCCAAGACCATTATAAAATTTCTAAGGAAAAATACCACTAGGATTGCTTTTCAACCCCGACAATTACAAGCCCCAGATTCTGTCACCTGTGGCTACCACTGCGTATTTTTTCTACAACAGCGTTGTAAGGGTTTAACATTTAAACAGGTTCAAGAACTGTATTCTTATGATTTAGAGAGAAATGATCAGATAGTGGAACAGATTGTAAACAAGAGAAATATGCCCAGACCTTCCTCAGCTGTGTTTCAACCATTCCAAAGCTGTATATCCTTCAATGATTTTCATAGCCGTGTTTCCCAATAAAGCACCCCTAAGGGTTTAAATAATTTATACTGTTGTGGTGGTTTTTATATCTGTAAAACAATCAGACACAGTCAGCATATAAGGTTAAGTACACTTTTGAAAGTTTTATTTCTTTATAAAACATTCAGCAGAGATACTATAGGTCAAGCCATGCAACAACATGTTTTTTAGAAGATATAGAGGGGCTGTTTAACTTGTCTAAAGATTCCCTGTTGGTAGCATTGCCCACAACAGATGTAGGAATGTTTAGTTCAGCTAGGGCTGTCATAAAAACATCCCAACCTATGGGGGGGTGTTTTACAGAGAGGGCGCAGGACTGCGTGATTCCTTTAATCAGGTCCAATATATTGGATCCATCTATAGCTTTGCCCTTATACACAAAGACACCGTTGTCATTCCACGTGGAAACACTCTTGTTCTGTACCATTTTGTTTAACAACACCCTAGCATGATTCTTACATCTAGCAGGCAAACTGTCCAGTATTTCTTGAATGATTGCATCAGAATTTACAGGGGTTTCTGCAGAGGCCTGCTGGGGCTGTGGTAGAAACAGGTTTAGTTTTTCTTTCTCTGCCTCCCTCTGTCTTACATGAATTAGATATCTCTGAAGCAGAGCATCATAACGCTTGGCTTTTTCATATTGTGTTAAATCCGTCCTGTGCAGAATTCCCTTCATTTCAGTATCAAGTGAATAGATTGTGGCTTTTCTGATGTCTTCCTCCTTAGGAGGGGTTCCCTTCAATTGTTCTAATTGATGGCTGGGAACCAGGTACATCTTTTCAACATACTCCATCACTGTTTAGTTAACAGTCCACTTATTAGAGGGATGGCAAAACTTAGTAGTGGTGTGAGAAAACCCCCAGACTGTTTCACTAATTGTTTCTTCCTTCTTATTGAGACTCTTTTGTTGCTGAGGCTTTTGATAAGGCTGCATTTTTTCTTAATATATGCACCTGGCGGGGAGACAGAGGAATATTGCCTTTTAAAGTGTTGAGGGCTATCTCTGAGATTGCAGCAACGAGATCATCTGATGCTGCACATAAAATGGCTTTCCTCTGATGTGGAGGAGCGTTAATAAGAAGATTTAAGAGAGGGAGGTTTCTTTTTATGCGGCTGGACATGTTGACCAACTGGCTAACCAGACTCAAAGAACATAGAGCGATTAAGCTACCGCCTTTTGTAACCACTAGTGGCCTTTTTCATAGTGTATACCACAGGCCAGTCTGGAGGGAAAAGCCCTGATCTTAATCTGTAAGATTCAGGTGTGGAGGCATTTAAATCAACAACCAGGTAACCATAAGGTTTTTGTGTTGCATCTGTAAAAGCTTCCATGAAGAACTGTGCATTTCTAGGATACATCTGCCATGCTAAAGTTGCAATCTGTAATTTATCTCTGGGGTTCTTAAACAACACCATATATTTAGCGTTTAGGCTGATGGTGCGGTTGCTTTTTCCCTTGCAGAAAATATTCTGCGTAATGAAAAAAAATACTCAGATTTCTATGATGTACGTACTGTGTAAAAGCTTTTTCCACTTCTTGATCCTGTGACGTACAATTCATTAAATCATCAATAATAACATAATTTGTTTTATTAGGAGGCAGCAAATTGTCATCATCAAATTTCTCTGGCAAGCCCTTCACAAAATTAATAAAAGGGTATTTACATAGTAATTCCTGGTACAATGGTTGCCAGACATTGTAAAACCATACAACATTATCAGGCATAGCTGCAAGTACGCTGTGAGCATTGTCCATCATGTTTTTTATAAAAAAACTTTTACTGCAGTTACTAGGACCTGCTAGAATGGCTGAGAAGGGGTGGTGCCACCGTGTATCCATTTTAAAACCCGTAAGGAATGGTTTTAAACCCTTTGGTAATCACTCTTTTGTCATAGACAACTTTCTGGGTTTTCTTGAGAGTTTTTGTTTCAAGAGTCCAGCACCTTTTGTTTCGAACAATACCCTGTTGCTGCACTACTATCTCACGCTGCGGCAACTCTTTACTGTCTGAGACATGGGCAAAAACTAAGTCCTTCAGACTATTGAAATTAATTTTTGTACAGTTATCAGCCATCAAGGTTATTCCTTTGACCTTCAGGCATGCAGTCCCTCCTGACAATTTGTAACCATACATTTTAGGGCCTGCTGACACATACTCTGTGATATATTGACCTGCAGGGATTTCACTTGTGAGTTCCCCTAAAAAATCACCTAGAGGTGGAACCCATTGTCCCTTCTGACTCACAAATATAACAGAGTCTGTGTCATGATACAGACAACGCTCCTGCAACTTGTCAAGCAGGCTGTAGAGCTCCATGCGAGCATAGGCAGTTGTAAAACATGCTATGAACACATTCTTCCCACCTGAGACAGTCATACGATCTTTTGAATGTTTCCAAGTCACACAGACAGCAGCAGCATCAATAAATTCACACATCAAAACCTCATAAGCATCAGAAAACAGTATGTTAAACAAGTCATCAGGATCTCTCAACACCTGGGTGTTAGCCAGATTGGGTTTCTGAGCAAATTTCCCCCACAGAGAATTTATAAACAGTTTGGCAATATTACGCTTTGCTTTGTTTTCAGAGATCAGTTCATGGCGCAAGAACACCCCCTCTTTTTTGAGAAAGTCATCTACATATTTCTGTTTATCGTCTCCACTGACACACCATTCAGGGTACCCTGATGCCTCCTGTTTCTGACATAGGTGCGTGTCTATATATTCTGAAAACAGCTGCGTGGATGTCCTTTCAAAATGCCACACTTCATAGATTTCTGCCACCCTGTATCCCTTCTCTATAGCAATGTCCAGCTCCACTGTACACCACGTTCCTATCAGTGCCCTCTTCTCATCAGAATGGTTGCATGTTTCCAAGTGTGCTTTTGCACAGGCTGCACAAAGAGGAAACATGAGTTTTCCATTCATCTTGACTGGTAGAACAGGAAAGAAAAGACCCCTTGGAGGGTACACTTTTACCTTAGCAATCCCAAAATAATTAGAGGGGGTTCAAAATTCTCATATATTACCTCTGGATGTGCTAAGGGAAATTTTTTATGTTTAAGCACAAACGGATACAAACTGCAGACGTCATAATAATATATCTGTTCTTCAGCATTTGGTTTATAATAAAGACTGATAGCATTAGTGCGTCCACCATAGAGAGCATCTCGAGGTTCTAGAGGCTCATGAAACCCCGCTGAAGTCAGAAAGTTTTTAAGCTCCTCATCTGATTTCAACATTTGCTTCCATTCATGCTCCCATATGCTCCTGACCTCATACCCCAACCCTCTAAGTTCAGCAGTTTTTTTCTCTGTAGAGTTGTAAAGAGACTCGTAAGATTTACCCATCAAAGGATTCCTATTTTCTGGAAGATAACATAGGACACAGCCGTGCCAAAAACATCCATTAAATTCAAAAGCTGTTTTCTTATTGTCTATGACTGCATAGCCATCAAGAAAATAATCACCAGCTTTGAATTCACCACCCTTTAGGGCATGCTGAATCTGAATATTTTCTTTATGTTCTAAGTATGATAGCCATTGTACTGAAGAGGTAGAGAATCTGTTACACTGCCTGTGATAGTTGTCTGGTTGGGGTAGGGCTATGGTGTCCTCCTTCAGAAACTTAAACCTGTACATTGCTAGACTCACACTAGCCAGAGTGAGGTATTGGAATGGATCTATAGCACGCCATTCAGTGCCAGACTTTGCAGCTTTCTGAGCCTTGGTCATTTCTATGATTTCATGTCTGTACTTGGTACAGCCCTGCACAAATATTGCTACATCTTGTTTGCAATAAAATGCCAACTCTTTCTGCATGTCAAAAATGTTTGATTTGTTCTTCTCATACCAATTTAAAAAATTCTCCCTTTCCTCGGGCATCATCTGATGTACACCATAGTCCTCAACTCTGGGCAATGGTCCCACATAATTCCAGTTCTCTGGAGTATTAAAGTAATGGGGAAAATAGCCCTTACAACCCTCAAAACCCAAAGCAGATGGAAACTTAGAGAGAGCCATGGGTAAATGACTAAGGAAATCAATGAATTTGATACCTAGCCTGTTTACTGTCACACAGAGCAGTTTCCCCCCTTGAGCAACAATATCTACATCCAATTTTTCCTTGATCAGCTGACTAATTATAAAATAACAGTCGTAATCTTTAGAGTTGTGAGCTATAAATGTGCAGTTGCTGAACTGACTATTCTTAGTGAAGGTGTTTATAAACTCAGCAAGGCATGACTCACACTTAAACTCCCAAGATTTGCCTGCAGGGAGCTACTCATTCTATTTCTGGTTTGTCTTCTTCTTCTGTTTCTTCCCCCCTTTCTTTTTGCAATCCTTGCACCTATCCTTAAAACATTCCACAGTTTCCCCTGCAAACGCTTGTGCAAAAAAATAATTTGGAATGTGAACACCTGTTGACTGGTGACACTCAAAATCATAAAACACGTATTTTACAGACACTTTAGGTTGCTTAATAGGTGCCATGTAACACTGATGATTCTTGTCCATTGTGATAAACCCCCAACAAACAGTACATTGTCTTCCTTTACATTTTTGGACATCATGCCCTGGATTCTGGAGAGAGGAACAGTTTACACAATAGATTCTGTGCTTACATTTTACACCTTTCTTAGAGGCCAGTTGTCTGTGTCTAAATAAGCAGGATGCAGATGTGCAAACCATCTTACAATTATTGCATCTCTGCAGTGTACCAACATTACTAGCACACTCTGTACTCAGACAAAGCCTGCAGCGATACATACAATTATGCATGTGAGTGTATAACGTATTGCAATACTCACAATAGTTTTTAGATCCAAAAACAGCTTTTACATTGTGTACTCCATAATAATGCTCATCATGGAGAAGCATAGTATAGGTTTTGGGGTACTTTGGTCCTACTGTGTGAAGCAGACTCCATCCCTTTTTTTTATTGAAGTGGCCTACTTGGATGTTGACCTTTAAAAGGTCTTCAAAAAAGGAAACATCATTAAGGGCAACCTCGGTTGTTCAGGCTCTGGTAACTTCTAGACTGGATTACTGTAACGCGCTCTACGTAGGGCTGCCCTTGAAGACTGTTCGGAAACTTCAGCTAGTGCAAAATGCGGCAGCCAGGCTGTTGACGAGGACCAATCAGTCTGCGCATATAACACCTGTCCTGGCTCGCTTGCACTGGCTACCTATTTGTTTCCGAGCTAGATTCAAGGTGCTGGTGTTGCCCTATAAAGCCTTACACGGTGTGGGACCACAATACCTTGTGGAACGCCTCTCCCGCTATGAACCTACCCGTTCACTTCGTTCAGTATCTAAGGCCCTCCTCCGGGTACCAACTCACCAGGATGCCCGGAGGACTGTTACTAGATCTAGGGCCTTTTCTGTGGTGGCCCCCGAATTATGGAACAGTTTACCAGAGGAAATACGCCTGGCGCCTACGGTTCTTTCTTTTAGGCGCCAGGTTAAGACCTGGCTATACTCCCAGGCATTTTAATGTTTAATGCTTTATGTTTAATGTTTTTAGTTTAATGTGTTCCTTTGTTACTGATTTTATTCTATATTGTATTTTAATCTCGTTTTGTACACCGCCCAGAGAGCTATTAGCTATGGGCGGTCTAGAAATGAAAATAAATAAATAAATAAATAAAATAAACTTTCTTTTGATCACTCCACCCTAGTTCCTTATGCAACTCCCCGGCTGCTGTCAACAACTCGGTATCTGTACGGGTCTTCTCAGCCATAACAGCTAAGAGCCCCCCAGCAAAACAGAGATTGTTACCCATGGAGTTTAAATCTACCAGATATTGTCTTTTTTTACTGATGATTGCGCTGTTGGGTATAGAACCTATTGCCCTATGGCCTCCACCATTTGGTGGCCTCACAATTGTAACAACCAAACGCAGAGAGACATCTGCAAGTATTTGTGCATTGCTCTGCAAGAGGTTGCTCATATGCGTTAGAAAGTCCTCAGCATTCAGGGCATCCCTATTCCTTCTGACTGAAAATAGTGGATCTGATAGACCACCACCCTCTAACCTTATTTGAACATAATCCTCAGGAGCGATTCTACTATTAATATCTTGTAGAACCATCTGGATGGCATTGTATAATTCAGATACAGCGTGGGCATATGATCTGATACGGTCTAGATTAATAAATCGGAATACCTCAGTAATGCGCAAAGACTGGAAGCCTTCAAACTGTCTCTGGTATGTGGTAACACGCTCTACACATACCAGCCCTTCATGATCATTGGGTGCACATTCACCTTCACTAACTGTGGGTGGTGTAGATGAATGCGCGGCAGTCCCTATAGGCTCCACATCCTGAGATGGTGTAGACGTATGTGAGCCTGAAGACCCAGCATCCTGTGGTGGTTGGAAATGTTTTAGAACAGCTGTGCCTAGAAGTGGAGTATTTTTACAGCCTTTTTTACCTGAACGCTTTCGGCTTTTAGAGGCTGAGAGTGTTTTTTAGCCATGCAAAGTATTTTTTTAATCCTCCTTCTCCAGTACATCTGGGACAGGGTTGGTTTGCTTTTCTTGAACCTTTTTTGGGGTTTACCACCACCCCTTTGTACATGCTTAGCAATACTATTAGCACTGCTGTGATACTGTTGGTGTTTTTTAATCTCTTTAAGAAGAGTTGTCAGGGCTGATGAATCAATACATCCCCCACTACAAATCTGCTTTACAGATGCTTGATACTGGTTGGCATTCATCATCATCATGTTAGCTTTTTTAACCATATTCTTAGCTTTTTTAACCATATTCTCGATAGCTTCATATGTATTCGATATCAGTCTATACTGCTCAGCACAATTATGTAAATCTTGCTCCTCGGGCCCCTGTGTGGGAATCCAAAACTTGAGGGATCCTTGTGATGACTGTAGAGGGTTGTCACACCTTCTCTGTTTAGGTTCTGGATCAGGAACAGCCTGGATCTCTGTGTCTCCACACTTTTTATCTGTATTGCCACATACAGATTCTAAAATACAAAAGAATGGTGTCATGCGTAGCTATGGTTATGTTTACACACACACACACACACACACACACACACACACACACACACACACACACTTCTTACCCGGTCCTGTGCCTTGTGCCCTTGTAACTTCTGCTGTTGGGGATGGTTTGTTGCTGTTGTACACTGTGAGGAATAACAGACATATTAGCTCTTTTGTTGGTTTCCTTATTGAACTTAAAATGACCACTACAACTTGAAATATCTTATTTACCTATATCATCTGAGGTCTGTGGTCCCTCTATATGGTGCGTTTTCTTTGTTTTTTTTAAGGGACGGTCCTGCCACCTCAAATTCCTGAACCCTGTTACCTATAGCCAGAAAACATATCCGCGTTACATGCATGAGAATTTTACTGAAATTAGAAATTGTTTCTTTTCATAGTCCCTTTATCATACCATTAATGTCACCATTATTTGAGATCCTGGATGGTGTGGTGCTTATCTTTCTCTTCAGTTTAGAAACATGTCGAAAGCTTGGACCTGGAGATTCTGAAGATAAGGAATACATGTTGAGGCCTGCCCCTTGGAACCAGTATAGAGCATAACAAGGGTTTAGCAGCACATTCAGAAAAGATGGAGAGTCATACATTCATCATGGTTCAAAGCTCCTTGAATTTTGTTTGTGGGAGAGCAGTACCTAAGATACAGCAATTCAAACCGGTTCTAGTTTTTGAAAATATTGCCCGCCCAATTCAAGATGAGCTTGAAGAAAAAATAGCCCCGTATTTGAACTCTCTTGATATTAAATCTATAGAGGCAGCATGCAATACTTATGGTCGAGTGGTAGAATCAGTATTTGCTGATGGAAAATCAAATTGGGGGCATCTTTTAACAACCCTGTTGTTTGGTGGTATTATTGCTAAAAAATTACAGTTGTGTGGAGTTCCTCTGACACAAAGCAATGAGGATCAGCTTACACATTGTACAAAATCAGAATGGATCTTGGAAAATGGAGGTTGGGTGAGTATGACAAAAATATATTGTTCTTAAGTTTGAGAAATTAGCTGACTTCAGCCATAACAATAAATACTCTTTATCTTTATTGCAGGAATACAGTTTTGTTAAGCATTTTGAGAGACCTTTCCACAATGTGAAGATCAGAATCATGGACTTATTCAAGACTTATTACTCGATGCTTTGGTTAATATACCCAGTTTAATTTTCTAGCTGAGAAATAAATGTACAAGCCCCATAACATTCAGAAGGTCTCCTATAATGTATGCACCAATCTTTAGACCACATGCCTTTGAGGATTTCTTTATATAAATATGCATTAATTACCTTCAAACAGATTGGATAAATTTTGCTGCATTGTCTTTGATGCTTTCCCACCCTGAAGAACAGAATCTGTGGGGGGAAAGGGGGAATTCTTCACACGGGACCAGAAATAAACTATATGCTGCAAACTTGACGAGAAAAAAAAAAGAGCTTACTTGCAGATATTCTCTTTATGACGCTGGGGGCTTTTTTCTATACTATATTTAAAAAAGAAAAGTAATTTTAAACCATGTTATTGCAGCAGAGCGCTAACAGCTGCACGGCCTCAAACTTTTTAAAATCGTGCTAGGAAAATGTACATACTTGCAAATAATTGCTGTGGACTTTTCTATACAACGTTTAAACTATGTATCATATTTATGAAATAAAACTATGTATCATATTAATGAAATAAACAATTGTCTTCTAGAAGCTTAAGAATGTTTGCTGAGAGAAATAGACTCTGTGGGGAAAAAAGATTTTTTAAAAGGGCTAGAAACAGCCACACGGCCTCAAACTTATTAAATCGTTCTAGGAAAATGTACATAGCTGCAAATAATTGCTGTGGACTTTTCTATACAACGTTTAAACTATGTATCATATTTATGAAATAAAACTATGTATCATATTAATGAAATAAACAATTGTCTTCTAGAAGCTTAAGAATGTTTGCTGAGAGAAATAGACTCTGTGGGGAAAAAAGATTTTTTAAAAGGGCTAGAAACAGCCACACGGCCTCAAACTTATTAAATCGTGCTAGGAAAATGTACATACTTGCAAATAATTGCTGTGGACTTTTCTATACAACGTTTAAACTATGCATCGCATTAATGAAATAAACAATTACCTTCTAGAAGATTAGAGAGTGTTTGCAGAGAGAAACAGCCTCTGTGGGGGGGAAAGAATTTTAAAAAGGGCTAGAAACAGCCACGTGGCCTCAAACGTATTAAATCATGCTAGAAAAACAGTAGAGGGTACTCACCAATGCCAGGTAAAAGAGAAAGATCCTGAGTTGTGTAGGCTCTTTTATATCACCACACCTAATGTATGCAGCCCAAGGCTTTGTGATTGGTTTACACTACACCCTGGAGAACTGCTATTTTTTTTTACCTATAGAGAGCGTTCTGTATTGGCCACGTCCAATACCAGGTGATCTCATCTAGAATCATATGACCATACCATGTGGTCACAGCCATTTTTTCTCCTGGTCCATGTGGTCACAGCCATTTTTTCTCCAGGTCCATGTGGTCACAACCATTTTTCCCTGGACCTTACACTGTATGGTTGGCTAGTTTCTAGGGTGCCTTGCAAAACCATGTGTTTTACAAAAATAACCATGGATAACTGCATCCTGAAAAACACTGCTAAACTGGGTATCTTTGATCTGTGATTCGTTCCAAAATATTACAGATATGTTGCAAAGTGGCACTTTTTTGTTGTTGGGGGTCTGCTATAGCTGTAGCTCTCTAGTAACCCTGAATTTAACACAGTTCATTCAGATTATACAGTATAAAAACCCCACATCTTACAGACATGCTGCATGTGGGGGCAACTTCTTTAGCTCTCAGGTAACCCTATATTTTAGTTTTCAAAGATTTACCTAAAGGGATATAAAAAAACAGATCCTGTACATTTATTCTGTTTAAACTGTAATTTCCCCTGATTGAATTAAGACCTGGAAGAAGCTACCCATATAGGATTAAATCCTAGGAAGCTGTTCATGGTCAGCATCCAATATATTTTATTTACTTTTGGCATTAAAGCAGGATTGGTGAGAATGATTAGCTCCCCCCGTAAGCCCTGTCCTAATTTAATCATTCAGGTGTTCCATTGGAGGAGTCATGTATTTACATCTTTATTTTTAAAAAAGAAAGAAAAAGACACTATGTTTCCAAATAGAGCATTTTATTCAGAAGATTCATTGAGAGATGTAAGAAAAGTTTTGTAACTTCTGTTCTTAATAACATTTAAAATGTGGCTTAGATATGACTGGTCGGTGTCTCTCAGTATCTTTTCAACAACTTTGACAGACTTCTGGGATCGGCCTACCTTGGTAACAAGATTTAATACTTCATCAACAGTTTCATGTGTTAGAACAAGAAAATTCAGACTGTAAGCTGTTAAGATAACAACATGAAGCACACTTTTAAAACAGATCTTTCCACAAATAATTTTCAACATTCTAGAAAGGACAGGTTTTGTCCAGTTCAGACATTCATGTGATTTCTGACCTGGGGCTTGAATTAGGCAATCCTCACAAGCTTCATACATATTTTGCATTAAACAGTGCTTCAAAATGGCATACACAGCTGCTCTGACAATGCATTTCATTGCTGCCTTCTGTTTTCTTGGTAAAATATTGTCTGATTCATGGGTTTGAATGCCTAGAATGCTTCTAAGGATGATATGCCTGGGATGATTTCTTGTCAGGTCTGCAGAGTCCTAAAAAGAAAAAAAGTTAGGAAAAAATCAAACACATATCTTTGTTTGTTTTTATAATACACCATACAAATAATCACTCTACAAACCTGCATGTTTCCTATTGATACCGTCTTCCACAGGGCTGTTGGACATGGCAGGGAGCTAGCTTCAGCAGAGTTTTCAGTTACTGAAGATCCCTAGAAAAGTAAGGACATGTTTTCACATTTTTTGCCCCTCCTATAGTTTGCAGTTCTCCATGCATGTAGTTTACACTTAAATCTTACCGGCATTACAGCGTTATCTGTTGCAATGGCCTCCAGCATGCTGTTCCACGTTTGGCTGTTCTCTTCCTCTTTTAGCAGTTTAGTTGGTGAAAAACGTTCATCTTCATTAGAACTTGTGCTAATAAAATGCTTTCGAGGGTTAGGTCTCCCTACAGGTGGTGGTATAGTTAATTCCGTAAGACTCAAAGGGGTGCTGGCTGGTTCCATGTTCAATCCTCAGAGCGTGTCTGGGCTTGCAAAATGCACTTCTGTACCAGGTCTCTCCGTCCCCTCTCCTGATTGGTTAGGGATTCAAAACCTCCCCCATTGGGTGACGTAGCTGTAGAGGGGTTACTTATCCCTGTTGGGCTGTTCTGGAGAGGAGGGTGTGGAAATGGACCCCTTTGGGGTCCATTTGCAGCACCCTAATTTCACCTATGAGTTTTAAACCTCTTCAGATTGGTCCCCAGGCATCCACGTGCTCATAGAAGGGTCACATGCCCCTATAGGGAGCAGTCTGGAGATGGGGGCAGAAATGCACCCCTTTGGGGTGCATTTCCGGCACCCTGCTTTCACCTTTGGGTTTTAAACCTCTTCAGATTGGTCCCCTGGAGACCACGTGCTCATAGAGGGGTCACATGCCCCTATAGGGACCAATCCAGGACCCCGTTTTGAGTAAAAATACACCCATTGGTCCAACGAGGGCCATGTGCTCCTGGGGGATCACACGGCTACCGTTTCTGGGGTGGGGCATGAGGGCTGGGGCTTCTGGGGGACAGGATATCCAGTGAGGTCATCAGGGGAGCTGGAAATGGTGGGGTGGGCCTTCCGGGGTGGGCCTTCCGGGGTGGGCCTTCCGGGGTGGGCCTTCCGCTGATGTCATCCATCAAACTCAAAAGGGGTGGGGCTTAGCTGTTTGACATGAGGTGGTCTAGTATTACTACTAGTGTTTGATGCAAACATTTCTAAGGCCAAGTGCTCTAAAATGTATTTATGTTAAAATAGAATCCTTCCACTTATCCATTCTGTGTCTGTCTGGAGTCCCATATGTTAAATGCCAAAAATGTTTGCTCTGTTTTTTAGCAGTAGGTATGTTTGTAAAAATAAATAAATAAGTGCACTTGATGTACAGTGAGACTGGCATTGGAACTGGCAGGTTCACCTTCTTTGCCAAACATTTTTCAGTGTTGATTGGAGGAAATTGCTGGTACTGTAGCGGAGCAGGAACTTGAGCAGTAGCTCTGAGACTTTTTTTCAGAGCAAGAGAGATAAAGTCATCATTTTTGAACTACAACTCCCATCAGCCCCAGCCAGCATGGCCACTGGATTTGGGTTGATGGGAGTTGTAGTTCAAAAACTTAA
The DNA here is from genome assembly GCF_030035675.1 of Rhineura floridana. Lineage (NCBI taxonomy): Eukaryota > Metazoa > Chordata > Lepidosauria > Squamata > Rhineuridae > Rhineura > Rhineura floridana. The sequence goes on from NC_084483.1 coordinate 58,931,550, forward strand.
CTTTTCCAAGCTCTGACTCTATGGTAATTGTGGTGTCTCCTTGCTCTGGCAAGTGAACAAGGTGAAAATGAGGCTTTCAAGTTTTGGTCGTGGTGGTGACAGATCAGCATGAAGGAAGCCAGAGAATGAGGAAAATAATCTAGCAGAGGCTAAAGACTTCTTTCCTTTGATGGAGTTCCTACTTCATTCTATCAGTATAAATGGTAACATCCTTTCGCAAAATTGTATGCATGTCTAATTAAAAGTTAAAGGTTGGTTTTGGCTGGCTGAAGATATGTGCAAGATGTCTGCATTTCTAATTAACACCTTTTTGCAAGATGTCTGCATTTCTAATTAAAAGCTAAAGGTTGCATTTCAGCTAGCTGATGATATTTTCTTGAAGGTGATTTATAAATAGAATCTATGTAATTAGAGGTGAGCACCACCAGTGAAGCTTACTCCTAGGTAACTATGCATAGAATTGCACAGTTTGATGCATTACATGTCAGGTTAGGGATGCAAAGCCCAGGTCTCCCCAACTATATGCCAACATTCCACTGTACCATCCTTTGCCAGATCATTATTTTATGATTGTCCACTGAACCTAATAAACTGGATCGATATTACTCTACGTACTGCTGCTCTTTGGTGTGCATGTGTGCATTAAAACAGATGCTTACATTTTTGGACTCTCCTTGTGGATGTGGATGTGGGGACTATCATGATAAGCTCCTGCACTTCAAAATTTGACACTACGGCAGAAGAAATTGCCATATCTCAAACAGAGGCTCCCTATTTGTTCAGTGGTGTGGTGATATTGCTTTAATAAGTACGGATAGATTTGGAATCATTACCAGCTTAAAAAGCCCCACACATTTCATTCTGAATTTGCACATTCTTGTACCAATCACTATGCTTTGATCTGTTTTCACATTACCTGCTGTCTCCCTGCACCAGTGGGTAAAGAGGGGGCAGGGATGTCTTCACCTGATATGAATTGTCTGGTTAGTTTCCCTGCCCATCCCCCAACCCTCCAACTTCAGCTTTCGTCCCTCTCCCTAGAAATCATCTTCATGCAACTGTCACTTTGCTTTCAAGTAAGTGTGAAAGCATAAGACTGCAGCCTAACAGTGCAACCCTGTGGATCGCTACTCAGAAGTAAGTCTCACTGAGTTCAGTGGGATTTACTCTCCAGTAAGGGGGATAGAATTACAGCTTACAGTGGCAATCCTAACCCCACTTACCTGTCTGGGGGTAAGCCCAAATGAATTCAATATGACTTATGTCTGAGTAGACATGGTTCAGATCGCACTGCTAATCATCTCAAGTGCTAGAAAACTCACTGTTGCCTATAGTGCATTTGGTGACCTAAACCCATTCACATCTCCTTTCTCTTGCAAATCTTCTTTTGCCAAAACCTCTCCCCATTTTATTTTAGGGGGAGGGGCTTTGCTAAGTGCAACTATGCCATGCTAGTAACAGCTGGAAAGCCAGCTCAAGCCCAGAGTGGCTCCTAGTGGGGCAGTGCCACTTGCACACAAGGCAACCTGACTGGCTCCCTCCCCCTCACTTCAGCAGGAGGGTAGAAATATGAAAGAGGATACTCCCCCAAGATACACCTCACATTGTATGCGCTGACATCAGACATGTAGGGTCATCCTGCACAGGAAAAAGTAGGCTTCTCAAATGTACACACCTGGAATTCACTGCTCTTTGAATAATGTTACAGTTCTCAAGTCCAATCAAAGCTAGCTTGTGGGGAAAACACATTAAACTGCACTATTTCACAAGAAACTACAGGATCCCTTTGGATTGTGGCTAACGTCACGTATACATGAATTCAAACACCAGCAGTAGGAGTACACTGGAGCCAGAATAAATGGTAATGTGTAGACAGCTGAACAGGTGGGGCAGTGCCCTGAGCTGGGACAGGGCAGCAAGGCTAGCTAGGGGCAAAGGAAGTGCTTTGGGTAAGAAGAGCAACTATATAAAATCTCAGTATAGAGGTCCACTAGACAGGCTTGCTTTGCACACCACAGATCTTTATTCTAGCAAGGATTCTGGCTCCTGGCTTCACTGGTGAATGCAAGAAGGTCACACTTGGATCTTAACCAAGCATTTGGCTATGAGATCAAGATATCCAATGGAGCACTTCATTTGGGTCTGTTTCTTCCCTGAGCTGTTACGTACAACTCACATTAATGGGAGTTCACAGCATGCAAAGAAGCATATTCAATTTAACATTTTAACATTAAAGGAAATGTTTGCCCCAAACCTGAATAAAAATGAACTTTATGAGAGGATCCTTGATTTTGTATCTCTGACACTACCGGGGAAAACAGCCAGTGGTGCAATAGGACAACAAGTCAGCTCTTGTCAACCATTTGGTTATTCTCTTAGCGCCCCCAAATCAATCTCTTAGAATAGATAGATAAAAGCAAGTCTATTGATCTGGTAATGGCCTAATATTTGAAACTGCGCAATAGGTTCCAATAACAGGTATTCTAACAAAACAGAGGGAGGCTTGGGTGTTTGTTGGCATGCAGGCAGGGAGAGGTCTATGTGATTGCTCACATCAATCTCCAGGCTGGAGAGTAAACAGCGACAGGAATCTTCCCCAAGGTACAACTGGAAAACAAGGAGATCATTCAAAAATACAAATTGCTGTTCAGTTTACATGTGACAGCCTTAAGGCTAGGAAGGTTTTGTGACTAATTTAGGAGAAGAGGAAGGAACAAGGCAGAAAGGTTGAGCATTCCTCAAAAAAAAGGGGGGGGCAAAGTTTATTGGGAAAACAAAAGGGTAATTGGCCTAGTCCATACCAAAAGTGCAGGCTCCTGGAGGGGTTCACATCTGCTTTGTTCCTTTTTTTGCTGCTGTGCTGTATTGCAGTTTGGTTTAGGGTTGTCCAAACCCAGAGACTTATATTGAACTCTCTTCAGACTAACAGCTTGTGCTGAGCCTTGAGAGAGGGTTTGGACAACACACTAAGCCAAACCTTGACTGACAGCATGGTGGCAAAAAAGGACCAAGGAAGAGCAAAGAGGCTGTGAGCTCTTCTCTGGGAGACTGCATTGGCCTGGGAGCCGAAGACTTGGCTTAGCGTGACATGCAAACTAGGCCATTGTTTTTGTTGCCAGAGACTCATGCAGATCCTCTTCTAGAATTTGTAGAGATTTGCATCTAAAGGAAAACACAATTCAAGTGATGTTACCACAAATTCTCTTCATGCAGCTACCTATTTTTTTAAGTCACTTAACAAGTATTACCAGATTTATAGCCTGCCTATCCTCCAAGTAACTAAAGACAGCATAGGTGGTTCTTTCTCATTTTATCATCATAACAATCCTGTGAGGTAGGTTAGGCTGAGAGACAGTGACTGGCCCAATGTCACCCAATGACTTACTCTGATAGTGACTACCAAGCACACTGGCTCTCAACGTGAAAATTCCTGAAGCTGCATGTCACCAGGGCAGACACCAGAGGGCAGCCAGATCGGGCCCTGGGTGAAGGTCCCTGGGGCCTGAAGGGCCCCACCTTAGGATGAGTGGGTAGCGCTCCCTTCTGTGATCTGTGGCAGTTTTGAGTCCCAACTGTGCTGCAGATCGCAGAGAGGGAGTTCCCAGGTACCCCCTTACCACTGTGCAGGCCTGCAACGCCCACCTGCGTGGCCCACCTACCTTTCCCTTGAAGTAAATGCTGGCTGTGCTGTGGGTGCATGCCTGCCATCAACCAAGATGGCGGCTGAGGCTTTCCTAAGGGTCTGATGCCTCTGCTTTCATCTTGGTTGATGGCAGGTATGCACGCACAGGGCAGGCTGATGTCCAAGAGCCCTGCATGCCTGGCGCCAGCCCTGCATGTCACAAAGGGCTTTCTGCCCATTATGAATGTTTTTCATTTAATCTTACCTGTTTGAGGGATATCAGTTATTCCTTAAATAAATACCTTTTGTGGTGATCTACAAGTGGAAAACTCTGCAAATTCCTCAGGGATATGTGTTTCATACAAGAATTTGATAATGAGTGAACACTTTAGCGATGGGTTTCTCATTTTTCCAATCTTAAAATCAGTTCTCCACATTTCAGCAGCAATTTGTGTTGGGGGGTTTTAAACCCTCATGAAAATTCTTCAGCATTTTAGTGTGAATTTCTCCAAATAAATGTATTTTTGTAGGCAGTTTTGAATAATGTACACTTTTTTTGCAAGCAATTTCTCATCATATAATGCATTTTGTATGTTATTTTCACTCATATATTCATTTCCCCTAATATAGGCATTTCTGTAAACACTGGTTGGTTGGAGAACTGCACTGCATATTCAAATGTTTCAGTTCTCATATTGTTTTGGAAATGTGAATTTGTTATATTTGGCTTGAAACGTGAACTGAATCAAATTTCTCCCCCATTCCTAGAACCCCTCTTATAATGAGCCTCCCTAAAGTAAGATGAGAACTTATGAAGCTTCTCATAATCTAATTGTTGTGTCAGGATAAAAAAGCGTCTGTCCCCTTTGGCTCACAAAAGGTAAAAATTAAATGGAACCAAACCAGAGCCCAATATCAGCCTTCCCCAACTTGGTGTCCTCCAGATGTTTTAGACTTACAACAAAGTTGTAGTCCAAAACATCTGGAGGGCAACAGGTTGGGGAAGGACTGCCCAATATATTTTAAAATATTATTAATTTTATAGCATTAATGTTAAGCATGAGCTTGTTAACCTCAATACTTTCACACCTTATGTTGTTGTTGTTGTTTAATTCCACAGAATTGTGGGGGGAGATTTCAAATTGGTAGAATATAAATTCCAACTAAAGGCATGTAGCCAAGGTTTTTTGTCTAATAAAAACCTACATACAACACTTTCCCCACGTCAACAAACTAGAGAAGAATTTCCTCCCTCTGCTTCTGTGCTGTCTTGGTATCCTGTTTTTCCACATAGACATAACCCCACTCTTCTCCCCCTTTCCTACCCTAGTTCCTGCTTCCCTCCAAGATTTTAAATGCACCTTACTCTTTCCCCTGTACCCAAATCTCGCTCACGCCACAGATCCTAATCTCTACCCATGGCCAGCTCCAGCTTTGAAAGTTTCTTGGGCAAAACACCCTTTGGTGGGTCTCCTCTCAGGTTGATGCCTCCCTCAGGAGGCAGCAGTATCCAAGGGTGGCTGAGAGCTATCATTTTAATCGCCAATGTGGAGGGCCCAGGACAGGTGAAAGTGCTGATGGATCCAACTGGGGCCCTGCAGCTGCCTTAGCATGCCAGATGCTGACACTAACCTTGTCCCCACCTCATTCTTTCTTTTTTTGGGTCTGGGGCAGGCTGGCACGCAAGGGCTCAGTCATGTCTGGTGCCGGCCCTGCTAAAATCCCACTTCCTGTTCCAAAATCCTTTTTCCCAATCTTGATCTTTCTCTCCTCATATTCTTCAGCTATTTCTCATCTTCCTTCCTTACTGCATGTGCTATTGCAGCCTCTCACTTCTCCCTCCTCTTGACTTTCCTGACACATGTGGTGTTGTTGACAAAGTGTCATAACCAGAAACAGGCCTGGCGCTAGGACAAATAGTGCCCTGGATGAGGAGTACCTTTGGTACCTTCCTCCCCTGTGGTCAGCTTCTGGCAGAGCTTATTTCTGCTTCCTGGGGCTCAGTCTCACGGGTCTTCTTGTGCCCTCCTGCTGGCTTTCTCCACTACTCATACAGGAGGGATTCCTCTCTTAAGGCCTGGCCTCACACCACTTCTTTCCCTGTGGTAACTGTCACATAAAATTATTCTCCATGGAACCTTGCCTTGAAATCTTACGAGGCATTCATTCACTTATTCACCCACTCCAGCAGGCCTGGAGTTCTTTCTGTGACAAAAACAGATTGTCTACTCTGCCACAGAACCTCTCCTAAGAGCTTTCCCTGTTCCTTCCCTCTTTACAACAAACTGTGTAACTAGGACTTGGCCTGGGCCGACCATAAGCCTGGTTGGCCAATCTTATCTCTATTGCTGCCCAGACATTAAGAAATATTTCACTTTATTATGATTGGTTTAGTCCTTTGCAGTTGGGCTGTAGGCATAGCTAATAAACAGGCCCCTTCCAGCCTCCCAAGGATACATTTTACAGCCAGCTTAAGCCTCAAATTAGCATCCATTGCCCATTGCCAACCCATTGCCCATGGGCACCTGTGATGCCCCTGTCTTTTGATAACTGTAAATATGGTAAGTGCAGGTTTATTAAAGTATACATGGTAAGTGGATTGAGTGAGAGGGAGGAGTACATGGGCTAGAATGCTGGAGAATGCTGGATGATGATTGGCTGAGCGTTTGAGTGGCTGAAGGTATAAATGAGAGGATGACAGTTCTGTTGGGTGGTCGGTTGGTTGTGGGTTGGAGTTGGTTGTGGGTTGGATTATATTTGGCTGGTCTTGAGGCAGATTATATATGACTGGAAACATAAAGAGTGACACTATATGAAACCATACGCTTGTTAAATATACCTAAAGTAATCTTGTTATTTCCTGGTGTTTATAAATAAATATTTTCTTGGTTTACCAAAAGCCTGACCCTTGGCTGGGGCTTTCACAGACCAGAAGGGTGGGCAGGGTAATTACCAAGGTTGGGAAACAGTATCAGTGGTGGCAGCGTTGAAGAGATAGTGTATCATCAAGTATCCAGGGCAACCCAGGGCTGTATGCTTTATTGGCACAAAGATACAGGGGGGTTGTGGCCTGCAAGTGCACCCAGACACAAAGTAACAATAAGCCAGAAGGGGACTAAGGCAAAGTCCTAAGGCAATATTGTGAAACGGAGTGGCTGGTGGTGCTGCCTAGCAGTGAGATTTGTGAGATCTGTGCTAGAGCCGGTGAGAGAACAAATAAAACCCAGGATCCTGACTGGAGGGACCTGACAGATGGTGGTCTGAGGTGGGATCCTCACAGCACCCCCAGCAGGTAGCCCAGAATCTGAGCTTTCATTTAAAAATAAAACAAGTCTCTAGCCCTCCTAGAAATAAAGTTATGGAGCAAAATGTGCAGGTGCCTTTCTAAATGATTTATGTGAAATGAGCCAGCCTACCTGCTCCTACCTGGTACTGTTATTAGCCAATGAGTGAAGTCAGAGCTGTGATTGATCAGTGAGTTGTTTGGACACAAGACAATAGGAATCCCTGGAGTCCTAAAGAACTGCTGTTTTGCCCTCCCTTTTAGTGCCCTTTTCTTGCTTCCACCTTTTTTTTAGTCCTTGGAATCTCATTCCTTTCCTTTTCCCCTAGCAACCAGGTTGCATCTTTCCTGTGCTGGGTTTGTTTGAGATCCGGTAGTGCCTAAATACTACTGCCACCATTAATACACAATAAGCGTGGGTGAATGTTAAAGAATCCTCCCCCCCAAAAAAGACAAATGTGAAAACTTTGCAAAGAGGCTTAGGCATGTCTCTCGCTTTGCAGGAGCTAAAGGTCAAGGACTCATTAAGAATTCACTGTATAATTAACTTATAGTACAAGTACATATGTGTCTACTCAGAAATAAGCATCTTTTTGTTTAATAAGGCTTGCTTCTAGGTATGTGGGTACAGGATAGCAGCCTAGGGTTTGGTTTAAGGTTGGCATTGGGGGAAAACAGGGTTCTTTTGCCTTTAGCAGCTGCATGGCAGGCAGAAATTCAACAAATCCAGAGCTTGGAAAAGTTACTTTTTTGAACTACAACTCCCATCAGTCCCAGCCAGCATGGCCACTGGATTGGACTGATGGGAGTTGTAGTTCAAAAAAGTAACTTTTCCAAGCTCTGAACAAATCAAGCCTCCTCCAGTATGAAAATACGATTATGGAGAAAGCTTCACCATGACTATTCTTTAATTTTGTGTTATGCCATGCCCCCCATAGCAGCCATTTTGTGATAAGCAGTGTCCTCATAGCAGCCATTTTGTAACTGGTGGCCCCAGCACTCTCTCAAAATTTGAAATGTGCCCTCTGATCCAAAATGTTTGGTGACCCCTGATCTATTCTGTTTCATACACAACTATGTAAAATATTTACTTCATCATGGCCAGAAAAAGGTTCCGTTATATCACAGTTACAAGTTGAGATACAGTGTCATCTTACACTCTAATATACCATTTATTCTTTTTATGAAAGCTTTAAACAAAAACAACCAAAAACGTTTTTTCAACAAAGTTATCATAGGTTTGGCGGCCTCTCTTACCTGTATCATGTTAGTTAGCTTTACCATAGATACTAAGTCCCACAGTTATTAACCACTCCTCAGCTGTTGCCGAATTAAGATTTTTTCCAGTTATTTGCAATTGTTATCCAAGCAGCACTTAGGAAATACAAAACCATTTCATAATCAATAAGTAATATCACATTTTCAAGATATCTAAACAAAATGACAAGTGGATCCCTTGGCAAACAATAACCAGTGATATACTCTTATTTCTTTTACAATACCAAACCAGAATTTATGAAGCTTTACACGTGACCAGAAGATGTGATACATGTTTGCGGTATTGGATTTACATATCCAGCATCAACCACTGGTATCGGTATTAATTTGATTATGCTGGAGTCAAATACTTTTTTTTTGGTAGCAGTTCCTACCTTTTGGTAAGCTTTTTCCAAAAAAACACCCTTTGGTGGGTCTCCTCTCAGGTTGATGCCTCCCTCAGGAGGCAGCAATATCCAAGGGTGGCTGAGAGCTATCATTTTAATCGCCTATGTTTATGTTATGTTATGTTATGTTATGTTATGTTATGTTATGTTATGTTATGTTATGTTATGTTATGTTATGTTATGTTATGTTATGTTATGTTATGTTTTGCGGCCTATTGCCGAAATAAAACACAAACACCATTCATTGGGTTAAATCATGGGCCACTTTATTAAACGAATCAATTAGAATAATGAACCTGCAGAGGGGAAATCAAGTGCGGGAGCATTCTGATGATCCAGGCAAAGCCTGCTTGCAGCCATTGGGCGACCAAACCTTGCCTGAGCCCGGGGCTGCCCTGTGCCAGACCCCCAGCTCAGGCTACACCCAGAAGATGTGTAGGGGGTCCAACCCGCATCACCGCCCCCCGGAGCCGTGAAACTCCGAGCGGATGAGGCATGTTGGCCCCAAAGGCGGCCCGTGTTCTGCCCCCCGGGCCGTATAGCCCTAAGCTGCAGGCCCCCGGACCGCCAATCGCCCCCAAAGGTGCCTAAAGGTGTCACCTAGCTGCCCTTTCCCTTTAAACCTTTTCCCGCACTTCTTTGCCACAAGTGACCGTTGACATATTGAAGCTAAAAACACACCAATCAGCCTATTAACCCCAAAGGCACCCGTGCTAACCCTTGACCCGTCCCCCCAACCACAGTGTGGAGCAGGCAAAAGAAACCTGCCAGCAAAGCGAGGCAGGCAGGCCAAAAATTCCTAGTCGGCCCCGTAGCGACCAAATGAATCACACTGCAGTAGAGGGAGGGTCGGGCGGGCGCCGCCAAAATTCAAAGGAGGGCGGGAGGCTGGTGGAGTGTCCTTAAATGGCCTTCAGCCGCCCCGCCTCCTTACTGTGCGTCACGCCGGCGCGCCGGCGTGCCACGTGCGCACGCACACACCCTTGATGGCGGCCTGGCTTCGGCAGCAGCCGCAAACACGCCCCTTTGCCCGGCAGGTACAGGGCACGGAACGGGATTGCGGCCTATTGCCGAAATAAAACACAAACACCATTCATTGGGTTAAATCATGGGCCACTTTATTAAACGAATCAATTAGAATAATGAACCTGCAGAGGGGAAATCAAGTGCGGGAGCATTCTGATGATCCAGGCAAAGCCTGCTTGCAGCCATTGGGCGACCAAACCTTGCCTGAGCCCGGGGCTGCCCTGTGCCAGACCCCCAGCTCAGGCCACACCCAGAAGATGTGTAGGGGGTCCAACCCGCATCACCGCCCCCCGGAGCCGTGAAACTCTGAGCGGATGAGGCACGTTGGCCCCAAAGGCGGCCCGTGTTCTGCCCCCCGGGCCGTATAGCCCTGAGCTGCAGGCCCCCGGACCGCCAATCGCCCCCAAAGGTGCCTAAAGGTGTCACCTAGCTGCCCTTTCCCTTTAAACCTTTTCCCGCACTTCTTTGCCACAAAAGGGGGACAAGCCTCTGCTTAGTCTCCCTTTACCCCACACCCGATAAGAATCTCATGCAGACCCCTCTGCAGGTCCATCAGGAGGATGGCATCGTTGCCTCCCGAACTGCATGTCCAAGCATGTCTGCCACTGAGGGCCTTGCCCTCCATGTCCGACCACAGCAGACGACCCAAGGCTACCATGGCCTCAACTGCATGTCCTCACATGCCTGCCACTGAGGGCCTTGCCCTCCATGTCTGACCACAGCAGACGACCCGAGGCTATTGTGGCCTCAACTGCATGTCCTCACATGCCTGCCACTGAGGGCCTTGCCCTTCCTGTCTGACCATAGCAGACGACCAGAGGCTATTGTGGCCTCAACTGCATGTCCTCACATGTCTTGCCCTTCAGTAACCTTCTGCCCTGAACCCTGCTGAAACGACATGGGTAGGAGACCATTCCAGCGCATACTCTGTCGATCCAGCCACCAAACCGTGGCCCACCATCAGAGGCCCAGCTGTGAACCAATGTGCGTTTGTGGCCCCAAGGCCAGCCTATGAGCTCATGCCATGGCTGCAGAGTAGACTGCGCATCTGCTCCATCCCCGTCCAGCAACCTGCCAAAAACAGAAACAATCGTGAACAGTTGGGTCCCAGACCTTCAAACTCGCCCCTGGGGTGAATGTATTCCATGCGCCCCCTACTTCCACCTCCTAACGGCCTGCACCTGCATATACAAAAACCAAATAGACCGTCCCAGGTAGGCAATTCCACTGCCGGGTAGGCAACCCCAATTCTGGAGGGGCATGACCCTCAAACCCCCATGGGTCCGCTCCCAGGCATTGCGACACTAGACCGAAACTTTATGAGGGAAGATCCCTCCCCCTGAATATCAGGCAACCAGGCCTATAGCTTCCGGCCAAAAACACTATGTCGCCGTCATGGGGAAGTGTCCAGTCCAGGGGAGGGTAAAATAATGTGGAATGACTCTTGTACCCCTGGTCTGCCTGGAAACAAACCTTGGACCCCAGGATGGCTCAAAGGGAAGTCTGACCTGGACCCAAACACCCCCACCCCCCATCCGGAAGGCTCCAAAATTAAGTGTGAGGGCCGCTACATGTAACTGCTGAGCTTTGAAGCATGATGGTCACAGGGCACCTCCCTGATCAACAATCCCTGGCGGGTCAGGTGAACATGGAGGGTGAGGATAAGGGGTATGGGGGTGTGCATGGGCCAGCTGGCCAGCACATGACATATCCCAAGACATGTGAATGGTCCTAAAGGCCCCCTGCCAGCCTACCTTGCGACACACTGACAGACAAGCTTTACTCCTACCATCTGTGATGAATTCCAGGACGTGATTCCTAGGGATAGGCCACACTTTGCATAGCCCCTGCCATCCCCCAACTCCCAGGAATCCCCTCCTGCCCTGGCCATCTCTGACTCCCCTCCCCCATCTCCCAGTATGCAGTATGGGACTAGCAGAGTCGGTCCTTCCTCTAACTGAAACACCATTGACGCACTGCAGAAACGGAGGGGGCCACACTGCAGGTTGGCGCATAAGGCAGCCAAAACCCTGAACCTGTGGTAAGGCTGTGAAATCCCTGTTATGGCACTATAAACCCCACCGCAGAAGGCCCCCAATACCTGAAGGGCAGAAAGCAAACACTTTCCCAGCCCCTGAAAACTTCAGGATCTTGATCTGCAACAATTCAAGCTTTTCCCAGGCAGCCTGCAGCCCTGGGTCCAAAAGTCAATTTTAATACCCTGGAAGGTGAACACTGGGGCAGGATCCTCCACTTTCCCAGCTGCCAAAAGAACTCCCCAGTTCATAGCTACGCTATAAACTGTGCCATCAAGCGCTAACATGCACCCAAAGTCTGCCCTACCCGAGAACTGTAAATCATGAAAATAGTGCCCCACTGCTTCTGGGGCCTCTCGTCTCCTGGCTGTCCCTTCCAAGAAGCGGCTGAAGTGCTCCATGCAAGAATACAGCAGCCCATAGGTAATGCTCTGCTGCATAGTTGACCTAAAAGGCAAAACTCAGCAGCTCAAAATCCACCATGTGTAACAGCTGGCAATGCAGGCAGATTAGCTGCCACACTTGCCCATAAGGCATCTCTGCCACAGGTGCGCACTATATTGAATGAAGTGTAGTGCACTGTGCATAGACTATCTGGTATGAAGCCATCACTGACTGACCCCACTTGTATGACGGATGGTGAATCAGGTAGACTTTGCCCACTGCCACTTTGGGCACTATACGGGGGGGCACTGAGAGAGCAGAGGTAGGGGATGATGGGAAGGGGCCAATAACCCTGCCCAACTGTATGTCTTCATCAATTGTCCCCTGGACCAGTGCGTCCATAGGATCCGGAAAACCGCATAATAAAGAAAAACCACATCATAAAATGAGTCTCCCCATAACTGGGCAGTCTGCAAGCAAGGTCCATAGCCCTTGAGCGTAGCTGGGAAGGGACACTTTTCTCGAGCAGCCTCTGCTGGGGGCTGCTTCCCACTCCTTTGGGGGGCCCTGGCCCCACATATCCTTCTGGCTTGTTGTTGTGCCTTTAATAGCAGGTTCGTATTCAGCAGTTATTAGATGGCATGGAGTTAAGCAATGTCATCTTCTAATGTCTGCAGATCAAATGACTCTTAAAAGCACAGGACTAGAGGCCTGTAAAAAGGTGGGCACCTTATCTACAGACCAGTTTGTAAACTAGCTAAAGAGAAGATGCAAGCAAATGTGCAGCCTGCACATGATTAATTCCATTATGTTTAAATAATTTACTCAGAGAAATATGAATTGGACCAATTCTATGCATACTTACTTATGAGAAAATCCCCGAGTGTATCGTTACTTCTTCCCCCGGAAGGGTGCATGTGATTGCACACATACAGCAGAATCCTATGTGTGTTTACTCAGAATACCACAGATTAAATGGGTCTTAGGACAGAGGTTTATGGGACTTAACTGATGGAAAGGTTCATATATTTTTACCTGGGTTTTGAAGAACGTATTTGGGGGGGGAGAAGCTTGACAGTGGGGAAAAAAAAGGGGGGGATGAGTTCCCTTTGCATTTGGAGTTGAGGTAGTTTTGGAGGTGAGGTTGCAGCACTAACTGGGGTCCCTACTGGCTCCTGCAGCCTCCTTTCTGTCTCCAGCTGCCCCCCACCCTCCTCAAAAAGCCTCTGCTCTTTGTAATTACATTGCATTGCTCCAATCCAAATGGCCGCTACGTTATGACAGAGCATCTTTCTAGGTTATTCTGCAAAAGAAGTGGCGGCCACAGACAGCAGGAGGGTGTGGGAGTGCAGGCAATTTTTTTTTTGGCCCTCTCATCTCAAGTTCTCCCTAATTGACTAACCCCTTCTCTGAACTTTCCTGGTTTGCAAAACAGTGAGGAAGTGGAATGGCCTTCTCAGTACATCCCTTAATAAAAGCATCCCCTCTCCAGCTGCCCCTGGAATGCCCCCAGTGTCAGATAGCCCACTACCTCTCTAGGTAATTGGTAACTGAAAAGTAACATTTAGTTTAAACTAAAAATACACTTCAGTATCAAGAAAAGGAGTCTATTCCTATTTTGCTTTCTGTAATGGGAAGGGGACCCCAATAGAAGTATCTCCTGGCCCTAACTGGAGGTTTGCCACCCATTACAGCATTGTGAGAGACATGTAGTGAGCAAGCGGCAATGTCAATTGCCACATAAAGTGTGGAACTGGACCTAAATACATAGAAGAGGAGAGAGACAGCTCTTCGTCTATGCATCATCCCTTTACCTGCTGCATTACTATGCTTAGAGAAACAGACAGGAGCTCTCCATGAATACTTGCCTCTATGTTCTGCGCAGAAGCCTGCCTGCATAAATATTTTGTTTAGTTTAAATAGAAAAACCTTAAAATAACCTTTTCCCCTACTGTTCTTTTCAAATTATATTTAATCCATAAAAATGCTGACTGTAATTCACCTTCAGCTAAAGTAAACATTTCTCTCTGCATACTTAAAACACACACACACATGCCCTGGGTATTGCCACACTGACATTGCAAGACATATTTGGCCTTTTCAATCTCTCTTTTACTATCAGCATAGAATTAAATTTTAAACATTGTCTCTCCCCCTACTCCACATATTCCAGGTTTATGATAGAAAGTCTAGGGTACTATTTAACTAGAAGTAGTTGTTGTGTTTCCCTTAATCCCAAACATTATTTCTATGATAAATGATGGAATCAGAAGGTGATAGTTTGAAGGAAAGAAACAGGAGAGAGCAGAAGAGAATCAAAGGTGCCCCCACAGCAGTGCAGTTTGTTTAAGCCTGACATGTTCTGAATTAAAGATTCTTCTTCAGGGGTAACTGAAACTGAAACTGTAACTGGAAAGCCACCCGTGCCCTGCCGCGGCTGAAAGTCCTCACGTGTCTCGTCGCAGCCGCAAGGCCGGCCCATCAAAGGCCTCTCTGCGGCTGAAAGTCCTCCCGTGCCTCGCCGCCGCTGGAAGTCCCCATGTGCCTCGTCGCAGCCGCAAGGCCGGCCCATCAAAGGCCTCGCCGTAGCCGGAAGGCCTCCCGATTCTCGCCGCGGCCCGAAGGCCCCTCGCGTCCCGCCGCCGCCGCTGCCCCCACTAGGCCGGCGCACCAAAGGGCCCGCAGCGGCCGGAAGGCTCCCCGCGGCGCGCAGCAGCCGCCGCCACAAGGCCTCCGCCGCCAAAATTCAAAGGAGGGCGGGAGGCCCTCGCGTCCCGCTGCCGCCGCTGCCCCCGCCAGGCCAGTGCACCAAAGGGCCCGCCGCGGCCGGAAGGCCCTGCCGCGGCCGGAAGGCTCCCCGCAGCGCGCAGCAGCCGCCGCCACAAGGCCTCCGCCGCCAAAATTCAAAGGAGGGCGGGAGGCTGGTGGAGTGGCCTTAAATGGCCTTCAGCCGCCCCGCCTCCTTACTGTGCGTCACACCGGCGCGCCGGCGCACCACGTGCGCATGCACACACCCTTGATGGCGGCCTGGCTTCGGCAGCAGCCGAAAACACGCCCCTTTGCCCGGTTATGTTTATGTTTATGTTTAGTTAATGTTTATGTTTAGTTAATGTTTATGTTTAGTTAATGTTCAGTTAATGTTTATGTTTAGTTAATGTTTAGTTAATGTTAATGTTTAGTTAATGTTAATGTTTAGTTAATGTTTAGTTAATGTTTAGTTAATGTTAATGTTTAGTTAATGTTAATGTTTAGTTAATGTTTAGTTAATGTTAATGTTTAGTTAATGTTAATGTTTAGTTAATGTTAATGTTTAGCTAATGTTAATGTTTAGTTAATGTTTATGTTTAGTTAATGTTTATGTTTAGTTAATGTTTAGTTAATGTTTAGTTAATGTTAATGTTTAGTTAATGTTTAGTTAATGTTTAGTTAATGTTTAGTTAATGTTTATGTTTAGTTAATGTTTAGTTAATGTTTAGTTAATGTTTAGTTAATGTTTATGTTTAGTTAATGTTTAGTTAATGTTTAGTTAATGTTTATGTTTAGTTAATGTTTAGTTAATGTGTAGTTAATGTTAATGTTTAGTTAATGTTTAGTTAATGTGTAGTTAATGTTAATGTTTAGTTAATGTTTAGTTAATGTGTAGTTAATGTTTAGTTAATGTGTAGTTAATGTTTAGTTAATGTGTAGTTAATGTTTGGTTAATGTGTAGTTAATGTTAATGTGTAGTTAATGTGTGGTTAATGTTAATGTGTAGTTAATGTGTAGTTAATGTTAATGTGTAGTTAATGTGTAGTTAATGTTAATGTGTGGCTAATGTGTAGTTAATGTGTAGTTAATGTTAATGTGTGGTTAATGTGTAGTTAATGTGTAGTTCATGTTAATGTGTGGTTAATGTGTGGTTAATGTGTAGTTAATGTTAATGTGTGGTTAATGTGTGGTTAATGTGTGGTTAATGTTAATGTGTGGTTAATGTGTGGTTAATGTGTGGTTAATGTGTGGTTAATGTTAATGCGTGGTTAATCCGTGGTTAATGCGTGGTTAATGTGTGCTTAATGCGTGGTTAATGCGTGGTTAATGCGTGGTTAATGCGTGGCTAATGCGTGGCTAATGCGTGGCTAATGCATGGCTAATGCATGGCTAATGCATGGCTAATGCGTGGCTAATGCATGGCTAATGCGTGGCTAATGCGTAGTTAATGCATGGTTAATGCGTGGTTGTTCTGTTCTGTTCTGTTAAAAATGCTGAAAAAAGGCTAGAAACTTGTTAGCAGAGTTAGGTTTGGGATCAAGAGCAGACCCAGCGCTGATGTGTGTGTGTGTGTGTATGTGTGTGTGTGTGTGTGTGTGTGTGTGTGAGAGAGAGAGAGAGAGAGAGAGAGAGAGAGAGAGAGACTTTCCCTGTGAAGTAGCAGACTTTTACGCTGCAGCAATAACTGAGGATTCAGACTTAGTAAAATAAGGAACAGCTTGCTTCATTGAAGGAAATACACAATAGATAGGAAAGGGATTCTAGTTCTAGTAAACTACCTGCATTGGAGGTTCATGGACCTGACATGGCCTTTGCCCTCATGCTGCAGGTGAGAGAGACAAAGCCAAGACATCTCTTCTCTTCAAGAGACAGAGAAGAAGCAGGAAGGAGAGAGTTGGAAGGTGTGGTCAGCATTCCTAAGAGGTATCAGTTTTCAGGAAGGAAGATGAGCATATGACCAAAGGAAAGGCACAGCCTTGCAACCTGGAGGTCTCCTCTCTGTCTCCCTCCAGACGTGGAAACACCCAAATCGAGTTGCATTTCCACAATTCCAACACAAGTGATGCTTAAAAGGGAAACTGTGATTTATCAGGAACAGGGATTAGGAAACAGACATTGTTCCTGGGGAACCTGGCCTGGTTTTCCCTGCCTTCCATCTGTAAGATTCTTTCTTTATTTTAAGACCCACTCTGCACCCAGGTGTTCCCGGGGCTGCCAGCTTTCTTTTTTTTTTTTTCAATAATTTTTATTCAGATTTTCAGAAAACATACAAGACAAAATCATAAAACATTCAAAGACAAAAAACAAAATCAAAAATAGTTAAACAAAAAGAAAAAAAGAAAAAAAAAATAAAAAATAAAGAGTAAAATATTGACTTCCCATTTGTCAAAGATCAAATCAGTTATAAGTCTATAATATATAACAATCCTGTCTCTTAAGTCATATTATAAAATCACTTTCCTCCAGTAGTTATCTTACTTAATCATCAAATCTCATAAACATTACTTTATTCTTTCCACAAAAAGTCAAAGAGAGGTTTCAATTCTTTAAGAAATATATCTATCAATTTTTTTTTCCAGATAAGCATATCGATTAATCCATCTCATTACTAATTATGATAATCTTATTGTCATAACCATAGTCAAAATAAACATTTCAATTAATCCATCACATCAGAATCTGTTAGGTTCAATAATTTCAGTAGCCATTGTTCTATTATCTCTATTAGTTCCATTTTCCATCATCCATCTTCAGTAGTCTTGTTAAGTCCAGTAATTTCAATATCCAATCTTCCATTATCAGTATTCCATAATAATCTTGCTGTCAAAGCCATAGTCATATAGTAAGAGTCTGATGGGAATTACCTCTATCCCAAATATTTTCTTGCCATCCATTCTGAATAGGTTGCTGAAATACTGCTGTAAAATCATATCTCTGTTCTTTTTTTCAAAATGCACTGGGTCATCTCTTAAAAGTTTTTCCATTGTCACATGGCTGCAGTTAATTCCATAGATTTTCTCTATATTGGGCTCCATCACATCATTCCAGTCCAGAAGATTATCCATGCCATTGATAACTTTATCTCTAGAATCTTCATTCATTTCTTCAGAGATAACATTGAGTTCCAAACAATAGATTTTATTTCTAAAGTCCATAGACTCCAAATCTTGTTCCTGTTCCACGTTGGTTCCAATCTCCGGGATCTCCTCTCTCACAGGGACCCCTATTCCAGTCTCCAGGGTCTCCTCTCTCACAGGGACCCCTGTTCCAATCTCCGGGGTCTCCTCTCTCACAGGGACCCCTTCCAGGGTCACCTCTCTCACAGGGACCCTTATATCTTTAATCTCCTGCTTCATTTTACTCAATTCAATTTTCGTTATCTCAATCTCATCCATTATTTTCTGAAACATAGTTATTTCCAGATTTTCAGCCACTTTCTTAATTGCCATTTTAAAAGAAAAATATAGGAAAACCACTTCTTATTTCAGCAACAATTGGGTTAATACTCCAAACTTGGTGACATCACAGTATAAACAGTGCAGACAGCCTTATCTCTCCAATAGTTAAGTAAACAAAATGCAGTTCCCAGGATCGAAACAATTAATGGCAATCGTCAAGAAACAGATTCGTCAAAATAAAATAGACCAAAAAGAGAGTAGTCTCAAAACAGTATAATATTTTTCAAAATAAAAATCTGGAATAGAAATCCCTCTTCTGTGTATATCTTTAGAATGCAAATCCAGGACAGCTTTTTGCAACAAAAACAGAGATAAGCTATTAATTAGTGCGTAGCAGAGAGAAGTTATGGCTCCCCAGTGAGATGTCAAAAACTGATCAATCTGGCAAATCTCTTTTAAACAGCAACAATTTAAGTCAAGTAAAAGAAAAATATAGAAAGAAGGGTGCTTGCCTGTTAGTGCGTTCTCTCTTAGAAGATAAGATGAACGTTCGCTTTAACAGATAGAGCTTGCTGTTGAAAATCCGTCCCACCTTCGTCGGCTGGACCTCGTCCCATAAATTAATGAGATCTGGTCGTCCCAACAAAAATAGGCTTTGAGGTTAATCTCTTCGTTTCTCCCTACCCGGGAGAAGTTTAATCAGTCAAAAAAAAAAGAAAAAACTGACTGATATATCTGAATAAGCTTCTTTTGAGGCAGGAGCCCGTCTCAAAAGCAGGCACAGGCTAAGTCACCCTTCCCGGAAGTCCGGGGCTGCCAGCTTTCTTTGGGTGGCAGCCATAAATTCAAGACGTAGAACTTTCATTGTCACAGAGATGAGGGGACGGGCCTGTTCACCTGCTGAAGTTCCATACACACACAAACCCAGCTGGAAAAATCACATGGCAACCTCATCCTGCTATACATTTTGCTTATTTAAACATTTGGTTTTCAACAATCCAAGGAGCAGTGGCAGACACGGAACCACCAGCTTTCCACAATCAGAAAAGGAAGAGGGGGGGCCCAGGGTGTGAGAGTATGTGTGTGATGGAATTTCCTCCCCCAAGGTGTGGTGATGGCCAGAGACTGCTGAGCCCCATCTCTCAGGCCTCTCTCTCTCTCTCTGGCCTCTCTGGCCTCTCTCTCTCTCTCTGGCCTCTCTGGCCTCTCTCTCTCTCTCTGGCCTCTCTGGCCTCTCTCTCTCTCTCTGGCCTCTCTGGCCTCTCTCTCTCTCTCTGGCCTCTCTGGCCTCTCTCTCTCTCTGGCCTCTCTGGCCTCTCTCTCTCTCTCTGGCCTCTCTGGCCTCTCTCTCTCTCTCTGGCCTCTCTGGCCTCTCTCTCTCTCTCTCTGGCCTCTCTGGCCTCTCTCTCTCTGGCCTCTCTGGCCTCTCTCTCTCTGGCCTCTCTGGCCTCTCTCTCTCTGGCCTCTCTCTCTCTCACAGGCCTCTCACAGGCCTCTCTCTGGCCTCTCTGGCCTCTCTCTCTCTGGCCTCTCTCTCTCTCACAGGCCTCTCTCAGGCCTCTCAGGCCTCTCTCTCTCTCTCTCAGGCGTCTCTCTCTCTCTCTCTCTGCAATCAGCCACAGTCCAACCTGCTCCATCTCCTGCCACCCAGCAGCCTTCTGCTTCCAAACGAGATTCCAAACTGCTCTATCGGCCGCAATGCAAACCGCAGCCAGAAATGCCCATTGCGGCCGCTCCTCTCACCCAGCAGCCATGTGTGTCAATCACGCATGCGTGCCTGAGGGGGACGTCCAAAAGCCAGAGATCAGCCTCTTCACACTAAATATGGCCGGAGGCCGGAGACGACCCACTTTTGCCGGAGACTCCGGCAGAAAACCGGAGACCTGGCAACCCTACTCTGTACACATCTTGGAGTTGCAATACGAATCAGTGTGAAGGTGGCTTGGAGGTAAACCACATCAAAACATAAAATCCCCAGTTTTGAGGAAGAAACTGGTGGTTCATGGGTAATTGTACCTGGACTCAAAAAACAGAGGTGAAACACACTGGAGCCAGAATAGTAGCAAGTGTGTATATAGCTTATCTCCCTGATTCAGGGCTAGTTCAAATGTTATGGATTCCCTACATGGACAGCACTTTGAAGTCCCATGCAGAAACAAAAAAAAAGTCCAAGGTGCATATAGATCATCATCACACAAGCTTGTGTTTTAATGCACACATGCAAGGAAACTGTAGTCAATCATGGTGAAATAGAATTCAGAACTGAATATGTAGAATTCAGAATTGTTTAAAGGTGGAATTGAAGGAAGCCTGTCTGCCCAGTTCATTCATAGAATCACAGAATAGTAGAATTGGAAGAGGCCTATAAGGCCATCGAGTCCACCCCTGCTCAATGAAAAGAGAAAGAACCAAGGTTTTTATTGTGAGATAATCTGCCCTCCATGTGTTGCTTCTAAAAAAGGAATCGTCGTCTTGAGAAGTCAGAGATGACAAAGCTTGGACTGTTATTCTTCTCTTGTTAACTAATACATAGTTTAGTCACATCATGCTTATTAACTATCATTAACTTATTAACATTTTCAGATTAATGTTGAAGATATCATACCATATCATACAGGGCATTTTGAGCAGCCAGCAAGAAAGATGCAGCTTCATTGATTGGCAGCAGACGTTAAAAAGAGATGAGTGAGCAAATAATTAAGAGACTAAGAAGGTTATCTGACTTGGTTGTCTTCAAGCAGCAAGATAGATTTAGGTAGTTTGAACATTGGGAAGGAAAAACTGATGACCACATGTGCACAACGGCAACATGGATGCTACAGGAAGGTAAAAGATCAAAGGAAACACTAAATATTAGATAGGAAGATGAGTCTTAAAAAAAGGAATTTTATGGGATGATAACTTGCACAAGGATGGAGAAGTGGTGATTAAGAAGACACAAGGAAAGCTGATCCTGCCAAGCTGGGATATATAGACATGGACAAAAGAGAAGGAGAGGAAAGTAGATGCTTTAACTGAGCAATTCCTTTATGTTTTGGGGTAGGATTGTGGTGTAGCTTGGATGAATATAGTTCTTAGAAACTTGCATGCTTACAGTATCCTTGAATCTAGATTACTTCCTTCAGGAAAATGTTCACGTTTCAGAATGAAGTATCACAGCTGTGAAAAAAAAAGAGAAAAGAAAATCAAATAGCCATGTTGATTTAAAGTAAACAAAAATGTGTCTAATAGAAAATGTATGAAAGAACAAGGAAAATGGGTTATAAATACACATAGTGGAGTGGGTGAGAGAGAGATGGGTAACTATGTTGGAACTTGTCTAAATATATATATCCTTCCTATTTCACAAGAGGATGGTTTGGGGAAAATGTAGGCTCCATGGTTTCATTTTTTTTTTTACAATAATTTTTATTCAAATTTTCATAAAACATACAAAACAAAATCATAAAACATTCAAAGACAAAAAACAAAACAAAAATGATTAAACAAAAAAATAAAATGTTGACTTCCCATTTGTCGCAGATCAAATCAGTTATAGGTCTACAATATATAACAATCCTGTCTCTTAAATTATATTATAAAATCACTTTCCTCCAGTAGTTATCTTAATTAATCATCAAATCTCATAAACATTACTTTATTCTTTCCACAAAAAGTCAAAGAGAGGTTTCAATTCTTTAAGAAATATATCTATCAATTTTTCTCCAAATAAACATGTCGATTAATCCATCTCGTTAATAATAATAATAATCTTATTGTCATAACCATAGTCCAAATAAACATATTGATTAATCCATCTCATCAAAATCTGTTAGGTCCAATAATTTCAATAGCCATTATTCCATTATCCATATTAATTCCATCTTTCATCTTCAATAGTCCTGTTAAGTCCAGTAATTTCAGTGTCCAATCTTCCATTATCAGTATTCCATAATAATCTTGCTGTCATAACCATAGTCATATAATAAGAGTCTGATGGGAATTTCCTCTATCCCAAATATTTTCTTGCCATCAATTCTGAATAAGTTGCTGAAATATTGTTGTAAAGTCATATCTGTGTTCTTCTTTTTTACAAAATGCACTGGCTCATCTCTTGAGAGTTTTTCCATTGTCACATGGCTGCAGTTAATTCCATAGATTTTCTCTATATCAAGCTCCATCACGTCATTCCAGTCCAGAAGATTATCCAAGCCATTGATAACTTTATCTCTAATATCTTCATTAATTTCTTCAGAGATAACGTTAAATTCCAAACAGTAGATTTTATTTCTAATATCCATAAACTCCAGATCTTTTTCCAATTCCACATTTGTTCCAATCTCCAGGGTTTGTATCTTCCCTTTTTCTTTTCTCATCTCTGATCTCATTCTCCTCTCTCACAGGATCCCCTATTTCTTTAAGCTCCTGCGTCATTTTGCTCAGTTCAATTTTCAGCTCCTTACTGCCCTGTCGCAGGGTTTGTTTCGTTATCTCAATCTCATCCATTATTTTCTGAAACATAATTACTTCCAGATTCTCAGCCACTTTCTTGATTGCCATTTTTAAAACCACAAAAACAAAACAAAACAAAAATAGAGAAGAACCACTTCTTATTTCAGCAACAATTGGGTTAATATTCCAGGCTTGATGACATCACAGTATAAACAGAGCAGCCTGCCTTATCTCTCTATGTTCAAGAATACAAAACAAATTTAGTTCCCAGCATCAAAACAGTTAGTGGCGTCGTGAAGAAGCAGATTCGTCAAAATCAAATAGACCAAAAAGAGAATAGTCCCAGACAATATAATGTTCCTCGGAATAGAAATCCCTCTTCTGTTTATATCTTTAGAATGCACTTCCAGGACAGCTTTTTGCAATAGAAACAGAGATAAGCTGTTAATTTCGTGAATAACAGAGAAGAGTTATAGCTCACCCAGAAGTTCTTTAAAGCTGATTCATTTGACAAATCTCTTTTTGCTGCAACAATTTAAACCAAGTAAAAAAAATAATAATAATAAATAATAAAATTTTATTTCTAGGCCGCCTATCTGGCCGAATTAACGGCCACTCTAGGCGGCGTACATAGACTAAAATATAACATAGAGTAAAATATAACATATAATACAAAACAAAACCCCAGTAGTCTATAGACATCCCGAGCAGCAGATTCATGCACACATACACACACACGGTATCTGGCCCCTTCAGTAGTTGCTGCTTTTGTAGCTGGAGAGAGAGACAGGGCCCCACCCTTCCAGGCCAGGTGGAAATCAGCCAGAAATGCAGGGAGCAGGTCTTGCAAAAACTCACACAGGTAGATGGTCTCTGGCCCCTTCAGCACTTGCTGCTTTTGTAGCTGGAGAGAGACAGGGCCCCACCCTTTCAGGCCAGGTGGAAATCAGCCAGAAATGCAGGGAGCAGGTCTTGCAAAAACTCACACAGGTAGATGGTCTCTGGCCCCTTCAGCAGTTGCTGCTTTTGTAGCTGGAGAGAGACAGGGCCCCACCCTTCCAGGCCAGGTGGAAATCAGCCAGAAATGCAGGGAGCAGGTCTTGCAAAAACTCACACAGGTAGATGGTCTCTGGCCCCTTCAGCACTTGCTGCTTTTGTAGCTGGAGAGAGACAGGGCCCCACCCTTCCAGGCCAGGTGGAAATCAGCCAGAAATGCAGGGAGCAGGTCTTGCAGAAACTCACACAGGTAGATGGTCTCTGGCCCCTTCAGCAGTTGCTGCTTTTGTAGCTGGAGAGAGACAGGGCCCCACCCTTCCAGGCCAGGTGGAAATCAGCCAGAAATGCAGGGAGCAGGTCTTGCAAAAACTCACACAGGTAGATGGTCTCTGGCCCCTTCAGCAGTTGCTGCTTTTGTAGCTGGAGAGAGACAGGGCCCCACCCTTCCAGGCCAGGTGGAAATCAGCCAGAAATGCAGGGAGCAGGTCTTGCAGAAACTCACACAGGTAGATGGTCTCCATCTAAAAAATAATAGAAAGAAGGGTGCTTGCCTGTTAGTCCGTTTTCTCTTTGAAGAAAAGATAAATGTATCGCATTAATCAGATAGCGCTTGTTCGGAAGTCCATCCAGCATTGCTGGCTGGACCTTTTCTCATAAATTAATGAAATCCAGTCCTCCCAACAAAAACAGGCTTTTGAGGTTGATCTCTATGTTTCTCCCTGCCCGGGAGAAATTTCATCAGTCAAAAAAAAAATGTTCTGACTGATTTATATCTGAATAAGCTTCTTTTGAGGCGGGAGCCCGTCTCAAAAGCAGGCACAAGCGAAGTCACCCTTCCCGGAAGTTCCATGGTTTCATTTTTAAAGATGGGTATGTTTTTGGGCTTATGCTAATGTGTTCTTTTATCTGGAAGCCGCCGTTGAGTTCCAGTTTTGGAAAAAGGGCGGGGTAAAAATAATGACAATAATTAATTAATTAATTAATGCAGACTGCTGATCAAAATCTGTGGTTAAAAAGAAGGTCAAAAATGAAATTGAAAGATATCATATTCTTAAAGCATAACTAATTTCTTTATTTGGAAACGTGTAGTGGCCCCATAGTTACAACACTGAACTGTTCCCTGCCCACCCCTAGTTCATCTGTTACCATAGCAGCATTTCCCTGTGGCTTTGTCCCATGTTGCTGAGGGCATGGTTGGTACAATGTGAATGGGCCAATAGCCCAGGTCCTTCCAACCACATGATTGCCCTCCCTTAGAGGCAGGGTCATAGCTCAGTGGCACAGCACTTATCTTGTATGTAGAAGATCCTAGGTTCAGTCCCTGGCATCTCCAGATAAGGCAGAAACCTGAAACCCTGGAGAACCCCTGCCAGTCAGAGCACACAGTGCTGAGTTAGATGGACCACTGGTCTGACTCAGGATAAGGCCTAGATTCCCGCTCACGTCGTGCTGGGCTTTCTTACATCTCTGCAGCATGAGATGAAGCCAAGGAGATGATGCTCCTACACTTTTGTGCCAAGGGTCCCTGTGCTGCTTACAGTGTGAAAGCCGACTAGCTGGATGGCAAAAGTGCCTGATGTAAAGTCAACAGAGTTTTGGAGGTCAAATCTTGCGCATGTTCTTGGTACTGTACACTATGGACAACAGAATGAATGTTGTTAGTTTTACCTACATTTCACTTGCCAGCGAAGGATGAGATTTGTACTATTAACAGTCTGACTGCTAAATCAATGTTATCCATTTTATGGAAGGCATAAGGAGTAGGAAGCTGTGAAGTTCATTAATTATTTTAATCACAGGAGCCATTTAACTGGCAATTATGTAAAATACAGGATGATGAGTACTCAAGGACATTTCTCTGTAGTGTATATAGAGTTATGTTAGCTCAGCCTACCAAAGGTTTTAAAAGCTATCTTGATTCTCCAGTTCTAAGAATATCCAAAAACAATATAAACTACAATCAAGACAACTCAGAGACCTGTAAGAAAGCCGAAACTGGTAGAAGTCAGGATGCTTTCCAAATGCTAAAGTTACTAGACTAGAAGATGTATAATGTGTTCTTGCACCTGACTTCTTCAGCTGAGGAAAATGGCTCCTGAGGTAGGGTGTGTGTGCTGGAAAGGTTTTAGGCGACCACTTTACTTCTTTCACACAGACCTACACACAACACACAATCAGGTGTGGTTCTGCCATGCAGCCGGACAAAGGGATCTGTTTCAGAAAGCACCGTGTTATGACAGCTAGAGTGCAAGTGGCGAAAGACATGCTGTGAGTCTGATCAGGCACGAATAAAACATAACAGTTCCTACTGTATGGCGGTGAGGGTGGCAAAGAAGGCCCACTTCTCTGCCATCATCACATCCAGTGGAGCTTTTCCATATTGTCAGGGGACTGTTGACATCAACTCCAGGAAATGGTGTTTTAGACCCTTCAGAAGCCCATTGTGAATTGTTTCCACAGCACTTTGAGGGTAAATTTGCTCGCCTCCATAGCAATCTTGATGCCCCATCCACATCTATTGTAGTCCCCAGTGAGGTATCCAGTGGAACATCTGCTGCAACTTCTTCGGAATGGTTTCAGTTAATGCAGCCTGATGACATAGACAAGGGGCTTGCGATGATGCAGCCAGCAATGTGTCTTCTCGACCCTTGCCCTTCTTGGCTTATTAAAGCTTGCCGAGGGGATTTGACCAAGTGGCTCCAGGGTGTGGTCAATGTATTATTGTGGGAGGGAGTGGTTCCAGCCACCCTGAAAGAGGCAGTGATCTGACCGTTCCTGAAAAAGCCCATTCTGGACCCATTGGTTTGCAACAATTACTGACCGGTCACAAATACTCCCTTGTTAGGGAAGGTAATTGAGAGGGTTGTGGCACAGCAATTGCAAGTACTCTTGGATGAAACAGATTATCTTGACCCATTCCAGTCTGGGTCCGGGCCTGGTTATGGGACTAAATTGGCCTTTGTTGCCCTGATGGATTACCTTTATTGGGAGGACAGGGGGAGTGCAACCCTGTTACGCTTACTTGATCTCTCAGCAGCTTTTGATACCATTGACCATGGTATACTTCTGGGGCGATGGTGAGATGGGCATTGGAGGCACTGTTTTACAGTGGTTCCGATCCTATCTCCAAGGTCGTTTTCAGAGAATAGCAATGGGTGGTTGTCTTTCGGCCCCCTGGCAGTTGTACTATGGAGTGTCGCAGGGTACCATCTTGCCCCCCATGCTGTTTAACATCTATATGAAGCCCTTGTGAGTGGTCATCAGGAGATTTGGGGCAAGGTGTCAGCAGTACGCTGATGATACCCAGCTCTATTTCTCTGCAACATCTGAATTGGGAGAGGCCGCACAAGCCCTGGACTACTGCCTGGACTTGGTGGTGGGCTGAGTGAGGGTCAATAAACTGAGTCTGAATCCTAATAAGACAGAGATGCTGCGGGTTGGTGGTTCCTGAGTTTGGATAATTGGTCAGTTGCCTGCTTTGGATGGGGTCATACTCCTTCTGAAAGAGCAGGCCCATAGTCTGGGGGTGCTCCTGGATACATCTTTGTTGCTAGAGGCCCAGGTGACCTCAATGGTTAGGAGCGTCTTTTACCAGCTTCGGCTGGTAAGACAGCTGCAGCCATTTCTGGACTGGGATAGCCTGACCACTGTTGTCCATATGCTAGTAACCTCTAGGCTGGATTACTGTAATGCTCTCTATGTCGGGCTGCCCTTGAGTATGGTCCAGAAGCTGCAGCTGGTGCAAACTTTATTTATTTATTTATATTTCCATTTATAGACCGCTTACTATCTGAAAGATCTCAAAGCAATTTACAATAGAATACACAATATACAATAAAAAAATCAAATTAATTTACAAATTAATTTACAAAATGTGGCGGTGAGACTGCTCATTGGGGCAGGGTATCACCAACATGTTACCCCACTGCTGAAAGAATTGCAATGGCTGCCTATTTGCTACCAAGTCCAAGGTTCTAGTTTTGGTGTACCAAGCCCTATACAGATTGGAACCAGGATACCTGAAAGACCATCTTATTCCTTATATACCCAGTTGATCACTGAGCTCTGCAGGTGAGGGCCTCCTGCAGATACCATCTTATCAGGAGGTCCGTTCCTCACGACATAGGAAATGGACCTTTAGTGTGGCGGCACCTACTCTTTGGAATTCCCTCCCCTTAAATATTAGACAGGTGCCATCTCTGTTATATTTTCGGTGCCTACTGAAGATGTTCCTCTTTCAACAAGCTTTTTAAGTTGAGACCTTATCCCAGTCTGCGTCTGTGTTGGAATTGCTTTTTAATATGTTTTTAACCCTTCTTTTAAAAAAAATGTTTTAAAACCTTTTTTTTAAAAAAACACATTCTAAAAGATTTTTTAAAAATGTTTTAAAAGATGTTTTGTTTTAATATATATTTAAAGTCTGTTTTTATGATGTTTTAAAGTGTTTTTAGTGCTTTTGTTTGCCACCCTGGGCTCCTGCTGGAAGGAAAGGTTGGATATAAATAAATAGATAAATATATAAATAAATAATAAAAACACCAATGACTGAACAAATGTGTGGTGGCTGGTCAAAAAAGAAATATAGTTTTGGATCCAGAGATGTGTTACTGGAATTATTCTTGCACAACTGGGCTTTCCAACCACCTCATGTCCGCTGCAACCCTTTGTGGCCCCTGAAAAAGTGAGTGAATCATTCAAAAGAGCATGGGATGTGGTGCACCAGGTCTATGAGAGATGGGAGGAGACACACTGGCCAGGTCTTCCCCAGTCCTCTCCTCTGGTCTCACTACCCATTCTTTCCTCTGGGGAGGCAGAGCCAGGACAGCTCAGGAGGGCCAACGGGCTTTGGAGATGGGGTGGGAAGAGACTCGTCAGTTGGTCCTGCCTCTTCACTGTTGAAATAGGCAAATGTTGCATGTTCACTTGGGGGGGGATATTTGGGAAATATCCCATGTACCTGTTCACCATGATGCAACTTCCTTATGGGTGGGGTTAGTTACCTGGTTTCCTCCTTCCTTTGTCCTGGAGGATTTTTTGAATATTCTCCATTGCTGATCAATCCACCATTGAGAGAGGCCGCATGGCAAATGATGCCCTCTGCTGAGAGCATCAATACCAAAGGCTAAGATGGACTGAATACCTTCTGTTTTCTTTCATCTAAGCTACAGCCTATGTTTCTAACATATGAAGAGGTTGTGAGTAAATGTTTTTATCTTTTACCTAAGAAGATTGTGTCTGTTGTTATTTATATAGAGAAAGGTGGGGCTGGTTACATTCTTACTCTGCTACTTGTGTTTTTACATCTCTGCTAAGAAATAGGACCACCAAAGCTTAGTTCCTATTTCTCTCTGGTATTTTTTATAATACCGAACATTCACCAGCTGTTAGCAGCGTGGGGATGGGGCTGTCACTGACCAGACTACTGAAGACTTCCCTGATTCAGCCCCCTCCCTCTACAGACCGCTAGGGCCCTCCCCAGGATCCCAGTCCTCCTCCTCCACTTCTTGCTCGCTTTGCCAGGAGTTCTTTATGGGGCCCATGACACTGAGGTAACCTTTGGCCAATTTTTTCTTAAATGCTTTATGGCTATATTGAAAAAGTATCCTCTAAATTATAGATAGGTCTAAGTAAATTAATAGTTAATTGTTACCTTGACCAATAAGGGTTCAGAATGAGGATTGTATCCAGCTAAGTTCCACTCGGAGAACATTGAAAGTAGAGTAGACCCAAGTTAGCCATGTCCATTAATTTTAATGAGCCTAGTCTGAATATGAATAATGTTGGATACTACTAAAGATGAGCAGATTGCCATACTTCCCTCCCATGCCAGTTTCCATTTTTACAGAACTGGCTCTGTTTCCTTCCTTTTGTGGACAGATATATTTTGGGGAAATACTGAAAAATAGTTGCCACAGCCCTGTGAGATAGCCTAGGTGGAGAGATAGTGACTGGCCCATGGTTACCCTATGAATTTTATAGCTGTGTATGGATTTGAATCTGGGAGTCCTCAGTCCTATTCCAGCACTCTAACCACAGCACAACTGGGAACAAAATAGAGTCCAGGCTGCTCCCATGGTCCTTAGGATACTGACCACATCCTATGGTCTGGCCTCATTTTTTTCTTGTGAAAGAGGCTCTTACGCAGCACTTATGAGTGCCATGCTATCTCCCCTTCCTCCCCAGCATTTTGATTTCTGCAGTCCAGTGCATTTGACTGATGGATGTTGCCACATGGAGCAAGTAGGTAGATCAAGCCAATACTATTTTAGAAATTACCTATTCAGCTGCATCCACCCAGGGGAATAAGAGCAAGAAGAAAGTAAAATGTTTCTTTTGAATGGAATATTTCATAGCGCTGAAAACCTCTTGTTCAGACGTTTTGAAAAAAGAGGTCTGTTTGATGATATTATAGTGATTCAAGTAGCCCACATACTGCCGGCAACATTCCTCAGACTGCTTATTCTGGAGTAGAGATAGGGAAGAATTTCAGTTCAGTTCGCATTTCATGCTAAATCTATTAAATTTGCACTTTCCGAAATGCTGTGAGAACTGAAACATAGCTATCCTTAGAAATCTGCACTTATTTGAAATTTGCAATGCAGTTCGCCAAGCAATGTTTATAAACATGCATATGTTAGGGGAAAGTGTGCATAAAAATGAATATATGAGTGAAAATAACATATACAATGCATATGATGAGAAATGGCTTGCAAAAATGTGTACATTAGTCAAAACTGCCTACAAAAATGTGTTTATTAGGAAAATTTTGCACTGAAATGCTGGAGAATTTTCATGAGGATTTAAAAAAACATTACTGCAGAAATGTGAACATCTGAAATTAAGATTGGAATAGCATGAAAGTGAGAGAACTGAAATTAACAGATCTTTCCATCCCTACTCTGGAGTAATGCCATTTTCAGAGGGCTAGAATAATTGCTTCCAAGATGCTTTGAATTTCTTCTGCTATCCCTGTTCTTGCCAAGGTTCTCTTGCACTGCTAAAAGCTTTATTTCATACTACAGCTTATATAGTTTTGCTGTGTCTGTGACATAGGAAAAAAGGAAGTGCAAGCCCTGGACTACTGCCTGGACTCAGTGGTGGGTTGGATGAGGGCCAATAAACTGAGTATGAATCCTAGCAAGATGGAGACGCTGTGGGTTGGTGGTTCCCGAGTTTGGATAATTGGTCAGTTGCCTGCTTTGGATGGGGTCATACTCCCTCTGAAAGAGCAGGTCCGTAGTCAAGGGTTGCTGCTGCATTCCTCTTTGGATCTTTGTCGTTGGAGGCCCAGGTGACCTAAGTGGCTAGGAGGAGTGCCTTTTTCAGCTCTGGCTGGTAAGACAGCTGCGGCCATTTCTGGACCAGGATACCCTGACCACTGTTGTCCATGAACTGGTAACCTGCAGGCTGGATTATTGTAATGTGCTCTGTGTGGGGCTACCCTTGAGGATGGCCCAGAAGCTGCAGCTGGTGCAAAATGCGGTGGCGAAACTGCTCACTGGGCCAGGGTATCGCCAACATGTCACCCTGCTGCTGAATGAATTGCACTGGCTCCCTATTAGCTATGAGGCTAAGTTCAAGGTTCTAGTTTTGGTGAACAAAATAGCTTGGAACCAGGATACCTGAAAGAACGCCTTATCCCTTATATAACCAGTCAATCACTGTGTTATGCAGGTGAGGGCCTCCTGCAGATACCACCTTATCAGGAGGTCCATTCTGCATAACATAGGAAATGGACCTCTAGTGTAGTATACAGATGGGAAGATCTGTCTGTTTTGTAAAATGCAGTGTTACCAAATTCTTCCAAGCTACGCAGGAAGTGGATTGTACTGTGAAATACCAACTCAAATTGTGTTTGCATTTTTACAAATTTGTAGGGCAATACAATATCTCAGAGAGGAGATCAGGTCCCCTGCTTCCCTGGTGCATTCACTGTAGCTTGATAGAAATATCTGTTGGCTATTGGTACATTCTTAAACCGCAAGAGGTTTTTTTGCCTATTAGTGTATAAAAATAAATGGGGCTCCTTAGTGGTGTGTGTGTGTGCACCAGGCTTTTTGTAAGGTAATTCTTCTATCCCACCTTCATCAAGTAACATTCAACTTCATCTTAAAGTATCTTGGAATATGATTATGTCACTTGCTGAGTGAGGGAAGCAGAATCAAATCAGTCCTGAGCTGAGCCTCTTCTCACTATTTCCCCCCCCCAAAACCTCTCCAAGAGTCTCCTGCAGCAGGAAAAAGCCCTGATGCATGCAGCTACCAGCTAATGCAGCTAATTAAAAAAAGCAGCAAGAAGAGGCAAGCATGTCTCCTTGCCACCTGTTCTTTCATTTCCTCCAAAAAACAAAACAAAACACTCAAGGAGACTTTTGGAGAGGTTTCAAAAAGAAGAGGCTCAGGAAGACCGATCTGATTCCTTTCAGCAACACAATTGGATCTCTAAATGCTTTAAGCTGAAGTTGAATGTTGTCGGCTGGAGAAGACTGGGAGAGGGAAATTATCTTAATCTTACAGAAAGCTCGACATGCACACACACCTCACTTAGAGGACTAAAGAGCCCCAATTTGTTTTTATTATTTATTACAGATCTTGTGCAATTCCGCTAAATCAGAAATATGCAAAAATAAAAACAAATTTTAAAAATAACAAGCAAACTGTAGTTTTTTTCACAGGGGAGGAAGAGTGAGTGAGGGGAGGAAGAAACACACCCACGATATTTTCTGTCAAACTCCATCCACTGGTGTGGATAGCAGGTGACCCCAAAAACAGAAGTGTGTGGACCTTCATATGCCAATTGCACCCACCAAAACATTGGATCACAACAGTGCATTTGCAAGATACCACCCCTGTATGGACACAGCCTTTCTCCCAGGTAAGTGCATATAGGTACACAACTGTAACTGTGCGCTGTATGAAGAAGTATTTTCATTTGTTTGTCCTAAATGTGACAACCAGAATGGTAGGCAGTATTCCAAGTGTGGCTGCACCATAGATTTGTGGAAAAGCATTATGATATTGCCAATTTTATTTTCAATCTCTTTCCTAATAATCCCTAGCATCATTTTGCACTTTTAATGAACATTGTTGTCCATTTGCCCAATTTGGAAAGATACTTTTGCAGCTCTTCACACTCCACTTTGATTTTTCATCACCTTAAACAATTTGATATCCACAAAGTTGACCATCTCACTGCTCACCCTTAACTCCAAATCATTTTTGAACAGTTAAAAATATATCAGTCCCCATAAAGTTCATGTCAGGAAACTTACTCCCCTCTACTGTGAAAACTGTCCATTTATTCCTACTCTCTGCTTGCAGTTCTTTAACCAGTTACCAACTCATCCTTGTATACATGTCCTTAATAACTCAGGAGCCTTTAATGAGGGACTTTGTCAAAGCTTTTTTGAAAGCCAAGTGTGCATCATATGAATTGGTCTGTGTTTTTCTGGATCCCCCTCCCCCTATCCCTTTTTTTAAAATTGGTGTTACATTGGCAACTTTCCAGTCCCCTAATACAAAGGCCAAATTTACATGTCACAAGTTACATGTTTTTGTTAGTAGAACAGCAATTTCACATTTGAGTTCTTTAAGAACTTTCAGGTGGATGTTGTCTCGATTTGTTAATTTTCAGTTTTGTGGTAAACTTAATCTGACACCTCTGACTCAAATTCAAGCATGGGTATCTGTTCCTCATCTTTCACTGACAGACACAAGGAATTAATTCACATTCTCTGCAATCTTTGTATCTCCCCTTAGCATACTCTTCACCCTCTTGTTGTCTAATGCTAGGATGGGTAGCAGGTAGATTTGGAGCTACAGGTAGATCTCTAGAGATTTGTAATATATTATCAAGGATTTCTGACTTCCAAATGTTTAACAATAGAAACAACCTTTTTTCCCCAAATTAGGCTACTGAAATGAAGAAAGCATGGAGGGAACACCAGGAATGGACTCTGAGCTCAGTTCTGGTTCTGAAAATAAATTCCTCAGCTGAATAATACCCAGAATGTTCCTTAATTCCTCATATATGTCCACCCCTCTTTCTAAGCCACTTTTTCTTTTGCACTTGGCTCCAGCTGGTAGACCTCTGGAGTCTAAACAAAAACAAAACCACAAGCTGAAGTCTGCCCACTCCTGGTCTAATGTTCCAAGGAACCAGTTTGTTGCTTCTGATGTTTGTTTTTTAATTTGATCTTAATGTTTTTAGCAATATCTTCCTTTAATTCCTTTTTCAAATCCCTTATTGTGAGCTTACATTTCTTTTGCCAGAATTGTGTTTCTTTTTATACTCCTTATCTGGGCAAAATGCCCATTTTCTGGAGGAAGCCTTCTCACCTTTTCCGTCTTTCTACAAAAGGCACTTTTTTGTTTCTAATGACATTTACCCCTTAGAAGATACTTAATTTGAATGAAGCCTATATGATAAAAATTGCATCTCTAATAAGCCCAGTCATCTGTTTAAAATGAAAAGCCAGTCACTTGGAATAATATAGAAACAAATAGATTCACTGAATCCATGTGAACTAGTAAAATATAGGACTGCTGTGAATAGGATTACAGTTGCACAGTTATCAGTAGATAGTAAAATGTTTGTGGGAAATAGAATCTGTCTCAAAGACAAAGAAATGGGAAGTAACTTTACTGGCAGACCCAAACATTATTTCTTATTCTAAAATCATGGTTTCGTTGTCAAGGTCTTATCAAAATGCTTTACTGGGCCAAAGAAAAACAAGTGGAGCATGCATGAGAACTGGGGCAATTGACTTGCTAGTAGTATTACTTGAGCGGTGAGTTGCCTGTAGGGATGGAATGATCTCTTAATTTTGGTTCTCTCAGTTTCTCATTTTTAATGTTCAGTTCTCTATATTTCTACAGCGATCTGTGAATTTTTTTTAAATCCTCATGAAAATTCTCCATTTTAATGCAAATTTCTCCAAACAAACACATTTTTGTAGGCAGTTTTAACAAAGGTACACATTTTGCAAGCCATTTCTCATCACATCATGCCTTTTTGCCTGTTATTTTCACTCATATATTCATTTTTATGCACACTTTCCCCAAATGCATGCATTTTTGTAAATATTGTTTAGCTGGCGAACTGCATCCCAAATTTCTAATAAATGCTAATTTTGAAGGATGACTGTGTTTCAGTTCTCATATTGTTTCAGAAAGTGCAAATTTGATAAATTCTGCTTGAAATGTGAACTGAGTTGAAATTCTCACCCATCCCTAGTTTCCTGCATGTTTGAACAAGTATGCCATGCTATAGTTGTACTGCATGCTTGGGGGAGGGGGAATGAGAGATGATCGTTTTCACCTGGACATGTATCATGCAAAACAGAGTGAATCCTGTGTCTTGTTAAGAACAGAGCATACATAGAATAAAAAGCTATGTAGCATTCTCTCTCTTTCAGTGTTCCATAAGATTAAGAGCCAAGTATTCTTCATTTTGCTTCTCAGTGAGGTACTGCATGTTTGAGAACTGATGCCAAGCATTCTTTTCTTTCTCTCCCCATGCTGAGAAATGAATCATCTGACATTTCAGCAGAGCTTGGAAAAGTTACTTTTTTTGAACTACAACTCCCATCAGCCCCAGCCAGCATGGCCACTGGATTGGGCTGATGGGAGTTGTAGTTCAAAAAAGTAACTTTTCCAAGCTCTGCATTTCAGCATGCTGATGTGAGACGCATGGATACATTTTTCCTGTGGTTTTGCATCAAATGTTGGAAGCTGGATTGAACCCGATTCCTAAGGTGTAGAGCAAAAAGAGCCTGTAGGGAGCTTGATAGTCTTGACTGCACATGTTTTGCTTTGTGACCTTTTCATAAATGGATATAAACAACGGCTTACAGGCTTATACAGACAGTACAGGGTGCCATATTTCCCCATGGTGTCTCTGTCTGCACCTAGCGTAGCTGGTGGACACCACCGGCTCCACCAACTAGTTTTTAGATGACCATCACTTCTCATGGTATTTGGGCATGATAGGCTGGGGATTGTCCACAATTAGTGTATCCCTCTTGCCTAAAATGTTGATGAGCCTCTCAGGAAGCTGTATAACAATAACTAAAAGTAGCAATGATTCTCCTCTTCATATATCTACTTCTCCAGATTCTATGCTATTATACAGAAGCACTGTAGCTGAGAAAGAATGAAAGGGGGGTGGCTGAACAAATTTTGAAAACATTGGTATGACCCAGGCATTCACCAAAGAGGCAGTATATATAGCATTCTCTTGCATCACTTGTCAATAATTTCTACAAGAAAGACCACCACCCAGAGCACTCACCAGTGGTCTTATGGTTTTTTTAATATTTGAGAATTGATCACTAGTGCTCAGACACACATCAATTTTTTTCCTTTCTCTTTTTCTTTAATATTGTTTGATAGACCTTTTGTTATTAGAGATTGAGATACCCCAGGAAATTGGGATGGCCTCCTTAAATGTGTTATATACTTGTCCCAACCTTGCCATTAGTCTCTCCTCTCAGGTGCAGAATGCTCTCCTAGTTCTTATGGCTGAGCCCTGCCATACTATCCAGCCAGGTGACTACATTTCGTGAGGAGCCAGATGGAGACCCTTGCTAAGTCCTGATGATCACCTATACAGCTGTCTGAGTAAAGGAAAGAGTTTTGTGGATACACGCAAGTCGCGCTCGTATCTAAGCAGCAGAACAGTGCCACCACCACCTTCTGAACCCAAGGAGCCTGACTTCTGCCCAGATGAAACGAATGAGGAGATTTCAGAACAACTGAGAGAGGAAGGTTACTCCACAGAGGAAAGCATTGATCCAGGCTTGATTGCCCAGGTAAGGGCCACAGGAAAAATCCCGGATCTGTTCGAGATCTACCTAGAAGATTCCATAGAGGATGACTCCGACACTGACGCGGTGGAATCAAGTCTGGCCGACCCTGCTGTGGACGTTCAGTTGCAAGACGTGATTGATAGTGGGTATCAGAGCATAGATGCCAGCGATCTCCAGAGCTCTGATTTTCTAAACCCACCTCCTCATCCTTATAATGTGAGACCAACTGATACGCCTGACCTAGGCAGGATGACCAAAGGGGGGTAGAGAGCAAATCTACTAACATTTTTCTAGCTTGAGAGTCTGTCCAATAACACCTACAATTGTGCAGCCTGCAATTAAGAAGGTGGGAGAAGTACAGACATCAAATCTGAAGAATTGCCTGGAGAGGCAAGCCAAATAATCTCTATACATTGGACATTATAATTACTTTGCATATAATCTATATAGCCTCTTGTGTTTTATTATGCATATTAGGAAGTCTGTAAGAGTTTGGTTGGTTATAACAATTGTATTAAGCATCCTCTTTCCAACAAGGTCTTTTGAAGGATGGTTCAGTAACATTTTTGGTGAGCTTGGTGGATCCATTTTGCGGGCACTTCTTCATGTCCTGCTAATCTTGTGTGCTGTATATATTGTTTTTCAAATAGGAGTATGCTGTGTTAAGAGCATTGGTACAAACTTAAGAAAGGGTGGTATAAATAGTGTGCAGCACATGATGAAGCCAGATCATGGGGAAGATGAAGAAAAATAGATATCTGAAGAAAATGCCAGGGCAAAGACTTTGAAGAAAGAATGGATAAGGCTAAGTAAAACAGAAGTAGTGTAAAAATTGTGTGAAGCTATTCTAGCTTCAAAGGGGGGAAATAATGGGGAATTTTATATATCCACACATATATAATCATAGATATTAAGAAAAAAAAAGAGGAACAGGGAACCCTGAATCTTAACATTTAATTCAGACTTGTAAGCAAAAACCTGTTGCAATGGCAACAGGTCACAGCGATCTCCTGTTTCTTTGCCAAATTCGGCCGATGCCAAGACCCGGCTGATGCATGATTAATTATCCTGTTGTTCGGAATCAAGGAGCATTTCAATTGTGAGAAGAAGCTGTGATTGCCAAAGTTTGATTCTTGAATGCCATCTAGAGGAGAAACGTTTTGTAGCATAATCAAATGTTTTAATGAATAGAAATAGATTTTAATAATGATTTTAAAAACAATCCAGTGTATTAAATTTACAACTTTATAGGTGGTGCTTTTATTAAGAAAGAGGGGGTGACCTGTCTCCCTTGTCTCCTCTATATCTCAGAGGCTAAAAAATACTGGTTAGCCAGAGTTAACCAATATTTTTCCTTTACTCTGTGTGGCTTCAAAATGAGCTCAAGTGTTTTAAATATAATCCCCTCTCTTGAGCTATGTATTCTATAAGTAAGGAAATGGGATTTCTGAGAAAGTATAAGGACACAAGAACCCCTATGGCAAAGGAATAGAACTGGGGGTGCTCATACATTCCCAAACACCCTGAGTTGAGGCAAAACTTAACTCAAGGGAACTTGTCCAAATTTCTCTGGTGTACTTGAGTCAGCCTGACCCATCAGGAAACAATGGCATACAGAATGTACCAAGTATGCTTGAAAGCATATTCAAAATAGTAACTGTTCTAACTAGAACCAAAATTCATTAGTCTTGAAGAGACAGTAGGACAATGGTAACGTTTATAATATGGACAGAATCTTGGAATCACCACTGGAGTTAGCTAATGCTTTATGATTGGTTTGGAACGATGTTATGTGGGCAAGGATTCATGAGATTGGTGAAATCATTGTCACATGCTGTAACTGTACTCTATAAAAGAGCTTGCGCACAGTGCCTCAGTGCAGTCTCTCCTGGATGTTTCTGAGGGGCTGACCCTGCATATGGCCCTGCATATGCTTGTAAAGAATAAAGGCCTACCTTTTTGCTTCAAGACTGTGTCTTCAAATTTATTTAAGGACCCCCAGCAAAAGATCCCAATGGAGAAAAATTCTCCAACAAACATAGCTTGTGTCCTAATCTTGATCCATGTCTCCTCCCAAGTGATTTTTAGAGCCCATTTAACTTAGGTCAGCCAACAGCTCTAAGGCCATCATATATATTTTTAAAGTGCACGGGAAGGTCCCACAAAACACCTCTTCTGATCTCATATCACACATCTGTACACTTGTACATGGTCCTCATCTACACCTACCTCTTTATCTCTTACGAATTATCCAGAGAAAATGTAAAGCATGTGCATACCATAGATTTCAGTGGGAATTAAATATGCATAGGTCTGTGTCAATAATTGCATCTTGGTACTTTGCAAGCTTAGCAGAGTGTCAGTGACCCAGCTAAATGCAATACACATTTCTTTATAAAGGCAGAATCATATCCACTGCCAATTGAATCTGGTTCCCAGTTTTCCATCTGATATTCTATGACAGTTCTATTCTAGAATTAAGAGGCATTCATTCTCTCTCTCACACACACAGTCAAATATAGCTTCTGGCATTTATACATTGGTATTGCAGAAGATACTAATTTTCCTCCACTCTGTGGTTCATGTGAGTCTGTGCTGTTTGCTACCAATTAAACATCTATCCCAAACATCTTTCATCTTTATCATGTTCATTTTATTTAGCTTACAAGGCTAAAGGCTTTTTTCAAATGTAAGGCTTTGAGACTTTCTCCTGTATCCTATTATTTATGAAATAAATCCATTGTAATGTGAATGAGCATTCTGGCCAATGTAAACTTCACATTCAAATTTCAAAGCTACCTGAAGCAATAGCTTCCTTTAGGGTACTTTTGTGGAATCAAAGCTGCTCAGACCCACAATATTTTCACAGCATCCACACATTTTATGTATTTTTAAAAAAACGTTTTCCCTTACCTATGAAAATCTGATAAGTAAAAATAACTAATTATAGACCTCTTGCACACTTCATGGTAATTTTTGTTTTTAAAGGTGCACATGTACGTTATCTGTGAGCATGCCCAGAATAAAAAAAAAACAGTGCGGGGGGAGGGTATTGTGGAACTGGTTTTGCTCATGCCCACAAGTTTTTTCCAGCATCCACATGATATTGTCATCATAAAAATGCCAGCCCATACTCTCCTCCCCATTAAATCAAAATTTCTCCCTTACCATGGAAAATCTCTGATAAGTAAACATAATCCATCATCCATCTGTGGTCCTCTATTGGAGTTCTCTGTTTGGAGGGCTATCTGGTCCAAGTGGTTGAGGGCATTAAGAGGAGTGATTGAGGAGAGTGACAGTCTGTCAAGGTCTGCCCACTGGTGTGGTTTACAAATGATGTTATAGCAATGAATATCTATGACTGAAAATGGGTGGGAGCTAATGCACCAATAGTGCAGAAACAAAAACCAGATCTGAATGACCCCTGTGCATGATAAAGCAAACACTTGGAAGCAAACAGTCCTGTGTGTGATGCCACTTCTGCATTTTATTCAGTAAATAGTGTAAGTCACAGCAGATGTTACTACTACATTCTTTACAGTAACCGAACTACAACTGGCACCCCATAAATTATTGGAGAATAATACATAATAAATTAAATAACATTGGGTCATTACTAGTTCTTTGCCAGTAGTATTATAATATTATAATAGTCACGGACTATTATAATTCAATATTTGGCCATTACACATAAGATCATTAAAGCAATAGATGACTAACTTTTCGAGTCCTGAAATAATTCTCTGGGGGGGGAAACATATTTAAAAACATATATTTTTTTTAAAAGCTTTAAAAACATCTTAACAGGGCCAGCAGCAGAGGGTGGCCAGGTCAGTCTTGGGCTGAGGGCCCCTGAAGGGCCCCTCCTTTGAGTGAGTGGTAGTGCTCCCATTCCACAATCTGTGACAGCTTCGGCTCTTGACCCTGCCACGGATCACAGAGAGGGAGCTCCCAGGCACCCCCCTACAACTGTGCAGACCTGTGACACCTGCCTGCATGCCCCACCTACCTCTCCTGTCAGGGTGAATGCTGGCTGCACTGCACACATGCCTGCCATCAACCAAGATGGCAGCCGAGGTTTCCCTAAGGGACTGATGCCTCTGCCACCATCTTGGTTGATGGCGGTGGAGGCATTAGCCCTTTAGGGAAGCCTCGGCTGACATCATGGTTTATGGCAGGCATCTGCGTGCAGTGTGGCCAGGATTAACCAGAGCAGGAGAGGTAGGTTTGGGTGTGTGCCATGGGCCTGGGGCAGGCTGGTGCCCATGGGCCCAGTCATGCCTTACGCTGGCCCTGCTTTTTAAAAAGTAATTCCAACACAGACGCCTACTGGGATAGATAGATATATATGCAGATGCCCTCAGTTGATCATGGGTTGCAAAGAAACATGGAAGTGGGGGACAAGTTTTGTTATATTTGGTTCAGTACAATGATATATAACTAGAGAAGAACAAAATTTCCTATATAGATTTCACACTTGATTTCACACTGATCAAGTAGGAATCTGTAATAATTAATGATCTGGCCAAAGGTCTACCTAGTCCAGCATCAGGTTCTCCCAGTAGCCAACCAGGTGCCTATGAGAAGTCTACAAGCAGGACCTGCATGCAGCCACACTCTTCCCACTTGCGATTCACAACTAACATCCAGAGGCTTACTGCCTCTGACATTAGAGGTAAAACATATCCATCATGTCTATTGTTAGCTTTATCCTTTATTAATTTGTCTATTCCAAAGAAGCCTTCCAATTGGAGGGGGCTTTGCTACCTTGCCTCAGCTGATCGGTGTCATGGAGCTAATTGGTCAAAAGACCCCAGTCTCCCTACTGCCATTGTTCTGGTTCCTTAGCTCACTGCAGGGCTTCATCATTTTTATGCATGAGCAACATGTTTGTCATGTTAGCCATCTCTAGGGAGCCGTAAGGAGCCAGCGGCTGCTGTAGCTATTGGTGTCACGCCAGAGCTAAGCTGGAATATCCCAAGAACAGAGTGGCCTCCATGAAGCAGATGGGCATCATGACCAAAGCAGCATATTAGGGTGTAGGGGAAATGGGTGGCAGGCAGCCCGTTCTCCATCCCCTCTCAAAATATTCCGTCCTTTCATGTACACCAGGTGTGTTGCTGATATGTAAGCTAGCTTTGCAGCTTTGAGAGTCCAATTGCTTCCGATTAGTATGCCTGCACAGGCCAGCACAAGCTTCACTAAACAAACTAGAAGAGCCCTAGCACAGGCTTGCCTGGCGAACACACATGCACAGTCACACATAGAGACAGCACAATCTACAAAGTGGTGGGCATTGAAAATATATAGTTTAACACCTTACAAGATCTTGTAGACAGCATTAATTATTGGCTCCTCTTTTAATTCCTGTCTTCACTATGATGTGTGAGCTTTTATCATAGCTAATTGCTGCTTGTATTTTAACGATCAAGAAAAAAGAGACAAAAGTTCCTTCAATGACTCCTCTGCTTGAAGAAAATACCTTTTCCTAGATTGTTGATCTCTGTTTGCATCTTGCAAGCAGTGGAAGGATTGTGAAGTGATATGTGACAGAATAAGGTTGCTTAATTAAATAGAGCAAATATAATGTTTTAATGCTTGGTGGGATGAATAATGCTATTTTACTAAATCCTCTTGCCATTTAGAACACCCCCCTCCATTTTTCTTCCTTTTGAAGATATAGATTATAACATCGCAAAGTACAATCCCTGGCTGTAATTTGTCTTGCTAAACTATAAAGGCAGGTTTGTTACAATCCTTTTGGACAGAAGAATTAAGCTGATTAAACTGATGCTGATGAGAGAAAAAAGGAGCAGCACCAAACAAACAGCAAAAAAGAAAAGGCACAAATTCTCAGAATGGTACTGAACTGTATGTGTCTGTCTCTGTGTCTGTCTGTGTGTAGGGTATCAACATGATGCCCTCGAGATGTTGGACTCCAACTCCCATCAGCCCCAGCCAGCATGGTCAATGATCAGGGATTATGGGAGTTCATTTTTAGTGAAGACCTCAGACACAGAGCACAGTTCTAATAAGGTAACATGTATTTGTCATGTTCATTCTTTACATATTTAGATGGGCATTTAAAAAAATCCTAAGTATGCATATAAAAACATAATGTGTGAAGCAGCTCTCTTTATATTTATCCATCCTAGTAACCCATCAGTGTGTCTTCTTGTAAATAGCAGCCCAATAAATCTAAACATTGGATTAGTCTTTATATAGTATCCAGACATATCAAGTAATCCTAGTTGTCCTGCAGGTATGGGGAACCTTTGGCTCTCCAGATGTTGCTGAAATACAACTCCCATCAGCCCCAGCAAGCGTTGCCAGTATCCAGGGGTGATGGGACTTGTAGTTCATGACTATTCCTACACTCTGAACCTGATCAATCCCCTCCATAAACAGTTGAATGCCACTTGTTAGGACCATCCACAAATAGCATCTCTAATTTGTTTTGATTAAACTTCAGTTTATTGACTCTCATCCAGTCCATTACCATAGTCAGGCACCTG
This sequence comes from Rhineura floridana, assembly GCF_030035675.1. NCBI lineage: Eukaryota > Metazoa > Chordata > Lepidosauria > Squamata > Rhineuridae > Rhineura > Rhineura floridana. Next base: position 58,974,461 of record NC_084483.1, read on the forward strand.
TCCAGCACATCCACTACCATACCTGATGAAGATGAAAAGGAGAAATAAAGTTGTGTGTTGCCTATATATTTATAACACCCTCCAAAATTCCAGATGACCCCACTCAGTGGCTGAATGTATATTAAATAGCATGGGGTTTATTGACCTCTGCTGAACCCATAACATAAATTCCATGAAGTCAAACACAAATCTTCTAGCATCACCTTCTAAGACCAACCATCCAAGCAGGAGTGGAACTACTACAAAGCAGTATCCTCTACTCTCAACTCAGACAGGCATCCTAGAGAGCTAGTGTGGTGTAGTGGTTAGAGTGTTGCACTAGGACCTGGAAGACCAGAGTTCAAATCCCCACTCAGCCATTAAGCTCGCTGGGTGACCTTGGGCCACTCACTATCTCTGAGCCTCAACTACCTCACAGGGTTATTGTGAAGATAAAATGGAGAGGAGAGGAAGCATTTATGCCACCTTGAGTCCATGGAGGAAGGATGGGGGCTATAAATGTAATAATAAATAAAATAAAAATGATACCATGGTTAATGATATCAAACGCTGCTGAGAGGTCCAAGAGAATCCGAGAGGGTCACACTCCCCCTAGTTCTCTTCCATGTAGGTCATCTCACAGGGCTGAAACAGCAGCTCAAAGGAACCCAGAAAATCTGTTTCATCCAAGAGAACCTGAATCTGGATGTATGACATGTATAGTATCTGTATATAATAAATTAGCATATGTAAATTTTATGCAAACCATCACCCTCTTTTGACCTCTTTTCTGGTGGTGCTAAAAGTGGCCGCTCACCTGGCTCCTGGGAGCCCTGGCTCAAGGCACACTTCCTTCCAGCACCTTGCACTCACTGCTAGGCAAATGTTTGAGACCATGTGCTTATTGAAACCAGGCTTGCTGTTTGCCTCCCAAAGGTGTTTAATGACCTATTTGCATATCATATTGTAAATTTATTTAAAAATTAATTGTCCCTACAAAATTGTGATAGGAATATAATTTCTAGTCTACTCACTGTTTGCCTTTTCTGTTGAAATAGTTTAGTAACAAGTGGAAGGACAAGGGTGAAAATGTATTTAATTTGCCTCACCTGCACACTAAATACTCAGGCAGAAACTACTGAAGCATTTTCTTCCCTATGACTTAATTCCTTTGAAAGGATGCTATCTGGATCTCACCCTAAAATATCGGTTTTACTTATCCTATGCAATTCCATGCTGAGCCATTTATTTGCTCAGCAAAAACATTATTTTCAGTCGTATGGCTAGTGAAATGTGCTTTAACATGACAGCAAATTGCCTTAGGATTCATTTGTGAGAAAAGGTCAAACACTGCTAAACTCACAGGAATATATCAACAACTGCTAGCATAATTGTTTCTGCTCTATGGATGAATCAGAACAAAAACTTGAGAAAGATAGGAAAAGGTTTTATTCTCTTTTAAATCATTTTCTAATTACACATTTTGCATTCTATATTCTGTTAAATTGACCCAAAACGCATTATATTTTCAGTGGTCCCTAACCAACCATACGCAAGCATTGTACTTTATTTTACTGCCAGTTCTTTAGGAGGAATTATTTCACTATAAGAGTCAGGGTGATGATTTTTATGATAGCACTCCACTCAAATAGAAATGAGGTCTAATAACTATATTATACTTGCTCTATAATAAACAGAATGGGCAGTGTCAATTTGAGTGCAGGAGTGAGCATTCAAACATTAGACTGTAGGGTTCTGTGAAAAGATCTGTGTCTTTGGAAAAAAGTAGGCTGGAGATAGATGAAAGAGGTCAACTTCAAAGAGTGGAAGAAGTTTGGAAAGAGGCATCTCTGCTAGGGTTGCCAGGTCCATGATCTGAGAATGATCCTGCATCTTTTGGAGAAAAGAAAGTCAGCCAAGTGCAGGTGTTCTTGCAACTCTGTAATGGGAAAAACCACAAGGTGGAATTCTCCCTTTCCCCTGCACAACTTTTAAAGATACAGAAGACCTCTCGGAGGCCGGGCCTGGCAACAAAGAGGTCTTCTGTATCTTTAAAAGTTGTGCAGGGGGAAGGGAGAATTCCACCTTGAGGTTTTTCCCATTACAGTGTAGCAAGAACACCTGCACTTGGCTGACTTTCTCTTCTCCTAAAGATACAGGATCAGTCTCAGGCCATGAACCTGGCAACCCTAATCTCTGCTCACCCTCTCATAAAATGTTGTGTTGCCAAAACCTGCCACCCTGTTTGATCAGAGGTGTCAGTCGGCATAAACAAATGAGTACATGTGTTATGGGGAGCAAAACCTCTCTCAATTCTATTTTAGGTGTAATCCCAAAAACCCTTAGTAGAAAGCAACTCTCACTGAACTCAGTGGGACTTACTTTGGAGTCAATATGCTTAGTGTTGCACTGTTAACAAAACAAACACTCCCCTGCTGGAGTTCTGGTGCTGGTAGTCTGGAAAATACCTTCCATTTCCTTGCTCCATTGCTAGGATTTGAACTCAATTTTTGTGTTAGGGCAGCAGCAGTCATGTGAGGCAGAGGAGTATCACACAAGAAGCTTTAGGAGGGCAGGGGGAAAGTAGGGAAGAGGTAAATTCTGAAGCATGGTCATCCACAGCTCCTAGCCCTACTTCCTTAACAGCCATAGGAGTCATCCAGCTTCTTTCAATCATGCACATTTGTGAAAGCCCTAAGAAAGTGAAATTGAAAGAAGTTGGCAACCTAAGCAAAATATTATTATTATTATTATTATTATTATTATTATTATTATTATTATTATTATTATTATTATTATCTTTATTTATACCCCGCCATTTTTCCAAAACTGGAACTCATGGCGGCTTCCAGATAAAAAATACATATAATTAAAAACATACAAAGTCTACATTAAAATAAGATTAAACTATTTCCAATATTAAAACCATACACACATATAGCTAAAAAAGTTCAAACTAGTTTAAAAATGATATAATAGACATTAGCAATGCAGCACCCTTCACGCCCTATCAGCCTTCAATTCCAAAGGCTTGTTGGAATAGGAAGGTCTTTGCTTGTCGGCGGAAGGACTGCAAAGCAGGGGTCATTCTTACCTCCCTAGGAAGGGAATTCCAAAGCCTAGGGGCAGCCACCGAGAAGGCCCTCTCACGCATCCCCACTAGTCGTACTTGAGAAGATGTGGGTATTGAGAGAAGGGCCTCTCCTGAGGATCTCAGGGCCCGGACAGGCTCATACAGGGAGATATGGTCTGATAAATAGCCTGGACCTAAGCCGTATAGGGCTTTATAGGTCAACACCAGCACTTTGAATTGTGTCCGGAAACAGACTGGCAACCAGTGGAGCTTTTTTAACAGGGGGGTAGTACGGTCCCTGTAACCAGCCCCCGTTAGCATTCTGGCTGCAGCATGTTGTACCAACTGAAGTTTCCGAACAGTCTTCAAAGGCAGCCCCACGTAGAGCATGTTACAGTAATCTAAACGGGATGTAACTAAGGCATGTGTCACCGTGGCCAGATCAGACAGCTCAAGGAACGAGCACAGTTGGCGCACTAATCTTAATTGTGCAAAAGCACTCCTGGCCACTGCAGAAACCTGGGACTCCAAATTTAACGCTGAGTCCAGGAGCACACCCAAACTGCAAACCTGCGTCTTCAGGGGGAGTGTAACCCCATCCAGCACAGGCTGTATCCGTATTCCCTGATTCGCCTTACGACTGACCAGGAGCACCTCTGTCTTGTCTGGATTAAGCTTCAATTTGTTCACCCTCATCCAGTCCACCACTGACGCCAGACGCTGGTTTAAAACCAAGACAGCTTCCTTGGAATTAGGTGGAAAGGAGACATAGAGTTGGGTGTCATCAGCATACTGATGGCACCGAACCCCAAACCCCCGGACAACCTCTCCCAGTGGTTTCATGTAGATGTTAAATAGCATAGGGGATAAAACTGAGCCCTGAGGGACCCCACAGGTCAATGGCCAAGGGGTCAAACAGGAATCCCCCAGCACCACTTTCTGGGTTCGTCCCTCCAGGAAGGAATGGAGCCACTGCAAAACAGTGCCCCTAAGTCCCATCCCAGCAAGGCGGCCCAGAAGAATACCATGGTCAATGGTATCAAAAGCCGCTGAGAGGTCCAGCAGAACCAACAGGGATACACTCCCCCTGTCCAGTTCTCTGCGTAGGTCATCCACCAAGGTGACCAAAGCTGTCTCCGTCCCATAACCAGGCCTGAAACCAGATTGAAATGGATCCAGATAATCTGTTTCATCCAAGAATCCCCGGAGCTGGGAGGCCACCACATGCTCTATTACCTTACCCAAAAATGGAATATTGGACACTGGCTGGTAATTATCCATTATGGAGGGGTCCAGGGAGGGCTTTTTTAACAAAGGCCTTACAACTGCCTCCTTTAGGCAACCTGGAACTCTGCCTTGGTGTAAGGAGGCATTAACCACTCCCCCCACCCACTCAGCCAGTCCATCTCTGGCACTTTTTATAAGCCAGGAAGGCCAAGGGTCTAGCAGACATGTGGTGGCTCTCACCTCTCCAAGGATCTTGTCCACATCCTCGGGCTGTACAAATTGAAAAGAATCCATCATTATTGGACAGACAGGAGCCAAAGTTACATCCCTTGAGACTGTATCAATTAAAGCGTCTAAGTCGGAACGAATCTGAGCGACTTTATCTGCAAAGTGCTGTGCAAACTCTTGACAGCGGGCTGTTGAGTGATCTATATTACCCTCTCGGGGGCCAGAATGTAAAAGACCCCTGACCACTCGAAACAGCTCCACTGGACAGCTCCCTGCAGATGCAATGGTGGCAGAAAAGAATAATTTATTTGCTGCCCGCACTGCCACGGAGTAGGCCTTCAAGGAGGCTCTAGCCCGTGTTTGGTCAGACTCGCTCCGAGTCTTCCGCCAATGTCGCTCTAGTCTCCGTCTCATTCGTTTCATCACCGCCAGCTCCTTGGTAAACCAAGGGGCAGGTTTGGCTCCACTTCGTGAGAGGGGACGCTCAGGAGCGATCATGTCCACCACCCTGGCCATTTCCCCATTCCAGAGGTCAACCAGAGCTTTGACAGAATCGCCTGCCGAGGTGGCAGGAAAAACCCCAAGAACCATCAGGAAACCATCCGGATCCATCAGCCTCCTGGGGCGGACCATCCTAATCGGTCCCCCACCCCTGCAGAGGTTCCGAGTCCCAGTGAGTCTAAACCCCACCAGGTAGTGATCTGTCCATGACAAAGGAACTACAGAAAGTTCCTCCACACCAAGATCACCATCATCCCCCTCCACACAGAAAACAAGGTCCAGGGTGTGGCCAGCAACATGAGTGGGGCCAGATACTACTTGGGACAGACCCATGGTTGTCATGGAGGCCACGAAGTCCTGAGCCACTCCCGACAGGGCGGCCTCGGCATGGATGTTGAAGTCCCCCAGCACCACAAGCCGAGGGGACTCCAACATCAGCCCCGAGACCACCCCGGCTAGCTCAGGAAGGGAGACTGTTGAGCAGCGGGGTGGGCAGTACACCAACAGAATCCCTAATCTGTCCCGACCACCCAACTTCAAATACACAGACTCACAAATAGTTCTGGCCCTGCCTGGTCAGAGGGCTTCTTTAAACTCTTGGAAGATAAACCTTTGCCTGCCATGCTGTAGCTAAAGCACTGAATAGACCTGCACTGCAATGTTTGTTTCCTTTTACATAAGAAGGACGTAACATTACTTGAAGAGTATTACAAATGCATTCTGAGGAAGAGATGTGTTAACCCAAGGAACCTTGGGATATGTATAGATGCTCCTCTTTTGGGGCTGAGGTCATTAGGGCAGGTGCCTGTCTTTACTCCTCCATCTCACTGTTCAACCTGCGAAGTTATAACAACCAAACCCTGCTATGTCCTCCTGAGGACCTGGAACAATGGCAGTGGTGACTTTGGGGCTCTTTTGCCAATCAGCTCCATGAGACTTTCCAGGTGAGGCAAGGTAGGAATGCCCCTCCAGCTCCAAATTGGAAGGCTTTAAGTTAATGGAGGATAAGGCTATCAGTGGTTACTAGCCAGAGACAGTATGCCTCTGCATACCTGTTGCTGGGAATCACAAGTGGGGAGAAGCTGTTGCACTCAAGGTCTTGCTTGTGGCCTTCCCATAATCTGACTGACCACTATGAAAACTGGATGCTAGACTAAATAGGCCTTTGGTCTGAAGCAGCAGGGATCTCCTTATGTTATTATGTCAGCTATTGTTTACATTAACTATAGTTAGTTTTTTAAAAACCCAACTTCAAACCACCATGTTTAAACCAACCACAGTTCTGGGTCTGGATGACATTATAAACTGTGGTTAACTAAAAGCAGAAGTAAAACTTCTGAACTACTGATCCTGGCTGTGTGGGAGATGGAAATGGGATATGGGATGACCCCAAGACTCACTGTGGCTCATTTCTGTTCATGCATGTAATACTAAACTATGGTTTTGCATACCATGCTAACATGGCCATTATTCTAATAAATATTTCTGTTCTGTTCTATTCATTATGCTAATACCTATTTTACCAACTTTTGCAGGATCATCTGCATATCTTTAAATGTTTATGATACTAAAACTAAGCAGTGCAATTCCTAGCATGACGGTGCTTTCTGACCATGTCAAGTAGATGCTGAGGAAAGTAGTAAATATCAAGAAGCAACAGAAAAGCATCAGGTGGGCTGTCATTCAAAAACACACTTATATTATATAGTTTGGGGGTCTTATTAGATCCGCTCCTGTCTCTGGAGGCTCAGGTAGCCTCAGTGGCACGGAATGCGTTCTACCAGCTTCGGCTGGTAGCCCAACTACGACCCTATCTGGACAGGAAGAACCTTGCCTCAGTTATCCATGCTCTGGTAACCTCTAGATTGGACTACTGTAATGCACTCTACGTAGGGTTACCTTTGAAGACGGTTCGGAAACTTCAGCTGGTGCAGAATGCTGCGGCCAGAGTTCTTACTCGGACTAAAAGATCTGATCATATAACACCTGTCCTGGCCCAACTGCACTGGCTACCAATACGTTTCCGGGCCAGATTCAAAGTGTTGGTTCTTACCTATAAAGCCCTTAACAGCACCGGACCGCAATACCTGATGGAACGCCTCTCCCACTATGAATCTACCCGTTCGCTGCGCTCGACATCGAAGGCCCTTCTCCGGGTCCCAACTCACAAGGAGGCCCGGAGAGCAATAACAAGATCTTGGGCCTTCTCAGTGGTTGCCTCCGAATTATGGAATGCCCTCCCTGACGAGATACGCCTGGCACCTTCTTTGATATCTTTTCGGCGCCAGGTAAAGACCTACCTCTTTGCCCAGGCATTTTAATTTTAATTTTAGTTTTAATTCTAATTCTATAGTTAATTAATTGTAATCTCTATTAATTTTGTCTTAATCTGTTTTTAATGTGTTTTTATACCTATATGTTGTAATCCACATTCGCTGGTTTTTAAATGTGGTTTTATTCTGTTGTACACCGCCCTGAGAGCCTGTTGCTAAAGGGCGGTTTAAAAGTGCAATAAATAAATAAAAATAAAATAAAATAATTACTCCCTTTTCTTTTAAAATATAATTCCTGATTTATTGTAGAGCAGTAAAAAGGTTACAAGCTATTTTCATTGCTATTTGGGATTTTTCAGTTGGATATCAAAAGGAGAATGGAACTGGTAACAATCTTATACAGCAATAGAATACGAACAGGAGAGTCATTTGAAACCAGATATTCAAGTCAGTATAAACGCTACTGTTGTCTCATGCTGGCTTCATTTTACACAGCACTTGCAGATTACAGATGATGTACACAACTTGAATGGGCTAATGCTAGCATTTCTGTGATATATTATGTATCTCACTTTATCTATTGCTCTTGCATGATCAACCACTGTGGTCCCTCTGTAGACTCTTTATTAATATAGTCACTAATAATAGCAAGAATAATAACAGCATTTATATGTTACCCAATAGCAAAGCTCTCTGGGCTGCTTTAAAAGCAATGAAATATTAAAATACAAATCAAAACCATGCATTAAAACATAAAATATAGCATAAAAACTCAGCAACAAAGGATAGCATCAGTACAGCAAAACCCTCAATACGGCAAGATTCACAACAGCATAAAAAACATTTAAACTGATCTTTAAAACTTCAGAAAGTATAAAAAACACATTAGTTTAAAAATCTAAAAAAAGATTTTAAAAAAATCTTGGGAAAATAAGAAGGAATTCACCTGGTGCCCAAAAGTCCGTGAAATAGGCACCTCTCTGCACAGAGAGAGCCTCTCTGGGCATTCCACCACCAGTGTGTCACCACTGAAAAGGCTCTCTCCCCAGTAGCCACTCACTGAACCTCATTTGGTATAGGCATTTACAGAAAGGCTACGATTTTGAGGTCAAGGTAGGTACATGTGTGAGGAGACAATTCTTCAAGTAACCTGGCCTCAGGCTGTTTAGAATCTTAACATTAGCAGAAATGGAAATGGAGGAGAAGCCTGGTGGATGATAGACTAGTGTCTTTCCCCAGCAGGGATGTGAAAATATGCCAATTTCAATTTCTCACGGTTTCTCATTGTCCCCCATTTTTAAGTTCAGTTCTCCACATTTCTGCATTAGTTTGCAATTTTAAAAAGTCCTCATGAAAAATCCATTAGAGAATTTCTCCTAATTTACATATGTTGGTAGAGAATTTTGCCCAATATACACATTTTTGCAAAACAGTGTCCTCTAATATAATGCACTTTTGTATGTTATTTTCACTTATATATGCATTTTTATGCATACTTTACCCCAGTGTATGCACTTGTTTTAGCACATTACTTCGCTGGAGAATTGCACAGCAAAATTCAGAGAAGTGTGAATTTCAAAGGATGGCTGTTTTTTCTCATATTGTTTCAGAAAGTGTGAATTACGTAGGTCCACCTTTAAATGTGAACTGAATCAAATTTCTTCCCTATTCCTAATTCCCAGTTCATTCATTTATTATTTATTTATGTAATAAATTTACATCTTTCCTTTCCTCCAAAGGAGCACAGAATAACATATCACTACTAAAACAATACAATTAAAATGTCTAATGTGACGCCCTTCCCTGGCTCTCCCTGTCAGGTTCCTACCTGCTCGTGGTTACTGCCTGTCTCTAGGCACCACCAGGGACTCCACCAGTCCGGACTGTCCTTTTATATGGTTTCTCTCCCCGCTCTAGCACAGATCTCAACAGATCCCCCTGCTAGGCAGCCACCAGTAACGTCCCAATACTAGTATTCCCAGAGACTCTGAATACTGGTATTGTTATTCTCTTCACCACTGCCACCATTTGTTACAGTTCCCCTTCAGCCTTGGTCATTACCTTACCCTCCCTTCTGGTCTGTGAAACCCCAGCCAAGGTTCAGGCCTTTGGTAAACCAAATTAAGTATTTATTAAAGATAACAAAGCTAACAAGATTAACAAGATTTCTTCTTAAGGCACATAAGCATATGGTTTTACTCAGTGCTAATCCGAACTCCACCTCCCTCCTGGCAAACAACTCTCTAAACCCCACCAAGCAACCCACTCAGTTCTCTTCTCCCCCCCAGATTCCACTCTCACTCTTCCTTTTATACGTTCAGCCATTTTAAACACTCAGCCAATCATCTCGCATTCTACTGCCCATTCACTCCCCCTCTTTCACTCCACTTACCATGTATCTTCTAAACAACAACACTTACCATATATACATTAATATAGGAACATCACATTTCCCCCCCCTTAAACAACAGCAGAGTATTATTCCTGTTCCAGGATTTATACGTCGCGTTAACAAATAAAAGTCTCTATGGGGAAAATGTCTTTCTTTGTCTCTCCGTCTGGTCACGTCACTGCAGTCCCAGCCACTTGCCTGGAAAGTCCATCGGCCAGTACATTGTCCTTGCCTTTGATGAACTGGAAGTCCACTTGATAGTCCTGTAGGGCCCAGGACCACCTCTGCAGCATAGTGTTATGGTTTTTCATAGTCTGCAACCATAACAAGGCCCGATGATCCGTAGTCACTGTGAATCTTCGTCCCCACACGTATGGGCGCAACTTGTTCAGTCCCCACACGACCGCTAGGCACTCCTTCTGGACCGACGAATAGTTTTTCTCCCTCGGCGTCAGCTTGTGACTCAGGTACGGCACTGGATGTCTGGTGCCTTCTCTCTCCTGCAGCAAGACGACTCCCAGCGCGAGGTCTGACGCATCTGTAGCCACAATGAATGGTTGCTCATAGTCTGGTGCTATTAATATGGGTCCTTGGCACAAGGCTTGCTTCAGCAGATCAAAAGCCTTCTGACATTCATCCGTCCATACCACACGCTCAGAACACTTCTTCTTGGTCAATTCATGCAAGGGGGTTGCTATTTCCCCAAAATTTCTCACAAACTTCCTATAAAAACCAGCCACACCCAGAAATGCCCTTACTTGTTTTTTGGTTAAGGGGATCGGCCACGCTTGTATTGCCTCCACCTTGCTCCATAAGGGGGTGATTTTCCCACTCCCCACCTTATGTCCTAAATAGATTACTTCCTTTAGTCCAAACTGGCATTTCTTAGCTTTTATTGTGAGGCCTGCTTTTCTTAAGGCCTCCAATACTGTTGTCAGGTGTTGGACATGCTCAGGCACCGACTTGCTAAAAATGGCCACGTCATCGATATAGGCCACTGCAAAATCTGACATGCCTCGCAACACAGTATTGATTAGCCTCTGAAATGAACTTGGTGAGTTCCTTAGTCCCATGGGTAAGGTCACAAACTCATATAACCCATCTGGTGTACTGAAGGCAGTTTTGGCTCTGGATTGCTTGTCTAGTTCCATTTGCCAAAATCCTTTACAGAGGTCTAACGTAGAGATAATGGTTGCTGCCCCCAATAACTCTAACATTGCGTCTACCCTAGGCATAGGATACGTATCTGGGACAGTAATTTTATTGATTAGCCGATAATCAATGCAAAACCTTGTTGTTCCATCTTTTTCCGGAACCAGGACAATACTTGAGGCCCAGGGACTGATGGATTCCCTGATCACTCCTAATTCCAGCATATCTTCCACCTCCCTTTTGATCTCATTCAAAACTTTCCCATTCACACGGTACGGAACAGATCTGATTGGGGCATGATCTCCAGTATCAATGGAATGTATAACTATACTGGTTCGGCCAGGTTTGTTGCTAAAGAGATTCCTATAGGTTTTCAAAACTCTCAGAATCTCTTCTTTTACTTCCTCCTTCACCTCCTCTGACCATTCCACTTGATCTACCCCTCCTTTGTCTTTGCTTTCCTGTACCAAATCTGGAAGTTCAGGCCCACTTCCCTCAGGGAATAAGGTAACTTGCAACACCTGTGCATCCCTGGTATGGTAAGGCTTTAACATATTTACATGAACCACTTTGTTTTTGTTTAATTGGTCTGTGGTAATTACATACGTCACTGTGTCAAGCCTTTCTCTGATGGTATATGGTCCTTCCCAGTTAGCCTGTAATTTGTCATGTTTCCTGGGTATGAACGCCATAACCATATCTCCCACATCATACACACGTTCTCTGGCTGTTCTGTCATACCAGTAACGTTGCTTCTCCTGTGCTTGACTCAAATTCTTTTCCACCACCTCCATCACTGATGTTAATTTATTGCAGAATTCCAATACAAAATCTACTACAGATGTTTTGTACTCTCCCAGGGTTCCTTCCCATGAATTTTTTAATAGTTCCAAAGGTCCCCTCACTTTTCTAGTGAACATGAGTTCAAAGGGTGAGAAGCATGTTGACTCCTGAGGGACTTCTCTGTATGCACATCTAAAAACCATAAAAAGCAACCTTTAAAATAAGGTTTTAAAACAGTTTAAAATAAGCTCCTTAAAACAGTTTAAAACTTCTTAAAACAATCACCTACTCTCAAAACTAATAATTTCATGGTGGCCAGGGACACATCTTTCAGACATCAAATGCCTGGGTAATGTTTAAAAATGTCTCTTAAAAGTTATTAATGAGACTGACACATGTCACTAGAGTGGGCGTTCCACAAATGGAGAACCGCCATCAAGAAAGCCGTTTTATGGGTCAACCCCAAGTGGGCAACCTCCAGTGGCAGGACCACCAACAAGACCTCCCCTGCTCATCTTAGGGCCCAAGATGGTCGATATCGTTAACAATCTTGTCGCCCTTTTCTGGACTAACTGAAGTTTCTGGACCATTTTCAAAGGCAATACCACATGTAATGCATTGCAGCAATCTGAGCAAGCAGTAGCAGTCAGCAGGGCAGTGCAGGCAGAGTGGTGTTGTTCACCTGGCTACCCAACACTGAGCACTGCTGCCAGTTACCAAGAGTGAAAGGGACAAGGTAGGAACCACTGATAGATCTAAAAATAATTCTTTCTTATTTCAACCTTATTCAGAATCAGATCAGAATCACCATGTATTGAGTTGGGCACTCTTACCTGGAACATAATTGCGTTAAAAAATATTCTGGAATTAGACTCACCAATAACTTTCATCCAATAAATAAATATTGCACTATTCTTAGGCTGTTTGGGAAGAGATTTCTAATGTTGTTATTTTATTTATTTATTATTTGATTTATACCCCGCCCTTCCAACCAGTAGGAGTCCAGGGCGGCATCCCAGTAGAAGCCCAGGGTGCCCTTTCTCCCAGTAAGAGCCCAGGGTGGCTACTTGCCGCTAGAATTCCAACATTAAGCCTTTAGTGGTTCAAGCTGCTGAGGCCTCCACAGTTTCTTTCAGCAATTATGCCATTTTTCCAAGCATGGCGATGGTCATGTGGCCACCCCCACCAGGGACTAGAGTGATGTAGCTAGTTTTGGTTTGGCAATAATAGGTCCTGGACTCTGTTTATAACAGCATCAATAACTGCAGCTCCCTCTTTGATCGTATTAGCTGAAATCAGATTAGGGATGCCTGCAACTGAAACCACAATGTCAGCAAGAATTGTCTGCTGTTCAAGCTGTTCTTTTGGAATGTAGTGATGAGAGATTGTTACTGTTGCATCCCCTCCATGATGTTCATGCCTTCCATCCATATGAAGAAGCACTGCAACGGGCATCCCAACATTCTTCCATTGACCAGTTACAACAACATTCTTCCCCAGGGTTGGAATTCAAGTTCTTTTAATGATTTCCCACACATACCAAAGCATTGTTGGCAGCATGGAATATTGATCACAGCACAACATGGAAGCTGCACATCTTTTTCAGGATTCACAGCATTGCAGAGCTTCCGCTCAATCAATATGCTCAGGTAAAGGGAGCTGAACTAGGAGGCCCTCTACGTTTGTCATTATTTAGCTTGCTGATTAAATCAAGGAACTCCTCTTAACTGATGGGAGGTTGGCTTCAGAATTGTTTTGCTCCTGATTCCTACATCACAGCTACTTTGGTTTTGTGCAGTACAGGAGTAGCTTGCAGGATTTGCACCAACTAGAATGACACTGAGACGGGAGTCTTTTATTTCCATATGCAATCCACTGCTCCACTTCATAATGGGCTTCTTGTCTAATCTGCCAAGCCAGCTTTCTCCCAAAAAAAACAGCAGCTTTATTCCTGGATGCAACGAGATGGAGCGGGCAAGTACCCCTTGGGAGATTAAGGTAGTGGCAGCAGCAGCAACTGCCATGGCCTGCCAAAGCAGCCTGGGCCAAGAGCTGGAGCAGCGAGAGCAGGGAGATGGTAGTGGTTACCATGACAAAAGCAAAAAACAAACACCCCACACCCAGGACTTGGGAGTAATTTGTTACAAGTAACAAATTACTTGTAATTCATTAATTTTTTGAGGAACAAGTGGATAATTCCTTTACATTTTGATTGTAATAGAACTAGGAGTAATTTTATTACTTTTGTGAAGTAATTGTAATGTTTCCATCATTACCTTTAGGCATTACTTGGGAGGGGGGCAGGGGAAGTCTTCTGCTCCTCTGATTTGTGGATGAAAATCATGTGCCTCAAACTGGGCTTCTGTGCAGCATCGCTCTTCCCTCATGCTCCGTGGGTGGTTAGGAGGCGACGAGGGAGGAGGTGCAGAGTGAGAGGGGTGGAGTGGAAAAAACAATTGTTTCAAAAAATGGATGGTGGTGGTGAAGAATGGAGTGGAGGGGAAAAGGAGCTGGAGGGCAACAACATGGATAAAGGAGGAGAAGGAGGCAGCAGCAGCAGAATGGAGATAAAGAACTGTGGAGGTGAAAGATGACAGTGTGTGTGTGTGTGTGTGTGTGAATACTGTGTTTGCACTTGTTACACAAAGTGGCCTCCACCACCCTCTCTGGCTATTGTGCTGCATTTGCAGTATTTTAACTTTTTTGCATCTCAGGGGAAGATGTTTGCTTGGGTGAGTGTCCCGTAGTTGGTGGCAGGGCAGGGTCCAGGAGGTGGTTAAGTGAGAGAGATTATGCTTGCTGGCTGAGGGGGCGTTGCACTTGGTTTGACATGCTAAGATCAGAGTAGTGGCCTCTGCCTCCCTCCCCACCTCCCTTACCAGCGGAGAGACCACTATTGCTATCTTATAGATAAAAAGAATTTTTCTACTACCTCTATATGTGTGTGTTTATTTTTACAGTTGTTTTAGGCTACTTAGATGTGCAGCAGCCAAGGCCAGCACCTTGTAGGCATTTTTTTTTAAAGTAACTGAAATGTAATTGTAGTGATTACTTTTGAGAAAAAGTAATCAGTTACTTTCAGAGCAATTATAATTGTAACTGTAAATACTACTTTTGGGGCCATGTAATTGTAACTGTAATTTATTACTTTTTAAAAGAAATCTTCCAAGCTCTGCCCACACCCCTCATGTTAGAAAGAATAATGCATTCTATCCCTGGCACCATACAAAGACCACCCTTGACGACTTGAATTCCCATTTTGACCATTGGAATTCTAAAATTTAAGTAGAAGCAATTCTGTGAAGACTGGAAGCATATATCTTTTAGAAAGACAAAGATGAAACATTTGAAAAGCAAATTGCCAATGTTTCGAGGAGGCATGATGTAGTAGTAATGGGGGAGTTCAATTACCCAGTATCTGTTGAGAGACAAATTCTGCCAAACACAACTCCTCCAAGAAATTCCTGACTTGTGTTGGAGATAACTTACTCCCACAGGAAATGGAGGAAGCAACTAGAGGATCGACTATCCTTGATTTGATTCTAACCATTAGAGATGACTTGGTGGATGAAGTGACAGTTACGGGAACTCTGGGAGAAAGTGACCACGCTATACTAGAGTTCTTGATTTTAAAGGAAGCAAAAGCTGAGGGTAGCCATATGCGTACCCCGGACTTCAGGAAAGCCAACTTTAATAAACTCAGAACAATGGTAAGTCAGGTTCTGTGGAACGCAACCCTAATCAGAAAAGGAGTCCAAGATGGGTGAGAGTTTCTAAAAGAGGAGATTCTAAAGGCACAATGGCAAACAATTCCGTCAAGGAAAAAAGGGGGAAGACAGCAGAAGAAGTCATTGTGGCTTCACAGAAAGCTTAGAGGAAACTTGAAAACAAAAAAGGGCACATACAAAAAGTGGAAGGAAGGCCAGACCACAAAGGAAGAGTACAGAAAGGTAGCATGGAATTGCAGGGATGGTGTCAGGAAAGCTAAATCTGAGAATGAGCTGAGATCAGCGAGAGATGGCAAAAGCAACAAAAAAGCTTTCTTCAGGTACATCCATAGTAAAAAATAGAGAAAATAAATGGTACGGCTACTCAATGAGGATGGCAAAATGATAACAGATGACAAAGAAAACACAGAAGTGCTCAGTTCCTACTTTGGCTCAGTCTTCTCCCAAAACAAGGCCTATGATCCTCCTGGGAAACATGAAGTTGAAGGGACAGGATTGCAACTTGAAATTGAAAGACAAATGGGCAAGGAATACCAAATCACTTTCAACGAGTTCAAATCTGCAGGGCCCAATGAACTGCTTCCTAGAATATTGAAGGAACTGGCTAAAGAACTCTCAGAACCACTTTCTATTATCTTTGCAAACTCGTGGAGGATGGGTGAAGTGCCAGATGATTGGAGGAGGGCTAATATTGTCCAAATCTTCAAAAAGGGCAAAAAGGAAGAACCTGGGAACTACAGACCAGTCACCCTGACATCAGTTCCTGGGGAAATTATGGAGCAGATTATAAATCAGTCAATCTGTATTGTAAGCACCTTGAAAACAATGCAGCGATTACTAAAAGCCAACATGGATTTATCAAGAACAAATCCTGTCAGACTAATCTTATGTTGTTTTTTGATCGGGTAGCCTCCCTAGTAGACTGTGGGAATGCTGTGGACATAATATAGCTCACCTTCAAAGCTTTTGACAAAGTGCCCCATGATATTCTGATTACAAAGCTAGCTAAATGTGGGCTGGATGGAACAACTATCAGGTGGATCCCCAGTTGGCTACAGAATTGTACTCAAAGAGTGCTTATCAATGGTTTCCTCTCAAACTGGGGGGAGATAATGAATGGGGTACTGCAGGACTTGGTCCTGGACCCAGTGCTCTTCAACATTTTCATTAATGACTTGGATGAGGAGGTGCAGGGAATGCTTATCAAATTTGCAGATACAAAATTGGGAGGGATAGCTGATATCTTGGAAGACAGAAACTAAATTCAAAGTGATCTTGATAGGCTGGAGCATTGGGCTGAAAACAACAGAATGAAATTTAACCTGGACAAGTGCAAAATTCTACACCTAGGAAAAAGAAACCAAATGCACAGTTATAAGATGGGGGATACTTGGCTCAGCAATACGACATGTGACAAGGATCTTGGGATTGTTGTTGATCACAATCTGAATATGAGCAAAGAGTGTGATGTGGCTGCAAAAAAGGCCAATGCTATTTTAGGTTGTATTAACAGAAGTATAGTTTCCAAATTGTGTGAAGTATTGGTTACCCTTTATTCGGCACTGGTTAGGCCTCATCTTGAGTACTGCATCCAGTTCGGGACACCACACTTTAAGAAGGATGCAGACAAACTGGAACTGGTTCAGAGGAGGGCTACAAGGATGATCAGGGGACTAGAAACCAAGCCCTATGAGGAGACACTGAAAGAACTGGGCATGTTTAGCCTGGAGAAGAGAAGACTGAGGGGAGATATGATAGCACTCTTAAGTACATGAAAGGTTGTCACACAGAGGAGGGCCGGGATCTCTTCTCGATCATCCCAGAGTGCAGGACACAGAATAATGGGCTCAAGTTGCAGGAAGCCAGATTTCGACTGGACATCAGGAACAACTTCCTAACTGTTACAGCAGTATGACAATGGAACCAATTACCTAGGGAGGTGGTAGGCTCTCCAACACTGGAGGCATTCAAGAGGCAGCTGGACAGCCATCTGTCAGGTTTGTTTTAATTTGGATTCCTGCATTGCGCAGGGCGTTGGACTCGATAGCCTTATAGGTCCCTTCCAATTCTATGATTCTATGATCTATTGTATTTCTTACCCATTATTCACCATAAGGTCCCATGGCAGGTTACAACAATAAAAAAAACAATATTAAAATCAATTGTAAAAATTTCAATCAGAAGAATGGGGTGGGTCTGTCAAGTGTCAAAGGCCAGGTTGCCAGCCTCTACTTCATTAGATACACATAGGCTCTGTATGTATGATGTATGGTCTATATCTATATGCTGAGGGCCCAATAAGTAAATTACTTGATGGTCAGTAACAGACATTAAAATACTACTGTTCTGCATAGTTCTTGTTCCCACACTTTTTAACACATTTTTTCTATTCAGTTAATAGCAATACCTACAGTAGTTTTCTGAATATACCTTTTTCATACTATGAAGAATTTGCACTGTTGGAAACTATATTGGATTGTTGTGTGTTATATGAACTTATAGACTCTTGCTTGTCTGTTTGTTTGGGGATTATAGAGTTAACTTGCTATACCTGCCTTGCCTTGGGGTTCAAATGGACAGAGGGAAAATCATTGAGGGTGTGAAAATTGGCATGTAGACCGTCTGGAGCTGGGAATTAAAATCCCCCAAACTTCTTGGAGCCTGTGATTTGCAGGGCATGTAGGCAGGAGCTAGATCTAGTCAGGGATTTTTTTGTTTTCAGGATAGATTCAAGGCGGAATCTCAAGAAGGCAGACACACACAGCCAAGCTGGAGAGCTTATAGATGTGTGAAGCCTGATGTAAGTGTGTATCTTTAGGGACTGTGTATATAGACAGGGGAAGAGGATTGCATTTATCTCCTGTTTTATTTGTTCCTTTGCTCCATGGTGGGATATGCTGGATCTCTGTAAATTTTCCTATGCAATAGTATTTTTCTAAAAACCTCCCAGCTTTTCTTAAGTAAACTTCTATCCCTGTTTCATTAACAATCTTGTGGTCTCCAATTATTCACTGTCCACACTTATAGCCAAATCCATGCTACCTAAGCTGATCTGAGGGAGACATAAGAGGGAAGATTTAGAGGCTGTTTGGTGAAAGGCAGCCTGAGTAATTAACACTTCTACCTGGTGGCAGCAGTAAAGACCCAGAAAGGAAGGGAGTGTACAGAGGGGTATACTCTTGTTTTAGCCAGGAACCTCTACCCCCTCAGACAGCATGGGACCCAGGGTGTGGTTGGGGTGCTGCCACACATATAACAATAAAATCTGCCAGCTCTTTACAATATTAGTATTTTGTGTTACAACTTAATGATTTGTTCTACTGATAAAAGTGGCAAGTGTTTCCTCATGAGTACTTTGACTATTATGTGCCCTAAACATAACTAGAGATGGCAGCAAAAAGAAAAAAACAAAGGGAACAAGGTAAAGGAAGATTTGAAAACACACCAACCTTCATTATCCCGTAGACATCCATTTCCTAGAGGCATTAAAAAGGTTCTCCCTGGTTCATCATTCAAATGGGGGTGGGTAGGAGGTGGAGAAGGCAAGCAATCCCCAACTTTTCTCACAAATTGCCCAAGGTAAACCTGTAACTTTATATAGAGCATTTTCTACTGAAGTATTTGGGGACGGGTTCACAACAATAGTACAGGACGTGCCAAAATATTGATAATTTGAACTGACATTTGTTCATCAGCCCTGAAAGAAGCTTGAATGACTTCAGTCTAATGTCACTTAAAAGTGTGTGGCATCCAGACAGATACATTTCAGTCTAACCTGATTCCAAATGGCAGCTTTTAAACCATGGCAAAGTGAAGTCTATGTGAGCAGGGGAATGCTAATTGACTGTGAATTGAGGCTTTCTCACCATGTTCCACATTTTTATAGCTGCCAAGATTAATATAAGATTGCCTTCCTTATAGGAGGCATATCTGTAGTAATGTTCCTTCTAAGATTCACAATTTCTTTTCTATGTCTTGGTGTGTTATTTCAGTGGTGCTAAGGATCTGTTTTATCTTTATCATCCATCAAGAAAAGTATCCATTTTGCCGAGTCTCCCAGTCTCCCATTCCCCTGTTCCTTTTTAACAACTTCTGGAGATGTATTACTGGAGATATAGAGGTTAAATATTTCCATGCTCTGCATTAATCTATCAACCAATTGAAATTTATTGCTCAAAACCATAGGTTACTATAATATAAAATAAAAGGGGGATAAATAGAACAAAGGCCATAAGTAATCACAGTGTAAAGCAGGGACAGTTAACACGGTGCATTCCAGCTGCTGTTGAACTACAATTCCCATGAGCCCCAGACAGAATAACCAGTGGTCAGGTATGATGGGAATTGTGGTCTAACAAAATCTGGAGGGCACCCTGTTGGCTATCCCTGCTGTAGACAATATTAAACTAGATGGACCAATGATCTGACTAGGTAGAAGGCCACTTCCTATGTACTCAGAAATGTCCTACAGAATTCAATGGGGCTCATTCCCAAGTAAGTGGTATTAGGATTGCAGCCTCTCTTTTCAAGCTCTTTTGTCTTACTGGTGAACTGTCTACACTGGCATCTGATAAAGTAACAGTGATGGGGGTGGGAGCGCAAAGCAGCAAGGGGAAAAATTTGTGGCCCAGATTGTTAGGATTAAAAAGATATGAAGCTCCGCTCGCCGCGCAGCTGACGAGCGGGGCATGATTGCAGGTGGGGGTGAAGACGCTGCCCCCATCTGTTAATGGGGCAACGTCGCACGTCGCGCCTGTGATGTCAGCATGACGTGCAGCATAAGGGGCGGGGACTATAGGACTATTTAAGTCCAGCCGCCCCTTCCACCTTCCTCTTCTGCTGCTCGACGTGGACGACATGGACGACGAGGGACAGAGTGGAACGCAGTGCGGTGAAACGGCAGCGGCTGTTCTGTTAAGGCCGCACGGTCGGCGCCATTTTAGGCGCTTGGTTTCTGCAGCACATGGGCCTCATTAGGGGCCGATTTCAGCTGCTTTGGCTGCGGCTGGAGCGGGCCTCGTGAGCGAGGCCTGCAAGGCTTGACAGGGACGGAACTCACTCACCCCCTGCTGGCTTGAGGTTTCTGTTTCCCAGCGGCTTTTAGCAGCCGGTTTAAGTAAGATCATAACAATCCCCCCAACGGCTGGTTTGAGGCTTCTGGCTTCATGGCTGCTGGTAACAGCTAGTTTAAGCAAGATCACACCTTCAGGGGTGGTGGCTCATACTTTTACTGTAATTAACTTAGTATAGTCCTCACATAGGTAATTATATTATAACTATAATTTAGCCAGTTGGTTAAGCAAGATTACACACACTTACAGTAGTATAAGTAACCAAAATAATTTTAAGCGAAAGAGCTGCAAGATTAATCATACTTTGCAGGCAGTGACTTATTACAGTTGGTAGTTTCTAATATTAAATTGTGCTTGTCTTTTCTGTGGCTAATAATAATAATAAATAATAATAATGTACATGTGGTTTTGAACTAAGGATTGGATAACAGGAGCTGGGAGGGTTTTAATTAGAGAAATCCTACTTTATATGCACTGTTTATAATACTTATGACTAATGATTGTAATTGTATCCATTATTCTATGGTCAGGACAGTCGATGGCTTATGTTATCAGTATTATTAATAATAATACTATCATAATGGAATTCATAGTTATAAGTGGGAGCCAAGGACTGGTAATGAGGGAGTCACGTACAGTCATTGGGTATAAAATTAATAATAATGTTATAATTATAAGTCAAGGGTGGATTTATTATTATTATTATTATTATTATTATTATTTATTGCACTTTTAGACCGCCCTTTAGCAACAAGCTCTCAGGGCGGTGTACAACAAGATAAAAACAGATTAAAATACAGATGTGGGTACAATACAATATGAAAACATATTGAAAACAAAATTAAGACAAAAAATTAAAATTAAAATAGATTAAATTTAAAATTTAGCATTTAAAATGCCTGGGCAAAGAGGTAGGTCTTTACCTGGCGCCGAAAAGATAATAATTTAAAGCAGTAATGCCACCAAGACAGGAAAAGGGGGGGTCAAAGGTCCCCTCATAAAATGCGGGCCTTTGGGCAATTTTGAACCACACCCCCCATACGACAGCTGTAGGCTTGGAATCAATTACGAGAGAGAAGGCGGCACAAGCCTTTGGATGTGAGTTCTATTTGGTTAGGCTTATATTAGGTTCAAGGTACTTTGTGCTATTAATTTTATTACATGGTGGCTGAAAGGACAGTGATCCTTTCAAGTGTCAGTTACACATTCCTTGTTAACTCTGTGGCAGAACTGGCATTTATTCGAATTTGGTCCCAAGAACTTGGGCTCATATCAACAACAAAGCTTATGGCATTAATTATATTTAAGGAAGGACATGCAAATGTCTGCAGGGATTTGAAGGTCTAACAGACGATAGTATGGCTGGAGCAGTAGACAGGAATACAGTGGAAAAGACAGAATACTTATCGGATTCTGATCATTTACGGGATCTTAGACGTTCTGAAACATGTGTTACCTTGACAGAATCTTAGATGCTGTTTGATGCGGAGGCTGCATTTTAAGATCCAGGCAGACTCTTCACCCCTTCCTGAGGATTTCACAATAACAAAACCTTTCTGTGTGGGATTTCTCACCACAATTACTTGATGTCATGCATAACATGCAACCCTTACATGGATACTTGTATTTGATTGGCGTTTGACACCCGCTAAGAGAAAGCTGCGGCAGGGGGGACCAAGGCTGGGATACAGGGCTATCTTTAGTCTCCGTGATTTAGCACAACTGGGTGAGCTGCAATGAACTAATAGTTGGTAAAGTGTACTTACTCATAAATGATTTCCTTCCTTTTTGCAGACGGATATGGGCAACAGGGAGATAGGAGGCAAGAGGCCTTCAAAAGGGTAAGAAGGAGCTACCGGCTGCTTAGGGACAGGTGTCCCTTCCCCAGTTAGACTCCGGGTACTATGAACTTGGTTAGCAGGCTACCCGGTTTAAGGGGAGGTTTGTTATGTTAGGGTGTTTGCCTTTTGTTTCCCAGTCTCATACCCCAACTCCTGGCTGGCCTTCATGGCCTCCAACTCACGGCTGGCCCTCATGGCCTACAATCTTCACCCCGTTTAGTCATGGCAATAATGGCTGTGGTCAGAATGTACAGAAGTACACTTGGTCACGCCAGTCTTATTCAAAGGGGCAGGCAGTGAGGGGTTCACACTAGTTAGTCTAGGGTCAGTGAGCTGCACTCCATCATCATAGTGCACACATATGCCTTATGCATTTGTAGTGGAAGAACATTACCTACAGAATGCTATAATTCTCGCATGGAGTGCTTCAGAGCCTTCCGTGAGGGGGCAGTCAGGAGACAAGTGGGCTCCTAAGCAGTGGGGCACTATCTGTCTGAGTGGATGTTCATAGGTATGGCAGCTGAAAGCTGCACAGGGGCAAGCTTGAACCGGCCCAGATGAGATCCTGGATTGGGACCATGAAGTGTTTCCTTTCGGACCTCTTGATGTTAGGGGTCTTTTAAGGGGGTTATTATGCTATGATGGGGCTTGAACACCCATACTATGAATTCAGGGTTATGGCTGCCTTATGCACCGACCTGGCCGTGTGGTTCCCTTTCCTGCGGTTGCAAGCCTGGATTCGGGAAGGGGTTTTAACTATGAATGTTACCTTTCATTAACTCTTTTCCGGGGTTGGAAGGCGACTTTTGGACAGAAGGGCTCATGGCCTGGGGTCGGGTCTCATAACTCTCTTATAATTAGGAACACTAGGATTCATGGCCCTTGCCTGTCCCGTTGTTCTGGGAGAAGTTTATGCAGGGAGTCTGAGAAGGCCATAAGCCTATCTATTGCCCTAGCATGATCACCAGCTATCAGAATGCAGAATAGGGCAGCAGGGGCAGTGTGAAGGGGGGCTAATCCCGTGAGCTGCGCACTGGAATTCCCTTGGATTCAATGGGTTACATTACACCAGCATGCTCGCCAGCTTCTAGAAAACAGGTATTCAGGAATTCTGGGCCGGCAAGGGCTATATGCCAGAGTGGCCTTTCTGGTGAGTCACCTGCTGATATTCCTGATAGACGGCACGGCAGGAGAAGGGGCATGGCAGTGTGAACACTTCGAGGTAAGCTTTCTTAGCCAGGCTGGCGGTTTTTTCCCTATCCGCATCGACCCTTCTCGCTGGACATTTTATGGGTGTAGTGGACCAGTGGGAAACGGTCTGTGCCTTCAGTTAAGACCCAAGCTATTCCAGGCAGTGGCTCATACACTGTTTTGGGGATTTCAGGAGAAAAGAGGTGGTGGCTGGCTCTACGTGAGACCTCTCTCGACATGCCCTCCAGTTTTGATGTTTCCAGGGAGGGGGGGTTATGCTTGCTCAACGTGGAAGGTCTAGAACAGACCAGAGGTGTAAGGGAAGGCATGTATGGTTGACCTTGCCTCAGCACCCAACCTCTGCCGAAGGATATTTATTCACCCAGGCTAATCTGGACCCCCTAGCTATAGGCCATATATGCCTATCTGGATCAACAATACCAGTTTTGGCATTAACAAAACAAGCATTGCAGGGGCTGGGGTATGACCCCTTCCAGTCTGGAACCTATGCAATTAAAATGGGAGCTGCTTCTATGGCAGCAGGTTTTTGGTTTCCTCCCGGCACTAGTACAGGACATGGGACTTTGGGCCTCTGATGCATATAATGGCTATATTCCCCCCTTTTAGAGGGCAGGGGGATGCGGCGGCCTCACAAACAAGCATTGTAGGGGCTGGGATACGACACCTTACAGTTGGAACCTATTCATCTCGAATTGGGGCTGCTTTTATGGCAGCAGGTTTTAGTTTCCCACAGGCACTGGTACAGGGCGTGGGACTTTGGTCCTCTGGTGCGTACAAGGGCTATATTTCCCACTTTTAGAGGGCAAGGGAATGTAGCGGCCTCACAATCTTCATTGTTTTGACAGGTTGCTGGACAGGGATAGAGCAGATGCACATCCTAATATGCGGCCACAGCATGGTCTTCCGGGCACCCTGGAGGGCAGTGAATTCGAGCATGGGCTCGCAGTTGGGCCTCAGTAGAGGGGCTGTTGTGCAGTGGCTGGACCGGCAAGTAATGCATGGGGAGTGGCTCCTACCCGCTCTGTTCCAGCAAGGTGTGGTGCGGATATTTCCACAGGCAATGGTCATCCACCTCGGTGGTAATGACCGCGGCATGAAGCAGGGCAAGGCCCTCAGCGTACAGGCATGTAAGAACATGCAAGTGATAAGGCAGCATTGGCCTTTGGTGCGTCTGATGTGGTCAGACATGGCGCGGCATATGGGATCCAGCTGGAATTGATCATGCATGGAAGAAGGTCAACCGGCAAATTCGGTGGGCTTTTCTTGGGCAGGGGGGATTGGCCATTCTGCATCCCCGCATTCAGCACTGGAAGGGTGAACTGTACAGGGCCGATGGCGTTCACCTGTCTCATGCAGGTAACAACTTATTTTGGGCAACCTGCAGGGGTGTCTGCGAGAGATGTTTCTTGGCAGTGGGGTAAAGGGGGACTAAATAGAGATTTGTCCCCCTTTTGTGGCGGGAAGGTGCGGGAGGGGAAATAGGTAAGGACAGCTAGGTGGCCCCCTTAGGCACCTTTGGAGGTGATTGGCGGTTCCAGAGGCCTGTCTCTCAGGGCTTTACGGCTCGAGGGCAGGATATGGGCTGCTTCTGGGGCCAACTTATCCTCATCTACCCAGGGGTTATACGGCCCTGGGTGGGGATGATGTGGGAAGGCCCCCCTACTCACCTGCAGAGTGTGGCTGGGGTAAAGGGTAAGCAGATGGGCTTGCCCTTGCCCCAGCAGGGGCTGGTCGCCCGAGAGCTGTATGGCAAGCTACTTGCTTATAGACAGTTCCCGCACCTAGGTTTCCCTCTGCAGGTCACTTTAAATTGGGTTTTGTTTACTATAATTTAAATAAAGTGGCCCTTGTTCAACCCAAGCTGACGTCTCTGTGTTTTATTTCACCCCTCAACTGCAAACGAAGCTCTGCTCGCTGCGCAGCTGACGAGCGGGGCATGATTGCAGGTGGGGGTGAAGACGCTGCCCCCATCTGTTAATGGGGCAACGTTGCGCGTCGCGCCTGTGACGTCAGCGCGACGTGCAGTGTAAGGGGCGGGGACTATAGGACTATTTAAGTCCAGCCGCCCCTTCCACCTTCCTCTTCTGCTGCTCGACGCCCACCCCGCCCTCCCTCTTTTATGATGTGCCTATGGGGTTGCTTCAGGGCCGAGTAGGAATTTTTATCCTGCCCACCCTCGTTGGCGGGCAGGTTTTTTGCCTGCTCCACACTATAGGACTGGGAGGGAATCGGGTTAGGGGGTGTTGTTTTCAATAGGCAGATGTGGCTCATTTGGCTAATTGAAGTATTCACAGGTCATGCCTCACAGGACAATGGATTCAGCACTGGTGCGGGAAGGTGCGGGAAGGGAAATAGGTAAGGACAGCTAGGTGGCCCCCTTAGGCACCTTTGGAGGTGATTGGCGGTTCCAGAGGCCTGTCTCTCAGGGCTTTACGGCTCGAGGGCAGGATATGGGCTGCTTCTGGGGCCAACTTATCCTCATCTACCCAGGGGTTATACGGCCCTGGGTGGGGATGATGTGGGAAGGCCTCCCTACTCACCTGCAGGGTGTGGCTGGGGTAAAGGGTAAGCAGATGGGCTTGCCCTTGCCCCAGCAGGGGCTGGTCGCCCGAGAGCTGTATGGCAAGCTACTTGCTTATAGACAGTTCCCGCACCTAGGTTTCCCTCTGCAGGTCACTTTAAATTGGGTTTTGTTTACTATAATTTAAATAAAGTGGCCCTTGTTCAACCCAAGCTGACGTCTCTGTGTTTTATTTCACCCCTCAACTGCAAATGATTAGTTTTTGTTTCTAGAGGAAGAGAGATGGTTTAAAAGAGGTTTTGCAGTGAGACAGACAGAAAGAGCGAGTAGTTTTAAGGAAAATACTGTTTTTATTCTAATAAAATATTTACTTTCAGATGAAAAAGCCTTTTAGAAAACCATTCACAGAAGAGCAAAGCTATCAAAAAAAACCTACAAAAGTTTAACTGGCATTTGAGGAGAGCTGAATGAACCTGAAGTATGTTACTGTTCATGGCAGGCAGATAATACTGTTCTGAGATTTCCTAATGCATGATGCTAGGATGTTTGCCTTTTTCTATATGAAAAATTAAAACTGTAATATCAGATTTGGAAAGAATTTAGATACAGAGTTTTAGAGAAGTAAATTGTAGGTTATATGCCCCTTATACCCTGTGCCATGAAACACAAATAGGTTATCCAGTGCTTGCGTTTGGGACCTATGGGCTACAATTGTTCGTAACATTCACCACCAGATAGTAGATTGCTACATTTTATTTTATTTTTTGGTACCAGTTCCTATATATAGTTGAATGCCTCCTGTCAGATTCCCCTGTTTGGTGGTGTGATGTTCACATGACATTCCTGTGCTTATGGGTTTTCTTATCCTCATTAATGAAAGGGCTACCACCATATTCACATTCCCTTATTATTTATTGTGTATTTATTATTTCAGTGTATATCCTGTGTTTCTGTGTATAGCCTCGAAGGCGATCAACAGCAGTAACAATAAGACATTTTTAAAAAGTCAATTAAAATGTTTGAAACAGTCAATTATCCATAAAGTATAAAAGAAGAGTAGGTCATCAAGGACACCAGTTTGGGGGGTGACCTCCTTTTTTGCTACCTGTGGCAACCAGTTTGTGCTAGCATCCACAGCACTTTTATCAAGGTATGAGTACCGACACCTCATTTGTTACCTGCCCCCCCCAAAAGCCCTGCACATATGTATTTAGGGCACTTCCTTATCTGTCTCAAGTAAATGAAGAAGCCCTTGCAGGTGAGGGGAGCCCCAGCATGCACTAGAGAGTGTGGGACTGAAGGGCTACGCTTTCAATGGCTACTTCAAAGATTATCTGGTCAAACATTTGTGAGGATTGTAGCTCCTCCCTTTTTCTATGAATATCTCAGCACAGTAAATTAAGAACTTTTCTATTTCCTCTACTGGTTCTGGCTTCCATATCCTCATTTCTATGTTAATTTCTTTTATTAATATGTATTCTGTTTTTATTTTCTGAGGAAAAGAAACTGAGGAAAAGAAGAACCAAATAAATATATACATATAAATTGTCAATTAAGTACTGTAGCTATCGGTGTATTCCAAGCAAGTGCGGGTCTTGTTTAAAACATAGGAACATTACTTACTTACTTACTTACTTACTAGATTTATATCCCGCCCTTTCTCCCAGTAGGAGCCCAGGGCAGAACATTGGAAGCTGCCTTATGCAGAGTCAGCCCATTGGTCAATCTAGCTCAGTACTGTCTACACTCACTGCGAGTGGCTCTCCAGGGTTTCAGGCAGGGTTCTCTCTCAGTCCCATCTGGGAAAACTGGGGATTTAACCTGGGACCTTTACATGTAAAGCAGGTGCTCTACCTACGTCCCTATGTACAGTAGCTATTTAAGTGTACTGAGCAAGTGTGGGTCTTGTTTGTAACAAGGTTCTTAGAAATCTAACAGGAACCGCTATGCTATGAGTTTGATGCTTAGCATGTTTATTCTGAATAATATTTACTCTACTGGATAATCAACAGTACTGACAGAGCAGGCCAACTGCAATTATGAGATGTATTAATTTTCTATTTCACTGTTTACAGCATTCTCCATTACTCACAGTTTTAAGGAAGAATTGCCCTAATGATTTAGCACACCATTTGAAATTAGACGATAATCTATATAATGCACATATAAGAAATATTACTTTCAAAATGCTACATTATTGTAGCATACATGGTGATTCTTGAAGACCAAACAGTGCACATCTGCTACAGTGGAAAGAACGACTAGTTTGCCAACGACAGCTCTTCCTAGAAAGAGATAGGTTGGCTTCAGTGCTCCATGCTCTGTTAACCTGAGGACTGGACTACTGTAATGTATTCTACATTAGGCTTCCCTTGAAGATGGATGAGAAGCTGCAACTGGTGCAGAATGCAATGGTGGGGAAAAAGTGGATGTCATTCAATATAACAAATAGTTGGAGGGAGGTGCCCAGAATGACAAAACAATATGATAAAAAGTCACACTTTTATTCCGTTTTTATAAATAAAAAATGTATAAAAAGCCCAACGCATTTCGGCTAATCACATATAGCCTTCATCAGGGGATGCTTGTTTAAATTCTTCCTTCAAAATGATGATGTTATTGATATTATTCAAAAGGTCAGATTCTGCCTGACGAACATGTTACTGACAATTTGTAATCTTTTGAATAATATCAATAACATCATCATGTCTCCTTTCACTTTCATTTTTCTTCTCTCTTTAACCATTTAAGAGTTTCTTCAGTCATCCATTGAGGTTTTTCTTTCTTTTTAACTAGAGGTATTGTCTTTTTGCATTCTTCCCTGATAATCTCTCTGACTTCACTCCATAGTCCTTCTAGTTCTCTATCAACTAGGTTTGTAGCCTCAGATCTCTTCCTTATTTGATCTTTATAGTCTTCTGGAATGTTATTTAATTGTATTTTGGCATTATGATTGCTTTGTTCTTCTTCTTTAGCTTTACTCTGATTTTTGATATGACCAATTCATGATCTGTACCACAGTCTGCTCCTGGTCTTGTTTTCTCAGAATATATGGAACTTCTCCATCTTCTGTTTCCAATTATATAATCAATTTGACCATTTGGTGATGTCCACATGTACAGTCATCTTTTCGGTTGCTCAAAAAATGTGTAAGAAACAAGTTATTGGCTTCACAGAATTTGATAAGTCTTTCTCCTGCTTCATTTCTATCTCCTAAGCCCCATTTCCCCACAATTCCTAGTTCTTCTCTGTTCCCTACTTTTGCATTCCAGTCCCCCATGATTATCAGCACATCTTGTTTTTGTGTGTGATCAATTTCTTCCTGTACTTCTGTGTAAAATCTTTTCAATTCCTCTTCTTCTGTTTGTGCAGTTGGAGCATAGATTGGATGATGGTTATGTTAATAGGTTTCCCATTAAATATCATTGATATAACTCACTCAGACCTTGTGTCATAGCTCCTAATTGCTTTGCTACATCACTTCTCACTATTAATGCAACGCCGTTTCTTCTTAATTTCTCGTTTCCTGCATAAAATATTTTGTAGTTGCCTGATTGAAAATGTCCCATTCCTGTCCATTTTAATTCACTCACACGAAGTATTATAATGTTGCAATGTTCCATTTCTTGCTTGACAATTTCTAACTTTCCCTGGTTCATGTTTCTCACGTTCCATGTGTACGTCATACAACTCCAAACTTTCCTTTCGTATCTGTGAGCATCAGCCTCTGGGCTTCCCTTCGACTTTGACCCAGCTTCATCATTAGTCACAGCGGTACTCGTACTTGTCCTTTCCCAGTAGCTCAGTGAGTGCCTTCTGACCTGGGGGTCTTATCTTCCAGCACTTTCTCGTGTTGCATTTTGGATACTCTGTTCATAGGGTCATCATGGTAAGAGGTATTCAGAGGTGGTTGACCATTGCCTTCCTCTGAGTTTGGATGCATCTTAGTCTGGTGTCCCAGCTTTGACCATTCCTCCTTGGGTGCCCTGGCTAGGAGTCCAGCTTCTTGGTCTAGCTTCCTAACAGCATTGCTCTCAGCTTCTTCAACACTCTCAAACCCCCTCACCATGTTAAGATGTGCATCCTAGAGGAACAGAACAGATCAAGGAATTTCAGAAGGAAATCACCCTGTGCTTTGATTGTGTAGATCATGAAAAACTATGGAATGCTTTAAAAGAAATGGGGGTGCCACAGCATCTGATTGTCCTGATGCGCAACCTATACTCTGGACAAGAAGCTACTGAAAGGACAGAATATGGAGAAACCGACTGGTTCCCAATAGGAAAGGGTGTGAGACAGAGGTGTATTTTATCACCCTATTTGTTTAACCTATATGCAGAACATATCATATGGAAAGCGGGATTGGTCCAAGATGAAGGAGGTGTGAAAATTGGAAGAAGAAATATCAATAATTTAAGATATGCAGGTGATACCATACTCATAACAGAAACTAGTAATGATTTGAAACGAATGGTGATGAAAGTTAAAGAGGAAAGCACAAAAGCAGGACTGCAGCTGAACATGAAAAAAACTAAAGTAATGACAACAGAAGATTTATGTAACTTTAAAGTTGACAACGAGGACATTGAATTTGTCAAGGATTATCAATACCTTGGCACAGTCATTAACCAAAATGGAGACAATAGTCAAGAAATCAGAAGAAGGCTAGGACTGGGGAGGGCAGCTATGAGAGAACTAGAAAAGGTCCTCAAATGTAAAGATGTATCACTAAACACTAAAGTTAGGATCATTCAGATCTCTATGTATGGATAAGAAAGCTGGAAAGTGAAAAAAGCGGAGAAGAGAAAAATCAACTCATTTGAAATGTGGTGTTGGAGGAGAGCTTTGCACATACCATGGACTGCGAAAAAGACAAATAATTGGGTGTTAGAACAAATTAAACCAGAACTATCACTAGAAGCTAAAATGATGAAACTGAGGTTATCATACTTTGGGCACATAATAAGAAGACATGATTCACTGGAAAAGACCATAATGCTGGGAAAAACAGAAGGGAGTAGAAAAGGAGGAAGGCCGAACAAGAGACGGATTGATTCCATAAAGGAAGTCAAAGTCAAATTCTTTATTTGCATTTAGCCATAAGCCATCACACAGCTGGAGAATACACGTGTAAAATCATAAAACATACAGTCACGTCAGACTTTTAGTCATTTGGGCTTTATGTAATTTGCTCTCCGTTTTTTTGCGGCCAAGGCAAAGTTAGCCACTGCGATTGTAACCTGGATGTATTTGTCAGCCAAGAGCTCCACCACCAAATCGCCAGAGAAAATCTCCCCTCTAGAATTAATAAGAGGGGCCAGGAGTTTCATTCTAGGGTTCTTATACAAGGGGCAGAAAAGCAAGTAATGGACTATATCCTCGGGTTCCTTACAACCGCAAACGCAATGACGCTCTTCGGGCGGGGTTCCCGAATATCTGCCTTCAAGGTAGGCTGTGGGCATCATATGGAATCTAAGTTCTGTAAAAGCTCTTCGTAAGGGGGCACGTGTCAAAATATCGAAGTAGCTTGATTTTGCGTGGTTGAGTTTAAATAAAGGAAACCAAGGTGAAAAGGGGGCTGCAACTATTGATGCCCTATCTTGGGTCGCATTGTAATCAAAAACCCAGTTATGGAGCTCAGAGGGGTTAAGGCTTAAAAACTTCCTTTGAGTAAGATTATAAATTTTAAGTATTTCCTGATACCCTTGGGCCCATCCCCCTGACCGCTGCTGGTTGTGCCAGCAGAGCTTTGTAAGGGAGCTATCATCCATGATGAAAATCCTTCTCCAATATCTTAAATATGCCAGATCTATATTAGCTGCCAGAGAGGGGAGGCCAAGTTCTGCTCTTATATGGGCTGACGGAGCTCCACGTGGGAGCCCCAAGATCTGCTTCAGAAATGTATTTTGTAGGACCTCGAGTTTAGATTTAAGTAGGCGGCCCCCATAACTTGGACCCATAAAGAATTTTTGGCAGGACTTTAGTCACAAAGATTTTTAGCATTGGGTTGATTAATTGTCCACCACGTGTATAAAAGAACCTTCTTAATTGGCCACTGGCTCTAGCACCTGATAATTTGGAAGGAAGTCACAGGCTTGAACTTACAAGATCTGAACAGGGTGGTTCACGACAGATGCTACTGGAGGTCGCTGATTCTTAGGGTCACCATAAGTCGTAATCAACTGGAAGGCATATAACAACTATTTGTTGTTTAGGAGCTACATTTAAAACATTATCATGGATTTATCAAAATTTATTTTTAAACCTGCTACTTTATCACAGGCAAGCTGTTTCTAAGGCCCTCCCCCAAGTCATTGAAAGTGGGGTGCTTTTTTCATGCCTGTTAACAGGGCTGAGAATTTGGGGAAGTGTCACTTCACACTGATGGCAGTGCACATAGAAAACTAGGTGCCAGGGAAAAGCATTTTTGTCTTGTCTTGTCCTTGATAGGGATGGGCAAGAAATTTATTTGAGTTCTCACTTAAAGTTGATCCTACCTTACTGCACTTTCCAAAACAATATGCGAACCAAAACACAGCCATTCTTCGAAATTTGCACATCTCCAATTTTGCAATGCAGTTCTCCCGCCATATACTGTCTACAAAAATGAATTTACTAGGGTAAAGTGTGCATAAAAATACATATATAGTGAAATAACATATTAAAAGCATCATATATGGGAAATTGCTTTGCAAAAATGTGTGTATTAGTCTGGGAATATGGAGAACTGAAGACTGGAAAAATGAGAAATAGAGAGAAACCGAAATGGTAAGTTTTGTCCGTCCCTAGTCCTTGACATTCTAGTTTTTTCACGAGGGAGGATTCCATCACATGATCTCTCATCTACAGTCTGACATGATACAGCCAAGAAACCTCATTTGCCATCTCACCTGCGGAGAACTAGGCCATATATACTGAATTGTACAAGCGACAAATTTCAAAGAAGCTGGATCGTCTGTAATACTTTTTACGTGTAGGTGAATAATGCTCCTAGCTGGTTCTCTTTCTTTGGATTTGACTTCTTAGAGCGTGTTCCTTTGTGTCTTCCCCCCCCCCCGCTTCCTGAGTTAAATACCAACTTTCCCTGTGATTTTCACACTGAGAAACAGAAGGATTAGAATAAAGAAACCTGGGAGGCTGAACGAGCCAAAATTCTGTCAGTCTTTCATGCTGAGTACAAGTCACCCTGCGCAGATACCCCCTTGGAGCATTTACAAAAGATTTGAAGCCCATTTAAAAGTAAATGGAATTCATTTAGTGAGGAAAATGGAAAGAATATTCTGACAGGCTTTGTTCTAATGAAATAAGGAATTACTGCTGTATCATTTACATTCATCAGAGACAGAAGAGCTTGCTGACATCTTACAGGGGAAATTCAATGGATACTCAAATGGTTGTAGTCTCATTGAAGCCAATTCAGCCTACACAAGTGTAAGCAGTGATTGAACAGACCTCTCTCAATTATTTTAGTCAGTGTTAGAATATGCATGCACTATTGTGGCCATAGGGATTAATTTAAATCCCTTCCTCCTCTTATTAAAAGGACTGATTTCTGAATGTGCTATGAAAAACACAAAAAAGAACATAGTCTGATTGTTCTTCCTCTTTGCACAAAAAGTGTGTGTGTGTGTGTGTGTATTCTCCACCCTTGTACTGTAAGTACTGGAATTCTCAGTGGAAATATTTTCCTTCTGCAACTGTTTAACGTTAGTGGTAGTGGTGTGGAGCAGCATCAGTACAAATACTACCAATATAACTTCCCCAGCTGGGGAATACTGTGCTACACCAGTGTAGTAGATTAGTGTAGCAGAGCATTACCACTCAGGCCCATAGCCAGCCTA
This sequence comes from Rhineura floridana, assembly GCF_030035675.1. Lineage (NCBI taxonomy): Eukaryota > Metazoa > Chordata > Lepidosauria > Squamata > Rhineuridae > Rhineura > Rhineura floridana. Next base: position 59,008,284 of record NC_084483.1, read on the forward strand.
AATGTTCAGGTGGGAGCACAGAAGAAGTAGGGGGTGCGGAAAAAATTATTTATTTATTTATTTTTGTAAAAAAAATGGGGGAGAATTTTTAGGGGGACAGTCTCCCCTAGCCCCCCTGGCTGTGGACCTGTTACCACTGTGCCAATGGTACTCCCATTCTACTCCCAAGGGTTCATTACTTCATCTCTTATTCACATTCTCTTCAACATTTCTTTTTTGCTTTGGGTACTGGTGTATTTTGAGGTTCTGGAAGGACAGGCACACCCTTACATATTTTGGTTGTGTGTGTGAGAGAGAGAGAGAGTGTGTTTCAATTATATCTCCTCTTGTGCCTTTTATTTGCCACATTGTGTTCACTTGCTGAGCAAAGCTTCATTTGCCTGATTAAACTCTCATACTGATTTCTAATCAAGTGGATGTGTTGTTGCTTTTTACGCAGTGAGCCCAAGTGCCATTGCACACAGCATGTCTTTCTTTATAAAAGTGGCCAGGCTCACTTCCTGGGAAATCAACAGAATGAGGAGCATGACCTTTCCCAGTGGTAATACTGAAACATCATCAGCAAAACAATATGATCCATAAGAGTTGGAGGAAGAAAACTACACTAAATGGATTGAAAGAGACAACTCAAGGACCTGTTTACATATAAAGTTGGTTCATATTCAGTCACCGCTTTGTGGCCACTGATAAACAATGCTAGATTAAATGGTTTAGATTAGATTGGTTTAGACCAGCCTTTCCCAACTAGTGGGCCACCAGATGTTGTTGGACCACAATTCCCATCTTTCCTGACCATTGGCAATGCTGGCTGAGGCTGATGGGAGTTGTGGTCCAACAACATCTGGTGGCCCACTAGTTGGGAAAGACTGGTTTAGACTAAACCAAGATTAACCTTGGTTTATCCATCAGGGCTCTTCTTAGGTCAGCCTTCCCTAACCTGGTATTCTCCAGATGTTGCTGGACTGAAACTCTCGTCAGCCCCAGCCAGCATAGCCAATGGTCAGAGATGATAGGACTTGTAGTCCAAAACATCTTGAAGGCATCAGGTTGGGGAAGGCTATCTTAGGTCAATGAAAAAGAATTCATTTGGTAGAGCAACTATAGAATTGGGATCTCGTTAGAATTCTTGTTAGGGTGTCTTTTTCTTTACCCACTGATTATATTGGAACAAATGTTTGCAGCTGGTGCCTTAAGTCCTTGCAGGCTCAAGGATTCTGAAAAGTGTTTCCAATTTCTGTTGAAATGGATTAGATAACAGAATTTTCTATTGTCTGAAAAAGATTTTCTTCAGCTTAGAACCATACTTCAAAAGCCTTGTGGAGTTGCATAATAGTATGTCCAACTGTGATAGAATTGGCAATAGGGACATAACTCTATGATATTGTATTATGATGAGTTAAAATTATATGGGCCATATGTACAATTTGTTCTCTGATTCACTGATATGAGTGCATGCATGAACTTTTCATAAACCCGAATAATTTTTACTGATTGAGAAGATCCTTCCCTTTCCATGCAGAGAGCTGTGTGAAGGATGTCAGAACTATAAGAAAACATATTGCACTTGGAAACATCTAACATTCTATATATGATTTCCATTTTCATCTCCGAAAATGACCACTGTCTGAGAGCAGCTTTTTAAAACTCAGAGGCGAAATAGAAAGGGTAACTAACTTTCCCCCCCTTATTTTCTACTTGTTTAGGGTTGAATTGTGAAGGTTAAAATGGTGTCATCTATGTGTTAGCTAGTGTCTCAGTTTCTGAAGGGCATAGAGTTGAGGTTGGGGTTTTTGCAAAGGAGATATGAAAGCTCAATGAGACTGATAATTACAGTGTGTATATATTATCAACAACAGCCTGTATGCTGTTCTGTATGATATACTTCCTAAGCAGAGCTTGGAAAAGTTACTTTTTTGAACTACAACTCCCATCAGCCCCAGCCAGCATGGCCACTGGATTGGGCTGATGGGAGTTGTAGTTCAAAAAAGTAACTTTTCCAAGCTCTGTTCCTAAGGCTGTTTGCTATTCCTGGAAGTTGTTACACGTGTACGTGTGAATCCCTACATGCGTATATACCCACTGGGAATTCAAACACCACCCCTGAGAGTGTAACTGAACCTTTTGCTGGAATTAAACCCGCACCTGTGCGTGTAACCTTACCCTCACCCCCCATAAAGCACACAAAGTAAAATAAAGGTTGGTTTATTGGAAGAAGAAACAAGAAAAATATAGGATTTTGCAATTCCAATTAACATGAGCAGTGTCTAACCTTTACCAGTCATTCATTCCCTTATGTTATAGATAGCATAAGATAGAGACCCTAAGCCTAAATACATTCAAAGTTGCACCAGGTCATACAGAAAGAGAAAGAAAAGAAAGGAGCTGATGGTAGATATAACTTTCTTGAAGGAAATCAGCACAAGGTCAGGGTAAAGGATTATATGCTTGGTGAGAGCCTGGCTCTCTCTTTCTCTTCCTGCATATTAGCACATGGCCAAGCATATCATCCTTATCCTTTTCCTTACCCAATGTCATGAGCCCTGCAGATTGGGGGTGGAGTGGCGAGGAGGAAGAGTTTTGAACAGGATTATGGTTCCAGTGACGGGCCTACAAGTGCGCTGGATTCTGAAAGCTCTCACACCATGGACACTGACAGCTCCTCCCTATAGCTCCAATTACCTGCGAGGAGGTTCAGCCCAGTCAGGCGGTTGCCTCTCTGCCCCACATTTATCCCCTTCCAATGCCCGCTTCGCCGCCACCACAGCACAGTGCCCCTCCCTCTGATGGGGAGGATCTTGCTGAGGCAGAGCAGCTGCCTTCACCTGGTACGTGGTGGTGGTTGCTCTGCCAAATTCAATGTGCCCCCACAGTCCCTCTGAAAAGCAGCACTCGTGTGTGCACGCTTTCTCAACAGTGACCCTCAGTTCAGGCAAGTAGGGTGCCCACCCATCCTTACTTTTGCTGAGCGAAAGGATCAAGGCAGTGGTAAATGCATCCTTGGAAGAGGGTGCAATGCCATCAGCCCTCAAGGAGGCAATAATCAATCCCATCTTGAAAAAGTCCTCCTTGGATCCTCAAGAGTTAAACAACTTCCGCCCAGTCTCTAACTTACCATTCTTGGGCAAGGTGAGTGAGCGAGTGGTGGCCAAACAATTGCAGGCACACTTGGATGAAACAAATTATTTGGATCCATTCCAGTCGGGTTTCAGGACTGGACACGGAACTGAAACAGCCTTGGTCGCCCTGGTGGATGATATGAGGAGGGCGTTGGATAGGGGAGAACATACCCTCCTTGTCCTCCTGTACCTCTCAGCGGCTTTCGATACTGTTGACCACAGTATCCTTTTAGATCGCCTGGAAGGATTAGGAATAGGGGGCACCGTTTTACGGTGGCTTCGTTCCTATCTTTCTGACAGGCACCAACGGGTGGCTTTGGGGGATGAGATCTCAGACCCTTGGCCTCTCAATTGTGGAGTGCCACAGGGTTCTATCCTCTCCCCCATGCTATTCAACATCTATGTAAAACCGCTGGGGGGCATCATCAGGAGATTTGGGCTGCAGTGTCACCAATATGCGGATGACACTCAGCTCTATCTCTCGTTTAAGTCCTCACCAAGGTTGGCTGTAGATACCATGTCCAAGTGCCTGGAATCCATTAGTGAATGGATGGGAAGGAATAGGCTGAAACTAAACCGTGATAAGACCGAGGTATTGCTCGTCGGAGATAAGAATAAGTTGGGAGACATAGACCTGGTACTTAATGGAGTAAAATTACCCCTGAAAGACCAGGTCCGCAGCCTCGGGGTCATTCTTGACTCCCAACTGTCCATGGAGGCCCAGGTTTTGGCAGTGAGCCAGGCAGCTTGGTATCAACTTCATCTGATACTGAAGCTGCGGCCCTACCTTCCTGTCCACCTGCTCCCACGAGTGGTACATGCCCTGGTCTCCTCTCACTTAGACTACTGTAATGCGCTCTACGTGGGGCTGCCCTTGAAGATGATCCGGAATTAAAGCTGATACAGAATGCGGCGGCTCGTTTAATTGGGAACTGTCGTTGCCGTGATCACATCACACCAGTGTTAATAGATCTACACTGGTTACCAGTTGTTTACCGGGCCCAATTCAAGGTGCTGGTACTGACCTTTAAAGCCCTATACGGTTTCGACCCAGTTTATCTTAAGGAGCGCCTCCAGCATCACCAATTAGGCTGCCTAACTAGATCAGCCACACAAGACCTTCTCTCGATTCCCCCAGCTGAAAAAGCTAGGCTGGTGAGAACCAGAGAGAGGGCATTTTCAATTGTGGCTCCCACCCTCTGGAACTCCCTTCCTTTCGATCTCCGCCATGCCCTCTCCTTGATAGGCTTTCGCCGAGCCTTAAAAACCTGGCTGTTCAGACAGGCCTATGGCACTTCTGGGGAGGGTTAGGTTTTTTATGTTGCTGACCACTTGAAAGAGTGGTGTTTTTAATGGTTGAGTATGTTTTTATTGGTTTTATATTGTATTTTATTGGAAATGTACGTCACCTAGAGTGGCCGTTAATTCGGCCAGATAGGCGACTAACAAATAAAATTTTATTATTTTATTATTACTTAAGCATGGTGCGGGGGCATGGTGAGGGGATGTGACTAGTTGCTGTGATAATGTCTTAGCGCAGTATAGTTGTGTCTAGTTCTCCTAGTTCTCCTAGTAAAGATGCTGAATTCTGTGTAACTTGTAAGCTGATTCATGAAGCGCTCTGAACTGAAACTTTCTATTAAACATACTAAAGAAAAGCACATCTCCGTGTTTGTGTCTGACCTCAGTGGGTTCAGGCAGGACACCAGGTGTCACAAGCTGCATGTTGAGATCATCTTAGAGAGCATTGTGTAGAATGAGGAAGTTGTTGGAGCCTGAGAGGTGCTACTGACTTCCAGAAAGCTAAGTTTAAGAACACTTTAAGCCTTCATTGGACTGAATGTAAATTCGGAGGAGGGATACTAGTGAGTAATTTAGGATATGACAGAATTTCCTGTTATTCGAATATTATACCTACCAGAGTTTAAACTTTACTTGCAGTCTCTGGAGGATTTGAATATGTGTTAATTAACTCAAACCCTTATCTTATGTGAGTTTCACTGACACAAACTTTAACTTAGGTATAGACCATTGTCTAGTTAAAGGGATTACTCCTGAGCATATCTGGAGTTTAAACCTTTCCGTATGACTAATTAATCCTGTTAGTACACATCTTCCTGAGATTAGTAAACTAGTTCTGACCATCACCATTTCTGACCATCTTGTGATTTGGAGCCAAACACAGGGCCTGTATTACAGGGGTCACCCAAATTATATATTCTTATGCTCTGATCCATCGAGATAAATCTGAGAATAAAAACCCCATTTTATGCATACGTCCTAAAAAAGTTTTCTCCTCACGGTTGTAGTATTTACACGCTAACATAAGCAGCTTAGCTTTCAAATCTCATTTTATATTTAGTTACCGGTGACAATTCTGAACAGAAAAGCTAGTTCATAAGAACATAAGAACATAAGAACATAAGAAGAGCCTGCTGGATCAGGCCAGTGGCCCATCTAGTCCAGCATCCTGTTCTCACAGTGGCCAACCAGGTGCCTGGAGGAAGCCCACAAGCAGGACCCGAGTGCAAGAACACTCTCCCCTCCTCAGGCTTCCGGCAACTGGTTTTCAGAAGCATGCTGCCTCTGATTAGGGTGGCAGAGCACAGCCATCACAGCTATTGATAGCCCTGTCCTCCATGAATTTGTCTAATCTTCTTTTAAAGCCATCCAAGCTGGTGGCCATTACTGCATCTTGTGGGAGCAAATTCCATAGTTTAACTATGCGCTGAGTAAAGAAGTACTTCCTTTTGTCTGTCCTGAAGCTTCCAACATTCAGCTTCTTTGAATGTCCACGAGTTCTAGTATTATGAGAGAGGGAGAAGAACTTTTCTCTATCCACTTTCTCAATGCCATGCATAATTTTATACACTTCTATCATGTCTCCTCTGACCCGCCTTTTCTCTAAACTAAAAAGCCCCAAATGCTGCAACCTTTCCTCGTAAGGCAGTCGCTCCATCCCCTTGATCATTCTGGTTGCCCTCTTCTGAACCTTTTCCAACTCTATAATAGCCTTTTTGAGATGAGGCGACCAGAACTGTACACAGTATTCCAAATGCGGCCGCACCATAGATTTATACAACGGCATTATGATATCGGCTGTTTTATTTTCAATACCTTTCCTAATTATCGCTAGCATGGAATTTGCCTTTTTCACAGCTGCCGCACACTGGGTCAACATTTTCATCGTGCTGTCCACTACAACCCCGAGGTCTCTCTCCTGGTCGGTCACCGCCAGTTCAGACCCCATGAGCGTATATGTGAAATTCAGATTTTTTTGCTCCAATATGCATAATTTTACACTTGTTTATATTGAATTGCATTTGCCATTTTTCCGCCCATTCACTCAGTTTGGAGAGGTCTTTTTGGAGCTCTTCGCAATCCCTTTTTGTTTTAACAACCCTGAACAATTTAGTGTCGTCAGCAAACTTGGCCACTTCACTGCTCACTCCTAATTCTAGGTCATTAATGAACAAGTTGAAAAGTAGAGGTCCCAATACCGATCCTTGAGGGACTCCACTTTCTACAGCCCTCCATTGGGAGAACTGTCCGTTTATTCCTATTTTCAACAAATTATAGCAACATGAAATACCTTAAATATTATACAGCCAGAAGAGTGGCTCTACACTATAGTCTGCATAGATTTTTCGCATTCCGCAATGATAAATTGAAAATACCCTCCATGTCATTCTGATGCTTCCCATAAGCTCATTTCAAAACCTTGCAAAACATATAGTCCTGAACTCAGGAACACTTGCTTAACAACCCTGCAAATTTTCATGGTGATATACAAAATAGTCAGAGAGAATCGAGAGTTCAAAGTTTAAAAAGAGAGGGGGAAAACCCCAGATCTCTTTTGGACATTTTTCTGTCAGAGTTCTCATAATCTGTTGAAATTCATTAAAAATCAGCCATGCTCACAGAGTACCTGTAATCATATTACTGACCTTGCCCCCATACACTTACCATCATCTTCTGCAGTTTAAAAGTTAAAAAAATGCCTGGCTGATTTTTAATTAATTTAAGAAATTTTGCATTGAACTGAAGGATAGTGTTGGGCATGCTCAGTAAGAACCAACAGTCAGTGTTCTAAATACCAGACTCACAGCTGGTGGGCTTGCATAATCAGGGGGCCACACCCACACCAGACTTTGATTTCACGTGAGACAGTCATGGCTTCCCCCAGAGAATCCTGGGAGGTATAGTTTGTGAAGGGTGCTGAGCAGAGATTCCTATTCCCCTGACAGAGCTCCAGTGGCCAGAGGGGTTTAACAGTCTGCTGCTCTGATTGAAGGTCTGTGAGGAGAACACAGCATCTCCTAGCAACTCTCAGCACCCTTCACTAACTACACTTCTCAGGATTCTTTGAGAGAAGCCATTACTGCCTAAAGTGAAATAAATCTGGTGTGGATGTGGCCAGGGACAGCGTTGGTCTAAATTTGGGTGGGAGGCTGCATGTACCTGTTGTAGAATAAAAAGGTGGGGGAAATGCTGAAAAAGAATGATACTGTTCACACCTTTTGGAAAGAAAAGGGGCTTCCCCTCTACCCAGTGCCCATCTACCCTACCCTCCCCTTCCTGCCCTCCTCCCCCCCGCCCCTCCCCCTGGTCAGTTTCACCTATCCTAAGCATGATTGCACAGGAGTAAATCCCACTGAACTCAAAAAGCATGCAAATGATCAAACCTGCCCTCCCCTCCTCCTCCCTCCTATCTCCTCCCTCCTATCCCCTCCCTCTTGCCCCTTCCCTCTCCCTTCCTTAACCCCTCCCTTCCCCTCCCCATCCCCTGCTTAGTAGGCACATGTTACCAAATTATTCCAAGCTACACAGGAAATGTGGTGTAGTGGTTAAGGTGTTGGACTGTGACCTGGGAGACCTGGGTTTGAATCCCCACATAGCCATGAAGCTCACTGGGTGACCTTGAGCCAGTCACTGACTCTCAGCCTCATGAAAACCCTATTCATAGGGTTGCCATAAGTCGGAATCGACTTGAAGGCAGTACATTTACATTCTACATAGGAGATGGATTGGACTGTGAAAGACCAACCAAAATGGTGTTTGCATTTTGACCAATTTGTAGGGCAGTCCAATATCTCAGAGAGGAGGTCAGGTCTCCTGCTCCCCTGGTGCATTCACTATAGCTGCCCAATTTCCCTGCTTTTTAAAGTTTGATAGAAATATCTGTTGGCTATAGGTACATTCCTAAACCACAAGGTTTTTTGGCTATTAGTGAATTTAAGTTAATGAGCTACTGAAGCACCGTAAAAATTTTGCTTTTACAAAATATCTGTAATATTGAGATTGCAAGACTTTCAAGGTTTCCAGACGGTTGAGAAATCTAGTAGCTTTGGTAGTTACCAACTGGCATGCCCTAAACCAAAGATATTCTGTTGATATTGGCATTTGCCCCAGACAATATCACCTCTTATTTTGATACTTTTTAAAAGATACAGCATTTCAGTCAGTTTCCAACATTCAGCTGTTTGTAGGGAAGGATGGACAAAGACAAGCAAAAGGAACCTGAACAACACAGTACAAAAAGTGAGAGCTGGCCAACAGAGCTGGAATCAAGGGCCACATCCACACCAGACATTTATTCATGGCTTCCCTGAAAGAATCCTGGGAAGTGTAGTTTATGAAGGATGCCGAGAGACATTAGGAGACTGTTATTTCCTTCATTGAACGCCAGTCCCCAGAATTCTCTGGGAAGAGGACTGACTGTTAAACCACTCTGGCCATTAGAGCTCTGTCAGGGGAATAAGAGTCTCATAATAACACTCAGTCAGCACCCTTCACAAACTACACTTCCCAGGATTCTTTCAGGGAAGACATGACTGTTTAAAGTGGACTAAATGTCTGGTCTGAATGTAGCGAAGGTCAAAAGTAGAGTGAACAACAAGTAACAGTATAAGGAATGTGCAGGCATTTGCCCAAACATGCCAACTGTAGATGGGGTTAGGGGTGTGCATGTAATATCCCCAGGCATGTGGGAACCTCTTGAGATCTTTGTATGTTTAACATGAACGTCTAAAGGGGGTACCTTAAGTGCATTCTGCTGAATGTGCTTAGAAGCCAACCCAGGATATTGAACCCTGTCTTTTTAAGGTTCCTAATGACGGAGAGATTTCTAAATGTGTTTAACAAACAATGCTTAGGAACCCCCTTCAGATCTCTACACTAAATGTACAAAGCCCTGAAAAGAAACCCATACATCCAGGGATATTGGGAGTGGGGCTTGCATGTGCACCACCCCCCTGTCTAGGTTTGAGTGCTCACTTGTTCAGGTGGATGCATGATCATGCTTATAAAAGAAGAAATTTAGCTCATGTACTTATTAGAGGTAGAATACCGTATGATTTTAGATCATACTTGCACAGTTTGTGAGCTTCCAGGTCAAATACAGCCCACCAAACATATGCTGTGAGCTGCTAGGTGCTTGGCAACTCCTTTCTGCAATCCTAGGCAGGCAGCAACAATGGGATGGGAGATTAGTACCTGGTTACTTGGCTTCCATAAATGACTGGTTATTTAGCTTGACGAGTCATGCAATCTTAGAGATACCAGTCTTTATAGAACTGAGATCAGACCTTTGTATGCTGATTCAGAAGCACAAGGGATGGAGTGGCTGATATATTTAAAAAATTCTTGTTGATGTAAATGTATGTTATCATGAAATAACGGCCTTTGAATCTTGCTTTTACAAACAACCCTCATTAATTTTAGGCTGCAGTCCTATGCGTACATGCATGGACCAGTGGCCATACTGAAATATACATAGATTCAGGCTGCACAAGGTACTTATGGCATTTTCTCCCCATCCAAAGCCAAATTGTGCAGTCTGCTTTGTTGCTTTTTCAGCATCAGAAACCTATGTCCAAATATTCACTTTAGAAGGGTTTTTTACTTCTTCCATTGCTCTAAAGTCCATGCCATTGGGGTTAATATTTTTTTAATAATTTGAACCTTCATATTTCTCTTTTTTAAATCATTGGAGGTGTGTGTGTGTGTGTGTGTGTGTGTGTGTAATAATATGTTGATATGCAAATAAAAAGATTTTAAAAAATAAAATAATTGAATCCTCCTGCACAGCCCTGATTTCATGCACACAAAAATTTGTCTTTGTTTTCCTGCCTTGACTTTTCCTGGTCAATCATGTGCAGCAAAGTAATAACCTCTTTGATATGTAGATTTACACTTTGAAGGGTTTCCTTCCAAGGCTTCTGATATACTTGTGATGACTGTCTCCAATTCTGGGTATAACTCATAGCTTGTCTGTTAGCTTCCACCTGATCAAATTCCTGCTGGCTGCTCTTCCTGTCTTTATGATGAAAATATCTTAAAGGGGTGTGTGTGTGTGTGTGTGTGTGTGTGTGTGTGTGTGTGAGAGAGAGAGAGAGAGAGAGAGAGAGAGAGAGAGAGAGAGAGAGAGAGAGAGAGAGAGAGAGATGTATACATACAGGGTTGAAAATTGCACATGCATCTATTCTAAAAACAGTGTTGTATCCAAAGAAGTCGTTCCATTCCAACAAAGACTTCCACTTGTGCAACAGAACTTTCCCTCCTTCTCCTCCCTCTGTGTACCACCAAATCTGTTATGGGCTTTTCCCCAAGCCTCAGGAGCAGAGTTGAAGGGGGCACAGGAGGCACGCAGGGATGGGAGAGTGCATCTTTGAAACAAATGGAAATGTTTTGTTCTAAGTTTTCCCTTTGGAGTAAAAATGAGGTTTGTGTGCCTTTTCACTGATGATTCTCCATGTTCTTTTATCATGAATGAACCTAGATCTCTCCAGACTTTAAATCTTCACAGAATTGGGCTCCATTATGACAGTCATCAGTCATCTTCTCTTCGTCTCTCTCTCTACAGCAGTTTCCTCAAGTAATCCATTCCTTCCCCATCTACTTTATGGGGAAGAAGCTGATGGGGGGGGGCATTGGCAGTTTTTTGGAAGTGGTGGACCATGAGCAATTCTGTGGGGCTGAATCTATTTGAGAAAGGAAAAACTCTGTATTCTATGAGGGTCTTATGTGGACTCACATTCTTCTTCAGTTACATCTTTACATCTTCAGCTGCCTCCATGAACCCATTGATCCAAGGGGACTGGGGGATAGATGTTTGGTGGTAAAATCCATATTCATTTGCAAATTTCTGGAATGTTGATATCTTCAGAGGTAAAAACTGTGGTCCATTATCACTCTGGATCAAATAATGGACCTCACATCTTGCAAATATGGATTCACAATGCAAGATCACTGTGCTACTCTTCATGGGCAGTATTCAACTAAATAACTGCACGAGCAGAATAGCTTCCGCAACAGGACTTGCCCCCCTCTCCTTCTGTGCCTCTAGCCATCCCCAGATCTGCTCCAGAGGGCTGGGGAGAACCCAGAACAGATTTAGGATGTGCAAGAGGTGAATGTTCCATTGCACAAGAAGAAATCATTGTGCCGACAGAACATTCACCTTAGCATTATATTGAATACAACCCCATGTTCTTTAGTTCTGTGATCAGGAGGTAGGAGTTCCCCTGACAGTAAAAGAAATATAGTATCACATTTTGGTGATGGCCATTGCTGGTTCTGAAAAGAAAAGGGAGTTTCTACTATATTTGTTTGAAATGCTAGGGAGCACAAAGCTTCTGGAGTATAGTGACTGAAGTGATAAATGAAGCTTTTCAACTCCAAAAAATAATACACCCATTAACATATTTATTAGATTATGTGAAGCAGAGTATACCAGAAAAGTGTCAAACTCAGATACTATATATACTCATGATAGCACAGATATTGTATATCAAACACTGGAAAATCAACAGAAAACCATCTAAAATGGAACTGATCAGGAAAAATGAGAGCAGCTGGAGATAATAAAGCCAGCAATGCTGAAAATGCAGAAGGAATATAAAGCACTGACTAGCTAGGAGTCTATCGTTAATTATATTAAACAAAAGGTAGGAGTTTCAGAAGCGGGGATTAATTACATGCTCCTGTGAAGAAGTTATAAGGTAATGTGGAAGACCATTAAATTGCAAGTGCCTATGTTGTAATATTTTTATTGATGCTTTGGTCTTGTAATGAAACATACTCAACACTTTGAGTTGTGGCATTGTTTTTCTTTTTTTCTTTTTTCTGACTTATTCTTTTGTATATATTTTATAATCTCTTTATAATTTTTTGGTATCTTTTATACTACTTTTTATTTCTTTTGTAATTTTGCATCTTTTGTAGTAAGAAAAGGGGGGGGGAGAAAAGTGTTCCAGCAGCCTTTAAGTCTTTTCTTGGTGCATAGGTGATGTCAAATGAATACAGTATCACCCAATTCAAAAGTGTTGCAGTCTAGGTGTGAGGTCATCCAATATTTTGGTCATAAAAACAGGGTCAGGGGTTTATTGTCTATTTCATTTATGAAATGTAGTCCAATGATAAAATCTTGGAACCATTCATATGCTCATGTGATTTTTAAAATCTGAGAACTATGCCATTCCACTGCTGCTAATATCCTTGAAACAAAAGCAATTGGACATTGTCTTGACATTGTTGTAATACTCCTCCCAGTCCATAAGATGAGGCATTTGCTGAAATTATTATTTGTCTCATTGCTTGAAATGTTACCAGAACAGGTGCTGTGGTCAGAGTCTTTTTGATATACTGAAAGGTTTGTTTCTGATCTGGACCTCAGACAAACCCCTCATTTAATCTCAACAGTTCATTGACTGGGTTTGCAAGATATGGTAGACAAGCTGGGAAGTCTACCAAGAAATGTACCATTCCCAGAAACTGGCAGACCTCCACAATCAATTTTTGAGCTTAAAACTTCTCAGTTGCCTTTACTTTCTCAGATTCAGGACGTATATTCCCCATTAATTACATGTCCCAGAAAGTGCATACTTTGGATTCCAAACTCACATTTTTGCTTGTTGAGTGTGTCTCCTGGAGCCATTGTAGAACCTGTTGCAGTTGTTCATCATACTTTCCTTAGTGAACCATGTGGTTATAACATTGTCCACACTGCACGCACACCCTCAACATCCCAAAGTAAATGGCTCATCTGTTTTTGGAAGTGCTTGGAGCTGAGGTGATCCCAAAGGATTATCTTTTGAAACAGTAACACCCAAAGAGAGTAATGAAGATTGTTAGCTTCATTAAGCTTTCTGTCAATGAAATTTGCCAGAATCCACTGTTGATATCCAATTTAAAAAATAATTTGGCTTTGCTCAGCTGTTCCAGTGTATGCTCCACTACTGATATGGAATGCAATTCTCTTTCAACACTTTCATTCAGTTGGCTAAAATCAACACAGATGCATAATCCCCATTTGACTTACCAGTGATAACACTGGAGCACACAAGTTTTTGGACTAATCAATGAGCTCAGTGACCTCCATTTCAACCATTCCTTCCAGCCTTTTATTTGCTTCACTGTGGAATGGAATTGGCAGTCATCTGAGAATACTGATGGAGATAGATTTGAGGTCTGGTTTCAGTTTAATTTCATATAGAGCTTCTATCCATCCAGCCTCTGGAAGAGTGTGGGATATTGCCTGCTGTCTTCATATTTAATGTCCCCGCCATTCAATCAACTCCAGGTCTTCACATGCTCTTGAGTCTGAGCGGGGTTTGCTCTAATCCCTTCATCACATTAATTGTGAGTGGGAAACTTTTTCAGCCTGAGAGCCACATTCCTTTCTGGAAAACCACTTGGGAGCCACATGCCAGGGCCAGAGGCAAAAACGAGCAGAGCAATGCATGTGATTCCTTAGTTATGTTTCTACACAGACTCAAACACCCCTCTCTGTCTTCAATCCAGGCAAGCAAGAGTCATTAGCAAAGTTCAAGAACATATTCCAATTAGGCAAAAACACTCAAAAAGGATATGAAACAGGACTAATGAGGGGTGTGGCCCGGAGAGAGTCCTAAAGGCCAGTAAGAGACCTGGATGGTCCCATTTGGCCCCATGGCTTGAGGTTCCCCACCCCGACATAACTCATCTCATTTCTTGGTCATTGCAATGCATGGTTGCTTTGAACTTTCCCACTGCTCTTAAGTGTTGTACTGATGGTCCCTTTAGGTTTTTATTTTATTCTACAAGGCCCTGTCTTGAATGTAGTCTAAATACAGCCAATTGAATAGCTGTGCCATCACCCCAGAATCTAGCTTGAATTCTACAGGGTGCCCGTCCATTTTGATTGTTGATGTCCACATCCTCATTTTAACTACATGATTGTCTGTCAGGGATCCCAGAAAGCCAGTTGGGTTACTAGTGATTTGCCCTACTGCTACTCTTGCAAACCATGCTCTTTTTTGCAGTTTTGCAAGGCAATTTTTCTTTCTGCATTTCCTTCCATTACACCACTGGCATTTTTTCCTGTTTTGTGAGTTTTTCTTCTAGACTTCCCCTATATCTCCCCTTTGCTATGGTTTTGCTCTTTGTGTATGAACACTGTCTACCTGGAGCATACTGTTGCTGCTGCTACTGCTGTTCTGGAGGTCTAAGTGTTGCTTCTTAACACTCTCATGCTGCCTCACTGCTTTTGCAAGGGTGGAACCCTCATCCATTTGTAATTTTCCAGACACTTTGAGATCTCTGACCACCACAACAATTCTGTCCCTGGTCATCTCATCATGACAGGTGCAATATTCACAATCTCAGCTAGGGAATATAAAGAGGTAATAAAATCATCTGCATGTTTTTTTCTGTTTGCACATGAGTTAAATTTTGCCTTTTCATAAATCACATTTCACATAACAATGAAATGTTTTCCAAAGTTTTTCATCACTTTACAGTATGTCCTTCATTCTGAATGATAGCAGGATACAATTTGCCTGATCTGCATTAGAAAAATCAGTGTGTGTTAATCGGCTTCTCTTCTGGTTTGCTGTTTAACCCTGCAGGTATCCAGAACCTCTCAAATCTGCACCTCCATTTGGGCCACTCACTGAGGATTGTTGATATGAATAGCTCTGGGAAGTGGACATTAAAGGAGGCTGGTGCCATTTTCTGATGCCATTTTTTGGGTGGGAGGTCTGTGGCTCAGTGGTAGAGCATCTGCCTTGCATGCAGAAGATCCCAAGTTCAATCCCTTATATTCCCAGGTAGGGCTGAGAGAGACTCCTGACTGAAACCCTGGAGAGCCACTGCCAGTCAGTGTAGACAATACTGAGCTAGATGGACCAATGGTCTGACTCGGGATAAGGCAGCTTCCTATGTGCCTCTGTTCCCCACCCAAGATGTAGGCCTCATTTCACCTTTGTTGTTCTTGGTAAGCTGATATGTCTCTTTTTTAGTCAGGTTGTGAGTGTAAGGAATCCTCAGTGGTGCCATTATGCATTATTAGGGGTCCCTGATCAAGAAATTCCAGAACATATCAAAGCAAATTACTCTTTCTTCACCACAGTACACTCTCAGCTCTTCCTCACTCTTCTTCCAGACTCCATCCCCCTCCCCCAGCCCAAGGTCCACTGTGTGGTAATCATGGACTCCTGTGCTCCCCTTCCCCTTTCCTCCTCCTTTGCATGTGAGGAGAAGAAAGTGAAAGATTCCACTTTCACTTAGAAGAAATTTGGGGGACTATGATTTGTTCTAACCAAAGATTTGGTTGATCTTGCTTTGTTTAAATGAATTTGCTTAGAATAAACTATGGTTTCCTGAGTTCTCAGGCAACACAGCATTGCAGTTTGTTCTAAAATGAAAGCAGAGAGAGGGAGTACATGAGCCCAAGGCTTGCTGCAGCTCATTTTTGATCATGGAAGCCAAGAGCTAACCCAAGCAAGCTTTTCAGGGGAGGGTCCACAACACTCCTAATATACACATTTCTGTATGCAATTTTGGCTGATATACATATTTTTGCAGACATTTCCCCTAATATAATGAATTTTGGTGGTAGTGGCAAAATAAAAAAAGGCTAAAGTAAACACAGCACTGGGATAGGGAGATAGGTTTAAATCTCTCCACCCAGCACAGCGTCCTGATGGAGATGCAAATCGCCTTCCTCCTTCTGGGCATTGGATCAATCATTTCAGGAGCAGGGAGGCAATAACGTTCCACCTCAGCTGATCAGCATGAATCCACTGAGGAGGAAGGCACTCTCTCTCTCTCTGTAAGAATGACAGTGGCCATATCCACCACTAAAAGGACTGGCAAACTATGGATTTTTGACCCCCCCAAAAAAAAGGTTCTCCATGTCTGACATAAACAATGGTTTATGTAATCATCTGAACTGGGCCTATGTCTTACTTATAATGGAGCCTTACTTGCACTGTAATTTTTTAGCATCCATGACATTTTGCCAGTGATGTTAAAAACAGTTCCAGATGCAGCAGCTGTAACCTTAATCACATTTTGGCAACTGCTGCTTTTTACAGCACTTCATTGCCAAAGCAAACTTTGAGTTAGCGCCAAAAAGAGAAGCTAAATTATGTTTAACTTGGTAAAGTTTTAGTTAAATGACAAGGCTTGTTGCAATTGACTCATAGTTGCTGGATTCCATAGTTTTTGGCTGTGCATAATAGTTCCATACAAGGATGCATTTAGACTAGTGCAGCTTCTTTGAGTAGAACCTCGGCAAAAGTTTCACATCCCTTAAAAGGCATAGGTAACATGTGCTGTATAGATTTTGGAAATCCTGGTCCCGTTCACACGGGAGCTAAAGTTTGGATTAAAGACACAGCTGTTGCCATCGTGATGGATTTTCGAGGTTCACACTTCCTACCTTCCAATCAGCTGTTTTCCATTCACATAGTGGCTGTTCCTCTGGAAAGGTTTAGTATCGCTGTTTCCTTGTGTGAAAGCCAGTGTGGCGTAGTGGTTAGAGTGTTGGTACTACCTGGGAGACCAGGGTTTGAATCCCCACACAGCCATGAAGCTTACTGAGTGACCTTGGGCAGGTCACTGCCTCTCAGCCTCAGAGGAAGGCGATGGTAAAACCACCTCTGAATGCCACTTACCATGAAAATCCTATTCATAGGGTCACCATAAGTTGGAATCAACTTGAAGGTAGTCCATTCCTTGTGTCCCTGCCTCCAAATTTACATGTTTACTCCCTCTGGAGTATTGCCAATGGAGAAGGGGAGAGGGTTTTTTATTTCATTGTTTCTTCTCAATTGCAAGCTGAAGCAGGAAGAGCTTCGGGGTGCAATTGACACGAAAAAAAATTTTCTATCAGTTTCATTTCCTCCTGACATATTTATAGTAAAAGCACCTTTTTTTACTAAGTACATATGAAATGTAATTTTTAGTGGGAGTGGGAGTATGTGTGTGTGTGAGCGCGCGCCTTCTGTCACATCGCTGGTAATTGGGCAATACAATAATATGGGGGGGTACATTGACCATCTTGCAGGGATTAATATTAATTAACATGGAAACGGAGCACATCCCTGGTTTCAAGGAGGAGGGAAGAAACTTAATGAGGGGGAAAGGAAGGGGGGAAAGGAAGGCTAGAGCAACTGGAAGGGGATGCTTTCATTGTTTCTTGCCAATTATACACCTCTCCCAGCTGAACAAATGAGGTCTGTCCCCTCCAGTTTCTTGGTAATAGGGATTGAGACTGCAAAATGAGTACAAATGGCCTGGTCTTACCCACCGACCCACCGCTGTTCTTCTTCCTCCCTCCTCTCCTGGTTTCAGGAGGAACAGAGAGGGAGGACTGACTCTCCCCACCTCTCTTTTGCCCTGGAGTGGTTCATTGACTTAAGGAGGCATGTTCCTCTATCGCAGTCTCCTTTTTCTCATCCTTGCTTGTTTCCCTGGAATGGTTGCTCACCTGACCTTCTCCCTCTTCGAAAAAATGAGGCATCCTTCCACCCTTTAACTTTGTGTGCATGTATTTCCCTACTTCTTGTGTGGGAAAGTCTTTCCCCCCCAAGACAAAGGGAGGGCAACAGGAGAGTGTGTGACACTTTCTCTCTTGTTTCTCTTCCGTTTCGTCCTTTTTTCTCAACTTCAGAGGCTGAGGCAAATCCCAGCCAGCCAGCCGCTCCTTCATGGCAACTCACTGTGGGACAAACTGGGGTCTAATGAAGGGAAAGGGGGGAAGGGAAGACAGAGTGGGTGGAGAAAGGAGAGTATCTGAAAGTGAGGATCCACCCACCCAGCCAAAAACGTAGAAGCAAAGTACACACATGCAGGAACGCAGCAAAGCAGAGATGGTTTTTCCTTCACTTTTCTCATTATCCCTGGATTGGTTTAATGCGGATTTAAAGGGAAAAACTGTGGCCTGCCTTCTCTTTGCCTGCAACATCATGTGAACCATGAAATTAAATGGGGATGCAAGTAACATCAGCCTCTGTGTGAACCAGCCCCCTGTCTACCTATGCATAGGAACCAGGGATATGGAAGAAGATCAGTTTGGTTCAAATGAGAACCTGCCTCATTCACACTTTCTTAAACAATATGTGAACTGTAACACAGCTAGCCTTTGACATTCACACTTCTCCAAATTTTATGATGCATTTCTAAATAATGTGCAAAAATATGTGAATTAGTGTGCATGAAAATGCAATTACTGAAAATAACATATAAAATGCATTACATTAGGGAAAATGTCTGCCAAAATTCATATATCAGGCAAAATTGCATACAGAAATGTGTATATTAGGAAAAATTTCCACTAAAATGTGGACAAGTTTTCATGAAGAAAAAGAATCACAGCCCAATAGAGAAATGTGGAAAACTGAACTTTAGACTGCAAAAATGAGAAACTGAAAGAAACCAAAACTGACAGATTCATACATCCCTAATCGGAATAGGATGAGGCAGAAGTAGGGCTGGTAATTTGATTAATCAAACTAATTGTGATCAGTTGACTGATAAAACTTTGTCAAAAAACAGCCAGCTATTTCAAGCATTAACTCATCAGAAATGCAAAAAGACAGAACTTGTTCAAGACACCAGTAGTAGTTCTGGAAAGACAATCAGGCTGTACTCCTATATCTGCCAACTTAGAAGTGAGCCCTATTGAACTCAATGGGATTTACTTCTGAGTTGACAAGAGGATTGTACTGTCAATTACTATATTACCATTCTAGTGTTATGCTCACCTGCTCTTCCTACTCTTAATTGTCCTGCATTTCTTTGAAGAGTGTGAAGTTCCTGGGCAACTGCTATGGATTGGATTGGGTGGAGTAGGCCCTTCACTCAGCTCTGCTAGCTGCCGACTAAGCTGACCTCCTGTCAGCTGCTAGCATTGCTCTTGCCAGTGCAGAGCTCCACCTTCCGCCCACCGAAAGGACGGGTAGGCAGAAACATCATCTGCATCATGTGATCCCTGTTGGGTCAGCCAGCCAAAAGACCCCCAGATGGAACAGTCTGGAGGTGTGACGGCATTGGGCTGCCATGCATGGCAAGGCTGTGGACGCAGCATGTGGCCCGACCACTCCATAAAGTCCTGCCAGTCAGCAACCGGGGTTTTGATTGCCTCCTTAGTTTCCTTGGAGGAAAGAACACTGGATACTTATGGTGTCTGCAACAACAACAAAAAGTATAGAAATATACAGGCAGAACATGTTGGATGACCCTGCACTAGGGTTGCCAGGTTCCTGGCCTGAGACTGATCCTGTATCTTTAGGAAAAGAGAAAGTCAGCCAAGTGCAGGTGTTCTTGCAACTCTGTAATGGGGAAAACCACAAGGTGGAATTCTCCCTCCCCCCTGCACCACTTTTAAAGATACAGAAGACCTCTTGGTTGCCAGACCTGGCCTCCAAGAGATCTTCTGCATCTTTAAAAGTGGTGCAGGGGGGAGGGAGAATTCCACCTTGTGGTTTTTCTCATTACAGGGTTGCAAGAACACCTGCACTTGGCTGACTTTCTCTTCTCCTAAAGTTACAGGATCAGTCTCAGGCCAGGAACCTGGCAACCCTACCCTGCACCCCAAGACCCTTCACTTTCAGCCAACTTGCAGCTTTCCCTCCTTCCTTTTCCTAATGAAAACTGTAAAACTGCCAGTTTTTCATCCCCACACGTAAAGTCCCCTTTCAAGGAATCATCTGTAGTCATTGACAAATAGTAATGTTCTTTTGTTAAATTCCAATCAAGTGTCATTTTAGGCAAAACTGTACTGATAGAACTATTCATAGTAATCAAGATAACCAAACTCACAACATGCCTTTTCAAAATGACAAGTTTCAGTTGCCATAACTGCCCTTTTACTTTCTTGACTGAAGTGCTGGCAGCTGTTCATGAGGTTGTCCAGAACAATGAAATGACTGTTCAGTGTTGCATTTGGACAGCTGGCATGTGAGCACTTATGCCAAACCCCTGCCAAAGTTCTTCACAGGCTTTTCACTTTGAAAAGCTAATGGATTTCCACTCTCAGCCAACTGTCTTCCAATGTTACTTTACGGGTTAAGAGGCAATGAAGAGAACACCACAAAGTTCCAGATGGTGCTGGTTGCCGTTGCCAAACTCTCTATAGCTTCTATTCTGGTTCCTTTCCTCCACCTTTAGTCTTATAAGTTACATAGAGGGACTAGATCGGATTGACTGTGATGTACAGCACTCTTCTGTTACAACAAAACAGTTGTTATTGCTATATGTTTAAGAAACATCTCCTGCTTGCTAAGCCTGTATCATCGCTGCCAGATGTCTGCAAATCCATATATATGTCCAAAACTCTGCCGCATACAAGACCTTATGTACAAGGTGCAAGAACTCTGGTTAGCTCAGTGCAGCACTAATTTTGGCACCAATTGGTTTTGGAGAGGTTTGAAGAGTGGCAGTTCCTAGAATGGCCGGCAAGTCTCAGGCAAAAGAGGGTGTTCAGGGAAAGGGTTGTAACTCAGTGGTAGAGCATCAGCTTCGCATGCAGAAGAGCCCAGGTTCAATCCCCAGCATCTCCAGGTAGGGCTGATAATGTCCCTAGTCTAAACCCCTGGAGAACCATTGCCCATCCAGTGTAGACAATACTGAGCCAGATGGACCAATGGTGTTGTTTAATATAAGCCTGGTTCCTATGTTCCTGTGTGGGGCAATATGCTGGATAGGGAGGATATCAGCTTCCTCTGCTGTAGTCCTATTGTTGCCTCTACCAAGGATGGATTGTGGCGTGTTCCTTTTCCCTGCTCAGCAGCAGAAGCACCTATAGTAATAATAGCAGCAGAATTGCAGAGAGAGCCCTTCTTTCTCTCTCAGTTTAGCTAGCATAGAGTTTTGCTTCCTCCCTCTGACTGCAATCTCAGTAAGAGAATTCTGAGCAAAAGCTAAGAATTTCAGGACTCAGATCTGAGGATTTGAAATCAAGAATCTGTGTGCTAACAGCAAGAAGAACAATGGTTTGCCATGTTTCATTTGTTCAAACTGCTAGTTTATTTGTATCTATTCTTTGACCTCTGAATATAGCTTTATACCATACATTTACAGCTGGTTCAAATGTGACATCAAACCACTATCTGGCATTATGTGCAGGAGAAGGTTCCAGTCTCATTCTCACAAAGTCCCTCTTTCCCCTCTCTCCTTCCACTGTGAACAGTAGTTGGGAGTCATTGTAGATTGGTCCTAGGGTTTTGTATATTCCACTCCTACATATAGGCTCCAGACAAATGTACTGGTTAAGACATAAAGCCAGACTGTAGCTTGGCATTACATACATGAATCTTGCACTTGCATGAAAATTCTTCCCACTCCCTCCTTCCCTTACATGCCATGATTTCTTAATTAACTTCCACGTTCTCAGCAAAACACAATTCACCATTTTGCACAAACTGGGGATACTATGATTTTCTTAACTGTTCTTGGCCTGAAAACCATGGTTGTACACCAAAATGTGTTCCTAGTTTGCAAACAAACTGTGTTTGGTGTGCTTAGAACCTGGACATAAGTGAAGAAATCATGCTGCATGAGGGGAGGATGCTGTGTATGAGCGCAAGACTGTGTACAGAATGCCAAACCATTGTTAGGTATTACTTCTGAGTCTGCATGAAACACTGGTATGTATGAAAACCTTGGGACCAACCTACAGCAACAACAATGAGAGAGTCTTGTCATTAAAAAAACTCTGTCTAGGATTCTTGAAAATCGCTACTAATTGGAGTAAACAGTACAGGACAATACTGGTGCAATTGGTCAGATTATTTTATTTTATGCATTCAGTGATTTGTAGCCTAGTTTCCTACAGATTTAAGGATACATGTATCATCCATACATCAAAGCTGGGATCAGTTAAAATAAACATAGCCTTCTTTTAAAAATCACCTCAAGTTTACAAAATGTTTTCAAAATAGGTCTAAAATGTTTTCTCTGGTTTCTTTTACTATTGATGGGGTTCAGCTTTAGTGGATCTCTTTCAGTAAGATGTACCATGAGAAGGCCTTGTTCTATCCTGCAACTAGTCTAAATATACAAAAGGGGCCTCTGAACAGGGTTTTCCAACAAATCTTATTAAATATGAAAGCTGATGTAAGGAGAGGGATTTATTCAAAGAATTTCAGGTTGTTTAAGCCATTCACTATTGAATTGCTTAATGTCCTGGATCTTTTGCTTTTCAATGAACCTGTGAACAGTGCCCACTAGCAGTGGCAATCTGCCCATTTTGTTTGAGTGCTGATTCCCACTCATGACAGAGCTGCAAGTGGATGCTGACAGCTGTGTAACAGTAAAGCCCTTTCATCAGCATTTCACACAAGAGAGAGAGTGTGTGTGAGAGAGAACAAATATATATGAGGGTGATTCACTGGTAAATCTAAAATTGGTGATATAGGCACCAAACCAAGTAAGCTTGTGCATTTCTGATTGCTAGATTCACTGTTAAAAGTAAGCTAGGTGCTCTGTCACTCAAGATAGGTTATTGTATCCCTTATTTCTTTTAGTACATTTTTTCATTGATTTACTCCCTAAACTCAATTGAATTCAAGACTACTAGTGGCGTATGTTCTGACACATCATGCATTTTCATGTCTTCTTACACATGTGATGATTGGAGACACATGATTGTGCACAAAAGACAAAGACTGGAAACTTTTGCCATCATCACTTGACCAGCGGTATGGCTGCTGTCCTCCTGGCTCAGTGCCTACTAAATGAATGGAAGTTGCTTAATCCTTCAGGGTCAAGCAGAGGTGGGCATTAAAAAAAATTAAGTGTGGGGTTTTGCTCATATTTCTGCCATTAGGATTCCATCACCCAAACTGAAATCAATTATTCCTGTAGCTTACATAGAATTGAGTCACATGATCAGGCACAACACATAGATGCATGCACCCATGGATCAAGTGCAAAAAGGATGCACT
Source organism: Rhineura floridana (assembly GCF_030035675.1). Lineage (NCBI taxonomy): Eukaryota > Metazoa > Chordata > Lepidosauria > Squamata > Rhineuridae > Rhineura > Rhineura floridana. The sequence continues at coordinate 59,031,613 of NC_084483.1, forward strand.
TCTGCCAGTATGATGTGTGCTACAGGAATACAGAGTTACATTTTCTTTTTTCAGTTTCCCATGCTTGTCCTGTGCCACTTTTGTCCTCTTTAAAGAGACCTATTCTGTCGTGGGAGGGTTCCTCCTACAACATCAAAACTGCCACCCGTAGGCTGCTCTAATTTGTCATTGTGCATCATTATAATGTTAGCTTTATTTACTCATTACTATCTACATAACATCATCAATGTGCATGGCACATTACTCATCACTACTCCTTGATGTCCCTTGTAGCACCATGACAATGCACCTGTGGTCTTAAAGTTACTTTATGAGATCCTGGGAAGCTGTCTACTGAGGCAGAAGTGGGGAATAACAAGAGGAGTCACTGGAGTATAATGCTTATAAAATGCAAGTCAAATTGTGAAACAATGGGGAGAGAATAATTTAGTGTCTCTGTCTCAAGGAATGATCTTGTTCTGAGATTATAATAAGGCTAAGAGGTGACCTTGCTGTAAGAGCGGCAATGAATATCTAGTTTTAATATATGAGTGAATACTTAATAGCTGGAATTGGTATCCTTCCAAAACCAAATTAGAAACCAAATAATGGAGGAAGCATGTAAAAAACTATACAGCCACATGTTTTACAATTGATGCATCTGGGTGTTAGTAATAAAACCCAATGCTAATTTATCACTATATAATTAAATACCATTTACCCAATCATACTTTGATAACAAATTGGCAACAGTTACTGAACATTGTGGAGAACAAGAATCTGTAGGTAGCATATCTAATTTTGAGCACAGAATTCCATTTCAGTTTACTGCCTATCTTGCATAATTTCAACACAGAAAAGTGTTTTCCCTATGTCATAATGAATTAATTCAATTAATTCAGTTCCTGTTTCTGTAAGTGTATTCTTCTATTGCTGCTGAATAAAAAGCTTGCTTGTTTCCTAACATTATGGCCTACTGGTGGAATAATAGTCCACTCACATGGTCATCAGACTGGTAGTGCCTCAAAGTCCATATTAGGAGATTACTACATATATTCAATCAGCTAGTGTGCACAGGCATCACTACACTCATTTTTGCACCTTTTACATGCCATGTCAGTCAGGCTCAGTAGTAGCCTGCTATATACAAACCTATGCGCTGTCACCTTTACAAGAGTGGTGAACCGTGGGCTACCTACAGCTAACATGTAAAGTGAATTCAGGTGGACTTCTAGCCGTCATTACATTGGTTTGTTTGGTGTGACATGATACCTAAGAATATGGCCTCTTCTAGCCAGGGTTATCAGTGGTATTGCTAGGTAACTTTGGATTCTGGACGTAATGGTCTTATAGAGGCTCCCTCTTTTGATAGTAATGTGTATTACTTCACCTGTTCAAAATATAGTACCATGTTTGGGGGCTCCTGATGCTCATTCTGAGTGGTGACCAGGACATCTGCCCCAAATTACTGCCCTGATGGCCAGTGGAGGCTGGTGGCTCCAATGTCAGTGGGGCAGTGAATCCACTCCAGGTTTAAGTCTGAACTTTGAAGGAGGTGTCCAAGGTGACTAAACCCCAGAGTGGATTCACTGCCCCACTGACATTGGAGCCACCAGCCTCTGCTGCTGATGGCACTACTGACAGTTGTTTCAACAGGAGGACCACAATAGTATGGCGTGAAGCAGTCAAATCATGGCACCCTACCTAGCCCATTATAAGGAAATAGTAATTTAGCAAAACTCAGCTTGGTAGCCTAAGGCCCCCTTCTGACATTAGTGTTCATAGCACAGATGCTTCTACTACAGTGCAGTTCCTCCCCATGCTGCTTGGTAATATCAGAAGTCACACAAGAGTGGCCCACACCTGCATATCCTTCTCACACCAGTATTGCTTCCAGCCCCTAAGAGGAGTAATGCTGGCACAGGAAAGAGCTCTGGAATGGCCTCCTCCAATGTGAGCTTGTTCTTCCAGTGTTATCAAGGGCTTAGGGAGGAACGAGATCCCATGCTGCCCAAGGTCATTTCAAAAAGCAGCCAGTGTTAACAGGGTTAAAAATGCAGTTTATGAGCAACTGGGATGTACCGCGCAGTTCTTCTCTGTAGGGGACTAAACTCATGTGGCCTAATAACTAGAATCTTGGACTTGGATTGGACCCTGCTTTTAAATCTCACCTCATTTATGGGGCCACTTTGCAATCTGAGGCAATTGACATTAATTAATTAATTAGTTCCCTTTCACATCTACATATGCACACACTCGCACAAAGGCAATCATACACAGCACAACAGCTGGGAGTGGAGGGGGGAATGGAGCTTGTTGTGGATTCATGATGGGAAGCAAGGCACATTCAGGCAAAGTGGCCTGCCTGTGAAATCTGTTAAGTAATTGATGATGGCTGAGATTTTGCTGTGGACTAAATATTAAAGTCATCCAGAGATACAGTGCTAAAGGTGGGTGGTGGTAGTTTACATCAGAAACATTTACTGATATGTTCAGTTTGCTCAGATGCTCCAGGACTGTCTAAAGCTCTTGAAAGAAAAAGGTAGGGCATCAGTAAGAACATCATAAGCAGAGCCCTGCTAGATCAGACCAAAGGACCATCTAGTCTGGCATCCAATTCTCACTGTGGCCAACCATTCACCACTGTTTATAGTGAAGTTCACAAGCAGGACATGAGTACAACAGCACTCTCCTGCTCATGATCCACAGCAATCGGTGTTTAGAGGGATAATGCTTCTGACACTGGAGCAATGTTTAGTATTTCTTTATTTAGAAAACTTTATATCCCTTTTTTACAGCTCCATGAAGTTTTCAAGCCCAGTGTTAACAAGAGGAGCTAACAGGCACAACATAGCTCAGTACAGAAAAATGTGCAAAATGTGCTTGTTTTACCTAGTGTAATTTGACAAAATTACACTTAAACAACCAACAACAACTCTTGTGCCATATTGTCAGCTCGCTGGTTGATGAAATCAATGGAACTGGTGGCTCTGGTGATAAGATGGACTTAATGTGGCAAATACAATTATTTTTGTCATTTACATTTTACAGTACTACTGCCTAAAGAACAAATGCATACTCTTGTTTCCATGGAAACTTTAAAAATATGCAATTATTGTCACAAACAACAACAAAAAACTCTTAAAAAGAGCTTTAATTGAAACAAACTATTTGCAGCAACAAACTCAAAAAGTCAAGCTTATCCGTCAGCAGTTTCTAGAAATTCTCACATACTGATGGGCTTCTTTCTTCTCATCATTCTCACACATGCAACAAGACTGAAGAGTGCCATGAAGACAAGTGCTTCATGTATACCAAGATTTCTGCACCATCATCTATGCAATGGGGCAGGTGTGTGCTGCCAGGAATAACAGAGTAGATATAGTCATGATTCAGTGGCAGCTAGATGTATCCATTGCAGCTGGCGTAGGTTGCTATTGCACCAGTGTTGTACAGGCAGGCAAAATGCATATGATCCTCTGCCTTCCTCAGTGTTTTACACATGGTAGAGCAGGGATGGCCAATGTGATTGTTGAACTACAGCTCCCATCAGTCTTGACCATTGGCCATACCTACTGGTTGAGCAACATATGGAGGGCACCACAGTTGGACAGCACGGGGGTCTAAAAGTGGGGTGGTCATTACCACCTGGGGTAACTATATGAGGTAGTCTTTTCTTGAAAGTCTATGACCCTAGTAAAATTATCAGCCATGTTGGCAATCAGTAAAAAAATAGCTTTCACCAGAAAAAAACCCTCTTTAATTATGTAAGATCCTCTGTGGCGCAGAGTGGTAAACGGCAATAACGCAGCCGAAAGCTCTGCTCATGGCCAGAGTTCGATTCCAACAGAAGGAGGAAGTCGAATCTCCGGTAAAAGGGGTCGAGGTCCACTCAGCCTTCTATCCATCCGTGGTCGGTAAAATAAGTACCCGGCATATGCTGGGGGGTAAAGAATGGCCGGGGACGGAACTGGCAATCCCACCCCATATATATGGTCTGCCTAGTAAACGTTGCAAGATGTCACCCTGAGAGTCGGAAATGACTCACACTAAAGTGCGGGGACACCTTTACTTTTTTTTTAATTATGTAAAAAAAGAGTAATATTCAATTTGGGACTATAAATTTCACGCCTTTTGCCCAAATTGGGTCCAAGTGGGCTGCTGAAAAAGAACCATAATGTATTCAAATAATTTGGTGCGAATCACTGAAAAATGCACAATAGTGCAAAATCAGTAAATAACGCACGGGAAATCTTTCTCTCCCCAGATTTTACTTATGGATAAAATTGTTCATAGAGGCTAAGATGCAGTCTAAATTCTGCATGCTATGCACCAAAATGTTCTCATTTAGACTGCTATCTGACACCGAACACTGACTGATGATATCTCTGTTGACTTAACAGGCTCACTGATGGGGAGCATGGGGGTGTCTTGCCCAAGGGCTCCCCAAAAAGCATAGCTGGCAGCAGCTCTTCTTTGAACTTACATCGAACTTTCTGCTACTGAAGACTGTTGGCTGGTCTTTACATTCAGATAAATCACACCGTACAGCATTCAGTGGGACCATGACATTTCAGACTGCGGGTGAGGGAAATCACATGTTTAAATGTCATTCCCCACCCACATGTATCAGAGAGAGAGAGAGAGAGAGATAAAGTCTTTCTGGCACTGGGAAACTACTATGACAAGGAGAGACAGGGTTCTAGACTAGCTTTTATAATGGTGGCTTATAATTTAGAGGCATTCCTTTTGATGAGACATGCTAATCAGTAATTGATTAGAAAATCCTTAAGTCACAAGGGGCTTTTAGAGCAGAGAAATGCTTGAGAGTATAATACAAACTGCTAAGTCTCTCTGCAATAAATTATTGCAGCTTCCTTTTTTCGTAAGTACTTTGGGGGGGTGTTCTTTCAATCATCCTTCCCCCATCTGCCATCTAAGATAGTACAGCGCCGTTGGAATCACCAACCTTTTTGGGACTAACAGCACATTTGCAAACTGGATAAACTGTTGTGCGCAACGCACATCCCCTGCAAGCTGACACATGCTGCAGCCTATTCTATTGATTACTTTTTTCAAGCCTAATTTCATCAGGGGGCAGGGAGCCCGCACACACCAGGGAAAGCTTCTGCAGGTCCAAGAGTGCCACACTGATAACCCTTGTGTACAGTCCCAAGATTACGACGTGATTTATTTGCGATTGACTCTAAGCCTGATGATCCCTGGCCCAAATTTTACTTGGTTTTCTTCTCTTTTTTCCTTCTCTTCATATCCATTCTTGTTTGTATTGTTTTTAATGTGTGTGCACTCAGCTTGTAGCAAGTAGTGTGAAAATTATTTTGAAAGTGTTGTTTTGATGCAGTCTTCCAAGTCTGCATGATACAGGAATTTTAATGGCTCCTAAAACCTCCTCATGGCACAGCAATGGCTTCTTGCTAGTTACCATAGATACTGTACGTTTGTTTGCATTAGCTTACACCTCAGAGATCCCCACGGGTAGAATTATTATAATTATAATTACTCATAAATACAAAATTTATAAACTGAATCAGACATTTTATTTGTTTAAGACAGTTTCTGCCCTTTTCCTTCTTGTACTGTAAATGCCAACTTCTGTCTTTCCTTCCTTTGTGTAACTATTATTGATTTGCCTTTATAAATTTGCAGTTGCTGAGAATTCTAGTTTTATCTTTTGCTCATCTAAAGGAAAAGATAGTTCATCTGGCTCTCACCAAGCATCTAGAAGGATGCAGTGCAGTTCAGTTAAAAACAGAATGGGAATTATACCATTGTTTCTATTGGGTGAAAATTTGCACCCAAAGTCCACAAAGTTATTGTATAGCATAACTGCTGCTGAAGTTCACAATACACTTTTCAGATGTTATAAATGCTGGTACTAAAACACACATCTGCACATTCATTTTGGGGATTTCAAACCTCTCCCAAAATACAGTACATATTACTTGACTTCAGTTGCTCTCAGATGTATACTAAACAATTCATAGAATATATTTCACTGAATCACAGTTAAGACATTATACACTAGTCAGTAGTAGGTGTTCCAAAATAACAGAAAATGTTAATAATAATTAAGAAACACTGGTGATAATGTATACTTAAAGTACAGCTCTAGATAACTCTGGAAATATACAAGTACCTACCCTCCAAAAGGTACCAGAAAAGCTTTTTAAAAAAAAAACAAATAAAAAGATTGTCAGAGGCAGACAGTTATGTTCTGCAATTATATAATGAGATGACCCACATGCTTCTCCAATCTTTATCATGTTTGCCCCCCAAACACCCATGAGATGTAGGTTATCATTATATTTATTTATTTAATTTATTTATTTAATTTAATTTATATACCGCCCTAAGCCAAAAAGGCTCTCTGGGCGGTGTACATAGAAGATAAAACAAGCAAAATATATAAATACAGTAAATATAAAAGAATCAAAAGTCAAAACAACAAACAACAACAACCAAGCAACATCAAAATATAACAATAATAAGATACTGTTTAAAATACACGATAAAAACAATTATTAAGATACATTTTAAAATGCCTGGAAGGGCTTCTTCAGTTCACAGAAGAGACACCAATCTGACAGAGGTTCCTGCCAGTCCAATTTGTCCTGGTTCTCCTTTCCCCCTGGAGCCCCTGGAACTGCCTCCTTTGTTGTTCCAGAGGGTCCACAACCCTCTGGATGAGTTTTTTTGGGGGGTAACTGAGGACTGCAGGGAGAAATCAGCAAATATCAACCCTTCCCCTCCTGCTAGCAGCAGGAGCATCCCTTGAGAGTTCTACTCATGGGAGGTGTCCTGGCTCCCATCCAAAAAGACAACAGGTGCACTTTCTCATAAGTAAACAAGTGAGCATTTAGTATTGCAGGCTAACAATACAAACTGAGTGTTGTGGACAGAGCATAGTCCAGGTGCTCTTACTGGGCAAGGGGATAGCAACAATAAGTCCAGGTCAGGTTCTGGCCCAAGGTTCAGGTGACAAGGGTTTCAAGACTGCTTGGGAGCTGTAAAGTTGTTCCAGCATGTTTCCTGCATACCCACCAAGCTTAAGCAGAGAAGGAGAATGCTACTCGCAAGAATCCCTGTCCCTGTGGGAATTCCTAGCCTGCAGGTGAGTGCTCCTCTTGACAGAGGAGGCTGTCAGATACTGTGGAGGATGAGGAGGATGAATGAGGAGGGAGTGAATCTTCTCTTTTCTCTTGACGCACCACCTCTCCCTGGGAGACATTGCCAAACACACCTCTTCCTGTGAACCCTCCCGCTGACACAGCAGGTTACATCCCTGAGCCCTCCTCATCCTCCACAGTATCTGACAGCCTCCTCTCCTCCACAAGTGGGGAAGAGGTAACCTGTGGGACTCCCGCCTCATCAGTAGGTCTGGATGCATTCAAAGGCAGAGGGGAGGTTTCCTCAGAAAGGCTCTGCTCCATTGTCTTCTTCCTCTCCCCTCCACCCCCTCAGAGTCTTCTTCCTCAAGTCCCTCTCACTCCTGGTCTGGAGGGGATCATGCCAAGAGGTTAGGAACCAAGCCAATAAGGCAAGCACTTTTCTCCTTCCTTAACTCCTTGTGGGCTTCCTTACACAGCAGCTTGTGACCTGATCCTGCAGACAAAGAAGCCTCCAGCTGATTGTAGCAGCCATCAGCTCTGGTGATGGCAGCAGCCAATTGGAATGCCCCTTTTTAGCCTTCTCAGCATCTCTACCAGCCTTATTCAACTGTTGATCAGGACAGTCTTCTTTAGGTGGATAGCAGTTAGGAGGGAGAAAATAGCTACTTTCTTATCCTTCCCCTCTGTGCCCTGAAGAAGACGGATGCTGTCAGGGAGACTGAGCAAGTAACTGATGACAGCAGGAACGGCAATGGTGCTGATAACAGTGCTGGAATAGGGCTGTCTAGTTGGCTGAATGGATCACCAGAGCTAGTAGCTCCTACGATCTAGCAAGGGCTTATCTATAAAATGGAACTGGTTTGCAGGCTTCTCTGTGAACTGGCTGTAACCGTGAAACACCCACAGTATTTAATACTGCAAAAAAATGACAAAGAGGCTCAGTGCTATCTGTTATGGATGGAATCAGCTTTTTTTAAAAAAATCATGCTACATATGTTAATTGGCTTACCAACATTAGGATATCTGTGTTAACCCCAGCTGTTTTGCAAAAGAACACTGCATAATTATAATCATAATTATCACTGCATAATTGTAATCACTACACTGAAATGCATAATTTTCTGCATTTCATTGGCTTCTGACTTTAGCCCCCCCACCGTGTGTGTGTGTGTGTGTGTGTGTGTGTGTGTGTGTGTGTGTGTGTGTGTAAACACACACACTTACATGCACGTGCATACACAGAGACTAGTATAACGCTTCATGTATCAGATCAAGCGGACTATAGTCCATGAAAATTTAGGCCACAAGAAATTTGTTTAAGGTGCCACAAGACACTGTTATTTTTGCAACAACAGACTAACACGGCTACCCCTCTGGAAATGGTAAAAAAAACCTGGACAATCTTGTTTTGTGTCCCTAGTTTGTTCAACAATACATAACCATTCCCTTCGCACTCAGCAGCAATGCAATAGGCTCATTGACTCTCACTGTGCATTTCATGTACAAAAGCAATAGCCATTGCTTTCTTACACACTATTGCTTACATTATTTTACACAATATGTCACTTCAATGTACATCTCTTGCATTTTTTGCTGAACAAATGTTCCCCTGGCTGCGATAGCAACTGTAGCTACTACATAGCACCTGCTCTTTTAACTATCTGTTACTCTCTGTCACTTATTGGAACATTTTCCATTTCTCTCTCTCTCTCTCTCTCATTTAAATTGTTAGGTGACCCAGGAAATCACCCAAGTTTCCTGAGCTGCATTTTTCTTCTTAATGAGCTCTGACTGACAAAGCTATTTTGACATATTTCCATATTGTTATTTTTGACCCTCCCTATAAATCTTATTGGCAGTTTTTAATGGCATTACTTGTTACAAATGCATTGCTAATAGGCTCTTCCCACCGTCAATGTCAACCAGTGCTGAACAGTTTTGATTTTTAAAATTATTATTATTGTGCAGAATCTTTGGCCTTTCTATGACAGCTTAAGGTGTAGACTGAATTCTGTGTTTTCAAAAGCCACTCTTCAGATAGTACTGCAGGATTCAAGCCTGTATGTTTCTGGGCTCAGTTCAAAGTGCTGGTTTTAACCTACAAAGCCTTTTATATTCCAAGGCCCTAAAATCGTTTGGCGCACCTGTCCCAATAGGAACCTACCTGGACCCTTTGGCATCTGAAGCCCTTCTCCAGGTGCCTCCTCTGAGGGAAGTTTGGAGGATGGCAACAAGAAGGAGAGCCGTTTTGGTTGTGGCTTCCCATCTGTGAAATGCTTTCCCCAGTGAGGTTCAACTGGCACCATCATTAACATCCTTTTGGTACCAGGTTAAAATTTATCTCTCCTCCAAGGCATTTGACAGATTAGGACAAGCAGGTTATTGACCTATTTGATGGGAATATTCTTAATGCTGAAGATATTGTTTTTCTGCTGGGGTTGTTCATGTGCTATTGGAATGGTTTTATGGAAATGCATTCTTTTAAATGTTACTAGGGGCTCTGCCCCTGCTCACATTGCTCACCAACCCTGCTTACATCCCCACCCACATCAATCCCCCCTTCATCAGTCCTTCTATCCTTAGACCTCACCATCCCCCCCAGACAAACTAATTAAACCAGGGGAGAGGATCTCTTTGGCTCCCACCCTGTGGGACAAGTTTGACAGGTAGGTGAGGCAACTCACATTGTTATTATTTATTAAATTTTTGTTCCACCCTACCTCCAAGAAGGAGCCCAGGGCAGCAAACAAAGGAGAAAATACTAAAAACATCTTAAAACATCTTAAAAACTAAACATCTTAAAAACATATTTTTAAAAACAAATCTTTTAATGCATCTTAAAAAGCAGTTCCAACACAGATGCAGATAAGATATCTACTTAAAAGACTTTTTGAAAGAGGAAGGTCTTCAGTAGGCACTGAAAAGATAGCAGAGATGGCGCCTGTCTGATATTTAAGGGGAGGGAATTCCAAAGGGTAGCTGCCATTACACTAAAGGTCCGCTTCCCATGTTGTGCAGAATGGATCTCCTGATATGATGGTATCTGCAGGAGGCCCTCACCTCAGAGCACAGTGATCAACTGGGTAAACAAGGGGTAAGACAAATTTTCAGGTGTGTCAGTCACATGACATAATGGTTGAGAGGAGGGTTGCCCCACTTACCCTGTCAAAGTTGGCCCACAGGGTGGGAGCAAAACAGGTTCCCCACCCCAAGTCTAATGAGTTAGTGGGGGGATTCAAACTTGGATAAGCCTCCCCTCCTCCCCTCTGTCCCTGTAGACCTGGCCAAGCCTCCCTCCCCCTCCCTTTAGACCTGGCTGTGCTTTCCTCCCTCCACATCAGCTTAGCCCTGGGTTTGGGTGCATGAGACAGATCCCTGCAGGGACCTCCCTCATGCACCTGGAGTAATCAGGATTACTCTCCCTTCACATCAGCTGATGACCAAATTTCACAAACTGTTTTGAAGAAAATATCCAAATCTGCTGTAGATGGAGAAGAATCAATTTCTGGGTTTGGTGACTCTGGAGAGCTCCCACAGCAGGACTTAAGAGACCAACATGTGTGTGTCATGGTGGAATTCCTTTTATGCTGGGGGCAGCCTTCTGTCCTCTGTGAGACAGCACCGTTACCACCATTGCAAAATGATAGGTAGGCAGGGCAAAAAGATGCATTGTCCTGCCCTCATTTCACTGTCTGTTCGACTGTAACTCACAGACCAGCCACAATGGTATCTTTAGGTCTCTAATACAATGCACATATTAAATGAATATACGATCACTAGGTTTGATCAGCTAAAAACATACCTACTAGTTATAATAGCCCTGACATTACAACTCCAATCAATCAGCCAAGGCCAAAATGGCCAGTAATTATGGGAGATGTAGTCTAGCAACATCTGGAGGGCCATAGCTTCCCTACTTCTGCTGTACATCATTGGCTGATAGGGGTGGAGGAACTCATTAAATGGTCATGTCATGCGGTAAGTGCTCCTAGATGTGACATTTTGGCAGGAGAAATCTCAACCAGGCCATAATGCACCTGGTTAGCATTGTTTCCTTCTCCTGAAATTCCCTCTTTGACATAACTAATTAAGGTGCAGGAGCACACTCCTCTTTTTCACCTGGCTATGCTAGATAAATTTCATTGTTTTGTGTCCTTTCCATCCCTTTCTCAATGGTTTAGCAGGGTCTGTCCCTTGACCTTTGGGCAGCACACACCGCAGTTATGGTGGATAATCACATGATATTAGAAGTGTTGGGTTCCATTGTCATATTTTCATCAGGCAGCTGCAAAGCTGCATCTATTTAATGATGTGCTGAAGCTAAAGTTTATGTCTGGAAAAAAGTGAAAAGCCTAAATTAATAAATGCTTGTAAGCAAAGAAGTAAAATCTGTAATAACTACTTGACTGAAACCTGGCTGGTTTTTCTTTCAAAATGCTTAGGGAACGGTGTTCATTTTTTTAAAAAATCTTTTTGCATCCAATCCCACAAATTGAGGTTGCTGAACACAAATTTAATGCTTTTGAGACTATTCTTTGGAGATTAAGACAAGACAAAAAGTATAAACCTACGAATGGAATAGAAAGCATTTTAGCCCATGAATACCTTGGTCCAGCATTCAAATTAACCAATTTTATTACAAGATTAGAATATAAAATATTGGTACAGACAAGACATTATCCAGGCTTTGTGGGAATGGGTTGGCATTATGGCACAAATTGTAACCTGGACAAAAGAAACAAATGGGGTGTCACAGGGTTCTGACCTGAGCCCACCTTTATAAGTGACTCGGACAAAGGAGTACAGGGGATGCTCATCAAATTTGCAGTTGACACCAACCTGGGTAAGGTAGCTAACACTTTGGAACAGGGGAGGGCAGACTTCAGGCTTATGGGATCTAGTTTGTGATTTACCAGAACCTCAAGATGCAAAAAACATACCGTTTGAACTAAAATAACAGCTGCTGAACACAGGGTTGTTGTTTGGTTTTTTTTGAGTGCCAGGACTGAGCTGACCTCACAGTCATTCCACACAAATCCATTCCTGGTGGTAACCCCCAAGTTTTCTTCATTTCAGCAGTCTAATTTACATCAGGGGAGTTTTTTATATATATATTGTTAAACAATTGATAGTCAGAAATCCTTGTCAATCAACTGCACATCAGCCGCAGATCTACCAGTAGATCCTGAACTACCTTCTGCAGGGGTGCATTAGAGAACAGAAACAGAATTCAAAATTATCTTGACAGGATGTAGAACTGGGCCAAAACTAATAAAATGAATTTCAGCTGAGATGAAATGTAAAGTTCTGCATTTACAGTGGAAAAAATCAGATGCACAAATACAGGTTGGGTGACATCTATGGCTTGAGAGCAGTATATATAAAAAGGATCTTGGTGCTTTAGTAGACCACGAACTAAACATGAGTCAGCAGTGGGATGCAGCTGCTAAAAAGACTCATACAATTCAAAGCTGTGTCAGCTGAAATATAGTGCCCAGATTGTATGATGTAATGGTACCAGTCTATTTCTGCTTTGGTCAGATATCTGGAGTACTAAGTCCAGTTCTGGGCACCACAGTTTATGACAGATATTGAAAAACTGGGGTATGCCTAGAGAAGGGCCACAAAGATGGTGAGGAGCCTGCAGAACCCATCCTATGAGGAAAGGTTGAAGGAGCTGGGTGTGTGTAGCCTGGAAAAGACAACATTAAGAGGCAATATGATAGCCATCTTCAAAGGGATGCCACACTGATGATGGAACAAATTTGTTTCTGTTGTTTCAGATGGTAGGATCCAAACAGATGAGTTCAAACTACAAGAAAAAATAATTTAGACTAAACATGAAGAAACACTTCCAGATGCTTCAAGCTGTTCAACAGTGGAACAGACTGCTTCAGAATGTGGAGTCTCCTTCATTACAGATTTTCTTTTGTTACAGGTGGGTGGACACCTATCAGGGTAGTAGTGGGTTCCCGCTATCAGCAAGGGGGTTGTACTAGGTGACCTTTGAGGTTCCTTCCAATTCTGTGTTTCTATGAAATGATTGTTCCACACAAAAATAATTATCTTCAATTTCTGCTGTAGGATCAGGAATGTGTTTTCTCATGTGGGAACTTTTCAGATATTTTATTCCTTACTAGACATCATATATTAAATGGAACCAAATTAAGTTACTATAGCCCTCACATATTTTTTTTCTGTTGCTCTTCACAGTTTATCAAGCATGTTTTGGTTCTGTATTTGCACATTTTAGTATCTTACAAGAAGTAATTTACATGATCTTGATTAAATCTCACTCTATCAAGACTCTTCATATATTGAATTTCTTCCATTTGTTCAGAACATATTGTTATTCTGTTCCTACCCTCCATGAGATCTGTAACCTTTGTTAGCTTTTTATCACTTTAATATTGGATTAGTGTGATTCTCTGCCTTACCTTCCAAAATTGTTAATGAATCAGTGATCCTTCGTATTCCTTTCAGAGGTCCATTTGACATCTCCTCTCAACTAGCCATTGCATAATGCATAATTACACTGTTTAATTTTAATACCATTTTGTATCCATTTGACAGCAATTCCATTAAATATGCATTTCATTATCTTTCCCAGGAGAAATGCTATATGCAGTATTAAGTACACTGCATGTCCTTTATGCTATATAAGCTTAACAAAGAACAAAATATTGAGCCTAGTATAATTATTCATTGGCAAAGCCATTCCACCAATTATCCATATTTCTATAGGTAATTGTGAAGTGACAGTTTATTAATAGGGCTATACGTAAACCATGCATCTTAAATCAATACAATTGATTTATAACACTTATAATGCAATTCATTATATTAACAATTGTTTAATATTCTCCAGGTTCCTCAAAATTGTCTCTGTTCAACTGTGAGCATTCTAGGATACCAATAATTTTCACAATAAATATGAATAATTGATTAGCATACTACCTTCACTACCTCTTCTGGAGCACCTGTCGTGAACCACCCTGTTCAGATCTTGTAAGTTCAGGTCTGTGGCTTCCTTTATGGAATCAATCCATCTCTTGTTTGGCCTTCCTCTTTTTCTACTCCCTTCAGTTTTTCCCAGCATTATTGTCTTTTCTAAGGAATCACGTCTTCTCATTATGTGTCCAAAGTATGATCACCTCAGTTTCATCATTTTGGCTTCTAGTGACAGTTCTGGTTTAATTTGTTCTAACACCCAATTATTTGTCTTTTTTGCAGTCCATGGTATGTGAAAAGCTCTCCTCCCACACCACATTTCAAATGAGTTCATTTTTCTCTCCACTTTTTTCACTGTCCAACTTTCACATCCATACATCCTTGACAAGTTCAATGTCCTCATTGTCAACTTTAAAGTTACATAAATCTTCTGTTGTCATTACTTTAGTCTTCTTGACATTCAGCTGCAGTCCTGCTTTTGTGCTTTCCTCTTTAACTTTCATCACCATTCGTTTCAAATCATTACTGGTTTCTGCTAAGAGTATGGTATCATCTGCATATCTTAAATTATTGAGATTTCTCCCTCCAATTTTCACACCTCCTTCATCTTGGTCCAATCCCACTTTCCGTATGATATGTTCTGAGTATAGATTAAACAAATAGGATGATAAAATACACCCGTCTCACACCCTTTCCAATTGGGAACCAGTTGGTTTCTCCATATTCTGTCCTTACAGTAGACTGTTGTCCAGAGCATAGGTTGCGCATTAGGACAATCAGATGCTGTGGCACCCCCATTTCTTTTAAAGCATTCCATAATGCCTTCTTAGCCATTGTAACAATCCCATGTACCTGCTTGCTCAAACTACTACAGATTTCATGCTGGCACTTCAGAGTCTCAAGCCTTTATACAGCTGCATGCAGGACTAGTGCCCAACACCAAATGCTGGCTCCTGCCAAACAAAAATAGTAAAATATTTTCCAGCCCTATTCCTGTACTATTTTGAACCCTATTCATTGTTGCAAGCCTGCTGTTTACTCTGCCCTCTCTCCACTTTATATGAAACAGATGGTGTATAGAAGGTGCTTTCTACTTCTTGAATTCTCTTTCACCAAAAAAGCCATCTATGACAAACATTACTTTGGCTAGAATTTAAATCTAAAAGGTGCTTTTTAAATATCCAGCCCTTGGATGTCAATTAAAGTAGCACCTTAGCTTTCCATGTGACAAGTGCAACATAGAAATAAGCAAATTTCCTCTAGGGATTAACACATAGACTATAGGATTCAGAAACAAGCCTCTGAGACACAAGCCAGCCAAAACACTTTTTTACTTGTAAGAATAATTCAGTGTTGGAAAATAAAAAAGAAACAAGATTAATTAGCAGTATATCAAATCATAGCATTCAAATACAAAGTAAAAAGGCTTATATGCAGAGAAAAGGTACAAATATTTGATCTCAGATTCAGAGGAAGGTTAATCAATAGCTTTTCCTATAACCGAGTGCACAAGACATTTCCAGGTTGTTCAGTTTTTTTGGAAGCTCCCAGTAGACTGATCCATGCCATTTCCCCCTAAGAAGTAATGCTCCAGGCTGCAGGAGTGGGCTTCTTTTCTTTTGCTTAGGCTGTAGCTAGACCCTCTTTGCCCCTGCCCATGTTTCCTTGCCTCTAAGCCATGTTTATTGTTTTGTGTTTGGGACTAGTCAGGAACGTCTGCAGAAAGGTACCAGCCAGAATCTTTCTAAAGAGGGGAAGATTTTTTATTTTTATTTTTATATTAGCTTAGTATATTGCCAATCACCACCAAAAAATCTACATCTACATCAAGGAGATTAGAAATGACATGTGAATGGCCTCTGTCCCCTAATTATTGCCCCAAACCCCTGATTGCTTTTGCACTCTGTTACTGCTTAGAATTGGAGTCTGGGAAGCTCAAAATGCAGGCTCCCTGACACAATCACAGCATTTGGGAAGCTTCCCTATGACTCTGTGCTCAAAACAACACAGGGTCTGAGAAGTTTTTGCTCAGTAACCAAAACAATAGTTTGTCCCACTCTCTTGCTCTGTCGGGTGGGTTTGTTTATGGCTTTCTCAAGCTTGAAGGGGTTGTCATGCCCGCCCGACCCTCAGGGTCCCGGGATCATGCATCAGGCTCAGACCCCCACCCTTAGGGAAATGAGACTGGAACCAAAAAGCTATTACTTCACCCTTACCAAGGCTGTGTACGCTCACCACAACCCTGCCAGGTAGAAGGTAGGCTGCCACCACCCCTGTATACTGGTCCACTCAGAGCCAGGGGATCTCTGAGCCCAGAAGGTATATAAAACCAAGGTCCTAACAGGCAAGAGTCACAGTTACACTCCTTGCCAGGCACCTCTGGTTTAACACTTAAAATCCAAGCTTTTAACTTCTTAACCCTCTTTGGTAGTGAGTGACTGAGATTGGGTCAAAACACTGAATTCAGAACCACCCCTTCTCTCAAATGAACACACCAGGTTAAATAGAAGTAGCTTTATTAAAATATATAAGTGCACATATCATATAGCAGCAAGTAATCCTTTAAGACCATTCACCCAACAGGGGTTTAGGTTCTTACAAGAGAATTCATACACACAACAAGAAAATAACAAACTAACTCACCTAACTACTTACATACGAGGTAGTTGGTTGCGTGGCACCTCTCCTAAGAGAGATGGATGTTCAACATAAAGCAATGGAACCAGACATGGGTTGCCTTCCCATAAGCAACCCCAGGAACCATAAGGCAGAAAAGGTTTGGAACTCTGGTGCCAGTCAGCATAGGCAGAGAACAGAGAACAACAGCTATGGGTCCCTAGCCCTATACTTAAGGGAAAAGGATCCTAACGGTCCAAGATTAATTGACCAATCAGGAATTGACTGATGTAACTTTCTTCTTGATGTTTCTCACATTTTCGCGCCTTCAGGCCCCCCTCCCAACGGTGTTTTCCAACTGCATAGGCCAAGGATGACCTTGGGTGCCAGGCACTTGCTAATCAGCAAAGATAAACAGGTGCAGCTTGTTAAGGCTTCTTCTAACCGTCCTCAGCTGGAAAATGAAACTTAACTTTACAAATTGGCAAAGCTTGTCTTTTTCTAACTGTAACCATCTCCCAGAGTCCCTTACTGGAGCCAAAGTGTTGTCATCAAATTTTTACTAACTCATGACCATTACAGGTTCATGACAGGGGTGATGAGCTAACTGGCTTACAAGTGTTCTCACTTGACTAATGTTAACAAGTAGCCTGATAATCAAAACAAGCAAGCAACCTTGAGAATACAGCTGCATTCTCAAGCCCAAGATGTCATGAGGACAGGATCAGCAGACATCACCTGAGGGGGCAACCAGCTCCTGAATGATGGGAATATAGTGATCTAATAGGTGTAAGGTGCCCCCTCCCAGGGGGTCTTTGAAGGATACAGGACCTCTAGATCAGGGAGATTAAGCCTTCAGGGGCTCGTGAAACCCCAAGATACCATCAAGAAGCAACATCAAGAAGACTGAAGACTCAACCCCTCCCAGGCAAGATTTATAATTGTGCTGATAGGAGGTTTCTGGCACATAAGGAGACAGACGTGAGATAACAGCACTTGGGGAGGGGGAGAGTGGTAACATGTTAGCTACTTAGTTTCATTTGAGCTGTTTGTAATCCTGCTCTAACGACTATTTAGCTCCATTCTAGCTGTTTGTATCTCTTTGCTGTAATAAAGCCTTCAGTTTCTTCACAACTAGCTGTGTTCATCACCTATTGAAATTCTGAACTCAATAGTCCTGTGCTTGGCAAAAAGGCTAGGCATTTGGTATTATACTTAGTAGAGCTGAGAGAACCCAAAATGGAGGGAACCTGGATTCAATGACCACCTTATTGGCCACCCCATCTCTTCCTGAGTCTTAATGGGGATAGGGAGAATTCCTTATAAAGAGTATGCAAAGGAATCTTGGAGAATTGTCTTTTGCGTCCAGTGAGTTTCTTTGGTGGCAGTATCCCTGTATTTTACAGCAAGAACTTTGTAATTGTAAGATTAGTATTACAATCTTCTTCACTGGGACTGATAACTATGGCATCTCACTTCCCTCTGTGTCCGTTATTTTCCCAGGCTCTCTCCAATCTGGATCTCAGACAGGGGAACTACTACTTTTGCATATGACCTTTTCTCCTTCCTGTTTCTTTCACTTTCCCCATAGCAAGGCCATATCTTTAAAAGCTCCACCTCACAGTTCCTTATCAGGCAATTCTCCACCTCTAGTCTCTTTTCTCTGTCTCTGTAACAGTAATTAAGTAAATGGTCCAAGCAATGAGTGGGCGGACTCACGTGTGTATTCAATATTAATTCCTTCCCTGTATTTTTCAATAATGGCATTTCCAGCCAAAAAGCTGTTTATGTTGTTTTTTAAATTGTATTATGTTGACATGTTTAAACTTTCATTTCTTTATAAATAAATATTATAATTGCAGCTACAATGTGTTTATTGCTGGCTTTTTGAAGCAAGTACACTAAGATTGGTCCGTGCTAAATCCTCAAATTAAGCAAGCTTATCTAAGACAACATAATTCTGTCTGTGTGGGTGCAATAATCTCAGCTAAAGATCCCATTAAAGATGCATGTGCATTCAGATGTGTGCACTGTCATACTAGTAGAGCTGGAAGCCCGCAGGGACTACAGGAGGAAGGAGGAATTAGCAAATATTGCCTCCTTTCCATGAACAGAGGAACACACTGGATTTTTTCTGTAGACATTTTTCTACTGTGATGAAATGCCTGCTTATATAGGCATTAATTTCACTATCCAATTATCTTTTAACATAATAACTTACTCTTTTTTATACCCTATCATTCCAGTTTTGTTCAACCTGGCTCCTAGTTCTTTCCTGCTCACTTTTCAAAGTTCCTTTGAATTTGTAAACAGTCTGCAATCGGAATATTTGAAGGATTGTCTTCTCCCACTTCAACTTGCACAGCCACAGACACTGTATTTTTCACAAAAAATGGAAAGCCTTGTTGTTCCATGTTTTGTTCCCAGTACAGCTGGCTGAAGCACAAAAGAGGACTTTTTTGTGGGAGCAGTGCTCAGGTTGTGAAATTCATTCAGTTCCAGCTCTGATGATACTTAGAGAAATTATAAACACATTTACTCTCCTGAGAGATTGATCTGATCTAAGGCTCTCTGCTGTGTTAAGTTCTTATGTTCAAATGGTAAAGTATGAATGGTTTTATACTTAAATACATATTGCAGGGCCGGCACCAGGCATGACTGGGCACTTGGGCACCAGTTGGCCCTGCGCCCGTGGCGCTTGCCTACATTTTCTGTGCATGCGCATGGCTGCCATCAACCAAGATGGCAGTGGGGGCATCAGCCCCTATGGGAAGACCCTGCTGCCATCTTGGTTGATGGCAGATATGCATGCGCAGCATGCGCAGCACTTAAGACAACAGGAAAGGTAGGTGGGGCATGCAGTAGGCATTGCGGGTCCACAGTCTGTATGGGGGGCTGGGAGCTCCCTCTCTGTGATCTGCAGCAGGGTTGGAAGTTGACGCTGCCATGTATCTTGGAATAGGAGAGCTACCCTCCTACTCTAAGGAGGGGCTCTTCGGGACCCTCTGGGTTGCAGCGCCCCTTGGCCAGGGCCTGACCTGGCCACCCTCTGGCCCCAGCCCTGACGTAATGTAAATGCTACTGCATGTATTATGCCATATATCTTTGTTCTTTTAAATGAGGGGTGGTTAATCTACAGCCTCCAGAGATTGTTGGACTACTAACTCCCTTCATCCCTGACCATCAGCCATGCTCACTGCAGCTGATGAGAACTGTAATGCATAGGTGAGTCACCCATGTTGTAAAATGGTCACCCCATACATTGGTAACGTCCAAGCAAAAAACATGGCTACATTTCATTCACCACAGAGAGTGAGGTGCCAGGTGGGCTTAAAAAACACTTCATAACAATGAATGCAGATGAATGAATGTAGATGGTGTCCTCTTTGCTAATGACAGGCTCTACTTTGAGATTTGGGATGGGCAATGGCCTGCTGATTCAAAGGAACATCTCAACACTAAAACCAAAACACTATCCCTCAACTTGCAGCTTCCCTTTTCTATTATATTCACATTTCTAAGAACTCTTTAACAACGTATAACTTTTTATCAAATTATAGATACAGATGAGTCACCAGCTTCCCTGCTTGTCAAGTCTGGATTGTTTTATGGCCTCAGGGATTTTTTAAAAATATTTGCTTCTCATGTAAAAATTAGAAACAGCTTTATTCAGAATATCTATGGGGGTCTTTTCAACTATATTATTAACCTGAGCTCTGGTTCTCATCCTAAGTATATACATTCTAGATGACCATAGATATTTACTCAGAAGTTCAATCCTCAGTTTATCCTGTGGGGCTTCCAAGTAAGAGTGCAAAAATTTGCAGCCTTTGATGGAAGTTCTGCCATTCAAAATATATAACTTGCAAGTAAGGTTACAATACAAATTGCTTAAACTTGTTTTTTACTTACACTAGTTTGGTTCTACCGAGTTCTAAAGACTTAAATGGTTTAAATCCCAAATACTGTACAGGTTCATTTTATTAAAATGGCATGACCCAATTTTTCAGATAACAGATAATTGCAGTGTGCAAGATTTCTTCATGTAGGATATTGTTATGCATGCTGTTATATGGAATTTGGAAAGTCAAAATGGTTTTGGTGATATTAATTTAACGTATTCGTGAATCAAACTATGAAGGGGACAAGAGTGGAAGGTGAATGCTGAGGAGTCTACGGCTTTTTTTTCTGCCGTGGACTTTGTGGAGGCTGGGTAGTGATGGAGACAGGAAAGATGCATTGAGCACCCACCAACCAACAATTTTGGCCTTCTTGCTACTAGATAGAAAGGCTTTTCAAAACTCCTAGTAAATTAGAAATGCCATAGTCTTCTCTTGTATTAATGAGAAAAGGCATATCTGTCAAATCTACTATCTTGCAACTATTAAGACCATAGCGGCTCTATTGACATTTCCTATATAATGTGATAGTATCCAGCAATTTAACCCACAGAAGCTCCTCTATGGAGTATAGCCACCGTATAGATAGTAGTACCACAATCCTAAACATGAATTCTCAAAATAAGTAATACTGAATTCAGTGGGACTTACTCCCAGATAAGTGGGGTTAGGATTGGCTGAAATTCTAGTAAGCCTAATTACACAGAATAGTGTAGTGAAAGCAGGGAGCTCTTCCCCGTCTGCTCTCACTGTCCTAGGAGTCAATCCCCAGCCTTGGGCAATTGATCCCAGCAAATCCTGGTTTGCCAAGGTTGTGCACATCAACACCAACCCTGCAAGGTAGTACTACCACCACCCTTCAACTGGTTAGCTACTCTGGGGCAAAGGGAACCCCAGAGCCCACTTAAAAAACATCTGAGCCTCTCAGGACCAGAGTCTAGATACACTCCTGGTCCCTTCTGAAGTCTTAGGTAAAAACATTCCTCTGTTACACGGTAGTTGTGGTCAAATGGCAAAGACTGAATTTAGAAACTGACCCCTTTCTCTGGAATAAACACACATTGGTTTAAAGTAATTAAAGTTTATTAAAAAGAAAATAAGAAAAGCATAAAAAAGGTTACAAAAAGCAAAAAGGTACACACAAATAATTTGTAGCAGCAAATTGAATCCTAAAACTATACACCCAAACGGGTAAAGTATTTAGTAAAAAAGGGAAAGGAAAGTTTCTTGGCACAAATCAAAATAACAAAGCTATCTGCCTTAGCTATACTTACAAGAGCATAGGATCTTTCAGTGGATAGCCTTCTTCCCCTCAGGGAGTTGCAAGCCAAGATGTAAATGGAGCCACAACAGAACATCACCATAGGCAAGATGGTGCTCCGAACTTGGACACAAACCCAGAGTTCTGAGCCTCCTCTTATGGAGGAAAATTCCCTCCCAGCTGGAGACAATTAACCAATTAACATTTTCATCAAAGGGATGAAAAATGATGTTCCCACAGCACCTGGCACCTCCTCTTGGTTTCCCATAACAAAGCAAGGAGTTTTACGGCCTTGAGGGAACTAGGCCCCTTCCACTGATAAGAAGGTGCAAAATTACTGTAAGCTGGTACAGCTGTGTTATAAAATTACCAAGTCACAGTGATGAAAGAACATCAAAGATTTAACTGCTTGCTAGCAAGCTAACAAGGAAGATGTGAAGGGGAAGAATTCCCCATAAGGCTTTGGGAGTTAGCCATTTTAACTGCAGGCCGGGGTAAGGCTAGCAAGCTGGCATGACAAATAGAACTTACTTTTAAGTAAACATGCTTGGCATTATACTCCATATATGTGAAGTTAAGTTTTTTTGCCCCAACATATATCACTTTACACTTGTTTACACTGAATTGCGTTTGTCATTTTACCACCCATTCACTCACTTTGAAGATGTTCATTTGGAGCTCTTCACAATTTTTGTTTTAACAACCCTGAACAATTTAGCATCATCAATAAACTTGGCCATCTCACTGCTCATCCCAACACTAGATAGTTTATGAACATGTTAAAAAACACAGGTCCCAAAACTAGTCCTTGAACTTTCTACATCCCTCCATTGGGATTATTTAACAATATTTTTTTTTCAAATTGGCTACCGTTCACACTGTTCTGAAGTTACATTTCCAGTATATCAGTATGGTTCTAAATACTGTATGCAGTCCTCCATTTCCATGGTACTAACAATAATTTGGGCACTGCTTAATTAACAAACAACCTTGCTCTACAGAGCTTTCATAATAGCTACACAAGGTATTCCTAGGAAAGCAAATTTTCCATTTGAGATTTGACTGGCTAGGTGAACATTGTCTGTTGGCAGCCAAGGAATTGTTGATTTATATAAAATGGCCAGCAAAACAAAAGAGAATGTATCTCAAGATGCTGGGGGAAATATGTGGATTTTGTTTTTAAAACAACCCAATGTGTTTCGGCCAAATATTGTTTAAAGGCTTTCTTCAGGGGTTAAACTGAAAAACAGACTGCATATTTCTCCCTTAGATATGTTACCCATTCACATTAACTGAATGCAGGCTGTTTTTCAGTTTAACCCCTAAAGAAGGCATTTAAACAATATTTGGCCAGAATGCATTGGGCTGTTTGAAAATAAAATCCATATACTTTTTCTAGCATCTTGAGACACATTCTCTTTTGGTTTTGTATTCATTTTCTGTCATCTCCAGTTTTTGCATTTATTATATAAAATGGGATCTCTTTGACATTTGACAGACTATGGTTCCTGTTCCTCAACTCTTTTGGTGAAGACTAACTGAAACTGAGTTAATTTGATCTAGACACTCTCTCGTTCTCCATTTTAATTTAACTTTGATATCATTAGACAAATGTGGTATATGCTTAACTTAAATTATGATGTTGCTTGGCACATGGAAAGGAAATAGGTAGGTGGGCAGAATGGTATGAGGTTACAGGATATGGACATGAGAAGGGTCTCTTAAGATTGCAACATGTCTATATTTTGTTTACAGGATGAATGTTTTATTATTTATATAGTACCATCCCAGTGCATGGTAACTTCCAAGTTTGAAAGGAAAGATCCCTGCCCCACATAACTCACAACTGAACATTCAACATAAGTAACACAACAGGGGAAGGGGAAGGAGATGGAGGCAGGAGTAGATGTTTATTCAGTTACACCAGAGGTCACCAGCCTTTTTGGACCAGAGGGCACATTTCAAATTTTGAGAGAGTGCCAGGGGCATCAGTCACAGAAAGACTGCCATGGGAGTGTGGCATAACACAAAATGGCTGCCATGGGGGCATGGCATAACACAACATTATAAAGTAGTCATGGTGAAGCTTTTCCCACAATTGTATTTCCATACTAGAAAAGGCTTGACCTGTTGGATTTCTGCTTACTATACAGCTGTTAAAAGAACCGTTTTCCCCCAAGCGTCAACTCTAAACCAAAGCCTAGGCTGTAATTTTGTACCGTTACCTGGAAGTAAGCACCACTAAACACAGAGACTTACTTCTGAGTAGATATGCATACAATGGCACCCTAAGATAACTATACAGTGAATTCTTAATGAGTCCCTGGTGTTTAGCTCCTGCAAAGTAGAAAACATGCATAAGCCTCTTTGCAGAGTCTTCACATTTGCCTTTTGGGGGGAGGGGGATTCTTTAATATTCACCCACACTTATTGATGACATTTGCAGAAAATAATTTCTAGGCACTACCTGATCTCAGGTGAACCAAGCTCAGGAGAGATGCATCTTGGTTGCTAGGGAAAAAGGAAGGGCAAACTATAGAGATTCCAAGGACTAGGAAAAAAAGCAGAAGCAGGAAAAGTGCACTAAAAAGAAGGGCAAAACAGCAGCCCTTTAGGAACCCAAGGATTCCTATTGCCTGGTGTCCAAACAACTCACTTATTAATCAAAGCTCTGACCTCACTCATTGGCTAACAACACTGATAGGCAGGAACAGTCAGGCTGGCTCATTTCACAGAAATCGCTTAGAAGGATACCTGCACATTTTGCTCCATAATTTTCTTTCTAGGAGGGCTAGGGATGTGCTTTTTTTTTTTTAAAGAAAGCTCAGAATCTGGGCTGTCTGCTAGGGCACTACTGGAGGCCTTTGTGGGTGCCATCATGCCATGGCACCCATGGATAATGGGTTGGTGACCTCTGAGTTACACATACTTAGGCGGAGTTACAGTGGACTATGGAGTTGTGAAAAAAGTGGATTTTGAGGAGGAATGTGAAGGAACCAAGACAGATAGCAAATGCTATCTGCCTGGGACATTTCTCTATTGTGGGCCTACCATGTGGAATGCTCTCCCCATTGAGATGAAGCAAGCACTAACTGCGGGGTTGTCACGAGCCCCTTGGAGAACTCCTGGCAGGACTGGTCTAAGAATGAAAAGGTATGGCAACCAAGGGAGGGGCCCAGTGGTCTGGAAGGTGTGGATGAGGATGTCGGCAAGGGGCCCAATGACCTGCCCATCAACAGCCCCTCCCAAGGAGTCAGCTGATGGAGAAGATGAGGTTGAACTGTCAGTCTATCCTATTGCACTGCCTCCAGTGGCCAATCTACTGCTAGGCCAGCCTCCTGCTGCTGACCCACCCATAAAGGAATGCCGGAGGAGGAGCTGGGGAAGGACCTGGCTAAGTCATCTCCACCTCCATCACCAAGGACGTGCCATCAGTTGCACAGGTGGTAACAGGCTGAGTCCATTAACCATTTGGGTGGCCCCCAAATTATGGAATGATCTTGCTGACAAGGTGCACCTGGCACCAACACTGTTATCTTTTCGGCACCAGGTCAAGACTTTCCTTTCTCCCAGGCATTTGAGCATTTGTTTTAAATTGTTTTAAATTTTTCAATTGTGTTTTAAATTGTTTTTAAAAGATGTGTTTTTAAATTTGTATATTTGTTTTAATCTTTTTAGTTACTGTAAACCGCCCATAGAGCTTCGGCTATGGGGCGGTATATAAGTACAATAAATAAATAAATAAACCAGTCTACCTATAAGAGTGCCTACTTGCTTGCTCAGTACTGAGCTGACAGAAAATTCTCACACAAGTAGGTGTGACCACCCCATCCTTTATGAAGGGGATTCAGGGGGCACATCAAGTGTTGTGACGTATTTGCTTGAGTAGTCCAGCTGAGTAGTGCCTTGTATTGATGTTAATGCTGTGTCATCTTTAACCTTATCTATGTTGCAGTGCTAACCTGTGAATTAAAGCCATTGGCAATAACCGAGCTGAGAGTCCTGACTCTGAATCTGCTGGTGGAAGCAAGGACCAGGGATGTTTTTGCCATCAATTGAACACATGGCTGTTAACCCAGGCTAAATAGAATTCACTAATAGGCAAAAAAAACCTTGTGGTTTAAGAATGTACCTATAGCCCATAGATATTTCTATCAAACTTGAAAAAGCAGGGAAATTGGGCAGCTATAGTGAAGGCACCAGGGGAGCAGGAGACCTGACCTCCTCTCTGAGATATTGTACTGCCCTACAAATTTGTCAAAATGCAAACACCATTTGGGTTGGTCTTTCACAGTCCAATCCACTTCCTGTGTAGCTTGGAAGAATTTGGTAACATGTGCCTCTGAGCATATGGTGAGTGGTGGCAATACCTGCCATCTCCAAAGATGGACAATTATATTTTTGTATGTTTGTTGGTGTTCTTACTTTGCTTCTTTCCTGTGTTACTAATGTTTCTACAGAGAAGCTAACCTAGACAATTTTATTCCCTCATTATTCATCCTAGAAATGTGTCAAATTTATCTTTATTAATTTCAACACCTTTTTATTGGTCAATGTCATATGATGGTGAAGACAGCCTTTTGTATTTCAAATTGTTGGTTATGTTCTATTTTTATGTTGAGTGCATTAACAGTTGAATCTGAAACTGCAGTTTGATGTAAATGGTGGGCACTGTCCAAAACATACAACACACCTAGAACTTTGCTAGAATATATTTCACCTCCCACTGTTTTATCTTGTGCAAATTGAGACACTCCTGAGGTCCACTGGAGACTATTCTGCAGAAGTCAGTTCCATTATTCCACAATTATGTTTGGAGTTTTTTTTAGTGTTAATTTTGCAAGGTGTTGCTGTACTTCACATATTCACAGAAATAGAAACAAAAGAAAATGATTTCCTATAGGAAACGTCACTAAAATTGCAAAGGAAATCAGACATATTTAAAGTGACCATCTGAACTATATCTACTGTTTTAATAATGTTGCTTCCTCCCTGCTAAAACAAGATCAGCACAGCACGTCTTCTTTCTATTATTTGGGCTGAGTGTAGGTGTTGCCACCACTTACCATATGCTCAGAGGCACGTTACCAAATTCTTCCAAGCTACACAGGAAGTGGATTGGACTGTGAAAGACCAACCCAAATTGTGTTTGCATTTTGACAAATTTGTAGGGCAGTACAATATCTCAGAGAGGAGGTCAGGTCTCCTGCTCCCCTGGTGCATTCACTATAGCTGCCCAATTTCCCTGCTTTTTAAAGTTTGATAGAAATATCTGTGGGCTATAGGTACATTCTTAAACCGCAACGTTTTTTGCCTATTAGTGAATTTCCCTGCTTTTTAATCCGGGAGGTAAGAGATGGGATCCTGTGCAAGTTTGCTGAGAATGGATTGATCATTTGCATGCTTATTGAGTTCAATGGGATTTACTCCCCTGCAATCATGCTTAGGATAGGTGACCACAGGGGATGGGGAGGGCAGGAGGAGGAAGAGGAGGAGGGAGGGGAGGAAAGGCAGAGGGGAGGACTGGGAGGGGAGCAGGCAGGAGGAGGAGGGGAAGAGAAGGACACGTTTGATCATTTGCATGTTTATTGAGTTCAGTGTGATTTACTCCTGTGCAATCATGCTTAGGATAGGTAAAACTGACCGGGAGGAGGGAGGGAGGGCTGGAGTGGGCAGGGGAGGAGAAAGAAGGAAGAGGGGGGAGAAGGAAGGGAGAGGAGAGGGGAAGGAGGGGGAAAGCAAGTCTGATCATTTGCATGCTTCAATGGGATTTACTCCTATGCAATCATGGTTAGGATAGGAAAATCTGACCATGGGGGAGGCAGAGGGGGAGGGGAAAGGGGAAGAAGCGTATTGGAGGGGGGCAAAGGAAGGGGGAGGGGAAGGCAGGTTTGATCATTTGCATGCTTATAGAGTTCAATGGTATTTACTTCTGTGCAATCATGCCTAAGATAGGTAAAACCGACCATGGGGAGGAGGAAGGGGAGAGGGAGGAGAGGGAAGGGGAGGAGAAGGAAGGGAAAGGAGGGGATTGGAAGGGGATGGGGAGGGAGGGGCAAAGGAAGGGGGAGGGAATGGGCAAGAGGGAGGGGATAGGAGGGAGAAGGGAGGGTGGGTTTGAGAGTTGCCAGGCTCAGGGCTTGAGAATGATTCTGTATCTTTAAGAGAAGAGAAAATTCAGCCAAGTGCAGGTTTTCTTGCAACACCGTAATGGGAAAAACCACGAGGTGACTTCCGGGAAGGGTTGCTTCGCCTGTGCCTGCCTTTGAGACGGGCTCTCGTCTCAGAAGAAGCTTTTTCAGTTTTAAAATCAGTCAGAACGTTTTTTTTTTACTGGTAAAGACTTTCTCCTGGGAAGGGAGAAACGTAGAGATTAACCACAGAAGCTTGTGTTTGTTGGGGGGACTGGATTTCATTAGTTTATGAAAGAAGGTTCAGCCAGCAGCACCGGACGGACTTTCAAACAAGCTCTAACTGATTAAGCGAGACGTTTATCTTTTCTTTAAAGAAAAACGGATTAACAGGCAAGCACCCCTCTTTCTATTTTTATCATCTGGCTTAAATTGTTACAGCAAAAAGAGATTTGTCAATGAATCAGCTATAAAGAATCCCTGGGTGAGTTATAACTCTTCTCTTTCTTTCATTCACGAAATTAAGAAGGAAAGAAATCGAAATAGCTTATCTTTGTTTTTATTGCAAAAAGCTGGCCTGGAATTGTGCATTTTAAAGATACAAATGGATGAGGGATTTCTATTCCGAAGAGAAAAAATAAATAAATCTGATTTATGAATTTTTGAGTATTATATGTCTGGGACTATTTTATTTCATTTTGACGAATCTGCTTGTTCTCGATGCCACTAACTGTTTTGATGCTGTGAACTAAATTTGTTTTGCATTCCTGAACATATAAGAGATAAGGCAGGCTGTGCTGTCTACACTGTGATGTCATCAAGCTTGGAATATTAACCCCTTTGTTGCTGGAATAAGAAGTGGGTTTTTTTTCTTTGTGGTTTTAAGAATGGCAATCAAGAAAGTGGCTGAGACCCTGGAAGTAATTATGTTTCAGAAAATAATGGATGAGATTGAGATAACGAAACAAACCCTGAGACAGGGCAGACAGGAGATGAAAATTGAATTTGGCAAAATAAAGCAGGAGCTTAAAGAAATAGGGGATTTTGTGAGAGGGGAGGTTGATGAGATCAGAGATACAACTGGACAAGCATCAGAAGATGAAAAAAGAAAAATTAAAGGGAAGATGCAAGCCCTGGAGATTGGAACAAATGTGGAACTGGAAAAAGATTTGGAGTTTATGGATATTAGAGATAAAGTTTACTGTTTGGAATTCAGTGTTGTCCTTGAAGAAATTAATGAAGATATCAGAGATAAAGTTATCAATGTCTTGGATAAACTTCTGGACTGGAATGATGTGATGGAGCTTGACATAGAAAAAATTTATAGAATTAATTACAGATATGTGACAATGGAAAAACTCTCAAGAGATGTGCCAGTGCATTTCGTAAAAAAGAAGAACAGAGATATGATTTTACAACAATATTTCAGCAACACATTCAGAACTGATGGCAAGGAATTATTTGTGATGAAGGAAATTCCCATCAGACTCTTATTATATGACTATGGCTATGACAGCAAGATTTTTATGGGACACTGATAATGGAAGAATGGCTACTGAAATTACTGGACCTAACAGGATTATTATGGGTGCAAGGATGGAAGATGGAAGATGGAATTAACACTGATAATGGAAGAATGGCTATTGAAATTATTGGACCTAATAGATTTGATGAGATGGATTAATTGACATGCTTATTTGGAGAAAAATCGATAGATATATTTCTCAAGGAGTTGAAACCTCTCTTTAACTTTTTGTGGAAAGAATAAAGTGATGTTTATGAGATTTGATGATTAATTAAGATAACTACTGGAGGAAAGTGATTTTGTAATATAATTTAAGAGACAGGTTTGTTATATATTGTAGACCTATAACTGATCTGCGACAAATCGGAAGTCAACATTTTATTTTATTGTTTAATTTGTATTTTTGTTTTGTTTTGTTTTTGAAAATTTGAATAAAAATTAATGATAAAAAAAAGGAAAAACCACGAGGTGATTCTCCCTTCCCCCTGCACAAGTTTTAAAGATATAGAAGACCCCTTGGAGGCTGGGCCTGGCAACCCTAGTTTGATCATTTGCATACTTTTTGAGTTCAATGGGATTTATTTCTGTGCAATCATGTTTGAAAATGGAAATGGACTGCCTTCAAGTCGACTGAACTTATGGCAACCCTTTGAATAGGGTTTTCATGGTAAATGGTATTCAGAGGTGGTTTTACCATTGCCTTCCTCTGAGGCTGAGAGGCAGTGACTGGCCCAAGGTCACCCAGTCAGCTTCATGACAGTGTGGGGATTCGAACCCTGGTCTCCCAGGTCATAGTCCAACACTGACCCAGGGGAGGGGCGGGGAGGGGAGATTGGGTGGGTGGGCACTGGGGAGAGGGAAAAACCCTTTCCTTTCCAAAAGGAAAACATTGTAAACAGTATCATTGCTTTTCAGCATTTTCCCCACCTTTTTATTCTACAGCAGGCTCATGCAGCCTCCCATCCAAATTTAAACCAAAGCTGTCCCTGGCCACGTACACACCAGGCCTTTATTTCACTTTGGACAGTCTTCTCTCAAAGAATCCTGGGAAGTGTAATTATTGAAGGGTGCTGAGAGTTGCTAGGAGACGCCCTGTTCCCCTCACAGACCTGACTGTGGCTGACTGTTAAACGAGTCTGGCCACTGGAGATCTGTCAGTGGAATAGGAGTCTCCTCTCAGCACCCTTCACAAACTACACTTCCCAGATTTCTCTGAGGGAAGCCATGCCTGTCACAAATGAAATCAAAGTCTGATGTGGGTGTGGTCCCATGATTAGGCAAGCCCAGCAGCTGTGAGTCTGGCATTTAGAATTCTGACAGTTGGTTCTTACTGAGCATGCCCCGTGTTATCATAGGCTGCCATCCAAAATTTATTAAATTAATTAAAAATCAGCCAGGGATTTTTTTTAACTTTTAAACTGCAGAAGTTGGAAGGTCAGAGTATGGGGCAAGGTCAGTATTAGGATTACAGGTACTCTGTGAATATGGCTGAATTTCAACAGATTATGAGAACTCTCTGGGGGAAAAGTCCAAAAGGGCTCTGGGGGGGTTTCTCTCTCTTTTTAGACTTTGAACTCTCTGTTCTCTCCGACTGTTTTGTGTATGGCCATGAAAACTGACAGGGTTGTTAAGCAAGCGTTTCTGAGTTCAGGACTATAAGTTCTGTAAGGTTTTATTTTGAAATGAGCTTATGGGAAGCATCAGAATGGCATGGGGGTATTTTCAATTTAACATTGTGGAACGTGAAAAATTCACGCTGGCTATAGTATACAGCCACTCTCGTGGCTGTATAATAATTCTTAAGTTTCAAGGGATATGACAACACGTCTTAATTCTCTCTCAAAAAAAAGTCAACAACACAGGCAATGAGGGGCACTGCCGGGAGGGGGGCAGGATACTGTAATGCCGTGTCTCTCTCCGCGGCTTTCCGGGTAGAGAAGGCACCCGAACAAACTAATGCGCGCGTGTATGTATGGAAACTTCTGGGCCCGCAAGGCACACCGGCCGAATCCCACCACAGAGAACTGCCGTGTCCAGGTCCCTCGTTCATTCAGCAACCGCGGCCCTGTTTCTACAGCTGTTGCTACTGCTTAGGGGCCACTGGGCGGGCGTAACCTTTTCCTGTGGAAATCCCAAAGCAGTCGGCTCCTCCTCCCGCGGTGCGTGTTTGTGGGTTACGGACTGATTGAGGAGGAGCTGAGCATCGACTGCTGTCGCTTCAGCCGTCTGCGCCTGCCTCCGCTCCGTCTTCCTCGTCGTCGTCTTTTTCTCCAGCTTGCCCACTGCCTGCGGCCTCTCGGTGCTGCCAAACATGCCCCAGCGGCTACTGGAGGAGGAGGAGGAGCGGCGGCGGTGCTGGAGAAGGCGACATCCCTAGCCGGCTTGCAGGACCTACCTATCGACCTGCCTTCCTTTCCCTCTGCGCGCGCCCTTTTCCCGTCCTCGCGGGGCGGGAGTGAAGAGGCTCCTGCGGCGCCTGTTCAATGGGCAGTTTGCTGAGCGGCGTCAGCTTCAAGGAGCCTACCACGGTGGAGGACTGTGACTCTACCTGGGAGACGGACTCTGAGCCCGAGCTCCAGGACCCCGGCGGGGAAGAAGGGACGCCGCTGGAGGGGCTGGGGGGCAGAGGCGGAGGAGAAGGCGGCGGCGACCCAACTGAGGACGAGCAGCAGCAAGGGGAACCGCTCCCTGCGGCAAGGTGCCGGACGGAAGACGCTGAGCACACAGAAGGGGTTGCTGAGGAGACCGAGGAAGATGACCTCGAAGAAGACGAGGAAGAGGAGGAGGAGGAAGAAGCGGAGGAGGGAGACGAACATGGGGGAGCAGGGCGTGAAGAAACAGAGCCCCCCAGCACGGAACAGGTAACTCGGGACAGCGCAAACTTCTCTAGGGGGCTATTTAAGGAGGGGGCGGGGAAAGGTGTTTGGAGCCCTCCTCCCTCCTGAGCGCCATTGCCTCTGCCCCTCGCCAGTGCTGGTGCCTTGCCAAGGTTGTGTGCGTCCTTCCTCTCTCGGTGTACTTCTAGAAGCATGTGTGCGCGAGAGTCTCGGAATGCAGCAGGGGAATGTTGAACACCGTGGTTGCAAAGCTTGGGGGGCGGTGTGAGGGAGAGGGAGAGGGAGAGATAAATATACATTTCTGTTCTCAGCTTTCTTCATTTCCCCTTTTTCTTTCCACGCCCTCGTCTTTAAATCTTTTGCATGCTGTGTGACTCAGGAGCCAAGCTGTGGCTGCATCATCATGTTTTTTTTCTTGGTAGGACTTCAAGCTAAAGATGGATTTGTGTGGAAATGAAAAGGAAGGCAAAGCAAGAGCAGCACTCTGGCCTGGCAGTTTTCCTCTTTTATGTGCCAGCCTGCTGATAACTGTCTCACTTTTGTTTTTCTTCCTGTGACATGTGTAGCAAGGCTGGGAAAGGAGGAACTGTCGTGTCGGGTTGAGGGTGTATGTATTTTCCCTCTTGCAAGCTGTTCAGTAAAGCTTTATATCTTCTTTAAAAAAAGATTTGATGGCTTAAAAATGTAGAAAGTTAAAGTACAGTAGGGCCCCACTGATATGGTGGGTTACGTTCTGGACCCCTGCTGTAAAGCGAAAACCGCTGTAAAGCAGAACCCATTGAATAGAATGGTGCGCAATGCCCGAAAACTGCTGTAAAAGTGGAACAATCGCCGTATGAGTGGGGCTTTAGTCTAATTGCGTCTAATTGAGACCGCTGTATTAGCAAAGCGCTGTAATGCGGGGCCATACTTGTAGTACTAATCTACTCTTTTTCCTTGGTATAATCATCCTCATCTCATGCCTTTCTGTTCAGAGACCAAAAATTACAGTAACACATGTGGTGACAAAATGCTGTTTCAGAACAAGGTTTATTTGACATTCTGGTTGGGTAATACTACTGCTATGATTACATGTATTGGACACAGATCACAGAGTAGGACTAAAAAAACTCATAAACCTAAATACTAAGTAAGGAGATGTCCAAAGATCAAAAAAAGAAAAAAGAGTAGCTTGCTTCCTCCTTTCTTACCCAACTGTAGACTAGATCATATAATCAGCATTTTTCTTTTTAAAAAACATCTTCAGAATGCAACATGAATCACATTTTCAGACTTTTTTTCTTGGAATGATTTTCTGTGTCTTAAAGAGTAAGTGCAAGACCACTTTCCCCCATATTTTCATCTCAACTATACTTATAGAAAAAATAATTGAAACCATTCTTCTTTATAGTGTGATTATAGTCCAGCTATTAGCCTGGGTCTTGTGAAAAGTGGGCCACATTTCAGGTAGCTTTGTCATTCAATATTCCCATATGTCTGTTTACACATTACAAAGACAGGTCTGTGCCCATTTTGTGACTGCATTCCAACAGGTATTTTACAGCACAACCCTACACGCATCTAAATCCTATTGAACTCAGTGGGACAGATTCCCAAGTAAGCATGTGTATGATTAAATATTAGACAGGTGCCAACTCTGTTATCTTTCCAGCGCCTATTGAAGACCTTCCTCTTTCACAAGCCTTTTAAGTTGAGACCTTATCCCAGTCTGCATCTGTGTTGGAATTGCTTTTTAATATGTTTTTAAACCTTTTTGTCTAAACAATATCTTTTTAACCTTTTTTAAAAGATGTCTTGGAAGCTTTTTTGAAAATATGTTTGTTTTAATGTATTTTAAAGTCTGTTTTTTTATGTTTTAAAGTGTTTTTACTGCTTCTGTTTGCTACCGTGGGCTCCTGCTGGGAGGACAAGCAGGATATCAATCAATCAATCAATGCAATTGTAAACATTTAAGTAGAGAGAAGTAACATGGAAATATGTCCTTAGATGCTTACAACCTAATTGTAATTTTAAAACATTTATGGAATTCAGGAAAATACAAAAATGTGTAATAAATCTGTCTCTTCTGTGTATGGCAGGGGGTGGGATGGAGAGGATGTAGTTCTCTTTTTCAGTCTAGTCAATGCATTTTGGAGAAAGAGACGTCCTGCAGCATACTATAATAACTTTAACACATTTTATTTAATATTGATATCCCACCAGTTCTGCACTCTTTATGAAGCTAAACCAGATTTTCTTTTTTAAATAAACCTGGAAATGTTGATACCAGTATACAGTCTTCAAAATATAATGTAGATTCTGAATTTGCTTTTGGGACTTTCACCAAGAAAAGTGTGGTTTCCTTTGCTACTTTGGTGTGTGTGTGTGCGTTTAGCAAAGTTAGCTCTTTATAATCCAGTGAGGAATCTGCAAGTCCCAGTACAGTACAATTGCCATTTGCCTCTCTTCAATTGCATATGCCCCTTCCCTGACACTAGTCCCATCAGGGGTAATGCATCTTTTTTCAGCAGTATAGTAAAGGTTTAGAGTTGGAATAGTCAATCATTGGGCACGTGTAAAATGAAAAGTATCACAAACTGGCTAGGATAACTAATGCTCACTAACAGTAGGGGTGGGATGGGGATAGAAATATATCCCCTTGTAAGTGCAAATAACCATTGCTCAGAGATATTAAATCAAGGAAGGGTATAGTTTAGCTCCTGAGATGCTGTCTTTTAACACAGAAGAAAAAAGGAGCATCCTCTTACTTGAGTTCCAGGTTTTATCCAAATATTAAAAATAAACTGTAGAGCAAGTTAAGAAGATTAGCCTATGGAGATCCTCATCAATACAATGTGAGGATGTATTGTTCTCTTTTTTAAAGTGTTTGGCATATAACATGACTGAACTCCAGGATTCTGGCTTATTTGGTATGTACAAAACTGGAGTAAGTAAACAGTTTTGAAAGATAGAATACCAGAAGAAAACGAACAATGGGTCACTATGCTGTTTTGATTGTTCCATTTGCTAAAGTGAATGGTAAAGTTCTTGGCTGGGCAAATATAGCAAAAAGGTCCTTAGATACAGACATCTGTATGTTAGTGCTACCATATGTTGTTGTTGTTTTTGAATACCCAGCTTTTCCTCAGGTATAGGGTGGGCTAAAAATCCAATAAATCTATGGGAAAATATATTTATTATCTGAATGGAATTTGTTAATTTATATCTTACGTTCAGATTTAGCACATAATAAAACTGTGACTAATGGAATTATCAACGGTTGACACATTAAGGGCACTTATTATTCTTTAATGAGCCGGTGTGGTGTAGTGGATAAGGTCTTGGACTACAACCTGGGAGACCAGGGTTCGAATCCCCACATAGCCATGCAGCTCACTGGGTGACCTTGGGCCAGTCACTGCCTCTCAGCCTCATGAAAACCCTATTCATAGGGTCGCCATAACGCGGAATCGACTTGCAGGCAGTACATTACATTATTTAATGTGCAATTCTAAACCAAACACCAGTGCAAGTGGAGTCAGTGCAAGACTTATTATTCATTACAGCAAATAACCATAGATTCTAAGGATGGCATGCATTTGCATACTCTTTCTTAACCTTTCATAAATGGTTATTTTGGCAATTTGAAATCTTAATGCGAGGTTATTTAATATTTAAAATTATTTCACTCAGAACGTTTTATGGACTGCAGTGTCAAGCTCAGAGCACTCAGAAAGTAGACAGGCTTGCATTTATTGCAAATTTTAATTCAGCAGTCTCTTGAAGGCATCTGAAAGCCTGAATAATTTAGACTTGTAGGAGAAAAATGGCAGTCATCATTGCTTCATGCTGTGTAACTATCACTCCTTCCAAGATTCTTTGTCTGAGGGTTGGGCACAGGTATGGCTACTGCTTCTAGAACCCTTCTTTATCATTCCATATTCTGGAATCTAAGGTTAAAATTTCTGAGGAATGTACTAGCCTCTTAAAGGCCTAAGGGTACCCCATTTCCTTCAGGGATCACTTTCAGCTGCCAAGTCACATGATATAGTGAACTTGTAGCAAGTAGTCTCTCAAGGACATGAGGGAATACACTTACTTCTTTTTAAGAACTATCCAGTTTCAGTTCTTGAGCAGACTGCATTAAGGATTAAGGACAAGCCCATCATTTTTATAAAATGAGTGTGGCCCTAATATTATCTAACAGTAAATTGTTTTGGTGGAACAAGAAATGGTGTGTGTATGTGTGTGCAAAGGTTTAAGTTTAAAATTGCTATGTTTTGTGTTCTAACCCATTGTCCTGTTGGCTTCTCCACAGGAATCCTTCGTAGCAGGGAAACAGACAGATTTGCATACATTACTATATTCTTGTCTCTATATAGCAGTATAATCAGGGTAGCTGTGAGCACTTAGAGCAGGTGCACAGTCTTCTACTGCACTTGGCAGTTCTGTGGGTCTAGGGAACATGCCACACATCCCTCTCATAGCCAACAGTTATCCTTATCCGAAAATAAGGATTTGCATATACAGGATAGTATTTCTTGTAATATCCAGGTTTCTATTGTTTCAGTGATTCTTTTGAACCATCCCAATGTCTTTTCTCCTTTGGTGTATGCAGAAGGGTTAGGGCTAGTTCACATAATAGTTCTATCCATGTGAGTAGTCATATGACTAAACTGTGTTAAGATTCCTGTAATTCTGAAAGTTTTTGCAGCTTGTTCTATATATTTATATTCTATTTTTATATGTGGACCCAGTAGTCCAGCTTTTCACTACCAAGTAGAGTATTGCCATTACTTTCCATGGCTTCCACATATGGCTGAATTCAGAAGATCACACAGCTATATTTCTCCTCCCTCTTCAGTACACCTTGATAAGTCTGGAAATCTGTAACAGTAGTTTCCCATTTAATTGTAATCAGCAATGAAAGTTGCCACCTCTGGAATAAGCTAAGATCTTTAAACTTCAAACAGGAGTTCAAGATCCCAGCTTGTTCCAAAGTTGGTAACTGTAGTCTCACAGTTCAGATAAAATGGGCAAGCATGGTGGATTAGATACTTCATGGCTTATCGAGTTATGTTAGAAAGGGGCTGCATCCAGAGGCAAAGGCTTGTTTGTATCCTATTTTCCTAAACAGAAAGATTATGGTCTGATCATCAGTATAGTAGATGCAATGTTGTTATGCATCATTTATGCAATCTAGTCATGTGTGATTATTAGCTGTAATCCATCCTTTTCAACTATGCCTATTCAGTTGCGCCTACTCAATTATTCATTAGATAATATTGATTCCTCTATAGTCACAATACCCCTCTGTTTCCAGCACACCATAACACTTCTCAGTTCACATCTGTAACTTGTGATCCACTGTTGGTTCTTCATCACTTGTTGGATGTTAGATGGAGATTCCTTGGGCACCAATCGCTGGGCTGCTCCAGCTAAATGTTACTTGTAGAACTGGATTGCCTGTGAACATCTGCCTAGTTAGAACATCAAGCCTCTGCAGTACATACTGTTTGTAATACATAAAAAACTAATTTTGGGGGTTAAAAGCAACTTTAAATATGCAGCCTTGCTTGTTAAACCGATATTGGAGTTGTCAAACTTTCAAATAGTTTGACAACTGTAATCTTGAACCTTATGCAGGAAGGTTGGCTGGAAGTTAAAATGTCACAGAATTCTTACAAATTGCTAACAATTTCCAGGGAGAAATGTTTTGTTAATAAAGAGGTATGGCCTGTTAATTTCTTTGTAGAAAAGTTTCGTTCTTTTGTTGATGTTGGATGGGTTCATGTGAGCATATACACCGTTTGATTACTCAGAGCTTTGAACTAGTTTATATTATCGCAGTGGATTTGACACAATCAGTGGAAGAGTGCAGATTTTCCATCAGACTTGCAACAGAACCATGTTTGCATGAAAGCTTTGTCTGTGTGTACTAGCTTCCTTTATAGTGCTATTACTGATGCTTGAGGATTTTGTTTGATCTACATTTTAAACCAGCGTAGCCTGATTTGCACTTTCTGAACCAATAAGTTATCAAAACATGGTTATCCTTTGGATTATGCACTTCTGAATGTTGCGATATATTTCTCAACCCAAAGAAGTTATAAAAAACCATATTTTAGGTTAAACTTCCTTCCAAATGTGTCTTGGGGCAAAATACACACAAAATGCAAACTTTTTGTGCAGTTCTCTAAAGTTCACAGAATTATGCAAAAAAAAGGAATTAAACAAAAGTATGCATAAACATTTTTTATAAATGCATAATTATAAATTATGCATAATTTGCATTTATAACCCACCTTCCCTACAAGGAGCTCAAGGCGATGTACATGGGTTCTTCCCATTTTATCTTCACAGCTACCATGTGAAGTACCTTAGATTAAGAGACTGTTACTGGCTCAAAGTCACCCAGTGAGTTTCATGGCTGAGCGACGTGGATTGAAAATAGACTAATTAGTCCATTACTAGAATGATGCACATAGCTATTTCAGTTTCTGTAAGGAAGACAGTTATCAAAAGCAGCAGCACCAAAACTAAAATCATGGTAGTTGTATGTACAGCATACCTTATACAGAGAATGCTTGCATGTGAAAGCAACCCAACCACAATTCAGAAGCTAGCCTTGAATGTTCCCAGAGCAATGTAAAGGACGTCACTATGTTTTAATTAGCCCTTGTATTGACTTGCAACTGAATATGGACTCCACAGAAAAGCACTGTATTTCCAGTGATGATAGAACTTCCATATTGCCCATCTGGGGTGTTCATTCTGCTAATTCATTCACTTGTGGCACTCATCCTTGGATGCTGGTAATTAAGCAATGAACATGAATTTGTGAACTAGCCCTTATATCTTCAATAGATTCTGTAGATAAAATCCAAATCCATGTGTGTTACACATGCATACACTCTTGTCTCTTTACCCCTCCAGCTACAGCTTCTCAAGCCACATAGAATGCAGCTCTGGAAAATCCCCCAAACTTGAAGAACAGCTTTTTCCGGGGGAATATAAGGAAATGTGGTAGGGAGGGAGTTGAAAAGCATCAGTGGGCATGCAGAACAGCATGTGTGGCCCTTTGGAACACAGCCCATGTTTTAAAAATGGAACACACTGCTAATATACAGTCAAGTCTAAAAAGGTTGTCCTCATTCTGCTGCTTGCCATTGAATATGTCTGCTCTTTGCAGGGGGATGATGCAATTGAAGTGACAGCTAAACCAAAGAGAAGCTTTTATGCTGCAAGAGATTTGTACAAATATCGGCACCAATATCCAGTAAGAGCTTTTTGGAGTATTTGGGCATTCATTACGATAGAAGTATAGCAAATTTAAGTCCCTAAAGTCATATACAGTTCCAGTCGAGTATCTCAGCTCTACATAACTCCATCACATAACCATAGTAGTCCTGGAAGATATGTTACGGTGGGTGGATGATTCAAACTCCATAACTGCCAGTGTGTTTGATTTCATACATCTAATGATGTATTATTGTTTAAAGCAATGCAGTGGCACAGAGACCTCTGCTAGACAGTGGTCATTATTTCCTAGGTTTTGTACCGCAAAACATCATCTTTGCCCAGAGGATCTCATAACATGCACATCAGAGTTTACAAATGCTTGTCATGCTCACTCCGCTTTCAGGAGAGAGCCCAACAATGCAATCCTGTGTGTGTCTTCTCAGAAATACATTCCGTTGAGTTCAATGAAACTTGCTCCCAGATAAGGAGGTATAAGATTGCAGCCCAAGACCAGTCTATAGGTAAAATCTCACCAGGAAATGAACAGCAACTCTTATATAGTGAGATAACGAATTTTTGCACTAATTACATGTGATGTGGAGGCCCAAAAAGCTGAGCTTAGAAAATAACAGGAGAGCTAAGAGGAAGATATAAAATTAGCTTGTTAAAAATATTTTAGTACATGCTTTGTGAATGAACCCCTTTAATGCCACAATCCTATATTAACTCACTGGGATATACTTCTGAGTAAACTAACTGTACAATCGTATACATGTCTACTCAGAAGTAAGTCCCATTGAGTTCAGAGGGGCTTAGGTAGTGGGTATTGAATTGCAGCTCAAGGGCCTCACTAACTCAGTCATAAATATATGGCATTCTGTCTTCCTTTGGATATAATTAGATACTATAGCTACATATTACATTGTAGTTCAATTTTTTGTTTATCAGTGAAGACTTAAAAGTATAGAAACATATCCTTTCAATATGGAATAAATGTATTATATTAGGGGTTCCTAAACTGTGGTTCTACAAGCTTCATTCAGGTGGTCCACGTCCTGTCTGTAACACACTTAAAATTTGAGTTTCGTAGAATTCTGTGGAATTCAAATTGTAATGCAATAAAGTACAATATAAAAATAAAAAGCAATAACAATACAATTAAAAAAATAATTAAGTGTTCCGCCAAGACCCTCAGCAATTTTCAAGTGGTCCAGGGCAGGGGGTGTTTGGGACTCACTGTAGTATATCATAGATTTTATTACATGAGCAATTCATAAACTTGATTTATTAGGGTTGTATTCAGCTAAGTCCTACACAAAGT
Organism: Rhineura floridana; assembly: GCF_030035675.1. Classification (NCBI taxonomy): domain Eukaryota; kingdom Metazoa; phylum Chordata; class Lepidosauria; order Squamata; family Rhineuridae; genus Rhineura; species Rhineura floridana. The sequence goes on from NC_084483.1 coordinate 59,072,484, forward strand.
AGACCTACTGAAATTAATGAACCTATGTCTGTTATGTCCATTGAATACCACCCTTAGCGTTTCTCCCCAACTTTTCTTGGCCTGCTCCATTTAGTCTCTCTTGAACACTTGCCTTGGCTGAATGACAAAGCTACACATTACATGTAATTCCATGATTTTTCCTCCATAGCTTTTATTTTTAGGGAAGCAGGTATGAGTGACTTCAGGTTGCATAGTGGGTTGGAGGGTGGCTGGGGACAGATTTTGAACAGACAGATTACAAACAAAAAAGAGATTAAACTAGGGATAGCCAACATGGTGCCCTCCAGATGTTATTAGACTTCAGTTCCCCTAATCCATTGCCAGTGGCCATGCTGGCTGAGGCTGATGGGAGTTGTAGTCCACAATAGCTGGAGGGCACTTTGGCTACCCCTGAACAGTTAAAAAGCCCTTTTCCTCCACCATCCTCTTTGATGAAGCTGAAACCACTTATGGCTACTTTGCATTTAATAAAAACTTGTTTCCCAGTCACAGAACTAAGCTGAGAGAGATGGCCTAATAAAACAAATGCCAGAGGCTTGCAGACTGAGACATGTCCAGTATTTTAACTATATTTTGGAACTGATGCACAAAGCCTTAGATTTACCGACAAACTCACATCCTCCCCCAAGATTCTGGCTTGATTTTCATTTGGTCAGTTTCTTATTTCCCTCATAAGAATTACTGAAGGTAATGATTTAATTTCAGCCTATTTCCTATAGATTTATTTGGCTGATCATCTTGTATTTTTCTTCCATCTCTACTCAGCAGAACTTTAAAGATCTACGATATCAGAATGATTTGTGCAACCTCCGTTTTTACAAGAATAAAATTCCCTTTAAACCCGATGGTAAGTAATCCATGGGCATTATCACATTACTTGTTTAATTCTCTCATATCCCAGGCCTTTCTAAATCAAAAGGTCAAAACCACTTCAGCCTCATATTTGGCTTCAGCAACCCTATCTTATGTATGTTTACTTGGAAATAAGTCATACTCTGGAACATTCTCCCAGGAAACTGTGCAGGGATTGGCAGTGTAAGTCATGGTATCTTCTTTTTGCCAATTAATAGAAATCCATCTATGTGAAGTTCAGATATCCCACCTTCAAACTGTTTGTGGACTGTAACCGTCTCTGATCTTTGTTTTCTGTTCCACTGTTCAAATGGTGACAAAATTCCCACTACGTTTGGTTTTGGTCCAAGAAAAGCAGGTCTACTGTGGGTTTGGGAATAATCTGGATCATGACATTTTGACATTTCAGATTTATTTAGCATGCCTTGAAAAGCTCTAGATAAATTACTAGTGACATCATTATTGTCCTCTCCATTTAAGTAAATCAAGCCCCCAGGTTCTGTTATTCCTGTTGGTTCCAGATTAATAAAAACAGTATCTCCTTGGTTCATCTAAACTTACGGTTTTCTGTTGTTGCACTACTCATCATGAATTTCACTCTTGTAAGGATTTTTAGAAATCTTAGCTACTGAGTTATATGGATCATGTTACAAACCAGCATACATTGGTTTTACATAAATTAGGCTTGTCACTTTATAGACTATCACCATTTCTTCCCCTTATTTGACTGGGGAAGTAGCTTTGTAGTAAGTCACAAGGTTAGTAGGGGTTGAGCCATGCCACATGGCTGGCTGTTGCAATGGGAAGAGCAAATTGCTGTTGGCAGGCAGATAATTTATATTAATAAAATTGTGGCCCTGGTAAGGGGCAACACTAGGTTGGTCTTAATAGTTAGCCAAAACAGTTCTTGCCATGACACTAGCCACCCTCCTCTGAGGGAAAAGGCAGAATAATCTGACATTATGCTGAGTCTGGAATCCAGAAGAGGTGTAGGGATGAGCCCCTCCTCTCTTCCAGAACTGAGGAGAGGGGTAGGAGTTAACTGTCACTGTGCAAGTGTCAGATGCTCAAAGCAGGAAGAAATCTTTTGGCTTTCCAAGCATCTCTTGATACATGATGTGCCTGTGCAGCATCAGGGAGAGCTTCTGCTTTTCTCACTGCTTCTCATTGTACTTTTGAAGTCAGCGTGGCATTACAGAGCCCTCACACTCCTCCAGAAATGGAAGATCGGGTCGTCTTGTTTATGTGCTGTCACTAACGCAAAAATGTACTCCCCAGTAGTAATCTGGCAAGTGCATTTGTGGATCTTTGGTCCTAGTTCATTCTGTATATTGCCATGTATCTTCATTGGGATGAGAGGAACAATTTTAATATCCTCAAATAATTGCAGACAGTATACTTAACTACAAAATATGCTTTTGTGTTTCATGCCACAGCATTTATATATGCATGAAATATATATGTTTTTATGAATTCTTAAATAGTTTTCAAGGCTTGTATTTGCACATGTATTTATAGGAGTTTACATTGAAGAAGTCCTAAATAAGTGGAAAGGAGATTATGAAAAGCTGGAGCACAATCATACTTATATACAGTGGTTGGTAATTTTTTACTTTTAATTTCTTTTATAATAAATCTGGTTAAACTTGCTTAATCTTCAGCAAACTTGTGTGTCTTTATAGGCTTTTTCCATTAAGAGAGCAAGGATTGAATTTCTATGCAAAGGAATTAACAACATATGAAATTGAGGTAAAACAACTAATTCACAATGTAATTTTACTGTTTGATGGTTAAGGGAAAATTTTTATATATCTGTAATGTTTTTGTTTATGCTTTCTTTTTGAAAAATGTGTAACAGGAATTCAAAAAAACAAAAGAAGCCATTAGAAGATTCCTCTTGGCTTACAAAATGATGCTGGAGTTTTTTGGAATAAAATTAATTGATAAAACCGGGAATGTGGCACGGGCTTCCAACTGGCAAGAAAGATTCCAGCACTTGAATGAGTAAGTAATGCCTTGCAATAGAGAGCTGGATCAGACAGTCCTCTATCTGCCCTGCTCCCCACTTCATTTATTTGTAAAAAATATATCTCACCCTTCATTGCCAAGTGATCACAGCTATAAAAATACATAATAAATCTTAAAACCATTCAACCTTATAACAAGCATGATAATATATATGTAATTCCCATCTGTTCCTTGGCAAGAGAAACCAGATGATTCTAGATAACTACATGCATCACTCTCCATCCCAGAAGATCTGCAGGAAGAGGAAGGTACATGTGATGGTGATTGTCCCCCCCCCCAGATGTCCATATAAGGGCATAACATTTGGATAGACTGTACGTGCATATAATCTAACATTGTAAGTGCACATGCATCCTATTCAGATGTTACATATGTAGATACCTAGGAATCCCAAAGGCAGGACAAGCACATCTGGTTGGAAGGAACTATCTTGTTTTCCCCACCATACACAGGGATGAGATTGGGTGCCGTATTGTTTGATTGAAGCCAGAGAGCCTTTATTCCTAATAAAAAGAAGCAAGAATTCACGTGTCGGAGTTTTGCATCTGCATCTCTTTTCGGTAGCTATTTCTTCTTGAATATATATTGAGACATGTGAATGAATATTTCATTCACATGTTCTGGGCTAAAGAAACTCTGTTTGATTTAGATGAAGCAAAAGTATATTAACATTTACTCTGAGCTTGTTTTAAATCTGTGTATCTGGAGGTTAGAATAGCTTCAGACGTGACAGTGTGGGAAAGGTGCCTATGGGAATGACTCACACAGAACACGTTGTTGAGCACAGGGTCTGAGCGAACAATGCATAGTATACTAAAGTCACAGATTAAACCATCTGCTGTAGGAGAAAGCTAAAAACCATTGGGCATACTAACCAGTCTGACCCAAGAGAGAATTCATTGCCAACCACAAATATGGAAGTTGGTTAGAAATCTGAGAAAATCCGAGTTGGGACTAGTGGTGGAGTACCCATTTCATGCAGCAGCTAAACTACTTCAGATGTGGTCCTAACAACATGTCAGTGAGTCATTCTATACTGCAAAGAATATACACTGAACACAGGATACGTTCTCATTCCTGCACTACCTTTGTATCCAGTGCATATATTGTTATCACCCTTAGCCTGAACACAAAATCATTGCTCCTCAAATTGAATGGGGGGTGGAAGGAAGAATAAAGACTATGTATCAGAGCCCATCGTGTCACTAAACACCTATTCACATATATAGCAAAGTGTGTGTGTTCAAGTCACACTATATGCCATGCATGTGAAAAAAATTATTTTGTCTTGATTTTTTTGCTTAATTCGGTTCTTTTTTCTTTTTATCTTTTTCTTTTCCTTTTTTAAAATTAGTTACAAATTGTAATGTTGAAATAATGAAATAAAAGAATATGATTTTTAAAAGTTGGTTTATGAAAACCCCACCTCCTACAAAATCCCAGGGTGGTGTACAACAAGATTTACAAAGGAGATAAAATCCCATTAAAAACAATACAGGGTGATCCTAAAAATGACTGGCTCATCTGGAAAGCTTAAACCACTGAATAGACCTGTTGGCACAAAGTCTTCGAGAGATACTTGAAGGTTAGATGCTATGTTGCCTACTGAATCTCTGCTAGAAGAGTGTTTCACAGCATGGAACTAGCAGCACTAAGTGCCTGACTTCTAGTTGAAGCCAATTAGGCTTCCAAAACTCAGAGGACAACTAACAGTGCTCCTTTGGATGATCTCTGTGATTGAGCTAGGATATAAGAACTCAGGTAGTCCCTAAGGTACTCTGCATCCAAGTTGTTCAGGGTTTTGTATATTAATACTTGAACCTGGCCCAGTAGCATTTGGGCAAGTAGTGCAGATGTTTTGGCAAGGGTGTTACATGCTGTTGGCTATCTGCCCCCTTCAGCAACTAGCCACTGTATTCTGCTCTAGCTAGAGCTTCTGGATCAGGCCCAAGGCTAGCCCTACATAGAGCACATTGCAATAATCCAGTTCCAGGGTCACCACTGAATGGACTACAGTGGCCAGGTCTTGGCCCTACCAGCCAAAGCTGGTAAAAGGCACTTCTAGCTACAGAGGTTGCTTCGGCCTCTATAATGACAGGGCTGTATCCAGGAGTTACCCCCAAGCTATGTATCTGCTCCTTCAGAGGTAGTACAACCCTATCAAGGACAGGCAACTGAACTATCTTCTGGACATGGGAATAACCTACCCACAAAGCCTCCATCTTCCCAGAATTCAAACTCAGTTCATTAGCCCTCATTCATTCCACCGCTGCATTTAAGCCCTGGTCCTGGGCTTGCACAGCTTCACCTAATTCAGGTGTTATAAAGAAATACAGGTTCATGTCATCAGCATACTCATGACACTGCTCCAAAACTCCTAGTGACCACTCTCGATGGCTTCATGTAGATGTTAAATAGCATTGGGGCCAAAAAATCATTCCCTGGAAAAAAACAACCTTAGCACAAGTGCCAGGGGCCCAAAATGCGCTCCCCCAATGTTACTCTCTGGACTCAACTGCATATGTAGGAATGAAACCACTGTAACGCATTGCCTCCAATACCCATCCTGAGCAGTCAGTCCAGGAGGATAGCATGGTAAATGGTATCAAAAGCTGTTGAGGGATTGAGTAAGGGTCACAGGGTCCCCCTGTTCCTCTTTTAGTAAAGCTTATCCATAAGGGCAACCAAGGCTGAATCAGTTGAACTCATGTTGAAGTGGATCCAGATCATCAGGGTCATCTAGGAACATTTGCAGTTCCTCTGCCCCTCTTCACCACCTTCCCTGGAAAAGGGCTATTTGTAACTGGCAGGTAATTATTACACACCATTGGGTCCAGGATGGGTTTTTAAAGGAGTGGACACACCACTGTTTTAATGGTGCACAGTGATACAATCACAACACCCTGGACCTGCCCAACCACTTCTCTCCAGCTAGCCTTGAGCAGCCAGGAAGGACGGGTCCAGAGAGCATGTGATCATTGTTGCAAGTTGTTTGTGAGACAATATAAGTAAGTAATGCAAATGCAATCCAGCAAATGTTATGTGTATTTCAGTGCTTTACTCATGGAGTTCCATGGTCTTTTGCAAGTTACCTTTTTGAGGAAGAATTATGCTTGTCCATAACTGCAGTTGTCAGGTAGTACCTTAGTAGCATGAAAGGGCAGTTGCAGCTTAACTGGCATGGAAAGACCTTTCACTTGGTAGTTGCCATCCTGTCCGAATTGTCCCTGAAATGTTTGCACTGGAGTTGTGGTCATCCTTTTTGTCAAGGTATAAGGTACTGCTGGTTTTTCCCTCTGACAGAAATGTCTTTTTTCCTCTTGCTTCCTGTCATTTTGAGTTCAGTTGATCTTCCTTTGCAGGTCCCAACATAACTACTTGAGAATCACCCGTATTTTGAAGAGTCTTGGTGAACTTGGATATGAGAGTTTCAAGCCTCCCCTTGTAAAATTTATTCTTCATGAAGCACTTGTGGAAGATACCATACCCAACATTAAGCAAAGTGCTTTGGAATATTTTGTATATACCATTAGAGACCGGAGAGATAGGAGGAAACTCCTACGGTTTGCCCAGCAGCACTTCATACCCTCTGACCACTTCATATGGGGACCACCAAGGAAACAGAAGTTGGAAGGAAGCAAGCCAAGTAAAAAGCTGGCATCACCAGTTTCTCTTCGTAGCAGCTGTGCTTCTAAACATAAGAAGGGAAGAGACTGCAAGAATGTGTCCATGGTTTGTAGCAAAGCAGCCAATGAGAAAAGGGCAGAGCATATTAAAAACGATGACAGTTGTGATCGGAGTAGGAAATGCACCAGCCCTGAGGTTGTTAAGCAAAGCAACAGTGAAAAGAATAGTGATGCTGAATGTCAGGACTCCATACTGGAAGAAATTGCTAATCCTTTGAACCAGAAGGAAAATGTTTGCCATCTTAAAAAACATAAAGGTAAAAATGATAAAAATCTTAACCAAGACTGCAGAAACGCAGAAGCTGTAGAAAAAGATTCTCGTGACAATAAAAATGATTCAGCTAATATATCAACAGATCTGCAAGAGAATGTAAGTAAGGATAAAAACCCAGTGGGATCAGACAATGAGGAGACTTGAGCATTAATTCGGGTATCCCAGTTTGCTAAATCTTTGTTGAATGTAACATAATGGTGTGGTCCTTAACTTGTATGAAACTGGAGAAGGAAAGGAAAATCTTGATACTGGGCCCAGTGCTTAGCCGCTAGGGGGTTATGTCTTTTTTAAATTTGTTAACTGTTTGCACTTTTCAAAGCTGTGAATTAAGCTTAAAAACAACTGCAGAATAACTCAAGCCTGAGAATTCTTGTGTTAAGCCTGCTCTCTGCCTAGAAACTATTGCCTTTTTTATCCTTTTATTTCATCTGACTCTAACAGTCTTTTTTTAAAACTGAGTTATTTGCCAACTAGATTTTGAAGGAGCCATAGTTGGAGTGACTTTTTAGTAAATAACCATTTAGCATACTGAACTTCTCAATACCTGCCATTGTTTGAAAGTCAAAAGCAGATTGATTTAGGCTACACCCACTACCACCACCATTTGGACATAGAAACTGGACCTAGAGACCCAGGTTCAAGTTCTACCTCTCCTATGAGTCACACTGGAGAGCAAGCTACATTGTCTCTGCTTATGAAAAGGGAATGATAATATACTTTCCAAGTGTTGAGTCAAAAAAAACCCCAGCCAGATAGCAAATTGCCTTTTAAGTTTTAAAATGCTATATAAAAACTAGTAGTATTTGCATACCAGCACCTATTGTTCCAGCATATTCATATATGGTTTGTCACTGCCTGTACCCTTTGTGTCTCCTCTTCTATTGCCATGTCTCCTCTCCCTCTTCTGTTTCCTCCCCTGCAGCTGCACAACTCTGAAAATCAGAGGAGAAGATTTTGCCCATGTTTTATTTCTGTGTTCAGGACAATCCCTGGCATGAGCAAATAAATTCACCTATTTCTGCTTATAAAGGAGGATAAGGTCAAGAAAGAGTTAAACACTGCAGAGACAGAGTTGATGATTGCCCACTCAGCTGCTAAAGCAGAAGGAATATTTTGAGGTTGACCTTTTCTACCTAGAATTGCAGGTGGAAATTGAAGAGCCCTGTCTTCAAAGAAAAGATTCCTGCTTTCTTCACTATTTCTACCCTTCCTCCACCTTTTCCCCCAAATCCTACCAACTTCCTCACTTCTTGCCATTGGGATATGCTGGAACATCCAGGGAAGAGAATAACTTTAAATTGCACTAATGTATCAGATCCAGATACCGCTTTACCCACTTTTATCCATGTGCTTGCTTCCCCACCCCTGAAAACCTAGATTTCCCCCTCCATGGAAGAGGAAGGAAGATTAAGTAACTAGGGAGGAAAACTTTGAGACAGGATGAACTAAGAAGACTTTGCCAGAATGTCTTCAAAGGCACAGGCCCTCTCCTAGCAAAAATTTTTAAACCTGTACAAAATACCAAAGTACTATTTCACCCCAGGTAGTTTGAACATCTTTTACCAAGTAGTAAGGAGTATGTTATCAAATGTCAGGTACAGATGTGTGTTAAAATGGTTGTCTGTGTGGCTTCTTGACCTCTTCAGTGGGTACTGAAAGCCTGGTTTGAGGGAGGGGCTCATAACTGTAAGGACTTCATTTCCCCCTTTCTTATTCCTAAACAGACTCGAGGAATCCAGAGTGAAGAGTGAATGTGCTCACAGAGCATCTCCATACATTTAAGGCATATTCTTCCCCACCCCAGGTAGAGATGTAAGATTTCTGGAAATTTTGAAGCCATGGGGAAAAAACTGCCCCTCCGGCACAGATTTTATTCCGGGGGGGGGGGGACAGAAATTTTGAGAAAAAATGAAAAATATGCTATTTATTTGTATTGCCCTTTACAGATTGAAAGTCACTTTGTTTCTTTAGGAACATAAAATACATTATATATAACTTTGTTTGCCATTAAATGATCATGTCTGGTTTATTAAAAGTGTAGTTTATTCAGACAAGAAAGGGGAGCTACAAGCTGCTGAACTGGAAGGAACCTATCCTTTATTTTGTTTTGCCAATTTATGAGAAGACAAAACCCCCCAATAAAAGTAGGAGGAACTATCTACATTATACTAAAAAAATAAAATTACATATTCTGAAAATTATTATGTCTCCCCCAGTCCTCCACAGTGTCAAGCAGACATAGAGCATTCATTTCCATAGAAAGAACTGAGAAAACAAGTATTGAGGGGTGGGGTCCAAGACTCAATGAATACTACATACAATTCTAGAGCCACAAGAGTGGCTGTGTACTATAGCCAGCGTGGATTTTTCACATTCCGCAATGTTAAATTGAAAATACCCCCATGCCATTCTGCTGCTTCCCACAAACTCATTTCAAAACAAAACCTTACAAAACATACAGTCCTGAACGCAGAAACACTTGCATAACAACCCTCTTAAGTTTTCATGGCGATACACAAAACTCTTAAGAGAGAATCGAGATACTTATTTATTTATTAGATTTATATCCTGCCCTTCCTCCCAGTAGGAGCCCAGGGCGAGAGTTCAAAGTGTAAAACAAGAGGAGAAAAATCCAGATCCCTGTTGGTGGTCTCATGATTTGTTACCAGTTGTCTCATGATTTGTTGAAATTAATTAAAAATCAGCCATGTTCACTGAGTACCTGTCATCCTGTTATTGACCTTGCCCCATACTCTGACCTTTGTCTTCTGCAGTTTAAAAGTTAAAAAGAATGCATGGCTGATATTTAATTAATTTAACATTGGACTCTATGATACTGTAGGCATGCTCAGTAAGAACCAACCAGCAGCGTTCTAAAAACCAGACTAACAGCTGTTTAGCTTGGCTAATCAGGAAGCCACACCCATGCCAGACATATATTCCACTTTAAACAGTCATGGCATCCCCCAAAGAATCCTGGGAAGTGTAGTTTGTGAAGGGTGCTGAGAGTTAGGAGACTCCTCCCGAGAGAGCTCCAGTGACCAGAGTGGTTTAACAGTCAGCCTCTCTTCTGGGGATTGTAGCTCTGTGAGAATAGGGCGCCTCCTAACAACACTCAGCACCATTCACAAACTACACTTTCCAGGATTCTTTGGAAGAAGCCATGACTCTAACGTGGAATACTGTAATGGTCTGGTGTGGATGTGGCTAGCGACAGCTTTGGTATAAATTTGGGTGAGAGACTACATGTGCCTACTGTAGAATAAAAAGATGGGGAAAACCCTGAAAAACAATACTGTTCACAATGTTTTCCTTTTGGAAAGGGGCTTTCCTTCTGCCCAGTGCCCACCCACCCAATGTCCTCTCCTCCCTCTTCCATCTTCCTCCCTACCCTTCCCCTTCTCTCCCCCTCACCCTCCCTCAGGTCAGTTTAACCTGTCCTAAGCATAATTGTATAGGAGTGAATCCCACTGAACTCAAAAACCATGCAAATGATCAGACCTTCCCTCTTCTTCCTGCTATCCCCTCCCACTCCTTCCCCCCTTCTCCCCTCCCTTACCCCCTCCTCCTCCTCCCCCATGGTCAGTTGTATCTATCCTAAGTATGATTGAAGAGGCACATTACCACATTTTTCCAAGCTACACAGGAAGTGGATTGGACTGTGAAAGACCAACCCAAATGGTGTTTGCATTTTGACCAATTTGTAGGGCAGTCCAATATCTCAGAGAGGAGGTCAGGTCTCCTGCTCCCCTGGTGCATTCACTATAGCTGTCCAGTTTCCCTGCTTTTTAAAGTTTGATAGAAATACCTGTTGGCTATAGGTACGTTCTTAAACTGCAAGGTTTTTTTTGCCTGTTATTTAATCTGAGCTGTTACTATCAGTTTCTACTTCTCCATTCTTGTCATCATATTGATCATGGACTTTGAAAAATCAAGGGTTTGCCAGGATTGAAACAAGCTTCCATATCCTTTTGCATGTTGTAGTACATTTGTCAATTTTTCCAATTTTTTTGGAAAGAAATAAAAGCGTTTGGAAAAAAACAGGAAAAAAACACATTTTCCCTGAGCTTTTCTATTGGGGGGGGGCTTCACATCTCTAACCTCAGGATATCTGCTTTTGGTGCCCTCTCCAGTTGGAAGGGCATTGAACTAGCATTGAGGAAGGAGAGTTTGTTTTTTAGATTTATATCCCACCCCCCAATACCTTATCAGTTGTTCAAGCCAGAGAAGAGGAGCCTTCTGCAAAACGTTTGTGTATCTGTGCCAAAAGGCACTAGCACAGTCTTCCCCAACCTGGTGTTTTAGATTACAGCTACCATCAGCACCAAGCATACTGGCTAGGGTGCATAGAGTTGTAGCACCAGCTTAGGGAAGGCTACACTAGCACACCTTTACAGCTGCCCCCTCAAAATGTGTGTTTACACAGAAGCAAAATATGAGTAATACCTACTTTCCCCTCCCTACTGGCACTGACTTTACTAGTGTGCCATTTGTACAATCTGAAGAGAAAACAGAGTATGTACAGAGTGTGCCATTTGTGACTGAGCAGCAGGCTTAGGGGGCAGAAACATTAAAATATGTTTGTATGGAACTATCAGTGTGGATACTGTTCTCGGATTTTCTTTAAACGTTAGTAGCTTTGCAGCTATAGAGAGTATGGATACAAGTTCATTTTTGGTGATGACAAAATATGTTTAAAATTCCAGTTTTGTCTTGGATTCACTGTTTAGCAGATGCCTCCAGATATATAGAATGGGGATGAAATTGGCATAAATTCTGCAATGTTAGAGATTATTATTTGATGAGGTATTTGGAGCTGGATTAGTCATAAAATGTTCTTTCCTAATGCAGGATTTTCCATGCATAAAACAGCATCCCTGACACATCTGAGCCACCCTTCAGATTAATCCATGTCACCTAGCATGCAGCAATGAATGGCAAAAGAACAATGTGCCCATGCTAGACAGAGATATGAGTACATTGAAGATATTCCTTTGTAAAGCATATAAATATTTGGCTTAGCAAGGAAGCGATTCAACCCTATATTCAAGCTGTACTGAGGCAATTACATGAGATACTAATTGCTTCAAGGCTTAATTCAAGACCCTGAATGTTTTTCTTAAATCTTTCATGTTCTACACTGCCTGGGGCCCATATACTTTATCTTCTCCTGTTTGGCCCACACACACAAGGTAAGATTAGGAAAGCACATCGGGCACTGCTCAAGGTTCCAGCACAGCAGCAGCTAGAATCCAGCCCTGCTATAGTGATTGCCTCTAAGCTTTGGTACCTCTGAAGATGTTAGGAAATCATTGTCTTCCTTTTTTTTTTTTTAGAGTGTTTCCCCCCCCCCCCCATCAGTGAACATTTGGATAATTTCATTTTATGTGGGTTTGGAGGTAGGCAGCGGGTTCGAAGCTCAGTATGTTTTCAGTTTATAGTTAAGTGGCTTTATTATTATTATATTGCTTGTTTGCGATTAACTGCTTTGATATTATAGAGAAACAGTCTACAAATATTTAAATAAAACATAACAAGGAAACCATTAAAAACGTAATGGTAATATTTGGCTTGAGAGCAAAGAATCCTGCACTCCAAAATCTGTAATAATATAATAGTTTGGCTGGCTCATCTGTTCCAATACAATAGCCAGAATCCAATTGCGGTCAGTGGGTGAAATAATACACAGACAACAGCAACTATGGTTGAATAAAGGGCCACTTTATTACATTACAACCAAAAACTTTTAAAGCGACCTGCAGAGGTGAAACCTAAGTGCGGGAACTAACTATAGGCAAGCAGCTTGCCCTACAGCTCTCAGGCGACCAGCCCCTACTGGGGCAAAGGGCAAGCCCCTTTTGCTTACCCACTGCCCCGGCCACACCTTGTAGGTGAGTAGGGAGGCCTTCCCACATCACCAACCCCCCAGGGCCATAGAACCCTTGGGTGGATGAGGTAAGTTGGCCCCAAAAGCAGCCCATATCCTGCCCTTGGGCCGTAAAACCCTGAGAGACAGGCCTCCGGAACCACCAATCACCTCCAAAGCTGCCTAAGGGGGCCACCTAGCTGTCGTTACCTATTTCCCCTCCCGCACTTTACCGGATCCATGTCCCAAACATGCCCACATTAACATTTTGATTTGAACCAAAATAGCCAAAACAACCTATTAATCACGACACCCCCTAACCCAGTTTCCTCCATCCCCCAAAGTGTGGAGTAAGCAAAAAACCTGCCCGCCAACAAGGTGGGCAGGATAAAAATTCCTACTCGGCCCCGAAGCGACCATGGACACACCGTAAAAGAGGGAGGGCAGGGTGGCCATCGCGAGCCAAGAGGAAGACGGAGGGGGCGACGCGGGCTTAAATAGGCCCATTGGCTCCGCCTCCTCCGTACAGCACATTGCGCGTCATCTCAGTGCGACGCGCGATGTTGCCCTTACAATGCCTTCTGCGGCTTCACCCTGGGCCGCAATTTGTGCTGCCACTCCCCAGAGCTTCGCCCAGGTAAGCGGAGCTACATTTACACCATGCAGGAACAGAAAATGCTTCTACACATATTTGTGGACCATATTTGCTTCCACCAGCAGTCCTTGCCATAAGTTGTTTGGGCCATAAATGCTTGCAGGAGGATTCAGATCAGGAAGTTCACCAAAAAAGAATACCTTCTGAGGTGGAAGGGCTGCTGCTTACATAGCCCACAAAAGAAGAACAATGCAATGCATTGGGATTTTTCATCGTTCTACCACCACAACCCAGGTGACTACTGGCACACCTGAGATTCAGTTCTTTTTTGCCTTTTGTTTCAGTATATCAATTCTCTTCTGGACACTTCAGTATGTAATAAACAAGTTATCATTTAACACAGTGTAATATATTTATAACTTTTCTTTTAAAAACCTATGGCATTGTAAGCATTATATGCTGCCGTTTTAGTGGAAAATGTGTTCTGTTCACATGGTAGAAGAAGGTGCATTTTAAAAATTTGTTTTAGTCCAAGAAGTGGTTTAATTTGTAATCCTTGTTTTATGTGTGTGAATAAAACTTTCACAAGTTTAGGAATGCTTTTTAGATTTTTGACTTCTACATCGTAGAACACATTAAAACTAGTAAACTTACCTAATGCATTTGCAACTTTTATGCTGTAAACCTAAAACACGTAAGTGAGTAAGCACCATTGAACGTGAAGGATAAAGTGCACTGTTAAAGTTTGTATTGTACCAGCCATTGGCCTTGATAATGTTAAAATATGCTCCATTGGGTACAACAGAATAAGAATAAATGTTATAGTAATAAAATTAAAATCCAATGTAAATTTATGAAACATTTAACACAATACAACAGAGTCCAATGTAAACTAAAAATGGAAACATTCTTAAAACTCTTAACCATAATCTGTCACATTTCGCTAAATCTGCTTGGAGTTTCCTTGCAGCTAGAGCAAATAGTGCTGTTCTATATGTTATGTATTGATAAGCATCTTCTAAAAGAAAGCAAATAATCTTATGTTCAGAATAGGTTGTTAAGCTAGACAAGATACTTTCCAGGAATTTTTCCCTTGGCTCATCATATAAAGGACATTTCAATATATAGTGGGATATGTTTTCCACCTGTTTAAATTACAGATACAGATCTGTTGGGAAGCTGGAAGCTATATAAGAATTTTACATATTGGTGGACTCCTGTTTTAGCCCAATTGTTCACAGTAATAAATAGTACAGGCTCAATACCAAAAGGATGGAATCTAAGTATTGTCTACCCTATTTATAAAAAAGGAGAGAGAAATAACCCTCGGAATTACCGACCTATCAGTCTTACAGATGTGTAACTAAATTGTATGGAAATTTTCTTCTTCAAAAATTACAAACATGGGCCACAGAAAATGATTTCTTTCATGAAGTACAAGCAGGATTTAGGCAAAATTATAGTACTATTGATCAATTTTACATCCTACGGACTCTAATTAAAAAACTAAGGATACTTCTAAACTTTTTTTTACTGCCTTTTTAGATCTTTCGGCAGCATCTGATACTATAGATAGAGGCCTTTGGAAGAAATTGAAAGATACAAATATAGACAAGGGATTATTAGTGGTTATTACACAACTGTATACTGACACAAATAAGAGTGAGGTATGGAGTAGAAGGATCATTAACGAAACCAATTAAAACAAGGCTGCCTATTGGCACCTACTCTGTTTGATATTTATGTGAATGATATAGTCCATATATTGGAACAGGAGGATGCCTGTTCACCTGTAATTTCTGGCTAGAAGGTTCAAATCTTAATGTACGCAGAAGATATAGTGTTACTATCTCTTACCTGGTTAGGTTTGAAGAAATTACTTTAAAGGTTTATTGTATATTTCAAAGAAGAAAAACTCAGTATAAATTTCACTAAATCCAAAATATGTGGTCACTGTTCACCAAAATATAATTGTCAAATCATTTTCATGCATTGGCGATCACTCGTGGCCAAGTAAGATTGTCTTCCAAGATAAGGTCTTTAACAGTGAGTCTGTAAGTGACTGTGGAGGCCAATTCTGGATCCACACAGCCTCCCACAGTGAGGACATAGGTTTCCAGATGGAAGATGGCCGCGATGAGGATTTGTTTGACGTGCCTTCTGCTTAGCTTGTTTGTCCCATTCGCCCTATGTGCTTTGACAAATAGATGAACACTGTTAATGGTAAGGTATACAGGCTCCAGGAAGCAGCTGCAGGAACCGTCTTTAGGTGGGTCTAAGACTTGTAGTTTTGCAAACTAGTAGAATCCAGTGTCATTCAAGTTGAACATTTTTAAAATGGTTATGCAATCACAAATATCCTTGCTTATTCTTTTAACTGAGTTTTTTACTTTTCTGTACTTTGATTTGTTGTGCTAGTACAGTGTTAAGAACCTACAGAGTATATATTCATTTATCTTGAGTTATTTTACTTATGTATTGATGAACTTGACCCTCCCACATAAAAGTGTGATATTCTATATAATAATACATAATACATAGCATGCTGTCGATGTGACCGTGTATTTTTCTGTTTGTTTATACACTTTTCTGCTTTCTAAACTGTTTTGAGGAGCTTTTTAAGATATTTTTGTTGTTTTTAGGGTAAACAGAGAGGTCCATTGCTTCTCATCTACTCTAGAATCTTTTCAGAGATCATCTTTTGCATAGCTTTCTTACCCTCTGAATCATTATTCAAAATGCATTTCCATGTAGTTTTATTACACAGCTTTCCTGAAGTTAGGTGTAAATTCCACGGGAGAGTGGTTGCAGCTACAGTACTTGCATCCCAAAAGAGCATGAAGATACCTTTCTGTACGCACACATTCTAGTGTAGTAGTTGAGATTGCATTTCTAGTTTTCCAAGGAAATAAAATTTCCTGATAATCTGGTAGAGACAGATTTCCTTCCCTCATCTTGAATTCAACAGTGGGTCAGTATGCAAAGCTCACAACTTTTATTTTTAATTGTTTTGTGTAATTAGAACATTTAACAAGGCAGCTTGTTTTATCTAATTCAGGAGTGGAATATGTGTTTGCAACTTGCAGATTTTATGTGGGGGCATTTCCTAGAATTGGGATTTCTTTCATGCAGTTGCCATAACAGAAGTGTCTATATCCCTATTCAGTTGTTGTGGGGAGAGGGAGTGGAAATGTACTGATGTGTGTCCTCTGCCCACCACTATGTTGTGCAGTAGAGGCATGTCAGTAGAGGGGAAGCCTACTAACTGTCCACAAGTTTTCTCTTGGAGCTAAAATCCTGCTTGATCAGGGTTCCCCTTTGAGGAAGTGGACAAGGTGCTCTCTACTGTGAAGCCAACCACCTTTCTGTTTGACCCTTGCCACTCGTGGCTCATTATGAGCTGCAAAGAGAGGCTGAGTGAAGGGATCAAGGCAGTGGTAAATGCCTCCTTGGAAGAGGGTGTAATGCCATCAGCCCTCAAGGAGGCAGTAATAAAGCCCATCTTGAAAAAGCCCTCCTTGGATCCCCAAGAGTTAAATAACTTTCGCCCAGTCTCTAATTTACCATTCTTGGGCAAGGTGATTGAGCGAGTGGTGGCCAAACAGTTACAGACACACTTGGAGGAAGCAGATTATCTAGATCCGTTCCAATCGGGCTTCTAGACTGGACATGGAACTGAAACAGCCTTGGTCGCCCTGGTGGATGATATGAGGAGGGCGTTGGATAGGGAAGAATGTACCCTCCTCGTTGTCCTGGATCTCTCAGCGGCTTTTGATACTGTTGACCACGGTATCCTTCTAGATCGCCTGGAGAAACTGGGATTAGGGGGCACTGTTTTACGGTGGTTCCATTCCTATATTTCAGACAGGCATCAACGGGTGGCATTGGGGAATGAGGTATCAGACCCTTGGCCTCTCAATTGTGGAGTGCCACAGGGTTCTATCCTCTCCCCCATGCTGTTCAATATCTATGTAAAGCCGCTGGGGGCCATCATCAGGAGATTTGGACTGCAGTGTCACCAATATGCAGATGACACTCAGCTCTATCTCTCGTTTAAGTCCTCACCTGAGTTGGCTGTGGATACCATGTCCAAGTGCTTGGAATCCGTAAGTGGATGGATGAAGGAGAATAGTCTGAAAGTAAATCCCGATAAGACCGAGGTATTGCTCGTGGGAGATAAGAGGAGGTTGGGAGATATAGACCTGGTGCTCAATGGGGTGAGATTACCCCTGAAGGAACAGGTCCGCAGCCTTGGGGTCATTCTTGACTCCCAGCTGTCCATGGAGGCTCAGATCTCGGCAGTGAGCCGAGCAGGTTGGTATCAATTAAATCTGATTCGGAGGCTGCGACCCTACCTTCTTATCCATCTACTCCCACGGGTGATACATGCCCTGGTCTCCTCTCGCTTAGACTACTGCAATGCGCTCTACGTGGGGTTACCCTTGAAAACGGTCTGGAAATTGCAGCTGATACAGAATGCGGCGGCACGCTTGATTAAGAACAGCCGTCGCTGTGATCATATCACTCCGGTGTTAGTAGATCTACACTAGTTACCAGTTGCCTACCGGGCCCAATTCAAGGTGTTGGTGTTGACCTTTAAAGCCCTACACAGTTTCAGCCCAGTTTATCTGAAGGAGCGCCTCCAGCATCATCAATTGTGCCGCCTGACAAGATCAGCCACACAAGGCCTCCTCTCGGTCCCACCAGTCAAAATTGCTAGACTGGTGCGGACCAGAGAGAGGGCATTTTCGATTGTGGCACCTGCCCTCTGGAATTCCCTTCCTTCCGATCTTCGCCATGCCCCCTCCCTGATGGGGTTCCGTCAAGCCTTGAAGACCTGGCTATTCAGGCAGGCCTATAGGATCTCTGGGGTGGACTAACTTTTATGGTGTTATTAACTGGACGGGTGGTTTTTAGCTTAATTTGTTATTAGGGTATTTTGATATTGTATTTTATTGTGTACTGTATGTCGCCTAGAGTGGCCGTTAACTCGGCCAGATAGGCGACTTATAAATAAAATTTATTATTATTATTAAAACCAACAATGAGTTAAAAAACAGATAAAAAACACAATCACTTCTGCATGCCTGGATAGGCTTGCCTAAACAAGAATGCTTTTAGCAAGTGCTGAAAAGAGTACATTGAAGGTGTTTGCCTAATGTCAATAGGCAGGGTGTTCCAAAGCGTAGAACCTGCCACACTAAAGGACTGATTCCTTACAAGAGCAGAACATGTACTATGTGGCACTCTTAGCATGGAAAGCACACCTTGAACTTGGCCTGGTAGCAAATCAGCAACTAGTGCAGATTTCAGAGCAGAGGTATTATGTGCTGATAGGATCTCTTGTCAGCAATTGTGCACTAACTGCAGCCCCTGGGTCAGGTTATGCTGCATGGGGATTTCTGTGACTTTAACTGACTGGCTACCAGGATTTTTTTAGTTTTGGTTTTTGGTTAGGAATCCTGACTTGTTGTGGGATGCTGTGTTTTCTGCCTTACTCATGGGAATTTTGTTGTTGGTATGGTATTGCATTTAAGAAATCATCACTGTCTTTCATTTTTCTTTTTGCATTTCATTTACCTTTAACCTCACTCCCTTACATCTATAGAAGCAACAACAGTGGTTCCATGCACTCAGCTCAACCCTCTTAAACCCACTGATGATGCACCTTGTTGGTTGCACAATGGTTTGTTTCTTGCCCAATAGTGGTAAAAATTCACATACTGGGAAGTGTGGCTGTAATTGTTGTTGTTCCCAAGCTGCTGTCTGTGATGGTAGATCAAACCACGTGTGTTTTCTCTCTGTCAATTATTACTCACTGGAATTAGGTTGGCTGTCAAAGTGAGTTTATAGTAGCCCACAAGGTAGACAGAAAAGGGTAGAGAATCTTCTTACTCTTATTCATTTTTCAGACCTCTTTCTGAAGTGAAGGGCCAAATCTGTAAAGAAGTTTGGAGCAGCCATGTTGAAAGGTACGGGCAGGGCATTCCAGGCAGAGGGTTGCTAACCCTGCTTGGATATGGATATCTTTGCAGAGGATCCCTAGTCCAAACCATATATACTCAGAAGTAAGTCCTTTTGTGTTCTATGGGGCTTAGTAAGTGTGTTTAGAATTGCAGCATTCAGGGGCATCCATCTTTACTCCTGAGTGCTCCCATCTAACATCTCCTTTCTTCCTACAACGGCTTTCTGGTGACTGGCCTGGCCTGAGGGCACTTAAATGCTTCTTGCCAAAATCAAGTAGGCTAGATTAAATGTTCCCTACCTAGGCTATATCTTTTAGCTAAGATTTCTATCTTAATTTCCCACCAGAGAAATGATTTGGTTTGAATTGTATGCTCCAAGCAACTGTGGTTGATGCTTAATGTATCATGCTTAATTACATCACTAGGGCCCACCCCTGTGACATCACTACAACCTGCCCGTGACATCACTAGGGCTCACCCCTGAAATCTCAGGCTTTGGGATGCTTCTGATCTAGCAACCCCATAGAGACAGGAGAGGCCTGCAGCCAAGGTTTTGGCTGACATACATCAGTGTGTGCAATCAACAGACCATGAAAGAGTGCCCTCCAGCCCAGTCTCCATGTTTTTCTCTCCCATGTGACTCTAACCCACCCACTCCTTTTTCCTCCTGTCTCAGTTCCCTCTTCTTACTCCAGGATCTTACCTCATAGATTCTTTTGTTCACCTTTGTACTGTCCTCCATAGGAACGTAAGAAACTGTCTTTTACTGAGTCAGACCATTGGTTCATATAGCTCAGTATTATCTATACTGGCTAGCAGTAGCTCTCCAGGGGCTCAGTGCAGAACAGTAATTAAAACGAGGGGCTACTCAAACAAGTGCTAAAACAACTGCATAGGCCAGATGGCATAAAAGTCTTAATGAGACACCTGGGAGAGAAGAATACTGCACTCCTTTAGTCAGGGCCAGTTATTTGGGTTTCTCCCCCTCAATTGCCAAACATGAGCAAGAGGATGAAGAACAGAAAGAAAAGAAACATACAATCAGTTCCACCTTTATGGTTTATAGTGTAGTGATTAGAGTGTGGAACTGGGACTGGAAAGATCCAGCTTCAAGGCTCCACTCAGCCATAAAGTTCACTAGGTGACTTTGAGCCTGTCAATATTTCTCAGCTGAGCCTACCTCACAGAACTGTTGATAAAATGGGCATGATAAGGATCATACAGAGTACTTTGAGCTCCTTGGAGAGATGAGCTATACACATAATAAATACATATTCACACACATACTGTCTGCAATGTTATTTAATATCTATATGAAGTCTCTGGGAGTGGTCATGAGGATTTTGGGGCAAGGTGTCATCAGTATGCTAATGACACTTAGCTTTAGTTCTCCATACCATCTGAATTAGGAGAGGCTGTGTGGGCCCTGGACCAGTGCTTGGATGTAGTAGTTGGACAGATAACGGAAAATAAGTTGAACTTTAATCCTGGCAAGATGGAGGAACCTGTGACAGATTCCCATGTCCAAGAAATAAGTCAGTTGCCTGTGCTGGACAGAGTTGCACTCTCCCTGAAGGAGCAGGTACACAGTCTGAGGGTGCTTCTTGATCCAGCTCTGTCACTGGAGTCCCAGGTAGTCTCAGTGGCCAGAAGTTTATTTTATCAGCTGTGCCTAATAAGACTACTGTGACCGTTCCTGGACTGGGAGAGCCTGGCCACACTAGTTCAAGCACTGGTGATTTCAAAACTGGATCGCTGCAATGTGCTCTATGTGGGTTTACCTACACTTGACCCAGAAACTGCAGTTAGTGCAGAATGCTGCAGCCAGATTGCTGACATGAGTAAGATCTTGTCAGCATGTGCAGTTAGTGCAGAATGCTTCAGCCAGATTGCTAACAGGACTGAGAACCTGTCAGCATATAACACCTCTGCTCAGGGATCTGCACTGGTTGTGAATTTGTTACCAAGCCAAGTTCAAGATGTTACTATTGGTATATAAAGCCGTTAACAGCCTGGGCCGTTTACCCCATATGAACCCACTCAAGCACTTAGATCTGCAAAACAGGCACTGTTACAGGTGCCACATAATATCCGTTCCATACTTTTAGTGTGGCAGCACCAACTTTTTCGAACTCCCTGCTTTTCGGCGCCTGCTTCAAACAGAAGCTTAGATGCTGATGCGTTTAAATGTTGTCTGCTGCTATTTTTAATTTGTTTTTTAAATGTTAATTGTTTTTAACTTTTATTGTTAATTTTAATGTCTTTGTAAACCACTCAGAGATTTTTTACAATCAAGTGGTATATAAATTTTAATTTAAAAAATGAAAAAACAGCATAGGATATCACTGCATGGAAACTAGTTTGTGTGTTTGTGAAGCAGGCCTGCAAAGTCAATTCAAGGACATGTAAATTGACCCTGAGCAGTGTTCAAAGCAGATGCAAATGGGAATGTATTTTTAAACTGTAGAGAAAGAACCTTGAGGAAGCCAGAAGGAACAGCAGGCATTCCTACCTAGTCAGCAGCGGGAAGTGCAAGGAAGCAAGCGAATGAGTATGGATTGGTCACCCAGTGATTTTGCCAAGTATTTAAGATTATGGTATTAGCTTCAGCAGAGCAAGGTTTATTATAGAAGTTTTTATACACTGCGCTCTCACAAAACACCAGCAACATAATTTTTTAAAAAAACGCAATACAGAACAATCATGAAAGTGTCTGGCTAGTCAAGAAAAGAAAAAGTTCTCTCTACTCTGAAGCAAGCTATCCTGGACTCCTATGCAGAAAAAAGTATTTTTGCTAATGCTACTGGTCACGTCTCCTAAGATTTGCAGGTTTGGTTATTGAGGTTTTTCCTCCTATTCCTATAGTGTCTTCAAAGTATACAATTGGTGGTATGTGATGATTAAATGGTTAAACTGCCTATTTTCTATTATAGTCCACCGCTCTGTGCCTATTTTCTTTCCTCTATGCTCTCATTCTGTATCTGGAAAGCCAATGTGGTTTTTATTGGATCACAGGACCATGCTGCAGATACCGACAAGCTATTGGGGTGGAACAGAGGACAACTTCAACTCTGAATTGCAAATAGAGGCTTGGGAATGGATAAATCTCTCCTTTCAAAGGTTATGTGATACACTATCTTATGGAATAGAGACTCTCACATTCAGGCAAGGTTACTTGCTCTAGTGCCCAAACATATCACTTCATAGACTGCTGAGTTGCACAGACTATGAAGCCTCCATTAGGAAGACAAAACTTGATGTTTCAGCTCCCTTTTAAAGCTGTCCAAGCCAGTGGACATCTCCATATCTGTAGGGGAAGAATTTCTTGTTGCTATGCTATTTGTTGGCATTATTACCTTTTTTATTCACCCTGTGCCAAGTAGCTCTGGACAGCCTATCAGGTTCTTCTCCTCACTCACCTGTTGACATCATAACTCTGATTAGGTTCAGAGTGGCTGGTTCAGGGTAAGCTTTATAGCTGAAAAAGAGTTGGAACCTGGTTCTTTCCAGTTCTAGTTCAACACTCTAACCACTATATCACACTGTAGCAGAACACACATGTATTTTGCATTGAACATCCAGAGATACACGTAATGTTTCAAATAATTGTGGAAGTCTAGCGGGGGGTGAGAACCTGTGGCCCTCCAGAGGTTATTGAAGTACAAGTCCCATCATCTCTGACCTTACTGGCTGGGGCTGATGGGAGTTGTAGTTCAACAACATCTGGAGGGCCACAGGTTCCTCATCTCTGGCTATGGGTACTTATGTATATTACTGTGGGAACACGTTTAATGTTGTAGCTACTACTTTTCTAGTGTTTTGCTCATGGTCAAGAGATGGACCATTCCAAATGCCATTAAGAGTGATGCTTGTGGAAATGTTGTGTAACTTTAAAAACATTATGTGAAAATATCAATATAGATTTCTCCCTGTATATTCTCTTTTTCTAGAAGGATGCATCTTATGCATAACAATCTCAATAAATTTATAATAGTCCTGATGCACTTTTCCCTCACTGCACAACAGCATTGTGAGGTGGGAGACAGAGAGAAAACAGCCAATAGGACTAGAGAAGAAATATTGGGAAATGAAATTGGAAAGTGTCTTAATGAAAATATTGAAAGTGTTGGGTATTGCTTTTAAATTTATATATAAAAAATGTAGTTCTATTTCTCCAACTGAGTATCAAAATATGCTATATTTTATTATGCAAACCAACAATTCAGTAAGAATCCTAAATGGATGCATTTCATTTTATATTAGTTCTAACTTATATTTCTTATGGTTTAAAACTACATACCTTACCCCATTCCTAGAACTCAGCATGAGTCAAAGTGCCAATGTAAATGATTTTTAAAAAATTAAAACTCAAAAGGAATATATTTTAGAATTTACTTTTTAGATGGTAGCAATGCATCTAGAAAAACAAACAAAAATAATAAGCTTTAGTAGTTTTCAAGGAAAGGATGCTATCTAATTGTTGGGAAGTCACCAAGAATGCCTCTCTATGTATCCTTGAGGTCTGAACTTGGAAAAGTGGGGCAATAATTTTAGCAAATCTAAGCAAATACGACTGAAGACATGATTTACATGTCAGTTTAAAACCATAGTTTACATTAAACTATGGTTTAAAGTGAATACACAGCATGCATAGTATATGCTGCACAAAAGACCCCCATGATGCTCCTCTCCCAGTCTTTCCTTTCCAGTGTACAAGAAGCAACAAACCAAAGGCAGCCTCTGGTTTGCTTCCTCCTCTGCACAGTAAAGGAAGAAGCAGGGGGAAGGAGTGCTGTGGGGACTTCTGATACATTCTGGCTAAATTAAACTAAACTATGGTTTAGCATTTTGCGTAAATTGGGCCACTGAGAAGCCAGTCCAGATGCTGTACCGTGTGCTTAATATGGTCCCACTGAGTCACCCCTACCAGGGGATTGTTCTACAGCACAAGATGACCCTTTAAATGTGTTTGAAGAGCGCTCATTCAAGCAGAGTGCAATCTACTACAGTGCCTTGCAAAAGTAACCAGACCCCTGACCAATGCTCTCATGTTACTGAATTACAAATGGTACATTGTAATTTTGTTCTGTATATTTTATTTTGAAACACTGAAACTCAAAATCAATTTTTGTAAGGTGACATTGATTTTATGTTGGGCCCTGAAAGGTTGGTGACCCCTGATGCAATAGGACTTGGCTGGTTAAAGACTGGATGAGTTTTTCAATTCCACAGACCACTTCGTCAAGTGTGGTGGTGAAACTCCTGGGACTCTATTATACAGAAAGCAAACACACTTAACACACACTTTTAGTTCATGTACTTCATGTAAACAGTACTCAAATTCCAAATGATTTAATACATAAATTTAGTACAGGATATACTTACTAGCAGGAGTTTATAATGGCTATGTAACCTAAGATCTCTCTTCAATCTGCTATCTTAAAAAATAAAAAAGGGCTCTGATGAATTAAAATTGCTTAGTGCAAAAGTGTTGTTTGTTTTTTAGGCCAACATCTGAGAGGCCGTGCCCTGTTTTCAAATGTGACTGAGGTAGCTGAAGCTTGAAGCGAGGCTGAAGACCTGAACTGTATTACACCACACTGATTCTTCCTTGTTCCACATGTGGTCAACTTTTATTATTTATTTATTTATTTGATTTATATCCTGCCCTTCCTCCTAGCAGAAGCCCAGGGCGGCAAACAAAAGCACTAAAAACACTTTTAAACATCATAAAAACAGACTTCAAAATACATTAAAACGAAACATCTTTTAAAACATTGTTTTAAAAAGCTTTCAAGACTTTTTTTAAAAAAGGTTAAAAACATTGGTGTGGGTTTTTTTTAAGTTTTAAAAACATATTAAAAAGACATTCCAACACAGGAGCAGACTGCGATAAGGTCTCAACTTAAAAGGCTTGTTGAAAGAGGAAGGTCTTCAATAGGCGCCAAAAAGATAAGAGATGGTGCCTGTCTAATATTTAAGGGGAGGGAGTTCCACAGGGTAGGTGCCGCCACACTAAAGGTCCGTTTCCTATATTGTGCAGAACGAACCTCTTGATAAGATGGTATCTGCAGGAGGCCCTCACCTGCAGAGCACAGTGATCAACTGGGTATATAAGGGATAAGATGGTCTTTCAGGTATCCTGGTCCCAAGCTGTATAGGGCCTTGTACAGCAAAAATAGAACTTTGTTCATATGTACAGGTATTTTATGACTCTAAAATTATTGTGGACATAACAAACAATTCAGCTTCACCCTTAATTAGCACTTTTATCAATTGCTGGCTACACTCAGAGGCAGTTGTTTCACAAGGACCTCACTTAGCTTCTGTTGACAGTAGACAGGCACGAATAAGAAAGAATTGGAAGTCAACTACAGGATAGACTATGGCTGCTTGGTTTTTGAGAGTGTGGGGAATATCTGTAGCAGAAAGTCTGACATATCAAAAGCAGGCTGATTACTCCCATAACGAAGCAAGAATTGTTTTTAGGCTTTCTTTTTTGGCATATGTAAACACAGAGCAGTGGCCACCTGCAGCTCACACTCCTTTCTGGAGGGACACTGGAAAACAAGAAACAGTGCATTTTAATATCTGTAACCCAGTATCCTACTTACCTGTGTAAATTCCAACTTTTCTGTACCTGTGCATAGTTGTTCCTTGTTCTTACTTTGACTAAAAACACATTTTAAAAAAATCCCTAAGTAGAACTTGCTGTTGATGTATTTTGGATTAGCATCTCCAAGACACCTAAATGCTCTGAATTCTTTTCCAACTTGCCTGCTTCATCACCAGCCCACACGTTCAGTGCAGGCCTCACAGCATCCCACCCCTCCCAATTCCCTTCACTTCTACAGTGATTGTACAGAACTGATACTCCAGCAAGTGAATGTTGAATTTATTTTCCCACTGTCTGTTCTAGATGTTGGCATAGATTTGAGCCATTGGCAAATTTCATCTAGTCTCCACATGCTTCTATCACTATTGCTAAAGATGAATGATTAAATCAATCAAAATGTAACAAGTGTAGGGCTTGATTTCTCAGTGTACATGGGGTTGCCTGGAGCTAAATCTTTCCCCTTATTAGGTGAATGTCATTTCACTTAGGTGCAGTTGCAGGAGCATATATACTGTATCAAAATCATTTAGCAGTTTCGATCTCTCTCATATGCACAAATGTGAAAAGTAGCTACTTACTCAAAAGCAAGTCCCATTGTGTTCCATGGGACTTTCGCACAAGAAAATGTGCATAAGACTGTAGCCTTAGTCTTTGGAATGGAAGTTTAGCCTTTTGTTAACATAACCAAAATGATGTGTAAGGTAAGGTTATCCAGACTAAACGATACTCTTATTTTATATTTACCATTTTGTTCACAAAAGTCTGGTTACAACTAAATACTGTTTTATTTTTCAAAACTTTTTATACCACCCTTCATTACTCTCATGAGAAAAACAGCCTCCTAAAAATCCAATACAGTAAAAGCAATACCAACCACAGTAGTTGGACAATTCTCAGTGGCACTGGTATCAATGACCAGCAAAGGCCCAGGTGAAGAAATACATTTTCAGGAGGTGCCAAAAACTCCACAGAGTTGGCACCTCCTTTATTTCAGGTGTGATAGGATTCCACAAGAATCAAAAGGGGCCTCACCTAATTGCTGCCAGATGAACTACCACAGACTGTGTGGCAAAAGCAAGCATGGTACCATGGTATCCTTCTGGAGAGGCTCGCGGAGTTGGGAGTTGGAGGTACTGCTTGGCAGTGGTTCCACTCCTACTTGGCGGGTCGTCTCCAGAAGGTAGTGCTTGGGGAACATTGCTCGACACCGCGGGTTCTCCAATATGGGGTCCCGCAGGGGTCAGTTTTGTCCCCCCTGCTTTTTAATATCTACATGAAGCCGTTGGGAGAGGTCATCAGGAGTTTTGGAGTGCGTTGTCATCAGTATGCTGATGACACGCAGCTCTACTTCTCCTTTTCATCTTCAGGTGAGGCTGTTGATTTGCTGAACCGTTGCCTGGCCGCGACAATGGACTGGATGAGAGTTAACAAACTGAAGCTCAATCCAGACAAGACTGAGATGCTGTTGGTGGACGGGTTCTCTGATCGGATGGTGGATATATACCCTGTCCTGGACGGGGTTACACTCCCCCTAAAGGACCGGGTTCGTAGTCTGGGAGTCTTTTTAGACTCTTCCCTCTCACTTGAGGCTCAAGTAGCCTCGGTGGTTAGGAATACGTTTTACCAACTTCGGTTGGTAGCCCAGCTACGTCCCTATTTGAGTAAAGAGGACCTTACATCAGTGGTACATGCTCTGGTAACCTCACGTTTGGATTACTGTAATGCGCTTTACGTAGGGCTACCTTTGAAGACAGTTTGGAAGCTACAACTAGTGCAAAATGCGGCAGCCAGATTGCTGACAAGGACCAAGCGGTCCGAGCATATAACACCTGTTCTGGCCAGCTTGCACTGGTTGCCAATATGTTTCCGGGCTAGATTCAAAGTGTTGGTATTAACCCATAAAGCCTTATACGGTGCGGGACCACGATACCTTGCGGAACGCCTCTCCCGATATGAACCGGCCCGTGCACTACGTTCTGCTACGAAGGCCCTCCTCCGGGTTCCAACTCACAGGGAGGCCCGGAGGGTGATGACAAGATCTAGGGCCTTCTCAGTGGTGGCCCCCGAACTATGGAACAGTCTCCCCGAGGAAGTATGCCTGGCGCCGACTCTGCTCTCCTTCCGGCGCCAGGTCAAAACCTTCCTATTCTCTGAAGCATTTTAAGTTACACTGATTTACTTTTAAAAATGTTTATTGTATTGGATTGTTGATTGTATTTTAGTATTATTTTGTTATTCATTGTATTTTTATGCTATTTTATGTTCACCGCCCAGAGAGCTATTGCTAGTCGGGCGGTATATAAATTTAATTAATAATAATAATAATAAGCAGGACTCATCCTGAGGTCACATCAAATGGACAGGACTATATAGACAAAGGTGTTTCTTCAAGTAGGCAGGGCTTAAAGAGTTAGGTCAGCAACGAATCTTGGCCTAGTAATAAATTAGCAGCCAGTGCTGCTCTTTTAACAGTGGTATCACAGGTTTACAGGAGGCTACTCCAGTTAGCAGCTGAACCATGGCATTTCACACAAGCTACAACTTCCAAAGCAACCTTATTGACAAGCTGATGCAGAGCAGATTACAATAAACCAGTCTTGGGGTTACCAATGCATGGATCACCATTGCAGTTTACTTCTGTCCAGGAATCTCCATAGTTGCTTTCCCGCACACACACTTCCAAACTATGTGTAGGGCTGATGATGAACTGAGATGGTCTAATGGTTGTCATGGAGGCCATGAAGTCCCAAGCGAGCCCACCTGAAACAGCCTCAGTGTGTATGTTAAAGTTCTGGGGTTTTCCAAAATCACCCCCAACACCACTTCTGCCAGATCAGTTTGGGAGGCTGCTGGGCAGCAGGGCAAGTGGTATATCAGTAGCATCCCTACTATGTTTTGATGACCCAACACCAGCTGCAACTTCTCTTAAGACCTCACCAAGCACTGTGATAGAGTGATGGAAACTTTAAGGACGACAGCAGTTCGACGGACAGATTGATGGCAACGGCAGCTTCCCAGCCAAGCTCCCACCCCGATAAGTATTTTTGCAATTTTACCAAGTGTGTTATAGGCCAGAACAATTTAGACAGACTTGAAAGTATGTCTTATCTGGGGGGCTCTGCTGGCATTTGTTCAGTGGAGGAGGAACAGCTTTATATGAAGGGCCAGGAGCTCAGTTTCAATAACTCACGTATCATCCCCTCTGAACTTGCCCTGCCGCTGTTTATGTCGTGAGCCTTCCCCAGTTAAGAAAGAAGAAAGCTCTCAGCATCGTCGGGAGTTGAAACAATGGTGAAGGAGGCTTGGAAGACAAAAGTTTGTTGTTGATAAGAAGAGCGAGTAGACGCCAGATTGGCATGTTTCCAGCGAATGACTCAGTGTACTGGAGTTTAAGGGGGTAGGAGCACAGTTAATGAACAACATGGTGCTCACAAGAAAAAATTATAAGGAGATGGGTATTGAACCCCCCCCTGAGCTCAGTAAAGATCTTTTGCGAATTAAGCAGGCAAAAATAACTCAGTTCTACCCCTCTAAAGAGTTGGTGTGTGAAGAAATAAAAGTTAAGGAAGCAAGGGAAGCCGATCAGGAAACTCCTCGCTGAGCGGCCTCAGCCCTGGATTGGTCAATTAATAATCTTCCAGATAGGCACTGTGATTATGAAGACCTAGCTGCTGTTAACCTGGCTCAAGAACTGGCTTGGGTGGAGAGCAAAATAAGTCTGGGGGTAGTAGCTACTCCCCAGGAAAACTCAAAATTTGCTCCTAATAAGCCTTATATCAGCCAATCCCCTAGCACATTTGAAGACTCTGGAGAGAAGAAAGGCTTGACCCAGCTTAGTCAATTAGAAACGGACAAGAAGCAGGAAAAGGAATTATCTCCTGGGAATACAAAAAGTATGGAACCGAACGAAACCTGGCCCTTTTGGATGGCGTTGATTTTAAACCGGATTTTAATGTTTTTAGCAGAATCTAATCAGCTTCTCACAACTTTAACTGAAGCATTTATTAAACTAGACACCAATTATGGGGAGAAAGTTCCTACCCCTCCGTTAACTCTGGTTATTAAGCAGAATGTGCAATCAAAGCGTTCTCATAGAAGTGAAAACAAGAAAGCTACAACCAAGACAAGAAGACGGCATGCTACCCCTATGGCTAAGAAGAGCAAAAACATTAAAAATCTGAAAAGACAGTGTAGATGTAAAATGAACTTTAAAAATTTATTTAAATTATTGGAGACTCCACAGGAGCAGAGCAAGAAGAAAATACCCAAACAAGCTCTTCGTCAAGAACAAAAGCAGCCTACTAATGATAAGATCACACAAGCTCTGCTGGAAATTTCTCCTTTGCCTCTATTACTTAGGAACTCATCTCAGAACCAACAACTGGACCAACAAGATCCCTGGTCAATAAGGGCTCCAAACCCTAAACCACCCAGCAGTTGGAAAAGAAATACGGAATGGTCCCTTGTTCTAAACCATTTTAAATTAGCTATAGCCAATTATCCAAAACCATTGGGCTACGTAGCTCAAGAGGACCGCAGGATGCACCTTCAAAAATTGTTGGATAGCATTATTCCAACTAGGATTAATACGGATGATATACTGCACATAGACTATCTATTCTATGACTATATCAGTGCCCGTGCTATAATATCCTTTATAAATATAGAAAAAGCGGAGCAATTGTTCAAATATAAATATTTACTCTTAACTCAAGGTCTCATAGTTACTAGAGTTTTTGAGAACATAGCACCACCTTTCCCGTTAACCATGCCTGTTAATTCTGAACCATACGAGTGCTCATTAAATCCTGGGTCTAACCCGGACAGCAACCTTATTGATCTGGACCCAGAACTAACGGCTCCCCAATCTCACACGCTAGGTCCTCTGGCACGGCCGATTCTGGGATCTGTAGAACTTCCTGAGACACTTCCCATAACAGCAGAAGCAAAGGAGGTAAAGGAGCAGTTTATAGAAGAGGAACGATACTTACTTGACAAATTTGCCACTCTATCTACTGAGATACAAGCGGACATCTTCACAAGACTTTACAAACTAACAGCTACCCTAGAAAGAATATCAGCGATTCCCAAGAAGGGGGATACTGATAACACACAATCCAATGAGTGTAATCCCCCTAAGGCATTTGCAACGGGTCAGTCTGCTCCTCTGGAGAACCTACCCCAAAGAGGAAATGATGTTACAAGCAATACTGGCTCAATTCAAGTTGAAGCAGAAATTAATCTGCTGTCCCCAGCTACGATACCAAAATCACCGGTAAAGAAACCATCCACAATTGTCCCTAAGTCCGAGATTGCCAAACTTACAACTGCTATGTGGACAGCTAGGAGATGGCTTGAACCTAATGAAGAGGGCTCCCCCCAAAAAAACCTGTCAACCATATCAGACATTCACCGAAACAACTACATCTAATAATTTCAAATGTTAGCAGAATCGACCCATGGATAGATAAAATTGATTGTTGGCAGGATTCCGATTTGCCTCATATACCAGCATTGCGCCAGAAATTACCATCACAGCAAGTCACTCTCCCCTGACAAGGAGCTAAGCAAACTTGCTCGCATCTCCAGTTTCTATCATGGAACATTGCAGGGTGGAAAAACAAAATATCTGACCCATTATTTTTGAACTTTCTCAAAAATTACGACATCATTTTTCTACAGGAGACTTGGCATAAAGGAGAGCCAGGCTTAAATGGTTTTTCTGCTCATTATCTCGAGGCTGCACCTAGTAATAAGAGGGGCCGCTCTAAGGGTGGTCTATGTACGTTTATATCCACCAAAATTTATGCATCTATAACCAAGCTAAATCCCCTTGAGGATCTTGCAATCTCCCCAATTATTAAATTTCCATGGGCGACCCTACTTCTTGTTAACGTATACTTTCCCCCAGCTCAAAAAAAAAAAAATCTAGCAAGGCGAGCATTGATAAGCTGGAAAAATATTTAATAAGTCTGTCAGTGCGTCATCCCAAAGCACTGGTGATCATAGCAGGGGATTTCAATGCAAGAGTTGGCCCTAATGATGTAGCCCTCTATTCCAGATTTCATATGGTACCGCCTACAGGGGATAGGCCCTCACTTGTTCCAAATAGAAGATCGAGAGATAAGGGCATTAATTATGCTGGTTTTTGCCTAATGCAACTCTTTACTAGCAGGAATCTAATACTGGTTAATGGGCGGGTGAAAGGGGATTATATTGGAGAATTTACTTATCACGCGAGTAGGGGAGGGTCGACAATTGACTTTTTTATTGTATCCCAGGAGCTGTTTCAAGCGGTGTCATCATGCTCGGTTGTGACACTCCCGGAAAGTGACCATTTCCCTATAGCTCTCTCACTGAAATGTGGTAATCAGCAAATTTATATGGATGTAAAACCAGTTATTGAGGCAGATTTGGAAATACGACCATCACGAATTAGGTGGCTCCCCAGAACTGAAAAAAAATTAAAAGACACATTAAATTCTAGCCAATGTCATTTATTCCGAAAACTTCTACTTGAGGCGACCTCAGTAAAAGCTGCGTTTCAGGCCTTCCAACAGCTGACTGCTGTTCTTCAAAATACATTGCTTCCTGTCCATAGAAGCAAAACACTGATTATGACCTCTAAATCAAAGCCCTGGTTTGATTCCGAATGTGTAAAGTTGAAAAAACATTTAAACATTTAAGAACTATAAAACCAGTAACTCACATGCCTTGCTCCTAGATTATCTGGAATTAAAGAAACAGTTTAAACATCTTATTGCCCGGAAAAAAAAACTTGCTTTGAAGGACAATTGGCAGCTTCTGATAAAAGCATCAAAATCAAAGGATTCTGACCTGTTCTGGAAGCTGGTTGCTCAAGGATGGCCAAGAAACTGCTCTAAAGCAGATTGCCACATTTCAGTTACTTCTTGGGAAAATTATTTTGTTAAAATGTATATGTGTGACCAGAACTTCAAGTTTGCACCTAAATTGACTAAGGCCGATCTGCCAGCATGGCCACCAGTATCTTCCAAGGAAATTGTCCATCTTATAACTAGATTAAAACCTAACAAAGCTCCAGGAGCAGATAATATACCGGCAGAAGTCTTCAAAGCAATCCCTGAATGGTGGGCCCAGGTATTAGCTGTATTATTTACTATGATAGACCAGTCTACCCAATTTCCACCGGATTGGGGACTTGCAATAATAGTCCCCATTTATAAAAAAGGCCCTAGAGATAATCCATCTAACTACAGACGGATCAGTCTACTTTCCATCATTAGCAAGCTTTATGCTATGCACCTATATGATAAACTGAAAGATTGGGCCGAACGAGATAATAATATAGCAGATGAGCAGGCTGGATTCAGAGTGGGGCGTTCTACGACAGACCATATCTTCGTCCTACATCATCTAGTTAATAGGTATACTGCATACACAGGAGGTACGTTATATGTGTCTTTTATTGATTTTAGGACAGCCTTTGATTCTATTTCTAGGGAACGGCTTTGGGAGAAACTAGAGGCCTCTAATATTGATAAACGATTATTATGCTTAATACGTGGCCTATATGCTAATACCTGCCTGCGTGTTAGATGCAATAAGGCAGGACATTTAACGAGACCTATTTTCACCTATAAGGGAGTTAAACAGGGATGTTTATTAGCCCCCCTTCTTTTCAACCTCTATATTAATTCGTTAGTGGGGAGTCTGCATAAGGTTCAATCACATCCACCCAGATTAAAAGAGAATCCTGTACCCATTCTTATGTACGCGGACAATATAGCTCTGATATCGCGCTCTTGTATTGGCATGAGACGCCTGTTGTCAGCACTTGCAAATTATTGCAGTGCTGAGTCTCTGCTAATCAATTATGACAAAACGAAAGTTCTGGTCTTTTCTAATAAAAGGACTAAACATATATGGCAGATTCAGAGGAACTTAATTGCTCAAGTGGAATCCTTTAGATATCTGGGTGTGGTATTTCAGTCTAAGGGATCTTGGGGTCCTCATTTAAAATCAGCTATAGCCAATGCCCAAAGAACCATTAGAGCTCTCCTCTCTTTTTACTTTAACAGAGGTGGACAATTCTTTCCCGCAGTTATACAAGTATTTGTAATGAAGATCATACCACAGCTACTGTATGAAGCCCAAGCCAGTACCTATGAGAACTACTCTCCACTTGAATCTGTGCAGAATAGTTTCCTTAGGTCTGTGCTGGCCGCCCCCCATTGTGTCCCGAGCCATATCTTACGACTGGAGGCTGGGCTTCCTAGTATTGAATCCAGGGTCTGGATTTACAGAATTAATTCCTGGTTGAAACTGATATTTGCACCCGTGGGCTTGGCTCCACTCACTCTCACGGATGCCTTCCATTCCAAATGGAAGAAGATGATTAATGTTAAAATATCAAATTTAGGTTTTTCTTTACCAGTGATTCTTAATTTAGGCTATATAAAAGCAAAAGAATCCATCTCACAACGGATACGAGATATTGATCTCCAGAGTCATCTGATGTTGGTCACAAAGTGTAGGTATAACCCGAGGCCGTTTACGATGGCCTCATATCTATACACCTTATCCATACCTAAATATCGAAGAGCCTTTACATGGGCTAGATTTAATATTTTACCCTCGGCCCTACTGGAAGGTCGATACAAAAAAATACCTTATATAAAAAGACTGTGCCCATGTGGTAATGAAGAAGTGGAAACGGTTGAACATGTATTACTCTCTTGCCCATTTTACCGAGATCTTAGATTACATCAAATCATTCCTATTTTACAAAATTTCTCCGGCAGGTCCGGAACCTTTTATGTAAATTACCTTCTGTCTGATCATTCTTCACTGGTAACAACCAAGGTTGCTAGCTTTTGCTCTGCTGCTATCCATTATAGAAGGTCTATGATAGCCACTGGATAGAGACAATTATAGCTTAGATTTTAAATGTCAATAGCCATTTGTTTTTTAACTGATTTTAGTGTATTTTGTATTGCTACTGTTGTATATGTTTTTGGTCTATGACCGTAATAAACATTGATTGATTGATTGATTGATTGATTGATTGATTGATTGAAGGATGACAGAAACTCCCCCCAACCCCCAGTTCACCTTGGTGCTGCACTGAGTACCCAGGCAGACACAACTGTGTCAGATTAACCCTACACCCAAGTCCCCTATCCAGGGGTCAGTAATACATGCAGGGTCTGCTCCCTCATCCATGATCAAATCAAGAATGAATGGTCTTATTATGAACCAACCTGACATTAAACAGCAGTGCACCAGACTGGCAGGCAAGCAGGAAGATCAAGCTGGCACCTTGAAGGTTGGAGGAAGGGCCAGGAGACGTGGTGGCCTGCAAACATCTGACTTTTTTTCATAAAAATAATCAATATTAAATCTGTTCTGTAGCAAGTCCAGCAGTCTTGTGATAGTTACATTGGGGCCCAGGCCCAGGGCATTTTAAAAAAACATCTGGATTAAATAATCCATAAAGGGTTGTGTGTGTTTAGAATCATTGGAATATGCAGTCTTTTTTGCCACATTGAAATACAGGTTGTTGGCAAAGAAGCCCAGTTTCATAGGTTGGTTCAGAATTCAACCTAATTTGATAGTCCGCACAAATTGATATCAACAGCACATGCAAAAAAAGCTGAGTGAGCAAAATGGAAAATGTGTCTCATTCTCAGATTTGCTTAAGGAAAGTAAATACATTTTCATCTGAAGTGTTTCAGAATGGTTTGCCAATGCAAGGCTTAGGGAAACATAGCAGGTGACACTTTGAAAACCTCCCTCACAGAATAAGTAGTCGCAAATTATTCAATATTGAAACTTAAGATGGCAACTGCACAGAGTTGAAGCCAAGATGGTAGCATATGGTGTTCTGAAATCCCGAACACCTCTTGTACTTTGAATAAATAGAGGAGTTTGCCCAGTCTCCTCTCCACACAGGATAATATATCCTAGCTGTACATATGAGATATGTCAGTAGTAAAAGTGATCCAAAGCCTTAATAAGGATAATTTCATTATGGTAGTACAGGCGGGCCCCGCTTATATGGCAGGTTCCGTTCCGAACTGCCGCCAAAAAGCAGAAACCGCCGAAAAGCGGAACCCATTGATGATAATGGTGCGCGTTGCACGAAAATGATGCAAAATTGGTGCGTGACGAGCAAAAACCACCATAAAAGCGGAACAAGCAACTTAAAGCGGGGACTTCCCCTACTTGAAAGTCGCCGCATTAGCGGAACGCCGAAAGACGAAGCACCGTAAAGCGGGTCCCACCTGTAACTGTGTATACAGGCCACCCTGAAAGAGAGAATAGTTCCGATTAGTCATCACATTTACAGTCCTATTCTAAACCAGTACTAATTCTATCCTACTTTAGCACTGAAGTCCACACAAATTATGAGAGCCCTTCTGTAGCTGTGTCCCCAATTGCTACTGCTACCCATAACTTCATATGATTTGCTGTTTCACCTTCCCCTCAAAAAGTTATATAAGAGTAAGTAGACCTCCAAGTGTTTCCACTGTATCCTTGGAATTCCTTCGGAGACTTATATTTCTTAAAACACTTGACTCATGACAAAAATCTTTCCACTGAAAAAGGTTTCCCCTCCTCTGTGGCAGATTGACATGTTGTCATCCATAGGCTGTGATCCAAAAAAGCAGTTTTGTTGAATACAAGATATTTTAAAATGCAGCTTGAAGGTTCTGACAGGCTAAAATGTAGCCGACTGGGGGGTGTCATGCATGCATGCTCCTCTGGATCCCAGCTACAATTATATGCATTTGAGAAAAACATGCCATCATCCGCCCCAGACTGAGCCAACCTGGAGTGATTTGGGGTATATGGTGTAGTGGTTAGAGTGTTGGACTAGGACCTAAGAGAGGAGACCAGAGTTCAAATCCCCACTCCACTGTGAAGCTCACTGGGTGACCTTGGGCCAGTCACTGTCTCTCAGCCTAACCTACTTCACAGGGGTTTTGTGAAGATAAAAGGGGGAGGGAGAGAACTGTATATGTCACATTAAGTTCTTTGGAGGAAAGGTGGAATATAAATGTAATAATAAATAAAATATATCCTGAACAGAGAACACATATGGTGAGTGGAGTGTTCCTGGCATACATAATGTTATGTGCTTGCACCCCACTTCTGAGTAGTGAGACATTTCAAGGATGAAGCATTCATTCATTATTTATTTAGAATATTTATATACATAATATCATAATTGTGTACAATGAATAAATTCAATACAAATCAATTATCCAAAAGCAATCTAATATACAGTAAAAACATATCACAATTACAGTAACCAGTAATCATTCAACTGATATTATTATTACTATTATTATTAAAACTTATATCCTGGCCTTCCTCCTAAAGGGAGCCCAGGGTGGCAAACAAATGATAAAGCATTAAAAGCATCTTAAAAACAAAACATTTTAAACGCATCTTTAAAAACAATTCCAATACAGGTGCAGACTGGGATAAGGTCTCTACTTAAAAGGATTGTTGAAAGAGGAAGGTCTTCAGTAGGCACCAAAAAGACAATAGAGATAGGACCTGTCTAACATTTAACGGGAGTGAATTCTAAGGGTAGGTGCCACAACATTAAAGGTCTGCTTCCTATGCTGTGTGGAATGGACTTTCTGATGACATTCTATCTGCAGGAGGCCCACACCCACGGACAGCAGTGATCGACTGGATATATAAGGGGTGAGAAGATCTTTCAGGTGTCGTGATCGCAAACTGTACACACCAAAACCAGCACCTTGAACTTAGCCCAGTAGGTAATAGGCAGCCAATGCAACAGCAGGATAACAAGTTGGCGATATCCTGCCCCAGTGAGCAGTCATACTGCTGCATGTTGCACAAGCTACAGCTTCTGGACCAACTTCAAGGGCAGCCCCTCATAGAGTGCATTACAGTAATCCAGCCTGGAGGTTACCAGTGCAGGGATATTAGATGCCAGGAAAGCTTGAGTAAATATATACATGTTTTAACAGATGGTAGAAGGTCACATAGGAATATAGGAAGAGCCCTACTAGATCAGCCCAAAGCCCATCTAATCCAGCATTTTGTTCTCACAATGGCCAACTAGATGCCTAGGGGAAGCCCACAAGTAGGACCAGAGTGCAAAAACACTCTCTCTACTGACAGTTTTCAGCAGCTGGTATTTAGAGGCATACTGCCTCAGACAGTGGAGGTAGAACATAGCCATCTTGGCTAATAGCCACAGTATGTGCCTTTCACATCTTGGTGGAGAGCTTATACCACAGGCTGGGACTATTAAATAATATCCCAAGCCTTCTTCCCAAAGGGGCCCAGATGAGGGGCAAATACCCAAGCAATAAAACAATGTTTGCTATATTTCTTATAGGTCTGGGTTAGAAAGATCTTCAGAAGAATTAAAAAACATTTTTAAAAAGAACTCTGTTCTGCTCAATCACTCCTGATTACAGAAATCCTAAATTATGCAGAAAAAATCTAAATGGATTCTTCCTAGAGGCATAAATAAGATTTTATTTTTTCCAGCTATAATGTGTTGGTTTTGTGAGTTTTGTCATAATAAGTGAACAAAATAAGACTTTTTAAAAAACAACTCATTTTGATGTTTTCGAAGACTGAACAATTTTTTATGGGTCTGCTTCTTTTACTATTTTGTTACATGCTCTGGAAATACTTATACTGAAGGGTGGTATATATTTTTTAAATTAAAAAAAGACTCTTTAAGTACAAGGTAAGAAAGGTTGTGAAAAGATATTGGTCCCTGTGGCCTGTTTCACAATTTACACAGCAACAAACCTAGACAGGCCAAATGAGTTCAACAGCGTGCCATAGGCAGTCTTGGCTCACCAATCATTGGACCTGGCTATACGATATTCAAACATCTCTTTGCCTCATTCATGTGTTAAGTATACACATTTCAAAAAGTGCATAAAGTGGCCAAATTTCCCTTGCTTTAGTTTATCTGTGGCACAGCATAGAGATGGATGAATCTGTCAGTTTTAGTTCTCCATTTCTGCAACAATTTGCACACTTTTTTGTTAAAAGTCCTCATGAAAATTCATCTGCATTTTAGTTTGAATTTCATATGCACGTTTTTCTATGTAATTTCCCCATATAGACACATTTTTGCATGCAATTTTCCCTAATAAAATGCATTTTGTATGTTATTTTCACTAATATAAATATTAGTGCAGTGGTTCCCAACCTGGGGACCGGGACCACCAGGGGGGCCACGAAGTAATCCAGAGGGGGCCATGAACAGTAAAGAAATGAATTATTTATTAATTTTTTTAAAAAAGTCTTCACTCCCTCGACACTATCTGCTTTCCACTGCGGCCCGCTACAGATGACACCTCCCCCTTGCTCCAAATGAGAGGAGAGGCCTTTTGCTGAAGCGCAAGAGCGTCTTTCAGGTGCACTAAGGGCAGGCATCTGCCTATAAAATACATGGCAGATGCCAAAGGAGGCTGAGGGTGGAGCTACCAGGAAGAAGAGGGGATTACTATCACTGATTCCTGTCTCCTTGCACTGCCGCTACTGGCAACGCCCTTACTTAGAATGAGAGGAGAGGGCTTCTTGTGAAGCAAAAAGAAGCAAGCCTGCACAGAAAGGCTGCTTTCCCCCTTCCTTCCTGGCAGCCAGCCTGCCTCCCTGGGGGGAGGGGGTCACAATTTTTTTTCAGCTCATAAAGGTTGGGAACCACTGTATTAGTGCAAATGTATATACATTTCCCCTAATATATACACTTCTGAATATATTGTTTGTTTGGAGAACCAAGTAATTACAGAATATGGAGAAGTGTGAATTTCAAAGGATAGCTGTGCTTTTTTAAAAAAGTATCATTTTTGGAGATGCAAATTAGGGAGTTTCACATTAAAATGAGAACTGAAACAAATCCCCCCAATCCCTAAGTGAAAAAGACAGATCTCTGAAGCCATCTGAGTATCAGAGAGAGAAGTCATATTGTATGGTAAACACTATCCGTTTCCAGGGGGCCATCACTCCTGTCAACCCATCTCTCCCCACCCCTTTCTGTGCATATGGGAAGCAAAAAAAAAAAAAAGAACTGGGGCGTGATAAAAACAGATTTGCACTTTCTTGTAATTACTGTTCTTTTGAACAACTCTTTTCAATCACACAAATGGAATCTGCACATATATAGGTCAAATTGTAGAAACTTCTAGAGATTTTCAGGCAATTCTCCTCCTGCCCTTGGCTAGTCTTTGGGTAGGATTAAAGGCTTCATCCACTCAGCTCCCTTCCAGTGCTGCAGAGGCAAGCTACTATCTGGGGGGAGCAACAACTTTGCTTTGTTCCGTTTTTGTTCCATGGATTCTGTCTGCCCCACTCTGCTTTCTTTTCCATTTAAATGAAGGCTGATTATACACCACACATTTAAAAAAGCACACACAGAATCCTGGGAACCATAGTTTACCTCTGACAGAGCTAGCATTCTCCACACCTTTAACAAACTACAGTTCCCAGAATTTGGGGGTGGGAGAGACAGAATATGCTTTAAATATATGGTATATACACAGCCAGAGTTCATTCTGGAATTGGTGCATGCCCAGTTTGACACAGCTCACTCTCCCTACAAAACTCTGCCACTGAAGAGTTTATTGCAGCTATTTTCTGAACCTCATCAATAGCACGGTAATGTTGTTGTTCTTCAATGCATCTGTTAGCAGTAGCAACTAAATTGCTATTATTCCCAAGGTAAGGTTAACAAAGATGTTTGATGAAGAGCTGTTATGTAGAGGCCATGTTAACTAAAATGAGCACATCCATTTCAGCTCCATTTAAAACACAAAGTGGAGAAAGAAAGGGGTTATATGGACCTAGTCTGCTCGTAGTAGTAGCACTGGCAAACCTTAACAACTATATGTATGATTTTAAAAGACACACTAGGCTTTATGGCTTGTTTGTAAAAAAAATTAAATAAACAAACCCGTATTCTACCTCTAAACCCATCCAGCCAAATCAAGGCTGACTGAAACAGCCTTTACTTGATCTCAGACTAATTTTGTTTGTTTAATCTCATTTGCTGCATATTGAGGACAACCAATTCAACTCCAGAACTGTTATGCCACGTCCATAAGGTCTAAATCCTAGACCAGTTTTAAAACTGAATTATTCAGTAAAATGAATATAACTCATGTAAAAAGAGTTACAATTTAAACCAGTGGTTCCCAACCTTTATGAGCACGGGACCCCCTTTATAAGCTGAAAAAAATTCATGACCCCCTCCCCCCAGGGAGGCAGGCTGGTTGCCAGGAAGGAAGGGGGAAAGCAGCCTTTCTGTGCAGCCTTTCTTCTTTTTGCTTCACAAGAAGCCCTCTCCTCTCATTCTAAAGTAAGGGTGCTGTCAGTAGCAGCAGTGCAAGGAGACGGGAATCAGTGATAGTAATCCCCTCTTCTTCCTGGTAGCTCCACCCTCAGCCTCCTTTGGCATCTGCCATGTATTTTATAGGCAGATGCCTACCCTTAGTGCGCCTGAAAGACGCTCTTGCACTTCAGCAAAAGGCCTCCCCTCTTGTTTGGAGCAAGGGGGAGGTGTCATCTGCAGCGCCAGTGGGAAGCATACAGGGCGAGGGAGTGAAGACTTCTTTAAAAAATAATAATAAATAATTCATTTCTTTACTGTTCACGGCCCCCTCTGGATTACTTCCTGGCCCCCAGGTTGGGAACCACTGATTTAAACCAATAGTATGACAACACCACATTACCCTTTAACAGAAAGGATTCTGGGTAGTAACTCTTCTCTGTATCATACTGAAGTCAGCATGTTAGATCAAGAAAAAGTGCTAGGAAATAAGGAACACAATTAGAAATGTGGGGACGTTTTGCCTTTAGATTTTCACCACTTCAGGTAATAACTTAATTAGGGGAAATAATTTAGAGCTTTCTGCATAGACAATGGCTAGGATGTACTCTGTGGGAAGGGATCAGCAGGCAATACCAGCTGTTCCCAAAGAGAATGTTAGTGTCAGCAGAATGTGTATAGCTGACATTCAGAAAGTTTGTGTCAGCAGCTACAAGCGCCAGCCTGTCAGCATTTCTATCCAATTTCGTACACAAAAATGCATATTTCTTAACAATTATGCCAAAGATAGGGAAGGAGTTTATACTGCTTTCCTCTGGACATAATTTCTGTCAGGCATGACAGTAACAAGAGCCTCACAAATTTTGCTTAGAAACAAGACATGAGACATGTTAATGGCACAAGCTTCTTACTATGTGTCACTGATGTGGGGCACACTTACCTCATAAGCCATAACTAAGGATTTTGGCCCAAAGCATCACCACCACCATTATACTTTGCTGAAAGCTCTATTCTGCCAGGTAAATTCATTTGTTCTACAATAATTTGTCTTCTGTTGGTTTTAAAAAGGAGAGTCTTTGTTCTTTAAATTCAAACTGGGCCATACTAGAAAACTGTAGCTGTTCTACAGAAGGTTTATTAATCATTCAAAATATACCTCAGCAGCTGCTCAGGACAAGGAATCTGGGAGAGTGTCTCTCAGCTGCTGGAGGGTGAGCTATCTGAAGTGCCTTCTGGGAGTTATACTTTCTCTTTGGGGGCTAGAGCTAGGATCCAAGTAAGGAGGGGACCTCTTATCAAAGACAAAAGTGGGACTTCTCATCATTTGGTTGAATTTGTGTTAGGGATTAGGCATGGGTGAGAATTTCGATTCAGTTTGCATTTCAAACAGAATTAATCAAATTCGCAGTTCTGAAACAATATGAGAACCGAAACACAGCCATCCTTTGAAATTTGCATTTATTTGAATTTTGGGATGCAGTTTGCCAACTAAACATTTATAAAAATGATATATTAGGGGAAAGTGTTCATAAAAATGAATATATGAGTGAAAATAACATGCAAAAAAGCATGAAATTATGAGAAATGGCTTGAAAAAATGTGTACTTTTGTCAAAACTGCCTACAAAAATGTGTTTATTTGGAGAAGTTCACACTAAAATGGGGGAGAATTTTCATGAGAATTTTTTTTTATTAAATCGCAGATTGCTGCAGAAATGCAAAGAATTGAATTTAACATCAGAAAAATGAGAAACTGAGGGAACCGAAACAGACAGATCTTTCCATCCCTAATAGGCATATGGTATGTTTGGCCTTGTTTGGTTGATGGCTGCTGCTAAGGGGAGTTGATTTGGCCTATGTATGTTATTGTTAGTGCTCTTAATATGAACTGCTGAATGGATTGCTTAATGTGGATACAATGATAATGCTGTTAGGACTGGATATTGTTAATTGACATATTGGCATGCTTTATACCAGGGTAGCCAACGTGATGGCCTCCAGATGTTGCTGGACTACAATTCCCATCATTCCTGACTATTGGCCATGTTGGCTGGGGCTGATGAGAGTTGAAGCCTAACTCTGGAGAGCACCATGTTGTCTAGCCCTGTTTTATACTTATTTGATATACTTCAACATGAACTGTTGTTGAACTGTGAAGTGTTACACTGCAGTGGTACAATTATGCATTGTGGCTCCTGCTGTACTTTAATTTTTTGAATTCTGTGAAGCACTTCAAGCACAACGTGGAAAATGTGGCATATAAAAAAAACGACATGTCTGTGGGCAAAATATAAGACTGTGCACTACATGATGCCTTAGTGCACATGCGCTTGAATGTATCATCCTCATTGTTTTAACCTGTTATTCAGCCTAAAATGCTCCCAGCTTACACACAGTCAATTAAAACAGGACAGTACCTGCTCACCTACAATCTAAACAGTCCTGACACAAGGAAGAGGGGATAGCAAGGAAGAAAGGGGGGCCACAAATTCCTTAAGTTAGATAGTTCTTATAATGATCAGCTGTTATGAAAGCAGTTCAGGGTCAGGAGGAGCCTAATTCGGTAGAGCAGATGAATTCAGCTAATGTGAAATATCAACTACTGAAACGCCATCAAATATCTGCACATCAAGAAGGTATTTACCATCATAATTTGCAGGGAAAAAATAGGACTGTTCCAACACCAGCCCCTGAAAGCATCAGAAAATAAAACACATGAGAACTAAGGAGGAAGGGGGGAAAGCCCAACCTGACTTCTTGTGGGAACCCTTTTCTGACCTTAAACATGAGTAAATCAGAAGCCAAGAATAAAAAAATGAGAAGGAATCTACTTTATAAAGCACTATAGCAGAAGAGTTCATTTTCATGCTATTTACAAATACCAGAAACATGACCTATCGTTGCACAGCAGGTTCCTCGACCCTCTTAAGAGACCCTAGAATAAGAGACTAGCATATGAGACATAACATCCCAGCCTACTATCATT
Source organism: Rhineura floridana (assembly GCF_030035675.1). Classification (NCBI taxonomy): domain Eukaryota; kingdom Metazoa; phylum Chordata; class Lepidosauria; order Squamata; family Rhineuridae; genus Rhineura; species Rhineura floridana. The sequence goes on from NC_084483.1 coordinate 59,116,689, forward strand.
TGCAGTTTTTAGTATTATTATCTCCTTCCATTGGTTTCCACTACGAGACTTCACAGAATGGTATCTTTATAGCGTTTGCATTCCTAACATTAAAAAAAAAAAGAACGGCCAAAGAGCTGAAAGTGTTGCTTAGCTTTTTGGTTTCTTGCCATTGTGTGGAATCTGTTTCTGGGACTGCATATTGGTTGCCTAGGAAACTGCAGATAAGTAAGAAGTGAACAGGCTGTGCTGTTGCAATGTTCAGGCTGCTGGGAAGAAGTCAATGCAGTTGATGGGCACAGGTGACGTAAATAAAATGAAGATTGACAGCATCTATTCATTATTTTTGCAAATACAGAAGTCTGAGCAGTCGAGAAGTCCACATGCATTACCACCAGAAGAGTACATTTTATATTTGCTGGTTTGTTACACATTTAGTTACAAGTGTACCTGATTTGCCATTTTGGTATAAAGTATAACTTAGACAACACCACCATGAAGTCATTACAATAATGTTGATTAACACACAACCACCTTTTCTCCTGCCAAACAAATCAATGTCTCACCCATGTCTCAAGATCAGGAGATTCCACGCCGGTCTCAGGGAGATTCGGATCCAAAGAGACATGCATTTAGATCCAATTTTTTTTTAAAGTATTAAAACTAAGAACAGGTTCTCGCAGAAGAGATGGTAAACCTGTGCCCAGAAAGCACCACTTTATACTGCAGGGATGGGGGACTGGTAGCCGTCCAGATATTTTTAGACTCCTACTCCCATCAGACCCAGCCAGCAGGGCTGTGGAGTCGGAGTCAGAGTCGTGGAGTCGGGAGCAATTTTGGGAGGAGTTGGAGTCGGTAGAAATGTACTGACTTCAACTTCCAAATAAATTTTGATTGACAAGAAGCAATTTTGGGTGGAGTTGGAGTCGGAGTCGGACAGTAGAAAAATAGAGGAGTCAGAGTCGGACAGTAGAAAAATAGAGGAGTCGGAGTCAGAGTTGAAGGTTTGGTGTACCGACTCCACAGCCCTGCCAGCCAGCATGGCCAATGGTAAGGAATGAAGGGAGGTAGAGTCTGAAACATCCGGAGGGCCACAGATTCCTCACCTCTGATATAATTGAATACTTCTCCACGGAAAAAAATATCCACATAGAAAATTGAATGTTCAGAAGGGTCCTGGTTTCACCTTCTCCCCAAACAGTGGGAATTTCTGAGTGCAGGGATATTTTATTTTATTTCGTGGAGGAGCTCTTAAATCCCTACCATGGAATCTGCACTGCTTCTCTTTTAAAGTTTTTAGTGACTTAGGCTTGGGGGCAAAACATCTATATAAGTTGATGCTATTCTAATATGGAGTAAGACATTGCTGTGTCTAGGTGCAAAAGAATATTCACTAATAGACAAAAAACCTTGCAGTTTAAGAATGTGCCAATAGCCAACAGATATTTCTATCAAACTTTGAAAAGCAAGGAAATTGGGCAGCTATAGTGAATGCACCAGGGGAGCAGGAGACCTGACCTCCTTTCTCAGATATTGTACTGCCCTACAAAGTTGTCAAAATGCAAACACCATTTGGGTTGGTCTTTCACAGTCCAATCCACTTCCTGTGTAGCTTGGAAGAATTTGGTAACATGTGCCTCTGAGCATATTGGAGTGGTGGCAACACCTGCCATCTCCAAATATGGAGAATTACATTTTTGTATGTTTGTTGGTGTTCTTACTTTGCTTCTTTTGTGTGTTACTATTGTTTCTACATAGAATCTAATCTAGAAATTTTTATTTCCCTCATTCATCCTAGAAACCTATTTATTTTTATTTTCAATTTTTCTTTATCAAATTTATTTTTATTAATTTCAAAGCCTTTTGATTGGTCAATATCATATGATGGTGAAGACAGCCTTTTGCATTTCAAATTGAAGGCTATGTCCTACTTCTGTTTGGGGTGCATTAACAGTCGAATCTGAAAGTGCAGTTTGATGTAAAATCAGACTAATTACAATATGTTGCTACTTAAGCAATGACTCTAGCTGTTGAAAAAAAGAAACTTTGCCTACCCAAGATGAATGTTTTCAGCCTGCTATGTTTAAACCACTCCACTTAAGGAAAGGTGAGCATGGTCAATTAAAAACATAGAGCACACCTAGAATTTTGCTAGAATATATTTCACCTCCCACTGTTTTCTCTTGTGCAAATTGAGACACTCCTGAGATCCACTGGAGACTATTTTGCAGAAGTCAGTGCCATTATTCGACAATTATGTTTAGCTTTTTTAGTGTGAATTTTGCAAAGTGTTACTGTACTTCACATATTTACAGAAATAGAAACAAAAGAAAATAATTTCCTATAGGAAACTTCACGAAAATTGCAAAGTAAATCAGACATATTTAAAGAGACCATCTGAACTATATCAACTGTCTTAATAATGTTGCATCCTCCCTGCTAAAACAATATCAGCACAGCACATGTCTTCTTTCTACTATTTGGGCTGATTGCAGGTGTTGCCACCACTCACCATATGCTCAGAGGCACATTACCAAATTCTTCCAAGCTACACAGCAAGGCTGGAGTGGGCAGGGGGGGGAAGAAGGAAGAGGGGAGGGGAGGAGGAAGGGAAATGAGAGGGGAAAGACGGAAAAAGTAGGTCTGATCATTTGCATGCTTATTGAGTTCAATGGGATTTACTCCCATGCAATCATGGTTAGGATAGGTGAAACTGACCATAGGAGAGGAGAGGGAAGGAGGGGATTGGAAGGGGAGAGGCAAAGGAAGGGGGAGGGGAGAGGCAAAAGGGAGGTAATGGGAGGAAGGTGGAGGCGAGGGAGGGATTGTTCGCATGCTTATTGAGTTCAATGGGATTGATTTCTGTGCAATCATGTTTAGAATGGATGAAACTGACCCGGCGGAGGGGCAGGGAGGGGAAGCCCCTTTTCTTTCCAAAAGGAAAACATTGTGAACAGTATCATTCTTTTTCAGGGTTTCCCCCACCTTTTAATTCTACAGGAGGCACGTGTAGCCTCCCACCCCAATTTAAACCAAAGCTGTCCCTGGCAACATCCACAAAAGACCTTTATTTTACTTTACGCAGTCATAGCTTCTCCCAAAGACTGCTGGGAATTGTAGTTAGTGAAGGGTCCTGACAGTTGCTAAGAGATGCCCTGTTCCCCTCACAGAACTTCAGTCAGAGCGGCTGACTATTAAACCACTCTGGCCACTGGAGCTCTTTCAAGGGAATAGGAGTCTCCTCTCAGCACCCTGCACAAACTACACTTCCAGGATTCTTTGGGGGAAGCCATGACTATCTAAAGTGAAATAAAGGCCTGGTGTAGGTGTGGCCCCAATTAGGCAAGCCCAGCAGCTGTGCGTCTGGCTTTTAGAACACTGACAGTTGGTTCTTACTGAGCATGCCCAACATTATCACTGAGTTAAAAGCTAAATTTCTTAAATTAATTAAAAATCAGCCAGCCATTTTTCTAACTTTTAAACTGCAGAAGATGAAAGTCAGTGTATGGGGCAAGGTCAGTAATAGGATTACAGGTACTCTGTGAACATGGCTGATTTTTAATGAATTTCAACAGATTATGAGAACTCTGACAGAAAAAAAAGTCCAAAAGGCCTCTGGGGTTTTTTCTCTCTTTTTAGACTTTGAACTCTCTATTCTCTCTGACTGTTTTGTGTATCACCATGAAAATTTAGAGAGTTGTTAAGCAAGCGTTTCTGAGTTCAGGACTATAAGCTTTGTAAGCTTTTGTTTTGAAATGAGCTTATGGGAAGCATCAGAATGGCATGGGGGAGTATTTTCAATTTAATATTGCGGAATGTGAAATATCCACACTAGCTATAGTATACAACCACTTTCATGGCTGTATAATAAGCCAATTTTTCTAGATGATAGGCATGGTAACCCACCACAGTTCTGTGAGAGGAGAGTAAGTATATTATGCCAACTATCAGCCATAAGGGAGAAGCCAGAACAGATGCGTTGTTCCTGGAAAAAGAACTGTCTCCAGCACATGGCAAGAAAGATTTTAATCAGTATTTCCAAAACAAACCATGAGGTTATTGAATGAAATATCCACTAGGATGTTATCAGGTGAAAATACATTGTAAATCATCCCTGACCTTGGGCAAGGGTGGCTGGAGGTAATGGGAGTTGGAGTCCAAAATCTAGAGGGCCACAAGTTAGTCACCCCGGTGTAAAAGTTTTTAAAAATAAAGTAAAATTGAGTAACTCTTTTAACTGAGCAGACTGTCTACATGTATTTTGGGGCAGCCTAGTAATACAAACATATTAGATCAATGTATGTGATATAATTTCAAATATGCCTGGTTATTTTATACCAAAAGACCCTAAAGCACTAGTGTTAAATCTTTTGGACAGCATAGTATTAAGACCTGATTTAGAAGTCGTAACCAAAATAACCATCGCTAAGGCATGGGGAAAAAAACCCAGCTCCATTAATTCTGGTTTGGTTTGACAAGGTTTGGTTTGGGATACAATGTTAAAACTAACATATCTTAGAAGAGAAAAAGATGGACAAGTAAATAGATTTGTAGAACAGTGGTCTTTATCATGTTTTGAGTAACAAGATTCAAGAAAATATATATCCATATTCTCTATATACAGTACTCTAAAAGGAAAAAGAAAATAACAGTCATAAATTCTTACATGCTTTATTTTTCAATATTGTACTATTTTAGTACTTTTAAATATTCATTATATTGTGAAAATTTGATTTTATGATGTGAAAAACTATTTTTTTACAATTATAATTTCAGAAAAAATCAAGTAGCTCTTTCAAATTCTTAACATAAATTTTAGGCAGGTGGCCATGATTACCATCTGTCTGTTCAGACTTCAGGGCCAATCATAGTTCTGCAGCTGTAGGGTTACTGCTGTGTTTATATAATACATTGTATTTGCCATTTATCATGGAAAGTCAGATTTGTGCAAGCATTGCAAGCTTTTCCTTTCCAAAATCACCCATGAGAAGCTTTACGATTTACATCCATTTAGTGCATTTTTAATATCTGGCTCCTACTTAAATCTGTGCAATTCCAAGCTCAACTTAAAGTTCAAGATTTCACACTTCTGTTGACAGATCAGATTTGTGTCATCAATCCACACAGAGACCTCTTTTTAAGTTTATGAAAGAACTACAGTGCCCTCTAGTGGTATGCATTTAGCTTGGATGGGGTAACCATTTACAATTATGCAATGGCATGTACATGACCAACTTATCTTCATTTTCCATGAGTTTGTAATATAGTTTAGGACAGGTTTATTGTTATTTAGTGGGATATTTAATGGGAGAGGGGACTGTAATATATCAGCCATTGATCCCAAGTATATAAAATAATGAAACTGTCAACAGGGTTTCTAAAGAATACTGTCAGACCTTACCCTCTTTGACAATGGAATGCGTTTCATGGATAAGAGGACCAAGTCAAAAGCTCTAAACACTTTTCATGAATATATTGAAAATAAATGGGCTTATGGGCACCTAACTCTGCACATGATTGGGACACATATGGCACAAAACATTTCCCAACATAAACCCAATGTCACCTTACAACAATTGATTTTGAGTTTCAGTGTTTCAACATAAAATATCACACAGAATGAAATTACAGTGTACCATTTGTAATTCAGTAATATAAGAGCATTGGTCAGGGGTCCGATTACTTTTGCAAGGCACTGTATGCCCTGCTTACAGGCTTCCCATAAGCATCTGATTGCCCAATGTGCAAACAGAAAGCTGAATCAGATGGGCCTTTGGTCTGTCTGATCCAGTAAGTCTTTTCTTGTGTTCTTAAAAAAGAAAGAAATTAATACAAATAATCTGTTAACTTGCTACAGTTATGATGCTCAGCACACAAAATACCACCTGTGGTATGTGTATGTATGCAACTAGCTTCAGGTCAGTCCCAACCATGGCTGTGTACACACCATACATTTAAAGCACATTATTTCTCCCAAAGAATCCTGGGACTATAGTTTGCCAAAGAGTGGGAATAGTAGCTGTGTGAGGGGTAAATTACAGTTACCATGATTCTTCAGGGGAAATAATGTGCTTTAAATATCTGATGTGCATGCAGTCCATGGATTTCTTTCTGGAGTAAACACAAGAATAGTGAAAAGCTCATGGCAGGCAATGAAGGTGACACCAAGAAACGAAAACCACAGCAATCCTCTAAAATGAATTTAGCTGCTGGCATAATAGGTCTTAACACTAAACACCTGAAAGTATAGGTGGCAGTACAAAATCATCAATGAGTACCTTTTTGTACAAATACAGTGAGTCTTGGGGGGAGGGGAGGAAATCCCCCAGTAGGAGCAGGTCTCCTTTCAGCTGTCCTAACTGCCTGAACAACAGTCAAAGTGATTTGGCCCAAGCTCCTTCCCCACCCCTCTGGATGCAATTACAAATTGTCAGGAGTGAAGAGTTGTCTTGGGTTTGGTTTCGAACAAGGTCATCAGCAGCTTCAAACAGATCAAAACAATGTCATGATCAAGGATAGCGAATGCTTCCGAAAGCTCTAAAGAAGCCAGTGAAGAAAGAAGTGCATGTGTGAACACACATTCCCTTGTATCCAAAGGATTACTTTGCATAAAATGTAACCTATTTCATTCCAACAAAGCTGCATATGCAAAGTTTAGATTTAAATACATCATTTGTCAAGTTGGGATGCACACAGCCGGGAAGATATCTGAGTGCTTTTATTTATTATAATTATACCCCCATATCTCACCCAATCGAGAAAAATATTCATTTCTGCACATGGGAAAATGGCATCACAAATATAAAAAACCCTTTGTGTTTACAATTAACACAATGTACAGTATATGCAGGAGACACACACATAATGATTTTATCCCAACCTTTTGTTCTTCACTGTACTTTTTATTCAGCTATTGTCTTGAGTAGCTCTTTCAAAGGATACCCAGTCAAAGCAGCCTCTCCTGTGAACTGGACCATTCTCTTCTGCTGCCAAGATTCCTCACGAACTGAATAATTACTAGTAAGCCAGGAATGGAACTGGACACAAGGATGTAAATCCTTGCTGTTCTCCACTCTGATTCTTTTAAAAAATTTCTTTGTGGGCTTCAGCTGAAAAACATTTCATTCAGTCTGTTCAGGAAACTCCAGAGACTGACAAGTCAAGCATCAGCTTCAATTTGTCTTTAACATTATTCACTTTTAATCCTCTCTCTCTACCACTTGAAAGGATTTGGCACTTCAAAAAGAAAAAAAAATCTTGCCAGATATTTTCCCCCACCCCTAGTGCACCAGGTTTCTTTTTTAAACCTCCCATTTCCTTTCTAACAGAGATGAAATTACAACAAAGACTCCAGGAAATAGTGAGCCCAGGAACTTCTAAGTAATTATCATCTCAAAACAAAACATTTAGACTGTTTTCCTTCACACACACCCAGGGAAAAATTATGGTAGCAAATATTTAACTAACTCACATACATAAAATAATGAGGCCTATTAAATACACAGTTCAGTGGCCTACAGTGGGGTAAAAAAACTAGGAATAAGGTTTGATTGTTGTTGTTATGTGCCTCCAAGTTGACTACAACTTATGGTGACCCTATGAATCAGCGACCTCCAAGAACATCTGTCGTTAACCACCCTGTTCAGATCTTGTAAGTTCAGGTCTGTGACTTCCTTTATGGAATCAATCCATCTCTTGTTTGGCCTTCTTCTTTTTCTACTCCCTTCTGTTTCCCCCAGCATTATTGTCTTTTCTAAGGAATCATTTCTTCTCATGATGTGTCCAAAGTATGATAACCTCAGCTTCATCATTTTAGCTTCTAGTGATAGTTCTGGTTTTGTCTTTTTCAATTATTTGTCTTTTCCGCAGTCCATAGTATCCGCAAAGCTCTCCTCCAACACCATAATGGGTAATGTTTTGAATTTGCTTTAGTCTTGCAGTACCAAAAACCAATCAATTTATCAGATAACAAATAGTTAACATACACTAAAGGTCAATCTCTCCTGGGTGCTTCTTGTACTTTTGATGTAGAACCTATACCATCTGGCAAGTTCTGATGTAGTTTTAATTAACCTAGGAATTGCCAGTTGTACAAAGCTACAGCACATGTTGTATGTAAGCAGCGAGAACCTCCAAACCACCATAAAGACTCTCTCATAAATATAGAACCAGGAATAGCGTTTGCACATGGGATTTGTAAAACTAGTAAATTCCGGTTGAGATTCCCTCTTTAATCGTATACACCATACATATTGTTTTATCTTCGGAATACATTCTTGTTAACAAGACTGTGTTATTAGCCTTTGCCATGAATTTGCCCATCACAGATTACATCTGAAAAGGGAACCTGTAGAAGAAGGTAACTTACCTGCAATTAACAGATACTGAAGACAAACATAATAGAAGATGACTGCTTGTGAGCTTCATAGAAACCTCCCTGGCTATTGTTGGAAACAACGCTGGATTAGGAATACCATAGTTTGATCTAACAAAGCAATTCAAAACACCAATGCTAAAATAAGCTACTAGCATCAACATACACACATTTCCTCTTAAGAACATGAGCCTGCTGGACCAGGCCAATGGCCCATCTAGTTCAGCATCCTGTTCTCACAGTGGCCAACCAGGTACCTATGGGAAGCCACAAGCAGGAAGTGAGTGCAACAGCACTCTCTCCTCTTGCACCTTCCAGCAACTGGTATTCAGAAGCATATTGCCTCCAACCATAGAGGCAGAGCACAGCCATAGTGGTTGTAGCCATTGATTGTCTAATCCTCTTTTAAAGCCATCCAAGGTGGTAGCCATCACTGCCCCTTGTGGGAGTTAAATTCCATTTAACTATGCACTGTGTGAAGAAGTACTTTCTTATGTCTGTCCGGAATCTTCCAACATTCAGCTTCACTAGATGTCCATGAGTTCTAGAATTATGAAAAGAGAAAAACTTTTCTCTGTCCACTTTCTCCATGTCACCTACCCTACAGTGGAGAACTCAGGGCAGCTCACAATGCCATCACACATAGTAAATAAAAACATAGAAATCATTAAAATTTATAAAAATACATAAAATACAGTTAACAATTCAAGGGGAGTGATATTAAAAGGGGACTGAAGAGGAAAAACTAAAAAGGGGGAAAATAAAATCAGTTTCGTGCTATACCTTGTCCTTCCCAAGATTCACTGGAACAAGATGGTTTTCAGAAGTCATAGGCGAGTTGCTTCATCCTCTTGATCCTTTTGATCGTTTTGGTTCCCCTTTCTTCAACTTTGACGGAGTTGCCACAGGACAGAAAAAAGAATCGCGTGCTCTAAAGCCAAAATATAAGTTAAGCTGATGGACTGTATGTGTGGATCCTTTAAAGCCCTAATAAAAAGGGTTTTATAAAGTCATGATTTCCCCCTTATGAACGCTAAGTGTGCATGAGCAAACCTTGCATGAGCAAACTGGCTGAAGATCTTCTACTTGTAATAAGCCAGGGCCAAACTACATATTATATAGCCACGAGAGTGGCTGTATACTATAGCCAGCGTGAATTTTTCACATTTCACAATGTTAAATTGAAAATACCCCCATGCCATTCTGATGCTTCCCATAAGCTCATTTCAAAACAAAACTTATAGTCCTGAACTCAGAAACGTTTGCTTAACAACGCTCTCAATTTTCATGGCGATAAACAGTCAGAGAGAATAGAGAGTTCAAAGTGTAAAAAGAGGGGGGGAAACCCCAGACCCCTTTGGACTTTTTTTTCTGTCAGAGTTCTCATAATCTGTTGAAATTCATTAAAAATCAGCCATGTTCACAGAATACCTGTAATCCTGTTACTGACCTTGCCCCATACTCTGACCTTCATCTTCCGCAGTTTAAAAGTTAAAAAAAAGCCTGACTGATTTTTAATTAATTTAAGAAATTTTGCATTTAATTGGATGATAGTGTTGGGCATGCTCAGTAAGAACCAACTGTCAGTGTTCTAAAAGCCAGACGCACAGCTGCTGGGCTTGCCGAATCAGGGGGCCACACCCAAGCCAGACCTTTATTTCACTTTAGGTAGTCATGGCTTCACCCAAAGAATCCTGGAAGTGTAGTTTGTGAAGGGTGCTGAGAGGAGACTCCTATTCCCTTGAAAGAGCTCCAGTGGCCAGAGTGGTTTAACAGTCAGCCGCTCTGACTGAAGTTCTGCGAGGGGAAGGTCTGGTGTGGATGTGTTACAATGAGTTAAAAATGAAATGTTTAACTGAAATAAAATGAAATCAATTAAGGCAAAATGAAACATATGCTTGCCTTGTACAAAAGTACAGGAATTTCTGCTTATCTGCTTCTCTTGCAATTAAAGATGCTATTCCAAGCTTGTAGGACCAAAGGTCAAGGATAGAGGAACTTGGGAAGAACAGGGAAGTAGACCCTGGGGAACAAATGCTAGACATTAAACAATTTTAGGAAAGCACCGCATGATGTATTCTTGATTAAGCTATGCACTTTGATCTTGTGATATCTTAATGAATATGTATGTGATGTATCGATTGCTTATGCATCAATAGCCTATATAAATGTGATGGTCGTCAGTCGGAGGGCAGAGCTCCACCCATGCGATGCTCTCCCTTTGCAAAAGTTTTCAATAAAGGCAAGCTTTTGCACTTTGGCTGGTCTCGTCTCCATTCCTTATTGGCATCTCAAGGAATTGAGTGCCTTTCATGAGTCAGGCCATCCATCCAGGCCTGGTTCTTTTGTAACAGAAACTGGCGAGCCAGCCAGGAGTCCTATTTGACGACCTCTGAGGTCTTGTACGGGGCTGCAGAGATTGGATGAGAGCGCTCCAGGCCTTTTGGCCTGCATCCAGGACTGCAGGGAGCCAGCCGAGACACCAGAGCATCGTCAACGGTTCTCCAGAAAATCGAGACCAGAATCTTCTGATTGACAGCGCAAGTGGGTCAGACAGGACACCAGAAGACAGGTGAGAACATATCGAACCTTGGAGGGGAGTGCTGTATGTGTGAGTGTGCTTGAGACAGGACGTATCCTTAGTGGACTATCCTGAAGCGAGTGCGGAGTTCCAGTACCGCGTTTCCTTTCTCCTGCGAGGGAAAAGGCCGGGAAAAGAACGAAGCGACTGTCGCGAGTGTTGTTGTGCCCTAACAGCCCTCTTTAGAGCCCCCGGGATGGGAGGAGCTGGTTCCAAGGCCAGGAACAGGAGGCTAGGGAAGAGTCAACAACAGGACACCCCACTGCAGCTTGTCCTCCAGAGATTCAACATTTTACAAGAACAGACCCTATACCCGCTGGAAAAAGATAAATTAAGATTCTATTGCCAGAGACTGTGGCCAACTTTGGGAACTGGGTGGCTGCCAGAAGGCACCTTTGAGTTCCAGGCAATAGTTAAAGTCCTAAAAATACTTACAGAACAAAAGCAACATGATTCCATCCAGTATGCCCTAATGTGGAGAGACCTGGATCAGGATCCGCCCACTCCAATGGTGCAGAGTTATGGCACAGAGAGGCCCTATCTCAAAACCCGTTCTACCTGTAGCTGAGGAAGAAACCTTGTCTAGCGCCCCACCATCGTATTGGCAGCCACCACCGTATAGACAACCACTGAATGAGCAAAGACCACGGCCCACCAGCCCACCGTCAGCCCCTCCACAACTTATAGATCTAGACAGGCCTCTATCCACGCCACCCAGTCTACCACCACCATTGCAACCCAGCCCTGCTGTGGCAACCCCTGTTGTGACGACTCCGACATGCTCTCTATACCCCCCAATATCTCCAGGAAGTGATCCCTTTCAATCTCAGTCATCCCCATCTTCATCAAGCTCAGTGTTAGAAGACCTTCCAGACTGCCCCTCATGTCAGAAGAAGAATGGCCCTACCCTTTTCCATAAATACCTGCATGAAATTCGCCAAAGCCCGGCAACCACCCCTCAGGAAAAAGTCTTTAAAGAACAACAACTGAACCTGTTAGATCAGGCGGTTGAAGCAGCCATCGTAAAAAGAGAGGACCACAGAGAGCATAGGAGCGGCAACAGTTACCTCCAGGCCCCCATGCGGGAAGTCCTTGATGGACAAGGAGGTACAGCATATATCTATATCCCTTTCACAACCTCTGACCTGTTTAATTGGAAAAATCAGACACCCCCTTTAAGAGAAGACCCTGGGAAAGCCTATGACTTGTGGCAGTCAATATTTGTCAGCCACCATCCCAGCTGGGCAGACATTCAAACACTGATGAATATTCTGCTAACTTCTGAAGAAAAAAGCTTGGTTATGGGACAGGCCCGCAGACTCGCTGAGAGAGAGAGAGCAGCGGCAGGAGCAAATGCACAGCCCATTGCTCTTATCCTGCCAGAAAGGGACTTAGCTTGAGATGCTGCGCCTGGTGGCAGCACTGAACTTGAGAATTACCGACGTCTCATTCTTTATGGTTTACGAAATGCCATACCTAAGCCAGCCAACATGGCCAAACTGTATGAAGTCAGACAAGGTAAAGATGAAGACCCCTCCTCTTTCCTTGTGCGACTGCAAGATACTATGAGAAAATACACCCCCCTTGACCCAGCTGGTGCTGATAACCAGAGACTGTTAGTCACACTCTTTATAGGACAAAGTGCCCAAGACATTAGAAGGAAGTTGCAGAAGGTTGAAGGTGCAATGGGGATGAATATGAGCCAGTTGATAGATATCGCCTACAAGGTGTTTGTGAATAGAGATGAGAGAGAGAAGGAGGAGGATCAGCGTATGTTTAAACGGCAGTGTGCAATAATGGCCGCAGCCATGCAAGGTGATAGAGGAAAGGAGACAAAAGAAGGAAACAGGGGGCGAAAACCTAGAAGGCGATTGGATAAGGATCAGTGTGCCAAGTGCCTTAAAAAAGGACATTGGGCAAAGGATTGCAAGGGTGAAGAAAGTACAAAGCCCGCGGCCCCTCCCCTCTTCTCAGCTTTTGCTGAAGAAGACTCCGAATGAAGGTGGTCGGGTTTAAAGGGTAGCGATCCGGGAGAGCCAATCATCCCTATTAAGGTGGACAATCAGAAAATAAGAGCCCTTGTTGATACCGGAGCTACCTATTCTATGCTACCAGGGGCGGCACCCCACCACCTAAGCCCCCAATATAGAACTATTGTAGGAGTGACGGGAAATAAGCAAAGATTACCCCTGACTAAAGTTATGGGAATACAAGCGGGAAGACAAGTCTTTAAGCATCGTTTCCTTGTGTCAGAACAGTGTCCCCTACCCATCTTAGGAAGGGATGTTTTGGCAAAGTTACAAGCCACTACTTCTTTTAAGAAACACTGTCTTGTCATTACCATTCCTAAGGCAATGGAAGCCGCATACCAGATGGCAATCTTATACCAGAGAGATGAGCGCCCCATTTATGATGATGTAAGAAGAAATAAGAATATAAACCCTACAGTGTGGGCTGCAGAAGGGAACCCAGCCAGAGCTAAATTTGCTGAGCCTGTGAAGGTTTGACTAAAGCCAGGAGCAAAACCCATCCCTGTTAAACAGTTTCCATTAAGAAGAGATGTGTGGGAAGGTCTCACTGTGCTCATACAGCAGTTCCTTAGAGACAAGTGGATACGCCCAGCCACATCTCCCCATAATACTCCAATATTCGGTATTAAGAAGCCAGGCCAGCCAGGCAAATACAGGTTCCTTCAAGACTTGCGAATTATCAACAAGCAAGTACAAGAAGATGTTCCTGTAGTTCCTAATCCACACACACTCCTCTCTGGAGTTCCAGCTGAGGCAGCAGTGTTCACTGTGATAGACTTAAAAGACGCCTTTTTCAGCATTCCCATACACCCTGAGAGCCAAGATTTGTTTGCCTTTACCTGGGAGAACCCCCAAACAGGCCAAGCCTCTCAAATGACCTGGGCCGTGTTGCCCCAAGGATATGTGGGAAGCCCCTCGGAATTTACTAAGGCCTTGCGAAAAGACTTGGAGGGATGGCACCAACAACCAAAGGAGACCGTCCTTTTGGTCTATGTGGATGACCTTTTGATCTGTAGCCCAGACAGGCCACCCTTTCCCTCTGCAAGGGTGGGGGACCTATTAAACTGGTCCGCCCCCGGAGATTAATGGATCCTGAGGGTTTCCAAAGGGCTCTGGGGGATTTTCCGACTGAGAAGACTGGCGCTCCTGTTGAAGCTCTGGTTGAACTGTGGAATACGGAGATGACCCGGGCGGTTGACACGATCGCTCCGATGCGCCCCCTCCTATGTAGAGCTCATGCAGCCCCATGGTATACCCCGGAGCTGAGAGTGATGAAGCAAGAGAGGAGGAGGCTTGAGTGCAGATGGAGGCAGACTCCCGACGAATGCAATTATGCCTTGGTAACTGCCTGCTCTAAGCGATATACAGCAGCGGTGAGGGCAGCAAAAAAGAGATATTTTGCTGCCAGTATTAAGGCATCACTCTCCCGCCCAGCGGAGCTTTCTAAAACTGTACGAGGGCTTTTACATCTTGGCCCTCGGGATACTATAGATTCATCAGTAGCCCGCTGTGATGAGTTCGCTGGACACTTCCAGGACAAGATCGCTAGCATTCGTCGGGACTTAGACTCCAATATTATAGCAGCTGGATGCAATGAATCATCCAGAACACGGTCTTGTCCTTATTTATTGGATGAGTTTCAGTCTGTGCAGCTTGAGGATGTTGACAAGATCTTTGGACTGGTGCGGGCAACCACGTCGGTGCTGGATCCTTGCCCCTCTTGGCTGGTGAAAGCTGGTAGGACCAGAACCGCCAACTGGGCCAAGGAGGTAATCAATGCCTCTTTGCGAGAGGGAGTGGTCCCTGACTGCCTAAAAGCGGCGGTAGTGAGACCACTCCTGAAGAAACCCTCCTTGGACCCAGATAACTTGAACAACTATAGACCTGTGGCGAATGTTCCATTCCTGGGCAAGGTTCTGGAGCGGGTGGTGGCCGGCCAGCTCCAGCGGCTCTTGGATGACACTGATTATCTCGATCCGTTTCAATCCGGTTTTAGGCCTGGGTTTGGTACTGAAACAGCCTTGGTCGCCCTGTATGATGACCTTTGTCGGGAGAGGGACAGGGGGAGTGTGACCCTGTTGATTCTCCTTGATCTCTCAGCTGCTTTTGATACCATCGACCATGGTATCCTTCTGGGAAGACTCACGGAGTTGGGAGTTGGGGGTACTGCTTGGCAGTGGCTCCGCTCCTACTTGGTGGGTCGCCACCAGAAGGTAGTGCTTGGGGAACATTGCTCGATACCCTGGACTCTCCATTGTGGAGTCCCGCAGGGATCGGTTCTGTCCCCCATGCTTTTCAACATCTACATGAAGCCGCTGGGCGCAGTCATCAGGAGTTTTGGAGTGCGTTGTCACCAGTACGCTGATGACACGCAACTCTATTTCTCCTTTTCATCTTCTTCAGGTGAGGCTGTTAACGTACTAAACCGTTGCCTGGCCGCAATAATGGATTGGATGGGAGCTAACAGACTGAAGCTTAATCCAGACAAGACCGAGACGCTGTTAGTGAGTGCCTTCTCTGCCCAGATGGTGGATGTTCACCCTGTTCTGGACGGGGTTACACTCCCCTTGAAAGAACAGGTTCGTAGCTTGGGAGTTCTTATCGACTCTTCCTTGTCTCTTGAGGCTCAGGTAGCCTCAGTGGCAAGGAATGCTTTCTACCATCTTCGATTGGTAGCCCAGCTACGTCCCTATCTGGACAGTGACGACCTCGCCTCAGTCGTTCATGCTCTGGTAACTTCTAGATTGGACTACTGCAATGCGCTCTACGTTGGGCTGACCTTGAAGACAGTTTGGAAACTACAGTTAGTCCAGAATGCAGCAGCCAGATTGTTGACGCGGACAAGAAGGTCCGCTCATATTACACCCGTTCTGGCTCATCTGCACTGGCTTCCTATTTGTTTCCGGGCTAAATTCAAAGTGCTGGTTTTGACCTATAAAGCCTTACACGGCATGGGACCGCAATACCTGGTGGAGCGCCTCTCCCAATATGAAACTACCCGTACACTGCGCTCAATATCTAAGGCCCTCCTCCGAGTACCATCCCATCGAGAAGCTCGGTGGGTGGTGACTAGAAATAGGGCCTTTTCGGTTGTGGCTCCCGAACTATGGAGTGGTCTTCCCGATGAGGTGCGCCTGGCGCCGATGCTGCTATCTTTTCAGCGCCAGGTGAAAACCTTTTTATATTCCCAGGCATTTTAATGCGTTTTATTATATGTATTGTTGTATTTTGCTGCTGTTTGATTATTTTTGTTTACCTTTGTTGACTTGATTTTATTGTATTATTGTATTTATATATTCCTGACTGTTTTATTTTATGTACACCGCCCAGAGAGCCCTTGGGCTTAGGGCGGTATATAAATTAAATTAAATAAATAAAAAATAAATAAATAAATAAATTGTGAGCGGGACTCTGTCTCGTTGCTCAACCATTTGGCTGAAAAAGGGTATCGCGCCAGCCACCAGAAAGTACAGTGGTGCCAAAACGAAGTTAAATACCTAGGATATAAAATATCCCACCATGGCAGGATGTTGTCTCCTGAACGAAAGGAAGCAATTTGTAACTTGGATTCCCCTAGAAATGTGAAAGAGTTACGCACAGTATTAGGACTGTTTGGCTTCTGTAGGCCATGGATTCCTGAGTACGCCAGGATAGTGCTGCCTCTTTATAAAGCATTGGAAACTGAACAATTAAAAGGTCTGGCATTGGACCAAAGAGCAACAGCATGCCTTCCAAACGCTTAAGACTTTGTTAACCCAAGCGCCTGTGCTTGCATTGCCCGATGGCAACAAACCATACCGCCTTTATATCTCAGAGAATAAAGGAGTGGCAGCCGGAGTGTTAACACAAAAATGGGGGCCCAAACAGAGACCTGTAGGATACTATTCCTCAAAATTAGACCCTGTAGCCCAAGGATGGCCTGCTTGTTTAAGAATCCTAGCAGCCGCCTCCATCCTGCTTAAGAAGGCTGACAAAGTTATGGTCGGAAGCCCAGTTGAAGTCCTAGGACCACATGACCTGAGGAAAATAATGGGAGCTGATGCAGCCAGAGTTTTAAGCCCCAGCCGGCTAACCATGTTTGAGCAACAACTTCTTGGGAGACAGGGAATCACCCTTAGCACCTGCAATACGTTAAACCCTGCAGCCCTGATGCCCCAACCAGGACAACTGTTGCATAATTGTGAACATGCCCTTGAAATTGCCACAAAGCCCCGAGATGATCTCTCTGACCTGCCACTCCCTGATGCCCATGAAGTTTTCATTGATGGCAGTAGCAGAGTAGTGGAAGGCCACAGAAGAACAGGATTTGCCATAATAGAAGGGAGCCAAATATTATCCAGTGGAAGATTGCCAGATGGCTATTCTGCACAACAAGCTGAGTTGACTGCGCTTGAAAAAGCACTCTCTCTGTTTGAAGGGCAGAAGGTCAACATATATACAGACAGTAAATATGCTTTCAATGCAATTCATGCTTTCGCAATGATATGGAAAGAGAGAGGTTTCATAAATAGTATGGGGAAAACCATTGAAAACTTGGACATTGTTAAGAGACTTTTAAAAGCAGTCACCCTCCCTCAACAATTGGCTGTAATGCATATTTTGGCACATGGCAAAGAAAAGGAAAAGAGATTAAGGGAATAATTTGGCTGATAAAGCGGCAAAGGAAGCAGCCCTCTCTGAAAGAGGTCCCACAGTTGCTCTCCAGCTTACCCCTCTGAATGCTTTGAAGCCTCACTACTCACCCGCTGAAGCAGAGGATGCTGCCGCCAAAGGAGCATCTCTGACACTGGAAGGGTGGTGGAAGCTGCTAACGGGACAAGTTATAGTGCCACGGCCCCTTTTGAGACAGGTTGTATTGGCAGCACACCAGAACACGCACCTAGGAGGAAGCGCTTTAGGAGATTTATTGGTCAGGCAAATAATGGCACCCGGACTGTATGTTGAAACTGCACGAGCGGCAGCACAATGTACCACTTGTGCAGCCATAAATCAGAAAGGGCCCACAGCACGTGTGCCAATGGGAGGTCGACCTTGGGCGTATTACCCATTCCAGAGACTCCAGATTGACTTTTCAGAGCTTCCTAGGAAAAATGGATACAAATATCTTCTTGTGATTGTGGACCAGCTATCTGGCTGGATAGAGGCCTATCCCACGAGACAAGCCACTGCAGCAGTAGTGGCTAAAATACTGTTAAAAGAAAATTTCCCCCGATATTCTCTCCCTGAAACAATAGACTCTGACAGAGGACCCCATTTTGTTTCTAAAGTGGTCCAGCAGCTTCAGCATCCCCTGGGATTCCAGTGGCGCCTTCATACAGCCTGGAGGCCGCAATCAGCTGGGCAAGTTGAAAGGGCTAACAGATCTTTGAAAGCCACCTTGACTAAGCTTTGCCAAGAGACTAAACTAAATTGGGTGGCAGCCCTACCCATGGCTCTATTTTCCGTTGCACTCCCAGAGGACAGACTAAACTGACCCCGTTTGAAGTCTTGTTTGGGAGACCGCCAGTACTGGCAGCTCTCAAAACGCAGCCCTGTGAAACAAATCAAATTGTGGGAGATGCTGTGATCAAAGAATATGTTATTGCCCTGCAGTCTGTTCTCTCTAAACTTTATAGATACACCCAGGAATTCCAGAGACTGCCATTGGACGCCGCTATCCACCCCTTCAGGCCAGGAGATTGGGTCCGGATCAAGACGTGGAAGAAGGAGACCCTCCAGCCCGAGTGGAGCCAACCGGTCCAGGTGCTGTTAACAACGGATGCAGCACTAAAGATTGACGGCAAGGCCAAGTGGATCCACCACACCAGAGTCAAGAAAGCATCAGCACCTATCGAGGTGCAGGAGCCAGGGACGGGAATAGCCAAGGATTCCCCCACAGGTGAGGGACGGAAGAAGACCCCTGAAGAAAAGTGGCTTTCGCAGACAGTCCCCGGTCTGAGCCTGAAGCTACGTCTCCACAGAGTACCCCAGACTTAGTTATTAGCCCCGCAGCTCAGAATATAGTTAACCCATATTACATATGCATAGCCATAATTATAGCATGTATGGTCTTTATTATGTTGCTTTATCTTGCATTTTATTTCCGGCACGGACGCGCCCCCTGACCAGGAACGGGTCCCTGTCACAAACTAACACCTTCCTTAAGCTGGTGCAGGATGTTGTTACCCAGTTCCAACTCACCAACTGTTGGGTGTGTGCCCCTTTGCAGGTACAACATGGCTAGATTCCACTATATCCTCTTCCGCTCACCATACTCGAATTGGCTGTAGACCATCCAGCACACAATCAGACTTGGCCACAAAGGGATCAGGTGCAAGTTAAGAGAAGAAAAGGGTTGTGGTGTTGGGAAAACAATGATGGAACAGGGCCCCAGTTAGGGCATTCCTCTTGTTTTTACACACATAAAAGAGGCCCATGGCAAAAGTGGCCAGAGGGAATCCCTTGCCTTAATTTACAGTACAATAATACCCACATAAATAACACCAGATGCAATTGCACGCCGCAGGGTATGAAGTACACTTTCCAGAAAAATCCCCCTTGTCATTGTGGCCATGCAGGATTAGACGACTATTGGCAATGGTATGGTTTGACCTTATGTCGTGCTAACAGCTGGACCACCAACATCCCAGACCAAACCACTATGCTTAGATGGTACAAAGGAGATCAGCCTCAAGCTTGGTCTGAAGTTTACATAGCCTCTGACTCTTGGTATGTCAAAGATCGGAAGGGAAGAGGGATAGATACCTGTGTGCCTATAGCCTCAGGAGTGACCAGATGCAATGCTAGTGGCCCTATATACACTGAGCCATTGTTCATGAGCTGGTACTTCACCCCACAGCATGGTTTCCAGTCCCACTTGAATGGAACCATACAAGCTCATCATTCGCAAATATGGCCCTTGGGTAAATGTGCGCTCAAACATCACTGGTTTGTTTGTGGAACCACTGCATATACATGCTTACCCCCTGATTGGAGAGGAAGCTGTTATGTGGCATACTTAGTACCCAATATCAACGTCAAACCCAAAGGGCAACATATCTTCAGACCGTTATACACTAATACCAGAGACAAAAGGTATGCCTTGCATGCTGGAGGCCACAGCTGGGGGAGTAAAATTTGGACCCCCCAAGATTTGATTGACCAATACGAACCACTGACATGGAGCTCTATAGGGATCGTTGGCGCTAGGTCCATGACCAATGGCCTGCTAAGATTGCAAGCTGTAGTAGAAGTAGTTACCAATGCGACTGGCGAAGCAATACGTACCTTAACGCAGGAAACTGAGCAGATACGCAAGAAGTTGGTCATACACCAACAAGGTCTTGACCTGTTACTCGCTAGCTCAGGTGGGCTCTGCGCTACCTTAAACACTAGCAGTGAGTGCTGTGTTGAAATTGGAGATGAATCACAGGTGATTAATCAATTAGTGGATCATGCAGAAATGACAGCATATGTGGGCAATCAACAGTGGAAAGGCTTAAATTGGGATTGGCTAACCAGCTGGTTGCCAAACTGGGCATGGCTGAAGCATTTGTTTGTTATAGGCTGCATTATATTCCTTATTTTAATGTGCTTACCATGCATCATATCCTGTGTATCTGGGATGCTTATCCGAGTTATGAAAAGAAAGAGCAAGTTAGTGATGTACCAGCAACTGGCCTTGCATGAAATGCAGGGAGAATACACTGAAATGTCACCATCTCGTGAAGAAGTATGGAACCAGACGGTCTATGCCCCCCAAGGCCCCCAAGTAATTCCTGTCCGAGAGGAAAATGTTTATGCCACTATTGAAAATTAAAAAGATACTTTCTTTTTGAATATAGAGAAAGTATCTGAGGGGGAAATGTTACAATGAGTTAAAAATGAAATGTTTAACTGAAATAAAATGAAATCAATTAAGGCAAAATGAAACATATGCTTGCCTTGTACAAAAGTACAGGAATTTCTGCTTATCTGCTTCTCTTGCAATTAAAGATGCTATTCCAAGCTTGTAGGACCAAAGGTCAAGGATAGAGGAACTTGGGAAGAACAGGGAAGTAGACCTTGGGGAACAAATGCTAGACATTAAACAATTTTAGGAAAGCACCGCATGATGTATTCTTGATTAAGCTATGCACTTTGATCTTGTGATATCTTAATGAATATGTATGTGACGTATCGATTGCTTATGCATCAATAGCCTATATAAATGTGATGGTCGTCAGTCGGAGGGCAGAGCTCCACCCATGCGATGCTCTCCCTTTGCAAAGGTTTTCAATAAAGGCAAGCTTTTGCACTTTGGCTGGTCTCGTCTCCATTCCTTATTGGCATCTCAAGGAATTGAGTGCCTTTCATGAGTCAGGCCATCCATCCAGGCCTGGTTCTTTTGTAACAGATGTGACCACAGACAGCTTTGGTTTAAATTGGGGTGGGAGGCTACATGTGCTTGCTGTAGAATAAAAAGGTGGGGGAAACCCTGAAAAGCAATGATACTGTTCACAAGGGGCTTCCCTTCTGCCCAGTGCCCATCCATCCTATCTCCACCCCTCCCCCTCCCCAGGTCAGTGTTGGACTACAACCTGGGAGACCAGGGTCCGAATCCCCACACAGTCATGAAGCTCACTGAGTGACCTTGGGACAGTCACTGCCTCTCAGCCTCAGAGGAAGGCAATGGTAAAACCACCTCTGAATATTGTTTCCCATGAAAACCCTATTCACCGGGTCGCCATAAGTCGTGATCGACTTGGCAGTCCATTTCCATTTTCAAACATGATTGCTCAGAAATAAGTCAGATAGAACTCAAAAAACTGAAGGCATTCAAGAGGCAGCTGGACAGCCATCTGTTGGGAATGCTTTGATTTGGATTCCTGCACTGAGCAGGGGGTTGGACTTAATGGCCTTATAGGCCTCTTCCAGCTCTATGATTCTATGAAATCCTATGATTCTATGAAAAGTATGCAACTGATCAAACCCACCCTCCCTTTTCCTCCCTCCTATCCCCTCCCCTCCCCCTCCCCGTGATCAGTTTTACCTATCTTAAGCATGATTGCACTGGAGTAAATACCACTGAACTCAATAAGCATGCGAATGATCAAACCTGCCCTCCCCTGCCCCTTCCTTTGCCCCTTCCCCTCCAATCCACTCCTTCTCCCTCCCCCTCCTCTGTCCCCTCTCTTTCTCCTTCCCTCTCCTCTCCCCCTGCTCCTCCCCCACGGTCAGTTTTACCTATCCTAACCATGCTTACATAGGAGTAAATCCCACTGAACTCAATAAGGAAAATGATCAGACCTAGCTTTCCCCTCCTTCCCCTCTCCTCTGCCTTCCTCCTCCCCTCCCCTTTTCATTCTTCCTCCTCCTCTGCCCACTCCAGCTGTCCCTCCCTCCCTCCCTCCCAGTCGGTTTTACTTATCCTAAGCAAGACAATCATATAACACCTGTTCTGGCCAGCTTGCACTGGTTGCCAATATGTTTCCGGGCTAGATTCAAAGTGTTGGTATTAACCTATAAAGCCTTATACGGTGCGGGACCACGATACCTTGCGGAACGCCTCTTCCGATATGAACCGGCCCGTGCACTACGTTCTGCTACGAAGGCCCTCCTCCGGGTTCCAACTCACAGGGAGGCCCGGAGGGTGATGACAAGATCTAGGGCCTTCTCAGTGGTGGCCCCCGAACTATGGAACAGTCTCCCCGAGGAAGTACGCCTGGCGCCGACTCTGCTCTCCTTCCGGCGCCAGGTCAAAACCTTCCTATTCTCTGAAGCATTTTAAGTTACACTGATTTACTTTTTTAAATGTTTATTGTATTGGATTGATGATTGTATTTTAGTATTATTTTGTTATTCATTGTATTTTTATGCTATTTTATGTTCACCGCCCAGAGAGCTATTGCTAGTCGGGCGGTATATAAATTTAATAAATAAATAAATAAATAAATAAGAATAAATCCCACTGAACTCAATAAACATGCAAATGATCAAACCTGTCCTCCTCCCCTCCCTTCTTCCTGCTCCCCTCCCCTCCTCCCCTTCACCTGCCTTTCCTCCCCTCCCTCCTCCTCCCCTCCCCATCCCCTGTGGTCAGTTTCACCTATCCTAAGGATGACTGCAGAGGAATAAATCCCACTGAACTCAATAAGCATGCAAATGATCATTCTCAGCAAACTTGCATAGGATCCTATTTCTTACCTCCTGGATTAAAAAGCAGAAAAAATCACTAATAGGTGCTCAGAGGCACGTTACCAATTTCTTCCAAACTACACAGCAAGTGAATTGGACTGTGAAAGACCAACCAAAATTGTGTTTGCATTTTGACAAATTTGTAGGGCACTACAATATCTCAGACAGAAGATCAGGTCTCCTGCTCCCCTGGTGCATTCACTATAGCTACCCAATTTCCCTGCTTTTTAAAGATAGATAGAAATATCTGTGGGCTATAGGTACGTTCTTAAACTAAGATTTTTTGCCTATTAGTGAATTACAATCTCCGAGTGGTGAGATTTCCGGGGTCTCTGTGCTCCTCCAGGGTTTGGTTTCCTTTGGGAAGAAGGTCAGTGGAGACTGCGGTGTCTTTATGAAATATGGTTTGTTTATTTACACACATTTCAACCTGAGCTTAAGATGGAGGGGGTTCAAGGCATCAGCAGTCCAATATCCAGCTTTTCCATCTGTATTACAGGAGGCACCCCAAATGCCATGGTGCAGAGCGCCAGTCTCTCTGCCTGCCTCGTTATCAGCCTTTCTTTAGACAATTTCCTACACACTCCAAGCACAAAACTTCTGCTAGCTGCCAGGTGGGGGGGAGGCTCTCTTGAAGAGTTTCAATGACAAAAGGGTCTTCCTGGCCCATTCAGCAGTTGCTGGGCAACTGATAGACCCATTCTCCTACCTGGCCACTCTATTAGCTTAACAAAGGAGAGACTCATCTGACCAGCAGAGTGAGTTCCTCATTCCAAGGCACAGGATTCCAAATCAGAGGCTGGAAGGGGGACCCACAGGGATCATCCATTCCAACCCCCATGCTCATAACAGTGTAAATGCAACAGGAGCCTGGTAGCTCCACCACCACCTACTGTACTGGCTTTTAATTCAACACATATTTGAGTGTAATGTGTCATTTGGTCCTCAGTTTCAGGCTGAAGGATACCCCACAAATACTTTAAAAATCTGGTGTCTCAAACTACCAGAGCTTGTTAGTCTATAAATATGGCAACTCTCCTCTCTTCGCACAAAAGGCAATCCTAGATTAGCAGGACCAACTCCAGCCCAATGCTACATCTG
Organism: Rhineura floridana; assembly: GCF_030035675.1. Classification (NCBI taxonomy): domain Eukaryota; kingdom Metazoa; phylum Chordata; class Lepidosauria; order Squamata; family Rhineuridae; genus Rhineura; species Rhineura floridana. The sequence goes on from NC_084483.1 coordinate 59,140,909, forward strand.
TAAATTGTTAATATGAAGATTATAACTGACATATTGCTTCTTTTGTTAAGGCATGTTCTAGAGATGCCAGTGCTATTTTTCAATGGGGGGGGGAGAGTGACAAGGAGCGAACGAGTCAGTCAGCCTTGAGTCTATGATAGGAGATGTTTCCGTTATCAAAGCTTTCCTCTCACTGAGGCTTCTAACTCTACAACTCTGCTCTTTCAGAATTTATTCTATACCACAGGAAATCTGGATTTACAACCATGAACGTTTCTAGTACTCTGAATAGATTATGAAAGAACAGACTTTAAAATTGACTTCATTGTGATTAATCTCCACTGCCAAGTCACAAATGATGTTATTTTAATCAGTTGTCAGTTATGACAGCACAGAACATGCCTTTCATGATTTAAAAAAGTTACACCCCAGCACTAACCTTTTTTCTAAGTTGATGTTTACATATATCTGTTGCCACAAAGTAACCCAAACATGAACTTATTCTATTTGTGAAGTTTTTTTAAAAAGTTGTCGAAGTCTGCCTCCTTCCTTGTGAACAGTTTGCTTGGAACAGCCTTCCTCAACCTGGTGCCCTCCAGGTGTTGTTGGACTCCTGTTAGTCCTAGCAAAACATGGCCAATTGTTAGGGATGATGGGAATTATAGTCCAATAGCATCTGGAGGGCACCAGGTTGGGGAAGCCTGGCTTAAAATTGCTATGGCATGGGATCTACACACTGAGAAAACACATGATACAGTCGCCCTGGATTTCCTTTTCAAAGGAGAAATGAGGGTTTGTATCCTTGAAAAAGCCGAGCCTGCTTCCCAATATGTACACATACACAGGTGTGTTATATTTCGGAAAGCATTAACAGCATGCAACACTACTCTCATTTGAATTCTGGTTCACTGCTCAGAAGGACTTCACCACGGAATTTTCATAAATGAAAACCAAGTTAAAATGGCTCTGGAGGCCTCCATGACCTTAGTATAATCACTATCATTTCCTGAAACAAACATCAGAATGACCTTTTTAAAAATGTTACCATGTAGGGGTGTTAGGCTACCCTACCAATTTGTGTCTTGTATATTTTATGGAATTAAAGGGAAAATAGCCAAGGAACCCCGCTTATTTACAATAAAATCCCAAAACAAAAATGAAAGTCCACATTTTGGATGATGGTTATCAATCTGCTTAAGGCTCAATGTTGTAACAGCAAAGTGTTTCAGGTTTTTGCCTCCTGGCAGGAGGAAAATGGGTATTTCTTTATCTAAGTTATATCCTTCTCAAAAGGAGCCCAGGGCAGTATACATAATCTGTACTGAAGTGTGTCACCATTGCACAATTATATTTTTACTTTAAAATAAGCCTTTATATCAGATCAACCTAAACTAGCATGTCTTAGTTTAATTCAGACACCTAAAAATGCACAAATGTAAGATATAGCTTAATTTCCAAATATATTACTGATCACCCAGTAGTTGTCTTTGGACTGTCATCTTTAAATACAAACAGCACAAGTATCAAACTCTTCAGCATATCATCCAGGACTAATGATCACATGTGATAAAATTAGACTGTTTTAGACTTAATTTTGTTGCTTAGAATCATAGAATAGTAGTTAGAAGGGACCTATAACATAACACTCTAACAGGAAGTTTGGGATGATTGAGAAGAGATCCCAGTCCTCCTTTGTACCCTTCAAGTACTTTTTCATATAGAAAAGGAACACCATCTTTATGTTTATTTTTTCAAACTTTTTTTTCCTGGAAAACTGATTTTTAAAAATGAGATGGAAAATATTTTAAAACTACTAATTTATTGAAGATTGCAATACATTAGGCCCCATAATTTTCTGTCACCAGCACAGGCAATGGTATCCAAACAAAACCAAGTCACATGGAACTTTCTGCATCTCATTTACATCCCTTGAGCAAACTTTAACCCAAGTTTCTTCTATTTCTTCTATTTCAGAAGGACAATTATCAGGACTGAAAGCTGACATTAATCTATCACTATGTTTAAAGTATACTACATTTCTTACTATATAATTAAAAGGTAAGCTGTCATGCTGTCAATCACAGTATCACACAGCGTGACATCAGGGACTGGACGCATCAGCAAAGAGAGCTGAGCAAGCAGGCTACGTGGCCTAAGCATGTGTGGGTAGGCCGGCAGTGGCGGCTTTGGACTGGGTAGGTGGGAGGCGACTGGTGGCAGCGCAACAACCACAGCAAGTGGGTTGGGTTGGGGAGTGTGGGTACCGGGGGGGATAGCAAGTGAGCAAGCAGGCTGCACAGTGCACCAGCCTGTGTGAGTGGATGGCGGTGGCACAACAGCCAACGCAAGCAGATTGGTATGGGTAGTGTGGGTGCCCGGAGAGGTAGCACTAGGAAGGGGGGATGTGTTGATTAGCTGACAGCCTTTTAAAGTCCCTTCCCTGAGCTACCACTTTAAAATGGTTGCCCAGGACAGGGGAGCAGTTCATATGAGAATGTTTGTATTTGGGGGTGCGTGGTGTGCATGCACACGTCTGGTGGTGCCTGGATATGTGGGGGGAGTGCCCAGATATGTGTGTGTGTGTTTGGGAGTGCCTGGTGTGTGTATTTGGGGGTCGAGGTTGATGAGCAAAGCTCTGTGCCCCCAGGAAAATATATATATGAATATGGATAACTAGTGAGAAAGAGTGTTATTTCCCTCATGTTCTGCTTGTGGACTTCCTGTAGACATCTGGTTGGCTACAGTAAAAACAGGATCGTGGACAAGACAGAGCTGTGTCTGATCCAGCAAAGGCTGTTCTCATCGAGGTGCTTTTCAGGGTCGTTTTTTTTCCTTAGTGCTCTCCACAATTCCAAAAATAATTTGAAAAACAAGCTTTATACATTAATTTGTTTTTAATTAAAGACTTTCATCAGGACTCGTTCAACCTGGTGTCAATACAAACACACGCAACTACACAAATATAAGTGCTCAAAACAGGGCTTAGAAAAAAAACTTACAATATCTCCATGTTTTCCTCCTTCAGCTGTTTTCCAAGGCAGAGAGAGTAAACAGCCTTCTCCCAGCTTTCTTCTTTTCCACACAGCTGAGAGTGTAGGATGTTTACACTACCTGTCACTTGGAATTCTCCTGGATCAATTGTAAAGGACCAGAGTTCATAAGCAGATGTAAGGGGAGAAAAAAAAAAGATATTCACAGCATTAGGGAGAGATTAGATGGATTTGTCTCTTAAGAATCCAATGTTTTCTTTGTAGGCGGAAAGGATGTAGATACAATTTGGAGGAGAGTCTCACACAAAAAGCTCCCAACATCTCCAGAAGACATTCAGTATGCTTACACTAGATCAGTGTCGTCAAGCTTTAGCCTATTTCAATTCAAAGGATTCCCAAGTCTCCTGCTAGTGTGCCTGTAAACAAAGAAAAATTACCACTGTAAGTCACAATATTGTATAAACTTTTTATATTAAAAGTCATCCCCCCCCAAGTTCTGAATCTGTCACAATCTAGCTACACAACCAAGAAATAGTTTAAGAAGTTTATTAAATTAACACTTTTGGATTTTGTTTCCCTCTCCTTTTCCTCTGACAATTGGTCACCAGATTAAGTCCCCATTATCAATGATGTTCCTGAGTTCAACGTTTTACTTCTGTACTGCACAGGCATCCTATACAAAGGTGAGCCAGCTTCTACCATAATGCATTTTAAGACAGGATACAAAAGAAGAGACCACAAATAGGGAGGCAACACAATATAAGCACTAGGTTTGTGTCAAATTGTTTCAGCTTTGTTATGAAAAAGCCAAGTTAATTTAGTTCCAGAAGAGAAACTGCACTGGAGAAACCTTGTAGGAAGGGAACACTTGCACCTGTAGGGTATGCCACTTGTTTAGACCAGAAATTTCCAAATCCCTGTGATTGTGGGAGACACTAGCAACACTGATCAGGCTACCCAAGAAAGAGGCAGACAAACAGATGCACTTAAAGGTTATCCATATGCTAATTTATTTATTTTATTATTTATTTATTTATTTAATTTAAAATATTTCTATCCCGCCCTTCTACCTTATAATAGGGCACTCAGGGCAGCTTACAATAAAATCGAGCCCGTTCATAATAAAATTGTACACAATAAAAATCACAAAAATATTAAAATAGGTGCACCTGGCGCCAACACTGTTATCTTTTCGGCGCCAGGTCAAGACTTTCCTCTTCTCCCAGGCATTTTAGCATGTGCTTTTAAATTGTTTTTATATTGTTTTGAATTTTAAAATTGTGTTTTAAATTGTTTTTAAAATATGTTTTTAAATTGTGTATTTGTTTTAATGTTTTTGATTGCTGTAAACCGCCCAGAGGGCTTTGGCTATGGGGCGGTATACAACTGCAATAAATAAATAAATATAAATAAATTAAAATACATAAAATGCAATTAAAATACATAAAATAATATATATATACACATACACACACGTATGCATATATAGCGAGTGGTACTGAAGAAACTACTGAGGTAAACAGTGAGGCTAACGGCTACTGAGGCTAACAGGGTTATTCCAATGCATCTTAGTAACAGCTGACTGTAGCACCAATATATTTACTTTTATCTTATTTATTTATAGCTTTTATAGCCCGCTCTTCATCGAATAATTTCAATCCCAGAGTGGGGAACAAAATAATAAATATAAATGGTCCAGTAAACAAATTAACTATTCTGTCATAAGGCAAGCAAGCAAAACCAGAATGAGGACAAAAAGTAAAGTTTCCAATAGAATTTCTAAATACCTAGGTAAACAACCACTGGTCTTAGCAGCAGCTTTCATACCAAGATTGCCCCACTTTGTGCCAGCAGACTCCCTCTATGTAACTTTTGAGCAACGTTTTCACCCCCAGTCTTCAACCCATCCAAGCTCTCACCCCGAGTGGCATGAATCATTGCCCATAAGCATACAGAGCAAGCAGCTCCCACCCCTTGTCCATAGTAGCAACAGAGAAAAAACAAACACACACATACACACACAGAGGGTAGCAATAAGCACAGCTGCTATTCCTCTTCCCTTCCCAGTCCTGACAAAACTCACAGGCCTCAAGGTCAGTAAGATTGCTAAGGAGGGACTTGTAGTTGGGTTTGCTGTCCTCTTCCATCTGTCTCCTTTTTACCAGCTGGCACAATTAGCATTTGGTGTCCTTTCTGAGCAACCACTTGGAGCCAATAATAATAATAATAAATTTTATTTTTCAGCCGCCTATCTGTCCGGGTTAGGGACACTCTAGGCGACAAACAACAAGAATAAAAACAATACATATAGATCAACATAATCAAATTTTAAGCTAAAAAACCATTCATTAATTCTATTGTAACGTAAGTTAATCTGTCCCAATCTTGTAGGCCTGCCTGAACAGCCAGGTCTTCAAGGCTCGGCGATAGCTGGACAGGGAGGGAGCATGTCTGAGATCGAAAGGGAGAGAGTTCCAGAGGGTGGGGGCCACAACAGAGAATGCCCTCTCTCTGGTCCGTACCAGCCTAGCTGTTCTCACCGGTGGGACCGAGAGAAGGTCTTGCGAGGCTGATCTCGTCAGGCGGCACAATCGGTGATTCTGGAGGCGTTCCTTCAGATATACTGGGCCGAAACCGTATAGGGTTTTAAAGGTCAATACCAACACCTTGAATTGGGCCCAGCAGACAACTGGTAGCCAACAGCACATGGAAACACTCTTGGACATGCTGGACATCCATCAGCAAAAGTGACCATGGAACTTCAAAACAGGCTGATTGCCTAACAGAACAGGCTGGCCATAAAAGCACACAGTGCCTTCCAATGGAGCGCCTTCTGGCATTATCCATAAGCTAATAGTGATTCAAGTCTTCCAAATGCCTATGCATGTGTAGCCAAAACATCACCACCCACAAACCAGAGGGATGTTTTGACAGACTCTCAGGTTACATGCGCGAAAAATCTTTAGGGGGGAAAACTGTAAAGGAGGGAACCCTCCCTTCCTCAGAATAACTCAAATAGCATGGAATACTCAGTGAGAGAGGAGGTGGAATTAGCAACTGGGGGGGATAGATTAATTCCCAAGATCACACTAAAATGTCCTCAGGGACAGAAGTGACAGCTGCCCATAGAAATCCAAGGTTTTTAATTAATGTAGTTGAGATTGGACTGTGTGTCCATTGATCTGCATGCAGACTGGTTACAAACATAGGAAGCTGCCTTACACCAAGTCAGACAACAGAGCAATTGGTTGTTGTATTGTATACCCTGACTGACAGCAACTCTCCAGGATTTCAGATGAGGATCTCTCCCAGCTTGCCTGAAGATACTAGGGATTGAACCTAAGACCTTCTGCATACAAAGCAGATGCTCTATCACTGAGCTACAGCTGTTTAATTGGACTTTTAAATGTTCAAATACTTGAGGAAAAAATACACATGGAGCATAAGCAGGGACTTCTGTCTTTAACAGCTTGGGACCACCTTGCCCCATATGTGTATTCAAAATAATTTCAGTCTGCAGAACTTGCATGTCTATAAGGGCCATATATCTATTTCACATCTGTTAGGTGTTAATCTTTCAGTGTGGAAGCACCTATGCTTTCGAACCTTGCCTATTCACATTAGGCAGGCACCCTTGTCATACTGTTTTAGATGCCTACTAAAAACTTTATTTTAGCAAGCTTACCCACAGACATATTTTAGTTATGCATATTTTTTTATATTTCCTTATTTTATTTTTGTTTTATTTATTGCAGTTGTATTGGGCTCCTACTAGAAGGAAGGGTGGGATATAAATCTAATAAATACATAAATAAATAAATATCACCTTTCTGCCAAGGTACCTAAGGTGATTTACAATTTCAAAACGATAAAACAAATAAATTATATGAAATGCAGTATCAGGAGTCTTCTCAAGCCAACTAGAAACTGAAGGTACACACTCCCTGGTCTGGACTTCCTCGCTTCTACTTTTCCTCAGATCACAAGCTGAACCAGTGAAAGTGTGGGAGAGGCTGCCCCAGTAGTTCTCTCAGGTTCTGCCAGGAGCTACTGATAAGTGTTCACTGGCCTGGGTTTCCTTGCTTCTTCCTTTTATCTGTGTATTATTGACAATTGTTTTATATTGTTTTATGCAGAGATTTGTTAAAACATTTTTAAATGGCTATATGTGGATATTTGATTTGATTAAGCGATTTATACATTTTTAAAATAAATAAATAAATAAATTGAATAATGCTTATTTTCCCCACAACCCTATTAACAACAGGCTCAGGTAATGCAAAAACATCAGGGCACACACTGCAAGCACACCAGGGGAAACACTGCAATATTTTGCTGCAGGGCCATTTGTTAACACAATTAGTTAAATACACACTATGCAAAAGTTTAATTAAATGTGTCCATATACCATTCTGTAGACTTGAAACTGTGATGTAAAAGATATTGCAGGTACCTTTAAAGTTACATGGGCCAACTAGAATTTAATGTTCCTGTTAGTTAAATTGCTTATCTGCAAATTTCATGTTCTATCAACTCTTATTTGTCACAGCACCAGTAGTTTAACAGCCGGCATCAAACACTCTAGAAAATGGGGAGTGGAATATGCTGACGGAATTGGGATGATATTTTATTCCAAATTATTAACATTCACAGAATGGCTTTAAGCATGAATTATATTTTGCCAAAAGGAGGGGGCCCAAGGTCCAGAAAAGACAGATAGCTAACCTGTAGCTGTAGTTGACAGCAATTTGACATTTTACAAACTTTAATAAGTTTAAATTGACAATTCAATGACTGACACTAATCTTCCTTTTCTAACACATATCTTTGAAAGTAAAAGGAATCAGCTAAATTGCTAAAAAAAAACAACCCAGAACTGCTGACATTAATATAGCTCAGACACAACCAAAGCATTGGGACAAGTTTTGCCAGTTACAATCTTGGAGTAACTTTCTCTGCAACCTTTGCACTTCTCATAGAATCCTCAGATCCCAAGCCAGGTTTAAATGCTACTCACCTTGTAAAGTGTGGAGTTCACCGGATTTCTTTGTTCACTTGCAATGTGCATGATGATGTGGGGGGGGGGTTAAGTCTCCTGCTTGCTATGTCAGCAATCCCATCATAAGAATTTAACAATCCCTGCTGGATAAGACTAAAGGGTCATCTAATCCAGCATCCTGTTCTCACAGTGGCCAAGCCATTTGTGCAGAAGTCAAAGTGACTGATCTTGCAGGGGGGGGGGATCTACTCCTCTTTTCTCTGTTTTTATGGTTCAAAATACTGGCACAAAGGGAGAGAGTAATTAGTCTGCCTAAGTAGTGTCCATGTTAATTAAAGGCAGGCACTACAGAAACAGTAGCCAAACTTCCATTTCAGTACAACCTAAGCCTGATGGGATATGTTTCCATAATGCAGTAACAAAAACAGCAAACACATAAATAAAAACAATTCTCCCCTCCCAAACTGGTCTAGACCAAACACCACAGATGGCAACATTGCACCTCACTTGGAAACACCTAACAATGTGGCAAAAGTAAAATTTAGACCTTGACTCAATTGCCCTTTCAAAGACATTTTTGGCCCTCATGGAAGCAAAACCTAAAGGAAGGTTGCCTGAAATTATCAGCAACAGGACAACAAATTAGTGTCCTTCATTTATTACATTTGGAAATGTCACAACTGAAATACCTCAAAGCCTGCCTCCCCCCCCCCGTTGGTGAGACTTAACCCAAATAGTTTAGTATCACCACACTTAAGGAAACTTATGTATGAACACAGCATATGCAGGCATACATAACAACTTACACCCCTCCAGCTGTTGGCATCAAAACAGTTGTCTGCCTTTCTTTTAAAGACTGTGGCTCCACTCTAAATGCCCAATGGAAGTTGAAGCCGAATAACGTGTGCCATCCATAACCAGAGAACCATTTGTGAACACAGATTCACACATGGTTGCCTCAGGAGAGGAATGGTCTTAGCACAAAGACTTTTTGTTTGCTTATTCCTTAGCCAAGAACTTTCTGTTCCAGTCCTAGTTCAGAAGGCACAAGAATTAAAATTAGATTTGCCAGTAATATTACCTAGTAGCGTAAGGGAAGCCATTTCCTTCCTTAATGTCATTCAAGACGGATATTGCTACAATTCACTCGGTAATTTTAAAGTGAAAAACTAACTAAAAATTGCTAGCATCACCGCAGCATTTTATAGGAACAGCATCATTCTGGGGGGAAAAAACTACATCTCCATGCTGGGAGTGATAAAGGCTTTCTGTTTAGCTCAATAGCTCTGATTCAGTGGATTTCACGTGCTTACCCCTATTAAGGACTGTGGGGTCTAGTTTTGGCATTACACCCTGGCAAAACCAAAATAGATCTAAACTTGGTAGGCCATATCTCACAGTGTCTTTGACCAACTCCAAGAACTCTTCAACATCACAGAGTGACATAACTCTCCATTTTTAGTCTGGAAAGTCAGGTTCTCTCTCTTGCTAATGAAATGGATGCTCTTGACCAATGTTTCCCTTCTTTAAACAAGTTTTGTTGGCAAGTTCTTTTATCTTCAGGTAAATTTCCACTGTGTTCTACTGACCACATCACTGGACACACTAACTTATTTGAAAAGTGAGGCATCACTGAGTGTGCCAGCGTGAGGTAGTGTCCAGGGAGCTAGAAACAATTCTGGTTCAAATATCTTGCCAACCATGAGTATACCTTTGGTGGCACTGAGCAAATCATCATCTTTAGCCTCGTCTCTCAGGATTGTTGTGGGAAATAAGATGAAGTAGCCAAGCATATGCCACCCTAAATTCCTTGAAAGAGGGATACAAAAGCAACCAGTTTAAGTGTTACACTCTGATGAGGTTTAGGGGTTTATTGGACATTCCCTTTCATGTTTAACATACACAGGTAATAGACGTCAAGTTGATCTTTCTGTCAATTCTCTAGTTATTTAAACACATCAAAAGGCTATTAAAAAGGTGCTTCTCCACAACATTATCATTCACTTTTCACAGAGTTATTGGCTACAAAGACAGGTCTCTAGCTTTTTCCAACCAAATAGCTTGCAAGGTCACACCTTCCGTTGCTGATATAATTCTTCTTAATCTGATGTAGATTTAGGCTGCAATCCGATACATGTCTACTCAGAAGTAAGCTCCATTGAGTTCAATGGGACTTACTCCCAGGTAAGTGTGTATTAGGTTGCAGCCTTAGTTGTCCAAGCAGTCAAAAAAAATTTGGGGGGGGGACACCATGTTGTTTTTAGTAGATAATTTCAATAAACCAAACGTTTAGCATTCTTGCTATAGGTAGCAAGTTTCAATAGCTCTTGTAAAACAATCACTCCTCTGACAAAAGATGTTTACAGACCAAACAATTGAAAATGCAAGAATCACTGAGAAACAAGGAGTCATACCTAACTCCTGAAGAAATCTTTTTGTAGAAAAAAACCATATTGAAAGCAATGAAACACCTGGAAGTCTCTGACAGTGCTTAACCTCTGACAGCCCCTCTAATTTCCATCACAGTTTCATTAGTGACATTGCTAAACAGTTATCAGCTACTCATGTGTCAACCTTTACAGTAATTATGGCAGCCAGCACTGTAACTACTGCACCATAAATTTGTATATTGCTAGTAGAAAACTAGTATTGGAGGTTTTTCACCCTCTACTGAATTTCTTTGCTGAAACTGCAAAAGGCACTTAAGAAAAAAAAGGTATAAAAACTTTCTTTAGTTAACACTTTCATGTGCATATCTCCAACCAAGTCTAGTTCTCTTTAAGAGCCAGATATGGGAAGAAAACAACTGCACACTTCTTAGAAGTTTGTGCTTTGATGTTGCTCTCCCCAAAATAGACTCCCTTGATAGTCTATTGAAGACATGCAGCCCTCCATGATCTTTTTTACTTAAATAGGGGCTCTGCCTCTGCTTGCATAGGTCAGCAAGCCCACCTAGAACCCTGCCCCAACACCTCACCAATCCCTGTACCCTTAGACCTCACTACACCCCTGACAAACTCTTTCAATCAGGGGTGGGGAACCTTTTTTTGCTCCCACCCTGTGGGCCAACTTTAACATGTGGGTGATGCAACCCCAATGTCAATTGCGTAACTATAATGTCACATGACTGACACCTGTCAAAGTTGGTCCACAGGATGGGAGCAAAACAGGTTCCCCACAGCTGGTATATATAGATATAGATATAGATAGACATAGATATATAGATATATGAGAGAGAGAGAGAGAGAGGTTTAGCCCTTGCTAAGCCGTCCACTTTCTCCCTCCCCTTTAGAGCTGGCTAAGCTCTCCCCCCCTGCTTTCCCCCCTTCCCTTTTAGACCAGCCTGTCAGAAATGTTCATCCAGGGCTTGCCTGAGCTGCTCCTCCTTCCTCCACTGCTGCAATACAGTTCACAGTGTCACCTGTCTGTTGGGCTGCAAATTGTGACCCAGGGGTGAAATAAGACACAGACACAATGTGATGGGTTAAACAACGGGCCACTTTATTAAACCAAATTCATATTATGATAATGAACTTGCAAAGGGGAACATAAGTGCGGGATTCAACTGGTGAGTCAGGCAAAGCCTGCTTGCAGCTATTCAGGCAACCCAAACCCCTGTCGGGCAAAGGGGTGCAATCGGTCAAACCCTTGCCCTGACCACACTCCAATTGTGCGTAGGGAGGCCAACCTGCGTCACCGCCCCCCGGTGCCCTGAAACTGTGGGTGGATGAGACCTGTTGGCCCCAAAGGTGACCCGTATCCTGCCCTCGGGCCGTAAAACCCGGAGCTGCAGGCCTCCGGAACCGCCTATCACCTCCAAAGGTGCCTAAAGGTGTCACCTAGCTGCCCTTCACCTTCAACCTTTCCCGCACTTCCTCGCCACAGAAAGGGGACAAACCTCTGTTTAGTCACCCTTTACCCCACATTCAAACAAGATGTCCTTCAAGCCCCTCTGCAGGTCCTCTAAAAGGATATTATTACCTACATCGGTCATATGGACGCCATCTGACCGATATAGCTCAACCTTACTGCGCCTTATCTCTGGATGGTGAATGACAAAACCACCAGAGTCCGATAGAGCGAGACGGAGCTGCCTATTTACTTTTTTGCGGGTCCTATTTATCCCCCTAGGGTCACCCATACAATTCCAGTGTCTACAGGGTAAAATATCGGACCAAATCAAGTGTACCCCCGGCCAACGTTGCATAATGGCCCGGAAGTCAGCAGTCGCCTGTTCAATAAGGGCTCTGCCCTTCAACATGCCAAGGTCATTCCCCCCCAGGTGAATGACCAAAAACTGTGGTGCATTCCGCACTACTGCCGTCTGGAAGAGCGCTGGAAGGAGCCCGTCCCAACGCATACCACGGCGGCCCAACCATTGCACAGTAGCCCACCGGCTAAGCCCAAGCTGTGTGCCCAAATGCGACTTCGCCGCCCTGCGGCCTGCCCAAAAGACCATACTATGGCCGCAGAGGAGGATGCGCACTCTTTCATCTCCCTTCCAGCGGCCTGTCAAAACAAACAATGGAAACTTATAACAGTGACAGAAACAAGTCACAAACTGGTTTTTGGAACCCCTTGAAAAGGCCGAATATAAGACCTATAGGCTGTGGAACGCCATCTGCCCAGGGACTGTAACTGGCCTTGGGAAAAACCCAAGCAGGCAGCCGTAGACGCCGCACCAATACGAAAGGAATGTGTCCCAAACGTGTTGGGATCGAGTCCCATATGCCCAAGGGCTAACCTAGTAACTGCCCAAAACTGAAATCTGGAAACGGGGAGGCCATCCTGATGTATAAATAAGTATCCTGGCTGTTGTCCACGGACTGTTAAAAACTTAGCCAATGCTGTTACAGGGCAAATTTCATGCCTCTGTGAGGGGGAAAGAACCACCACACGTCCCCTCTTCCGCTGATCAGTCTTTGACCAGCGCAGCTGGAGGGTAGCCTGTCCCTCCCTCCAACTAAAGTCAGACAGCAAGAGGGCACGTGAGGATAGGTCAGTCCTGGACCCCGCCAGCACCTCACTGATCCGAAAAGCCCCGAAAAACAGTGTAAGTGCGGTCGCATGAAAAAGCCCGGCCTCAAAAGACGATGAACATAAACATTCAAATTGGGCCAAGAGCCCTAGCAAAAGTTCTGGGTGGATAGGGGAGCGGGGATCAGAAGTGGTGGGGTATTCCCTTGCCCAGCCTTCCAACATCTTACAAAGTTGGAAGTCATCAGAAAAGTCCCGCAAACCTCGGGACTTGGCCAAAAAGGATAGGCCAGAGAGCTTAACTCGAATAGTCTTAACGGCAAAGCCCTTCCTCCTGCCTTCCACGCAAAACTCAATGAGGAGTTCCACTGGGATGGGCCACTGCTGTACGTAACCCCTTTCTACCCTGAAAGCCAATAGCTCCCTACCTGCTCTCTGGTAGCTGGCCATAGTACTGGGCGCAATGGACAGGCTTATCGCTCTCTCCGACTCAAGTTGCCAATCTCCCACAGATCTGGCGGGACCACGTCCGGCTGAGCCTTGGCCCACGGCGCCAGGTGGCGAGATCTCTCCATCTGGTTCCATGACAGAGCATCAGCAATACTGTTATCAATACCCGGTACGTGGCGTGCCAGGAACAGAATGTTAAAGTGGAGACATTGTAAAACAAATGCGCGTACTAGGTGCATAACTCTAGGGTTCTTTGATGACAAGGAGTTAATAACGTGCACCGTGGACAGGTTGTCACACCAGAAGTGGACTGTGGAATCACGTAGCCTGTCCGGCCAAAGATTCGCTGCCGCCACGATGGGAAAAAATTCCAGGAGAGTTAAGTCTCTAGTCCAGCCCTCCTGAACCCAGGTCTGTGGCCAGCTGCCATGGCTCCAAGAGTCATTTAGGATGACACCGAAACCAAATGCCCCTGAGGCGTCAGAGTGCACCTGGAGTTCGGCCTCCAGGAGGCGGTCCCGCCTCCAAAAAGAAATTCCATTGAAGTCCTGTAAGAACTTAGCCCAGACCGACAGATCGTCTTTGAGCGCACCTGAGAGCCTAATGTGATAATGAGGACGGGACAAACCTGACATGGCGTCATATACTCGTCTGAGGAAAGCCCGCCCCGGTGCCACCACCCTGCAGGCGAAGTTCAATGAACCCGCCAGCTCCTGAAGGGTGCGCAGAGTTACGCTCCTGGAAGTCCAAACATGAGATAACTTTTCACGTAGCAGCTGTAATTTAGCCAGTGGGAGCCTACATGCCTGGGCCAAGGTATCTATTTCGATCCCCAGGAATGTGATGATCGGGGACGGACCCTCTGTTTTTTCCACTGCCAGTGGGACTCCAAGATCCCTAGACAGCTCCATAAATTGATCCATAAGATCTTTGCACTCCCCCGTGTGTGCCCTTCCAGCAAATAAAAAATCATCTAAATAGTGGACAACAGAACATGATCCAGACCGCCTCCTTGCCGCCCACTCCAGGAAAGAGCTAAAAAGCTCGAATACTGCGCACGAAATAGAACAGCCCATGGGCAGTGCACGATCCACGTAATAATGATCCGCAAAAGCAAAACCCAATAGATCAAAGTCTCCTGGATGGACGGGAAGGAGGCGGAATGCAGACTTTTTGTCACACTTCCCCATGAGTGCACCCACACCGCAACTCCTAACCATACTCACTGCACAGTCAAAAGAGGTGTAACGTACCGAACATAAGTGAGGTGGAATAAAATCATTAACTGACTGCCCATGCGGATAGGAGAGGTGGTGAATGAGGCAGAACTCTCCAGGCGTCTTTTTAGGCACAATGCCCAGTGGGGAAACCCTAAGAGACGGAACAGGAGGGGAAGTAAAGGGGCCCAAAACTCGGCCCGCTTCACTTTCTTTGTTAATCTTATCCAGAACGACCTGTTCCATGCCTAAGACAGACCTCAGGTTCCTAGACCGGAAGGCAGTCCGGGACCCTAGATAAGGGATCCGAAAACCATTTGAAAAACCCTCTAAGAGACGAGCTTCTTGAGCTAACAGGTAAATACTCAATAAGTGTTGTAAAACTGATAACTTAATTGGGCTGGGGCCCTTTTCCCTGAGTTGCACCAGGGGGTCCTTCCCTACACTGCCCCTGGAAGTCTCTATTGCCACCTCGGTAAGGTCGGTTCCTGGGGCAGGCAGCGGGTGTGTGTTGGCCCCCACAGAGTGTGCACTCATGCCTGTACCGGCAAGGTTTCCTACTACAGAAGCCACGGGAACTAAACTCCCAGCAGAGCAGGCAGGGTTGAACCCCCTGCCCCGCTGGCCCACAGGAAGGAACTGGTGTCAATTGTCTAGCTATGAGGTGGCCACTATCAGTCCTGTCCCCGGCCACCAGCCTTGAATGAGACATGAACTGTAACCACAGTTCAGCCTCCTTCCTGTCCCATGGCAGGGAGGCGTCATAGGCCACCCTCATGCGAAAAGCCTCATCATAAGAGAGCCACGCCGACCCCATGAACTCTGTGTAGCCCCGGTAGATGATATCTAAATATTTAATCAGGACCAAACTGCGCTGTGGCTGTTTTTGTATAACCACTCCTATGTATGTAATGTAGGCGGGGAGCCAGTTAGCCCAAGTGCGCTCAATTCTGCGCCTCCTGGGCCTGTCCAGCTCCTTCTCATCACCCTTTTCCTTGTCCCTCTTAAGAGGCTCCCTATACAACAGAGAAAACAAGTCAATGTATTCCCCATTCCAGATTTTTTCCTTAGTTGCTGGAAGCAAATGGAAACCTAAAGGAGCAGAAGTCTCTCCGAACGGAATGGCACCCTCTTTAATATGTCCCAGGGGGTCACTAATGTTCTGGGGAACCGCCGGAACCCCTGGAGAAGCATTAGGCTGGGTAGGAATAGCTGCTTCAGCCCCGATTCCTGTTCGGGGAGCCGCCCAAACTTGATCACAGGCCTCAAGCGATGAGGGTTGTAATTGTTGTACATCATTTGCTTGGGCAGCTGGAAGTGTTCCCTGATTGTCAGTCTCAGTGCTGTGTGGAGAAGAAAAAGGCCAAACCTGCCCCGGTCCCCAATATGGGTACCCCCATGGGGGCCAGCTCCACGCAAGGCCTGGCCCTTGCGAGCCAGACACCGCGTACTCACCGGATTTCCCTTCTGACCCAGCCTCCCTGGATGACTGTTCAGTGGTGGCACATAGGTCCTGGGTGGGAGTCTCACCGATCGAGCCGCTGAGACCAGCCTCGAGGGCATCCAGAGGGGCTAAAATTGAATCCAAGAGCGATTGATTAGAAACAGACGCTGGCCGACCTGTGGCTGCGCTGGACTGGCTGCCACAAGGTGATGCTTGCACTGTACTGGACGCTCCTCGCGCCTGCCCTCTGGTGCGCTTTGCCGGGGGGGGCGCAAGCCACAGCAGTAGTTAACTGTGTTGGTGGGGATGGACGGAAGATCCCTCCAGGGCCGCGAGACGAGCCAGGACAGCCGCCCATGGCAATTCGTTATCACCACCCCCCGAGACCCCAGAAGGTATAGGGCCATGACCCGATCTAGGTGCCCTCCCTTTGCCCTTAGGGCCACCCTGCCCCTTTTTGGGTGCCATGAATAAGAAGTAGGTGAGACCTAAGTCCCAACTGGTAGAGCTGACACCCCTTGTATGTGTGTGTGTGTGTGTAACCAGACCTCGTATAGAGGCCGGGTGATTTGAATGCTCCTGCCACCTCCCTCCGTGGGCCTGTTCAATAGCCTATGCCCCAAACACCATCCTTCAACACGGCCTATGCCAAGAATGGGGGGGGGGTTGAATATGCTCCTGCAGCCGCCCTCCGTGGGTCTGCTCAATAGCTTATGCCACAAACACCAGCTTATGCCCCAAACACCAGCCTTCAACTCGGCCGGAAGAGTCAATGTGTCTGCCACCTCCCTCCCAGTGTCAGGTTCTAAAGCCTTGAAGGCCACCTCTCTCCCGAGGAATGCTTCAGACTGGCGCTATCGCGCCAAAACCGGCTGTTGCGGGGGGGCGAGCCGCCGCGCCTCATTTGAGCCGCGCCTTGCTTGAGCCGCCGTTGCCGTAGGCAAGGCCCGCTGCGTCCTTTGCGGGCGGGGGGGCGTGAACCGCCACGCCCCTGCCTCCGCCGTTGAAAGAGGCCAAACGAGGGCCCCGCGGGCAGACAAAAACGGCTGTCGCGGGGGGGGTGAGCCACCGTGCCTCGCTTGAGCCACCGTGCCTCGCTTGAGCCGCCGCTGCTGTAGGCAAGGCCCGCCGCGTCTCTCGCAGGCGGGGGAGGGGTGCGAGCCGCCGCGCCTCTGCCTCCGCCGTTGAAAGAGGACGAACGAGGCCCACGCAGGCCAAGCCGTGCGGCCAAACAAAGGTCGACGCTGGAGCCTCGCACGCCCAAAATGGCGCCACCAACGGTGCCTCACGCTCCTTAAAATGGCGCCGTGCAGGAAGCCAGGAGCGCAGGTACAAACTGCTGCCAAAATTATGAAGAGGGAGAGGGAGCGGACAGCGCGAGCTTAAATAAGCTCGTATGCCCCACCCCCTCTAGAAGCGCGCCGTGACTGCGTCATGCCAGTCTGGTGCGCTTGCCCTCTTTAAACATGGAGGCTCCGGATTCACCCGGGCCGCAAACACGCCCCGCAACCCGGTAAGTCCCGGGTGCGAAGCGGGGTTGCAGCATGATGGATTCAGGGCTTACATTTTTATCTACATATCAGTAAGAAGGTGGACAGGTTAGATTTGGCAACAGCTAGGCCTTATTGCACCATACTCTAAATCAGGGAAAGAGGACCTCCAGATCACAAGCTTAATTATGCCTGCTAGATCTCCCCATTATGCCTGCCAGGCCATTTTGGCCAAGCCATACCCACCTGCCGATCACTTGACATCGTATATGACATCAGGTGTGCACTAAAAAAAGGTGGCTGGGCCAGGCCAAAAGATGCTACTGAAGTCAGTTGACCAGTGGAGCTTCAGAAACACTGTATGTCTTGTATGGCACTTTGAAGTCCCAATGATCCACTGATGATCGGCACTTCAAAGACCAGCACTTTACAATATTGCCCAACATCATTGTGACATCAGGCGAATGACATCTAGGCTGCCCCTTTCCATACACTTAATTTGGTCAATGGCAGGTAGGGGAATAATGTTCTGCCCTGCTGGTAGGAACCAATCCCCACCTGTTTTCTAAATTGATGTTGCAAGCAGCCATGTCCATGTTTTATTTATTTTCACTAGGGAGGAGTTCTAAGAATAGCTGCCACAAACACCTGAACATATCAGATTAAAGCCTGCAATTCCCCTTTTAAAAGGTTTTTGTATTGATTTGTTGTGCACGTCAGAGTAGGACTGCCTCACAATGCTCTCTTAATTTGAAGTAATATATTACAAAATACACAAGGAGAATGCTCACCAGCATGGACTTGGGACTGTGAAGCCTTGAAAGAAAGTGAGAGGCAGGCTCTGGTTGGGTTTTGGATGACGCTGAGGAGGCCCCTTTCTCATAATGAAGGAATCCTCAGATGATCCTGATTAGAAAGCTTGGAGGAGTTTTGTATTTCTCTGTAGTACAAGCTGTGGTTTGCTGGCCAGAGCCCGGCATGATTATTTTCCACTTTACCATCCCTTGAATCATGTGCTTAGGGCAGGAGTAGTTGGACTACAACCCCATCAGCCCTGAACACTGGCCATGTGGCCAATGAGAACTGGCTTCCCGTGGTTTACGCACTGGTACACAGCAATCTATTTGTGGTGTCCATGATGCTAAAGGAGAAGCAGTAACAAATGCAATTTTTAAATGTATGGGCAAAGAATTTGACTTGCTGATCTTTTGGCTTCTTCCTCACCTATGGATAATAAATAAGCCATTCATCTCCAAGTCAGCCAACTCCATAAATTACATAAAAGCCTTAAAAATATGTAGAAATATAAAAGTTTTACAAAAAAAAACCCCGCTAAGTCTTTCTGCAGTACATACTAATAAAACTAGGAAGGTAAGGGTCAATCTTTGTTCTAGCTTTACTCAAAATACTTTTTGATTAATTAATTTATTAATTAAATATTAATATGTATTAATATTAACTTCTTATTGCATTAATTTGCATGTATTTGCCAGCAGGTCTGCATCATCAACTATTTTTGTGAAAGGTCGCTGTTAACGTAATTCTCATTGTCTGTACTTTTCTGCATTTCCTTCCCTCCAATATCACTGCTGACATTTCCCCCTACCCATACACCCAAAACATATATGTACCTGCAACTCAGGATAACACTTCATGCATCTGATGAAGTGGAGTATAGTCTGCATAACTCATGCCATAATTTTTAGACTTGTTAGATGTCACGGTGCCACAAGACTTATTTTTATGAAACCTAAGAATACATTGAAATCATGTTCCATTTTTCCCATTTTCCAGATTGTAAATTCATCTCTTCTTTGTCCTTACAATATATGCATTTCACTGCCTCCTCTCTTTCAGTTTTTAAAGTGGTATTTGTGGGAGATGGCTCCACCATCCACTGCTCCAGCCCCAATCCTGCAGGGTAGCCTGGTAGCAATGGGCAGTCCTATTTCTCTATCTGCTTGCCATCACCCACATATCTATTGCCTAAGTCAAGGAATGCAGGATTCCCACTGCCCTTGTGGTGGTCTACTTAGGAGTAGGAGAACACACAGCTGACAGTTTCCTGTTCGACAACTTCAGCCTGTCTTCCTTATCCCCCAGCCAGCCACAACTGTAGCATAACTTACAAAGATCTAGCAGTGCTGGGGCAAGGAAGAAGGGAACCACCAGCCCATGAGTGTGTCTAGAAACCAGTATAGCCTAGAAATCCCATTAAGCTGTTTATTCAACAGCAGTACATACATAAAACAGGGAAAGGGGGAAGAAACAGGGAGTATGCATCATCAAAGTGAAAATAAAACGCTACACCAAAATATTAGCCTAACTGTTCCTACACTAGGCAAAACAAACATAGCAAAGCTTGCTCTCAATGGTAATCTCTGGCACTGGCAACGTCTGGCATCAGCTGCAGAGTAAGGGGGTTAATACAGGGACTCTATTGGTATTTATGGTCTTTTGTGCCCAGGTGGCTTTGAGTGGCAGGTTGCTAAGCTCAGCCAATTGGAAGACAGCCACTTATTGCGTTGGGAGATGGGGCAATCTTTCCTTAACTTGTGTATTGGGAACTTGTGGGAATTGGAACGTGAACTCCCCCCCCTTTCATAAAGGAGGGGTAGAGACACTGGGCAATCTTAAAATGACAGGGAGAGTTGCACCACAATATTTGCATGCAGTAAGAAGCCGTCTGGTTTTGTCTTTTAGTTTTTACTGTCTAGATACTTATGGATAAAGTGGGCTAGCAACGTGTGTCTTCTCCCATTTGGTAAAAACACAATGAGTATCATGTGGCTGGAGTCTAAGTCCTTTGTGTGGCTGGAATCCAAGTTATTTTTCCACTTGTGGAGGATATAGCTTTTCTGGATATGCAAAATCTTGTGTCAAGTTTGAATTCATCAACCCATTTCCTCTGCTGGAAGGGAGTTGCCCAGCCAGTTCTCTGAGCAAACAATTAAAAGGAGCCAACTGCCCAAATACTGTTTACAAAGACAGCAATCCTCACTCATGACAGCTTCAGAGAAGTGATACTTGAAAATAAGTGAGCCATACCAAGAAAAGACACCACACCATGTAGATTAAGATATTTTAATCACTATAAAATCATATGCATCATCAATCTATTCAGTGCACATACAAAAATCCCTTCTATGCAATGTCAAAGGAATGCAATGCTACATTTAGAGGGAGGCCAAGGAGCTATAAAAATTGAATTTTTGCTCTTCATGCATGGGAGAAGCTATGTACCTTTACGTTAGCAAGCAAGGGAGTAAGTGTCACATTTATGGACCTTCTATAGTTGCTAACATGAAAATTCAGAGTATTTTTACAAGAAAATGTTCAGTGTGTAGTGTAGTGTAGTGGTTAGAGTGCTGGACTAGGACCCAGGGGTTCAAATCCCTACACACCCATGAAACCTACTGGGTGACCTTGGGCCAGTCACAGCCTCGCAGCCTAACCTACCTCACAGGGTTGTTGTGAGGGTTAAATGAGGAGAGGGAGAACCATGTTCGCCACACTGAACTCTTTGAAGAAAAGGTACAAACTTCCTAACTGTTAGAGCCATACGACAATGGAACCAATTGCCTAGTTAGGTAGTGGGCTCTCAGACACTGGAGGCATTCAAGCAGCAGCTGGACAGCCATCTGTTGGGAATGCTTTGATTTGGATTTCTGCATTGCGCAGGGGGTTGGACTTGATGGCCTTATAGGCCCTTTCCAAGTCTACTATTCTATGATAAACAAAACAAATAAATGTTTGTATTCAATTTCTCAATTGTATCTTTTTTTTACTCCCAACATAATAAAATTGTGTACATGGCATAGAGTTTAATACAAAGAAGAGGAGAAATATGCACTGTTCCTAGACAGGTCACAAAAATAACATTCTACTGTCAAGAGCCAAAGTAAAGATGTGCCTCATCAACATATGACAAAAACTGTTTACAGGGAACTCCACAATTCTGGGGATACGGAAGAAAAAGTCTTCTCCCATGATGCCATTCCTCATATCGCTGAGGGTGGTGGAGCTACCAGGAGGGTCTCTGACAGTCTTAACACCTGTGAAGGTCTGTAGGGAAGGAGGTGGTCTTTTAGCTATTTGGGGCCCCAGGTTGTGTAGAGGTTTAAACAGCTCTATGAGCACCTTGAGTTTGGGCTTGGAATACATGGGCAACCAGTGCAGCTACTTTAGAAAAGGAGTGGTGAGTTCTAATTTAACTTGGCCAATAAGCTGGCCGCTGTATTCTGGACCAAGTTGCAGCTTCCAATCAATCTTCAAGAGCAGCTCTATATTAAAGCATATTGTGTAGTCCAATCTAGAAGTCGCCAGAACACAGAGTATAGTGGCCGTCATGTCTGTCCAAAAGTGTCACAGGTGGCAAATCAGCTAGAGCTGGAAATAGGCACTTCTAACCATTGAAGTTTGTCACAGCAAGTTGCCAAGGGTGTAAGAGCAACACTCTTAGCTAGATGACAAGAGCCTATTCACCACTCAGAAGAGTTCTCTCAGATAACTACTTGCGGACACGAAAGCGGTGATGAAGCAGACTTACTTCCCTGCCACATGGTAGGTATGACGATGCATTCTCATTCACTAAAGTACCAAGGCAACCTGTGGGCTCCACAGCAACAGCAAATGCACTCATGAGCAATCATGTAAATGGTTCTATGCATCTCACCATTCCATAGTGTCTAGACTAGAGTCTTGAGAGAGGTACCAGCCATGTCAGCTGAAAAATGCCCCAGAGCATTCATCAATCCATCAGATTCCTTTTTTTTTACAATAATTTTTTATTCAAATTTTCATAAAACATACAAAACAAAATCATAAAACATTCAAAGACAAAAAACAAAACAAAACAAAAATGATTAAACAAAAAAATAAAATGTTGACTTCCCATTTGTCACAGATCAAATCAGTTGTAGGTCTACAATATATAACAATCCTGTCTCTTAAATTATATTATAAAATCACTTTCCTCCAGTAGTTTTCTTAATTAATCATCAAATCTCATAAACATTACTTTATTCTTTCCACAAAAAGTCAAAGAGAGGTTTCAATTCTTTAAGAAATATATCTATCAATTTTTCTCCAAATAAACATGTCGATTAATCCATCTCGTTAATAATAATAATAATAATCTTATTGTCATAACCATAGTCCAAATAAACATATCGATTAATCCATCTCATCAAAATCTGTTAGGTCCAATAATTTCGATAGCCATTATTCCATTATCCATATTAATTCCATCTTCCATCTTCAATAGTCCTGTTAAGTCCAGTAATTTCAGTGTCCAATCTTCCATTATCAGTATTCCATAATAATCTTGCTGTCATAGCCATAGTCATATAATAAGAGTCTGATGGGAATTTCCTCTATCCCAAATATTTTCTTGCCATCAATTCTGAATAAGTTGCTGAAATATTGTTGTAAAGTCATATCTGTGTTCTTCTTTTTTACAAAATGCACTGGCTCATCTCTTGAGAGTTTTTCCATTGTCACATGGCTGCAGTTAATTCCATAGATTTTCTCTATATCAAGCTCCATCACGTCATTCCAGTCCAGAAGATTATCCAAGCCATTGATAACTTTATCTCTAATATCTTCATTAATTTCTTCAGAGATAACGTTAAATTCCAAACAGTAGATTTTATTTCTAATATCCATAAACTCCAGATCTTTTTCCAATTCCACATTTGTTCCAATCTCCAGGGCTTGTATCTTCCCTTTATTTTTTCTTTTCTCATCTCTGATCTCATTCTCCTCTCTCACAGGATCCCCTATTTCTTTAAGCTCCTGCGTCATTTTCCTCAGTTCAATTTTCAGCTCCTTACTGCCCTGTCGCAGGGTTTGTTTCGTTATCTCAATCTCATCCATTATTTTCTGAAACATAATTACTTCCAGATTCTCAGCCACTTTCTTGATTGCCATTTTTAAAACCACAAAAACAAAACAAAACAAAAATAAAGAAGAACCACTTCTTATTTCAGCAACAATTGGGTTAATATTCCAGGCTTGATGACATCACAGTATAAACAGAGCAGCCTGCCTTATCTCTCTATGTTCAAGAATACAAAACAAATTTAGTTCCCAGCATCAAAACAGTTAGTGGCGTCATGAAGAAGCATATTCGTCAAAATCAAATAGACCAAAAAGAGAATAGTCCCAGACAATATAATGTTCCTCGGAATAGAAATCCCTCTTCTGTTTATATCTTTAGAATGCACTTCCAGGACAGCTTTTTGCAATAGAAACAGAGATAAGCTGTTAATTTCGTGAATAACAGAGAAGAGTTATAGCTCACCCAGAAGTTCTTTAAAGCTGATTCATTTGACAAATCTCTTTTTGCTGCAACAATTTAAACCAAGTAAAAAAAATAACAGAAAGAAGGGTGCTTGCCTGTTAGTCCATTTTCTCTTTGAAGAAAAGATAAACGTATCGCATTAATCAGATAGAGCTTGTTCGGAAGTCCGTCCGGCATTGCTGGCTGGACCTTTTCTCATAAATTAATGAAATCCGGTCCTCCCAACAAAAACAGGCTTTTGAGGTTGATCTCTACGTTTCTCCCTGCCCGGGAGAAATTTCATCAGTCAAAAAAAAATGTTCTGACTGATTTATATCTGAATAAGCTTCTTTTGAGGCGGGAGCCCGTCTCAAAAGCAGGCACAAGCGAAGTCACCCTTCCCGGAAGTCCCAATCCATCAGATTCCTTAAGTCTCTGTGAGTACACCATCTCAATGGGTGCCCACCTCTGCAAAGTGGAGTAGCCATGTTCAGCCTAAACCTCATCAGCAGGTGATCAGTCCATGAAAAATGGCTCATAATGAGTCCTCCAATCAATAAAGCATTTCCAGTGTGCTCTATAACAAAGATAGGTCAAGTAGGTGTCTGGCCATGTGTGTCAGGTCAATGTATTGAAACAGCCACATGGGTGTCATGAAGGCCTGAGCAGGCCCATTGGAGGCAGCCTTAGCATGAATGTTGAAGTCCCAAAATACCACTGTAGAGGGGCCTATAAGGCCATCGAGTCCAACCCTCTTCAGGAATCCAAATTAAACATACCTGACAGATGGCTGTCCAGCTGCCTCTTGAAAGCCTCCAGTGTTGGAGAGCCCACTACCTCCCTAGGTAATCGATTCCATTGTCATACCAGTCTAACAGTTAGCAGGTTTTTCCTCATGTTTAGTCAAAATCTGACTTCCTGTAACTTGGGCCTATTTTTCTGTGTCCTGCAATCTGGGATGATCAAGAAGAGATCTTGACCCTCCTCTGTGTGACAACCTTACAAGTACTTTGTATCTCCCGTCTTCTCTTCTCAAGGCTAAACATGCCCAGTTCTTTCAGTCTCTCCTCATAGGGCTATTTCCAGTCCCCTGATTATCCTTGTAGCCCTCCAGCCTAAAATAGTGTTGGCCTTTTCTGCAGCCACATTGCACTGTTGGCTTATATTCATCTTGTGATCAATAATTCCAAGATCATTCTCGCATGCAGTATTGCTGAGCAAAGTATCCCCATCTTATAACTGTGCATTTGGGTTTTTTCCCCTAGGTGTAGAACTTTTCACTTATCCTTGTTGTTTTCAGTGTAATGCTCCACCCTATCAAGATCATTCTGAATTTTGTTTGTCTTCTAGAGTTATTAGCTAGCCCAATTTTGTATCATCTGCAAATCGGTTTTCCCTGCACCTCCTCATTCAAGTCATTAATAAAAATGTTGAAGAGCACTGAGCCCAAGACTGAGCCCTGTGGTACCATGCTCGTTACCTTCCCTAGTTTGAGAAGGAACCACTGATAAGAACTCTTTGAGTGTGATTCTGTAGCCACCTGTGGATCCACATGACAGTTGTTCCATCCAGCCCATTATTTAGCTAGCTTGCTAATAAGAATATCATAGGGCACTTTGTCAAAAGCTTTGCTGAAGTTGATATATATTATGTCCATAGCATTCCGACAGTTTACCAGGAAGGACCCAATCAAAAAATGAGATAAGATTAGTCCAGCAGGATTTGTTCTTGACAAATCCATGTTGGCTTCTAGTAATCACTGCATTGTTTTCAAGGTGCTTACAGACTGACTGCTTTATAATCTGCTTCAGAATTTTTCCAAGGATTGATGTCAGGCTGACTTGTCTATAGTTCCCAGGTTCCTCCTTTTTGAAGACAGGGACAAGATTAGTCCTCCTCCAGTCAGTGGTTAAGGTGCTGTACTACGACCTGCGACACGAGGGTTCGAATCCCCACATAGCCATGAAGCTCACTGGGTGACCTTGGGCCAGTCATTGCCTCTCAGCCTCATGAAAACCTTATTCCTAGGGTCGCCATAAGTCGGAATCGACTTGAAGGCAGTACATATCCAACATTTCACGCATCCTTCACAATTTTGCAAAGATAATAGACAGTCATTCCAAGAGTACTTTAGTCAGTTCCTTTATTAGTCTAGGATGCAGTTCATTGGGCCCTCAAGATTTGAACTCATTCTGAGTAATTAGGTATTCCTTAACCATTTGTCAATCAGTCTCAAGCTGCAATTCTGCCCCTTCAACTTCATGTTTCCCATGAGGATCATAGATCCTCTTTTGGAAGAAGACTGAACCAAAGTAGGAATTGACCACTTCTGCCTTTTCTTTGTCATCTGTAGTCATTTTGCCATCCTCATTGAGTAGCAGTAACACCAATTATTTCCTCTGTCTTTAACTATGGATGTACCCAAAGAAAGTCTTTTTGTTGCTTGTAGCATCCCTTGCTTACTTCAGCTCATTCTCAGCTTTAGCCTTCCTGATGCCATTCCCACAATTCGGTACTACTTGTTTCTACTCTTCCTTTGAGCCTACCTTGAACAGCTCGGTCAGGGAAGTTGCAATGCAGTGCAATGGGCAGTGCGGTAACATCCCCAATGAGTCCCTCTGGCCCAACACCATGAACAACTGCCCAAACCCAAACATAGCGCAGATTGGTCTCCTGGCACACAGGATTATGGACAACTGCAAACTCCTACCCACACCTTGCCCCTCTGACTTGGACTGGAGTTGCACTGAGTGCCTGGATGGACACAGCTGGGTCAACATAGACCACTCAGCTCATCTGCCCAGATCTTGATTATGCAGGCCAGGTGGGGGGCCCTCACCCATGATCAACTCTGGATGACAGATGTTCTGGACAGGCCTGGTGTTTAACACCACCAACATGAGACCAGGCTATTTGTAGGCTGCCTTTTAGGACATAGCTCTCACAAGCAGTGATGTAGGGTGAAATATTTTCCAGTGCTTTATTTTTCCGCAATAACAAACGTTCTGTACCATAAGTTCATTACCAACAATGAACAGATACAATTTGCCATTTTTTTGTAAACTGCTTTAAGGGTTTTACTACAATCAAGCGGTATATACATTTTGCTAAGTAAATGAAATAACTATTTAACAAGATTAACAGTTAGACTTTTTGTTTTATTTACTAAACACAAGAAAAGTAAACATGCTGAATAAGTTTAATTGGGTATCAATAAATTTTCTGATGCAAACTGAAAAATTACCCTAATTTGCATGGGAAAAATTTCCGGATAACTTATGACACTGCTCACAAAGCAGCTTACGTAAAATCATCATAAAACATTTTAAAAAATGAATTCAAAAGTAAATTTGAAACAGCAGCTTCAAACCAATAGATAGGCCAGGTTCATTCTACAAAGGCATTTATATAAAAATTCCTCAGACACAATTCCAAACCAGAAGCAATAGAAGACCAATAAGAAAAATCTACTCAAAACAAATGGGTTTTTAAAGCACACCTGAGGTCCTGCACTTTTGCCTTTTTTATGGCTAGGTTTTTCAAATAATGAATGGGTCACCTGAATGCATATATTTTGTTTGTTTTATGTTTATTTATCTTTTCCTTTCGTTCCTTTTCTGTTGAATAAGAAACACACTTTTTAAAGAGTAAGAAAAAAAGAAACACTGGCAATTAGTCCTAGTGGTAAAATAAAGGTATTGCATGTTCAGACCACTTGGTCCCCACCTGGTCCCCACCAACTTCATCTGGCTACAGTGGAAATTTTTGAACTGTCTACAAAGGCAGCCCCTCACAGATTTACCACACTGGTCTGTTCTGGATGTTACCAATTCATGAGTAACAGAGGCTAGACCAGTGGTTCCCAACCTGGGATCCATGAGGTAATCCAGAGGGGGCAGTGAACATTAAAGAAATGAACTATTAATTTTTTTAAAAAAAACCCTCTTCACTCCCTGGACGCTATCTGCTCCCCACTGCCACAGCAGATGGCACCTCCCCCTTGCTCCAAACGAGAGGGGTAGACTTTTGCTGAAGCACCAGAGCATTTTTCAGGTGCGCCGAGCACAGGCATGTGCCTACAAAACATGTGGCAGATGCCAAAGGAGTGGAGCTACCAGGAAGAAGAGGGGATTACTATCGCCGACTCCTGCCTCCTTGCACTGCTGCTGTTGTTGATGCCCTTACTTTGAATGACAGGAGATAGCTTTTCATGAAGCAAAAAGAAACAAGGCTGCAAGGAAAGCCTGCTTTCCCCTTTCCTTCCTGGCAGCCAGCCTGCTTTCCTTTCTTGGCTCCTGCTTCGCTGCCAACTCCTTTTAAAAATCATTAATATTTGCGAGGCCTCCCAGATCTCACCTTTGGCCCAGACAGAACCAAGGAGCAGTGAGAAAGCTCAGGACTTGCTTGTCTCCCATCTCTGAGGCTAAGTGTGTGTGCCGGCATCCCACCTTTCTTCCACCTACACTCCGCCCCCCAATCTCTCTCTCCCAAGATGCTGCAGCAGTTGAGGGCTTCCCCCTCCCTCATGCCCAAATGCATGCACACCTGCAGATGCTTGCAGGAGAGGCAGGTGTGTTTGTGTGCATGCGCTGATCTGTCTTCTGCTCCACTCTCATTCCCCAAATGCACACTAACCAAGTCATCAGTTCTGATGACCATCCCAAGGCCTAAAAGCACTAACCCCCTCCTCAACCTATCCACCATTTTGTCTTCACAATCTATCCCCACCACTACCACATTGCTACACTTTGATTATCATTATCATTCCTAAAAAGGTCAGCAAGTTGGCTAAGGCTGGGGTCCACATACTGCAGCTGAAGTGTTTTTTATTTATTTATTTATTATTGGATTTATATCCCACCTTCCCTCCAAGTTGTTCAAGGTGGTGCACATGGTTCCCTCCCCTTTCCATTTTATCCTCACACCAGCTCTGTGAGATAGGTCAGGCTGAGAGACTGTGTCTGGTCCAAGGTTACCCAATGGGCTTCATGGCTGGACGGGGATTTGAACATGAATCTCAGCCCAACACTGTAACCCGCTGGTGTTGGGAGACAGGACTGTACATCTGTGTGTGGGGGGGAAGGGGAATTCCAATTTGACAGGACCTTTGCATTAAGAAAAGAAAGCAACACCGCCCTGTGTGCAGGGAGCTTTGTATGGAAAGGGATATTTGGAGACGTGATTTTGCCATGCACCATTGTTTTCAATTAACAGAGACTAAAATCACAATTAGTGGGAGGGGTCACAAAAATTTTTGAACTTACAAAGAGGGTCCTGTAGTCATAAAGATTGGGAACCACTGCTAGCCCAGACCTGTCTAGATAAGCTAGAGCGCCAGCTACACCCCTAAGTTGGTAAAAAAAAAAATCTAACCACAACTGCCAGGAATTTTTCTGACAAGGGGGTGGGGAAGAGAATACTCCAAACAAACAAAAAACAAGCATACATACCCAGCATCAGCAAACAAGCCTACCATCTGGTAGATCTGGTGACTGAATGGTGGCAGGCCCTGGATAGACCTGGCCTCTGAGAAACTTGTGTCCCAGGGCTACCCTGACCATTATTTCTCAGTGGACTTGGCATCCCAGCAACATCTTTCTGCTTCAGTTCTTTCCTTGGCTCCTTTCACTCCCTTCAATCCTCAATTAAGTGGGCTGCTGTTACATCAAAGCCCCCCATACCACTTTAAAAAAATACCACCCAAGACTCCAGGATAACAACACTGGACTTCAGGATTGTCATACACTACTCTAACTCTAACCACCTACCCAGCAAAATGGAGGTAACAAAGGTACTTTGTAGGGCTGATGTAACCTATGCTCTCTCAGCCACTGCCTCGCCCCCTATAATATAGGCATAATAATGATTGGCTTTATTTGCATTTTATGAACTCAGGAAAAAATATATGAAGTAAGACTCGAGTTAGAAAGTTCATGAAATTTTGTATTTGCTGCTACCTTTTGTTTTTTAGTGGACACATTGGGCTATATTCAATTAAGTCCGACTTAGAGTAGACCCACTTAATAAACCTAAATTGGTCATGCCTATTAAATTTCAATATGTTTATTCTGATTAGGACTAGCACTGAATACCACCCACTGCTTCCCAGCAAAGGTACCCTAAAATTCTGGATCCCTGAATTGTTTCCTACAGAGCAGCAATCACTTCTCTCTACTGTGAGACCAGCAGAAAAAGCTTCAAAAACAAAGCAAGAGTCTAGTTAATGGGTGTTTCACACTAGCCTTCTCTTTATCTAATTGGCTAGATCTGCATTCCTAAATGTCAATCACAGCTATGACTTCATTCATCAGCTAAAAAAATGCTGAAAGGTGGGAGCAAACTAGTTTCTCACTAAACAAATAAAAACAATGCTTGCACGTTTTGCTCACAGCTCGAATTCTACCAATGCTATAAACTTACTTAATAAAGGAGACAGAAAGAAAAGAAAGTTGGGAATCTGGGGATTATGGTTCATCTGCTTCCCTCCTATGCCCAAATCTGTGGACTGGGTCCTTCATGGGAGTGCACCTCTATCTATCCAGTACAAATGGACGACTCCAATACCTTTGTCCCAGATATAAGTCAACAGGAAGGTATGAAGCATATTATATCCACCACTATGCATAATGACCTTTATCAAAACTAACAGGAAAATAACAGTCAGAGACATAAATAACCTGGGCTGCTTTATTAAAAATCAGGTGAAGATTCATTTTGGAAGGATGGACACAATGATTCTGTTCCTAGCAAGTAACATGACTTATGTTGAAGAGACACAGAATTCTATACTCGGAGGCTAAGTTGTGTTAGCACAAGTTGTACAACTGGAACAATGTGTAGGGGAAAACAATTGATGGGAACAATTGATGTTTTGCATACTTCTGTAAAAACTGCACAACTGGGTTTAATTGGTGGATATGGAATTGTCTCTTACCGATGACAGGGAAAAGGCTTGAATTCTCAAAAATGCAGTTCCTACAAGTTTAGCTACATATTATCAAATACTAACAATACCATTAAACAACACTTTTGGTAAACTGCTGCAATGTGGAATTGGTGGAAAGCATTGTCCAGTATATGATGCATATCACAACTTCTGGCATGGTTCATGATACACAATAACTCACAGCATGGGCCATTTGAACATATTCATTGCAGTGCTGATACACTTTGCAAATAACTGGGAAAATGTTAACTGCAGTAGTTTCAAAAGAGCAGTAAGTCTGCCTCTATCTCTCTGGGGAAAATAGTGACTCTGCTCATTTAAGACCTATTATTGCATTAGACATTGAACTATATAATCCCATTAACAGCTGCTGAATCTTAAGGACACAAGAAGTAAAGATACTTTACAAACAGATTGTCAGCCAACAATCTATTTATGGATTCAGCTAGGACACTTGCTTGTTTTACAGCTTTTGGTTGTGGGGTAAGGAAGCATGGCTATGTACAATAACTTCATCCTGCAATTCAACATATCCAACCAGTAATCTGTTTTAGAAAAAAGAAACCCTCCACTCCTTCCTAAAAAAGCTTTGCATTTGGGGGAAAAGGCTCAAGACACTATAGTATTTGTTAAGTGTGATAAAAAGGAATTTAGTCCAAAGAGTTTCTAAAAACGCAGTATTTTAATTCAGCATTCACTTAGTAAATTGTACAGGAATTCAATTGAAGTCACAGATGCTTGGCACTTCAGAGCTTTGCCATTTGCAGTTCAAAATGGAATTCTCTGAAAGATATTGTTAAAAATAGCTGTCCCAAATTGCTTGCATTCAAATAGCACAAAAAAAACCCCTAAAAGAATTTAGCAGACAAATCACAGATCTGATAGTGATTCATGGAAAACTGATGTGACCCATGAATACTGAAGAGCAAATATATTGACTACCTTTGTAAAATGAGGGAAAGAGAATGGATGAGTCTAATGAATCATCAAAGACCAACCATCGTCTTCCGTCTTCCCCCCGAACTTCAGAGTGGCTTTTTACACAGTCAAACATGGTGTCTTAGACAAAAGAAACTTGTCTAAGATAGCTATGCAAGTTTTTGAACAATCCTACACAGAGAAGACAGCTGGTATAGCACAGTGGGGAGGAGAGCCTGGCTGGGAGTCCAGAGTCTGTGAGTTCAAATCCCTGCTCATGTCTCCTGGGTGTCAAGGGCCAGCTAAAGATCACCCCCACAGTGAGTGGCTCAGGGTTTACGTGCCCTGCCATTTGTGCAGCCGTGGGCAAGCTGCATAGTCCCAAGGAGCCCAGTTACCCCCCAGCTGGCAGTTGCAGACAAGGAAGGGGCTGGCTTGCACAGCTGTGGCAAGTTGAGCAGGCCCTAGGACTAGCCTCAGAGGGAGGCAATGCTAACACCCCTCTGAATGCTGCTTACCATGAAAACCCTATTTATAGGGTCACCATAAGTCCGTATCGACTTGAAGGCAATCTATTTCCCTTTTTACATAGAGAAGACACAAATGGCCTCATATTGGTAAGTATCAATACAAGGAATATTTAGCATCATTCTAAATATGTCATAGTTAGTGTCAGAGTAGTCATAGCTGGCCTGGTGCTGTTCAAATATCCTATATGCAGAAATGAGGAAATACACTATACAAAACTTGTAGGGATTGCCAATACTCAAGGTGACTCATTCAGTGTTCTGTAGTGGAACACCAAACCTAACAGAGTGAACAAGAAGAACCTGCAACATATTTGTTTCATTACATGAAACAAAATGTTTTATGTAAACTGCTTAGAAATATGTTTTAATAAGCAGTGTATATATTTTCTAAATAAACAGAAGTTTGCAGCGTGGTGTGTTCCTATTCAAGGTCCCATTTCCCCACCCCACCCCACCCCTGTATTTTACTTTCCCCCTCCTTTACTCAGCATTCTGTAGCCACTGAGTATGCTCCACTCACTAGGCTGTTTTGAAGATGGAGACTGGCTCCCCCTTAGGTTTTTTTCCATAAATATTTTTGTTCTACTTCTGCAAACCTTGGGGTTCTCCCAAGCCCGCTGATACCTCTCTCCCACATGGCTGCCGTCACTTTAAGTGCATAACAATAAGCACTCATCCCTGACCTTTGAAAATAAAAGGAATATCAACACCAATTTAAGTGTGGTTGACACATAGGGAAGAATTGCCAAATACAGGCATACAAGGTAGAATAATTGTTTTAGCAAGCAACATATCAGAACAACAGTGAACACCACAGTGAAAAGCCTCAAAGAACCTAACTATGTTTATTTTCTAGGCTAAAAGGAGAAGGAGGGATGTAGACAATCCACAAACGTTTAAACAATGACAGGAAGGAAGATCACAATTCTTCATTTTGTTTTTCTCCAATGACAGAAGAGAAAAAATGGATTTACAGGAAGGTTAACATTCCATCAAGATTTCAAGATTATCTACCTTTGGGGTTTTTCAAACAAGTGGGCATTGTAAGATAGGGGTAGAGAACCTCTGATACCTCCAGCTCCCATCAGCCCCACCCAGCACAGCCAAAGGCAAGAGACAGTCGTATAGTGGAGCAGGAGCTTCAGGATGAAAACAGACCTAGATAAAAACTGGCTTTTTTATTGCCCCAGATGGGGAATCGGTCATTGTATGCTTCTGCTTCCCAGCATGTTTTGGTGCAACCTGAAACATGTACAGTGAAAGCTCATCATAATGTGGGGGTCAGGGGACAAAGGATGCACCTGCATTAAAGGGGTTCTGCATTATAACAAAAGCTGCTTACTGTATACAGTGTTTTACTTGGGGGACCGCAGTATATTCAAATCTGCAGTACAGCAAGCTGCGTTATAACAAGCTTCCACTGTACAACCCCTCACAGAGCCTCACTTTAATGTCTGTTACCTCCTTCCACATTCCATCTTGAGACACTTAACAGATACAGACTTGATGGATTCAACATCAGTTTTTTTTCCTCTCTCCCCTCCCCACTTTCCCACTTTGTATACCACTCAGCCCAAGGGTTGCCAACCTTTCTGGGCCTGTGGGCACATTTATACTGGATAAAGTGCTGTGGGCACCACTACCCCCCCACATAACTTATTCTATTGGTTACAATAGAATACTTCTTTCGAGACTAATTTCAGTGTGGGGAGACCCTGTTGGCACCAAGGAATGCCTCAGCAGGCACATATGCAGCCATGGAGAGAACACAGGTTAGATTCTAGCCTAGCGAAAAGTTCCAGAGAACTCAAAAGCTTGCACACTATTTTGTGGAATTTTGGTTGGCCTAACAAAATGAGAGTCAGTGTAGTTAAAGTGCTGGACTAGTACCTGGGGAATCAGGGTTCAAGTCCCCACTCAGCAATGAAGCCTGCCACAGTCTTTCAGCCTAACCTACCTCATAGGATTGTTGTGAGGATATCATGGAGAGGGAAGAGAACCATGTATACCACCTTGAGCTCCTTGGAGGAAAGGTGAGATGTAAATATAATAATAAATAATGAAAACAACGGATTTTAGTTTTACTATTGTTTGTGACCAAGCAGAGGTGGAATACTTTTCTTTGATGGGGTTCCCACTTTAAGATAGTACTTTAAATGCTGACGCTTCTTTGCAAGATAGTGTGTATTTCTAATTAAAAGTTTAATGGTGCATTTGAGCTGGCTGTAGATATTTTATTCACTAATAGGCAAAAAAAATTGCTGTTTAAGAACGTACCTATAGCCAACAGATATTTCTATCAAACTTTAAAAAGCAGAGAAATTGGGCAGCTATAGTGAATGCACCAGGGGAGCAGGAGACCTGACCTCCTCTCTGAGATATTGTACTGCCCTACAAATTTGTCAAAATGAAAACACAATTTTGGTTGGTCTTTCACAGTCCAATCCACTTCCTATGTAGCTTAGAAGAATTTGGTAACATGTGCCTCTGTTATGTTATGGAAACAGAGGTGTTTCAAAAGCAAAACATGAGACATGGCATTTTCACAGTAGTTTCTCCATTTCTATTAATTCTTGCCAGCTTCCAAAACTCAAGACCACAAGAAGTGCTTTCCATTGTCAGACAAAAGCCAATCTTTTCAGACATTAAGAGTAAACACAGAAAAACAGTGATAAAAATAGACACCTGGCCTGCCAGAAATTACATCATGCTTTCCTTCTAGGAATTTATACTTTAAACATACAAAACACAATAGCCTCTTTTCACTATGGCTCCCACAATGTAAAGCAGGAATAATTTTGTAAAAAAACTCTGCCTTTTCAGAATGACAAAGGAATTGATGGCATGATAGTACTTCAGAGTGTGCAGAGCACTTTACAATGTTAATAATTTATTAATATGGAACATATGTCTCAGAGTGGTCTAGTCAAGATCCAGAGTGCACATGGATGAAAACGGCAAGCCCCAACTACATGACAGAAATCAAAGCAGCTGGAGACAGAATGCAGACTAGACTCTTAGATGGGTTTTAACTACTCACTCATTTGTCTGGACATTTTGCTTAAACTATCTGTGATTCAATGCACAAATCAGTTATCGCCTCCTTTGTTCTCACACGTAAGACAACTAAGAAACTAGGTAGCAGTGCAGAGAACAGCAAGATTTATTTTATTTTTATAACAAATATGGGGTAAACAAAACGTTGTCTGTCCTCAACACTCATGCCAGGCATGTTTCTATTTAGGATTCTAAACAAGCAACACTTCCCTCTTTCAGGAAACTATAAGATGTTGAAGTGGGCATTCTACCCCACGCACTCCCTTCAGTTCCCCCCACACACACACACTAAAACCCACAATTTTGTGGCTACTGATTGTGCTCAATCCCCGTTAGGCTGTTTTAGGGTTCTTGTGGTTCTGCAAATACTACAGGGTTTCCCTGAGCATGTTTCTCAGTGGCCCTGATTTAGCTCTATTTCTATTTTAGCACTCAACACCCAAGTATGCTATTAGAGGAAGTGTTTCTGAACCATTCTGCCCAATAAAGAAATAAAACACTGTATTACTTTTTAAAGCCAATTGACCCAATTAAGAGTTTTTCACCTATTAAATCTCACACTCACAGTGGTGCACCAGAGTCCAGGTGATCACGTATCTGGAACTGTAAGCCATCTTCAGCACAATGACTGTTGAATCAGATATATTATGCAGATATCTCTACATTTGGAACTGTAGGAAGGGGAGAAAGCAAAGCTAAAACAGGTCAGGATGCCACTAATCAAAGTAATCTCTTTGCATGACAGTACCTACATTTAAGGCTCTAGAGCAACCTTTCCCAACCTTTGGTCTCCAGATCTTGCTGGACTACAATTTCCTTCATTCCTAACTACTGGCCATGCTGGCTGAGGCTGATGGGAGGTGTAGTCTAACAACATCTGGAGACTCAAAGGTTGGGAAAGGCTGCTGTGGAGTCCAAAAATGTGGATGTCGTTTGAGATTTGTCATGTACAGCTTCATGCACAAGGCTGATCCTTCCCTTCCAGCTTTAGAGCTCCTCATCCCAAGACTGGAAAGGAGACCCTTGCACAGTGCTTTCTTCTTCCATATGCACGGAAAGGCGCACTTCTCAAGAGACTCCATAATAAGGCCTGATAAAGGGTATATTAGCACTGTACTGTGGACTACAGCACAGGACTAATGGTGGTTGCCTATCCCAGCTCTCTCCCTCTCGAGTGGGAATGGAGCATCCCACGGAAGGGCAACAACCTCTGAAGTTCTTATTTGCAAGGTGCTTTAAACATTTCTGCCTGTCAATTCAGATAGAATCCAGTACTCTATATGTCTGGCAGGGAATTAATTTTCAACTTAACACCTGTTTTTAATTGAAAAAGGTGTGAACGGCAGCAACGTTACCTTTGCCCTCTGCCCAACAACCACAAGGCAAAGGGCTTTTCTATCCCCTCTAGTAGGAATAGTGTCCAAAGGCCCTTCCCAGACTGTGGAGCAAGACATAACATGCTTTGATATATTGTATGATGTCTCGATTTGCAATCCACCTGGAATTCATTTTTTGAAGTGTAGTATCATTTTTTTTTTTAAAAAAAAACAGAGTATACCTTGCAACAACAGCAATAGGAGTAGGGATGCTTGAAGAATTTGATCTTACAAATTCCTATACAAACTAGGCTAACATGCACTTCCCAGACTAAAGTGAATACCGTGTTTATTCTAATATTTTAAATTGTAAACCACCTTGGGTTCCTTGGCAGAAAGATGGTATATAAATGCAACAAACAACAACAATGTAGACTAATCCACTTGATTTCAAATTTCTCTGAATGTGGCAATGCAGTTTATGGCTTAAATAGGAATGAAAATGTATTGAATTTGCATTTTGAAAAAATGCACATACAGGGAGGCATTCAACTAATGTATCCTATCAGTGCAAGGATTTCTGCTTGCGCAACAGGACTTTCCCCCTCTCCTCCCCTGGCACATGTCCTTCACCCTCCCCAAATCTGTTTCAGAGGGTCGAGGGAAGTCCTAGAACAGTTTCAGACAGTACATGGGGGAGGAGAAGGGGTGAATATTTTGTGTGAGCAGAAATCCTTGCAATGACAGAACATTCACGTAGTGCTACATTGGATACAACTCTTAGAAATGCATGTTTTGATACATGCAAGTGTGTGGATTTTTTAAAAAAACAATTACACATTGATGCAAAAATGTGATATTGATTTATGAGTGAACACATGCAAAAGTGACACAGACTAGAAGTAGACTAATCTATACATCCCTAGGTAGGAATGTCCCATCTCAACAAAGCAGTCTGGCAGTACAGCACTGGCTACCCAAAAAATAAGGTGGCCACTGGCCAACATGCTCCATCGATGACCTTGGAACTATAGTTCCATCACCATAGCAGCAGGGATGCAATTTCTGAATTGGCCAGACTAAACTGTCTTATGAAGGCCAAGAGAGGTAGCTTTGATCCAATGCCTTGCAAAGGGTTTGAGGAAGATTTGTGAGCGTTATCAAGTGGTATATGGTGGAAAATGTTCCCATGTCAAAAACTGCACCATTAAATATAAAATGAAATTAGTATCCATTCACTATGTTACACCAATAAAACTGGATAGTTTCAAAACTGCAGTAATTTTCAGGTGACTAATTCTAGGAAGAATGTCTACATAATAAACATAAAAGCACAGTATTCCAATAAAAACAGTTTCAAAGTTTTACTCAGATTTCAAACGGGGGGGGATCAATTAATCATACTATGTGATTTAAAAGGAGAGAGCAGCCTATGTTCCATGCCTGCTGGTGGTGACATACAGACCTGGTGGCTTTTTAAAAAAAAGATTTTACAGAAAAAGTTTAAAAGCCCTCCCCATCACCACCACAGTAAACCCCTTACATCTGACAAAGGGAGGGGGTTTGAACTGTGGCCCCTGGAACAGCTTCCTCCAATTTTCCACCTGCAAATTGGGTGACTATTTCAATCCACACCTATAAACGCACACAAAAACTGCATAGGGAAATTTTCAGGGAAATTTCCCAGTTCACAAACTTGCGGAAAACCCACATTACTGCCAGTCATTTATATCTACTCCATTACCTTGACAGGTGCTATTTACTCTATTTGTGTCCTCCCATGCATTTCCCTGCCCCCTGGAATGTATTGTTCTACTTTTTTAGGTAACCTAGGCACTTTTTCTTTCTTTTTAGAGCATGTTAAGGTTCCTGAATGTTTGACGCCTGTGGCAGCTAGCAGCTGCAAACATCTGACTGAAAGCCCTATCTTCAGCTTCACAGCTTCCAGTCGAGGATGTTTACACCCGCTCACTGTCAACAGCAATATACATTCCTTAGTTGTTTTGCTTTATCATTAACCTACAACTAGATCCAGGCAAGCTGATCGAGATGACTCTTCCCAACTCTCCTCCTCCTGTTGCTACTCCATGGAAAATGCCGCAACAGACTCCACTTTTTTTTTTTAATGAAGATCAGCTAGTAATCAAAGGTTAAGTATAAGGCAAGTGTACCAAATCCACAGTACTTCAGGAGCTATAGATTTAATAGTTAACACAGCAGACAGTTAACACACTTACGATTACTATTATCGAAAAGAGGAGAAAAGGCAATCTTTGGGCTAATATTGCCTGTTTGCTAACTGTGCTCCAACTCATAAATCTGTCCCTTTCTACAGATTTAAAAGGTGTAAGAAGAACAACATTACTGCCAGCTGTAATGTCTTTATACTTACTTCAGTTCTCCACTAAGCAATTCAGCAATTTTTATATTTCGTTGGCAAAGGAAATCTAATCCTCGGTTTTATAGAATGCTAGTCCTGAGCGTTCAGTGTGTACTCATCAACTTTACAAGAACCCTGCATGGCAGGCCAGCACTACTCCCTTACTACAGACAAAAACTCAAGAATGACATAGTGACATCTGTAAGGCCACCTAACAAGTTCCTAAGCAAGGAGTCATTTGAACCAAAGATATCCCAGCCCATGTTCTTTACCACCACACCAAGACAGTCACTACAATAGCACTAGCCTTAATCTAAGGGCAGACAACATGGTGTCTTCCAGATGTTACTAAACTACGATGACTACTGGCCCCAATCATTGGCCATGCCTGCCAGGACTGATGACAGCTGTGGGCCAACATCATTTAGAGGTCAACTTTTTTGGTTGCCCCGCTTTAAAACTAAGTGAGTGAAGTTGCATTAGTCCAGATGATTTGCCTGCTTTTTATTCCCTTATATTTGCTCCAGTCAGGTAAACGAAATACATAGCACATTTTGTGGAAAGACCTTATCATAAGTCACTGGGGGAGGGGATATTACAAGAAAGTTTAAGTTTAACCTAAATAAGATTAGTTTCTCATCCCATCTGCCTTGTTTGCAAAGGAGATGAAAGAATAGTGGATGCTAAGCCATGGTTTGTTTGTATGTTAAAAACTACTCCAGCCAACTGTTTTTCTGTAGCTTACCATGGTTTAAAGTTGATTTGTGAATCTCACCTTGCATTAACCATGGTTTCTTGTAACAGCTAAACCAACTATCCTGGCTTAATCCTAGTATGTTATGGCTCTAAATTCCACTCAGCTGCCCACCTGGCTATAGAGACACAAGACAAGGACAGTCAGAAACTCCTCACACAGCTAAGCGATACTCACTGGCATTTTTCCAGGCAATTATTGTAAATCAGCTGGTTAAAATGAAGACAGTGGGTCACTGACCCTCCCTAAAATATTCTCAATGAGACTTACAGAGAAAACTGGCTTGT
The DNA here is from genome assembly GCF_030035675.1 of Rhineura floridana. Classification (NCBI taxonomy): domain Eukaryota; kingdom Metazoa; phylum Chordata; class Lepidosauria; order Squamata; family Rhineuridae; genus Rhineura; species Rhineura floridana. Next base: position 59,180,926 of record NC_084483.1, read on the forward strand.
GGAAGTAGTTATTTGTAATGCAGGAACTTACAGTGTTATTTACTATGACTGATAAATGTGAAGAATCCACATAAATCACTCTTTCGAAAGTACAAGGTTAGGTTTTTCCATGCAAAGGTTAAGAAAATCTATCTTTTAGACAACAGGTGAAAACAAACTAAAATCATACTTGGAATTGGTTCCTTTTATTCACTACAAAATTTAAGCTATTAAAACCTCCTAGGGAACCACATTTTTTCAATGGGTCAAGTCACTAAGGGAACAAAGCAAACTTTCAGTGCTGTGCATTCCAGGAATTCTTAACACTGGGCATCTGTATACCACTCCAGACAAGGATCAACTTTCCCTCGCTCTTTCTAGCTTAGAACAGATTTCAAATGTAGCTTTGAATTAATGCCATGGTGCTCAAATCAGTGTATTAATAATGATGATGATAATATTTTAATTTATTACCTGCCCTTTACCCTGAGATCTCAGGGCAGTTAACAACAGATTCAAACAGATGCTTAAAAACAAAGCAAAACAACTTAAAATCACACACTTAAAATAGAATACTTTGAAGCCTATATACTGTATGCAGGTGCAAACTTGACAAATTACTTCCTGCATTAGGTAGTGTTCAAAGAGTAGGAAGCATCAGGTGCAAACACTGAAGTTTTACAAAACACAAGAGATAGTGAATATACACATGACATGCTTTGACACTATGCCCAGGTCAGTCATAGCACAGGCAAGTTATTTTAGTTTAATTATGCTTTGTCACAAAGGAAAGATTAGCCTCTCATTCTGCAGGTATATTATCTCTCTAGCTTATTGAAAGAATACAAGTTCTTCATTGTTTGAATTCATTAGATGAAGGACATTGTATCAACACACTATTTCACTTTTCATATGTATGGCTCCCTCTCAAACATCAAATAGATCATATCTGTATTTAAGTCAAAGCAAGGCCATGGGTTCTTTAGTTTTCACAGTATAATTATGGGTTCCATTATGAAGGACAATAGTATTACAGTGTTCAGTGTTTTCCTGCTGTCTGTGTGTGTGTCTGTGTGTGTGATGTTAGTTTTTTAGCATGTAATTCATTAAAAGCTACCCACAATCATTCTGAAGTCAGTTTCTGAAGTGTATCCCAGCCACAATGTTTATGTAAAAAGCAGATATTTGAGTAACTGTCAAAGCTAGGAAGAGTCTCCCCCCCCCCGCTGGGGGACAGGGGGACAGCAATATAAAATGAAGTTATTTGTCAGATTAAGGAGGGCTGGAGTGAAAAGCTTCACTTGGAATCAAGAGCACACATTAAATATGCTGTCATGCATATCACTTCAATTGCTATCCAAGAAGATAGCAGCTCCCTCATATTTCTCGCCCTTCCCTTTAGTTACATCAACATCACAACTGAACTGAATTAAACTTACTGGCAAAAATTCAATTAACTGTTCTGTAGACCATGGCCAGAATACAAAGAACTATAGGACCAAGTGATTCTTACGCATCATTTTTTCCCTCAGACAGCAGCTCCTCCTGCCACATGGCAAACTGCTGTTCAAACAAGTAAAAAAAATCAGTTGGCTAGCACAAGCCTCTTGTGTAAGATAGAATAGTTCTGTTAGTCCTAACCATGGTACCTAAGGGGAAAAATAAAAAGCAAAGACTTGCTTCAGTCAGGGATGACACTTGTTCAGCATCTTGCAAGCCACCAAACAGAAGTTTTCTATGTGTCACAATTTTTACTACAAAATTGGAATGTTTGTTTATGTAAACCACTTTGAGCACAGACCAGTTGTGGAAAATGCAGCATATAAATAAACTGACTATTGACGAATTAGTATCCTTTCTTCCTAAAAAAAACAACTTAGAAAAATATATTTTTATCACAGGATGGATGTGAGGATAAGTGAGACTGAAAGACAGTGACTTGCCAAAGAGTTCCCAACTTAATTCTAGGTGAACCTGGATTCGCCACATCGAAATACAAGACTTTCTCCACCTAGTTCTCTTAAATCTCTTCGAAGAAAACTGAGGGAAATATCCTGTCCCTTACATTTAACTTATTGATTCCCCTGTTCCAGTTATGATTTGAAGGGACAGGGGGAAAAGAGGACTACCTGATAAGGCTATGCCAAGTATTTGTTCATTTTAGTGGACAAAACCCTTGATGTTTGCTTTTTTCAAACCTATTCAATTGCTTTCTAGTCCTGCTGCTACTTTTTTAGTAGCTACCATGAGCATCCATGCATTGAAATTGACTTATTGTGGTAAACCAAATGCTTGCCAGCTTTGCTTTAGAGAGATGTACACATTTATTCAAATCCATTCTTCCTTAGGGAAGCAAACTTCGTTAACCTATTTGAAAAATATTTCGATGTTAGCGAAATAAAAGCCCTACTTACTAGAATCCACTCTTTTCATTTGAATTGCCATTGCGTGCACATATGTTTGGAATGCTGCACCTGCCCATTAACGTTCTAGAAATTAAGAAAAAGAACAGTGTCATTTTCATTACGTATTCAATCAATGATTGAAGAGATCCTGTAATGGAAAATATTTCAGCACTGTTGAATCAAGTTTAGCAAACAGTAGGAAAGCCCTCATAAAAATTGTGTTGGTAAAGAAGAGTATAAGCTTAATATTATATTCAATGACCCACTTCCAATACTGATTAAATAATTCTGCACCAGTAACTGAACTCTGGGTCGCATTTCTTGAATAACAATCACCATCTGATACAACAACTTGCTTTCAAAATTCCAGAGTGCTGTAAAAGGAGTTTGTAAAATCATGTGCAAGTCTGCTACTGAAAGTGTAAAATCCCACCAAGCCACAAGTCTTTTTCACACCTAAATAAGTCCTGCTTTCAAGGATGTATTACAAATTTTTGGAATGATTACAGTAGCCTTAGACTGGGGGTCAGGTGTAGCATAACACTGTTCACTTAACTAATCTCACATCTAATACTAGACATGCTATTGTTGGTTACAAAGTTTTGTTTAAAGTCTGCATCTTATGTTCTATAAAGTTAGAATTTATCTTTACTGCATCAGAACAAGTGCGAAAAGAAAGACCTTCACACTATGCCAGGACAAATGTAGTGCTGGGTCCCTACAATCCACAGTTCATAAAGGGGCTGTTGCCATCAGAAATGTGTATTATCAGGAATAAGTATTATTTATATTTTCATCTTACCCTTCCTCCAAGGAGCTCAGGTGGTGTTCATGGGCCCTCCATTTTACCCTCACAACCACCCTATAGAGTAGAGTAGGCTGAGACACAATAACTAACCCAAGGTCATTCAATAAACGTAACTGTCAAGTGAGGGTTTGACACACACCCCAGCTCTCATCCCATGTCATACTGGCTACTACCTTCTTCTCTCCTCAGTTCAGAAGTATTTTCCCATTCCTAGCATTAACAATGATCCACACACCAACACTAAACATGGCTCCATCAATCTAGGTTTTGAAGCTATGTTTTAAAGTAAATTTGAGATGTATTGTTGCAAGGAATCTTTCTTAGCCAATAGTGGTGCACATGCAATGGTAAACAATGGTTAATACAACCAATGAAATGAAAACTTTGCTCCAGAGAAGGAAAGTCAAAGAAATGCTGGGTCCTTATTTGCAAACCATAGTTTGCAAGGAACTCATATTTCATTTGTTCGTAAATTCTTTGAAATAGTAACCATGAATGTTACATCTCTCTGTGTAAGGCCTAAGACAAGCACAAGGCATTTCCTATTATTCTCAAAGAAACTCCCAAAAAAATCAAGAAACCCCTGCAATATAGAACCCCCGTTCTATAAAAAAGTTGTAGGTTTTACTTTTACACTAAATGATCAACTGGTAATTATGACTAGATTTCACTTTAAGCATCTATTGTCTTTTACATATAGTTCACCTCATGTCTCCAAACTCACTATCAGCACTGCAAAATAGAAGCTATCTAATGGTGTGTGGAAACATTCAACGGACCACAGAAATAACTAGCTTTCTTAGATTTTAATCCTATGCAAACTTTGTTGGGGGTAAGCCCTACTGAACTGAATGGAACTTGCTTCTGAGTAAACTTGCACAGAATTTGGCTGTTAAGTCTTTCAAGTTCTGCATAATGCCCATTTGAAAGTAATTGATATTCTGGTCCTTAAAGTACTTTGAAGATGATTTTCAATCCAAACAAATGCAACAATTATAGAATTTTAACCATATAAAAAATCTTGTCTCTTTACTCTGTCACTTAATACCTTTTCTCTACCTGCAAGTAATCAACTGTTAAAGTATAAAACCATCAACTAACTATTTGGGGATCTTATTTCAGCTGAAGTCCCTGAGATTTTAAAGCAAGAATTCTGTATGCTGCAACTTATAGGTATACATGAGATATAGGAAAGTTCTTCCCTCTTAAAAGAAAAGTCAAGTATTTCAGTACAGGATGTTTATTTTAAAAAAACTGCATTAACTTAGAGAGCTTCGCTTCACAAGGGTAACTCAGCATATTGCACGAAATAAGCTATGGGAGGAGCAATAGCCTCTAGCCAATGAACCTGGACATTCTCATAGTTAATTAACCAAAAATGTGACCTAACAACTGAACACTGACTTTATTATATTCTCAAGGTTATGTACTTTAAGTTCTGTTAATATTATACCTTTACATTAGTGCAATTCAGGATTAACTCTTTTTGCCTATGTAACAGAAAAGCATTTTAACCAAGCTTAAAATTTTCACATGCAAAAAGCCTCATACAATCCAAAGCAAAACAGTTCAGTCATAATCACACATTTATGTTACAAAATGTGTGAGCTGCTGAAATACACACTGTTGTAAAATTTAGGAATTTACCATGCAATTGTATTAGGACAAGATACCTTACGCCACATATTCTTGCATACACTCTCCCCCCTGCCCCAAAGAAAGAATCCTGTAGATTAGCAGATTTATTGTGGCATAAACTTTTCATAGACAAGAGTCCTCTTCATTAGATGCACAGTGCTGTAACAGACTAACGTGGTTGAAATGTATCAGAGTATTTCTCCACCCAGCCAAGAAAACTAACTTTGGACCCCCTTCAGAGGGCAGATTTATGCATTTTCTTTAGGGAGCCAAAGTATGCACCTTTGCATGTGAAGACAAGCCCTGTTGGATAAGGTCCATCTAATCCAGCATCCTGTTTTTCAACAGCCAGGTTTACTCTATGTATTGCAATTGTACCCCACCTTGCTTCCATATTGGAATTCAGAGCAACATTAATAAGTTTCCAAGGCAGCCTTCCATCCAGGCACTGAGCAATACCAGATGCTTCTCAGAAGCCCCCAAGCAGGGCATGAAAGAAACAGCTGCCCCAAGCTATTGCTCCTCATCAAAAGCTAGTTAGAGTCACACTACCTCTGAAGTACGCAATTTTATTTAGCTATTGTAGCTAAAAGGGATCGACATGAATTTATCTAATCTTATTTTAAAGCGGTCTAAATTTTGGGGCACTGCCACATTTTGTGTCAGCATATTTCAAAAGAACAAACTTTAACAAAGTCAATCATGTATTGTGGAAAATAGTACTTTTGGTAGGGGAGAGGCTGTCCTGAATCTACTGCATAATAGTTTCAGTGGTTGAACCCCAAATTCTAATATTGTGAGGGAGAAAAGATTATCTGTCCACTTTTTTTTATAACGATCAGGTGGAGGTATATTAGGCTGCAATCCTATACACACTTAGGAACAAGTCCCACTGAACTCAATGTGGCTTATTTCTTAATAGATGAGTAGGACAGCATATTTGGTGTGCATAAATTACCACTTCAAGAAACATAAGATGTGCAAAATCAGACTGTTTAGCTAGCAATGCTCATTCCTGTACTACACTCTGAGGCAACAACACAAAAGATCAAGCAAGACAAATCGCGTGGGCAGGGAGGAACACTAGAAAAATATTACTGCCATCAGTGTTCCACCAGGTTTTGCTTTGTTTCAGTTTTTGCTAAGCATCAAAACACATCCAACACACCGAATGAAGTGGGCTCAAGTCCACGAATGCTTGCGCCACAGTAAATTCATTAGCCACAAGCCTGTGTGTGTGTTAGAATTAGTAGCCTGGGGTAATCCATGTATTATCAGCACAAGAAGAAAGGCACCGCCTCTAACAATGCACTACTTGACAGAGGCAAGAGACAGACTGACACCACCTCTACCAAGACACACATTGGGAATAGTCAAGGTGGAAGATGTACCTCCCCATATAGTTGTCCATTCCTCCCTAGGAAAACCAGCCTTACAGCTCAAGACTCACAGATCTGAACAAAGACTGCTTTATAAAAACGTTTTAAGGGGAACTACAACTATTATTACAACACCAACTTTTATCAAGTTAATTATTCATCCATCCTGCCTGGCATAATAGACATCAATTTGTAATAGACCAAAGCATAGAATAGCACTTGTTCACAGTAGTTGACTTCCTTGATTTGAATGGAACATGGGAGACTGGAATGGCCCAGCTCTAGAGAGAAAAAGAACTGCGAACTTAAAGCAGTATAAGATTTTAACTCATTTGGTTAATTGAGTCATGTGTCTTAAGGCTTTACACAGGGGTGGTGAACCTGTTTTTGTCAGCGGGCCAGCTGCAATTGTGGACAACCATCCACAGGCTACATTTGACAGGTGTACGGGACCACCTATCTGTCAATCACCTGACATCATATGACATCAGGTGGATCTGGCCACAGCTGAAGCAGCACAGCCTGCATTCCTTGCCAAACTTAAACAGCGCTGAATTCAAATCACAACTGGAAAAGAAAAAGTCTCCCAATTGTTCCATTGGAAGCACCATTTCAATTCAGAGCCATTTAAATTTGTTGCAAAATGCAAAACACACTACCAAATTGGATCCAATCAAAAACAATGCAGCTTGCATTCAGCATCAACTTTAAAGGGCTCCAAATTTAAACTGTGCCAAATGTGAGCAATACTTGAAAAGGAACAATAGAGAGTGCACTCTGAAGGTTCCCAATTGTTCCTCTGCACCCACAGCTTTACCTGTTCCACACCCAACTTCAGGTGAATGACAAGTATGCATGGAAAAAACGGCTTGATTTGGGTTGATTTGGTCCAGAGGCTGGAAGATCCCCATCCCACATGTTGTTATGTACCTTCAAGTCAATTATGACTTATGGTGACCCTATGAATCAGCAACCTCCAATAGTATCTGTTGTAAACCACCCTGTTCAGATCATGTACATTCAGGTCTGTGGTTTCCTTTATGGAATCAATCCATCTCTTGTTTGGCCTTCCTCTTTTTCTACTCCCTTCTGTTTTTCCCAGCATTATTGTCTTTTCTAGTGAATCGTGTCTTCTCATGATGTGTCCAAAATATGATAACCTCAGTTTCACCATTTTAGCTTCTAGTGATAGTTCTGGTTTAATTTGTTCTAACACCCAATTATTTGCCTTTTCGCAGTCCATGGTATCGGCAAAGCTCTCCTCCAACACCACATTTCCAATGACTTTAGTTTTCTCTTATCTGCTGTTTTTCACTGTCCAACTTTCACACCCATACATAGAGATCGGGAATACCATGGTCTGAATGATCCTGACTTTAGTGTTCAGTGATCCATCTTTGCATTTGAAGACCTTTTCTAGCTCTCTCATAGCTGCCCTCCCCAGTCCCAGCCTTCTTCTGATTTCTTGTCTACTGTCTTCATTTTGGTTACTGACTGTGCCAAGATATTGATAATCGTTGACAAGTTCAATGTCCTCTTTGTCAACTTTAAAGTTACATAAATATTCTGTTGTCATTACTTTAGTCTTGACGTTCAACTGTAGTACTACTTTTGTGCTTTCCTCTTTAACTTTCATCAGCATTCGTTTCAAATCATGACTGGTTTCTGCTAGTAGTATGGTATCGTCTGCATATTGACATCTCCCTCCAATTTTCACATCTTCTTCATCTTGGTGCAATCCCACTTTCCATATGGTATGTTCTGCATATAAACAAATCAGTTTCTCCATATTCTGTCCTTACAGTAGCCTTTTCTCCAGAGTACAGGTTGTGCATCAGGACAATCAGATGCTGTGGCACCTGAATTTCTTTTAAAGCATTCAATAGTTTTTCATGATCTACACAATCAAAGGCTTTGCTATAATCTATAAAGCACAGGGTGATTTTCTTCTGAAATTTCTTGCTTCGTTCCATTATCAAATGTATGTTTGCAATATGATCTCAAATGAATGGATGATGTTTCAAAAATATAAAACTCTTGCAAGCTTATCTTTGATAGAAAAAAGACTTTGAACAACCCAATAGATTTCTTGTCCTGTATTGATGGTAAATTTGCTCCTAAAGTTATGAACAAGAAAAAGCAGGTACTGATGAAAAACAGAGTATGCAGGCTCCCTTAGTCAATTATGTACTCTGTACCCTATCATCCTGTTCAACTTACTGTTACGCTTATGTAAGATAAACAGGGAGCCTATGATCAATTACCGCTCAGGCCTGGTATTATCTGGCCTCTTAATGTTAAAAACCTCATCACGACCATAGCTCCATATCCACACATTCCCATCCTGCAGTTGTGTATCAAATGGCATAAACCCGTTCTCATGGGTGCAACTATGGCCCATCTGCACTGCACATTTAAAGCAGTATCATACCACTTTAAACAATCATGGCTTCCCCCAAAGAATCCTGGTAAGGGTAGTTTGTGAAGGGTGCTGAGGGTTGTTAGGAGATCTCTATTCCCTCTATTCCCTCTACAAAGCTACAATTTCCAGGGTGCTTTGACAATCAATTCCAGGGAACTGTGGGAATTGTAGCTCTGCGAGGGTAAGAGGGGTTTCCTAACAACTCTCAGCACCTTTAGCAAACTACAGTTTGTGGGAAGCCATGACTGCCTAAAGTGGTATGATACAACTTTAAATGTATAGTGCAGATGGAGCCTATTATTAAACACTGCCAGAACACAAGGGGTTTGAAGAAGACATAATACAACTATTTGAAAAAAATCAAGCCATGGATTTTTGAGATCAGAGTGAGTATTTGGCCAACTGTGAAGCAGATGCCAGAATCAATCTCAATTGCAGCAGCAGAATCTATACTTCAACCTGTGGCTTAGTCAGAGAGCAAGTCCCAAGCAGGATGTGACAAAGCTTCTCTTGGGGCTTAAATGGCAATGCTGCATTTGAAGCACTGCATCATGTTCGAGGTTGCCGTGTATCCTTCACTTAAACTACTGAGATGAGAGAAAGTTCACTTCCAATCTTAGCAGTCAAGCCAATACTGAGGAGCCCACAGACAGAAGTCATATAGTTGAGACCTACACCTTTAACCTTCTTGATTACACCAATGGCTGTCCTATGCATTTATGTGTTAGAGTAATACGTTGTATGATCAGACTGTAAAGATAGTTCAAAGGCATCTATCACCCTAGTACCATAAGCCTATAACTCTGTATGTACATGTTGACACTAAACGATTACCCTGGGGCCTGGGTAGAGCCCTGGTAATGCCAAACAAGCTACAGTTTGGGAACTATTCCACCCTCTATGTTTGTGGGTCTGGTTTGTTTGAGCAAAATCATTTAGAAATCCAACCTCTCCCTCCCAAAGTTCTATTAATCTATTCACATAAAACTAGCCTCTTTCTGTTTTCTGCTGTACTGGCAAATTAACAAGAAAAAGGATCTACAAGCATTATGTTGCTTAATAATCCAACCATTGACTGGCCAGTATTTTTTTTAAGGTTCCATTAAATAAAAGGCATGTAATACAGACATATACAGAAAACAAACTCCTTTCAAAAAGAGAAACATACAAACTCCAGATACATTCAAACACAAAGAAAAGACAAGCACTTCAGATAGAAGTTCTGCCTTTATAGAACAACTAAGGCCAAGTAACTGCTCAGCAGCTGCCCTGCAAACAACATTGATGTTTGAATATAAGTATGCTTTGGGGCAAGTCATTCAGCCATGTGGTGTAGTGGTTGCAGTGTCTGACTGGGTCCTTGGGAGACCAGGGTTAAAACCCCTGCTCAGCAATGAAGTTTATTGTGTGACCTTTGGCTGGTCATTGTCTTTCAGCCTAACCTGCTTCACAGGGTTGCTGTGAGAATAAAATCAGGAGGGAGAGAACCATGTTTATTTATTTATTTATTTACTGCACTTGTATACCTCCCCATAGCAGAAGCTCTCTGGGCGGTTTACAGCAATCAAAAACATTAAAACAAATACACACCTCGAGCTCCTTGGAAGAAAGGTGGGAGATATAAATGTAATAAATAAAAAAATGTACAAAAGGCAGAACTGATGATGGAAGCAGGTGTTTTAACTCCAGTATTTTAGTCCTGAGAAGAAGTTGAAAATGTATATGCTTTGTATATATTAGCTCTTTAAATATATTTAGTGTGAGCATCTCATATAAACATGTTTTCAAACTGTTTTTACTCAGGAAGATAACACTAACATGCTTCAAAATGCAAAACTAAGTGGGCCAGGAAAATAAATTTTAAAAATTACAGATAATGAGACATTTTTGAACACATGCTTCAATTTATACAAGACAGAGGACATTCAAGTTTTCAAGGTTATCCATCTACCCATTGCAAACTGCTTCAGGAAGCATAAAAAAGCAGTTTAAGCAGGCAAGAATTTCCATTGCTTTCCTAACTAGAAGCCACACCCTCCAGTTAATGACAGGAAAGCATTTTGAATCAGAACTCCACAAGTGCCCTGCCTGAGGCAAAGTAAGCCTCCTTCATTTTCAGAAAAGAAAAGAAACTCTTGCTCAATAAGTAGCAATTATGCTGCAGAATTTATATGCTGAACACGACTAAATGGAAGAACACCAGATCAGTCAACCATAGCTTTAATGCTTTGAGTATGATTAACAGATTGAACCTTCAAGGGTCAATTAAATGTCAACACTTTTTTTGGGGGGGGGGATGTCTTCTGAAGTTTTGTCAGTATGTAATGGCATCCTCAAACTCTAATGTTAGAATTACATTAAAGTTCCACACACACCAACATTTGTGTGTACTAATACCCAACAGATAACCACTGTTTTCTGTGAAAGAGTAATTAGTATTTATACTACTGGCTAGAATGCTGTTAAGCTGTCTTATTAAGTGTGCTTAATCAAGTAGACCAAGGCACCTTTCTTATTTTGTTCCAACCCCCAAAGGGATGAAAGATTTCTTTTACTGGGCTTTTAGAGAAATAGTATGTTGGTGTGACTGTACAATTTCTGAAGTATTCCAAACTACATTATCGCGTAAAAAAAGCGGAACTTGTTCATACTTTAAAGAACAAGCAAACCCTGTTGCCATGAACATATGCTGGTCTTGTCAAACATCTCAGGAAGTGCGCCAGCTTATGCCACACTTTTCCAAGCAAAGTAATGCAACTCATAGACCAAAAGTTAAGCACCTTGTTTGTGCTGTAACCAATGCAAATGCTCCTCAAATAACAAGATTTTCCCACTGCTACTGCAAACAGTAAATTACAAAGGCTTGTATTAGCAAAAACCTTCAAAATATAATCTAAAACACAGATGGACTAGGAAAAAACAGGAGTTTAACTATGGTGGTACATGAAAAATATATATAACACTTTAGCAAATAAAGTAGTTAGGGAAAAAGAGTTATTCTATAACATTATCTTGTCAGGGGAACAAATGGTTCTGAAGATTATTGTTATGCTTTTCCAAGGCCAAACTGTAAACCTTCAATGTGAATAATGAATTTGAGTGGCCTCTAAGGGCTGAAAGCCCATTAGAACTGACTTCCAAGGTTGCCCCAAACATGAAATGGTATTAAAGTTCTCCTTAACATTAAGTGGTTTTCAAAAAAAGATATGCCTTGATGGGGGAGGGGGAGAGCTAGACAGCTTAAGTTGTATTATAAATTTCAGAAACATTACTCCTCTTCACAAGTATAAGGCAGAACCTACACTGTACAACTGAACAATTTCAACTGTAAGATTAAATTTTAGTCCATAAGATGGTTTCTTTTTAATACACTAAAATACAGAATATTCCACCTTCATCTGAACTTCTGTCAGTTCTTCTTGTTGCAGGCAGGCCCACCTGCTGCATTATTAACCAACAATCCCAAAAATCAATTGTCTTCCCAGCACAAGGTCAGAAATAACCCTTCAGCTCCAGCTTTATGTGCACTTAGGAATAAGCTCTAGTTAATTTAGTGGGGCATACCACTACATACACATAGGACTGGCTGCACTACAGACTGCCCAGCACGATTGAACAATTCGAACCTGCTTATAGGACCTGTATAGTATTTCAAAATCTCCTTTTTATAAATACCTGTTGCTGCACCTGTAGAGCTCACTCCGTTAGGCCACCACTTCCACAGCTTGTAAGAGATTGCCATTTCCCCCCTGAAACCAAAAACAAATTTAGGTTAGCCAGTTCGAGCCTTTCCGCTTGATCTGCTAATCCGGAGCGGAACATTGCTTCCCTCCTTGCCAGTCTCTCTCCCGTCTGCGATCCACACTACTCTTTTTGCCCCAAGGTAGAGCGATCAGAGAGAAAGAAGGAAAAGCGATGTGTATTCCAAGCCAACCACAAGCTACGGTTTTGAAAGAGGAGGAAACTCAAGATCTGTCTCCCGCCACGCCTCGCAGTCACACAAGCTCCAGTGAAATTTTGTCCAAAACCAAAACAAAACTTGAGCACCTGATCAGGGATATTGCTTCACGTCCTCCTGTAGCAAGGCATGGATTACTAACAACCCCTGTGGGCAAAGAAAAACAGGCGATATTTCTCCCGCGCAACTCTTTCCACGTAATGTCGAGCAGAAAAGGAGCCCGAGACGGGCGACCACGACGGTGGGGTTCAATCCTCCAAAAGTATCATCCCCACAGCAGAGAATGGGGGCTACCGCGAGACGTGGAGAAAGAAAGGCGGCGGATCCCTTCCACCTGTGGCAAAGTTGTCAGCGCGCGTCCTGTTGGTCCGGGGCAGTAGAGGCGGGGCAGCCCATCAACACTACCCCTTTGCCCCGCGCTTTTATAACCCGACTTTGGGTTGCACTCATAGCAGCTTCTGGCGCATGGAGAGTCCGCTCAGCTTGGCCTGCCAGGTCCGCTTAGTCTTCCTCCACCATATCAAAGGGGAGCGCCCTTTCGAGCCTCGTTTCTCTACACTGTAGCAGGGACCCGAGCTCAAAATTGAAGCAGAGGCAGGGTCATGTTCACCTCCTTCCAGTGGTGTTTGCAATTGTTTTATTTATAGTTTTAAAAATCACGCAACTTTAAAAAAAAAAGTGACGCGGTTAGCGTCACGTATATTTCCTTCCCCCTCCGGACTAAAATGCACAAACAAAACTCCCCTTCCCAATTCTTGCCGTTCCTCATCCTAGCGCAGGGCCGGCTTGGCACAGTTCTCCCCTCTACTGTCCTTTCCTTCCTTCCTTCTTCCCTTCCCAAGGGGCGGGAAAGGACTCGGTTCCCGTCACCTCAGACTCCACCTCTTCTTTGCTTGCAATGTCTCGCCATGTTCTTTGTTTCTCTCGCATTCCCACAACCCACCCCCTTTCGCTCTTGACAGCTGCAGCTCCCGCAGTTTCAGCTGCAAATCCCTTTCAGAGGGAGCCTTGCATTGCAAAGGAAGGAAAAGTAAAGAAGCCCCCCCCCTCGCCTTCAGGAGGCACAGCGCGTCTGCTCTGCGCACGCGCACCACCCTAGCCACCCATTAAGTCACTACCAAACCACCCCGCTTTGCAGGTGACCAGTGCGGACGGGGCAGTTCCTGCTTTATACACAAACACACACACCCCGAGCCCTTCCCCCCGTACCCGGGATTCCATCCTCTCCACGTTCAAGCTCCTCCAATTAGCTTCGGGTAAGTGGAAAGTGTTAGCCAATGAAATGTCTGCAGCCTGGAGAGTCCCGTAGGCACGGACCAGTAGAAAAGAGTAAAATCTTCGGTCTTCTCCTCTCCTCCCCTCGTTCGGTTCGGAACTCTTCTAACTGTGGTGGCCTATAATGTGGTCGAGCAGCTGTGAGAGAGCCTCGGAGAAAGGCGGCGGCGTGCTAGTCACTAGTTGTGTCAGAATAAGGAAATGCTTTCAGAAGTAAGGGGTGTGCGCGCGCGAATAAAGCACCCGACTGGACTGTAAACGGCACATGGTAAAAGAGCTTTAAGAACATCTGGCTAATGGGGAGTGTGCCTATTTATACCCGTTTATGTTGTTATATGGCTATTGTTAAGGGTACGTGTTGACTCTAAAACAAAAAGGGGGAGTACAAAATGAAATACAAGGTGTTGAGCTGCGGAGTAAAGGGAGGGAAGTTTTTTTCAGTGACTTTTCCCGGTATCATATTTATAGTAGCAGCTCATCTTTTTCATTTTGAATGTTGTTATAATGCACGTGTAATTGTCCTGGGGGAGGGATCTAGTTTCCCCCGCCCCGGTCAGGCAAAGTCTGAGAAGAAACCGATCAAGCTTGGCTTGCCTCTGCTTGACTAGTCAAGGAAAAGCTATAAAAACAGAATGAGGTCGCCCACAGGTCAGTGAGAAATAGTCCAGGATTCTTGAAGTTTTGGTTGTGGATGAAAGGGGATGTTGAACAAGGAGCTAGACAGAAAGTTAGAGACTTACAATTATACAAGACAGAAATTAGTAATTTCCCCTAAATCTGGTTTTTTTGTGAAGCATTGGCTAAAGCTCTAGTGAACTTGCGGGAATTCTGTAGCAAATGGTAAAGGAGGACTACACAGTGATTTAGTGAGTCTAACTGGCTGAAACCAAGAGTGTAGGTTTACAGTATTTATTTTCTATGTAAATAAACTTATGTATGTTTTTTCTTGAAATTGTAATAAACATTTTGGTATTGGGGAAAATGGGTGTGCTGTTTGTTTTTAAAAGTAAGTGCTGATAAAGCATACATATCTGCCTGAGCTCAGTGCAGAATATGGGTAAACTGTCTTTGCAACTCGAGTTGTTCAGTAACCACCTTAATTAAATATGGAGCAGGTAGAGCCTTGCCTATGCTCACTGCTCATTCCCATTTATTTACTAAATATTTTTAAGGGACACAATAACACAGTGCTTCTCAGGGTAAGGATTTTTTTTTCTTGTTTTTAATAGGAGAAAATAACAAATATAAATGCAACACCAGTATCACTATGTTGGTCAGCCTTCATATAGTTGTTTAAGGCACCAAGCTTTGTGTATGAAAAGTTGGCAACATTAGTCACTGCAAATCACTATTGACTATATATACTACCAAACCCATTGGAATGAAAAATGGTAGATAATTAGGTTAAGACAGACTGAGTCCCCCTATTCTCACATGGCTGCATGAGGGGTGCTTACCCATTGACCTGTTTTGCACACAGCACTAGCAAAACATGGCTTATTTAGCCAAAGACTGGTTTGCTTCCCAGCTACTATTGCCTCGTAGCTTGATAAGCATCTATGGTGGAGTTGCCAAAACAAACTACGGTTAAGGAAGGATAGTGAGATTACACATAACACCAAGCCATAATTAAAACAAACCAAGGTTCAAAAGGCAACAGCAAACCATAGCTTCAGATCATGGTTTGTTGGCATTAAACCATAGTTAAGCCACAGGGCAGGGTTCACACAATACAAGCCATGGTTTGATAAACCATTGTTTAATGAAACATCTCTTGGTGTTATGTGTAAAGCAGGCCATTGTATTTTTCTTAATGCCCTTGGTATGCATGTGAATACTGCAAATGTGGGCAGTCTTAATCATGTGTGTCTTTCTCCCCTCCCTCAGTTGGAACCCACACTCCAAGTGGAACAGAGTTGAGGCATGAAAGACCTACATGGTTCCAACATTCACATCCATACCTCAGATACAGGAGAGAGCGCTATGGGAATGTTGCACCCACATGGCTGGCATTGTGAGTGAAGGGGGCTTTAGTAGTATCTTACTATGGCAAACTAGAGGAAAGGGAAGTAGGAAAACAATATAACATGATCAAACTGTCAAAAGTTTTAAATCCATTAATTCTCATCCATTATTTGGTCTTGACTCCCCTCTTCCAGAGCTATGAACTTTTTAAAATACTTACTTTTTTTTTTTTTTTTCAATAATTTTTATTCAGATTTTCATAAAACATACAAGACAAAATCATAAAACATTCAAAGACAAAAAACAAAATCAAAAATAGTTAAACAAAAAGAAAAAAAAAAAAACAAAAATAAAAAATAAAGAGTAAAATATTGACTTCCCATTTGTCAAAGATCAAATCAGTTATAAGTCTATAATATATAACAATCCTGTCTCTTAAGTCATATTATAAAATCACTTTCCTCCAGTAGTTATCTTACTTAATCATCAAATCTCATAAACATTACTTTATTCTTTCCACAAAAAGTCAAAGAGAGGTTTCAATTCTTTAAGAAATATATCTATCAATTTTTTTTTCCAGATAAGCATATCGATTAATCCATCTCATTACTAATTATGATAATCTTATTGTCATAACCATAGTCAAAATAAACATTTCAATTAATCCATCACATCAGAATCTGTTAGGTTCAATAATTTCAGTAGCCATTGTTCTATTATCTCTATTAGTTCCATTTTCCATCTTCCATCTTCAGTAGTCTTGTTAAGTCCAGTAATTTCAATATCCAATCTTCCATTATCAGTATTCCATAATAATCTTGCTGTCAAAGCCATAGTCATATAGTAAGAGTCTGATGGGAATTACCTCTATCCCAAATATTTTCTTGCCATCCATTCTGAATAGGTTGCTGAAATACTGCTGTAAAATCATATCTCTGTTCTTTTTTTCAAAATACACTGGGTCATCTCTTAAAAGTTTTTCCATTGTCACATGGCTGCAGTTAATTCCATAGATTTTCTCTATATTGGGCTCCATCACATCATTCCAGTCCAGAAGATTATCCATGCCATTGATAACTTTATCTCTAGAATCTTCATTCATTTCTTCAGAGATAACATTGAGTTCCAAACAATAGATTTTATTTCTAAAGTCCATAGACTCCAAATCTTGTTCCTGTTCCACGTTGGTTCCAATCTCCGGGATCTCCTCTCTCACAGGGACCCCTATTCCAGTCTCCAGGGTCTCCTCTCTCACAGGGACCCCTGTTCCAATCTCCGGGGTCTCCTCTCTCACAGGGACCCCTTCCAGGGTCACCTCTCTCACAGGGACCCTTATATCTTTAATCTCCTGCTTCATTTTACTCAATTCAATTTTCGTTATCTCAATCTCATCCATTATTTTCTGAAACATAGTTATTTCCAGATTTTCAGCCACTTTCTTAATTGCCATTTTAAAAGAAAAATATAGGAAAACCACTTCTTATTTCAGCAACAATTGGGTTAATACTCCAAACTTGGTGACATCACAGTATAAACAGAGCAGACAGCCTTATCTCTCCAATAGTTAAGTAAACAAAATGCAGTTCCCAGGATCGAAACAATTAATGGCAATCGTCAAGAAACAGATTCGTCAAAATAAAATAGACCAAAAAGAGAGTAGTCTCAAAACAGTATAATATTTTTCAAAATAAAAATCTGGAATAGAAATCCCTCTTCTGTGTATATCTTTAGAATGCAAATCCAGGACAGCTTTTTGCAACAAAAACAGAGATAAGCTATTAATTAGTGCGTAGCAGAGAGAAGTTATGGCTCCCCAGTGAGATGTTAAAAACTGATCAATCTGGCAAATCTCTTTTAAACAGCAACAATTTAAGTCAAGTAAAAGAAAAATATAGAAAGAAGGGTGCTTGCCTGTTAGTGCGTTTTCTCTTAGAAGATAAGATGAACGTTCGCTTTAACAGATAGAGCTTGCTGTTGAAAATCCGTCCCACCTTCGTCGGCTGGACCTCGTCCCATAAATTAATGAGATCTGGTCGTCCCAACAAAAATAGGCTTTGAGGTTAATCTCTTCGTTTCTCCCTACCCGGGAGAAGTTTAATCAGTCAAAAAAAAAAGAAAAAACTGACTGATATATCTGAATAAGCTTCTTTTGAGGCAGGAGCCCGTCTCAAAAGCAGGCACAGGCTAAGTCACCCTTCCCGGAAGTCCACTTTTTAAAATACTTACATCACAATAATGAACTTCAGCAAATTGCAGAATGCACACAAATCAGTTCTCAGAAACAACAGCTGAGTTAGTACTTGTATTTATAATCAGTAATGCTTTGAGGCAGAAGCTTGTGCTCAGCTTTCTAAATACAAACAGTATGGAATTTTTTGTTCCCTAGCTTGTAATCACCATCTATTACAGTAATGTTGCAGAAACTGGAATGGTAGCATAATCAATGGAGTAAGCTATCCTTTAATAAGTTAGACAGCAAAGACCTTAGGTTATGGATACAACTGCTGTGGAGGTAGTGGTTAAGCAGTATTCTCCTAGCACACCATACAGAGGCTTTGCTTTTTCCTTAACCATCATACATTTCTACTTAAAATCCACTTGCATTGTCTACTTTTGTTCCTTGCAGCATTGAGATAAAGAAGTGAGGATATATTTGACACTAAAATACAAACCAGGCTCTGGACTTGGACACATGTCCATGTCCATTAATTGTGAACGAAACTCATCCCCACACTTGGTGTTTCATGGGGATGGCGAGTTAGAAAAAGTGGAACAGAAGGAAAAGAGGTGGCTAAACAAGACTTTTGGAAAACGAGGCATACAAGTTGCATCAGAGCTGCTGCGTAGGAGGCTAGGAAAGGAAATGCACTCTAGTTCTGATTCAGTACACAGTACTGAATAGATTTAATTAAGACTGCATACATTACAATGCTAATGGGCAAAAAAGACACAATGGTATTTGAAAAGCATCCGTTTCCTCCGTTTCACAGATCGATCCTCAGAGCACTTGCACTCTCAAGCCTTCTGTTACTGAATTACAGTACATTTCACACATAAATGTGCAGACACTTACCTATACACTTCTATACTTAATGATCAATCCATCACTGCAGGAGGAATGCTTAAATGCATACAAGGATTTTCAGGAGATGAACTTGCTGTAGTTCATGTACTTGCAGACACATAGCTCCGAATGTTTCACATTTACCAGTGGAATTGTTCAGTTCACAGTAAGTGGATTTTTAGGCCTTACATGTATAATTCTCTTTGATACTAGTAAAATAAAACTTCACACTAGCAATTCTTTATCCATTGTTGCATTTAAGGCTTGATTTGTTTGTCCAATTAGCTTTCTTTTGCTCTTAGGCTTTCACAGATCCCTACTGTTCACTACTGAATGTTGTAAAAAAATTTAGCAGAAACTTAAGTGGTTGCCTTGGTAGTAATAAATTACCAAAATTCAGCATTCACCAAAATATCATGGCTGTTTTGTGTATCATTCAGAGCACAGTGTAATTCCAGTAAGAAATGTTTATTAATGAAAGAGGGCATTCAGTGCAGAAATAAGTTGTATTCAGTTCATAGTACCATCACTATCAGGCTTTGTCTCAAAATACAAAGACATAAATTGCACTTATGAAAAATAGTCTGTTATGATGGACCTCATATTATGAAGGACATCTTTTGTTTCACCTGCATGTTTAAAAGCTGCCCTGTCTTAGGTGGAAATTACATGTGATGCACATTTGTGGGCAGCGAAGCCCTGATGTGTACATATTTTAATGAAAAGCAGTACATTTGAAGCAGAGAGGAAGATGGAGAGACTTAATACTTTTCTTGCTAGCCATTTGCAAATACACATGTGGAACCTTACAAGCAGAAAAACAGCTAGGTAGGTGTGTGAAAGACAGTGAGAAAATGGCAGGCAGGGAAAGGGTTAACCACTCTTGTCTCACTGCTCCTTTACTGTTCATTTACAACAAAACAAAAATTTGCTTTTACAAAAAAAATCTGTCTTCATAAGCTATTATTTTTCTTAGCTAATTTAGAGAGATCATTTGTATGGGACCATGTGTCAGAGAAAACAGGCCTCTTAATACCTGTTATATTTGTGTAGAAAGGAGCATGTGTGCAATCACAGGGTACGTCTATGCTTATTAATCATAGTAAATAAACAACCTCCATCTCCTGAGACAATATACCTAAATAGCAGATGCTGGGGAGAAAAAAGTGGGAGGGGGATTGCTCCTTTTGTGCCCTGCCAGTAAATATTCTAAAGATGGCAGGTTGGCCAATGTTAGAATGATAGACTAATTCAGCCCTAATAAGTCTGATCGAGCAAAGCAATTCTTATGTTGAAATCCAGGGGTCTGAGAAAAGCTGTTCTTGCCCAAATTATTTCTTTTACACAACTATGGAAGATTCAGAAATCCTACCCTCATTTGTACCTGGCCACTTTAGTCAGGACTTTGCCAAATGTCACAATATGGAACACTGAAGGTAGGTTGTAGCTCTGTTTCAAATAAAGTTTGGTTGGTTGGTTTTCTTGGCTGCATTTAATAAGAGGTTTGTTTTTAATGCAATGGTTTCTCCATAGGTAATTGGAGGAATCATTGAAAGGAAGGTGGGGGAGAAAGACAGTAGGACTTTCACCTTGACAGTGGCCCTGTACCTTAAATGGGGCATGGTATACAGAACTCTTAATAGGTGGGAGCATCCTCAGTTTGTAGTTCCAGTGATGGATATAGGTGCTCTTGTAAACTTTCTGCCAGCTATGCATCTGTTAAAGGCAGGGGACACTTTGACAACCAATGTCCTAAAGGGGTTAATTCCTAGGGTGGGGTTTGTTTGGCTGACTCTTGGTGGTTGCTGCCTAACAAATATGAGTCGAAGAACTCTTGGGTTCATAGAATGTGAAAAGAGGTTTGCACTATTAGTGACAGCTAAAAACTTGGGTATGCACACAGATAAATATTGGGTGGGGGCATATCAGAGGGGTCACTGTTACTGGAGATTGCTATTTAGGACAAGATGCAGGAGAAAAGTTGGAAGAGAAGGTATTCAAGAAGAGACCATAAAATAAAATAGTGGGCAAATCAACCTTCACTAGCATTAAGAGATAACCCAATCTTTGCCAGCCTGGTGCCCCCCAGATGTTTTGAACTACAACCCCCATCAGACCTAGCCAGCACAAGGCTGTACATGCTGCACCTGATGGAGTTGTAATTCAAAACATCTGGGAGGCACCAAGTTGGCAAAGACTGGGATATACATACAGGTATCAATTTGCAGAGGCAAAGATCTAGCCCCTACAGGGCATTGTAGCACACTGATGTTAGGTGCAAATTGTAGCTGCTAGTTAGTAACCCCTCTAGGATGCACACTTTAATGTGGTGAGGGGGTTTGAGAGTATTGAAGAAGCTGAGAGCAATGCCATCAGGAGTCTAGACTTCTAGCAGGGTCACCCAAGGCGGAATGGTCAAAGCTGAGACACCAGACTAAGATGCATCCAAACTCAGAGGAAAGCAATGGTAAACCACCTCTGAATACCTCTTACCACAAAAACCCTATGAACAGAGTATCCAAAATGCAACACGAGATAGTGCTGGAAGATGAGACCCCCAAGTCAGAAGGCACTCACCGAGCTACTGGGGAAGAACAAAGGACAAGCACAAGTAGCACTGTGACTAATGATGCAGCTGGGTCAAAGCTGAAAGGAAGCCCAGAGGCTGATGCGCACAGAGGTAAAAGGAGAGTCCAGAGTTATATGACGTACACAATAGGAACATGGAATGTGAGAAGCATGAACCAGGGAAAGTTAGAAATGGTCAAGCAAGAAATGGAACGTATCAACATTACAATACTTGGCGTGAGTGAATTAAAATGGACAGGAATGGGACTATTTTCAATCGGGCAACTACAATATATTTTATGCAGGAAATGAGAAATTAAGAAGTAACAGGGTTGCTTTAATAGTGAGAAGTGATGTAGCACAAGCAATTAGGAGCTAAAATGCAAGGTCTGAGCAAGTGATCAATGAGATTTAACGGGAAACCTATTAATATAACCATCATCCAAGTCTATGCTTCAACGGCAAATGCAGAAGAGGAATTGGAAAGATTTCATGCAGAAGTACAGGAAGAAATTGATCACACACAAAAACAAGATGTGATGATAATCATGGGGGACTGGAATGCAAAAGTAGGGAACAGATAAGAACTAGGAATTGTGGGGAAATGGAGCTGAGGAGATAGATATGAAGCAGGAGAAAAACTTACTGAATTCTGTGAAGCCAATAATTTGTTTCTTGCAAACACATTTTTTGAGCAACCAAAAAGACGACTGTACGGTTGGACATCACCAAATGGTCAATATAGGAATCAAATTGATTATATAATTGGTAGCAGAAGATGGAGAAGTTCCATACTTTCTGCGAAAACAAGACCAGGAGCAGACTGTGGTACAGATCATGAACTGGTAATACTGAAAATCAAAGTAAAGCTAAAGAAGAGCAACAAAGCAATCATAATGATAAAATACAATTTAAATAACATCCCAGAAGAATATAAAGATCAAATAAGGAACAGATTTGAGGCTTTAAACTCAGTTGACAGAGAACCAGAAGAACTATGGAGTGAAGTCCGAGACATTATCAGGGAAGAATGCAAAAGCACAATACCTCTAGTTAAAAAAAGAGAAAGACCTCAATGGATGACTGACGAAACTCTTAAAATGGTTAAAAAGAGAAGGAAAGCAAAAGCAAAAGGAGATAGAAACAGCAACTAGTATGTAGGGACAAAGAGAACTATTACAATAGTTATTGTATAGAAATAGAAGAGGACAACAAAAAGGGTAGAACAAAAAGGGAAATTTAAACCAAGAATAGGATATTGAATAATCAACAGGGGAGCACAATGACATTCATGGAGGAACCGTATGATGAAGAATCAGAAATTTTAGAATGTGAGGTGAAAGCTGCTCTTAAAATACTTGGAAGAAACAAATCACCAGGCACAGATGGCATACCAATAGAGTTGCTACAAGCTACTGAGACTGAATCTGTCCAAATTTTGACAAAAATCTGTCAACGAATATGGAAAACAAAACCATGGCCCACAGACTGGAAGCGTTCAATATATATCCCAGTTCCAAAGAAAAGGGATCCCAGGGAATGCAGTAATTATCGAACTATTGCCTGAATATCCCATGCAAGTAAAGTAATGCTCAAGATTCTACAACAAAGGCTCTTACCATATATGGAGCGAGAAATGCCAGATGTCCAAGCTCGATTTAGAAAGGGAAGAGGCACCAGAGATCATATCGCAAACATACGTTGGATAATGGAACGGGACCAAGGAATTTCAGAAGAAAATCACCCTGTGTTTTATAGATTATGGCAAACCCTTTGTCTGTGTAGATCATGAAAAACTATGGGATGCTTTCAGAGAAATGGCAGTGCAACAGCATCTGATTGTCCTAATGTGCAACCTGTACTTTGGACAAGAGGCTACTGTAAGGACAGAATATGGAGAAACCGACTGGTTCCCAGTTGGAAAGGGTGTGAGACAGGGCTGTATTTTATCACTCTATCTGTTTAATCTGTATGCAGAACATATCATACGGAAAGTGGGATTGGACCAAGATGAAGGAGGTGTGAAAATTGGAGGGAGAAATATCAATAATTTAAGATATGCAGATGATACCATACTCTTAGCAGAAACCAGTAATGATTTGAAACGAATGCTGATGAAAGTTAAAGAGGAAAGCACAAAAGCAGGACTACAGCTGAATGTCAAGAAGACTAAAGTAATGACAACAGAAGATTTATGTAACTTTACAGCTGACAATGAGGACATTGAACTTGTCAACGATTATCAATATCTTGGCACAGTCAGTAGCCAAAATGGAGAGAATAGGTAAAAGACTCAGAAGGCTGGGACAGGGGAGGGCAGCTATGAGAGAACTAGAAAAGGTCCTCAAATACAAAGATTTATCACTGAACACTAAAGTCAGGATCATTCAGACCATGGTATTCCTGATCTCTATGTACAGATGTCAAAGTTGGACAGAGAAAAATCAACTCATTTGAAATGTGGTGTTGGAGGAGAGCTTTGCGGATACCATTGACTGCAAAAAAGACAAATAATTTAGTGTTAGAACAAATTAAACCAGAACTATCACTAGAAGCTAAAATGATGAAACTGAGGTTATCATACTTTGGACACATCATGAGAAGACATGATTCACTAGCAAAGACAATAACATTGGGAAAAACAGAAGGGAGTAGAAAAAGAGGAACACCAAAGAAGAGACGGATTGATTCCATAAAGGAAGCCACAGACCTGAGCTTACAAGATCTGAACAGGGTGGTTTATAACAGATGCTACTGGAGGTCTCCAATTCATAGGGTCGACTCGTCATAAGTCGTAATCGACTTGAAGGCATGCAACAACAACAACAGCGGGGGGGGGGAATAAATATCTCTCACAATAGGCCACTGAACTATGGCTGTCACTAAAAAGGGAAGTCCCATGTCAAATTCTCACTCCCATCTCCTGACATTACTCATTTAAATATGTTTATGAAAGGCACTATAAATGTATCTCATGGTGATGTACAATAAAACATTTTTTAAAAAAACAGAAGAAAACAAATGCAGCAGCAACAAGTCAATATAAACACAAAACACTGATATGAATGGTCACTAAAGGCCTGGGAGAAGTACATTTTTAGCAAGCATCAAAAACCAAGAACAGTAGATGCTTGCCTTATTTCAGAGGGGAGGTTGTTCCACAGGCTGGATGCCTCCTCCTGGTTGCCACAAGATGGACCTCTGCAGGCTGTGCAACAACCAGGAGGACTTCATTTGAAGCCCTTACTAGCCAGTCAGATCAATACAAGAGAACGTGTTCCCTTAAATAAATGGGTCCCAAGTTGTTTAAGGTTTTATAGGTAAGGGACAGAACCTTAAACATGGCCTGATAGTAAACTGGCAGCTAATGCAGTTCTTTTAAAAGTGATGTTTTGCACCAGCTGTAGCTCCTGTACCAGACTTAACAGCAGACCCACACACAGTGCATTACAGTCTAGTCCAGTCTAGAGATTACCGATGTATAGGTCACTGTGGCCGGGTTACACTGGACCAAGAATGGTTGTAGTTGGCACCTCAGCAGGCACCTGGGCTTCCAGCAACCATGATGGATCAATGAGCACCCTCAGACTATGTATCTGCTACGTCAGGGGGAACAAGCAGTAAATTGATTCCTGCGCTTGGGAACCACCCACTTACTGTGCCTCTGTCTTACTAGGATTGAGCCTCAACGTACTGGCCCTCTTGCAGATCACAAATGCATCTGGGCACCAATCCTGGACTTGCACAGCCACACCTTATTCAGATGTAACAAAGGAATAGAGTTGGGTGTTATGACAACACCGTGCCGTAAATCCTCTAATGGCTGCTCCCAGTGATTTCATATAGATTTTAAACACCACTGGAGACAAGATAATACCTTGTTCCAAATGTTTTTTTAAGAGGGCCTAAGTATAGTCAGTTAACTAGTGCCACTCTCTAGAACCAGCCCTGCAGATAGGAGGAACAACCACAATGACTCCAACCCCTAGCCCACTAAGCTGCTTAATAAGATACTGTAGTTAATGGTATCAAAAGTCACTGAGATGGAGTAAGAGCAACAGGGTCACACTGCTGCTGTTTTTCTCTTGATAAAGTGTGACCAAGACCAATTCAGTGTCAAAACCAGGCCTGAACCCAGACAGAAAATAGCCCCAGATAATCTGTTTTCTTCAAGAGTGCCTGGATTAGCTGGCACCACCCTCTGGAATGCTTTAGCCAAAAAGGGGGTATTTGTGACTGTTTTCATAAACCTCAGGAGCCAGGATGACATCATGATACATATCATAGTGCTGTGTATGTCCTCTCCTGCACCACCACAATGATGCGCATAATAGGGTGCCACAGCATGAAAGAGGGGTGGAGAAACAGCATCAGGACATCCAGAGACTGGGGAAATTGTATTACATGTTACAGATGGGGTGGGAGAGAATCTAGCACGAAACATGGAATTCCTCCTTAGAGAACTCTCAAATAGTGAGGAACATTATTAAAGACTGTTTATGACAACATGCAAGTAAGGTTTTTGAACTTACTCTCAAGGTCACCTTTATGAATCTTATTTTATTCTAAACTGGGTCCACAAGGAATATTTATCATCTCTGCTTTCATTTTAATTATGTGACCACTGTTTTAAACAGCCACCACTGTTTCCTCTCACTTCTTTTGTCTGGTGATATCCCAAACCCCACTAAGTTCCAAAACTCTACTGGAGAACTTTCAAAGTGTACTGTAAGCAAGAATACTTAGTCCAGATCAGTCCTCTTTAAATGAACACATAATAGATGCAAACATATATCCAGGAGTGTTTTGAGTGCCAACAATGCATACAGATGGGGTGCAGATAAATAATACTCTCCATAAAGGTATTCTAATGTGAAAGTTGCTGCAATCTGGTAGTCACCTGTCCTACAAACATTTGGGGGGGATGTAATCCTGGGAGTGTGGATGTAAGACGAGTCACTGTAGCTGCTTGATACTCTCTTGCAAAGTATATTTACATATAAATATTAATCAGCAAAGTCACATACTATGTAGTCTACCACTTCCCATGGGAATAAAACAGTGAGTTGATGGAAGATTTCTATTTACACAAGTATTTACTTTCAGACTTTGGATTGAAGCTGTTTATTATGTATGAGTTGTGATACATACATTATGATGTATGAGTTGGACAAGCATTGATCTCTGTTCATGAAACCAGCTAAGTATATATTTTATGGTCAGAAAAATATACTGGTATTCCACCAGAAATGATACTTCTACATACACTTGTCAAAATTTTCTCAACCCAACCATGGTGAGTTTTGTCTAAAACAACACACAAGCATTGTACTTATTAGTATGCCATTAATTACATATATGGGGGGTGAATATATAGAGAGAGATGGTATTTGTGTAATTTTGTATACTCTGTGTCATCCAAAAGCTTAATATCTATACTGTTGTGCTTTCCTAAATAGAGATTCATATATATTTGCAAAACTGCATATAAGTATACTGAATATCACTGATCAGTTCCCCCAGTGTGCCTCTGAATATATTGGACACTTCAGGAGAGGAGCAAGATAAAAATAGGGCCCCTAAATGTATTCAGTACATCAAACACATTGATATTCGAAGTTGCAATTTGACCTTCAAAGGATCTGTTGTTATATTAATTACAGTATTCTGTACATAACAATCAAAGAGTTCTAAAGTGAAGCACTATAACAGCTCTTTTAAAACAAATGTAGCATACCAGGGAAAGAGGCTGATTTGTGTGAGCTGTTTCTATAGGTACTAGAATACACAGTCTGTTTTAGAAGAGTCAGGGGTTGTATGATTCTCCATTAAGAATATGAGTAACATGTTAGTAAATTATACCAGGCCCTTGATAGATTGAGGTGTCATTCTGCAATATTAGCACAAAAACAGAATACACGAATGACATCCGTCACATACGCAAACATGTTCTCAGCCCGCAGCTGTGAATTCCACCTAGCAACAAGTCACTGTTCTGCTCTGGTGTCAGATTGGCCTATGTAGTCAAGGGTAAACAGATAGCATACCTGTTGTGGTATCACAGAAGGCCTGGTACACCAGGCAGCTGAGTGCTAAAGGGGACTTAGGAGATCTCTGATCTTGAACTTAAGGTCAAGAAGCAGTTTTTAGAAATCAAACTTCATGTGTATTGGCTTGGTACCATTGCCTTTCAAAAAACACTTTGTGGATACGAATCAGATGAGGAGCTTTGGAGCCTTTCTAATTTTTTGGAAATTAATAGTTGCTACTTATAGGAAGAGATAGAGACGTTATCTCTGTTGGCTATTCATTACAAGAAACTGCATGTTTGTAAGGAGTTGTTTTCTGTATTGTCAACTCTGGACTAGTCAGAGACAGCTCCACATCACAGAGTTCCATTTTAGTTTTCCCTTTCAGACAATATGGATGTACAGCCAAGGCATGGGAACAATAACTGGTTTACTCATTTATATATTTGCACAGGCAGATCTTACTCTCATCCCTCTCCTTCAGCATTCTAGTCTTTCTAAGGTTCTGAGAAGCACTGAGGTTCAGATTCTCATTTAAGGCCTAGGCAATCTGTGTGTGCATTTCTTGACACTGCATGCATACCATACATTTAAAGCACATTCTTTCCCCCAAAGAATCCTGGGAACTGTACATTGTTCAGGGTACTGGGAATTGTAGCTCTGCAAGGGTTAAACTACAGTTCCCAGGATTCCTTGAGGGAAAGAATGTGCTTTAAATGTATGGTATGTACACAGATAGATCTATGGCAGTGGTGGTAAACCAGTGGCCCTCTGGATGTTGTTGGACTTCAGCTCCCATCAGCCCAAGCTAGCATGGGTAATGTTCAGGGATAATTGGAGTTGAAGTCCAACAATATCCAGAGGGCACTAGGCTCCCCATCCCTGTGGCCTCATGCTTCTGTGGCACCGCCCAGCTGTTGCAACCAACCTTCCACCTCCTACACTTGGCTTGGGCCTAGCTGGCTGTAGCCGCTGCACCTCATCCATGAGTTCCAATCTGAGACTGCCTCTTTCCTTTTCTCCAATTCTGCTTCTTCCCTAGCCTTCTCACCAGTGCCCTCCTCTGACTCTACCTCCAACTTCTAATGCTTCTTTAAATCCTAAAGCCATTGGCTTCACCCCTGTTCTCCATCCCTTTCCCAAATTCTGTGTCCTTCTCTGCCTTGGGCCTTATGCCCCCTTTCCTTCTGATATCCCCCAGCTCCTGCTCTTAAGAATGTACTCACTGATCCCACAGCTCTCCTCTACTTCCAACCAGCTCCATCATCCACATATACACAGCCTGGACAATCATCATCTCCAATGGTTACTTCAGTACTTATTTTCTGTTCTTATGAAAAGAGGAAATATGGATACCTTTTTAAAGAGAAGACACACTTTTCATATGAAGCAAACAGCTCAGCAGGTGATTCAGTGCAGTTGGACCTACAGACAAAGGAAGGGTTAAGCAACTCCTCAACTCATTATTTCTCCTTTCCATATTGCACCACAAATCAGGTCTGAAAAGAGACAAATACAACAAAGAACATACTACCATGCAATTATATCACCTGATTTCCGTGTAAAAAATGAGTGAACGAAGGAAGGCAATTTCGAATTAAACTGACTAGTGTAGAAGCCATCATTGTCACTAAAGCATAGTGATGGAAGATTCTAGGTTTAAAACCTTACCCATAGAAATAAATGAGGCTTGAGCATGCTTAACTTGGGCTGGCAGTAACCCAGTTGAATATCTATTCAAATTGGTAAGGGAGAACTACTGGAGTCTTTTCCTCCCACCAGGCCAACTTCGGAATGTTCTCATAGTTTTGGATTTTCTAAAACCAGGAATGGAGGAAGGAGGAAGAACAAGTGTCAACAACAAAAGGTTTGCGTTAGGGTTCTTACAGAAGTGCTTGGGTATTTCCCACACATGTATTGTATGCTTGATGCTATTTGATTTCAAAAGAAGATGGGCTTGTGGAACATGTATGAGTCTGGAGGAGTGGAGGAGAGAGAATAAAGCTCTAATTTCACAGTAATAAAGGCAGAAATGCTTGGACTACTTGGCAAGCATTGTTTAGCAATTCATGAACACTGTGGGTGCTTGGAATTCATGGCTATTGAACTGGTTGGGGAAAAGGTCACATGAAAAGGAAAGGAAGCATTGACTTTCACATGCCTGTAATTGCTACGGAAACTTCTTTTTGGGTGGTCACATATTCAATACGTCTTGCAACTTTTGGCTCCCAGACAAATTAACACTGAGCTACTTTATCAGGCAGGGTATTTGTTTTAGTTAAAAAAACAAACATTCATTCAGCCTGTTTATGAAGCAAATGAACATTCACCATTTTTACTTTATACATTCTTCCATTTGAGTCTAGCAAGAAGCTGGTCTTAAGCTGTTCAGTCAGTGGAAATTATAGCTGTCCTGTGACTTTAAAAACAACAGATTCTTACTATGCAATAGCATTTTCAGTAATTCTGCCACTCAATATCTTAGTTTCAAATGCTAATTCAGCTTTTATGTCTATAAATGCCTATTTAATGCACTCAAATGTCATTCTGAAGGTCCAAGGGAGGAATTTACCAACTTTTTTTTTTAAATAACATTTGAAAATTGGGCCCATGGAAGCCACCCTCCATGATTAAAGCTCCTCATTAGAAAACAAATCTCTTTTTTTGCAATTCATATTGAAACAGGTTGTTTTGAAGTAATTATGGTAAGTTGACTACACACCATTATAACCATAACTGGTCTGGCTTTTGAAAATATGTTATATATTTATTTATTACGTTTACATCCCTTCCTTCCTTCCAGATATAATAAAAATACAACAAATATCCTCCTAGATGTAAGAAAAAGAAAAATATAACAAAAAGAAAAAACATTCACTCCCATTAATAAAAATAACCAACAGTCAATCCTAACGTAAACATACATATTAATATAAGCAGTCTGGATGTTCAAATAAGTATCCAAATGAAACTGACAATTATATATGTTCAAACATAGAACGAGCAGTGAGATCTGAATAGTAGATGGGGGATGTTTATCTTTCCAGCCCTGCAGTAGAAGTCTCTGCAGCCATAATGGCACACAACTTTTGTTGTCCATCTATTAATCCCCATATCACAGAAATAATGTAAAAGTGCATGAACTCTTGTATCAAGGATGTTTTTAAAAAGTTGATATGAACAATTTGACCAAAAAGAAAAACAAAACACAGGATGCAGCCACATGGTATGCTTCAAAGAGGCATTATCAGCATCACATTGCCATCATCTATCTAAACGTGTCCATTCCTTCCTCTGAAGGTGCTGTGGAGTCCAGTATACCCAGAACATAATTTTTTATTGAATCAATCTCAACTTTGAATAGAAAGAAACACTATATATGGATGCTAAAGCAACTTTCCATTGACTGAGCTGAATGGAATACTCTAACTTCCTATTCCATTTGTCTCTAAGATCCTGAACATCCAATTTACAACATTCCAATAAATACTTATAAACAACTATAATGGGTTTAGCTTTCTGCAAAGATCCAGTTATTTCTTCCAGCAGTTTAGGAGATGCCGAGGCAGGGCTTATTGTCCCCTGGGGAAGAGGTGTGATGAAATAGGCATATATAGTTTGGGAACTATAGTATGTGCAGTGTTAATTTGACACTGTATAGAATGTGTTAACCTGATTTAACATAGAAACGGACAAAATTCTAAAGGTGCCAGTAAAGGCTGAATGTGCTATTAGCTTGTTCATCCCATGTAACAAGATACATTCAAGCTGGAATGTGTTGTGCCTGGGGGAGGTAGGAACAGCATGAATGAAGCGCTCAAGGTTAGAAAGCTAGCTCAATGCAAAGACAATAGAGCACACTGAAAAGTTGCTAACAAGAAGGGAGGGGCTGTCTTAAGGAGGGCTTGAGAGAGTATAACTTGTAACTCTGTGTAATCATGCTTTTAGACTGGTTTTCTGGCGTTAGCCGAATATACCTAGTCTCTCTTTTGCAAAAGATAAATTGGTGATCAATAAAGGTCTTGGCTTATATTCTTTGGTTTCCCATCTGGTGCATTTGGAGCTTCCCCCAGATGAAAAGAGCCTTTTTGGTGGAACAATTTTGGCGAGCCAACCAGGAGATCTGGTTGACCTGCTGGCCTCCGGGTCGCCCCCTGGAGAGTCAAGGAGAGCGCTCCAGATCATTTGGATCTGCCTTGAGGCCAGGTGAGGCGGAGAGCGAAGGACACAGCAGTATTGACCGGAGCTCCAAATAGTGAACCCAGACAGTCAACACCTTAAGGAATGGAAGCTGTCGGTGACTGTGTGTGGTTGTGAGAGTCAGAGGCCTACTGAAGCCCGGTAAGATCTGCTTCCAGAATCGGGGGTAGAGGTGACTTCACGGGGGGCCTGTGAGAGACGAGAGCCTGCTGAAAAGCCCAGGGAACTGACCTATAGCAGGCAGTTGAAAAACCCATAATGGGAGCAGGGGCGTCTCGTGAGGAAAAGCTGCAGGATCCACTGGGATGTTTCTTGAGGAATTTTAAAGATTTTAAAAATGCTTATGGTAAAGGTGCAATGACGAAATGGGGTCTAATTACATTTTGTAATAGTGAATGGAGCACGTGGGGCTTGGGGTGGCCTCAGGGGGGAACTTGGGATATGAGTGTTATAAATGTGGTGCATGCAAAAGTCACAAAGGAGGGAAGATGGGACCAATTTCCCTATATTGATGTGTGGCAAGATTTAGTGGAAACAAATCCACCTTGGCTAAAAAAATGCAAAGGTGCTTATTGTAAAATTATGATTGCCTCAACTGTGGTGGTTAAAAAGTCCAAGCCCCAGCCTAAGAAGCCCGATCCTCCTGTGGTTTTAAGTCAGCCAGAGGATCCCTTTGTGAATGATGTATTGCCTACTGCTCCGCCTCTCTATAACCCCCTTGGAAGGGCCCCTTTGGGAAGCGGAACTGGCACATTAGCCTTACCAAAACAAACATCCACTCCCTCCCCCTCCCCTATGGTAACGACTGCATCAGACAGCTAGAGACTCAAAAGCGGAGACTTTTGGCAGCTCAGAATCAACAACAATTAACGCAATTACAGATGCAGATTAGTGAAATGCAAACCAGTCTGAGGGAGGAAATGGGACAGGAGTTAGCTTCATGTGAGGGGGAATTGCCTGAACAGCCAGCCCCCAGCCCAATCTGGCCAGGGGTGACGACGAGAGCACAGACAGCAAGAATGCAGGAAAAAGAAGATATGGTTGATTTAACATGCCCTATGAGGGAGGTGCCAAATCCTAATGCTCCTGCTGGAGCACAAAGATCATATGTATATACCCCATTCTCAACCTCAGATTTGTTTAACTGGAAAAATCAGACCCCAACTCTGAGGGAAGACTCAACCAGAATGCAGGATTTGTTCCAATCAATATTTTTAAGCCACAATCCCACGTGGGCTGATGTCCAGACCTTACTCCAAACACTTTTAAGCCCAGAAGAACGCACCATGGTGATAAGCCAGGCTAGGCGCCAGGCAGAGATAGATGCAGCCCAGCAGAATGGGATCCCAGTGGTACAGAGCTTTCCAGATGCAGACCCTGGATGGAATTGTCGTGCAGGAACCCCCTAGCCCCTTGAAAATTATAGGCGCCTGATACTTCATGGGCTTCAACACGCTGTTCCACGAACCTGCAATTTGAGTAAGATTTATGAGGTTCGGCAGGGTGCAGGGGAGGATCCAGCAGCGTTCTTGCAAAAGTTGCAAAAGGCGTTCTGGCAGTATAGCACCATGGATCCAGACAGCCTTGATAACCTTCGTCTCCTTAACACTATGTACATTGCACAGTCAGCCCCAGATATTAGAAGGAAGCTACAAAAGCTTGAGGGGGCCACAGCAATGCCTATAGCCCAATTGGTGGAAATTGCCTTTAAGGTGTATGTGAATAGAGACCAAACAGAGAAAAGGGAGGGGGAGAAACGTTGGAGAAAAGATTGCACCATTCTAGCAGCAGCAATGGCCACTGAACGGAGAGATGATACTCAAAGAGGGAATACCCAGAGAGGGAATACCCCAAGAGGGCCCAGACGTAAGTTGCAGAAGGACGAATGTGCAAAATGTCATGAAAAGGGCCACTGGGCTAAAGACTGTCCCCGAAATAGAGAAGGGTGACAACAGCAAATACCAGGCCCCCGTCAGCCTAAAAAGCAGGAGCCTGAAGTTCACCAACTAGAAAGGGAAATTCACCAGTTTGGAAGGGAAATGATGGGGCATGAGGAAGATTCAGAATGAAGGTGGTCGGGCCTGTCCCCTAAGAGGCTAGAGGAACCAACAGTGCCTCTTAGAGTTAGGGGACAAAAGTATAATGCCCTTATTGACACTGGGGCAACGTATTCTATTTTGCCAGGGGCTCAGCCTGACCAAATAAGCCCCCACATTAAGAAGGTGGAAGGCATTGATGGGATAAAGCAAAATCTTCACTTTACATGGCCTCAGCTGGTCAAGATTGGAGATGGACATATACAACATGAATTTCTGGTATCCCCAAATTGCCCTGTTGCAGGGCAAATTGCCCTGTGGGCAGGGACATTTTAACAAAACTGCAAGCTTCCATTTCCTTTGAAGGGAACTTGGTGAGAGTCACCATTCCTAAATGCTGTAGCTCTTCATATCAAATGGCCCTGAGGGGGTGATGCAACATAAACCTGCCTCAGTCTTGGAATGACAGGAAGAGGCAGAGGGCATCCCAGAAATAGTATGGGCATGCAAGAATAATCCAGCCAGGGCTTTAGAAGCAGAACCTGTGAAAGTCACTTTAAAACCTGTAGCAAAGCCCCAACCAGTGAAACAATACCCCCTCAGGCGCCAGGTTCGAGAAGGCCTCCAACCCCTTATTCATTCCTGAAGGATGGATGGCTATGTGAGACATCTTCACCCCATAATACACCCATAATGGGGGTCCCAAAAGCAGGCAAACCAGGGGTCTATCGTTTGGTCCAAGACCTCAGAATTGTTAACTCCAAAGTGGCTGGAGACCACCCTGTAGTTCCCAATCCACACACCATTTTGACACAAATCCCATCCACAGCTTCCCATTTCACTGTTTTGGATTTAAAGGATGCGTTTTTCTCGATTCCCCTCCACAAGGACAGTCAGAATTTGTTTGCTTTTGAATGGGAGAACCCCCAAACAGGCAAAATCTGCCAGTACACTTGGGAAGTTCTGCCCCAAGGATTTTTGGGGTCACCCTCAGAATTTACAAAGGCCCTGCAAAAGGACTTGGAAGAATGGAGAGAAAGGAACTCCCAAACCCCAATCTTGGTTTATGTGGATGATATTCTGGTCTGCGGGAAAAACCGGGGGGCTTGCCTAGAAGCTACTAGGTCTCTTCTGAAGGAATTGGCTGA
Source organism: Rhineura floridana (assembly GCF_030035675.1). Classification (NCBI taxonomy): domain Eukaryota; kingdom Metazoa; phylum Chordata; class Lepidosauria; order Squamata; family Rhineuridae; genus Rhineura; species Rhineura floridana. The sequence goes on from NC_084483.1 coordinate 59,215,800, forward strand.
AAAGGGATATAAAGTGTCTAAGGACAAGGTGCAGTGGTGTCAGGAAGAAGTCACATTTCTGGGATACCAAATCAAGAAAGGCAAAAGGGCCTTGGGCCCTGAACAAAGGGAAGCAATATGTGGGATGCTAAGCCCCAGAACTCCAAAAGAACTGAGAGCTTTTTTGGGACTAGTGGGGTTTTGCAGGCAATGGATCCCTGAGTTTGGAGTGAAAGCGGCTGTTTTGTATGAATCCCTGACAAAGGAGGGGCTACAGGATTGGAAATGGACTAAGTTAATGGAAAAAGCATTTAGGGAGTTGAAACAAGCCCTAAGCAATCCTCCTGTGCTGGCCCTACCAGATGGACAGAAGTCATACAGGTTGTATGTGAGCAAAAACAAGGGAGTAGCTTCAGGAGTCCTGACGCAGAAATGGGGAGACAGATGGCGCCCCACAGGATACTATTCTAAAGTATTGGATCCTGTTGCGAAAGGGTGGCCCACCTGCTTGAGAGCAGTAGCTGCAGCAGCGTGCTTGTTGCAGAAGGCTGAGAAAATTGTCATGGGGGCACAGCTGGAAATAACAGGCCCACATGATGTAGCCAGAATATTGGGAACAAAGGCGGATAAAGTTCTCAATCCATCAAGACAGTCTTCCTATGAGAATTTGCTAACTGGACGTAATAACTTGACTCTGTCAGTTTGCAATACCTTGAACCCAGCTACCTTAATCCCTGAACCAGGGGAGTTGTTACATGATTGCCTGGAAGTTCTAGATCAGGATACCTCCATAAGGCCAGGACTGAGAGACATACCCATAGAAGGGGCAGATGATGTCTTTGTAGATGAGTCCAGCCGAATAGTGGAAGGCAAGCGTTGTACAGGAGCTGCAGTTGTTAAAGGTAAAGAGATCATATGGAAACAAGCTCTTTCTCCTAGATGGTCAGCACAGCAGGCAGAATTGTGCGCTGCAACTAAGGCTTTGGATTTATATGCAGACAAAGAGATCAATTTGTACACTGACTCTAAATATGCTTTTGGGGCACTGTGGAAGGAAAGAGGATTCTTAGGAAGTAATGGACAACCCATCCAGAATGGCAGTGAAATTAAAGCATTCCTGTCAGCATTATTAAAACCCAGGAAAGTGGCTGTCATACATGTCCCATCACATGGAAAGTGCAAAGACCCCATCTTGTGCGCAGGCAATCGTTTGGCAGATCAAGCCTCAAAAGAAGCAGCGTTAGAGACAGGAGAGTGAGAGAGAGAGGGAGCGTTAATTCCATCACTTGACTTATCCAGTTACCAGGCAATATATTCACCAGAGGAAGTCCAGAGAGCCCAAGAGGCAAATGCTAAACTTCTCCCAGGAGGATGGTGGCAAATACCAGGAGGGCAAATTATAATTCCCCGTCCACTGTTAAGAAATGTAGTGCTCAATGTGCACAAAGCCACGCATTTGGGAGGAAGCACCTTGGGAGATTTAATGATTCGTTATATCATTGCACCAGGATTGTATGTAGAGACTCAAAGGGCAGCCAGCCAATGTCCTACTTGTGCAGCCATTAATACAGCAGGGCCAAAGCCCCCAGCACCAATGGGAGGTCGCCCCTGGGCTTTCTATCCCTTCCAGCGTATTCAAATAGACTTTGCTGAACTTCCAAGGACCATGGGGTGGCGCTATTTGTTAATTATTGTGGATCAACTCACCGGATGGGTGGAAGCTTTTCCTTGTCGTCATGCAACAGCGCAAACAGTGGCAAAGATTTTATTAAAGGAGATCATACCACGTTTCTTGTTACCTGAATGTATTGAATCAGACCAAGGGCCACATTTTGTTTCCAAGGTTGTTCAACAAGTAAGTGACTTTTTAGGAATACAGTGGAAACTACATACTCCATGGCGGCCCCAATCATCTGGGCAAGTTGAACAAATGGTTAGAACCACGAAACAGACTTTGACCCAATTTGCAGAGAAACTAAATTGAAGTGGCCAGAGGCATTACCAATTGCATTAACCAGAATCCGTTGTAGTCCCCGGGGAGAGACTAAATTGACACCATATGAGGTTTTGTATGGCAGACCACCACGGTTGGGGCAGGGACAAGGTAGTTCTGTAAATACATTGTTAAGTGAAAACTCTGTTGTTGAATATGTAACTGCCCTGCAGTCTGTTTTACATGATCTCCACAGGTACACAAGAGAGTTCCAGAGATTGCCATTGGAGGGACCAATCCATTCCTATAAACCTGGAGACTGGGTTCGAGTTAGGAAGTGGCAGCAGGAACCTCTTAAAGACAAGTGGAGTGAGCCAAAACAGGTCCTGTTGACAACCCATGCAGCAGTCAAGATCCAAGGAACATCCAAGTGGATCCATGTCAGCAGACTAAAGGCGGCGTCACCACCAGTGGAGCCAGGGAAGGAGGTAGCCAAGGACCTCCCAACAGGTGAGGGACAGGAGAAAAGTCCTGAAGACAAGTGGCTGTCAGAGATTGTGCCAGGTCTCGGCCTGAAGTTAAGATTCAAGAAGACAAAGGAGTAAAATGGATTTTCCTTCCTTAATTCCAGTGGCTTGGGAAATCAACTGGGAAGAAATAATAGGTGGACTAGTGGCAGCTGTGATTGTGTTCATATTCTTGTATTGTTTTTGTTGTAAAAGACTGCCTTAAACAAAAGAGAAGATGTGGCTGTTGTGGATCTGGAGGCTTTTTCTATTTACAGGGGCAGAGGAGCCAAGAAACCCAGAAGAAGAACCAGCAAATTCAGTTTTTCATTTGATGCAAAAAGTGGTGAAGGAATTTAATTTTTCCAATTGCTGGGTGTGTGTGCATGCAGGAGGGAATAGCATAGATCCCTTCCCCTTTAGGCCTCTTCCCCTGACTGCGTATGGACATGTGTATAATGAATCTGTCCTACATCTGCAGTATGAAAATGTAAATGATACATGGAAAACATACAATTTTACCACCAGAAGAGACTGGTATTGGGTAGTCCCTACGCTAGGAACCTGGTGTTTCCAAAGAACCTCACGTCAAGGTGAGACAAGCGTTTCTGTTGGAACTTCTAAATGTCCTATTACTCTCAAATGTCATCCAACTCCATATTGGGATAAAGGCCTCAATTGTACTCAGTACAAAGGATTATGGAATGAGACCAATATAAATGGTACCAGGATTTCTAAGAACTCCAAGGGGGACAACTGTTGGAGTTATGACACGTATGGAATGACTTGCATATGTGTGTGTAGACATTTCAAGTCCACTACCATGTATTTTGATAATTCCCAAACCCTTCATTGGGTATGGTCAAATGGTACAGGGGTGGATGGGTTCAAAGAGTCATGGTTTGAAGTGGGAGCAGCATATCGATCCCAACCACGAGAAGGAGTGTCATGTCAGGAAGACAAAGATGAGCCAGCGCTTTGTGTGAAAAATGATAATATGGCAAGATATGGTAGTCCTTTTTATGGTGGATGGTATGATCCAAAAAGACAAAGAGGATCTCCCATTTCACACCTTAATGGCTCTCGGCCATGGGACAAGGGACCTTTTCCCCATGGCATTATAGCTAGGTTGGGACATCATTTTGTTTGTGGCTCAAGAGCATATAAAGCGCTCCCAGCCAATTGGACTGGAACATGTTATGTGGCCCTATTACTACCCCCAATTTCAATTCATAATGGGACCAATGTAAGAATTTATGGTCCAGTACACCAAAGAATAGCCAGAGGAGCTGAGAATGTTATCTCTAAAGCAGCACGAGGGGGCCAACAAAAGTGGGGAAAACAAATATGGACAGCTCAAAGGATAATAAATTGGATTGGCCCTGCAACCTGGGAGTCCAATGTTGCTGGCAGAACTGCCCACTATTTGACCAATCGTGTTATTCGTCTGCAAGCAGTAGTGGAGATAGTTGCTAATGAAACTGTGGCAGCTTTCAGACTGCTGGCTGAGGATATCAAGGCCCTGAAGCAAAGTATTCTCCAAATTAAACTTGGAATGGATTTTTTATTAGCTTCGCAGGGTGGCTTATGCGGATTTTTGAATGTTTCTGATTGTTGTGTATTTGCAGATGACAATGGGGAATTATTGGAGAAACACCTCAGAAGGATTGAGGAAGTGGCATATGTAGAACCCCAAAAGTGGGATGGTTGGAATTTGAACTGGCTAACGAATTGGCTTCCTAATTTTAGATGGCTTAAAAATGGATTTATGATATTTTGTGTAGTCGTATTGATTTTACTAATTTTGCCTTGCTTTATTCCATGTATTCGCTTGATTATACAGCGCATGGTTGAGAGTATAACACATAAACAAATGCTTATGATGTATTCTAGCCTCCCAAAAGAGGGAAATGATTAAGTTTCAACCCCCAAATGCTTTTGAGGGGGGATTGTGATGAAATAGGCATATATAGTTTGGGAACTATAGTATGTGCAGTGTTAATTTGACACTGTATAGAATGTGTTAACCTGATTTAACATAGAAACGGACAAAATTCTAAAGGTGCCAGTAAAGGCTGAATGTGCTATTAGCTTGGTCATCCCATGTAACAAGATACATTCAAGCTGGAATGTGTTGTGCCTGGGGGAGGTAGGAACAGCATGAATGAAGTGCTCAAGGTTAGAAAGCTAGCTCAATGCAAAGACAATAGAGCACACTGAAAAGTTGCTAACAAGAAGGGAGGGGCTGTCTTAAGGAGGGCTTGAGAGAGTATAACTTGTAACTCTGTGTAATCATGCTTTTAGACTGGTTTTCTGGCGTTAGCCGAATATACCTAGTCTCTCTTTTGCAAAAGATAAATTGGTGATCAATAAAGGTCTTGGCTTATATTCTTTGGTTTCCCATCTGGTGCATTTGGAGCTTCCCCCAGATGAAAAGAGCCTTTTTGGTGGAACAGAGGCACATCACAGAGGCCCTGCTCCATGGCTTCCATGGGATCCACCTGATAAGGAAATAAAAATAAAGGCACCAACTCACATCTATTTAGTTGTAAATCTGGCTTTATTACAGAAATGTTAGTTCACATTATCTGCTGAAGGCCTCAAATCCTCCCAGCCCCACATCTTTTAGATAACCTCTCCTTCTCAGCGCTGCTTCAGTATTCCACTGGAAGTTGTTCCCCAACACCAACAGTAGTTGCCTGCTGGTTTGGGGTCAGCACAGAACCAGTGAGCCCTGGCAGCCAATCACACTTATTTATTTTACCCACCCTTTACCATAAGGTCTTATGGGAAGTTACAATAATAACCTGCCATTTGTTGTAATGGTCAATGGATCAATAAGCATTTTTATTCATTCAATAAAATATACAATTTTAAAAACAAATAAAACAGCTAAAGCCATAAAAAGTATAAAAACAATGAAAGGCAATTCCTAATATTGGAACAGTTAAAAATAGTTCCAGTACAGATGCAGTATGGGATAAAGATCTCCACTTAAAGAAAGGAAGGTTTTCAGTAGGCACTGAAAACATAACACAGACCATGCCTTATATGCGAAGGGAGGAAATTCCAAAGGGTAGGTACCACCACACTAAAGTTCTGATTCCTATATTGTATGGAATGGACCTCCTAATAAGATGGTATCTACTAGAGGCCCCCTCCTGCAGAGGGCAGTGATTGATTGGATATATAAAGGGTGAGACAACCTTTTAGGTATCCTGGTTCCAAACTGTATAGGGCTCGTACAAGAGTACCAGCACCTTGAATGTAGTCTGGTAATTAATTGGCAGGGCAATTCTTCAGCAGTGGCATAACATGGAGGCAATAGCCTGCCAGAGTGAGCAGTTGAGCCACCAGATTTTGCACTAGCTGCAGCTTCTGGGCCAACCTCAAGGGCAGCCCCACATAAAACCACATTGCAGTAATCCAGTCTGGAGGTGACCAGCACATGAACAACCGTGATCAGGCTATCCCAGTCCAGAAACGGCGGTAGCTGTTTATCAACCAAACCTGGTTAAAGGCATTCCTCCTAGCCACTGAATTCACTTGGGCCTCCAGCAAGAGGTGGATCCAGGAGCACCCCTCCAGTCTACAATCCTGCTTCTTCAGTGGGGAGGACAACCCCGTCTAAAACAGACAATTAACCAGTGATTTGGACTTGGGAACCACCCAGCCACAGGGCCTTCCTCTTGTGTTAGAATGGCTTTTTAATATGTTTTTAAAGCTTTTTTAAAAGATGTTTTGTTTTAATATGTTTTGTTTTAATATCTTTTAAAGCCTGTTTTTATGATGTTTCAGAGTGTTTTTAGTGCTTTTGTTTGCTTCCCTGGGTTCCTATTGGGAGAAAGGGTGGGATATAAATCTAATGAATAAATAAATAATACATAAATATCCAAATGTCATGATTAATGCAGAACCATCACAAAGGCTAAATGATCTATTGCAGCCAAGTAATGGCAGATGACCATTGTCTGTGCTTTAGTTTAAACTCAACATTGTATATATTCCAATGAAACTAAATTTTGAAAACTAACAGCAAGAACCCCCATGTTGAAATGGAGTATTCTGTGAGGGTTGGTGTTGCTAAGCAGATAGCTTGCTATGCTGCCATGCATGCATAATAGGCAATGCTCTTTATGTCTGAATGCAGCGAAGTACTTAAAAGAGCTGCATGCTACAATGCATTACATGGTTTAAGCTCTAGTGAAGCAGTAGCAATAAAGGGTTAGAAGTGCAAAGCTTGAGAGCTGGTGTATACACTTTATTTACAACACAGCAAGGCACTAACAATTACTCAGTAAGCGTAAGAAAATCTGGTTCCTTTGAAGAAAGTGAGGGAGAGATCAGCAACGCAAATACATTCTGAAGCAGGAGTTCAGCAGAAAGGGTAACCCTGTGATGTTTATTGAGTTGCTGATCCTCATGACTTTTCGCTACCACAATTTGTGTCAGCTCCTAATCCACCTGCCAATAGGTTTGGGAACTACACATCAGGGAACTCATTAACTATGTCCAAAAGGTGTACATGATTTTTCTTGCCCACCCACTGCCTTTGTACATATTGTAATGTTGTAAGAACAGAAGAACAATCTGAGATGCACCTGTGTAGTACACCAGGAACTATTCATTACTTCCCAAACTCATTGGAAGGATCCAGGGTCACTTAAACATGTGTAATATCTTGGGATCAAAGATTGTTAGGATTAGACCGCTCTGCTCCCTCCCTGATGGTGTTCTGGAAACATTTGAAAACCATCTTCTTCTAGAGAGCCTTTGGGAGGGGCTGAAGGTTGAGCTAGAAACTGATTTCCCCCTTTTAGTTATACCTCTTTAGTCCCCTTTTAATATCACTCTCCTAGATTTCTTAACTGTATTTTATCTATTTTTATCAATGTTTTTTGTGCTTTTATTGTGTCTGATTTTGTTGTGAGCCATCTTGAATGTCCTATTTTAGGGTTTATGGGAAGGACAGAAATATGTCAATTAATTAATTATTAAGGCTCTTACAAATTCACTCATGAATATGGTTGCCAAGTCTTTAATCCCAAAGCCTGAGACTCCAAAGCAAATCCTGGTGATATAAGGCTGCAAAGTCTTAAAAGGCTAAAATCTGATAACAGTACAGAACCCAGCAGCAAAGTGATAAAACCAAGACACACTAAGAGCAAGAAAAATGGGACGGGTGTGCGTGTGTGTGGAGAAAGAATCAGAAACACACTTTTCCCCCTCCCCCTAATTTTTGGGGGAGGTCTTTTTCCACCAGATTTTTCTGGTGGAAAATTCGGAAATGTAAGGAAAAATAAATCTCTTATGCAATGTTTTCTTTTCTGAATGAGTGAAATGCTTTTTAAACTACAGTGTTTTAAAATAATACTGTTCCAGCTAAATTACATTCCTGCATATTCCAAGATCCTCCACTTAGTAGCGCTGATGATGACATTATCATTTTGGCACCAGATTCAAAATTAACCCAGACATTTAAAAGTTTTACTGTTTGGCCCACTCTCCTGCTGTTTTGATTTTAGCTGCTTCCATTTATTCTGATGTGGAGTTTTATTCTTTGGATTGTACCCCACCTAATATCTATACAGATGGGTGGGATGTAAATATTTTGAATAAATACATAATGCATTCCAAAGGTTGTAATAATAGCATAGGTTCTACATTTATCTGGATTACCAAACCATACAATACTTCACATATGAAGGCAGGGCTAGACATTTTGTTACCTGCAGTGAAGAAAAGGCTGTACTCTTCCCATCATTCCACACACACAGGAGCCGACTAGACTGAGAAATGAATCTTACCTTAACACTGGCAATGGGACAGCATCCACACTGCACCGAGAGCAGCAGGCTGGCTTAGGGGATATGGGGCAGGCCACATAGTACACATAATTGCAACACCTTGTCCAACATTGAGTCAGATGGGGCTCTCCCCTCCCCCCAACATGACATCTTGACCATAACAGTACTTTGTATTACCTTTTGGAAATAGTTCTAGCCACACGACAGAAATGTTTATGTGAGTTAAGCTCCTGTCCTGTTTTAGGTCTCCCCACAGGCATCTGGTTGGCCGCTGTGAGAACAGGATGCTGGACTAGATGGCCCATTGGCCTGATCGAGAAGACTCTTCTTGTATTTTTATATGTACAGAGGAGAGAGAACCCACACCAAGCAGACCACTCAAGGTTACAAAATGAGTCAATCCTCAGAGCTAGTGAATCCATGGCCGTTAATTCAAATTCTATGGGTAGCATGTCACTCAAGAATGTGAACTTCACACTCATACTCACACTACAAATACAAACAATCCCTGTCTAAATTCCTCCATACCCTTCCTTTCTAAATCTGAATCCTTTTCTTCCTTCTTTCCTCTTCTCAAGTCCCAGCTTCTCTTTCAATGTCCTTAAATCTCACCCACCCCATATTTTCTTTTTCTTTATAAAGCAGGTGTGCTGGGCTGCTGTTGGGTCAGTCAAACTCGCACCAATGAAGCTGGACATAGTGCAGTCATTCCTGAGCCTCACAGGCTTCATGAGCCTAGATAATCAAAGCACAGGGAAAATGAGCATGCTGCCACCACTGCTATGGTCCTCTGCCACTTCCCTTCCCAGGCAATGGCTCCTCCATGCCAGAGCCAGACCACTCTACCCCCTCCTCTTCTTTCAAATGTACACAATTGGCATGGAAAACCAGGCAGAGCGTCATGATAGCAGCATAAGGTCAGCTCTGAATTGGGGGGGGGAGGGTGACATGGTGGAGCAACAGGTCTCTGGGCTCCAATGCAGCCTGGAGATTTGGGCTGTTGGTCTAGGAGAGGCAGAATCCTTGGTCAAATCCAGAGGCCTGGCAATACTACATGTGTCAAAAAACTCAGAAATGTAAGGTTCATGAAACAACTTTCACACCATATAAGCCAAAAAGATGATTAATCATACAGATTTTGCTTCATTACTGCTTAAGCCACCCAAACTTTGTCTTGGCCGCCCCTTCAACCAGATTTTACCCTTATTAAGTAGGTTCTCCATGCCGCTATTTCATACTGACAGGACAAATCTTGGTTTTGCAAGGGTTAAAATTTTCAGGCTTTATATACTGAAAAAAACTAAGACAGCTTAACTTTGGAACCTCGCCCAACAATCTTTAATAAAAACAAACCAACACTTTATACAAGGATGCACGTTGTATTTGGGGTAATTCACTCCTGTGTTCTTAAGTAATGCAGTAACTGCAGCCTGCAAGGAACATGCCTATAAACTGAATCCAAGTGCTGTAAACTGCAGTAGAACTGCTTGTACTTCTATACTGGTGTTAGGCACTCTGCCATAAAGCATCAACTGCTGAAGAATGGAGAAGACACAGCAATTCATATACCCACCTCAGCATGCATCAGAAACTGCTTTTGCAACATTTCCCAAGGTTTAAAAGCAACTTGCTGTATGTAGTTGCCATGGGGGCATGGGGAGTCCAGATTCCCCATGGGCAAACAGAGCTAGTAATGAGATTTTCTGGATTGTGGTCTTAGCTATAACGATAGGCAGGAAGCTGAAATTCTGGGATGGGGTGGGTGTGGGGGGAGATGCAATGCCTGGTGGATCAACAAGTCAAGCCAACAACCAACATGATGAATCAGTGCCAAGTTAAATGGATGTAAGGAATGGCCTGTCTTAGGAATTAATTAGGCATTGTCACTAGGGAGGATGTAACTGTTTGGGAGATCTGACTTGAGTCTGAAAGGGCTATTTCATGCAAGGCACAACTAGAGACAACTCCCCAATTACACAGAAATCATGTTTATTTATTGCAGTACAATTTGGCAGCACCTCCAGCTCAACATATGTTAAAGTTGTATCTCTGAATTGAATAAAAAAGGAGAGGTATGTTCTCCTGCTATGATGATGTCCTATTATTTTTTAAAGTATGAACACAAATTCTACAATTAAAAAATCCTGCCTTAATTTTAAAAAGGTAGATTTTTAGTCTCAGAGGGAAAAATGTGCCACTGAAAGGGCTGGCAGTTAATATTTCACAGACGGAATAAGTGAGTCCTCCAAACATTTGTTGGGTTTAATACTGTTAGGTTTTTAAATCACAAGAACCAGTGCAGCATAGTGGTTAGAGTATTGGACTATGACCTGGGAGACCAGGGTTTGAATCCCCACACAGCCATGAAGCTCACTGGGTGACCTTGGGCCAGTCACTGCCTCTCAGCCTCAGAGGAAGGCAATGGTAAACCCCCCTCTGAATACTGCTTACCATGAAAATCCTATTCATAGGGTCGCCATAAGTCGGAACCGACTTGAAGGCAGTCCATTTCCATTTTTAAAATCACAGTATTATTTACACTTCTGTGAAAGGTTAATCAACAATAAACTTGAATTTATTCTTGTTGTTTTGCAAGAAAATCTATTTTTGTATATGTCACTTAAGACCAACTTGATTTGCTAAATAAAGCATGCATTTAAAAACATACTGTACAGATGTTATGAGGGTTTATTTTCATATGGAATATGCTGTGCATTTGCATACCACTGATTATTTTATAGATGGAAGAAGTGGTATGGGGTCAAAGCAATATCTAAAGAAGACCTAAACTACTGAATTAAGAGTAATATGAAAAAAGGGGAAAAACTGCAAATATCTTGTCTAAAAATGAAACATCTTCCTTGCAGTATTATTCTGGGAAAAAGACATTTTACTGTTCATTTTTATTTGGATGCTATAAGAACCTAAAAAATGTCCTACCAAATAAACATTACTGCAACTTTATGCATTGAAACTTATTTTTCCAATTAATAAATGACTTCAAGAAAGACAGTTATTTGTTTATGTTAATCATTATATATAGGCTGTGTTTCCACACCATTATTTCCCTTATTATAGCCTTTTGATTCCTTCATATAATCAAATGAAATCTTTTCAAGTCCGATAGCTCAATATGAAACCTTTGCATTCTACGGCATGTTTCCCTTAACAAGAGAATCCTTCCCTCCTGACTGTAAATGAAAAAGTTTTGTAAGCAAATTTCTTAATATTCCAGTTACAGGACCAAGTATTTGTTAGTAACCAATGGTTGCAATCATCCCAATGCTTCATAAAGTTTACCTTAAAATACCCTGAATTGAGAAGCAGGTGGGACTAGATGACCCCCAAGGTACCTTCCAACTCTTAACATTCTAAGATTTTATAATTACAATACCTTAAGAGTTCAGTTTGTCAGTTCATTTTCCTTTTTTTTTTTTTTTTTTTTTCAATAATTTTTATTCAGATTTTCATAAAACATACAAGACGAAATCATAAAACATTCAAAGACAAAAAACAAAATCAAAAATAGTTAAACAAACAAAAAAGAAAAAAAAAGAAAAAAAAAACAAAAATAAAAAATAAAGAGTAAAATATTGACTTCCCATTTGTCAAAGATCAAATCAGTTATAAGTCTATAATATATAACAATCCTGTCTCTTAAGTCATATTATAAAATCACTTTCCTCCAGTAGTTATCTTACTTAATCATCAAATCTCATAAACATTACTTTATTCTTTCCACAAAAAGTCAAAGAGAGGTTTCAATTCTTTAAGAAATATATCTATCAATTTTTTTTTCCAGATAAGCATATCGATTAATCCATCTCATTACTAATTATGATAATCTTATTGTCATAACCATAGTCAAAATAAACATTTCAATTAATCCATCACATCAGAATCTGTTAGGTTCAGTAATTTCAGTAGCCATTGTTCTATTATCCCTATTAGTTCCATTTTCCATCTTCCATCTTCAGTAGTCTTGTTAAGTCCAGTAATTTCAGTATCCAATCTTCCATTATCAGTATTCCATAATAATCTTGCTGTCAAAGCCATAGTCATATAGTAAGAGTCTGATGGGAATTACCTCTATCCCAAATATTTTCTTGCCATCCATTCTGAATAGGTTGCTGAAATACTGCTGTAAAATCATATCTCTGTTCTTTTTTTCAAAATACACTGGGTCATCTCTTGAAAGTTTTTCCATTGTCACATGGCTGCAGTTAATTCCATAGATTTTCTCTATATTGGGCTCCATCACATCATTCCAGTCCAGAAGATTATCCATGCCATTGATAACTTTATCTCTAGAATCTTCATTAATTTCTTCAGAGATAACATTGAGTTCCAAACAATAGATTTTATTTCTAAAGTCCATAGACTCCAAATCTTGTTCCTGTTCCACGTTTGTTCCAATCTCCGGGATCTCCTCTCTCACAGGGACCCCTGTTCCAGTCTCCAGGGTCTCCTCTCTCACAGGGACCCCTGTTCCAGTCTCCAGGGTCTCCTCTCTCACAAGGACCCCTATGTCTTTAATCTCCTGTGTCTCCAAACAATAGATTTTGTTTCTAAAGTCCATAGACTCCAAATCTTTTTCCTGTTCCACGTTTGTTCCAATCTCCGGGGTCTCCTCTCTCACAGGGACCCCTTCCAGGGTCACCTCTCTCACAGGGACCCCTATATCTTTAATCTCCTGCTTCATTTTACTCAATTCAATTTTCAGCTCCTTACAATCCTGTCGCAGGTTTTGTTTCGTTATCTCAATCTCATCCATTATTTTCTGAAACATAGTTATTTCCAGATTCTCAGCCACTTTCTTAATTGCCATTTTAAAAGAAAAATATAGGAAAACCACTTCTTATTTCAGCAACAATTGGGTTAATACTCCAAACTTGGTGACATCACAGTATAAACAGAGCAGACAGCCTTATCTCTCCATGCTTAAGTAAACAAAATGCAGTTCCCAGGATCGAAACAATTAATGGCGGTCGTCAGGAAACAGATTCGTCAAAATAAAATAGACCAAAAAGAGAGTAGTCTCAGACAATATAATATTCTTCAAAATAAAAATCTGGAATAGAAATCCCTCTTCTGTGTATATCTTTAGAATGCAAATCCAGGACAGCTTTTTGCAACAAAAACAGAGATAAGCTATTAATTAGTGAGTAGCAGAGAGAAGTTATGGCTCCCCAGTGAGATGTCAAAAACCGATCAATCTGGCAAATCTCTTTTAAACAGCAACAATTTAAGTCAAGTAAAAGAAAAATATAGAAAGAAGGGTGCTTGCCTGTTAGTGCGTTCTCTCTTAGAAGACAAGATGAACGTTCGCTTTATCAGATAGAGCTTGTTGTTGAAAATCCGTCCCACCTTCGTCGGCTGGACCTCGTCCCATAAATCAATGAGATCTGGTCGTCCCAACAAAAATAGGCTTTGAGGTTAATCTCTTCGTTTCTCCCTACCCGGGAGAAGTTTAATCAGTCAAAAAAAAAAAAAATCTGACTGATATATCTGAATAAGCTTCTTTTGAGGCAGGAGCCCGTCTCAAAAGCAGGCACAGGCTAAGTCACCCTTCCCGGAAGTCTGTCAGTTCATTTTCCCATCATCACCAAAATAGCCAGGCCTGCTTCTGTCATTTTACTTAATATCCCTACATACCACTTCTTAAATTACATGAAAATACTAACTAATGATACTCACATCAAAGTGAAAATAATTATCCATATTTGTATTATATATGTATTCACTTCGGCTTTCATCTTCTGGGAGATAGCTGCACAGCAAGCAGAGACTCTTCAGCCCTTGTTATTTCACAAAAGTATCACACCCAAAGAAGCAAATGAGATCACATCTAAGCTTCTGGGATAGCTTCCTTTTGTTCTGTGGCCTGAAAGCCAACACATATGTAATCAATCATGGGAAATTTTCTTCAGTTGGAATATAGGTAAGCACCTGAATACATATAGCTAGAAACAAGAGCATGATACAACTCTCTCTAGGACATCATACTAAGTTTGGTCTACTACGGATGCTGGTTTCTCAGCATAATCACATTATAGGAGAAGCAAGGTCAAGATATTGACCTTAGAGAAAAGTGCATGTCTCATCAAGTATGTCTCACTGAAGCTGTGCACAGCCATTTTCTGCACTTATGCTCACAAAACCCATCAAGTTGATTTAAGTTTCCTTCTACATTTTAGCTTGCCTGCAAAATGATCAGTAGTATGAACATCTAAACTGGAATTCAGTGATGATGTCCTTTCAGAAAGGAGACAACAGACTCTTGTTTCCAGCATTGTGCTACATAACCTCCACTTCATTCCCTTGTGCTTAGGATCCCAGGGAACTAAGAGCTTCTTCAGCAGACTGTGTATGCCTCTCCCCATCATAAATGCCACATTGTAGCTGGTCATCCTTGATTGTAGCCCAGGACATCTGCTTGGTAGAGAATCTCGCAGCCCAATCTCCTGAACTGCTGATCACAATGACCCCACCCAATCCCCCAACTCTGGTTTTCATGCAGTTTAGGGCAGCATCAGCAGCATCTTCTGGTGATTTCCCTGGTGGTGGGGGAAATCAAGAACACATGAGAAATCATTTCATTTTAAGTAAATATCAATTAAGTCTGAAAGGGTGGTCTAATTTTTTTAAAATAAATGTACATGAGCCAACAACAGACTTTTTCATCAATATAATAATCTTAAAGATGGTGGCCATGATCCCAAGAACTATGCAAGTAGTTCTGCGAGTGCAAGGGGGTTGTTAGGCTTGTTTTTCCTCAAACAACAGTCTTCCAGACCATGAGCCCAGGTGCTTTTGAAACTGAGAAGAGTTTCAAAAGCAGTTCACAATTTGACCCCTGTTCATAGAAAAAAAAGTTTAAAATTCCACTGGGACAGTCCAGGTTCTAGCTATGTTCACTACACCTAGTTGTTCTTGGGATTCATTCCTCCAGCCTCTTCTTAAATATCTCAAAATGAAGGAGATTCCACAGCCTTCCTGCAATTGAGTTCCATTGGCCAGCTGTTCAAATGACAGATAAAATACCACAA
The DNA here is from genome assembly GCF_030035675.1 of Rhineura floridana. NCBI lineage: Eukaryota > Metazoa > Chordata > Lepidosauria > Squamata > Rhineuridae > Rhineura > Rhineura floridana. The sequence continues at coordinate 59,231,074 of NC_084483.1, forward strand.
ATGACTTTCTATTTCTTCCCTTTACTAGAAAGAAAGGGGAAAAGGTTATACCTACAATTGGTGGCCTAATTGTATTATGGGGCTTGAGAACAGACAAACCATCCTTGGTTTTGTCTGGCTCTCATCTGCGTTTTTATACACACTGATTCATTTTAGCTGAATTTCGTTGCTGGTAAACTGGTAAGAGAGAACTTCCAAGGATACTGATAATCTGATTACCAGGATATATGACATTATACAAAAAACATTACTGTGGGATCATTTTGTTGCTGTAATATCTATTTTTGGTAATTCTACGAACTGAGACCTTCAAAGATTCATAAGTTCCAAATGTGCAGTATAAGCATGTTGTCAAAGACAGCAGTGATGTTTAATCAGTTTTAAAGATAATATGATACCCCATAAAGAAAGTAAATCTGTGTATGCATGTGCACAGCAAACAGCCTGAATAAAATGATCTTCCATGTCCTTACTCACAGTTTATAATCTCAGATTCATTTCACGGTATGGTGAATTGCTTGGTCTAAGTACTACAAACACATCAGGTGTCGTATTGTAACCCAGACAGACATAACATCTGGCTTTAAGATTTTGCCCTTCCTCTTTGCAAAAATGAAACTCAAATACCCCAGAATGGAAACTATTCTCAGAAACCAAAGCCCAGCCTTTATAAACATTAACAGAGAGGATATTTTCATCTGAGCAACAGCTGCCATAATAATGCTTAGACATCCCAACAACTGAGAAAAGGATTATTCAGTTTATACCCTTTAGTAGAGCACCTGCTCTTCACTTGTGATACAGCATGCCCTGAATTATGCAGTCTGATTTCGGAGTGGCTGGTGACATATACTGGCAATATAATAATCAGACAATGAAATTGAGAAGCAAGCATATATATATATACACACACACACAGAATGCTATTGTACACATTTCCAAAATCAAGTAAGAACACAAAGATGTACTTCATCATTTGTAGCCTCAAAAATACACACCTGACACAACCAAATAAAGCATCCCAGAGTATGTTTTATAGGACAGCTGAATTGGTGGATCCCATTTCTGGCAGCACCAATGAATTTCCTGCATGTGATGAAAATCAGGCCTGCACACATTCACACTCATGTGAAGTATGATCATAACCAAAATTAGCAGCACATGAAAAACAAGTACTAACCTTCATGTCATGTACCTTATGCACATTTTAAGAGACATTCTACAACCTTTCCACATACAGCCACTCCCCAGCAATTTCTCCCCCATTATTAGGGTCTTTTTGTCTTCTTTAAAAACCTGCATATTTATTCCTTATTAAGGCTCTTAATTTATTGGAGTGTGCATGGTTATTGTTTTTCTGACGCTGCACAAGTCTGGGTCCCACCCCCCAACTTCTGTTAGAGGGAAAGCCTGTTCTCTGTCACTTTTGAAAAGATGCATGGCCATGTGTACACATTTTCAGTATTTTTTTTAAAAAATCTCAACACAAAGAGTAGCCCGCAATCCAGAAAAGGAAACAGGCAGAAAAAACAGAGCCATAAACAAGAAAGCGACAGTGAGGGTGAAACAGATAAACACCTCCTGCTGGCCAATGTGAAAAACTACAGTGGAGTGCTCCTGATGCAGGCAGATAGTGTCTTTCTTAAAACTTCAAATTATGAATTATTCATTCACAACTATTGCACACTTATTACATCACTATAGTGCAGAAAGTCTCTAATATGAAGATAGAGGGTGTTCCCAATTAAGTTTTGCTCAATATTAACCCTCCATTAATAGTGTATCTTGATAGTCGTATGGGAGAAAAAATCATAAAACCATTATACAAGTCATCCACAACTCTGTGTTCCAGCTATTTCATGATGAGGTTTGAATTACCATGTGGTATTCCAGGCCTCCCACCCTAAATAGAGGGGGAATGTGTTTCTTCTAACAGCATTTGAGGTCAATTCTACTCCTATTGCAATGACTGAGAAAACTGGAAAACACGAATGTGAGATGCAGTGACTCTGCAAAATGATGTTAAAATGATGTTGTATCTGCAGACGTGAAGATTTCTTTCAAATTCTTGTGAGACAAGAGCACAGAGTGAAAAAACAGGATTTTTTCTATTTTATAGTAGACAAATTATTGATTGATTGATTGATTGATTATCATTATTTTTACCCCGCCCTTTTTCCAAAACTGGAACTCACGGCGGCTTCCAGATAAAAGCACACATATAATTAAAAACATACAAAAGTCTAGATTAAAATCAAATTAAACAATTTACAGTATTAAAACCATTCATACATACAGTTAAAACAATTCAAACTCAGTTTAAAATAATACAATTAGACAATAGCAATGCAGCACCCTTCAAGTCCTGTCCTTAACAGCTTTCAGTTCCAAAGGCTTGTTGAAATAAAAAAGTCTTTGCTTGCCGACGGAAGGACTGCAAGGAGGGGACCATTCTTGCTTCCCTAGGAAAGGAGTTCCAAAGCCTCGGGGCAGCCACCGAAAAGGCCCTATCTCACGTCCCCACTAGTCGCGCTTGTGAGGACATACGTATTGAGAGAAGGGCCTCTCCTGAGGATCTCAGGGCCCAGGCAGGCTCATAGAGAGAGATACAGTCTGACAGATAGCCTGGACCTAAGCCATATAGGGCTTTATAGGTCATCATCAGCACTTTGAATTGTGTCCGGAAACAGAGTAGCAACCAGTGGAGCTTTTGCAGCAGGGGAGTTGTATGGTCCCTGTAACCAGCGCAGTTAACATTCTGGCTGCAGCACGTTGCACCAACTGAAGTTTCCGAACAGCCTTCAGAGGCAGCCCCACATAGAGCGCATTACAGTAATCTAAACGGGATGTAGCTAAGGCATGTGTCACCGTGGCCAGATCAGACAGCTCAAGGAACGGGCGCAGTTGGCACACTAATCTTAATTGTGCAAAAGCACTCCTGGCCACCGCAGAAACCTGGGCCTCCAAATTTAAAGCTGAGTCCAGGAGCACACCCAAACTGCAAACCTGCGTCTTCAGGGGGAGTGTAACCCCATCCAGCACAGGTTGAATCCCTGTTCCCTGATTTGCCTTTCGACTGACCAGGAGCATCTCTGTCTTGTCTGGATTAAGCTTCAATGTGTTTGCCCTCATCCAGTCCACCACTGATGACAGACACCGGTTTAAAACCAAGACAGCTTCCTTGGAGTTAGGTGGAAAGGAGAAGTAGAGTTGGGTGTCATCAGCATACTGATGGCACCGAACGGCAAACCCCCAGACAACCTCTCCCAGTGGTTTCATGTAGATGTTAAATAGCATGGGGGACAAAACTGAGCCCTGAGGGACCCCACAGGCCAACGGCCAAGGAGTCGAACAGGAATCCCCCAGCACCACTTTCTGGGTTTGTCCCTCCAGGAAGGAATGGAGCCACTGTAAAACAGTGCCCCCAAGTCCCATCCCAGCAAGGTGGCCCAGAAGGACACCATAGTTGATGGTATCGAAAGCCGCTGAGAGGTCCAGCAGAACCAACAGGGACACAGTCCCCCTGTCCAGTTCTCTGCGTAGGTCGTCCACCAAGGTGACCAAAGCCGTCTCCGTCCCATAACCAGGCCTGAAACCAGACTGAAATGGATCTAGATACTCCGTTTCATCCAGGAATCCCTGGAGGCCACCACATGCTCTATTACCTTGCCCAAAAATGGGATATTGGACACTGGCCAATAATTATCCATTATGGAGGGATCCAGGGAGGGCTTTTTCAACAAAGGCCTTACAACTGCTTCCTTTAGGCACACTGGAACTCTGCCTTGTTGTAAGGAGGCATTGATCACTCCCTTCACCCACTCGGCCAGTCCCTCTCTGGTGCTTTTAATGAGCCAGGAAGAGCAGGGGTCTAGAAGACATGTAGTGGCTCTCACCTCTCCTGTCCACATCCTTGGGCTGTACAAATTGAAAAGAATCCATTATTATTGGACAGGCAGGAGCCAAAGTTACATCCACTGAGACTGTATCAACTATAGCATCTAAGTCGGAACGAATCTGAGTGATTTTATCTGCAAAATTATTCACTACTCGCTTTCCTCACTGTCACTATAAATGGCATTAGTCGTCAATAGAACAAAACTTCTAAAACTCTTGCCCCCCACCTTCTTAGAACCTTCATTGTGCGCCAGCAAAATTGCTATTGTAGCTATTTGCAGAGTTTATGCTGATCAATACTTATGGATTCGGGGGGGGGGTTTGATCCCAACTGCATATGTTTGCAACTAGCCTGTACCCTCACCTCAGCAGGTAGCTGTACTTAATGGAAACTCTCAGTCAAGGATTTTTAAATGACCTCTTTTCACTGTTCACAGGAGGATCTTTGCAAAAGGTGTTGCTAAGGGTTGTCCCCAGGCACCAGTATAAAACCCAGCAGCTTACAACCTAGGCCAGAAAGCAGTTGACACCAACAAAGCATTTACAAGGTTCTAGACAAAAGAACTGATAACGTTTCACCAGTGTGCCACTAACAAGAGAATTAGCTTAGCAAAACTGACCCTGATTTGCACATTGAGGGGACAAACAAAGCAAAATAGAATTCCCCCCTCCCTGAGTTCCTGCCCACAAATCCACAAGTCACAACAGAAGCATTTTTTGGTTTAAGAAGATTTGATACTTGTAAGTTACAAGCTGAAGAAGGAAAGACAGTGATTCTCCTTTTGTCAGCACTTTCGAGCCCAAGATCGTTCTTTATTATAATAAAACTAAAGGTGGTATGGACACCTGTGGCCAGATGATCTTCACGTACATTTCTAAATGCACGATCAAACAGTGGGCAATGGTGGTGTGTGTTTGTTTGTTTTAAATGTAGTAGACACTGCCTGATTAAAAGCCTGTATTGTTTAAAAGCTGAACAACCCATGATGGAGTGAACATCACACAAAAAGTCTCTTCCTAGAAATTCTGAGGCTGGAGTTGAGCAAACCCTGGGCTGAGTGAAGAGATATAGCCAATTTGCCTGTAATGTGGGAGAGGCAGCCTCAGAACTTGTAAAGACAACCACTGCTGACATCAAGAAAACGAGGCAGGTGTCATCTCTGTAATCAGCAGCGTGTCAGAAAAATAACAGTTACAATGCACTTCATGAAACTGTTTTGTCTATTGTACTCATGCAGTTGTGAAATGTGGTGAACACTGTGTACAGGCTACTTCAGTAATAATATATGCTATAGGATTTGTTGTTGTTACACGTAATTCACAATCCATGACTATTCCACTCTTATAATTATGTAATTAATATATTAATGGCACAACGTATAGTTTCATTTAAAAAAAAACCTGTGGGCCAAGCAGATCCCACACACTATTCATGTAGGTGGTTGCTCTTTATATCATAAGATACTGTTGCCCTCAATGGGTTCTGTGTTTTACTGAAAAAGCTAAGTTCTCAATAAAGGCATGTTTTGTTTTGTTTTGCTTTGCTTTAATTGCAAATGGTGTCGTGCTTAATACCATCCCCTGGATATATTAATTTTGAGGCTTTGTTGGGGTACATTTGACCCCCAAACCAGATAGAAAGATTTACTTATCAATCTACAGATGAAGTGAGAGTGACAAGCAACTTGTTAAGGGTGCTAAAAAATACAGTTGAAACATCCCCATGTCAAGGCATTTACATACCAAAGATCTGCAGATAATTTGCTTGGAACATATTTCATAAGATGTTACTAGAGTTTCATCCTTTTCCATTTAACAGTTTCCCTGCATATATGAATCTAAAGTTCTCTGTAGTTTAGAATCCATTAGCATCAGAAGTTAAAGTGTGATCCCGCAGATCTGTGGTCTGCAACTACAGCTTTGTATAAAAACAGTGGTCAAACTTGCATCTATAACTGCATTCAGGAGAAGTAGGTCAGCTGATTATGTTTACAGGCTGTAATATAAATCGAGAGTTTGGATAACATAGAAAGTAAAGCTCTCTAGGGTCATCTGTAGCCTGATTATGTTACAGTCACATGAACATCTTGTTGCCAGCTGTTTACCATAGTCACACTTCTACTTAATACACAGATCCACAGACTTATTTTCATTTACACGATGCTTTTTTACACAGAAGTCAGAGGAATTGGTGCTTAAAAGGATTTTACAAAATTCATCTGCAATGACCCAGCCCCTTCAACTGTTAAAAGCCTATTGCTTTTGAGTATGAAACTGTTAAAATGCTAATCATGGATTTTTGTACTTGTGTTTTTAAACATATCCAACACTTTGCAGCATGCAACTTTTAAGTAAATATTTTTCCCTAATACTTGTCAGAAAGATATTGCCCTAGTACCACAGTAGCACAAATTTAGCCCTATGAAGAAAATGTATTGTTTAAATCATCTGAACACAATCATGCACTTTCAACATGAAGCTGTTTACATGCTAACAACTTGCAAAAAGTTTGGTGTCCCAAGCCTCTAAATTTGAGAAGCATTCATTTTAAGATCTTTTGTTTAACATTTGGTAACAGGATGACAGCATATGCTATCACAAAAAGTCTTTGAACTAATAATTAGACCATTGCATATTTGTGTATATTCCATTTTCAGTGTTTGAGTAACGTCCAAATAACTTACTCAGTATTTGTTCTCAACACTGAAATAACTGACCACAACTTAGTCACATAGACAACTGTGCTGTGCTCTCTGTAACCTTAGGCATTACCTTGTTCCATGTGATAGAGGATAAGTCTTGCTAAAACCACTTTCATAATGCTCTCTCCATGGCCTGTGGTAGAAGTAGCACCAACATTGTTATCTGCATATCCTCCACTTCCTGATGAAAGAACAAACAGCAAAAAGGTAAGAGTTCAGACTAAAACCCGGAGTGGATTCCACTGCCCCACTGACATGGAGCCACCAGTCACCACAGTAAGCCATTTACAGAAACAGCCTCCTGTCTTATGTGAATCAGAAGGACCCAAGTGGAATACATGTTGTGTCTACATCAATAGAATTAAGTAAGAATAAGGAGCAAGAGTTAATTTGCACTTCAATAATACAATGCAAATTGGAAGGGATTAAGTATCAGTTACATCCACCTGAAGTCAAATTACTGCTGGGTATAGAGGTCACTAAAAATCTCTTCTGGATCATCAGGGTACCACATAGCTCCACTAGTCAGCATCTAGATGGGCTTTCTGAGGGCTGACCATATAGTGTGGTAAGTACACACCATTAGCAGCGGCGTCACTAGCCGGAGTGCGGGGGGGTGCGAACCTCTGGTGCGCGCCCTCCCAGGGGCATGGATGAGGTGGCTGGGCTTGTGTGCACGTGCACGTGCATGCACACTCGAGGCCAGCCACCCCATCCATGCCCCTGGGAGGGCGCGTGCCAGAGGGGCACCCAGCCGGAGAAGGCCTGGGAATGCCGGCGCGCCTCCCTCGCCCTGCCGACGCTGCTCCCGATCTCGCCCGCCTGCCCGCCTCCGAGGAGGAGTTGGAGCAGCCTTGCCGGGCAACGGCACGGGGCGGCTCTGGGTGTCACCCCCCTCATGGTGACACCCGGGTGCGGGCCACACCCGGGTGCGGGCCGCACCCTCCGCACCCCGGTAGTGACACCCCTGCCATTAGTGCTGTACCACCTTGTGGTTGGCACACTAGTGAAGGTAGTTACCACACCGATTGGTTACATCATAGAGTAAGCTAATATAGACATTGCTGGAGCCACATGAAATCTTCACTAAACAGAACTCATTTTCTTTTTTAAATAAATAAATAAAATTTCGGCATTACTGCTTTAGAATTATTTAGAGTGGTACACTCATTTGTTGACCAAGCAGTGATGACAAGGCAGGCAAAAATATGAATAAACCCTTAAGATGTTTCTTAAGGATGAATGTCTAGGGCACTGATTTCCTCTCTTGCAATGTTTCTAAGCTCCATTAGCCCTCAGTGAGCCATCAAACATTTGGGGCAATCATTAAACCTCAGTTTCTGAAAGATGACATAAAAATCTATTAATAGGTGCCTACCTATGCTGATCATCAAGCAAAATCTTGTAACGGTAGAATCCTAATGACAGACTAGCATTAACATGGTGTGCCTAATATCTCAGGAGTATTGCTCTCCAGAAAATCATCTACTTTAAAAATTGCTTCTCCAAAGCCAACCTATGCCTCTTCATTCCTCATGCTGCTTCCTGTCAGCTACTCAGGAGACCATACAAAATTAGTGAAGATTTACTAAAAGGTAACCAAAAATTTACTAAAGTTAGCTTTTTACTGGGTCACACTGTGGAGAAACATTTACACACACACACACCCCCCACACAATGAACTCTCAGCTACAAATTGCAAAACTAAGTTTAGATCAATTGTGTAGTAAATGGATGACACATTTGCTAATAAGCTATATTGTTCAATCAGCAACTAACCTTACACTGGCTCTGAATCTACAAGTAATATTTGCTGGTGTCATGAATGTCAGTAGAATTTAAAATAAAAGCAATATTTTCCCCCTTCAATGTTTCACTCAATAAATTTCTAAATAGCTTACTTCCTGGAATTTCAAGTGGAGACAGAAAGTGAGAAGCCTGTTCTACTTCAGTGCAAATTTTAGTTCATTATTTGTATTATGTGTATACAAATACACTCTGAGCTCTTTTGCAGCTTTGCAGGCACAGCCTTGCTGCTTCCTTACCCAAGAGCTACTAGGCAAAGTATAAGCCTATTTCTGCAAGAAAAGCACTTACAGAGGAAATCTTTCAAGTGACTATATTTGACTAAACAATCTCAAAACGTTTCCTCTTTCCACTCCCTACCCGTCTTATCTTCAAGTATGCTGTTCAGTAAGTAAAAGTTATGAAGTCATTATTTCAGGAAAACATACTGTTCAATAAAAATAGGGTTGTGTTTTTTTCCTGCAAGCCTGAACCTTTGCTTGCTATTTCTGCTCCACTACTTCCCACTTCCATTGTTCAGTTTAAAAAGCAGCTTGCCACTTTGGCAGCAGAAATTGCTGCCATAGGAACTGCAAGCCCTCATACCTGTTCTGTAGATCGCAACTTTTGATATCATGCATTTGACTGATATCATACATTTTATATGAGAGAGAGAGACTCTTGTTGCATTTACGGTTCTCCCCTACCTATGCACGCTGTATCACCAACGCGGCCAACTCGTTTGTTAGTGAGTCCCCCTGTTGATGTCGCACAAGCTACATTTCCTGCACTGTCCACAGCAACGGCTCCAACTGTTCCAAGGTCTCTGCCAAAAATAGCATTTCAAACAATTAGCTGAAGACTGAAGAGCATTTACCAAAAGAACATGGCGTCTGTTCTCACAGGTAGCATTTCCCAAGTATGTATATATATATATATAAAAATCTTTGGTCTGAAGGCATAAACTTTAACACAGGATCATTAATTAGGGGAATTCGTAAAAGTTAAAGAACCATACAGAGAAGTTAATGCACCTCGGCGTTTGCAGTTAATCTGCTGAAGGACCAGATTCTCTTAAGTCTAAAGGAAGACAGAGACCGTTTAGTTGAATAACTGATAGGACCAAATAGGTTAAAGTATTTTTGTGCAATTAAAAAAATACCCCTCCCCCAATTAATTGATGGGCTTTTCAATAGTTTTGGCACATATGGCACCTTCCTCCCTGCCTACAGCCAGTCCTTTACTTGCAAGCTGCAGGTACCATACATTACCTATATATTTTGCCCCACATGGTGCAGCCCTGATCTGTTTTGGTCCCCTGATATGGCTGCTTTGAAAATTAAACAAACATCTTGTTCTCTTGTGGCTCACTTGTGTCACAAATACCTTTCTAGTTTAGTCCACAATAGCTGAAAGAATGGGAACAGAGTATGTACTGGGCTGAGAAGCAGTGATCTAAGGAAAGAAGAGATGAATGGAAGAGGAAAAGAGAACTGGGCAAAGCCCTCACTCTAGGCACTAGGGATAGGAGGGGCTGTGTACCGTTGGCAGGGAAGGAGACCATCAGTGAAATCCTAGACATGTTTACTCAGATGTAAGGCATGTTGGCAGAGCAATCATAAGCCCTGATCTGCTATGCTAGAGGGGGTAAGGTGGGGCACAGGCCTCCACTTGCAGATGGACTTTGCCTCCCTGGAGGTCCCTGCTGTGCCCACTGAAAGAGTGGGCAGGTAGAAACTGCCACCAAAATTAAGGGTCCACAAAAAAGGTGTTTCAGGAGGTGGAAAGAGGGCAAAGCTAGACCTGCCAAGGAACCACTGGACACTAAGCCAGCAGTGGGCCTCATCTGGTCCTCTTCTGCAAAAATAATCAGAATTACCCCCCTCAACCTTCCACCATGGCCTGCATGAGCAGCAGGGCTTCAGATGTACTGGCGACTCCACTGATTTGTTCAGCCACCTGCTCTTGACCAGGAGTTAGGATTGCAACTTGTGTTCGAGGCTTGCTCCCAGGTAAGTGTGCATAGGATTGCAGCCTAAGGAAATACAGGCTTGGGGGCAGCAAGGCCGGAGGTGCAGTAAGCAGCTAGTGGGCATATATCCATGGGAAGGCCGAATTTCAAATATTGCAGGTCTACAGGTAAAATCAGAACTTATATTTTACTGAGCTTTAATCAACATAGATGGACCTATTCTAAGAACACAAGAGCAGCGCTGATGGATCACAGCAAAGCCCCATCTGGTCCAGCACTCTGTTTCTGAATCTGAAGACTGCATATCGCCATCATGACTAATTCTAACCATACTTCCATTTCTCTTTATCTTTTCATTTATTCTGTTCAAAGTGGGCAGGGCTTTTCCAAAACAGCAGCATTTATACTTGCTTTTGAAACTCTTGAGGGTTCGAATCAGCTTCAAGGTTTTTCTTCCATCTTTCCAGTGACCTTTCTGTGATCAGTTTCTCTCCAGGAACCTCAGGAACTCCCATGGTCCTAGCAAAGGTAGACGCTCCCTGGTCTGTCAGCAACATATGATCTGTCTGAAGGAGGCAAGATGTAGGCAGCTACTCAACAAAAGAGTTTTACAAGCGCATTGCAAACCTGCACACACACTTTTAATTGTCTAGTAAACAATCCTAATGAAGCAAAAGAACAAAGCCAAGGATAAATCTGACATCATTTTAGCAGTACATATATATTTTCAGAAGATGTATATTTCGATTTGCAAAGTGTAAACTGCCATGAGGCTACAGGACATGACTGGGATGTTTGTTCGTTTATTTATTTATTAGATTTATATCCTGCCCTTCCACCAAGTAGCAGTCCAGGGTGGCAATAAAGAAAACACTTCCACTGGCTATTGAAGAACAACTACGTCGGCAAGCATGGAAGGCTCCACAGGTAGCAGAGGCTGGACTCTAATCCCCGAGAGATATTGCCCATGATGCATCAATAGGGCTGACCCAAGACATCTTGCTGCCCGATACAAAGGACAAGAGGACACCACCACCACTCACCATTCCATATGCCAGGAGTGGAGAACCTTTTTCAGCCTGACGGTGGCACTCCCTTCTGGGCAACCTTCCAAGGGCCACACACCGGTGGTGGGTGGGACCAGAGGCAAAATGAGCAGAGCAATACATGTAAATATTACTTCTGTAACAGTAGGCTAGCTGCTACACACACTTCTCTCTCTGCCCTCCATCTAGACAAGCAACAGGCATTATCAGAGTTCAAGGACACGTTCCAGCCAGGCAAAAACACGGTGGGTGTGAAGCAGGGCCAGTGAGGGGTGTGGCCTGGGGAGAGTTCTGAGGGCCAACCCAAGAGGCCTGGAGGGCCACATTTGGCCCCCGGGTCTGAGGTTCCCCATGCCTGCCTGCCATATGCAGAACCCACCTGGACTGGCACTTCAAGTTTATTTTGAAACTGGCAAGGAGAGCACACCTGAGGTTAACAAGCTTATTTAGGGATCACAGGGAACATTGAACGGCACACAGAAGTCTGTTCTCCAAACCCTCCTCTGCTGCACCCAACTCCCTCCCTCCAAGTATTTGCTACCCGAGGTGGCTTTCTCATTCTGCCTAACAGGACCAACACTGTATACCAAAATGATTCTGGCTTCCTTATTCAATTCCAAAGCTGGGGGGGGGGGGAGATTGGGAGGCACAGAAGAGGCAAAGTGCATTTCTGTGGGATGGTGAGCTTTGTTTTACAGGTTAGAAAGAAAGAAAGAAAGAAAGAAAGAAAGAAAGAAAGAAAGAAAGAAAGAAAGAAAGAAAGAAAGAAAGAAAGAAAGAAAGAAAGAAAGAAAGAAAGAAAGAAAGAAAGAAAGAAAGAAAGAGTGGAGTGGCTCAAATGATTGTCAGGGCTAGTTGTTCCCCCTCTCTCGTGACACCTATGTTCCATTCCAGGGCACACGCAAGAAGCCACATAGTTTCTTGGATATGAAACAAAACCTTTTAGGCATGCTGCCTATCAACTGCTTGGCTTCTGTCACAACGTATTATTTAAGGGTGCATCCATGCTTTTCGTTGGATCTGCTGATGGCAATTTCATAAGGAAAGTGCATCAACTGCTACAGGTTGAACCCTGCTTCCTTGTTTTGTTGCAACATAGTCTACCAGGCATTTTGACAAAATTGGCGGTTTCCATACGAAGAACAGGACCATGGAGCAAGTTGCATACATAGTTGTATTAGTCTGTTACTATAGTTACCCGTATGAACATGCATTCTCTTATTTCTGAGACAATAGAGATAAAGAAAAGTTTCCAATCTCAAAGTTTGAACAAGGAAGACTTTCATTCTCTGACAAACAATACAAATAGTTAGGTGATGCATACCTGTGCTTGGAGCATATCATTTGTAAAGCAGGAGGGCAATGAGCACAGTTTACTCTTACATGTCTGGAATGTTCCAGCTCTTTTTAAAAAATCACTTACTTTGTGCAATACTGCCCTCTTCTGCCTTTGTAAAAAAGCACCAACAGTATCAGTAACTTTTACATGTTTACTCAAAGTAAGTAACACTACATTCAATAGGACTTACTTCCAGGTACAGAGGGTTGCAATCTTAGGAAGACTAAACGAAACAAAACACCACCACTAAACAAACTTAGAGAAGACAAATATTTTAAAAAGGCTCATGGCTCTGTGAATGCATTTTGTTCTCCGATTCTTAAAAAAAAAAGTTTTCCGTTCATACTGGAATCATGACAATTCTTTTTAAAATTATTTATTAGTGAAAGTCATTCAAGAAGATTTTTAAGCTTCAGTCCTACATCTTATTATACACACTTAAATCACGTTGATTTTAAGTTATTTCAATTCCCCCCTTTCCACAAACTACACACACACACACACACACACACACACACACACACACACACACACACAAACACACACGAAACTTGGCACTAAAACCTACATTATAGGGAGATTTTTAGTACACAAACCACTGAAAATGCATTGATAGGAAATTTCATATTATCTTAGTTCAGAGGGCCAAGAAGCAATCTCCAGGGCCCATTCTATAGTTAGGAGCATAGGAAGATGCCTTATAACAAGTCAGACCATCGCTCTATCTACTTCAACATTGTCTTCTTTAGGAATGGAGAGCCTGTGGGCCTCCAGATGTTGTTGGATTTCAACTCCCATCAGCCCCAACCAGTGGTTAGTGAAGATGGGCAATGTAGTCTCACACTGGGTTGCAGACTTCCCCATCTTGGTCTACAATGATTGGCAGTGGCTCTCCAGATTTCAGACAGGAATCTTTCCCAGCTTTACCTGGAGAGGATACAAGCAATTTGACTTGGGACCATTTATATGCAAAGCATGTGCTTTGCCAATGAGCTACACCTCTTTTTCTCTTAGTGTTAGGTTAGTATCACAAATGATCTAACGGTAACTAATAAGGCCTATAAAAATACGTACAACAGACCAATATATTTATTTAGAGATTTATAGCCTGCATTCTTACAAATGCCTCAGTGGTTTTTAGAACAGTGTGTATGAATTCACCACTGAAAATCCTTTTATTTTCTTACTGAACGTACATCAGCAAATTCATGTTAATTACAGTTTTTGTTTACCTTCAAACTGATACACGATGCCCCCCATCCAGAGAAATCAAGCTTCACCTCATGGAAATTAACAGAACCTAAATTAATCTTAAACATCAACTTGTCATGTTCATTTCAGTGTTGTTCTAGATGAAAGTCTTCTATGAAGTTTAAATGCCAAAAATGTAGAGTAATATTTATAGGGAAAGATCTGATGTTTATTGGAGGAGAGGAGAACTAATTTCTTTAGTATAAGGAACAAGAGGGAGCTCATGACAGGATTGTTTGTTTATTTTCAGGTGTTTCACACAATTGGCGTCATATTGGTTTTTCATGGTATATTCAGTGCTCCATCAATCATAGTCAGTTCTATTTTCTTGAGTTCTTGCCTTGTTAACACAGGGCATTTAATAATGTACTGGGACCGTTTCCTAAATAAACCCCCAGTGAACTGAATGTGCCTTTTCAACCAACACAAACAAAACCTTCTCCTGTATACACTTCCTGAATCTGATAAACAGTGCAATCCTGTGCATGTTTGTGCAATCCTGTGCATGTATTCAATGGGGCTTACTCCAAGATACGCATATACAGGATTGTAGTCAAAATGAGCTATTGTTGGTGAAAGCTCATGCCTGATAACCTAGCTAGTCTCCAAGATGCCACAGTGCACTGACTCATCACTGCTGAAAGGTCTAATCCAGCTACTCTCCTGGGATTAATTTGCAAGTACTTATTTACTTTTCCAATGCAAATAATGAAAGCACACCACAGAAATCACCAGATTTTGGTAAAGCTCCAAAAGCAATCATTTAATGGATCTGTTCTTCTGAGGAATTATCAGCTCATGAAAGAAAACAGTCTGCCTGGCTTAATGAAATGGATCTCAATGGACTATTTAGCAGGCTAGGTTCATGGGTGTTGCTGGACAAAATCTGAAGAAACATATTTTGGCCACCAGATGGAGCCAATATTGCACCATGAAGAGATACCAAGTCTTGGAAACTTATTGATTTTGCTTGTTTAGAATGAAAAACTTCAGAGGGATCAAACAGAATCTGATACAAAAATGATTATAACCTGCTGTCCTTTGATTATATCTTTGCATTTAAATCTTTAAGTTATTAGGCTAAGGAAGTTTCCCTAAGCGTATAAAGGAATTGTCACACATGAAAAAAATGCATGTTACATTACCAGGCTGGGGGGACTGCCTTCAAGTCAATTCCAACTTATCGTGACCCTATGAATAGGGTTTTCATGGTAAGTAGTGTTCAGAGGGGGTTTGTCATTGCCTTCCTCTGAGGCTGAGAGGCAGTGACTGGCCCAAGGTCACCCAGTGAGCTTCATGGCTGTGTGGGGATTCGATCCCTTGTCTCCCAGGTCGTAGTCCAACACTCTAACCACTACGCCACACTAGCTCTCTCATTGCCAGGCTACAGGAAGAGTAATAGCAAAATATGTGCTTACAATTGGGTTCTGCAACAAAATGTTGCTGGAGCCCAAGGGTTGTATCCCAAGTAGTGCTAAGGAACACATTCTATCCACGCAAGAATTTCCGGTTGTACAATGGGACTTTTAAATTTTATTTATTGCATTTATATTCCACTTCTTCTCTAAGGAGCTCAAGGCAGCATGCATGGTTCACCCCCTCCTCATTTAATCCCCACAACAACCCTGTGAGGTAGATTAGGCTGAGAGGCAGTGACTGCCTCAAGGTCACCCAGTGAGCTTCATTTCCCCCTGTTCTCTGCCTACACTTCACCTGTATTTGTTCTAGGGGGTTCTCCAATCCTCCGGAGCAGATCTGGGGGGCATGCATGGGGAAGAGAGGGAGGAAAGTCCTGTTGTGCAAGTGAAAATCCTTGCATTGACGGGACATGTTAGTTGTATACTGCCTCAGGTATCTTTGTTTGGACTCGGTTCAAACTTACAACATGGCCCTCTTCCCACACACACTACAGTTCCATCCCTGTCAAAATAGTCCTTCATGCGTGGGGGAAGGAAGGACCTGGGCCAGATCCTGTTCCCCACCCCTGTACTGATATTTTTGTTTAATACAACATCCAGCCTGGAGATGAGTCCTACAAACCTTGCTGACTATTTTGTAACTTTTTGGGTGATCCTAATGAAGATATTACCGTTAATGGTTTGACAGAATAATAAACAATGGGTCTCTTTGAAAAACTTTGAATTATTGGTTCTTGTTTGTTATATTTTGTACCAGGAAATGTTTGCAATTTTCTTCTTCAATTTTTTATTATTTTGTGGCTGTAAGAAAAACAATAACAATGATTTTTTAAAATAGATATAATACATTTTTGGTTCTAATGGACCGACACAGTGGCCAACATTTTATAATTAGACAAATTCCCTTTAACAACCCCCCCCCCCGTTTTTCATTGCAGAATCATGAACTATCTCCCCTAAGGCAATTTCTCTTGCACGTTCATGCTCAACATACAAAATACCCAAGTGGCTTAACCATTCTTGCCCCATAGTAGAATGCCTGCAGTTTTTGATGACTGCAGGCTGTAAATTCTGCCAGCTGCACTAACTCACAGTATCCCTTAGATTAATGACTCTGGTTATTATGATACTTCGTCCCTCCCACAACCTGTCCTGTTTATGCACAAGGAACTCTGGGGCTGATGGGTCTTGAGAGAGCATCACATAGAAAAGCTCATGTTTCTTTGTCTCTCAGACTACAAGTCCTACTTTAGCTGCACAAGCACACTTTCTCCGTTCTAGAGAAGAGCCTGGGCCAGTAACCAGGCTATGGTCTGAAGCAGCCTTTCCCAACCAGTGTGCCTCCAGATGTTGTTGGACCACAACTCCCATCAGCCTCAGCCAGCATTGGCTGATGGGAGTTGTGGTCCAACAACATCTGGAGGCACACCGGTTGGGAAAGGCTGGTCTGAAGACACATGAGGCCAGCTCCCTGCTGAAGCAAAGCAAGGTCAGGTCTGGTCAGTGCCTGGATGGGAGACTGCCTGGGAACCATATATAAGCCGCCTTGGGTTTCTATCACAAAAGGAAAGCTGGGGTATAAATGTAATAAATAAATAATATAAATAAATAAATAACTCCATATACAGGGTTGTATGCAACACCGTGTATGCGGAGTTCCACTCACACAATGGGACTAGTCTTTGCTTTTGGACTCTGGGGTCATGACACAGTTATAGTGATGTAGTAGAAACTACCTACCTCACAGTGATCTATAAGGCTGAATGGGGTCAGAGTTGTAAAGCACTCTCTACATAACAAATGCTATATTAATAAATATCCACACTTGTCTGCTCCTATGCTGTTTTTGTCTAAGGCAAACTGTTCCCCAGCATCATGAAGGCAGGTGGAGAGAACACCTTGCTGGGCCAAGTTGTGAGATAAGTGATCTCCATGTTTGAAGGTTTGCGAAAGCATATTTGGTGAAAAGGCAGGAAACAAAATTCAACAAATAAACAAATCATTATTTTAAATGCTAGTAAAAAAATTACCGAAAGAAAACTGATGTAAAAAATGAAAAGGCAGCTAGTCTTGCTTCTACAGCTACAAAAGTCTTTAAGGGCATAGTTCACAATAGCCTCAGAAGAGTGCTTGGGCTACTAGGGCTCACAGCAGCATTTACATAGAGGGGATGTTTCTGAGAACCGGTGTCACCACACAAGGACTATACACGTGGCTGCTATAATTTGTGCAGTTGTGGCAGTTCTTTTGTGGGCAGGGAGGCAATCTTGTGAGCTGCTGTTAAAAGTGAACCAGCCCTAAGAGGGACTGAAGTGGTATGACAGATGCACATGCGTTTTTTTTAACGAAATGAGTATTTCCTCTCTGATAACAACAGCTTTAAATCATTACAAAAAACATTTAACAGAGACAATAGTGGGGTGAGCATGCACACCACCATTAATGGAACCTATAACGTACCATCACCAACCCGTTAAAGTACAATCTCCAGCCTGAGTATGCACACTCACATTCTCCAAGACCAAAGGTCACTTTGTCCTCTGGAAATAAAACTACAGAAGTTCCATATGCAACACAGTGGGGTGGGAATGAGGGGGGTAGAATGGACTCTTACCACTTCAGACTGTAGGTGAGGGATATCGTATTTTTTTTAATGTTCCATCATACAAAAAATGAATCAGAATCTTCTTGCAAGAAGGAGCTAGCACATAAAAGAGAAAGGTCTGAGCTTGCTGTGCTGTTTTTTTGTTTACATGGAAGCACTCAAATTTGTGATCCCCGCCTGAAGCAGCATTCTGTCACTTTGTTCTGACCAGGCAAAAGACACAGGCAGCAAGGAATCATAGTACATGGGGTCGATATCCTAAGGCACGGATGGGGAACCTGTGGCCTTCCAGATGTCATTGGACTACCACCACCACCCATCATCCCTGATGACTGGCCATGCTGACTGTGGCTGATGGGAATCCATCAATATCTGGAGGACCTCAGGTTTCCCATCCCTGTCTGCAGAGAAATTATGTTTTTTGTTAAAGTGCGCATTCAGCATACCTTTTCCATGACAAGGCGAGCAAGTTTTATTGGGTTAGCTATACATTTCACTGCAGATACTGCTCCTGAGGCTAGATTTTTTCCATCCATGATAATGGCATCCATTTCCACTTCACCCTTCTCATTTAACACAGAGCCACAACCTAACAATCAAATAGAAAAGAAATACATTAATATCCAAACATGAAACAACCAATTCTATTACAAGCCTTTTTAATCAATTTGTGTTTTAGCACTTTTTAAGAGACAGTTTCTGAAATGCCAACACTCTTGCAGAAATAGTTGTAAATGCAGCCACAAATTCCAGTATTATAAGCACAAGTCCTCCATATTTTCTGCTCATGACACATCTCTCCTCCTTGCATAGTAGAAAATCTACTGAAAAGCAGATTCTTAATTTGCCTTAATTTGTTATTCATTTTTGCAGAATTTGGAATTGTTTAGCACTGGTATTTATTTGTTGCATTTCTGTATCATCCAACAACCAAAGTTCTCTAACTGGTTTACAATTACCATTTATTAATACCATAAAGTATACATACACACAATATCTAAAAGAGAGTAAAACAGCACAGTATAAAATAAATAGCAAAGGAAAAGTGTGTAAAAGATATAAAAAGCACTAAGCATAAACATAAGAGGCTTGGGGGGGAAATGTATTCATCTAGCTCCAAAAAGACCACAGTGTGGGTGCTAGGTGAGCCTCTGTCTTGGGAGGGGCTTCCACCATCAGGATGCCACCACTGAAAAGGCTCTCTCTTTAGTAGCCACACATCTCACCACCTTTAGTGGGGACAACCAGAGAAGATTACTTTAGTGTACAAGTAGGTGTACATGAGAGCAGATGCTCCTTCAGGTCTCCTGTCCCGAAGCTGTTTAGGGCTTTAAAGGTTAATACCAGCACTTTGAATTGGACATGAAAATAAACTGGCAATCACTGCAGATGGCAAAGGTCTGGTGTAATATGGTTGTATCAGCTACTCCCAGTTAGTGGCCTTGCTGCAGTATTTGGGACCAGCTGAAGTTTCTAAACCATTTTCAAAGACAGCCCCATGTATATAATGCATTGCTGTAATCCAGATGAGAGATTACCAGACCATGGATCACTGTAGTTAAGCTATCTCTGTCCAGACAAGGTCATAGTTAGTATAGTAATCTAAACTGATAAAAGGTGCTCTGAGGCCACCTGTGCCTCCAGCAACGATGCTGGATGCAAGAGCATCCCCAAACAATGAGTCTCATCCTTACGGATGAATGCAAAGCCCTCCAGACAGGTTGAACACCACTCAGCTGAGCAGACAAACCACCCATTAACAGTACCTCCATCTTGTCTGGATTGAGTCTGTTTATTGGTCCTCACCTTGTCCATTATCATGCCCAGGCATTGATTTAGAACACTAACCCAGATTAGATTAAAAGGAGACGTAGGGCTACGTGTCACCCACACACTGGCATGGAAAGGGAAGTATCGCGTCAATGTGAGGAAAGTAAAAATAAGTGCATACGCCTGGGGACTTATGGAAATTGTACTTGAGTGACAGTTTTTCATGTTCTTACCACAAGAACCTCATTCATTCACCTCCCCACTAGCACTTCCTCGAAGAGGTGAATCTAGCACCTTCATTATGTAGTTGATATTTTAGGACCCACCCTAGTGTCTTGACTATGATTGAACTGTTTTTAATATTTCATTTTTAAATTGTTGCAACTTGCCCTGGGACCTCATGGTGAAGAGTGGGTAAGAAATCTAACAATAACAATAATCAGTTTAAATATTTAAACATACAATCCACAAATGTCAAGTATAGCTTGAACAATCCTGAGGGCTCGGAACTCGATTCAAACAAAAGCGAACTATTGTAGATTCTTAAAGATGCACTTGGTTAGACACTGAAAACTCAGGTTACAGAAACTTGGTAATGCAGATTTTGTAATTCCCTAACTACTATGAATTCTGTCCTACAAGGTGCTGAAATAAATCATGTTACTGCACTCAATGGAATGCACACAGCCCTAGGGAAGCCCCATAAATGCAAAAAAAGAAAACAGTATATCTCCTTTTTGCTTTCTTTACATTAAGCCATCAGCCCGAGTTCCTAATTCTTAGAAATGTAGCTTAAAGTTATGGTGTAGTTAGTTGTTCAGTAAGCTAAATCTCAAACGCAGTACCATTTAAGGGTGCTAGGTTTAAATGACACCCTCCCCCTACATTCTAAGAAAGAAAATGAAGTATGTAGCATTTGCTGTCCTTTAATATGCCACCTGAGATGCCACCTTTTCTTTTATAGTAGGACTGGCTCTGTTGTATTATTTCCTAATGGCTCAGTTTGCAAGAGGGATGAAGAGTGAGTCCTTGTTTTCCACTGCTCTTTCTTTGCTGGAAAGGTGTCCACCAAAAAGGCCTATGGCTCAATTGCAGGTTTCTAGGAGTAATCATAAAGAGTAACATTCTTTTGTCATATTTTCCATGAGCAATGGCCAGGGTAGCCATTCTTCACTTTCTTCATAGTCTTCTAATGTTGCCAATGTGTTCCTACAACATCATATTCACTCAACATTCCAGTAAGACTGCTTTGTCCTTTATGAAGATAAGCAACTCCAATAAGGTTCCTTTTTGCATAGCTCATTTTCTCTGTTGACTGAGACCAGCTACCTTTAATGAGCCTTAACACATGTAGATGTAAGTGATTACAGATCTATCTACCATGCACATCGGGGTAGCCAAAGTTTAACAACCTAGCTGCTTGGCTATCACAACTGCAGGACCATAGGTTTGCCATCCCCCCCCCAAGCATCAGTGGATGTGTGAAGCACATTACTAACAAGGCACCAAAATACTGAATTATCTGAACAAAGAAGACATATTCTCAGACAAAAGCTTTGCTAATTTTAGAACACAAGGTTCTTGCAAAAATAAAAGAGAAAGGCCTTACACAAATTCTACATTTCTATAAGCTTGCTAAATGTCAACGTTGTCATTGACTGATGATAACTCAGATTATTTCAGAAAGGTTATCAGGGATTTGTGATGGCTTAATATCAGCTCTTCATAGTCAACAACGTCCATCCCCCTCTCCTACAGAAATTGTGGGACAGGGGCTGCTTTTGACTTTGTGCAATATTGATCACAATGCTAGACCATAAAAGTAATCCGTCTAGCTCTGGTTAGACGTCTAGCTCTGACACCCGAATAAAAAGTCACATTTTATTCACAAAGATGGATAAATTGCTCTGGACTCTCCCAACCTTCCTTTCACTTCCATCCTAACTGAATTGCTCTGGCAGACAGAATACTGACCCATTTTCCTCCTGGTTGTGGCAGTGTAGATAGGGCAGCCATGGTATAACTTGCTTCTTCTATTTCTCCAGCGTGACTGGCTCTGTGGTACTTCAACTTGGCCTGGCACGTATCTTCTGCCTAAAAACTCTGGCTAACGGGCGCAACAGCCCCTCCCCACAAAGAATGAAGCTCTCAGTCAGACATGGTTTGAGAATCAATGGCATAAAAATAATTTTTCCTCTCATAAAAAGCAAAGGAAGCCAGATTGGTACATAAGGAAAATTCCAAAATCCATAGTCAGGCTGAACAGTATTAAACAGACTATTTTTCCATTCAAGGCAGTGATGTTGTACCAGTGTACAAAAATGGAAAAAGCCCCTATAGGGGAGTGATCCTTCCAAAATTATATCCGTGGTCAAAGCTTTCTGTTTTATCATGACTGAGACATTAAATTTAAAATGCTTCCTGCTCTTTACCAAACTTCATTCAGGCAGAAAGTAAGAAAGGCTAAGAGTATACTCAAATGGAAAAGTAGTGGGAGTACAATGCATTTCCCATTAGACCTTATGTTTTTTGCTTGCTCACTTATTTACTTAAGGTTTTTGTATATTATTACTATTTATTAATTTAGTAATCGCTAATTTTATATACGCTCAAGGCAATTTACCAGCATACCATAAACACAGATTCTAAAAGTTTTAAAATGGTACAAAAAATATCTGAAGTTATGTGTTCATTTTGTATTATTTTTAAACCTAAGGCAGAGACCCTTTCATTCAGCTGGAAAAGACTGCCAAAAGAAAAATGTATTCAATTGTTTCCAGGAAGTACAGATAGTGGGCACCAGTTGCATCTATCTCACCAGGGAAGCTGCCCTTCATACAAATATAGCACAGCATGGTTCACAATAAGAAATGACAGTGAAACACAATTACATAATTAAAATCCCACCGATTCCACCCCCCACAATCAAAATAAAAGCATTTTCCAATCCACTTCAAACCAGCCGAATGGATGACTCAGTTTCAGTCTTTAAAATATAGCCTCCGGTTCCGTCAGATCTAAAAATGTCATTTTATTTAAAAGGCCTAAGAGAATAAAAATGCCTGAAAGTGGTGCCTAAAAGACAGCAATGCAGGCACCAGACAAATTTCCCAGAGGAGGAAATTCCATACCTGGGGTGCCATTCATGGTAAAACCCATAGAAGCATCAGTGTGCATGCTTCTTTACAGAGTATAAGATGACAGTTGCCTACCCTGAGGGGTTTGAAATGCAAAATTTGACGCAGCCAAAACAGCAGAGAAAGGGCAGGGAAACAGAAGCAGGGGTGAAAAGGGAAGCAACACGTGGGGTTTTCAGTTATGTAGCCTTGGGCTTAGTTAGAGGCTGAGTTCCATTTGGGCATGGGAACTAGGGGATTGTCAGATTGGCAGGTTGTCAGAAGGGATCTGAAGGAAATATGAGAGGTGGCATCACACAGCTGGTCTGGGAAACAGTATTAAGCACATGGGGCAGGAAGGAAGGAAGACTGCAGTCCTTTAAGGGAGCAGGAGACCTTCAGACCATGGAGTGAGAGGAGTGAAGATCACAGGCAGAGATGTATGGAGGTAAGGCCAAGGAGGCAGGGCTAGCCCTAGGATAAATACCACAGTGGGTGAGCAGTGCCTTTGGCGCCCCCCTCCCCAGGTTTGCAGGGTAACCCAGGGAGTTTATGGGGCCCAGTTCAGGAATGATGTTGGGGGCCCTGCTACTGCCCCTTAAAAGGACCCATGTATGTGTGTACAAAGCTGGGGGCCACATGTGAGAATTATTGCATACATGGGCTACATGGTGGAATTCTTGCCTGCAGTTCTGTAACCAGGCCTACTTGGCCTGGGCCAATCATAAGCCTGCTTAGCCAATCTTATCTCTATTGCTGCCCAGACAGAAAGAAAGATCTTACCTTCTTGTGATTGGTTTCGACTCCCTTACAGTTGGGCTGCAAGCCCAGCTAATAAGCAGGCCCCTCCCTTCCAGCCTCCCAAGAATACATTTTACAGACAGTTTAAGTCTCAATTTACCATCTGTTCTGGGAGTCACCAACCCATCGCCCATGGACACTCCCAGCAGGTAGCCCAGATTCTGAGCTTTCATTTAAAAATAAGTAAGTCTCTAGCCCTCCTTGGAAGCAAAATGTGCAGGTAACCTTCTAAGTGATTTATGTGAAATGAGCCAGCTTGCCTACTCCTGCCCATCACTGTTATTAGCCAATGCGTGAAGTCAGAGCTGTGATTGATAAGTGAATTCTTTGGACACCAGGCAATAGGAATATCTGGGGTCCAAAAGGGCTGCTGTTTTACACTTCCTTTTAGTGCACTTTTCTTGCTTCTGCCTTTTTTTCTTTTAGTCCTTGGAATCTCCATATTTTGCCCTCCCTTTTTCCCTAGCAACTAGGATACATCTTACCTGTGCTAGGTTTGCTTGAGCTCAGGTGGTGCCTAGAAATTATCTTCTGCAAATACTACTACACAATACATGTGGGTGAATGTTAGAGAGTCCCCCTCCTTACAAAAGGCAAATATGAAAACTTCACAAAGTGGCTTAGGCATGTTTCTTGCTTTGCAGGAACTAAAGACCAGGGACTCATTAAGAATTCACTGTACAGTTGACTTACAGTACAATGGTATACATGTCTACTCAAAAGTAAGTTTCTTTTTGTTTAACAGAACTTACTTCCAAGTAAATGGATACAGGATATGCTTTGGTTTAGGGTTGGCATTGGGAAAAACAGGGTTCTTGTGCTTTTAACAGTTGCATGGCACACAGAACTTCAATAGGTCATGCCTTTTCTGGAATGGAGATACAGTTATGGGGAAAGCATCACCTTGACTACTCACTAATTTTATGCCATGTGCGCCATGATGCTCTGCTGTGCCATGCTCCGCTTTCTGTGCACTCCTGCTCCACTTCTAAGATCCCAATGAAGTCTCTATCATGTGCTGTGGGTGGCTCTCAAAAGGGTAACTCTCATAGAGTACTAGGCCACATGCAGTTCTAGGGCTATACAGTAGGGCCCCACTCATACAGCGGGTTATCTTCTGGACTCCCGCTGAAAAGCGAAAACTGCCGAAAAGCAGAACTCATTGAATAGAATGGCACGTGACGCCCGTAAAAGCGGCACTGAGTGGGGCTTTAGTCTAATTGTGTCTGAGACCGCCGCATTAGCGAAGCGCTGAAAAACGGGGCCCTACTGTATTCACTTCTGGATATATGCCCTGGACACATTGACACCTCATGGCCTTAACCTGGAGGACAGTAGAAACATTACTGAGCTTCTGAAAATGAAGCCCCTGAGCATTCCATCCTCAAAGCTCTATAACTGCCACCTTGGGAACAGCATTTGTTTGTTAGCAGCTGATGAAGGCAGAAGCCGAAACGTTTTGCTAGTAAAATAAAAACCTGTTTTGTTAATCACAATTTCATATATATTTTGAGGTGATTAACAGAATCCTTATAGGGATCCAGAGCAAGCTGAAGTTCTGTTTGTTGTTTTCAAAACTGTCTCTCTCTATATATATATCAGTTCCTATTTTTTAGTAACCATTCTTTATTTTAGAATATCCATTATTTTTATATTTAAAAATTAAAATAAAGTTATAAATAAAAAAGGAATCCAGTTGACCATGTACATCTTACAGCTTTATTTTATTATTATTTTATATAGTGCTTATAGTATTTATAGTATTTGAACTGCTAAGTACTTGGTAACATTACCTCAAAGTAAAGCTGTGTTCCGCTCATTTTTAACCTAACATAAATGCCATCAAAGAGGAAACTGAAAAAGAAACATATTTTAAAGCTAACTGAAGGAAGTTCATTTTTGTAGTTTGTACCCGAACAACCTGTAGAAGCTTGAAAAAAAGGTTACAGACGCTTGTTTTTGCCAACCTAGCTCACTGCAGAGAGCACATTAAAAAACACAACCATTGAGCTCAGCTAGTTGCCCCACTCAGCTTGGTGCGCTGAGCAACCACCCAGCTCACATGCCTCTAAGGCCAGCCCTGCATGGAGGATTTTGAAGATAAAGAAACTTGTGTTGAGTATGACAGGAAGCCAACATGGACAGTATAAGCCAGTGGCCTTAGATTGCAATTCTAACCCCACTTACCTGAGACTAAGCCCTACTGAATTCAATAGGACTATTGAGTAGACATGGTTAAGATTCTGCTATGAATTGCTAACTATGGTAAGTCTGCAATCTTAACCCTGCTTATTGGAGAGCAAGCCCCAGTAACTACAATAGGACTTACTTCTGAGTAGACATGGTTCAGATTGTGCTGCAAGCCCCAAATTTGGCTAGTATGCATAGCTGTCCATAATACACCAATGTGATATGAAGGCTCCTTGCCCCCCCCCACCGTCCCAATCTCATACAACAGCTCCTGATACGTTTGACTATGTGAATGTTACCTGAATATACCTTTTAGCTTAACCATTCTTTTTACTGTAAACATTCCTTTTAGGGTCATTATTTTTGTTTTACTAGCCCTGTTTCTCTGTCAGGTGTGGGGAACCTTTGGCCCTCCAGATGTTGCTGAATTACAACTCCCATCATCCCTGGCCACTGGCCATGCTTGCTGGGGGTGATGGGAGTTGTAGTTCAGCAACGTCTGGAGGACCAAAGGTTACACACATTTGTTCTATGCTTTAACAGCAGCCAAACTTGCAGGATCCACCGTGAAGCTCTTCCAGGTAAGGAAATGAAGTGGAGGAAAGTTTATCTGCCAAATTTCTGCACATTAGAATACTATGCTCGCCATGCTCGTGTCTTTAAGAGCATGGTGAATAAAAACAATAAGTGGCTACTCTGTTTATTATTGTGCAGTTGCCATTTCAGTCTCAAGAAATGGAAAGTTCAAAGAAATTACCTGCATTAAAATGTGGATCATCTTCCATTACTACCACAGCTGCTTCAACTGCATCTAATGCACTCCCTCCACATTTCAGGATACTGTAACCTTTCAGTGCTGCTCCGGTGACACCAGAACGACTTCCATCTTCCCGCTCTTTAAAGATGCGACCAGCTCCACCGTGAACCACAATTACAGGATTCATGTTGAACTGGATCCTTTCCTGGGTAGAAATACTGAATCATTACTCAGAACTAACATTCATTACAAAATAGACAAAGTTAGATCATGCTGCCTGTAATCTTCTAATTTCACGTTTCAGCTGTTGAAATATGATGAAGTATTGGCTAGAATTCTTTCACAAAGGGATTGCATATCTCATTAAGCATTTCTTGACTCTGAAAATCCTGTTAGAGTTGTACTATGCTGATATTTTCAGCTTGTGAGGAATCCATTATCTGGGAACTTCCTACTAACTGAGGGTCCAAAGTCCAGTCTTACTCCTGTTAAATTTAAATGGACTCCTATTACTGATTAAAAAAGAAACATAAACACACAATATTTCATGGAGAGAAAGTGTTACACTTGATCTTAGCTAATACAGTTCATTTTTCAAGTAATTAAAGTACTTCATATGTTGCCTCAATAGTTCTATCTCAGGTGTTTTTTTAAAAAGTTGTCACCTGATTAGAGAAATCTTACTGTGCAGGCCTAATCATGTTCCCCTCAAATGTAAGCCCCAGTGAGATCAATGGAGCTTACTCTCAAGTAAACAAGTATAAGATTGCAGTCTTAGAATACTGTATCAACTGTGTAAATTTTAACTAATTAAATCTCCATATATTTGCATATGAAAAAAATATTGATTCTGAAGGGAGAAGAAAGCACTTTGTTTTCTCTTTGATATATAAATCTCTTGTAGCAGACATCTTATGAGAAGCATTTTATAAGAGAAAGGAAATACCTTATCTAAAAAGTTATCTGCAATTTATAGTTACACAAGAACGTGGAGAGTTGCAAGGGTCCTATGAGGCTATCGAGTACAACCTCTTGCTCAATGCAGGAGTCCAACTTAAAGCATACCCGAAAAACACTCAGGGACATACTGAAAAGTCATGATCTACCACGGCACTCTTGCAAATGCTAATGATAGATTCACTAACAGGCAAAAAACCTTGTGGTTTAAGAATGTACCTATAGCCCACAGATATTTCTATCAAACTTTAAAAAGCAGGGAAATTGGGAAGCTATAGTGAATGCACCAGGGGAGCAGGAGACCTGAACTCCTCTTTGAGATATTAGACTGCCCTACAAATTTGTCAAAATGCAAACACAATTTGGGTTGGTCTTTCATAGTCCAATCCACTTCCTATGTAGCTTGGAAGAATTTGGTAACATGTGCCTCTGAGCATATGGTGAGTGGTGGCAGGTGTTTAGGAGCAGGGGGAGGGGAGGGGAGGAGATTGGGGAGGAGGGGAGGAGATTGGGTGGGGGGCGGACACTGGGCAGAAGGGAAGCCCCTTTCCTTTCCAAAAGTAAAACATTGTGAACAGTATCATTGCTTTTCAGAGTTTCCCCCACCTTTTTATTCTACAGCAGGCACATGTAACCTCCCACCCAAATTTAAACCAAAGCTGTCCCTGGCCACATCCACAACAGGCCTTTATTTCACTTTGGACAGTCATGGCTTCTCTCAAAGAATCCTGGGAAGTGTAGTTATTGAAGGGTGCTGAGAGCTGCTAGGAGACGTCCTGTTCCCCTCACAGACCTTCAACCAGAGTGGCTGACTGTTAAACCACTCTGGCCACTGGAGCTCTGTCAGTGGAATAGGAATCTCCTCTCAGCACCCTTCACAAACTCCACTTCCCAGGATTCTTTGGGGGAAGCCATGACTGTCTAAAGTGAAATAAAGGTCAGGTGTGGGTGTGGCCCCCTGATTAACCAACACAAGCAGCTGTGGGTCTGGCTTTTAGAACACTGACAGTTGGTTCTTACTGAGCATGCCCGACACTATCATGGGATTCCAGCTAAAATTTCTTAAACTAATTAAAAATCAACCAGGCATTTTTTTTTAATTTTTATACTACAGAAGATGAAGGTCAGAGTATGGGGCAACATCAGTAACAAGATTACAGGTACTCTGTGAACATGGTTGATTTTTAATGAATTTCAAGAGATTATGAGAACTCTGAGAGAAAAAACTCCAAAAGGCGTCTGGGTTTTTTCTCTCTCTCTTTAGACTTTGAACTCTCAATTCTTTCTGACTGTTTTGTGTATCGCCATAAAAATTGAGATGGTTGTTAAGCAAGCGTTTCTGAGTTCAGGGTTATAAATTTTGTAAGGTTTTGTTTTGAAATGAGTTTATGGGAAGCATCAGAATGGCATGGAGGTATCAATTTAACACTCTTGTGGCTGTATAATTTAGAGAAAGGCACCTCCCCTTCACAGTAGTTTATCATGTCAAAGACCCATGGAAAACCAGTATATCTGCAGGATGCTGTTTGAAGCTCAAAGTGGGTAAGTTTTTATAACCCAGTATCTTAGTTCTGCAAAGTCAGTGCCTATCAAACTTATGTGGCCTGAGAAATCCCATTTTAGTTCTGCAGAATTACAATACTTAGCAAAAAGAAGGAAAATGTATATAGGTTTCTAGGGTGTAAACCAGGATACATATCTTGTATCCTTCTTCCCAAGAACTGTAACTCTCTGAGGGGAAGAGGGGGTCTCCTTACAACTTGAGCAACAATAACAGCTACAGCTATAGTACAGTATCTCTCTGGAACAGCACAGTAAGAAGAGACCTGCCTAAGAATAAATTGGGCAGAGATATAACAGAGCCAAGTAAAAAGTATTGGCGGGGATACAAGACGGGCATTAGGAGAGGAGAAGAAAGATGCCGTCGGGTATCCAACAATAACAGCAATAATAACAACAACAGTACCAACAGCCGCTGCCTTCGCCATAGAAGTGGAACTTCACCAAGAGAAATCCTATATGAGAAACGACGCCAAACATCAGGCAGGTATATCATCGGGTGATGCCAGACGCCAGACATTCCCTA
Source organism: Rhineura floridana (assembly GCF_030035675.1). Taxonomy (NCBI): domain Eukaryota; kingdom Metazoa; phylum Chordata; class Lepidosauria; order Squamata; family Rhineuridae; genus Rhineura; species Rhineura floridana. The sequence continues at coordinate 59,260,766 of NC_084483.1, forward strand.
GATAAGAAGCTTGTTTAAAGAGCTTCCCTGCCACCTCAGGGAACTGGCGTGTCTGAGGATTGTTTGGTCAGATACAGCATTGTGTGAAGAAAGGGAAGAGCACAGACAACATCTGGAGCCTGCAGGGAGGAAGAGGTTGCTGGTGGTGTTGTGGCCACTGCCTTGGACCTCAGCTGTTTTGGGCCTTGATCTTCCCACTGAGATTTCCTGCTCTTTGCAGGACTATGACCAAGGCCCTGACTCAAGATCAAGATTAGGGCCTTGACTTAGCAGTGTTACTAGCCATCTAGCTGACTTGCCTGGCCCACCTGGGTGACAATAATAAGATTTTTACTTGGTTATAGCTGCCGGTCGGCATAGCGTGTTGCTTTTAAGAGCAAGGCTTTTGCCTTTTTATAAAGGAAGGATGTGTTTTCAACTAAAGAGGGCTGAGGAAGGGATCCAGGGGGCTGCCATTAGTGTTGTGAAGGGCAGAGGGAGATACAGAGCGGGGAGACAGTTATGTCATCAGGGGAGATGGGTGTGCAACAGGGTGCTGGTTGCCCCAAGCTGTCTCCCCACCCAAGTAGTCTGAATAGCTGGGGTGATAACCCCCCTGGGTTGAAAATGCTGCTTATGAATGCCAGGTCAGTGAATGGTAAAACAACAGCCATTCAGGATCTCATACTGGATGAGCAAGCCGACCTGGCTTGTATTACAGAGACCTGGTTGGATGAAGATGGGGGGGGTTAATCTCTCTCAGCTTTGCCCACCAGGTTTCTCTGTACAGCAGCAGGCAAGACCTGGGGGGCAGGGAGGTGGAGTTGCAGTGGTCTATCATAATACCATTCCCCTGACCAGGTGCCCTATCCCACAGTCTTCAGGGTTTGAGTGTGTGTATCTGAAGTTGGGTGGCCGGGACAGAATAGGGATTCTGTTGGTGTACCGCCCACCCTGCTGCTCAACAGTCTCCCTTCCTGAGCTAGCCGGGGTGGTCTCGGGGTTGGTGTTGGAATCACCTAGGTTCGTTGTACTGGGGGACTTCAACATCCATGCCGAGACCGCTCTGGCAGGAGTGGCTCAGGATTTCATGGCCTCCATGACAACCATGGGTCTGTCCCAAGTAATATTTGGTTCCACTCATGCTGCTGGCCACACTCTGGACCTTGTGTTCTGTGTTGGATGGGATGATGGTGATCTTGGTGTGGAGGAACTCTCTGTAGTTCCGTTGTCATGGACAGATCACTACCTGGTTGGGTTTAGACTCACTGGGACTCAAAACCTCTGCAGGGGTGGGGGACCAATTAGGATGGTCCGCCCCAGGAGGCTGATGGATCCAGATGGTTTCCTGAGAGCTCTTGGGGTTTTTCCTGTCACCTCGGCAGGCAATTCTGTTGAAGCTCTGGCTGACCTCTGGAATGGGGAAATGATCATGTCCACCGCCCTGGCTGCTCCTGAGCGTCCCCTCTCACGTAATGGAGCCAAACCAGCTCCCTGGTTTACCAGGGAGCTGATGGTGATGAAACAAATGAGACAGAGACTAGAGCGACGTTGGCGGAAGACTCGGAGCGAGTCTGACCGAACACGGGCTAGAGCCTATCTGAAGGCCTACTCCATGGCAGTGCAGGCAGCAAAGAAATTATTCTTTTCAGCCACCATTGTGTCTGCAGGGAGCCGACCAGCAGAGCTGTTTCGAGTGGTCAGGGGTCTCCTACATTCTGGCCCCCAAGAGGGTAATATAGACCACTCATCAGCCCGCTGTCAAGAATTTAAACGGCACTTCGCAGACAAAATCATTCAGATTCGTTCCGACTTGGATGCTATAGTTGATACAGGCTCAGTGGATGTAACTTTGGCTCCTGCTTGTCCAATAATAATGGATTCTTTTCAGCTTGTACAACCCGAGGATGTGGACAGGATCCTTGGAGAGGTGAGGCCCACCACATGTCTGTTAGACCCTTGCCCTTCCTGGCTTATTAAAAGTGCCAGAGGGGGCCTAGCCGAGTGGGTGAAGGAAGTGCCCAGTGCCTCCCTACAACAAGGCAGAGTTCCAATGTGCCTAAAGGAGGCCATTGTAAGGCCTTTGCTGAAAAAGCCCTCCCTGGACCCCTCTATTATGGATAATTATCGGCCAGTGTCTAATATCCCATTCCTGGGCAAGGTAATAGAGCATGTGGTGGCCTCCCAACTACAGGGATTCCTGGATGAAACGGATTATCTAGATCCATTTCAGTCTGGTTTCAGACCTGGTTATTGGACGGAGACTGCTTTGGTCGCCTTGGTAGATGACCTACGCAGAGAACTGGACAGGGGGAGTGTGTCCCTGTTGGTTCTGTTGGACCTCTCAGCGGCTTTCGATACCATCGACCATGGTATCCTTCTGGGTCGCCTTACTGGGATGGGACTTGGGGGCACCGTTTTACGATGGCTCCATTCCTTCCTGGAGGGTCGAACCCAGAAGGTGGTGCTGGGGGATTCCTGTTCAACTCCTTGGCCATTGGCCTGTGGGGTTCCTCAGGGTTCAGTTTTGTCCCCCATGCTATTTACTATCTACATGAAACCGCTGGGAAAGGTTGTCCGGAGATGTGGGGTTCGGTGCCACCAGTATGCAGATGACACCCAACTCTACTTCTCCTTTCCACCTAATTCCAAGGAAACTGTCTCGGTTCTAAACCAGTGTCTGACAGCAGTGGTGGACTGGATGAGGGTGAACAAGCTGAAGCTTAATCCAGACAAGACAGAGGTGCTCCTAGTCAGTCGAAAGGCGGATCAAGGAATAGGGGTTCAGCCTGTGCTGGATGGGGTTACACTCCCCCTGAAGACACAGGTTCGCAGTTTGGGTGTGCTCCTGGACTCATCCTTAAACCTGGAGGCCCAGGTTTCTGCGGTGGCCAGGAATGCTTTTGCACAGTTAAGATTAGTGCGCCAACTGCGCCCGTTCCTGGAGTCGTCTGATCTGGCTATGGTGACACATGCCTTAGTTACATCCCGCTTAGACTACTGTAACACGCTCTATGTGGGGCTGCCTTTGAAGACTGTTCAGAAACTTCAGTTGGTGCAACGAGCTGCAGCCAGAATGTTAACTGGTGCTGGTTACAGGGACCATACAACTCCCCTGCTGCAACAGCTCCACTGGCTGCCAGTCTGTTTCCGGACACAATTCAAAGTGCTGGTTGTGACCTATAAAGCCCTATACGGCTTAGGTGCAGGCTATTTGTCAGACCGTATCTCCCTATATGAACCTGCCTGGGCCCTGAGATCTTCAGGAGAGACCCTTCTCATGATCCCAACACCTTCACAAGTGCGACTGGTGGGGACACGAGATAGGGCCTTTTCTGTGGCTGCCCCTAGGCCCTGGAACTCCCTCCCTAGGGAGGCAAGAATGGCCTCCTCTGTGCAGTCTTTCCGCCGACAGCTAAAGACTTTTTTCTTCCGGCAGGCCTTTGGAACTGAAGGTTTTAAGGGTAGTGACTGAAGAAGATGCTGTATGTTATTGTTTTACTTATATGCTCCTCAACTGGGTTGCAGTATTTTAAGAGTAATTGGTTTTAACATCTTAATAGTTTAATCCTGTTTTAATGCTGATTTTATATGTTTATATGTTTTATATTTTTATAGGTTCTTAATGATGTGTACTTGTTTTTATCTGGAAGCCACCTTAAATAAAGATAATAATAATAATAATAATAATAATACATATAACTTTCTTCTAAATCAGATGTCTACTTTCAACAGGTTGATTTTCATCAGTGCAATTGATACTCTAAGTTCTGTGCTGAAAACTGTAGCTGAACATTTTTACAAAATGATCTACTGAAGATCTAGGCATGGGCACTACAGCAGATGGAGTGACTTGGGTATATTGATGCCTGCCAGTGCCTCACAAAAAGAAAACTTCAATGCCAATTTATGTAACATGACTGAGATACAGGCACACTCCCATGACTGAAAATCATAATGAAGTAAGTAGATAATTGCAACTGATCCTTTCTTTTGGAGAGGGAGGAGTGTGTATAATTTTTTTTTAAGAAAAAAATGATTCTCAGGAAATATTATTTAGGCAACTAAATAACTGTACACCCATGAAACATTTCCCACCAAACTATATTAAAAAGACTGCATTTTTTATCTTTCAGGTTTATTTATTTTCTTGGCACTATGTATTCCATACCAAGAGAAACAGATCTTATTACTAAGAAAAAAGATATTTAGACTTTGAAGTGAGGCTCTGCCACAAGTGGAGCTCTACCAATACAAGTGGATTTTAGAATTACCAGTCAACATCTGTTCTATTGCCAGGCCCGGCCTCCAAGAGGTCTTCTGTATCTTTAAAAGTTGTGCAGGGGGAGGGAGAATTCCACCTTGTGGTTTTTCCCATTACAGAGTTGCAAGAACACCTGCACTTGGCTGACTTTCTCTTCTCCTAAACATACAGGATCAGTCTCAGGCCATGGACCTGGCAACCCTAAAGCCATTTAACCTCCACACAAGCAAATCAGGAAGAATATTCATTGCTGTATAACCTTCCCCGGAAGGAATGCTCACTAAACACTACACACAGAATAACCCCCGCCTAAGTTTTCTGAAAGCAAATCAGGACAAATGCTCAATAAACAGGTCACCCGGAGGAGCCCTGGGTAGCCACAGAACTCATCCATAAAAGGAGCAGTACAGTGAGTAGAATTTTAGCACTCATTTCAAACTAACCCTGTTAAAAGACTTTAAGCAAAAGGTAGCCTAAGGATGTTTGCTTAAAAGTAAATCCCATTGTTTCCAATGGGTCTTACTTTCTAGTAAATACAGGATTGCAGCCAAAATGACGATTTGTTTCTCTCGCTCCCTGAGAGAGATCCCAAGAAGGGAGGAGGTATATTGCAAGATGTGCATTATTTTCTCTTTAAGCACGACATGAAGCACATGCCAGAAGCAGAACACCTGAGAAATTCAGGTCTATGATGCTGTTGAGGAACCCAATCCTTCCAACTCTTCTATTCTATGAACCACCCGCGAAGAATTTTAAGTGACCTGTGACGTCTCCCTTATTCACACTATTGTTTCACCCCAGGTCACAATAAGCCCTGGCCGGGAACGTGTGAAGTTCTCCAAGTAACTATTTACCAAGCTGGTGGAAACCGTCCGGGAAGAAGACAATAGGGACGGGGTAGCGAAGCCAATAAAGTAAGAAAGAGGAAAGCTTTCATTCATTCAACCTCTCAGCCTATTGCAAGCCGTCTTCTGACAGAGCAGATTTCAGTTACTCACGGGTGGTTGCTTTCCACGACTTCCCTTCACACTATCACCAACCCAGAACTGAAACTCTCAAAGGATGAATATGGAAGAAGCGAATAATGGCTGCAAAGCGCTGACTCCTCTTCTTACAGAGAAGTATGTTTCAGGGAGTGATCACATGGGGGCAGCTCCCTTTCGCACCTTTGCCCTTAGAAAAGAAAAGAGTTGCTGCCTTTTCCTTTCTGTCAACGGGTTTGAAGCAAAACTGCCCTCAACTAGAATGGCCACCGTCTTCTTTAGCTCTGCCGAGAGCGCGTCTGCCCCTCGCTAAAATGGCCGAGCCATCCCATTGATTCAACCTAACGGACGCAAAACGACTACCAGTTGTAAAGATGGCTGATGCTTATTACCTCCTTGATAGAGGGGAGGTGTTTATGTTGCAGCTCGGTTTCTTCTTTTTTCTCTTCCATCCTCTGCTAATGCTGAAGAATGCCGAAGCAACGGGAGACAAAACTCGTTCAGTGGTTATTGTATCTCAGTGAACGGGGTTGGGCAGCCGAAGAAAGAAAGAAAACCTAATAGAGCCTAGCAGAAATATTTGCATATCACAAGGAGGAACTTAATAAGCAGGCAGCCTGAACTTTCCCCCTTGACCAATTTCTGGAAACCTTCTTCCCACACCCTATTCGGCATTTCTATCATTATTTAAAGTGCCTTTACCGTTACTTTGTTTTTCAGTATTTCTTGTTTCCCAGCGGTTGACAGCCTTAATTTGACCTAGCAATTTGAAAATTGGGCTTTAGCCTTAGAACAACTAAGGGAATGATTAAGGCTGCAGTCCTTTACCCACTAACCTGGGAGTAAGTCTCTTTGACCTGTGAACACATAAAAAGGTATTTTCTAAATAATGCCAGCCTAAGCCAGTACCACTGCACCAGGGTTGATTTGATTTAAATTGCTTCTCTGAAAGACTCAGTTTTAAATATTTAAATCACAGTTTAAATCACTAGTGAGAAAGATTCTATTTAATCATAATTCTTTAGTAGAAGTACATTATTGTTCAATATAACAATACATATTCAGAGATGTAGGTTTCATTACAAATTTGAAGTCTAGCGTTAAGGAATGCAGAGCATAAGCAGTGTATGAACAAAAAAGTTAGAAAATGAAGGGGGGGAAACCTCAGTTACATGAGGGCTGACCTGCTTGAAATACATTTTGCCATAGGTACAATGCTGCTATTTCACACAGTTTACTGGTATGTCACGGAGACCACATATACAAGGTGAGGAAAGTAACCCAAGGGTTCCCTAAATGGGATGCATTTTATCAAAGCCTTTTAAGTACCATATTTTTATTCAAGCAAACATAAGAATTCAAATGGTTGAGAAGCCCACTCAAAAGCTATGGCCAAGGCAGTCCTTAAAAAAAATAAAATGACAAAACCAATGTTTACTAACCTAGAAATCATGGATGTTCAGACACAATCCATTATCTTCAAAGTAGGAGTACTTCTCATAATAATGCTGTTTCATTTGTGCAACCAGACCTTGCATTTCTCTGTTGCACTGTTTACATTTTGCATGCATACCTATTTTACCCTGCAGGTACAGAAATAAAATATTCCCAAATGGTTTCTCTTTCACGGTATGCTACTGCCATGCTAGGTATTTCCCTTCTACAGTAGAGGATACAAGCCACAGAAGTTTCCTCAGGAGTCAGGACTGCATGAATATGTTCTGCTCACTTTTGGTTTCACTCTCTCCTCTCCTCTATCCCTTGTATTTGTATCCAGATTCCTCCTCCTTGTTCAGATCTACCCTATCTTCCCAAAATCTCTATTCATTGACCTTCTCTATCTTTGCACTTAGCAAGAGAGCGTGCACTTCATGTCTACCACCTGCAGAATAGGACTGATCAGTTTATCTCCCAACTCTGTAAACTGCTGTTAACATGTTCATAGAAGTTCATAGAATCATGGAAGGGACCTTTAAGGTCATCAAGTCCAACCCCCTGCTCAATGCAGGAATCCAAATTAAAGCATTCCAAACAGATGGCTGTCCAGCTGCCTCTTGAATGTCTCCAGTGGTGGAGAGCCCACTACCTCCCTAGGTAATTGGTTCCATTGTCGTATGGCTCTAACAGGAGGTTTTTCCTGATGTCCAGTCGAAATCTGGCTTCCTGCAACTTGAGCCCATTATTCCGTGTCCTGCACTCTGGGACAATCGAGAAGAGATCCCGGCCCTCCTCTGTGTGACAACCTTTCATGTACTTGAAGAGTGCTATCATATCTCCCCTCAGTCTTCTCTGAACATGCCCAGTTCTTTCAGTCTCTCCTCACAGGACTTTGTTTCCAGTCCCCTGATCATCCTTGTAGCCCTTCTCTGAACCTGTTCCAGTTTGTCTGCATCCTTCTTGAACTGTGGAGACCAGAACTGGACACAGTATTCAAGATGAGGCCTAACCAGTGCTGAATAGAGTGGAACTAATACTTCACGCGATTTGGAAACTATACTTCTGTTAATGCAGCCTAATATAGCATTTGCCTTTTTTGCAGCCACATCACACTGTTGGCTCATATTCAGCTTGTGATCAACAACAATTCCAAGATCCTTCTCACATGTCGTATTGCTGAGCCAAGTATCCCACATCTTATAACTGTGCATTTGGTTTCTTTTTCCTAAGTGTAGAACTTTGCATTTATCCCTGTTGAATTTCATTCTGTTGTTTTCAGCCCAATGTTCCAGCCTATCAAGGTCCCTTTGAATTTTGTTTCTGTCTTCCACGGTATTAGCTATGCCCCCCAATTTTGTATCATATACAAATTTGATAAGCATGCTCTGTACTTCCTCATCCAAGTCGTTAATAAAAATGTTGAAGAGCACTGGGCCCAGGACCAAGACCTGTGGTACCCCACTCATTACTTCTGCCCAGTTTGAGAAGGAACCATTGAGAAGCACTCTTTGAGTATGATTCTGGAGCCAACTGTGAATCCACCTGATAGTTGTTCCATCCAGCCCACATTTAGCTCACTTGCTAATCAGAATATCATGGGGCACTTTGTCAAAAGCTTTGCTGAAGTCAAGATATATTATGTCCACAGCATTCCCACAGTCAACAAGGGAGGTTACCCGATCAAAAATAAGATAAGACTAGTTTGGCAGGATTTGTCCTTCATAAATCCATGTTGGCTCCCAGTAATCACTGCATTGCTTTCAAGGTGCTTACAGATTGACTGCTTTATAATCTGCTCCAGAGTTTTTCCAGTGACTGATGTTAAGCTGACTGGTCTGTAGTTCCCCGGTTCCTCCTCCTTGACCTTTTTGAAGATAGGGACAACATTAGCTCTCCTCCAGTCATCCAGCACTTCACCAGTCCTCCATGATTTCGCAAAGATAATAGACAGTGGTTCTGAGAGTTCTTCAGCCAGTTCCTTCAATACTCTAGGATGCAGTTTATCAGGCCCTGGAGATCTGAACTCGTTCAAAGTGATTAAGTATTCCTTGAGCATTTTTCTATCAATCTCAAGTTCCAATCCTGCCCCTTCTACTTCATGTTTCCTGGGAGGGTCATAGACCCTTTTTTGGGAGAAGACTGAGCCAAAGTAGGAATTGAGGACTTCTGCCTTTTCTTTGTCATCTGTTATCATTTTGCCATCCTCATTGAGTAGCTGTGCCACCATTTATTTTCTCTCTCTTTTACTATGGACATACCTGAAGACAGCTTTTTTGTTGCTTTTAGCATCCCTCGCTAGCCTCAGCTCATTCTCAGCTTTAGCCTTCCTGACACCATCCCGGCAATTCCGTGATACCTGCCTGTACTCTTCCTTTGTGGCCTGGCCTTCTTTCCACTTCCTGTATGTGTCCTTTTTCATTTTCAGGTCATCTCTTAGCTTTTTGTGAAGCCACATTGGCTTCTTTTGCTGTTTCCCCCCTTTTTTCCTTGTTGGAATTGCTTATTTTATTATTTATTTATTTAAAATATTTGTATCCTGCCCTTCTACCCTGTAATAGGGCACTCAGGGTGGCTTACAAAAATAAAGTCAAACACGTACATAATAAAATTGTAAACAATAAAATCACAAAACATTAACATACATAAAGACATGGAGTTGGCGATCTGAATGTGGGGGGCCTTACATCAGTTCCTCTGTCATGGACAGATCACTGCTTGCTGAAGTTTAGACTTACAGTGGCTTTTCCCCTCTGCAAGGGTGTGGGACCTATTAAGTTGGTCCGCCCCTAGAGACTAATGGATCCGGATGGTTTCCAAAGGGCTCTGGGGAGTTTTCCAGCTGATAGGGCTGGTGCTCCTGTCAAAACCCTGGTCGAGCTGTGGAATACAGAAATGACCCGGGCAGTTGACATGATTGCTCCTGAACGCTCTCTCCTGTGTAGAGCTCATACGGCTCCATGGTATACCCAGAGCTGAAAGCGATGAAACAATATAGGAGACGGCTTGAGTGCAGACAGAGACGAACTCCTAGTGGATACAATTATACACTGGTAAGTGCCTATGGTAAGCTGTATTTAGGGGCAGTGAGGGCAGCAAAAAAAATTTTTTTGCTGCCACTATCAAATCATCAATTTGCCGCCCAGCGGAGCTCTTCAGAATTGTCCGGGGGCTATTACATTCTGGCCATGGTAGAACCATCTGAGGCCTGCTGTAATGAATTTGCTAGGCACTTCCAGGATAAAATCTTTAGCATCCGCCAGGACTTAGGCTCCAGTGTTATATCAGGTGAATCAAGCGAGGTATCCAGAGCACAGCCTTGTCCCAATTTCTTGAATGGGTTTCAGTTGGTACAGCCTGAGGACGTTTGACAGGTGCTTGGACAGGTTTGTGCAACCACTTCTGTGCTGGATCCTTGCCCTTCTTTGCTAATAAAAGCTAGCAAGGATGGAACAGTCAGCTGGGCCAGGGAAGTGATTAATGCTTCTCTGCGAGAGGGGGTGGTCCCTGGCTGCCTGAAAGAGGCAGTAGTGAGACCACTCCTGAAGAGACCCTCCCTGGACCCAGAAAATCTTAATAACTATAGGCCAGTGGCAAATGTTCCATTCCTGGGCAAGGTCCTTGAACGAGTGGTTGTGGGCCAGCTCCAGACACTCTTGGATGAGACTGATTATCTGGATCCATTTCAGTCTGGTTTCTGGCCTGGTTTTGGCACGGAAACAGCCTTGGTCACCCTGTATGATGACCTCTGTCAAGAAGGAGACAGGGGGAGTGTGACTCTGTTGATTCTCCTTGATCTCTCAGCGGCTTTCGATACCATCAACCATGGTATCCTTCTGGGAAGACTGGCTGAGCTGGAAGTGGGAGGGACTCCATGGCGGTGGTTCTGCTCCTACTTGGCGGGTCGGCTCCAGAAGGTGGTGCTTGGGGAACATTGCTCGGCACCCTGGATTCTCTGGTATGGGGTTCCGCAGGGGTCAGTTCTGTCCCCCATGCTGTTCAACATCTACATGAAACTGTTGGGTGCGGTCATCCAGAGCTTTGGAGTGCGTTGCCATTAGTATGGTGATGACACGCAGCTCTATTTCTCCTTTTCATCTTCTTGAGGTGAGGCTGTCAAATGTGCTGAACCAGTACCTGGCTGCGACAATGGACTGGATGAGGGCTAATAAACTGAGGCTCAATCCAGACAAGACTGAGATGCTGCTAGTGGGTGGTTCTTCTGACCGGATGGTGGATGTCCAACCTGTGCTGGATGGGGTTGCACTCCCCATGAAGGATCAGGTTTGTAGCTGGGGGTTCTCCTAGAACCATCTCTGTCACTTGAGGCTCAGGTAGCCTTGGTGGCATGGAGTGCCTTCTACCAACTTCGGTTGGTGGCCCAGCTGTGCCCCTATCTGGACAGGGATAATCTGGCTTCAGTTGTCCATGCTCTGGTAACCTCCAAGTTAGATTACTGCAATGCGCTCTACGTGGGGCTGCCTTTGAAGACTGTTCAGAAACTGCAGCTTGTGCAAAATACAGCGGCCAGACTGGTAACAGGGACCAGATGGTCCGCACATATAAAACCGATTCTGGCCCGCTTGCATTGGCTGCCTGTATGTTTCCGAGCTCGAATCAAGGTGCTGGTTTTAACCTATAAAGCCTTACATGGCTTGGGACCACAATACCTGATGGGACGTCTCTCTCGATACGAACCCACCCATACACTATGCGCAACATCCAAGGCTCTCCTCTGGGTGCCTACTCCTTGGGAAGCTGGGAGTCTGGCAACAAGGGAAAGGGCCTTCTCAGTGGTGGCCCCCAGGTTATGGAATGATGTGCCTGACGAGGTGCGACTGGCGCCAACACCGTTATCTTTTTGGCGTCAGGTCAAGACTTTCCTCTTCTTCCAGGCATTTTAGCATGTGTTTTTAAATTGTTTTAAATTTTTCAATTGTGTTTTAAATTGTTTTTAAAAGATGTGTTTTAAATTTATATATTTGTTTTAATGTTTTTTGTTACTGTAAACTGCCCAGAGAGCTTTGGCTATGGGGCAGTATATAAATACAATAAAAAAATAAAAAAATACAATTAAAATACTATACACACACACACACACACACACATATACATATACATAGGGAGTGGTACAAAAGGGGACTACAAGGGTAAAATTTAACATAGAAGGTATAAAATCATAAAATTGCTTGCCAATTGCGCTTTTAGAATTTCCTTTTTTAGAAACTCCCACCCATCTTGGACTCCTTTTCTCCTTCAGGTGGCTTGCCATGGAACGGTACTTACTATTGCTCTGAGTTTATTAAAATCAGCTTTCCTGAAGTCCAGGGTACGCGTATGGCTACTCTCAGCTTTTGCTTCTGTTAAAATCAAGAATTCAAGTATGGTGTGGTCACTTTCCCCCAGAGTTCGCGTAACTGCCACTTCATCCACCAAATCATCTCTATTGGTTACAATCAAATCCAGGATAGCTGATCCTCTGGTTGCTTCCTCCACTTTCTGTAGGAGAAAGTTATCTCCAACACAAGTCAGAAATTTCTTGGAGGGGCCGTGTTTGGCAGAATTTATCTCCCAACAGATATCGGGATAATTGAAATCCCCCATTACTACTGCATCATGCCTCCTTGAAACATTGGCAATTTGCTTTTCAAAAGTTAAATTCTCGTCTTCTCCTTGATTAGTAGTAGACTCCAAGCACCACATTCCTTTTATTACTTGTCCCATTAATTTTAATCCAGATACTCTTGGTGGAGCTGTTATATAATTAGTATTCATTATGATATCTTTGACCTAGGGTCTTTTTTTACTGTTTTAAGAAAATTTTGAAATCTGACTTAAATTTTTTAAAATCTGATTTAATTTTTAAAAAAACATTGATTTTTATCATCCCTGCACCACACACACCTCTAATTGTGGTCATGGGTTTCTATGTCAGAGCAAACTTGGGCATTATTAAAATTCAGTTACTATTGTGAGCTTAGCATGAAATGAACTTATGAGATAAGATTGCATTTTATTTATCTTACCTCATTGTTTATGCCAATAACATACTCAATTAGCCTTCAGTCCTATGCATGCTTATTTGGGAATAAGGTCCATTGAACTTGGTAGGGTTTACTTCAGAGCAAACATATAAAATATTGCAATGCACCTGTGTGTGAAGTGGCATTTATTGTATTGCATTGTCAAAACAGGGGCTTTGCTGAACTGTTATTCTTCCATGCGGTGTTACTGTATCTTTCTCACTATTCTAATATTACCAAAACCAATAGAGAAGGGTATTCGTAGTTCTGTAAAGAAGTGCTGACACTCTCTAATGGAGACATTTAAGCAGAGTGGGTGGCAGCCCCCATCCCCATGTTTGAGACCAGCTTGGTAATTCCTCAGGAGCACCTATCTCTGACCAGCTGACTGATTCTACATGTGGACTGACTATTGCTATAAATAATTTCATGGGCTTGTGAACTACTAGGTATGCATGTAAAAGGTGCAAAACTCATTGATCTACAAAATGATGTTGCACTTTGAAGTCTCCAGTCAGCTGATAGGAATATATGAAGCTACCGTATACTGAGTCAGACCATTGGCCTATCTAGCTCACTAATGTCAGCACTGACTGGCAGCAGCTCCCCAGGGTTTCAGGCAAGGTTCTCCTAGCCCTACCTGGAGATGCCAGGGATTGAACCTGGGACCTTCTGCATGCAAGGCAGACACTCTGTCACTAAGCTTTAGTACTTCTCCAAATCATTGGCACTTAACTGCCCACACCTGATGTCATATATGACATCAGGCAACTGGCAGATCAGCATGGCTGGGCCAAATAGGGGGGCTAATGGGCCTAAGGAAGCCTGCAGGCAGAAGGTTCCCAGCCCTGGCTTAAACCCTCAGCCATTTCAAGTGGGCCCTGGAGGTAGAATGTTTGAGAAACCCAGCAATAGAGAATAGCCAAATTGACCATTTCTCAGCTGTTTCACTGAAACTTGCCAATATTTTGGGAGTGATGTCAAATTCTTTTAAGAGGGAAAAGAATCTAAGTGTCCATAATTCCTCTCTCCCTCAGCCCTCTTTTGAGGTACTCAGAATGGCTGTCTCTATGAAAATGGCTCCCTCAATTTTTCTCGTTGTGGCCCCCCTTTATTCTGGACAGCAGCTCATTTTATTTGAGAGGTGCAATATTAACATACAACATGTGCATAGGAAGCTGCCTTATACCGATTCAGACCATTGGGTCATCTAGGTCAGTACTGTACACACTGACTGGTAGTAGCTGTCCAGGATTTCAGACAGGGTTCTCTCCCAACCCTTCTTGGAGATGCCAGGGAATGAACCTGGGCCCTTCTACATGCAAAAGGGATTATTTACCACTGAGGTAGGGCCCTTCCCCATGCTGTTTCAAAGAAAAGATAGTATGTAAAGCAGACTTGTTAAAAATCTGAAGCCACAGTGTGCCATTGTACTTAACCCATTTTTAAATGTTGAGCTACTGGATGGGGGGATATGCTTGGATTAAAAAAAAAAACATGTCTTTCAAAACCCCTGAACTTGCTTCATTTGAAAGTTTAAAAGGTGTCCCATTACTTTTTTCATGAGTGGGGGTGAAATCAGAGATTAACAGTGCAGTCCTATGCAAAGGCCTGGCACTAGAGCATGGCCAGGTGGGGCATTGGCCAAGGGCCCAGGACCTCAGGGGGCCCATAGTGTCTTGCATCATCACTGCTGCCGGTGCCACCACCACCACTCACTAGCCACCCAGAAGCAGCAGGGCTGTGGAGAGAGCCAGGAGCAGAGCCAAAAGCTCCAGTTGCCAACAGGAGCCAGGAGGAACAACATCCCCCCAGCATCCTCCTCTTCCTCTCCCCACAGCCGCATTCTGCCTACAAGCAAGGGACACTCTGGCAGAACCGCCCATGGACAAGGTCAGGCCGAGTGAGGGGCAGGTGGATACGGGATCCGTGAGGAGGAGCTGCTGCTGCTGCTTCCCAGCCTGAACCACTGTTGCGGTGGCTGCTGCTGCTGCCTCCTCCACACACCTGTGAGGGAAACAGAAGGAGGCCACAAGGAAGGAGGGAGCCGGGCGGTGGGCTGACTGGGCTGAGGGCCTTCCTGCCCTTCCGCCTCGTCCTACTGCTCCACCGCCGTTGTCGACGCCACTGACATGGAGGAGCTGGTGGTGGAGGTGTGAGGCTCCAACGGGGCCTTCTACAAGCGGTGTGGACTGTGGCTCCTACTTGCCCATGCACGCGCACATGCACCAGCTCAGCCCCATGGCTCCTTCCATGGCAGGCGCGCACCTGCATGCCCACCACCCGCTCGGGCAGGGCTCCAGTCACTACCATCACCACCAGCAGCAGCAGCCGGGCTACAGGAGGACCGGACTGGCCTTCAACTCTTCCGACTGTCTAGACTACAAGGAGCCGACCCCAGCCGCAGCCTCTTCCTGGAAGCTGAACTTCAACTCCCCGGACTGCCCAGACTACAAAGACCAGGCCTCTTGGCTCTTCGTAGTGCTGTGAGGCGGCTGGCAGAAAGTAAGGTAAATGCAAACAGTAGCACCGTTGGGTTAATGAAGCTTCAAACTTCCCCTAAACTTAACTGCACCTAGCCGTTACAGTAGCCTTTCTAGCAATTCCTGTTTCTGAATGTTGCCATCTGTACCCTCTTTTCCTGCTAACCCCCCCCCCCATATTCAAGATTTAGGACCACCCCCAGCAAAGTGTTCCCATTATGCACACTTTGGAGTTGCAACTTGACTGATCAAACAGTTGACCAAGTTGGAGTGAAATTGTCTTGAAGGGAAAAGGCATCAAAACACAAAATTCTGAATTTCTGAGGGGCGGAGCAATGCTAACACTGTGTGCACCCAGATTCACATAACAGAGGTGGAGACACACTGGAGCCAGGATAACTGCAAGTGTGTACATACCCTAAGATCCAACTGCCAGTGGAATGGGGAGGTACTCCCTTGTTCTTTTCCTCAGACACCAAAATGGCTTGGGTCAAGCCGGGGCTCATAGAAACTGCACTAACTTAAGTCTCTTGTCAATTTTGTCTTCTTTTTTTAGAGTTATGGAGTACAATAGAAAGCATATCTATGGGAAATGTTTTTGTTAACTTCCGATATCTTCTTCATTAAAAAAAACCCCAGCCCTAAAACATCCTGTGTTCCTGAAAATAAGCCAGTGGTGTGCAGAACAAGGCAACTGCAGCGCAGCTTGAAAGAGTGAACAACAGGGTCTTTAGGCTGCTGTCTTAGCTGAATAGCATTCTTGTTTTCACAATGAAAAACTTTCTTACCCATTAAAAATAGATCACAGTGCTATGTGCTCAGGGGAACAATCCACTAAAGATTTTGTGTGTGATCCTGTGTGACTCGCCCAAACTAAGAAATCAGAACTGCATTGCTTCACATAGGCTTTGAGTTAGAATTTGATTTGTACTGTACTCCATTGACCTCTTCAGCATTTTATAATATAAATGAGCTTATCTATTTTCTGTCTCTGGTTTATGAGAAGGGGGGGGGGAGCAGCCACCCTGATAATAATAGCACAACACCCTTTTGTATTTCATACTGCTGCAATATTCTAATTTAGTTTAAGCTCCTTGTTTCTTCCTGGAAAGAACTTAATTTTGACATGGAAAATACAGTAGTGCAAACTCTGCTGGTATTTATTAGGGACAGGTCGTTGTATATTCAGTCAGCAAATTCTGGTGGATTCATACGCTGCTGGTAGACTTACCTTGTTATAAGAAGAATTTGTAAGTAGCACCTCTTGGTCACTGGACTGAAAGTTACTATTATAATGGAAGTTATAGTTTATAATCTAGGATTACAACAGTGATCACATCTAACACTTCAGAAATCAGTGGGGGCTACATGACTATGTGTTTTACTATACAACAGTCCTTGCAGTCATTCTTCAGAGAACTGATACAATTTTTTAAAAATCTAATTAAAAAAAATCACACTCAAGGCAATTAACTTTATATTTCCCACAAATTCTTTATAATAACTTTTGAGATATTCAGCTTGCAAATATATCTCCATTTACCCACGTGTACATGTATCTGAACAATCTGGATGTTCTTCTCACGCCAAATCTTTAGAGGAAGTGAGGTTATGCTGTTTTTTCTTAGCTTGATACTTCAAGGATTGTTGTCAGTGTTCCATTTCGACATCTAGTGGATCTCAGATCTCAAATAACCCACAATAAAACATTTTATGGTGCCCAAAATCGTAAGGTGTAAAGCACACACCTATGCACACTTAATCTACCTCTCTATGTGTACCTTGAATGTTTCAAACATTGCTTCTTTGACTCATTTATTTCACTAGAATGGTTAAATGCCAAGTCAAACCAAGATACCAATCATAAATATTTAACAGGAGAAGCTTCATCTCACTGTTTCACAAAGCATGAGTCCCAGTCTCAAAATACACAAGTATTGCTAAGTAGCTGAGATTGTTGATCATGCTGAAATCACTTAGCCACAATTAAAGCAGTCTTAAAAGTAGTCTGGTATATTGCTTGGAACCAGTTACAAGTTACGTTTGAAATACCTGCAAAAATGTACAATCACAAGGAACCTCTGTGCAAACTAAACCTTTGGGTAATAAAGTTTTAAAGTACATAGCTTGTTAATGGCTACCCTGGGATGTTTCCTGAATGGGCAATCTGTCTGCAGGAGAGGGTCTGAGCCAGGTCAGTGTTCTGCCTCAGTGGGTACATATGTGTGTGCAGCCGTGTGTGTCTGCATCTGATGCCAGATTGTTTGTCTCCTTAAGGAGTCTGCTGCCTGTGTGTTTCACTTGTATTTTATTATATCATAAATGTACTTGTATGTTTGTAGAGAAACAGTGATTACAAAAGATACCAGAAGAGGTTATTCCTTAGACTCCTATAGCTCAGGTAATGGCTTATAATAAAGTCAGAAGTTGAATTTCTTGTCACAAATGTCTGTTTAACCCAGTTATAAATAGGGTCCTGATAATCCAGATTGTTGTGAGTGAAAGGTAGATGGACATGACCCTAGACATATGCCTTGTCTATTGCAACCATAGAAGAACTTGAACTGGTTGCTACCAATATGCTACAGCGCCCAGTCCAAGGTGTTCCTGTTCACTTACAAAGCCTTAAACATTTTTGGACCAGAATACTTGAAGGAGCACCTCTCCCTATGCTAGCATGCCAGTGCATTAAGTTTGGGGGGCGGGGCGATGAGTCCCTTTACATTGTGACATGACATGGGACAGGGCTTTCTCTGTGGTGGTGCCCCAACTATGAAATGCCCTCCCCTTGTTCAATGCCATTTGAATACATACCTCCTGATACCTCTTTGCTTAGGACTTTGCGTTGGTTTGATGAACTTTTAACCTTCCTATAAAACAGCTAAAAGTCCTGTTCCTTCATAATACCATTTCAGTGGGGAAGTGTTTTTTTTTACAGAGAGGATAGTACAAAAAAAATCGCTTATACAAAAATCTAGCATATCATGAAGAAGACTAGACTAGAACCTTCTCCCTGACATGATAGTATTTTATTGGCAGGGCAATGTTGATGTTGGGTAACATTCAAACATGCCATTCTCTACCTGCAGTCTGAAATGATATAGTTTCAGGAACTCTATATTATATGATTTATCAGCATGTATAAATCAGTCCTGACCTGTTGTGCCTGTTTTGATGTTGAAACTTCTCCATGGAAAGTCGACTCATGTGAATAATGCATGGCTGTGTGCAACCACAAATGCAGATGTTTCCATGGGAGACAGGTTAAAATTGGGTCCTTCCTCACACTCACATGAAGTACTACCCAGAAGTGATGCCTGTATTAATGGACAAGTGGCTGGATATTACATTCAAAAATGTGGCTCGTCACATGAACGATGAAAATGTGGCTCATGTCACATGAGCATGGAGGCGTTCCAAAAATCTATATTGTCACTATATCTTTGCAAAAAGCCTTTATTCTGCAAATGCCAGCTTAACCTGTAGCCTTTTCAGATGATCCATTTAAAGTGCAATAAATATTCAGTTGCTGTTTAATATAGGCATAGAGACAACAGTAATCAATTATTTTACCATACTATCCACAGTAGAAATAAATAGGACCAAGAGTACAGCACAGAGACCTGTACTGGAAAAGAAATGTCTTCTGCTGTTTTTTGTTCTTCTTGAATAATTCCAATGAATAATGTGCCATTGGATGCACAATTCTGTAGTACAATATTTCTCTCCAAAAGGGAAAGTGTCTGCGCCGTTTACAGTATCTCACTTTATTAAACCATATTAGTGTTAGTAGTTACAGAATTGCCAAATATGAGAATAATGTATATAAGTCATAACTAGTTTATGGTTCCATTAAATATATCCATGGTGGTGTATATTTCATTTTCAGAAAGTTGAACTATTTCTGGAAACTAAATCTGTGTTCATATTACAAGAGATTTAGACATCAGTACAGTCCAATATGGTTGATATTATTAAAATATATTTGTGCAGAAGAATCAAGACAGTAGACATGTGAAAGACAAGCTACCATATGGATCTGCTGAGAGAGAGAGAGAACTGAATTAACATAGGTATCATAAGACAGTGATGCAAAGCGATACTATAGATATATTATGGTAAACTGCTTTAAGTTAATGCTTTGAAAAACAAGTGGTATCAAATAGTTTATTAAATAAATAGACTGCTAGGTTTTAGGAGGTATCTCCACCTTCCTGAGGCCCCAGCCATGTGAGTGGGTTCCATAATGCGATGAAGAAGATGATGGAAGGGCAAACTCAAAGCAGAATTACCAGGGAAGTAGCCAGCCTCAGTGGTGAGGAGTGCCTCCAAATTATTCTGCTTACCCCATGATGCCTCCTTGTGAGTAACAGCCTACTCATGAGTGAGGCATGGGAGCCAGGAAATGGGCATGGCTATAGAGCCACATATAAAAGGCAGGTGGAAGAGGAGGCCAAGGCTTAAGGATCTTTGCGACTCCCCAGGGTCAGAAAGGGAGCTGGGAGTCTTTGAAAAGGAACTGGTGAAAACAACCCCTTTGATTCCAGCTGAATGTAGAGTGGCCACTTAGCATTACCCAAGAATGCTGCGCTAGGCTCCTACTGGGTGGAAGGGCAGGGTATAAATCAAATAAATAATAAATAAGAAGAGGCATTGCCAAAAAAAGTACAGTAGGGCCCCGCTTTACAGTGTTCCGCTTTAAGGTGTTCTGCTGATACGGCGGCTTTCGTTTTCCATTTTAAAGGTTTTTTTCCCCTTTTGTGACTTTTGCGCTGTTTTCGCGCGATGCGGCCCATTAAAGTCAATGGGGTTCTGCTTTACGGCGGAGGTCCGGAATGGAACCCGCTGTATAAGCGGGGCCCTACTGTACAAAAATATGTATCCAATTTGCGTAACATTTGCACATTTTAATTAAACTATATCAATCTTCAAAATAATGAGAATAGTTTAAATATAAATCAAATACATCTCACCATAGTGGAGAATACTGTGACCAGGTGACCTGTGTGCATTCTCAACCTGCTATCCGAGTGCTGTCAATTGTTGATGGGCAACCTCAAGGCCCCTGCTGTCTCTTCTTATGATTCTGTATCTTTAAACCTAACTTGGACAGCCTTCCAAGTAGAGGGCACCTTCAAAGAGAAGACTGTCCTCTGGTAAGTAGGATGTGTAGCACCCTAGCTGAGGACAAAGAGTCTTGAGGCTTAGTGTACCTTCAACTGGGGTTTTGAGTTCATAGATGTTCCAAATGGTCTTGAGCATGTTTTTACCTTTTAGTTGGGCAAAGTGCATGGGTTTGTATGATTTTTAAAAAAATGAGTAACACTCTTGGGAGGCTACACATTTGACTAGGAGCTGGCAGTAAATTCACTCATTCACTCACACACCTGTTTGGCATCCAGGTGGAGGGATGTGATTTACACTGGGAAGAAGTTACACAGGAATCACTCCTTTCATACTTACCTATTGCAGTCATGCATAAAGCAGCAACATTCAGTGGATAAGGGAAAATTTGGCAGTGACAAGGGGTATTTGGCCATGACGCAAGCCACACTGAAGCTCCATGTGGCCCACATGTGCCTTTTTGTTTGAGTGGAAGAGGTTGCATATCTACAAACATGGGATGGACAGGATATAGGCAAAGGAGCCACAGCCAATTGCAGCTGCCCAGGGTCTTGTGTCGGCAGGCATCTCCCATTCAAACACAATAGCACTAACTTCAAGGAGCATTATAGACTCCTAGCCACTGTGTTGCTCTTCTTTACAAGGGCAGCAAAGCAGGGACACAATGTAGTTGATTTGGATTCCTGCATTGAGCAGGGGGTTGGACTTGATGGCCTTATAGGCCCCTTCCATCTCTACTATTCTATGATTCTTTCTGTGAAAGACCAACCAAAATTGTGTTTGCATTTTGACAACTTTGTAGGGCAGTACAATATCTCAGAGAGGAGGACAGGTCTCCTGCTCCCCTGGTGCATTCACTATAGCTGCCCAATTTCCCTGCTTTTTAAAGTTTGATAGAAATATTTGTGAGCTATAGGTACGTTCTTACACCGCAAGGTTTCTTGTCTATTAGTGAATTTCTCTGCTTTTTAATCTGGGAGGTAAGAGATGGGATCCTGTGCAAGTTTGCTGAGAATGGATTGATCATTTGCATGCTTATTGGGTTCAGTGGGATTTACCCCTCTGCAATCATGCTTAGGATAGATGAAACTGACCACAGGGGATGGGGAGGGGAGGAGGAGGAGGGGGGAGAGGAAGAGGAGGAGGAGGGAGGGGAGGAAAGGCAGAAGGGATGACTGGGATGGAAGCAGGCAGGAGGAAGAGGAGGAAGGACAGATTTGATCATTTGCATGTTTATTGAGTTCAGTGTGATTTACTCCTGTGCAATCATGTTTAGGATACGTAAAACTGACCAGGGGAGGGACAGAGGGCTGGAGTGGGCAGGGAAGGAGGAAGAAGGAAGAGGGGAGGGGAGGAGGAAGGGAGAGGAGAGGGGGAGGAGGGGAAAAGCAGGTCTGATCATTTGCATGCATACTGAGTTCAATGGGATTTATTCCTATGCAATCATGGTTAGGCTAGGAAAAACTGACCATGGGGAAGGAGGAGGGGGAAAGGGAAGGAGCATATTGGACATTTACTTCCATGCAGTCATGCTTAACATAGGTAAAACTGACCATGGGGAGGGGGAGGGGGAGGGAAAGGAGGCGATTGGGAGGGGATGGGGATGGGGAGGGTGGGCAAATGAAGGGGGAGGGGAGGGGCAAGAGGGAGGGAGGGTGGGTTTGATCATTTGTATACTTTTTGAGTTCAATTGGATTTATTTCTGTGCAATCATGTTTGGAAATGGATTGCCTTCAAGTCGACTGGACTTAGGGCGACCCTTTGAATAGGGTTTTCATGGTAAATGGTATTCAGAGGTGGTTTTACCATTGCCTTTCTCTGAGGCTGAGAGGCAGTGACTAGCCCAAGGTCCCCCAGTGAGCTTCATGGCTGTGTGGGTATTCGAACCCTGGTGTCCCAGGTCGTAGTCCAACATTGACCTGGGGGAGGGGCAGGGAGAGTAGGAGGAGAGGAGGGAGGGTAGGAGATTGGGTGGGTGGGCACTGGGCAGAAGGGAAGCCCCTTTCCTTTCCAAAAGGAAAACATTGTGAACAGTATCAATGCTTTTCAGGGTTTCCCCCACCTTTTTATTCTACAGCAGGCACATGTAGCCTAGCATCCACATTTAAAGCAATGCTGTCCCTGGCCACATCCACGCCAGACCTTTATTTCACTTTGGACAGTCATGGCTTCTCTCAAAGAATCCTGGGAAGTGTAGTTATTGAAGGGTGCTGAGAGTTGCTAGGAGACGCCTTGTATCTCTCACAGACCTTCAATCAGAGCAGCTGACTGTTAAACCACTCTGGCCACTGGAGCTCTCTAAGGGGAACAGGAGTCTCCTCTCAGCACCCTTCACAAACTACACTCCCCATGATTCTCTGAGGGAAGCCATGACTGTCTCACATGAAATCAAAGTCTGGTGTGGATGTGGCCCCCTGATTAGCCAAGCCAAGCAGCTGTGAGTCTGGCTTTTAGAACACTGACTGTTGGTTCTTACTGAGCATGCCCCGCGATATCATAGGGCGTCAGCCAAAATTTCTTAAATTAATTAAAAATCAGTCAGGCATTTTTTCAATTTTTAAACTGCAGACGATGAAGGTCAGAGTATGGGGCAAGGTCAGTAATAGGATTCAGAGCTTGGAAAAGTTACTTTTTTGAACTACAACTCCCATAAGCCTCAACCAGCATGGCCACTGGATTGGGCTGATGGGAGTTGTAGTTCAAAAAAGTAACTTTTCCAAGCTCTGAAGGATTATAGGTACTCTGTGAACATGGCTGATTTTTAATGAATTTCAACAGATTATGAGAACTCTGAGAGAAAAAAGTCCAAAAGGGCTCTGAGGTTTTTCTCTCTCTTTTTAGACTTTGAACTCTCTCTGACTGTTTTGTGTATCACCATGAAAATTTGCAGGGTGGTTAAGCAAGCATTTATGAGTTCAGGACTATAAGTTTTGTAAGGTTTTGTTTTGAAATGAACTTATGGGAAGCATCAGAATGGCATGAGGGTATTTTCAATTTAACATTGCAGAATGTGAAAAATCCACGCTGGCTATAGTATACAGCCACTCTTGTGGCTGTATAATATAAACAGTTAACCTGATTTCCAATATGTCTGAGACTGATTTCACTTTGGTATTCATTGTGACAGCTGAGTTCCTGCACAGTAACAGCTGAGTTTTAAGACATTCCTTCCTTATTCAGCAACAGCAGGGATGGGGCACCTGTGGCCCTCCATATGTCATTGAATTCCAACTCCCATGAGTCCCAGCCAGCCTGAGCAATGGTCAGGAATGATGGGAGCTGTATTCCAGCAACACTGGAGGATTTCCCACCTCTGATCTACAGCCTTGTGTGATCATATTAGCATCTCCATATACTTCAGTTCCCTGAACTGGATTTCTTCCTGACTGACTAGATAATTCCCTGCTGTCTCATCTTCATAATTTTTATGCTATATGAGTTCCATAATTTTTCTCCTGGAATCAGCAACAGAAAATGAATGACTATGTGTCCATATAGAATGATGTTTTGAAGGGATTGTTTACCTTTAGAGAACACTGAGCTTGTCTGCTCAGGAGCCTCTGCATGTCTGTCATTCTGGGCTTGTTGTGGGGCAATGGTAGGGATATTCCAGCCTGTGGGGTGAATGCAGCCTGCAGGGCATCCTCATCTACCCCATAGCTTCCTTCACCTTATCTCCTCAGCAACTGGGCTTGTCTTAAAAAATCTTTCATTGCTGCAAATTGACTGACAATTGGCTGTGACCCCTCCACCTCCAAAAATTGTCCCCATGTAGCAATAGACCTGAAAAAAGCCTCCTTGATTCCACTTTTTGTACTCACCCACTTTGTACATCATCCCACCCACCATTAGCATGTGGTCCCTGGAAGGTTAGCTAGGATGAAATGCGGTCCTCGGGTCCAGTTCACAGAAGACACTGGTTCACCCTCATCAACATTCTGTGTCTGCTGACTATGCCTTAGAATAGGGCTAGGCAGAAGACAGATCAGGAACTACTAGTAGATTGTTGGATGATTTGCAATGGATTGGACCACTGGTCTCACCTGAAAAGTGGCTTTCCTGGGTATCATTTCATCAGGTGGCCTGTTGTTTTTTCTGCAGGCAAACAAAATAGCAGACAGAGAGGAAGAGGGGGGGAAACCTAAGCCAAGATAGTGGTAGTGGCCAAAAGGGCAGGAATCAGTAAGGGAGCAGCAAATGGAGACAGGGAAGACAAAAATCCCTGCAAGTGACCGTGAGTTTCAGCAGGGTCTGGGAGCCAATACCACAAGCTCTGTTGAAAGAGCAAAAATAGGACTGCCACTAGAAGCCGCCTCAGCAGGGTCCAGGATCTGCATCAGCAAGCTCCATGGGAAAAACAACAGGCCGGGCTGAGCTGCTGCCAGGCAGGGGGAGGGGGAAGCGCGGCAACCACAAGCTCCAGGACCAGAGAAAAAAGGCACAGTGGCGAGCTCGGGAACTGGAGCTGCCGATGGGTCGCCACCTGATGGCATGCTATCTGGGGAAAACACTGGTATTTTAAAATACCAATGACAAAAAAGGTGTTTGTTTTTCTAAACTAGGTTATTAGAATCTCTCTGTAGAAAATGTAGATTTGTACTTGTAGACACTGGTGATCCCATTCTATCGCTCAGGTTGTTGCACATGTATTTTGCACGTGGCTCTGGTTGATGGATGTCTTTGTAACATCCCACAAGTAGGAAGTTTGCCTGCCCTGGAACATACACTGTCTGACCCATGCAGATGTGCATTGAAGTGATGGGACAAACTGTCTTTCAGAGAACCTTGTCTAACATTCCCTGATTGACATCTGGGATAGTCCTGGGACACAGCTTGAAACTGCTGGAATAGAGAAGCCCACTCTCTGTGGGTGTACAGGAATCTTCCCTATAACAATTATAACATATCTGTTGGGTATGCTTTAACACCCCTTCTAGGATGCACACCTTAACATGGTGAGGGGGGTTGAGAGTGTTAAAGAAGCTGAGAGCAATGACTCCTAGCAAGGTCACCCAAGGCGGAATAGTCAAAGCTGAGACACCAGACTAAGATGCATCCAGACTCGGAGGAAGGCAATGGTAAACCACCTCTGAATACCTCTTACCATGAAAACCTTATGAACAGACTATCCAAAATGCAACATGAGATAGTGCTGCAAATGAGAACCCCAGATCAGATGGCACTCAGTGAGATACTGGGGAAGAGCAACAGACAAGTATGAATAGCGTTGTGACTAACAATGCAACTGGATCAAAGCCAAATGGAAGACCGGAGGCTGATGCACACAGATGTGAAAGGAGAGCCCGGAGTTGTATGACGCATACAATAGGAACATGGAATGTGAGAAGCAAGAACCAGGGAAAGTTAGAAATTGTCAAGCAAGAAATGGAACGTATCAATATTACAATACTTTGCGTGAGTGAATTAAAATGGACGAGAATGGGACATTTTCAATCAGGCAACTACAAAATATTTTATGCAGGAAATGAGAAATTAAGAAGAAACAGGGTTGCTTTAATAGTGAGAAGTGATGTAGCAAAAACAATTAGGAGCTACAACACAAGGTCAGCGAGTTATATCAATGAGATTTAACAGGAAACCTATTAACATAACCACCATCCAAGTCTATGCTCCAACGGCAAATGCAGAAGAAGAGGAATTTGAGAGATTTTGCACAGAAGTACAGGAAGAAATTGATCACACACCAAAAACAAGATGTGCTGATAATCATGGGGGACTGGATTGCAAAAGTAGGGAACAGAGAAGAACTAGGAATTGGGTCGCTCAGACCTTGCATTGTAGCTCCTAATTGCTTTTGCTAGGGATGTTGAATAATGAACAGGGGAACACACTGACTGACTGAGATGAAATAAAAGGAATATGGAAGCAATACACTGAAGAACTCTATAAAATAGATGTAAGGATGACAGATTCACTCACTGAGGAACCGTATGATGAAGAACCAGAAATTTTAGAATGTGAAGTAAAAGCAGCTCTTAAAATACTTGGAAGCAACAATTCACCAGAAACAGATGGCATACCAATAGAGTTGCTACAAGCTACTGAGTCTGAATCTGTCCAAATTTTGACAAAAAATTGTCAAGAAATATGGAAAACTAAACAGTAGCCCACAGACTGGAATTGTTCAGTATACGTCCCAGTTCCAAAGAAAGGGGATCCCAGGGAATGCAGTAATTATTGAACTATTGCCTTAATATCCCATGCAAGTAAAGTAATGCTCAAGATTTTACAACACAGGCTCTTACCATATATGGAGCGAGAAATACCAGACATCCAAGCTGGATTTAGAAAGGGAAGAGGCACCAGAGATCATATTGCAAACATACGTTGGATAATGGAACGGAGTAAGGAATTTCAGAAGAAAATCACCCTTTATAGATTACAGCAAAGCCTTTGATTGTGTAGATCATGAAAAACTATGGAATGCTTTAAAAGAAATGGGGGTGCCACAGCATCTGATTGTCCTGATGTGCAACCTATACTCTGCACAAGAGGCTACT
This sequence comes from Rhineura floridana, assembly GCF_030035675.1. Lineage (NCBI taxonomy): Eukaryota > Metazoa > Chordata > Lepidosauria > Squamata > Rhineuridae > Rhineura > Rhineura floridana. Next base: position 59,287,577 of record NC_084483.1, read on the forward strand.
GTAAGGAGAGAATATGGAGAAACTGATTGGTTCCCAGTCAGAAAGGGTGTGAGACAGGGGTGTATTTTATTACTCTATTTGTTTAATCTATACGCAGAACATATCATACGGAAAGCAGGATTGGACCAAGATGAAGTAGGTATGAAAATTGGAGGGAGAAATATAAATAATTTAAGATACACAGATGATACCATACTCTTAGCAGAAACCAGTAATGATTTGAAACAAATGGTGATGAAAGTTAACGAGAAAAGCACAAAAGCAGGACTACAGCTGAACGTCAAGAAGACTAAAGTAATAACAACAGAAGAGTTATGTAAGTTTAAAGTTGACAACGAGGACATTGAACTTGTCAAGGACCTTGGCACAGTCATTAACCAAAATAGAGACAATAGTCAAGAAATCAGAAGAAGACTAGGACTGGGGAGGGCAGCTATGAGAAAACTAGAAAAGGTCCTCAAATGCAAAGATGTATCACTGAACACTAAATTCAGGATCATTCAGACCATAGTATTCCTGATCTCTATGTAAGGATATGAAAGTTGGACAGTGAAAAAAGCAGATATGAGAAAAATCAACTCATTTGAAATGTGGTGTTGGATGAGAGTTTTGCAGATACCATGGACTGTGAAAATGTGACAAATAATTGGGTGTTAGAACAAATTTAACCAGAACTATCACTAGAAGCTAAAATGATGAAACTGAGGTTATCATACTTTGGACACAGAATGAGAAGACATGATTCACTAGAAAAGACAATAATGCTGGGAAAAACAAAAGGGAGTAGAAAAAGAGGAAGGTCAAACAAGAGATGGATTGATTCTATAAAGGAAACCGCAGACCTGAACTTACAAGATCTGAACAGGGTGGTTCACGGCAGATGCTATTGGAGGTCACTGATTCATAGGGTTGCCATACGTCATGATCGAGTTGAAGGCACATAACAACAACAATGCTTTAACTTGGATTCCTGCACTGAGCAAGGGGTTGGACTCGATGGCCTCATAGGCTCCTTCCAACTCTGCTATTCTATTATTCTAACCAGAGGCAAAATACACAATATTTATCTGCTTTTTTCATGCAACTGACCTTTTTATTTTATTTTTTACTCTTGTACTGAGATTTTCCACAGATATATTCTGCATATACAATTTGGAGAGAGCAGAACCCATAAAGGTGGAGGATGATAGGACTGCCATCTTTTTTATTTCTGATAGAGCTCCTACGCCTTCAACAGCTGTCTTGCAACCTAAAATTCCACAACTGAACCTTTTTCCTAGCCTAAAGATACAGAGCTAGCTAATATGTTGTCAGCTGAATCTTTGTCTGCAAGAAATATGTTAAAAGCATAAGGGTGTGTTGGGGAAAAATGTTGGTAAGCCTTAAGGACTGGAGACTGGCATCGCTTGAACTATATGAGTTTGAATAAGACTGGATGATCATATCCACTTAAGGTGCATACTAGGAATTTCATTGTAAGAACCATCAGGTTCCTTGCTTCTCTCCATGATCCCATGTCATTGGAAACAAACATTTCCAGATAAAATTTATTTAGGGTTTGGCAGAGACAGTATTTACTCAAAGCAATCAAACGTTTTTCAGCATTAGTCTAAGTTGCCACAAAGGGGAAGTTTTAAATAAGTAGCTTTGTGAATAGATTTCAAATGAGGTTTTTCCCCCCAATAAATGTTAGGAAATCAACAGCCTTCTCTAAAATATACTGAATTCCAAAGGGATTGTTCAAAAGTGCTGGCACTGATCTTGCAAGGTTTTTTTTATTAACAAAGAATGTTGGCTTTCAACTAGCACAGTTCAAATGACCCCCATCTATTTTAAGGAGTGCAGAAATGTCTTTGTTTGCATAGCATTAGCTATTTAAACTCTGTTTTAAAAACAGTAAATATTAAAATGAAAGGAGGGGGAAACCTGCATTCAGCCATTTTTATGAAATGATATTGGGAAACTGCCATCCGGAAAAGTTACCAATTTAAAAAGATGTAATAAGTACTTCCATAATTTCCTGTGTATACATGAAGAAAGAAACACCTAAGACATTTTTCTCATTTGATGCAAGTGACAGATCATTCATTTCTTATCAATTTCCTCATAAGAAGGTCTAACTTTGTGGCCTTATATAATTCCACAACTTGATGATTTATCTTCCACTTTTATAGTTGAATCTTTGCAGCACAATTGCCTGAACAAATATATATTTCTCCCAAGACTGATCCTTCTGAGCCAGCAATACTACATCAGTGAATCCTGCTGCTATAGGAGGACACACAGAATTAATGGAGCTTACTCTCAAGTAAGTGTGCATGGGATTGAAGCCCCCTTTTAAGCAGAGGGATTTATGCCTTTGATATGGGTCCTCCAGAACAGGGATAGCCAACATGTTGCCCTCCAGATGTTGTGGACTGTAACTCCCATCAGCCCCAACCAGGATGGCTCACAACTTCTGGAGGGCATTGTGTTGACTACCCCTGCTCTAGTACAGAGATCAGCTTAATATTGCAACAATAATCATTTTGTATAAACAAATACAGGTGCTTCTGAGGTACATGTGGTCTAAAATGGGAGGAGATATATCCCGCCCCGCCCCCCCAGCCATCAAATGGTGATCTTGAAGTACACCCTGTACTATATTTGGTATCTCTTTTCCATGGCAAACAGAAAGGCCTTTGGGAGACAAGAGAATGTCTGGCCACATGGCCTTAACCTGGAGGACAGTAGAAACATTACTGAGCTTCTGCAAATGAAGCCCCTGAGCATTCCATCCTCAAAGCTCTATAACTGCCACCTTGGGAACAGCATTTGTTTGTTAGCAGCTGATGAAGGTGGAAGCCAGAATGTTTTGCTAGTAAAATAAAAATCTCTATTATTGTTAATCATGAGAGAGAGAGAGAGAGAGAGAGAGAGAGAGAGAGAGAGAGACTATAACAATCAGTTAATATCTCTTTACAGTAGGGCCCCGCTCATACAGCGGATTCCATTCCGGACTGCTGCTGTAAAGGAAACTCCGCTGTAAAGCAGAACGCATTGACTAACATTGACAAAAATGGCACCCAACGCCCAAAAAATGCCGTAAAACCGGAACAAGTGCCATAGGAGCGGGGCCTTTCTGCAACTGACAACCACTGTATTGGTGGAATGCTGTAAAGCGGAGCGCCGCAAAGCGGGGCCCTACTGTATTTATCTATTTTATTTATTTATTGTATTTGTATACCGCCCCATAGCCGAAGCTCTCTGGGCGGTTTACAGTAATTAAAAACATTAAAAACAATGGAATAATAGATAGGAACTAGGGATGGTTGTTGAATCAGCCAGTTCTCTCAGCTTCTCATTTTTCCAGTCTTAAATTCAGTTCACCACATTTCCATATCGGTTTGTGGGGTTTTTTTAAAGTCATCATAAAATTTATCAGCATTTTAGTGCAAATTTATCCTTCTAAACACATTTTTGTATGGAATTTTGCCTAACACACATTTCTGAAACGCATTTTTCTGTAATATAATGCATTTTTGCATGTTATTTTCACTAATATCTTAGCCTCAGAGGGAGGCAATGGTAACCCTCCTCTTAATACCGCTTACCAAGAAAACCCTATTCATAGGGTCGCCCATAAATTGGAATCAACTTGAAGGCAGTCCATTTCATTTTTTTTTCAAATATATGTTACCATAATATATGCACTTGTGCACAGAGTACTTGGCTGGAGAACTGGAGAGCAAAATTCAGAAAAGTGCAAATTTCAAAGGATGGCTGTGTTTCGGTTTGTGTATTATCTTGGAATGTGGGGATTAGACATGTGGAATTCTCTCCCCTTGAATATTAGGCAGGCTCCATCTCTGCTATCTTTTCGGTGCCTTTTGAAGACCTTCCTCTTTCAACAAGCCTTTTAAGTTGAGACCTATCCCAGTCTGCGTCTGTGTTAGAATTGCTTGTTAATATGTGGGTTTTTTTAATACTGTAATATGTTTTTAACCCTTTTTTAAAAGATGTTTTTAAAGCTTTTTAAAAAATGTTTTTAACGTTGTTTTGTTTTAATGTATTTGAAGGTCTGTTTTTATGATGTTTTAAAGTGTTTTTAGCATTTCTGTTTGCCGCCCTGGACTTCTGCTGGGAGGAAGGGTGGGATATAAATCAAACAATAAATAAATAAATAAATAAATAAATAAATTAGACAGGGTCACCTTTAAATGTGAATTGAATTGCATTTCTCTGGCAACCCTAGTAGGAACATAAGAAGCTGGTTTTTACTGATCCTTCTAGCTGTACACTGGCTGGGGGCAGCTCTCCAGCATTTCAGACGAGTCTTAGCAGCCCTACATGAAGATGCTGGTGAATGAAGCAGAGAGCTTTTGCATGCAAAGTGCATGCATGACCTACAGTCCTTTCCCCTTATGAAGTATGTAATGTAATGAAATCAACAGGTGGTTTCAAGATTCTTAATTATGTATTCTAAACCCTTATTTTGTTTCTACATGGGATGTCAAATACATACACAGAAACCTTTTCTGGGCATCCTCAAATTGTATTATTTTTATTTCCAGATGTACGATCAATTTTTATTCTGTGATCCAGACAGTGACAAATGGTTATTAGCTTTTAAAATCTTTATATAAATAAGTAAAATCCTTGTTACAGTCAGTAATTTCTCCTATAGTGTTTAAGAAACCAACTTGAAATGTTCTGTTTGCTTTCACTAGCTTTTTCACTGAAAGAATAATACACAATCATCCTACTGAAAGATCTAAGGCAACATATTTAGTATAGCGGCCTCCATGACAACCAGCTGCACTATGTATGAACAAAACATAAGAAAGAGTCGTACAGTGCTAAGGAAATAACAGATGAGGGGACAAAGCTCTTAGTAATCTAGTCCTTTTAATCTGTTTAGGAAGCAACCCTGAAATCCCTTTGTGTCCCCATCAGTTATACAGGGAAAGAAGGAAGGCTAATACTTCAGTACTTTGGGAACCTACAATAATTTCCAAATACATAGAGAGTATCATCCTCACTGGATACCAGGAACAAGTGTAATGTTTCTGGAAATGAAGAATGGTTCTGAAAATTTCCTATACTAAACAACCCATGCCTCACAGATAAATATTGGCTTTCACTGGTATTTTTCTCAGTGATTAATGGAGGTCAGTTTAAAGTGTGTGTTTTTTAAAAGATACTATCAGACAAATGTTGGCAACATTATACATTAGAGCAGGGGTCACCTTTTTTGGGGGGGGGTCATTTTGAAACCAGAGAAACTGTTATGGGCAGCACAAAGACACCACAACCAAACACTTACCACCACCTATTCCAGCGTTTCCCAACTAGTGGGCCACCAGATGTTGTTGGACCACAATTCCCATCTTTCCTGACCATTGGCAATGCTGGCTGAGGCTGATGGGAGTTGTGGTCCAACAACATCTGGTGGCCCACTAGTTGGGAAAGGCTGACCTATTCTATTGGCTAATTCAGTGTGTATGGGGGGGTAACCTGTGAGTGCAAAGGAAGGCCTCTGTGGATGCATGTGTTGACATCCCCTACATTAGCAGGTGTCTGCCCAATACATTTGTATTTTTCTTTAGTACTTAAGCATATTATGCCTCACCACTAGATAGAGCAGGGGTAAAGAACCTGTGGCCCTCCAGATATTCCTGGAGTACACCTATCATCTATCATCCCTGAAGAATGGCCATGCTGACTGAGGCTAGTGGACTTTGGAGAACAACTACTGGAAGGCCACATGTTCTCCATCCCAATATAGAGGTTTAATCCAACACAAAATATTCAAAAATATTCACCCCTCCTTTAGAGTTCAGCAATCAGTGGCTTTGTGTGTGTGTGATGGATTAAGGAATGACAGATAGGATTTTAATAAAAGAATGGACTTCCTACTGTCATTAGGGTGGGTCAGTAGGTCATTCATACCTCCCATGTCTTGAAAGAACTTATGAGGGGATGTGTACAAATGTACATGCATAGAATTCCTCCATGTGAGGGGGCATCCTGATTGGCCAAGGAGAAGTTTTGCTTGCCTCTATCTGTATATATTTAGGGGCCATTCTCACTGGGGCCAGACGGAGCATGGCTCCCAAATAGGGATGGGATCTGTTGGCTGGTTCCAGTTCAAAAGTATTCCATCAACCTGCCAGGCTAGAATCAATTGGAGTTTGTTCTTTGTCCACTAGCTGCTGCTTTTACTGATCCGTTTTTTCCCCTTGCAAAAATATTGATATTAATATTTGAAAGGAAATATTGATAAATGAAAGGAAATATCAATCAAATTCTTGTTCTTATTGATATTTTAGAGGCAATTTTTTAAAAAAAACTATTTTTGAAATAGCCACAGAAAATCGCTGCAAAAAAATTGATCTCCAAGAGTAGAGAATAAGTAAATTAAGGCAAATTTTAGTACCAAATTGGACAGAATTCTAGCACATCCCTACTGTATCAGACTTGCTGATACAGCCCTGCCACACCCTCACATGTAGAGTACATGAGGGGATCATGTTGTCTATCTAGGGTTGCCAGGTCAGAAGCATTCCAAACCCTGAGAGGTGGGCCCTAGTGATGCCACAGGGTAGGGCCCTAGTGATGTCATTAAACATGATATGTTAAGCATCAACCACAGTTGCTTGGAGCATACTATTCAAACAAAACATTATCCAATTGGAAATTAAGATAGAAATCTTAGCCAAATGAGGGTGTTCCCAGGCCCAGCTGAAGTGATGGGATAATTCCTTCTCACCTGTTTAAGGAGCCTAGGTAGGGAACATTTAATCTAGCCTACTTGCTTCTGACAAGAAGGGCTGAAGTGCCCTCAGGCCAGGCCAGTCACCAGAAGGCCATTGTAGGGAAAAGGGAGCCTAATGTTGTGGAGATGTTAGATGGGAGCACTCAGGAGTAAAGATGGATGCCCTTGAAAGGTGCAATTCTAAACACACTTACTGGGGGACTAAGCCCTATAGAACTCAACAGGATTTACTTCTGAGTAGATATGGTTAGGATTGTGCTGTTGGTAAGGCTTGACTAGGGATCCTCTGCAAAGATATCCATATCAAACCAGGGTTGGCAACCTCCTGCCTTCAATGCCCTGCCTGCCTTGTAAGATGGCTGCTCCAAACCTCTTTACAGACTTGACCCTTCACTGCACAGAGAGGTCTGGGAAATGAGTAAGAAGATTCTCTACCCTTTCCTGCCTATCCTGTGGGCTGCTATAAACTCACTTTGACAGCCAACCCAATTCCAGTAAGTAATAATTGACAGAGAGAAAACACACATGGTTTGGTTGGGAACAGCAGCAACTGAAGGCACACTTCCCAGTATGTGAATTCTCTTTTACCACTATTGGACAGAAAGAAACCATCATGCAAACAACAAGGTGCATCATCAGTGGGTTTAAGGGGGTTGAGCTGAACACATGGAACCACTGTTGTTGCTTCTATGGATGTAAGGGAGTGAGGTCAGAAGTAAAAGAAATGCAAATAGAAAAAAAAGAAAAGACAGTGATGATTCCCTGAACGCAATACCATACAAACCACAAGAAGATTGCTTTGAGTAAGGCAGAAAACTCAGCATCCCACAACTAGTCAGGATTCCTAACCAAAAACCAAAACTATCCTGGCAGCCAGTCCGCCAAAGTCACAGAAATCCCCATGCAGCACAACCTGACCTGGTAGCTGCAGTTAGTGTAGAATGCTGTACCACGATTGCTAACATGAGTGAGACCCTGGAAAACGAAAAAGGAAAGGAAAACAGGAGAAGGATGCTGTTTTCAAGATTTGCAATGGGTTCTAGCTAGTGCCTGCAGGTCAGCAAATCTCATGTCAATCACACTCTTGACTTCACTTATTGGCTAAAACCCTGAAAGGGCGGGGATTAGAGCAGCTGACCTCTCTGACATTTTGGTGTATATCTTATGAACCAGACCACCTGGAAACTTTTTTTAAAAAAATTAAAGCTGAGAGTCTGAAGATTAAGGTGACTCATCTGGAGACCCAGAGAAGACCCCCCAAAACCAAAGTCTTTGTGCAAAATCTGGAGACCTGACAACCCTATATCTGTACCTCTAACTATTATTGTATTTAAGCAAGCACCTCATCTTGTCCCACCCATGGATGCTTCAAAAGTTTGCCTATGTGGGCTAATGCTTTCTGTGGATGGAAAAAAACAATAGTTTTTAAGAGCACTGAAAACAGTTTGAAAGAGAGAGAGAGAGAGAGAGATCACTTCCCATGTGGAACACACATTGCCTTGGCTGCTTCTGGCCAAATGTTTTTAGAACAATATAAGTCCCACTAAAATATTTTGGCCAGAGGTGGCAATAGGATGTGTACACACACCACAAACAGCAGCCCTCTTTCAACAGTGCCTTCAACCAGCTAAGGGAAAACAAAGCAAAAGTTATTGCCTCAACTGCAACCCAAAAGAATCTTGTGTTCTGCTTCTTTAAGGTCAGTCATTGTGCTTGGGAAGTACTTCCTCTGGCTAAAGGAAGAACCTAGCTTAGGGAATCAGTAATTGTTTCCTGACTGTCAAAAAAGAAGGGCTAAAGCAGACTTCCTCAGTTCCAACAAATAACTGCCCATGAGAACGAAGGAATAGAAAACTCCCATGATATTATTTCCCTTTCATGTACTGACAGAATCAGAGCTTGTGAGAAAATAAGTTATTCATTGTATAACTTGTTGTGTGGTTGAGCAATTGTGCATGCAGTGCAAAATAATGATCCAGATCGGCCCCAAATGGGGAACAATGTGCAATTAACCTGGGTCTATGCTTTTAAATGGGGAACAATGGGCAATTAAGTTAGATCTCAGTGTTTCTGAATGAGGAATGATGTGCAGTTTTTGCTAGACCTGTGTTTTAAATTGGGGAATGGTGCTATTTAACCAACTGTATATGTGATGTGCAGCAAGGATGCCAAAGAAAGGCTTGTTATTGCAAGGATTCCAGATCTTTTTTTGCATATAAATGCCCTGAACATATGCCATGTCTGGGGAAGTACAGAAATACCTACAAAAATAAATAGGAAGATTTTGAACACAAAGCCACAGGGAAGGGCAAAATACCAATTCTCATTCTCTCTCCCACCTCTATGTATCTTTATTGTTGTTGTTATTGTTATTTTGGCTTATTTATGTAGTTTTGTGACAAAAGGTGCCAGGTGGCTGTAAATCATGTGCTAAATAGTGTTGTTGACAGAAACAAAAATAGTTGTTCTCTTTTTCTTTTTAGCATAATATGTTAACATGTTTATTGCTTCTATTTTAAGTAGATATCCAGTCAATTCCAGCAGTTCTGTTGGACACAAAGTAATGAGATTATGCTATGTATATTGTAGAAAGCAGACAGCCTCCAAGTTGGAATCTAGCCTTCATCTCCGGGAGAGCTGTATGTTTCCTCCAGAAACCTTGAAGATTTCACTAATTGCTAGAGAGTTATTGTTTGCCTTAACTAAATCCTACTCACAATAGACCCATTGAAATTAATGAACCTAAGTTAGTCAAATCTGTTAGATTCAGTGGATCTACTCTGAGAAGGACTGGCACTGAATATCACTCATTCCTTCCACTTTTCTTATACATTACATGAGGATGCTTCCTTAACACAAATAAACATTGAGGCTAGCTGCAAGTGCAACATTTACAAAGGGATGGCACTGACTCAGCATTGTGGGTTGACATTACTATCCCAGGCCAGCAATAACTACTGTTGCTAAGAAGTGGCTTTCTAGCAAAACACATAGGACACTTCCAGATGGTCCTTATTTTTGTGTTGAATTAATCACATCTGGGAAAATCCAGGCTGTGCAATTATTATTATTATTATTATTATTATTAATGCCTGCCCTTTACCAATAGGTCCCAGGGTGCGTTTGAAAATCTAAAATACAATATTAAAAAGAATAAAACCACATTTCAATAACAAGAATAGGATGGGTTCTGAAAACATATCTCAGGAGCTGAAGGCCAGCATAAAGATTAAAGCTGCTCCACGAGCTAGAGGGAGCCCCAGCTGATGAAGTGTCAAGGCCCCAGCTGACAAAGCATCAAGGCGAGTTAAGCGGCAGAGCGAAAAGAGGGTAAGTAGCTCCCATTTATTTCATTATTTAATTGAATTAAAACAGCTCAGAGCAATAAGTAATAAGGGCAGCCTAAGGTCACCCTGAGCTAGCAGCCAAATCCTGAAAGAACCTATATCTTAGGAGACAGATCCTAGGAGAAGGGAGCCTATAGAAAGCTAGTTTTCAACACTACCCTAGCAGGAAAGCTTCAGGGGACACTGTAAACAAGGCTAAATTCCAGTCGGAGAGAAGGGGAAAAAGGAAACTCCACCAATACATACAGGGAGAGAGTCAGCTCAGTCTTTGCTAAAAAGGGCAGCTTTAGCCTTCCTTAAACACAACCACAAGCTATGTTGCCCTAGGTTAAAGAAAGGTCAGGCTGTTCTAGGTGGGAAAGCAACAAACAAAAAAAGCGTTGAGGTCCCAGCTGACAAAGCGTCAAGGCAAGTTAGGCAGCAGGGCGAGGAGGCCAGCCCACTCTGCCCGTCTGTTCCCTGACCTCAACTAAACCGCAGTTTCCAACCCATTGACGTAATAAACCTTAAACAAAACTATGCAGGTAAGAAGCCAGCAGGGGTGTGGGGGCTTTCCAGTGTTTTGCACTGCCTGCAGCATGTACGACTATCTGCCTGTTGGACAGAAGTCGTGGGTGTGACTTCATTTCCTTGAGGCCAAGGTGGCTGACCTGGAAAAGCTGAGAGAGGCAGAGAGGTGTGTGGAGGAGGCCTTCAGGGACGTTATAGCTGTGTTCCACTCCAAGGATGATAGCTCTTCTGCTATCATGGAGAACGATGGTCTCAGGGAAGGAGAGCATCCAGCCAAGGAAGAGGGAAACGATCCCTTAGAAGGGACCCATTCCTTGGGGGATGAGCAGCTATCCTCTCGTGCCAAGGATATATCTCCAGGGAGTGGAGGGATCCTTGTAGTGGGTGATTCGATCATTAGGAACATAGACAGAACATAGTCGGCCTGCCAGTTGCCACCACCTTGCTTCCACTCTATCAGTGTCGTCGTCGTCATGGGCCAGGGCATGCAGACGGAGACCCTCAGCGTTAAGCTGTACTACTCTTGGCCTGAGTCGCAGGCCATTGCTGTTTTGGACTGGTGTACCGCCCTTGAAACAGTTGTAAGTTCAGGCAAGACAGAATGCCTTCCTGGATATTTTTTCTTGATATAATGTTATTTGCTATTTAATTTAATTTTTTGTACAATGTATTGCCTTGTTGATGTATTTTTATATTTGTGTTTACTTTTTCTGTAAGCTGCCTTGAGGGCCTTTTGGCTGAAAGGCGGGGTATAAATAAACATTAACATAACATAACATTAACAGACAGTGGGGTGTGTGATGGGCATGCAGACTGCAAGGTGTTTTGCCTGCCTGGTGCGAAGGTTGTGGATGTCGCCCGTCATTTAGATAGTTTGGTAGACAGTGCTGGGGAGGAGTCAGTGGTCGTGGTGCACGTTGGCACCAACGACATGGGGAAATGCAGCCATAAGGTCCTGGAAGCAAAATTTAGGTTGCTAGGTAGGATGCTGAAAGCCAGGACCTCCAAGGTGGCTTTCTCTGAAATGCTACCGGTTCCACGCACAGGACCAGCCAGACAGGCACAGCTTTGCAGTCTCAATGCGTGGATGAGACGATGGTGTCGGGTGGAAGGGTTTGGATTTGTTAGGCACTGGGGAACATTTTGGGACAAGCCGGGCCTATACAAAAGGGACGGGCTCCACTTGAACCAGAAGGGAACCAGACTGCTGGCACTTAAAATTAAAAAGGCGGCAGAGCAGCTTTTAAACTGACTGAGGGGGGAAACCCGACAGGAGCTGAGGAAGGTCCAGTTCGGAATAAACCTCCCCCCTGGGATAAAGATCAAAGAAATGATGAAATTTTAAAAGGGGTAGGCCTAGAAGTAGGCATTGTGAGAGCAGGGGCACAGGATATAAATTCAGAAGGGCAAAATTACCACAGGCCTAACCACAAGTGCCAAAGACACTTGAAGAGAGACACTGCTTACAAGTGCCTGTACGCTAATGCTAGGAGCCTCCGAACCAAGATGGGAGAACTGGAGTGCTTGGTCTTAGAGAAGAGCATTGATATAGTGAGCATAACGGAGACCTGGTGGAATGGAGAAAACCAGTGGGATACGGTTATCCCTGGATATAAACTATATCGGAAGGACAGGAAAGGACGTATTGGTGGCGGAGTCGCTCTATACGTGAAAGAAGGCATTGAATCCAGCAAGCTCGAAACCCCAAAAGAGGCGCACTCCTCCACAGAATCGTTGTGGGTGGTGATACCATGCCCCAGGAGGGATTTAATACTGGGAACAATCTATCGTCCCCCTGATCAAAATGCTCAGGGAGACCTTGAGATGAGATAAGAAATTGAGGAAGCATCCAAACTAGGAAATGTGGTAGTAATGGGTGACTTCAACTACGCAGACATAGACTGGCCACATATGTGTTCCAGTCATGACAAAGAAGCAAAATTTCTAGATATTCTAAATGACTATGCCCTAGACCAGTTGGTCATGGAACCGACCAGAGGGACGGCAACCCTGGACTTAATCCTCAGTGGGGACCGGGACCTGGTGCGAGATGTAAGTGTTGTTGAACCGATTGGGAGCAGTGACCACAGTGCTATTAAATTAAACATACATGTAAATGGCCAATTGCCAAGAAAATCCAACACGGTCACATTTGACTTCAAAAGAGGAAACTTCACAAAAATGAGGGGATTGGTACAAAGAAAGCTGAAAAACAAAGTCCAGAGGGTCACACTACTCGAAAATGCTTGGAAGTTGTTTAAAAACACTATATTAGAAGCTCAACTGGAGTGCATACCGCAGATCAGAAAAGATACCGCCAGGGCCAAGAAGATGCCAGCATGGTTAACGAGCCAAGTCAAGGAAGCTCTTAGAGGCAAAAAGTCTTCCTTCAGAAAATGGAAGTCTTGTCCGAATGAAGAAAAGAAAAAAGGACACAAGCTCTGGCAAAAGAAATGCAAGAAGACAATAAGGGATGCTAAAAAAGAATTTGAGGAGCACATTGCTAAGAACATAAAAACCAACAACAAAAAATTCTATAAATACATTCAAAGCAGGAGAGCATCTAGGGAGGCGATTGGACCCTTGGATGATAAGGGAGTCAAAGGTGTACTAAAGAACGATAAGGAGATTGCAAAGAAGTTAAATGAATTTTTTGCATCTGTCTTCACAGTGGAAGATATAGGGCAGATCCCTGAACCTGAACTAACATTTGCAGGAAGGGATTCTGAGGAACTGAGACAAATAGTGGAGAGAGGAAGACAATATAAAAACTGACAAATCATCCACCCGAGAGTTCTCAAAGAACTGAAATGTGAAATTGCTGATCTGCTAACTAAAATATGTAACTTGTCCCTTGGGTCCTCCTCCGTGCCTGAGGACTGGAAAGTGGCAAATGTAACGCCAATCTTCAAAAAGGGATCCACAGGGGATCCCGGAAATTACAGGCCAGTTAGCTTAACTTCTGTCACTGGAAAACTGGTAGAAAGTATTATTAAAGCTAGATTAACTAAGCACATAGAAGAACAAGCCTTGCTGAAGCAGAGCCAGCATGGCTTCTGCAAGGGAAAGTCCTGTCTCAGTAACCTATTAGAATTCTTTGAGAGTGTCAACAAGCATATAGATAGAGGTGATCCAGTGGACATAGTGTACTTAGACTTTCAAAAAGCTTTTGACAAGGTACCTCACCAAAACCTTCTGAGGAAGCTTAGCAGTCATGGAATAAGAGGAGAGGTCCTCTTGTGGATAAGGAATTGGTTGAGAAGCAGAAAGCAGAGAGCAGGAATAAACGGACAGTTCTCCCAATGGAGGGCTGTAGAAAGTGGAGTCCCTCAAGGATTGGTATTGGGACCTGTACTTTTCAACTTGTTCATTAATGACCTAGAATTAGGAGTGAGCAGTGAAGTGGCCAAGTTTGCTGACGACACTAAATTGTTCAGGGTTGTTAAAACAAAAAGGGATTGCGAAGAGCTCCAAAAAGACTTCTCCAAACTGAGTGAATGGGCAGAAAAATGGCAGATGCAATTCAATATAAACAAGTGTAAAATTATGCATATTGGAGCAAAAAATCTTAATTTCACATATACGCTCATGGGGTCTGAACTGGCGGTGACCAACCAGGAGAGAGACCTCGGGGTTGTAGTGGACAGCACGATGAAAATGTCGACCCAGTGTGCTGCAGCTGTGAAAAAGGCAAATTCCATGCTAGCGATAATTAGGAAAGGTATTGAAAATAAAACAGCCGATATCATAATGCTGTTGTATAAATCTATGGTGCGGCCGCATTTGGAATACTATGTACAGTTCTGGTCGCCTCATCTCAAAAAGGATATTATAGAGTTGGAAAAGGTTCAGAGGAGGGCAACCAGAATGATCAGGGGGATGGAGCGACTCCCTTACGAGGAAAGGTTGCAGCATTTGGGGCTTTTTAGTTTAGAGAAAAGGCGGGTCAGAGGAGACATGATAGAAGTGTATAAAATTATGCATGGCATTGAGAAAGTGGATAGAGAAAAGTTCTTCTCCCTCTCTCATAATACTAAAACTCGTGGACATTCAAAGAATCTGAATGTTGGAAGCTTCAGGACAGACAAAAGGAAGTACTTCTTTACTCAGCGCATAGTTAAACTATGGAATTTGCTCCCACAAGATGCAGTAATGGCCACCAGCTTGGATGGCTTTAAAAGAAGATTAGACAAATTCATGGAGGACAGGGCTATCAATGGCTACTAGCCATGATGGCTGTGCTGTGCCACCCTAGTCAGAGGCAGCATGCTTCTGAAAACCAGTTGCCGGAAGCCTCAGGAGGGGAGAGTGTTCTTGCACTCGGGTCCTGCTTGCGGGCTTCCCCCAGGCACCTGGTTGGCCACTGTGAGAGCAGGATGCTGGACTAGATGGGCCACTGGCCTGATCCAGCAGACTCTTCTCATGTTCTTATGTTCTTAAAGCTGATCTGGAACTCTTGCAAAATAAGCCCACTTCCCCAAAAGACTGGCCTTTTTGCAACAAGGAAAATGCACTGGAAAGTGTGGGACAGCACTTGCTTTGACACGATATCATCTAATCTCCCCACAAATAAAACAGGAGCCCATCCATACCTAACCAGAAAATCCATGTTTTCCATATTTGTTTGGTGGCTCGAGATCCATTCATATCCTGTTTGACGTCAGATTTATATTGTGAAAAGCTGATTTTCAAGCATCCATACATGTGGGCTTTTTTTGGTCTAAATTGCTTTAGCATTGGCGACTCCTCATCTTTTCAGTGATTGCTCCATTATGATCATTTGCTTTTTGATGCTTTTTTGGAAGAGTGCAGAAACTTTTTTTAAAATTCCCATGCATGTGCAAAAGGGCAAAGTTAATGGACATCCCCCTCCCAAGTGTAAGCAAAATAAACGTCTGGACTGTTACATATAACATAGTGCATACTAAGGATAGGAGCTGCTAGTTACTCCCAATTCCATTGAATTTGTCAACCTGGGAGGCAAATCCCTTTCCGTGTTCAATCGTTTCCCACTATCTCCTGCTGTCACCATTTTGAAAGGGCTTTCCTTCTGCCTAGTGCACCCATCAAATCTCTTTTTCATGCCTCCTCCTCCCAAATTGTATTAGATCGTCCGCAGCCAACCATGGGAGAAAGCAAGAGATCGTCTGTCATTCAGTTTCAAGTTAGCAAAGGAAGGAACCAGATTAGTCAGTTTCAGGCTCCGAGAAAAAAGAATACTCTTGGATTTGGCTTTAGACCCGGTTTTGGCACGGAGACAGCCTTGGTCGCCCTGTATGATGATCTTTGTCTGGAGACAGACAGGGGGAGTGTGACTCTGCTGATTCTCCTTGATCTCTCAGCGGCTTTTGATACCATCGACCATGGTATCCTTCTGGGCCAACTCACTGATTTGGGAGTGGGCGGTACTGCGTGGCAGTGGTTCCGCTCCTACTTGGTGGGCCGTCTCCAGAGGGTAGCGCTTGGGGAGCATTACTTGGCACCCTGGGACCTCCAGTATGGAGTTCTGCAGGGGTCAGTTCTGTCCCCCATGCTTTTTAATATCTATATGAAGCCACTGGGTGCGGTCATCAGGAGCTTTGGAGTGCATTGCCATCAGTATGCTGATGACACGCAGCTCTATTTCTCCTTTTCATCTTCTACAGGTGAGTCTGTTGACGTGCTGAACCGATGCCTAGCTGCGACAATGGACTGGATGAGAGCTAACAAACTGAGGCTTAAGCCAGACAAGACTGAGATGCTGCTGGTGGGTGGTTCTCCTGACCGGTTGGTGGATGTTAGACCTGTTCTGGATGGGGTTGCACTCCCCCTGAAGGAGCAGGTTCGTAGTTTGGGAGTCCTTCTAGAATCATCCCTGTCACTCGAGGCTCAGATAGCCTCGGTGGCAAAGGGTGCTTTTTACCAACTCCGGCTGGTGGCCCAACTACGCCCCTATCTGGACAGGGAGAACCTCGCTTCAGTAGTTCATGTGCTGGTAACCTCGAAACTAGATTACTGCAATGCACTCTACGTGGGGCTGCCTTTGAAGACGGTTCGGAAACTGCAGCTTGTGCAGAATGCAGCGGCCAGACTGTTAACGGGGACCAGATGGTCCGACCATATAACACCTGTTCTGGCCTGCTTGCATTGGCTACCTATATGTTTCCGGGCCCGGTTCAAAGTGCTGGTTTTAACCTACAAAGCCCTACACGGCACAGGACCACAATACCTGTTGGAACGCCTCCCCTGATATGGACCTGCCCGTACACTCCGCTGATCAACGAAGACCCTCCTCCGCGTGCCTACCCATAGGGAAGCTCGGAGAGCAGCAACACGAAAAAGGGCTTTTTCAGTGGTGGCCCCCAAACTGTGGAACAACCTCCCTGAGGAAATACAACTGGAGCCAACATTACTATCTTTTCGGCGCCAGGTTAAAACTTTTCTCTTCACCCAGGCATTTTAATTAGTTAGTATATGTTGGAACTGTTTTAATCTTAAAATTTTTAAATTTTAATGTTTTATATTGTTATATGTATATTGTATTTCTGATGCTGTTCTTGTTCTTGTAAACCGCCCAGAGAGCTTCGGCTATGGGGCGGTCTATAAGTTTAATGAAATAAATAAATAAACAAATAAATAAATAAACATAGAGTGCCATCTCTCTCTCTCTCTCTCTCTCTCTCTCTCTCTCACACACACACACACACACACACACACACACACACACACACACACACACACACATATCTGGCTGGCTGGTTCTTTGGTGTGTTTGGCTCCCCCTCCCATCCCCGTCAGCTGTTGGGTGGGAAAAGAGAGGCTTCACCTGCTGCTGGATTGGTTGCAAGATCAATGCCACATTAAAGTACTAGAGCTTGCTCCTCTTCCACCCCCCTTTCCCCCTATCAGCCCAAGGAAGCTCACCTGAAAACCTCCTCCTTTAAACTCCATGTTTTCAATGAATTGTTTGCATAATATTGCAAAATAGCTTTTAAGTGGAAATATTATTAATTTGATTTTACGTTTGATTGAAAAACAATAGTTTTTTTTGAAAAAAAATCCAATGCAATACAGTTACAGAAGCCAAAAGTACCCCAGTTCAGTACCAGAAGCAGGAAAACTGTAAGAAAGAAGGAGGGGGCATGGACAGAGGGTGGATCCAACTTCAGTACCAGAAATGCAACAGGCTATTACAGGGGGAGGAGACAGGGGGCTTGGCATATGATGGAGGAATGCCCATGGACCACCTATTGCAGGAAAGTCCATAGCATTGCATCCAAGCGCATTGACATTAATGCAGTTGATTATTGATACAGGAAACCATATCAGTCTTTCAGTGGTATTTCTAATGTGGATTTGTAAATGTGAAAATCTGTACTGGTTTATGATGTCATATGGACGACGGTGAATTAATAAGGACACAAATCAGTAACACTGCAGATTATACAGTAGTATGGACAGGCCCCAGGATGAATGCTCTTTAAACAGCCAATGTCGTTTAATTTCTCTGCGTACAAATCAGGCCGAATGCGCATTAAACATGTCATCTGGAAATGATCTAAGACATTTCCCAGCTTTGCAGGTTTGTGAAGGTGTTCCCCACACCCACAAATTGGCTTTTTACTTATTTGTATTGCTTATTGGTTGTATCATGCTGTATATATGAATTATCTCTTGTGGGTGATTTGCTCACAGTCATGGCTATGCTACCTTTTCCTCCCTTTGTACTTTTATTTTTTAAGTACTCTATCAAGCTGCTTGTGAACAATGCTTCAATAATTCATTATGTATGTTTTCTTTTTTCACTTTTTATGCATTTAACTGACACCTGGATCTCTGTTACTTCTGCTGCATTATCTTCCCATTTTAAAAATCTTTTTCACACTCTCCCTGCCTGTAATGGGTGCTTGTGTGTGTGTAGAGCTTCTTTCACCAAAATATTATTTTTCCCCTTCCTCTTCTTTTTTCACTTTTGAATCCTATGCTATATGACTTCTCTGGCAAGCATTTCTCTGGTGGTTGTGTACCACCCTCTTGATTCATTGTGTACTTTTGTTTGGTCTGATTTTAAAGTCTGGCTTTCATCTTTTCTGGCATTTTCTTCTCCTGTTTCACTAGGTGGGGACGTGCACATTGATCAAAAAGCTGATTTAGATATCCTTCAGGGTCTCCCCTCTTTGCATTATTCCTTTGATCTTTCCCTGTTTCCTTCCTTTGCCACTCCCATTATCTTGATTTAGTTATCACTTCGTCATGTTCACCTGTAGATTTTTCTAATATTCCTTATCCCCTATATGACCATCATTTAATTTCATTTACTCTGTTGCTTAATTCTACTTCGTCTACAGTTCTGAAATCATTCAGGGAAATTCAGTCCTTGCTCACCTAACTCAAATCCACCTCCTATTTCTGTACGATGTACCTACCATTGCTGCTCCTGTGGTGTCTGTCCTTCATTTGTTTGATGTTTTCATCATCATACTTGATCTGCTCAGCCTTGGCTCATTCCTAAATTGTGCCATCTCCTGTTTGTACATTTGCACTGCTAACAGTCATGGTTCAAATCCCATCTGTCATCTGATTTTTGTCATTTTAAATTTGTGCTCTCTTTTCTCCTACCTTTTATATATATGTGCATGTGTTTGTGTGTATGTGTGTGCTTGTATGTGTATGCACATGCTAAATAGTCCTATTTTTCTCATTACTATTTGCTTTCTGTTTGTATTAATGCTCATCCTTCTTGTCATTATCTTTTATCTCCTCAACATTTCTTAGTCAAAGTAATGTTCATTGTTTGTCCTCCCAAATTCTGGTTTCCTGTTTCCTTTCGGAGCCTCTCCCCTTCCTCAGCCCCTGATGACACTCATGCTGCTGCTGCAAATTTTAGTGTGCTTTCAAAAAACCTTCCTTTTTCATCTCATGAATGCTAATGTTTCTCTTCTTTAGCTTCATCCTTTCAAGGGTTATTCTTTTTGTTGACAACTGCCCATTCATTAGCTTGCCCTTTAATTTTATTTTGATTGGATTGTTAGAATTCCTTGCTTCTTGGCCCTCATATTTTGGACTTTTATTCTCTTTGCTCATTTCTATATATGTGTGCATACATTTGAACACATAATTCCTTTGCTTGTATGACTTTGGCCATATCCTCACCATACATTTAAAACAATATGATGCCACTAACAGTCATGGCTTCCCCCAAAGTTTCCTGGGAATTGTGTAGTTTATTAAGGGTGCTGAGAGTTATTAGGAAACTTCTTCACAGAGTTACAAATCTCCGAGTTCCCTGGGAAGAGGCACTGATGGTTAAACTGCTTGGATTTGTAGCTCTGTGAGGGAATACGGGTCTCCTAACAACTCTTAGCACCTTTAATAAACTACACAGTTCCCAGGATTCTTTAGGGGAAGCCATGACTATTACAGAGTGCTTTAAATGTGTGGGGCACATGGGGCCTTTGTTGATTACCTTATATCCTTCCATCCAGAAAATTTTATGTATGCATTCCCTGTGCCATTTCATAATTTCTCAATTTTTATTTTATTTTTGCTTTCCAAGTCACAGTTTTCTTCTATGCCACTGCCTCTATCTCAGTCTTTTCTTTCGTTGCCCTTTTCTTTGGAGTGTCTGTTGAGATATACAGTCCATTCCCATTCCAGTCTTTAAGAAACATATTTAAATGCAATTGTTTTGGCAATTTTTATATATATGAAATTATTTTTATCCCGGCTTTTGGTTCTCAAAAGCACCCCCAAGGTGGCTAAATCAACCTATGTTTAGTTCTATTGTCATTCTCCTCCCCTTTCTTTACCTTTTTATTATCTTATGTTGTATATCATTTAGTAAATTGTAAGCTTTGGGGCAAGTCCATGATTTTAAAAAATGGTTAAATGTCAAGTTGTCATATATGATGTTGCTATTACTGCTCCTAACTATCCCAGTGGTGAGCTGGGCAGTTGTTATCCTTTAAACAAAAAATGCAGGAAATACTGTGTAATTAGTAGGATGGCCACCAGATGGTAGCTATGTATGTCATGATGACCCCAACCTTGAACAGCAGCTAGGGAGGAGGAGGAGGAACCAGCTAGATCAGGAAGACCGGTGGTGCAAGATGTGGTGATAATGAACCCAGGCACTGACATCGGGCCTGGAGCAGTAATCCTTTGAGCCAGAGTTCCTCATAACTGCTCCCCCCAGAAACAGTATCACCCCCTGAGATAGATTCTCCTGAGGAACCATCCCCCTTTACACTAGGGAACACAGGCTCCCCAGGGCCTGCTCCTCAATGCAGGCAACACGCAAGGCAGAAGCTGACTGAGAGGCAATAGAGCATTAGGCTCCAGGTTTTTCCTAAAAGGTTTTCCCTTCTTTAGAAGGGGGTAGACCTTGGGAGTGATACTGTAGCTCAAGAATAATAAAATGCCTCCCCTGGTCTGAGCAAGCTGTTTTCTTCCTATCCAAGGGGCCTGCCACTCCAGGCTAACCCTACTTGCCATCTGCCTGATTAAGCTACCCTTTGGCACTCCTCAAATTTCATTTGACTCCTGCTCATGGTCAGGGTAGGATGAGTTCTATGAAAATATGGCATTAAAGATGGAGTTCAGCAATGTGGGTGGGTGATTGCCATCTATAACTTTTTTCTTGGGTGGCCTTGCCAATTTTTTTTAATGGTTCGTTGCTTCCTACTTCTCTAATTCCCTGAGGACCCTCATTTCTCTCTGCTGTGTCATTGTTTTTTCCAGGATTGTTCATCATGACAGTCTTTGTTCCTTCCTTTAGTGTGAAGTGTGTTATATTGCTAGAATACACATATTGGTCTGAGAAGAGTTGGTATAATGTCTGCTGATATCACCGAGCAGACAGAAGCAGTGATTATGTCCCCATGCCGCTGGTGTTCTTGTGGAAAAGGGACATATGTAGGTCTGTCTTCCAGGTGGAAAGTTGCAGGTTCTTCACAGCAAGACTGTTACCTCCCCCTCCCCACAGTTTTCAGTGTCTTCTCTTTCTGGATTGGCAAAATAGTTTAGGAGGTGGAGATGAACAGACAACAGACATACTCAGAGAGGTGTAGACATCATTACATAAGATGCTCCAATTCAAACTAGTGAAGGTACAATTACTAGGCATAAGCTAAATAAATAAATTAAACTATTGGTGTTAAATCTACAAGCTTCCCACAAATTGAAATGGCAGGAGGGGTAGGCACAGATGCTGATGCTGATTTATTATGCTGTGCAAATATTCTGTATCGATAACAGAAGTTAAATAATTCACCATGCGCTTGAAAACAACCTTATTTCAATTAAAACAGTAGACTTGATAATGTTCTTTTTCATTTTTTTTAAGTTTTGGGAAAGGATCCCTAGTTTGTAATTGCATTAATTACAAACATGCACACAGCTGAAAAGTCATTCAGATGTAAATGCTCTTAAATGAGAAGAAAGCAATTGGGAGTATAATTTTTGGTTGTTGCAGTTAATGAAACTATTTGATTTTGTTTTAATTGGACTTCTAATAACATAAAGCACTCTCCCTGTGATGAGATTTCTTGAGGAAGGCACCATCTAGCAATAGCACTAAGGCTTGCAGAGGAAACTCATTGCTGTGTATGTTTCGCTACATACCTGAGTGAAGATGGGCATCTTTCAAATTAAACATTTGTCACTAGATGAAACAAGGGAGGGTGATGATGAGATGTTCACTAAAACAGAAGAAAGAAAGAAAGAAAGAAAGAAAGAAAGAAAAGCTTCTCAAAGTAGTAACATTTCCTGTTGCTTCTCAGGTTCCCAGAAGATATGGCTTTCAGTGAAACAGCTCTGAGCATGGTCAGAACAGATATATAATTCTGGTACGACTATAAGCTCTCAAGTTAATGTACCCAATGAACTTTGACCTCATAACAACAAGGAGAGAGGAGGAAGCTCCGACTGGGCTAAAAAGCTGTCAGTCCTCCTAATGAGACATGTGAAGGACCTCTTTACCATAATATTTTTGGATTGGGCAATAATTTTGAATTAGGATTGGCTGAGTGATGCAGAGAGCTGATTGGCTAGCAAAGAAGAGATTGACAGAAATGCCTCCACAAGCCTTTGTAAATCCATGGAAACGTAAAATGTGTGTGGAACAGGAAAGATTGTGTAGCTTTGAGATTTTTGGGGGGAGGATTTTTTAAAATTGCTTGACAGTCTCATTGGGAGGGTTGTGCCCCAGTAGCTCTAGTGGAATAGACTCTGCTAACCCAGTCTTTACCAACCTGGTACCTTCCAGATGTTTTGGATTACATTTCCTTATGCTGAACGTACAAGATGTGAACAGGGTGGTTTACAACAGATGTTACCGGGGGTCGCTGATTCATGGGGTCGCCATAAGTTGTAATTGACTTGAAGGCACATAACACACACACACACACATGCTGGCTCAGGCTGATGTTTGCCCGAAATATCTAGAGGGCACCAGGTTGGCAAAGGCTGGTTTAACCAAATAAATGCAATCTTTTTCTGTTTGATTTGGTTTACTTGGTTTTGACATTATTGTTGTTAGCTGCTTTGGGCTTCCTTTTGGAAGAAAAAGCAGGGTGCACATATAAAATGGAATGAAATTTCATCATACAGGGTGTTTGAGTCATCGTTTCTTTAATGAACACTACCAAAAATCCTAAGGGGCAGGTACTAATTTGAGCTGGTCATAATGGAAAGCACTTTCAATACAGTATAAAATAAGGGAGAAGATTAGGGTTGCCAGGTCTCCGGTTTTCTGCCGGAGTCTCCAGCAAAAGTGGGCCGTCTCCGGCCTCCAGCCATATTTGGTGTGAAGAGGCTGATCTCCGGCTTTTGGACGTCCCCCTCAGGCACGCATGCGTGATTGACACACATGGCTGCTGGGTAGGAGGAGCGGCTGCGATGGGCGTTTCTGGCTGCGGTTTGCATCGTGGCCAATAGAGCAGTTTGGAATCTCGTTTGGAAGCAGAAGGCTGCGGGTGGCAGGAGCTGGAGCAGGTTGGACTGCGGCTGATTGCAGAGAGAGAGAGAGAGAGAGAGAGGCCTGAGAGAAGAGAGGCCTGAGAGAGAGAGAGAGAGAGAGGCCTGAGAGGCCAGAGAGAGAGGCCAGAGAGAGAGAGAGAGGCCTGAGAGGCCAGAGAGAGAGAGAGAGGCCTGAGAGAGAGAGAGAGAGAGAGAGAGGCCTGAGAGAGAGAGAGGCCTGAGAGATGGGGCTCAGCAGTCTCTGGCCATCACCACACCTTGGGGGAGGAAATTCCATCACACACACACACACACTCTCACACCCTGGCCCGCCCCTCTTCCTTTTCTGATTGTGGAAAGCTGGTGGTTCCATGTCTGCCACTGCTCCTTGGATTGTTGAAAACCAAATGTTTGAATAAGCAAAATGTATAGCAGGATGAGGTTGCCATGTGATTTTTCCAGCTGGGTTTGTGTGTGTATGGAACTTCAGCAGGTGAACAGGCCCGTCCCCTCATCTCTGTGACAATGAAAGTTCTACGTCTTGAATTTCTGGCTGCCACCCAAAGAAAGCTGGCAGCCCCGGGAACAGGTGGGTGCAGAGTGGGTCTTAAAATAAAGAAAGAATCTTGCAGATGGAAGGCAGGGAAAACCAGGCCAGGTTCCCCAGGAACAATGTCTGTTTCCTAATCCCTGCCCCTGATAAATCACAGTTTCCATTTTAAGCATCACTTGTGTTGGAATTGTGGAAATGCAACTCGATTTGGGTGTTTCCACGTCTGGAGGGAGACAGAGAGGAGACCTCCAGGTTGCTAAGCTGTGCCTTTCCTTTGGTCATATGCTCATCTTCCTTCCTGAAAACTGATACCTCTTAGGAATGCTGACCACACTTTCCAACTCTCTCCTTCCTGCTTCTTCTCTGTCTCTTGAAGAGAAGAGATGTCTTTGCTTTGTCTCTCTCACCTGCAGCATGAGGGCAAAGGCCATGTCAGGTCCATGAACCTCCAATGCAGGTAGTTTACTAGAACTAGAATCCCTTTCCTATCTATTGTGTATTTCCTTCAATGAAGCAAGCTGTTCCTTATTTTACTAAGTCTGAATCCTCAGTTATTGCTGCAGAGTAAAAGTCTGCTACTTCACAGGGAAAGTCTCTCTCACTCTCTCTCTCTCTCTCTCTCTCTCACACACACACACACACACATCAGCGCTGGGTCTGCTCTTGATCCCAAACCTAACTCTGCTAACAAGTTTCTAGTCTTTTTTCAGCATTGAGTTGCCTCCACTCAAGACTCTGGAAGTTAAACCTCTCAGTGTGCGTGCAAAGACCCCCGCAGCAGAGTAGGAAGTCTCTTTTTGTCTGTCAAGAGCCATTGACCACCAGCAGCCAAATCAACCTGAGGCCCCAGCTGGCTTTGTCTGTGGGTCAGTGGCCTGAGGAGATGCCTTGGGTCAGCTGCCAGCTTGCCTAATGTGCACTTTCAAAATTCTCCTCAAGCAGAGACTGCCCAGTGCTGAACACCCTCCCGCCTGAGAAGAGCTTGTGGAGCAGGTGATATTGGGGGACCTGCAGGCCAGAGCCCGTCCCCCCCTTTTAAATCAAGGGAAGATGGCCGTAACTCAGTGGTAGAGAACATGGACAGTCGCTGCCAGTCGCTGTAGACAGTGCTGATGCTGAACCAGATGGACCAATGGCCTAACTCAGTATAAAGCAGCTCCCTGTTTAAATCACCCTTCATTCAGAACCATAAGGACTAGAATCTTACTTTATTTTTAGGGAAACTGTTGCACATGCAGAAGGGCCCAGGTTCAGTCCTCAGCGGCATCTCCAGGTAGGGCTGAGAGACACCCCTGCCTGAAGCCCTGAGAGCCGCTGCCAGTGCAGACAGCACTGGGCTAGAGAGCACCCATGGGTCTGCATCCAACATTCCTGGGTAAATGAAGCGGATCCTCGCATCTGGTCCAATCCTGCCTCAGGCCAGGGCTCGGAGTCTTAATTTGCCTTGGCCACCCTGCTTCATCCGCCCGTGCTGGGAGCTGCACAGCAGGAGTTGGGCCCATCTGTTCTCCTGGTACCTTTCAGTAGTTTTCAGGTTCCCTTAAGGACATAAGAACATCTAGTTCCTCACCCCAACCGTAATAGGAAGCCTGCAAGCAGGACCCTTCAGGGAGGAAAGGCGGGATATCAGTTTAATAGATAAATAAAATAAATAAGCGCAACTGGTCTTCAGAGGCATATTGCCTCCAAATGTTAATGCAGCTTCAAATAGCATTTGCCTTTTTTGCAGCCACATCACACTGTTGGCTCATATTCAGTTTGTGATCAACAACAATCCCAAGATCCTTCTTGGATGTAGTATTGCTGAGCCAAGTATCCCCCATCTTAATAACTGCATTTGGTTTCTTTTTCCTAGGTGTAGAACTTTACACTTATCCCTGTTAAATTTCATTCTGCTGTTTTTAGCCCAATGCTCCAGCCTATTAAGATCCCTTTGAATTTTGTTTCTGTCTTCCAGGGAATTAGGTATTCCTCCAAATTTTGCATCATCTACAAGTTTGATAAGCATTCCCTGCGCCTCCTCATCCAAGTCATTAATAAAAATGTTGAAGAGCACTGGGTCCAAGCCCAAGCCCTATAGTAGCCCGCTAGTTACTCCCCCCCAGGTTGAGAAGAAACCATTGATTAGCACTCTGAATATGATTGTGTAGCCAACTGTGGATCCACCCAATAGCTGTTCCATCCAGTCCACATTCAGCTAGCTTGCTAATCAGAATATCATGTGGCATTTTGTCAAAAGCTTTGCTAAAGTTGAAATATATTGTGTCCACAGCATTCCCACAGTCTATCAGGGAGGTTTGTTGTTGTTGTTATGTGCCTTCAAGTCGATTATAACTTATAGCGACCCTATGAATCAGTGACCTCCAAGAGCATCTGTCATGAACCACCCTGTTCACATCTTGTAAGTTCAGGTGTGTGGCTTCCTGTATGGAATCAATCCATCTCTTGTTTGGCCTTCCTCTTTTTCTATTCCCTTCTGTTTTTCGCAGCATTATTGTCTTTTCTAGTGAATCATGTCTTCTCATGATGTGTCCAAAGTATGATAACCTCAGTTTCATCATTTTAGCTTCTAGTGATAGTTCTGGTTTAATTTGTTCTGACACCCAATTATTTGTCTGTTTTGCCTAGAATGCCCTGCCTTGTCCTTAACATGGCTGCAACCATATCTACTCAGAAGTAAGTCCTATTGAGTTCTATGGGGCTTAGTTCCTTAATAAGCATGCTTACAGTTGCTCCCATCTAACGTCTCTGCAACACTAAGCTCCTTTCTTCCAATAATGGGCTGGCCTGAGGGCACGTAAACCCTTCTTCCCAGAAGAAAGTAAGCTAGAGTAAATGTTCCCTAAAGGCGTTGAACTGTGACCTGGCAGACCAGGGTTTGAATCCCCACACAGCCATGAAGCTCCCTGGGTGACCTTGGGCCAGTCACTGCCTCTCAGACTCAGAGGAAGGCAATAGTAAACCACCTCTGTCTGAGTACTGCTTACCATGAAGACCCTATCTGGGATCAACTTGAAGGCAGTCCATTTCCATTTTGCATCACCCTAAGCTTGTGAGAAAGAATGACCTTGTCACTTCAGATGGACCTAGGAACACCCTATTTTAGGTAAGATTTCTATTTTAATCTCCAGAGAATTTTTTTTTGAATGGTATGCTCCAAGCAACTGTGGTTGATACAATGTATCATGTTTAATGATATCACTAGGGCCCGCCCCTGACATCACTAGGGCCTGCCCCATGACATCACTAGGGCCCACCCCCTGACGTCACTAGGGCCTGCCCCCATTTTCTCAGGTTTTTGGATGGTTCCGACCTGGCAACCCTAGAGAAGATTATGGGAGAAACTAAATAGACACAAAGTCTTTGTTGAGCTAGAGATAGCCCTACCATTGATCTCAAAAAGATCACCCACATCAACACCAAGGGACATAAGGAATGTTAAGTGCAATTTGATCTTTCTTGCCAACTCAAGGGTTAGTCAGCTAAAGCCAACAGGAACAAGATTCAAATCTCTATGCATTTGAGATACCATTTAGGAAATACTGATTTTTTTAAAAAGAGATGCCTTTTGGCTACAGTTCAGTGCCAGATGTTTGGCACAAAATAATTAGCCAGTTGTTTGAAAACAGAGGGCTGAGGCCAGTAATCTCCAGCTACTCTCACGTGAGGTTGAAACCCATAAATTCTCTCTCCCCTTTGAGGAAATGAATCCTTTGGAATGCACTTTGGAATGGCATCCCTCCTCTGCACTAAACATTTTATTTGCTTCTTTTAAAAAAGTTATTTGGAGGGAAAATGCCTAGAACAGAAGCTGTTTGCTTGTTCATTCTATCAATTTCACAGCTCCATTGACTTGTATGAGAGCAGCTGTACAACAAGGAATGGGTAAAAAGGCCTTTTCCCTCTGTCGTCACTATTCTTTTCCCTCCTGCATTATGTTTATAATTCTTAGGCTACTGTTGCTGGGTGAAAGGTTGGTGTTATAATACAGACAAAAAGGAGGCTGCTCCTTTAAAGCTAAGGTCCTCCTATGCACCCTTACTTGGGATAGTAAGGCCCAATGAACACCATGACACTTCTTCTGAGTAAATGTGTATAGGATCAGATTGTTACAAAAGGAAGGCCCTGTTCACACGTTACAGTCAACAAGTGTACAGTCTGTGTACCTGGGTACAGAAGTAGCTGGGCTGTACACTCATACAGTTATTCACATGTAACATTCAACGAGTGTACAGTCTCCGTTATATACACATTTGCTGTCAGGGAAAGAAAATGGCTTCAATGACACTTATTACATGCGCCATTGAAGCAATTCCCTTTTACTGGCAACAAGGCAAGGCATGCTGGGTCTGTTATACTTCCTGAAACTGTTTCCTGTCAAGGGGTACATTCAGTAGAGTTTTGGCAGAAATGGGAATGTAGTTTTACTCTTTTAATTTTTCCTGCAGATTCTTAAGTTTTTAAAATCAAAACACCAACTTTTTAAAAGAAAATACCAGCCTGTAACTATCATAATTATAGCTATTAAAATATTGCATTTTTCATTGCCTGTTATTAAAATATGTATGGTTTTTGATGTAGGCTTTCATGGAACAATCCTATACATGTCTATACAGTCCTATAGAGATCAATAGGACATAGATAAATCTGTGAAAGTGCAGACCTAAATATATTGAATATTTATATATGAAAATATTTTGAGGAGGAGGGGGCTGCAACAAAAACAAGCTGCCTAAAAGAGTATGAACTGAAACAATTCTTCCAACATGGTATATCTGATTCTTTCTTGAGGACATCATGCGTTTTAATACACAAAACTACACTCAAAATATAAATGTGGGGGAAATTATTTATCAATTGGGCTTTCCAGCCTGCTGCTCCGACTGTAACATACTCTGTCCCCCGGAAAGCCTTTCCTGGTATTTGAGAAACAGGAAAGCTCTGGAGTATGGTTTTTATGGTTTTTCAGTGGAAATGTTTGTAGCTCAGTATCAAAAAGTGATAATCAGTATCTCTTTTTATGATCTATGTCAGTGGTTCCCAACCTTTATGAGTACGGGACCCCCTTTATAAGCTCAAAAGATTTTGTGACCCCCTTCCTCCAGGAAGGCAGCTTGGCTGCCTGAAAGGAAGGGGAAAAGCAGCCTTTCCTTGCAGCCTTGCTTGTTTGCTTCACAAAAAGCCCTCTCATTCTAAGTAAGGGCGTCATCAGCAGTGGCAGTGTGAGGAGACAGGAGTCAGTGGTAGTAATTCCCTCTTCTTTCTGGTAGCTCCACCCTCAGCCTCCTTTGGTGTCTGCCATGTATTTTATAGGCTGATGCCTGCCCTTAGTGCGCCTGAAAGATGCTCTAGTACTTCAGCAAAAGTCCTCCCCTCTCATTTGGAGCAAGGAGGAGGTGTCATCCGCAGTGGTGTTGGGGAGCAGACAGTGTCCAGGGAGTGAAGACTTTTTTAAAAAATTAATAAATAATAATTATTTTTACTGTTTGCAACCCCCTCTGGATTACTTCACGGCCCCCAGGTTGGGAACCACTGATCTATGACATAATATTTAGCTTTTGGATAGCACTTTAAATGCAGGGTGGGCAGAAAGTAGATCAAAATGTATTGGTGTATCTCAGGATGACTTGCAGAAGATCAATGAGGATTTCAGACTCCTGTTTCACAATGAAAACAAGAAAATGACCACCCTACCATTATACTACTTGTGTACTACTCGTAACAAGAAACAATAAGAGTCACATGATGACACATTGAACATCTAACAGACATAAATTTTATAGTATTTATTGATAAATCACCTAGTATTTAAAGGAAATTATTGAATTTATTTATTTATTTATTCAATTTGTATCCCACCCTTCCTCCCAGCAGGAGCCCAGGGCAGCAATTTAGAAGTTGAAGGCTGTAATTCTATGTTCACTTTCACTTCAGGAGTAAGCCGCAATAAACTCAGTGGAACTTACTTCTGAATAAACATGGTTAGGACTAGGGTTGCAAGGTTCAGGGCCTGAGACCGATCCTGTATCTTTAGGAGAAGAGAAAGTCAGCCAAGTGCAGGTGTTGTTGCAACACTGTAATGGGAAAAACTACAAGGTGGAATTCTCCTTTCCCCCTGCACAACTTTTAAAGATACAGAAGACTTCTTGGAGGCCAGGCCTGGCAACCTATGGCCCTCCAGATGTTGTTGGAGTCGAACTCCCATCATCCTTGACCATTGGCTGTGCTAGCTGGGGTTAATGGGAACTGAAATCTAACAACATCTGGAGGCCACAGGTTCCGCTCCCCCCAGCTACCGTAAACAACAAGCAAAAGTAGTGTGTTAACCCTGATTTTACTATTTGAAATACACTCAACGTATGCAGTTTCTCATTTTAAACGCTCACTTAAATCATAGCGCCATTGTGACCAGGGCCGGCTCCAGGAATGCGGGGGCCCTTGGGCATTAGCCTGCCCTGGGCCCCTCTGCTTCCCTTCCGTGATCCTGCGGATCGCAAGACGAGCTTCCCAACCGCCCGCCATCCCCCTTACCTACATTTCTCTGCTGTTCGCGCAGGGTTGCCATCAATAAAGATGGCGGCTGAGGTTTCCGTAAGGGATTGAAGCCTTTGCTGCCATCTTGGTTGATGGCATGCAGCGCGCGCATTGCTGCCATCAACCAAGATGGTGGCAGAGGCTTCAGTCCCTTACGGAAACCTCGGCCGCCATCTTTATTGATGGCAACCCTGCGCGAACAGCAGAGAAAGGTAGGTGAAGCGCGGGGGATGGCGGGTGGCTCGGAAGCTCGTCTTGCGATCCACAGGATCACGGAAGGGGAGCGGAGGGCCCCTCAGGGGGCCCCCAGGGTCTCCTAGAGCTATGGGGCCCTCAGTCCAGTGCCCAACCTGGCCATCCTTTAGAACCGGCCCTGATTGTGACAACAGGATGAAATAGTATTTGCTTCTTCTGATGTTAACACATTTACTTGGGAATAAGGACCAATTTGTCATAGAAATGGACAATATATTTTTAACATTAAAATTAATAAAGTGAGCATCTATAGCCATAGACCTGCCTGCCCAGCTGCCCTTGAAATTCAAAATAGTTTATAAAATATTTTATAAAATAAGAAATATGAAAGGATGCTGCAGCAACCATAAACATCCCTAGCAGGCCCCAGCACACCTGTGTTGGCAGTGATTCTCCTCTTTACTGATTCTTTTATCATCTGCCACTCTCTGGATTATCATTTGCCCCTCCCCCCCTCAGCCCTAACTACACAGTTGAGACACTCACACACCACACAGATGTATTTGCTCTCTTTAAAAGAACACATCTTCCAGTACAATAGTTTCTCATTCTGATGTGAACAAAATTGAGGAAATGGGTGTGTGCACTGTGCATGCAACAGAACAGCATAATATTTTGGGACGGGAGAGTTACCTTCAAAATATATTCTGACCCATCGTTTCCATTCAGTCTTGTAGTAAAATACAGATCAGCAGAATTATTGTGGCAGAAATACTCATGTGGACCAATGCTTTTCCCACCAGTTGATAGTCACACACATGCAGATATATAAAAAAAAAATTAATAAAGGAAACCAGAAGGCCATGAGATGCAAGATATATTTAGGATGGCACTGTGATCCTTCAGATGCTGAACTCTCTCTTTCTCCCCGCTTCCCTCATTTGCTGTGTTTTCCCTCACTTACCTGAGAGTAAATCCCACTGAACTCTATGGGACTTACTTCAGAGTAGGCCTCTTTGGGTTTGCACTGCAATCCCTCAGATTCTCACATCTCTCTCCTCCCTCTCTTCTTTTCCCTCAGCTGTTGCGCTTTTCCTCAGAATGTTTCCTCTGTAGGTCTGCAGTCCTAATTCTACTTATCTAAGAGTAAGTTCCATTGAACTCTGTGGGACTTACCTCAGAGTAGGCCTCTTTAGGCTTGCATTAGCATCTTTCAGTTGCTGAACTCTCCCCCTTCCCTCATTTGCTGTGTTTTCTCTCACTTACCTGAGAGTAAATCCCATTGAACTCTATGGAACTTACTTCAGAGTAGGCCTCTTTGGGTTTGCACTGCGATCATTCAGCTGCTGAACTCTCTCTTTTCCCTCCTTCCCTCATTTGCTGTGCTTTCCCTCATTTACCTGGGAGTAAGCCCCATTGAACTCTGGGGACTTACTTCAGAGTAAGCCTCTAGGATTACATTGCCATCCCTCCGTTGCTGAACTCCACTGCCCTTTCCCTCTTTGCAGAGCTTTCCCCCCTCCCTCTTGGCTGAGCTTTCCCTCAGACTTTTTGTCTTTTTTTTTTTTTTACTATGGGGCTGGATTCCATTCCTTTCATTTTCTTTAGCCTTCTCGCTTCCTCCAATCTCCCCTGAAACTAACAAGTCAGTTTTAGCCAATTCCATAACTCCGTCAACCGGGCTTTATCCCTAGGTCTGCTTAAGGTTCCCTCTCCACAGATTGATGCTTCTTGTTTATCTCATTTCCGGTTGACAGCAGCTGCCGATAGCTGACTGTGTTGGAGAGGCTCTCCCCAGGGAGAAAGTTACACACGTTCAAGATCACGTGGAGAGAATGCAGGGAGACATGAACACTTGAGCAGAACTCAAGTTTAGTCAGGGGACAGCTGCACGTGGTGACTAGAAAAATCACCATGTGTAGAATCTTTCTCAAGAGCAGCTGTACACAGGTACAGGCAACTTGTACCTGGGTACAGAGTAACATGAGAACACCCCCGAAGTAATAGATGAATAGAGGGGAAACAACCTGCATAATAACTGGTTGCAAGAGAATATTATTAATAGAAACAAAGAGAAAAGAGAGATTGCAAGATATGTTAATAAAGCATAATGAATATTCTGTGGGAGCCAGAAGTGACAGAAAAAGAAGTTTAAAAGAACATATAGTTTTCCTCACATTTCTTTACAATTGTGTGTATAAGCATTTTTTTAAAAATTCTCATTAGTTTGAGAGAAGAATGGACTTCCTTTGACCCTTAAACTGCTAGGTCAAAGGGTATAAATAGTGCTGAAATTTATGACTATATCCTGAAGGGTTCTTCTTACAAGACTAAAGGTAGCAAGGTTTTTTGAAAGACTGAGGGCTCATCTACACTGTGATTTAGTGTGTGTTTGGTGCTACTCACATCCTCTTTTAATTCGCATGGTTCACATGACATTCCTGGCAAACAGAAGCTATCACACAGTTTCCCTCCTGCAAATCTGTACTAAGCCAATCCTCTGATAATATGAAAAGGAAAGGAAAAAAAATTCTTCACTCCATATCTCTAGTGCTTGCAGACGCTGTGCTCTGATGCTGTTAGGTGGGTGTGTCAATCGTTCCCCCTCCACGCCCACTCCCTCCTCCTCCCTTCTTTCATTTCATTTCCTGTGGGCTGAAGAGAAACTTCCGGCTACTCTCTACTGTTCTGCTAGCATTTTTATGTTGCTACAAACAGTGCCTTGTATTTTATTTCCCCCTTAACTTGTGCCCAAAAGCATAATGGCTGCTCAAACAAAGATTTGTATTTTGGCTGTATTGTACCAGTGAAAATACAAATAATTGCACTTCCGAGTTGTTGTTTTTAAATGAAATTAACTGGTGGAACAAAGTGAGCATGCTTGGTTGCCAGGTAACCAGAAGTTGTGGAAATGTTAAATTGGGGGTGTGGTAATTAGGAAACTGCATGATTGATCCTTCCCCTCAGTGTGGATAGAAAATATCATGTTTGCAGCTGGCATTGAGCCCTTACAGTGGATGGTGCAAATAGAAAACGGAGGTAAAAACAGCATCTTTAGTATGAAGTAATGCTTCCATGTGGATAAGCCCTGAGAGAACCTTTGACAAAATAATTTTCTCTTGTATGTGGAGGGATCTTTTAGAGAGCACTGCTTTTAGGAGTGGAGGTTGACTTAATAGATGTGAAGACTGAACCAAGGGACACACAACACCTTATTAGTTCTGGGTCATGGAGGTGAGTGTGGTGACGCCACCTAGTTCTCCTCCCATTGTTGAGAAATGGAAAAGCTACTCCAAATAAAAGATTCAGGTGCTCCCTTTTTCCAGAAAGTCTCAGAAGGATGAAACTGGATTTTTATCTTCTAACAAGATGGGCAACTTGTACAGCAGCAAAAGTAACACTCACTAAATGTGTATAGGATCAGATTGTTAGTAAAGTAATAAATGGATAAGGGGATGAACAACCTGTATAATAACTTGCTCAAATAAAATATTATTTAAAATAATTAAATAATTAAAATAAAGTAAAAATAAAATAAGAACAAACAGAAGGGCCACATAAGACCTTCCTTAATTTGCAGATTAACTCTATATATGGGGGAAATAATTCCCTGGGATATCCTCAGCTTTGGTATTTCTTCCAGGGCAAACACATTTCGTTCCTTCTGTTCAACCTATGATTTGATAAAGAATTCAGGTTTATGATCTAAGGCTAGTTTTCCCTGGCATTTCACACAAAGCTTCCAATGGGGCGAAGAATCTTATGTGCTCCCAGATTTCATGGAATCATAGAGTTGGAAGGGGCCTATAAGGCCATCAAGTCCAACCCCCTGATCAATGCAGGAATCCAAATTAAAGCATACCTGACAGGTGGCTGTCCAGTTGCCCCTTGAATGCCTCCAGTGTTGGAAAGTCCCCTGCTTCCCTAGGTAATTGGTTCCATTGTTATACTGCTCTAACAGTGAGGAAGTTTTTCCTGATGTTCAGTTGAAATCTGGCTTTCTGCAGCTTGAGCCCATTATTCCGTGTCCTGCACTCTGGGACGATCGAGAAGAGATCCCGGCTCTCCTCTATGTGACAACCTGTCAAGTACTTGAAGAGTGCTGTCATATCTCCCCTCAGTCTTCTCCAGGCTAAACATGCCCAGTTCTTTCAGTCTCTCCTCATAGGACTTTGTTTCCAGTCCCCTGATGGTCCTTGATGCCCTCCTCTGAACCTGTTCCAGTTTGTCTGCATCCTTCTTGAAGTGTGGTGTCCAGAAATGGATGCAGTACTCAAGATGAGGCCAAAACAGTGCCAAACAGATACCATCATAGCAGTGCCTTCTGTTTTCTTAGGCGTACCCTGAGCTAGGAAATATCAATGGTTGGCTCTTTAAACTCAAGTGACAGCAAGAAATGAAGATTCACTTCCAGTGAACTATTTGGAATTGTACCTGCATTTTACTTAGCTTTCCCCCACAGTCTGTTTACCATGATGGAGTAGACGGTGAGAGATAACCAAAATACTAATGTTACTGCCACTAAGAAATAAATAAGGCAATTAAAACTGCAACTTGCAGAAACTTCCCCCCCTCCCCCGACTGAGAGTTTCTGTGCTATTTGCTGATTTTCCTGGCTTCTAGAATTTTTAACTTCTCTATGGCATCTATCTCCATCTATTCCTCTGGAACCACAACAACCACTGTAGCATTCAAAATTTGATTGTTGCCCAGTCAGGTTAATTTATGTATGAAATAAATAGGGAGTGTAACTTTTTCTTATTTATTTAATATTTAACTGTGCAAACCTGTCTTCCTTCATTGTTTTTTAATTCCCTCAGGAGTAACATAGCAAAGACTTTTTAATTATTATTTAGACAAGCCTGTGGCCTGTCATGTGAATTGATCTCTTCATGTTTGAACTGGCTATGGTTATGATTTTTATTGTTCTGAGTCTTTGACTACATTCAAACCCCTCTTACACTGGGCTGTGGAGGGCTTTAGATTGAGTGAAGGCATCCCTCCGTTCACTTCTGCCAGCTCAGATGCCCTCCCACTGACCACGTCATTCGATTGGCACAGACCTCTCCCTCCCATCCCTCAGCAGTATCCTTGGTGGAAAGCTCTGTGGGGCAGGGTGGGGCAGGGCTGAGCCAGAGTTCTTTGGGAAGAGAGACTGATTGATAAACCACTCTGACAACTGTAGTTCTGTGAGGAGAATAAGTGTCTCCTAATAACTCTCAGCGCCCTTCACAAACTACACTGCCCAGGATTCTTTGGGGGAAACCATGACTGTTTAAAGTGGAAGGATAGTGGAATAAATGTATCGTGTGAATGTGGCCATAGATGATCATGTTAGACCCCTGAGCTCCCAAGTCTTAGCCCACACGTTTCTGTTGTGAAGTGGGTTGAGAGGATGCCAAAAAAAAGTGTTCTGCTGGAAAAGGATGATTAACCTTTCCATTTTTCAACTTTAGCACCAGACCACCTACCAGTTTTATCTTCACCAAGCATCCCAAGTCAACCCCAGGCACTTGGGAAGGCAAGCAAAAGCAAACCTTTAGGTATCCCAACCCCAAGCCATGAAGGGCTTTAACAGTCAAAACCAGCACTTTGAATTGAGCCTGGGAATGTACTGGGAGACAGCACAGTTGACACAGCAACTGTGCTGGCTCCCACAATATTATCATAATGCTTGTTCCCACTTAGCAGCTTAGCTGCTATGTTCCAAATCATCTTTGAAGACAATCCCATGTATAACACAGAAGGTGTTCCCTCAGATATGGTGAATAAAGGCCCACAAAACATGCCAGGCTGTTAGTGGCAAGTTCAGTAGTGGTGGTACTTTAATCTTTAGTGGACGTGGATGTGGGTGTGTTAGCTGAGGGTTTCAAGTAATCATTGTTAACTGAATTGCCTCCTGGTCCATTTCCTAATATTTCTTCTAATCTCTTGAGATCCGCAGAGGGTGCCTGGTGCTGTATGCCATCTTTAAGTCAGATAAAATCTGTTTGATTTCACACCAGGCTTGCTCTGTTATGCAAGCCGCCCTATGAATTTCACCTTTAGTCCAAACAGAGACCCATCTGGCCACCTCCCTGTTTAATTTTCATCCACAGATGACTTTCCTAACCAGATGTCATGAGCCCTGCTAAAGGGGGGTGGACCGATGAGAACTGAAGCAAGGAGGAGGAGGACTTAGAGTGGGATGGTCAAGCTGATGAGGAGCCAAGTGGGGAGTTGGACTCAGAAGGCGCCCCAACTCTGGACTTTGACAGCTCAACCCCAGCAGCTCCAGATCCCCCTGTGGAGAGTTAACCTGACCAGACAGTTGTTTCCCAGCCTGATGCTTCCCCTCTCCCTGCGCCTGCGTTGCCCGCAGGCAGCCCTCCTACCTCCGAGGGGGAAGATGGGATGGATGGAATGGTGACAGGGGCTCCGCCTTCACCTCGTGCCAGGAGGCGAATGCAGCAGGAAATTCAACAGGCACAGTTGAGGTGGAGTCTTCGCCTGCGTGCATGCTCCCAACAGTGACAGTTAGCACATGCAAGTAGGGTGTCTGCCCAGCCTTACTTAAGCCAAGGGGGGAGGAGTAGTTGCTGAGTCAACATCTTAGTGCAGCAAAATTGTGCCTAGTTAGACCTAGAGAGATGCTGAGTTCTGATTAAGCCATAGGTAGATTCATGAAGTGCACTGAACTGAAACTTTCTCTTATTTCAATAAAAGAAAAAACACAGCCGTGCCTAAGTCTGAGTTCTTCGAGTTTAGGCAGGACACCTGCATAATGTTAAGTGGCTTTGTAATGTTCCAAAGGTCACCTAGAAGCCCTGACTCCTGTAAGTCTTCAGGCCAGTCACTCAGCTGATCTGCTGAGTCCAGACCTCTCATAATAGTCCTCACAATAACTTGTTGTCACCATCTACTAAGTTATAGGGAGCAGAGAAGTAAGACTCTCTTTCTATATGCTTAATTGAGTATATTAGGGGTTGCCAACCTTTTGGGGCCAGTGGGCATACTTGAAATGTTGCGATAGTGCTGTAGGGACCAGTCACAAAATACCTGCTATGGAGGAATGGCATAACACAAAATGGCTGCCACAGGGCATGGCATAATGGCGGCTGCATTTAAAAGAACATAAAAAGAAACAAAACCACAGGATGGTGCAGGCATACTCCCCGCATCAGCAGCCCCGTCAGTGTGGGAAAAGGCACCTACATCACGCACCATTGCTCTCACTCACAGAGGCAAGCTTTTTGCACCTATCCTCTGTTCAGAACAGATGGGAGGGTGGGGATCCAATCTTGGCATCCAATGAAATGTTGGCATGTTTAAGGGGATGTGTTCAGTGTAGGAGCGGAACTGAGCAGAAAGAGCAAACAGACTTTTTTGTATTTTGAATTTTTAAAATATTTACTGAGACCTTTTTTGGGCACCATGCAAGGTACTGGCAGGCACACTGGTGCCCATGTGTGCCATGTTGTGATCCCTGGTATTATATATCCACACAAGATATATGAGGTGAGTGTTGCTATTCCTAGACCAGAACACCCTCATTAATCGGAGAACATTAAACATATTTATATATAGAAAAAAAACACTAGAACAAATAGTCAATTGATAAAGAATACCAACTAATTTTACTACTGTAATCTGGCATACCCAACTTCCCTCTTTCACAGCTATCTTAACTTTTGATCTATTCCATCTCCCAACTTGTTCCTCTTCATTCTCTGCCTCACAACTCCCCAGCAATCTCTTCTACTGTCATTCTCCAGATACTCAACACCTGTCACTCACACCCAGAGTTCCGTCAGACCCTGTTCTCAGTCATTCCTCCACTCACCCTTCTGGCACAGGCTTCTGTATGGATTTGGGGTTGTAACCAATGATGGCTTTGTGCTAGTGGGAAGCACTTTCAATTTGTGTGCATTCCCCCAAGCCACTGCAGGCTCTCTCCCACCCTTTGCACTCCCTGAAAATCTGCTCTTGCAAGTTTGGGGACCTTCCAGAACAGTATAGAACATGGCATGAAAGTCTGTAATAGGAAAGGGGGAGGGAAATCAGCTAACACTTCTAAGGCTACAATCCAGTACACGCTTACCTGGAAGTAAGCCCCATTGAGCCCAATGGAGCTTACTTCTGAGTAGACATGTAGAGTGGGTTGCAGCCTTAGAGACTCTGGTGTTCAGCAGTATATACATTGCTGAAACAAATAAATTAAATTAATTAAAATCTGCTAGCGCAAAGCCACCAATGCATCTAGAATTTTCCTGCAGGTTTTAATATTTAATTTTGGGCTTTATGGTTTTGAATTGCTCTTTTGTTTATTTGCTTTATTGTATTTATTCTACTTTATAACTTCTTTTTTACTTTTGTAGGCTGCCCTGAATTAAGTAGAAAAATAAATACCCAGAGGGAGGTTAAAGAAGAAAGAAATGAAGTATTTTGTAGATTTACTGAATGGCTTAACTGCTTGTTCACAGTTTGTAATCTCCAATGCCAACTAGGCCAAAACAAAAAAGTTACTTTGAGAGATGACTCATTTCACATATTCTGGCATTAATGTTTTCAGCCCAAGTGGTGATGTGTCATCCTGCACTTAGGTAAAATATATTAAGAATTTCACCCAGCTGGTCCAAATGGACGAATGAGCTACCATATATTTCAGAGGTAGATGTATCATAATCCAATTGTCCAAATCCTACAGAAGAGAATTAAATACATAATTTGTGTAATGTTTTAGAGCCTGTGTTCTTAATTATTCCCATAGTATTTTCAGTCAGAAAAATGACTTAACAAATCCACTCCTTACTCATTTTCACTACCTTGCTTGCTAGCTTTCTAGTTTTGCTCCCGTTGATGCTCACAAATTGAGACCTGAATATGAAAGATGGGAATTTATCTAACCCTGTAGCCCTCCATAAATTCTTGGACTACAACTCCCATCATCCCTGATTATTGGCTATGCTGGCTGTAACTGATGGGAATCAGAGTCCAGTGGCAACTGGAGATTCCCCATATCTTAATTAATCCAACCACTGCTTATATAGCTGAGCAGGTTTTTTAATTCTGGATTTATATCACAACTGATCCAGACATTTATAAAGTAGATGTTTCATCTAATCCTAAAACAGGCAAAGCCAGAAACATTAAAGCCTGTATTTTATTCATATTGCCATTCCACACACTGGTGATCAGTGGCAGGGGGGATGCAAATTAAAGGCCTGTGCAGAGCTGAGCTTGGGGTGAAATCCAATTAAAGTCATACCCAGAGCAGACCCACTGAAATCAAAGAATTTGTGGGTTTCATGCATCTGTTTAGTGGTGTGTGTTACATTTTGTTTATTTATTTTAAAATATTCCTTGGCCGTCCTTTATCAAAAGATCCCAAAGTCTAAATAAACATTGCACAAGGTACAAATACAAAAGTATAAATACTATTTAAAGCCAACAAATAAGAAAGACAAAATAAAACAAAAACCTCAAAGAATCGAACATAATTCTAAAAAAATAATCTCCAATCTAAAACACCTTGTCCTGTCCGAACCTGCTGAAGTCAGACACAAATCTTCAGTAGATTTAATGAAAACTTTCAGTTCAGAGCTCTTCATGAATCAGCTTATGGATTACACAGGATTCAGCTTTATTACTAGGAATAACTAGGCATGACTACACTGCACTAAGACATCACAGCAACTAGACACACCTCCTCACCAAACTTAAGTAAGGATGGGCAGGTACTCAACTTGGTGGACTGACTGTCATTACAGAGAGCACACACGCAGACATGTGCTCCTTCTTAGTGGGATAGTGAGAGCCCATTGAGATTGCCGGCACCACCTCCCACGAGTCTGGGGAGAGGGAGGCTGAACCACCTCATTGAGGTCCTCCCCAATAGGAGGAGGGGGGCTGCGTGATGGCAACAACGGAGCAGGCAAAGGAAGGAGGTGAAAGGTTGGTGGGGAATCATCTTCGTGGCTGGGACAGGCATCCTCACTGGTAACTGAATCTGAAGGGGTGGAACTGTCACTGGCTACACAGTGGGAGCTCGCAGACTCCTGCACGTGTGAAGACCCATCACTAACATCTCCTTCTCACTCAAAGACTGACTTCTTTGTTCTCACTGCCCTGCACCCATTCTGCAGGGCTCATGACACACCTGGACAAATAGTAGTGAAAAGTTTGTAATCCAAGCAAACCTCCTTTTGGGAGGCATTTCAAAGCAGAAGCAGCCAATACACAGGGGCAGTGCAGTGGAACTACTCTGCCGCTTACTGGGATGGGGCAGGGCAGGGCATCAGTAAAGTTGGCACTGATGGGAGCACCAGGGCCTGATTAAGCTGAGGAGGGCCCCTAGGCTGATTGGTGTTTGGGCCCCCCTATCCCCACGCTTCACTTACCTTTCCATTGTTTTTTGTGGCGCGTGCAGGTTTGCCATCAATCAAGATGGCGGCAGAGGTTTCCCTAAGGA
Source organism: Rhineura floridana (assembly GCF_030035675.1). NCBI lineage: Eukaryota > Metazoa > Chordata > Lepidosauria > Squamata > Rhineuridae > Rhineura > Rhineura floridana. The sequence continues at coordinate 59,328,859 of NC_084483.1, forward strand.
TCTGAAGCCTCTGCCACCATTGTTGATGGCAGCAACGTGCGCGTGTAGCATGCATGCGTGCCATCAGCCAAGATGGCGGCAGAGGCTTCAGCCTCTTAAGGAAATCTCGGCCACCATCTTTATTGATGGCAAATCTGCACACCGCAAAAAACAACAGAAAGGTAGGTAAAGCGGGGGGATAGTGGGGGGATGGCGGTCCGTGGATGCGTCTGCGGATCGTGGAAGGCGAGCAGAGGGCCCCCTGTATCTCCAGGGGCCCTTGGGCCAGTGCCCCACGGGCCCCCAAGAGCTCCAGGCCCCTAGGCTTCAGTCTACTAAGCCTAATGGATAATCCGGCCCTGGGGAGTACCAGACTGGTTGTGCCAGTGTGCCTGTGCAGCCCTGACCTCAGTGAGGCCCTGCCCTCTGTTCACAAAGTCCAGTAAATGGCAGCAGTGCAGGTATTAGGAGGGCAGCACTGCACTGCCATGCCATCTCTTCCTGTTCCTAAATCCAGGCATCACCACAGAAAAGGTCCTCTTCTTTGTAAAAGCAGAGCACACCTCTGCTGGAAAGGAAGCAGGGCCTCTCCAGAAGTTCCTAATGTCTGTATGGCTGAATTAATTATCACTTTCAAAATGTCACTTTAAAAATATTGACATCCAATTATGAGAAAATAATATAAGAATTTAAAATTACTTTTTATTTGTTTTCTTAAAAGAATGTTTCTTGTTTTTGAACATGTGACACACACACCGCACCATAAGTCACTTTTATTTATTTATTTATTATTTGATTTATATCCCACCCTTGCTCCAGCAGCAGCCCAGGGTGGCAAACAAAAGCACTAAAAACAGATTAAAACATCATAAAAATAGACTTTAAAGTACATTAAAACAAAACATTTTTTAAAAAATCTTTCAAGACGTCTTTAAAAAAACAATGTTAAAAAAAGTTGAAACAGTTCCTCCTCTAGCTAATAAAAGCAGTGCTTATTGTTTGAAAGTTATATGACAGTAGTTGTCCTCCACGAATTGTTTATATTTTAATGAAATGAGCCCTCTTCAGCCACTTGGTACCTATGGCTAGTCCTGCTCCCTAGAGATGCTGACATGTGTGACTCTTGGTCAATTTCATTCTGAAGGGTACCTATGCACATATGGATGCAATGTACACATGTAGGGCTCCACTGGGGACAGGAACCTGACCATCAAAGGAGCCCTACTTTCCTTCAGACTAATGCTGATCATGTGTCGGCTGGGGTGTGTGGCTAGTTCCTGTGGCAACACCTTCTGGGGCATGGGGCTAGCCTGTCCATTCTAGAAAGCCCCTGTCATGCATTAAGTGCCCACTGACATTTAACAATTGAAAAGGGCTTCTATGGAGATGGTGCTGAGCAACATAAAGAGAAAAGTGGTAGAAGAGCATGTATAATTCAGATTGTCAGTGCTATATTTAACTATACTTCTATTTGAATATAACTATAATCTGAATTTTGTAGAGTGTCTTTTTAGAAAAAGGGTGAAGTGTTGTAAACTAATATAAAATGCAACAGCCCTAATTTCCGGATCTAAGCAATAACATCAGAGTGTAGTGATTCTAAACCTATACTTAAAAATTACAATACTGTAAATAACCATTAAGACTGCTTGGCCTATGTTCAAGTCAATTGTTAATTGCACTTTGTATTTAAATCTTCTTCTGCTTCATTCTGGGTTGTTGTTGCTTTGGTAAATCAAAATATAGTTGTTTGGCCTACTTTCCTAACTGAGAGCCAGGAAACAGTTCATCATGTGGGTATATTCAAGGTAATACAATATGCATTAACAATTATTTAAAAGAGTAATTAATATCATAACATTTCTACATAAAACACGTTGTACCAGGTAAAAGTTATTTGACACTGCAATCCGTTACATACTTCCATCAACTCCATGAGACTACTTCAGAGTAGACGTGCATAGGATTTTACTTTCATTGTCTCACTGTTTAGAAAGGGGGGAGAGGTGTGTCTCTCCAAATGTTGCTGGGCTACAACTCCCACCATCCCTCTCCATTGGCTATGCTGCATGGGACTGATGGGAGTTTTAGTCTAGCCACAGGCTCCCCATCTCTGATTTAGAAGAAGATGGGAGGGTAAGGAGGTACATATAATCCACCCAGGAGACTGCCTTGCTCATCCTCTGTTTCCTGTAACTGGCAACGGTACATGACAGGGTGCAGTTCTCAGCCATGATTCTGGATGGAACTAAGGGCCTCTGATTTGCTGATAAATACTTGGTACATTCTGCCACAGTTCCAGCTGGACAAGATGCCTTTCTCCAGGCTCTGCCAGGATCCAGGTTGAAGGAATGAAGTGGTGTATCAGCAAAGGGGCCAGATCATTTATTCACAAACAAGGTAGGGAGTAGATTATGAAGCATGGACAAATTTGTCGCAATATGGAGGAAAGGTGAAGGGGAAAGTTGCAGCAGCTGAGCTAGGAGCCTGCTTTTGCCAAACTTCCAGGAACTGCCATCCTCCACTGCAGCAAGTCAAGTGCTTAAAGAGGTGAAGCTGGTGGCCACTGGGGGGAGGGCCTTTTTAGTGATGGCACCTTGATTATGGAATGTTTCCACAGGAAGGCTTGCCTGGCACCTATATTAAGATATTTTCAGCACCAGTGAAGACCTTTTAATATTCCCATGCACTTCACAACCTTTTTAAAAGTCTATTTTGATTCTTGGAATTAACTATTTTTAGCTGTTTTTTAACTGCTATTTTTGGGTACAATCCAACTCACCTTTCCTCTAGGCTGGGGTCAGTTGGATGCCGTGGAGTGCTGGCTGTGCTGGGAGGCTCCTGGCTGTGCCAGCCTCTGCCACCAGCAGCCCTACACCACAGTGGAGATGTGGCTCTGCCAGGAGCCTACTGGCGCCACTGGGGGTCTACCAGAAACACCAGCCCAGCAGATGGAGGGCCAGCAGAAGCCCCTTGAAACTCCACTGGCCTTTAATTTCCATTCAGGCCCATGGGGAACACATACTCTCCATGAGGCCTGTTTGCCAGAGCTGGCGCTTCCTGGCTGTTTGTGCGCACGGCTCCTGATGGAACCCACATTCAACTGGTGTGGGGGCTCCCGAGCAGGAAGAGGATCCCGTGGATCTTTCCTCCGGCTCCTCCTCCACTGGGCCTCCCCTTCCCCAGCTTCCTGGCAATTGGATTGCTCTGTTAGAATGATTTGATGTTGTTTATACTGTTTCTTTTTTCTTTTTAATGTGGACAATTGTATTGATTTTAGCATTTTAACATCTTTATTGTTGTATCATTTATTGTTGATATAATTTTGTGTTAATTGCCCAGAGAATGTTTTTGATGAATAGTCAATAAATGTCAAAATGTGAAAAATAATAACCATAGATCATCACCATAATACAAGTTCACAATGTGAAGAGAGAAAATGTATGACATTACATTACAAAATGCAAGTAAAATATGGGAGGGGGAGCAATTCAAGATTCTTTCCTCTGTGTACTGCCCTAATACTAATAGCCGTCTTTCTAGACTGGGATATTCTAGAACCTATAATGCTCCAAGGCACTTGGAGTCTTTGTGTCTCTGAACACAGAAGGGCAAAGCATTCACTCACAGAGTAGTTGGTTATTACATGCTGAATGAAGAGTAAATGGATGTGATCTTATGTGCACATGTCTATAAGACCTGAATTATTGCTGTACTGAATGCTTGGAACTGAGAGTTGCGTTCAACTAAATCATTGTGCTAGCAGAAGCCAGCACAAGGATTTCCACTAGCACAGTGGGACTGTCCCACTTCTCCTCCCCCCATGCCCTCCCTAAGTCTGTTTTGGAGGGTCAGAAGAACCCACAGAACAGCATGTGGGGGGAGGAGAGGAGAAGGTCATAAGAACATAAGAACATAAGGTCCATTTTGATTGACTGATCTCCTTAGCACTACTTTGAATAAAACCCATTGATTTGATAATCTTTGCAGTAGAGATCCTATGCTGCATTTCCTATTGGCAGAAATCTCTTTTAGCCAATATTGAGTCCATCCAAAATAGCTTCCTTAAAAAAGCTCCTGAGGCTACCCAGTAGAACCCCAGCAGCATTCCTCCATGCAGAGACTGGCCTCCCTCCAATTAGTGTGCATGTTCACACCACCTTGCTTACATTCTGGGGTGCTATAACAAACGCTCCAGCTAAGGTAATTCTGAAGGCCTGTCTCAAGTCTGCCTCGTCTGATAGAGATTGGCTTAATAACCACTTGTCTGTCCTCAGTAGATATCATATACCGGTCCAGACCGCTCACCCACAGAGTAAAACTTAATATTGGGAAGCTATTACCTGCCACTGTGAATGGATGGATAGACTGGGGATCGCCAACTCTAGATTTTCCAGATGGTATGGCCTGTACAAATATGATCAGCAGAGAGCAAGCTATCTAACTTACCCCATCTCGGTGCAGTTGAGGCAAGCCTTTACAGCGCTTAGGCTGCAGACGATGCCAACCTCGGTTCTGTTGGGCCGTTATCAACAGATCCCCTGGGAGCAACGCTTATGCATCTGTGGGGCCGCAGTGGTGGAAGATCTGCCCCATTACCTTCTACACTGCTGTCTGTACGCACACCCCAGGGATAAATTCTTAGGCGATATGATTAAACAGCAGAGAGATAGCCATGATGTAAAGGTTATTTATTTTCTTTTAGCTGACAAGGAGTATTCAGTCACTTATAGGGTAGCCCACTTTGCACAAGCTGCACAAAAATTAAGGGCTAATCATCTTGTTATATTGGAGTCACTGGGACAATAGACTGTAGCGCAGCTATCCTGCTGAGAGGTGTTGAAATCACACCAAGAGTAGGCTACCCTCTCTTTGTATTACCGCTAGCATCTGCGGAGTGTATTTTCGCTAAGTAATTTTAAGTTTATACCATTTGTTGTATTTTATTGCAAGATTTTAATATGTGCTGATTGTTTGTCCGTTTATTTGTCTGTCGGCATTGCGACGGCCTACGGCTATGCAATAAAATTCTACTCTATTGGCGGAAATCACTAATAAGTGGACTTATCCTTCCTTACTGAAATCACTGCTAATAATAGGATGCAGGGGTTGTGAGCCATACTAGGAGCTGGGGTCTTGCTTACACTAGTAGCTGAAAATGCAGAGACTAAAAGGAACTACAGGGAGCCTCTTTACTGTCACCTGCCATTCAGAATACAAATTTCCTGCTGCCACCAGTTGGCTGAAGTATTTGCAACACACTCAGATTTGCTGCTGCCACCTGCTGGACAGTTTATGTTGCAACACTTAATTTTTTGCATTGTTGTGGAATATGAACACTACCTCATTGCCTGCCGAATTTAATTAATTGTAGAAAGACTGCTACCCAGACATCCACATTGTTTTCCTGGGTGGGGACTTAAGCCAGAATTGAATATAAAAGAAGGGAAATAAATCCTGGATGGTGAACTCAGCCCTGAGCTGCCCTAAGGGTTACCATTTGGATTTCCTCCACACCTTAATTTCATGTTTATCCACGGGTTTCTTACTTCTGAGAAAATATGTTTAGGTCTGCAGTATTAACGTGAAATACAGAGACTGATCGATCGGTTTAATAATGTCCATACATGAGACAAAGCTTGCCCCCCTGGACCTACTTTGCTCCCAGTCCCAATCAGGAGTGTAGTCATCCAGGGTCGTGGGGGTCATAGACCCGTTAGTTTTTTGGGAGCAGGATCTCAGCCAGGTCCCTATGTGTGAGCCAATCAGCATGAAAGGGGATCATGTTAGCCACTGAGAAGAGTCCTTGTCCTTTCACGCTGATTGGAGCCAGCCAGAGTGAAAGAAGGTGAACCAGCCACTGAGAAGACTCTTCTCGATAGCTAACATGCAGCTTCCCCTTTTATATTGAGTGGCTCCTAGGGATGTCTGTTGTAATGGAGTGTGGCCTTGCAAGATGACACTGAGAGCAAGGGAGATGACAGAATGTGGGAAAGGGGTGTGGCTGTTAGGGGTGGTGGTGTAACTATCAGGAAGGGACCCTACACTTCTGAATTTGCCACTACACTACTGCTCCCAATATATTTACCTTGTGCTTCTACTATCTGTTACAGGGGTCACCAATATGGTGCCCCCCAGATGTTAGTGGACTCCAATTCTCATCTGCCCCGGACAGCATGGCCATTGGCCAGTAACATCTGGAGGGTACCTTGTGGTTTTACAGCATTATTTGTCATAGTTAGTGTTAACTTCTCAGTAGATAGTGGCTAAGATATGTGCATTTGTGTTCATGAATATGATGTAGAGTTGCTACAGTGTCCAGAGTAGTTTATTAACCCGTCTTCCCAAGGAACTCTGAGAATTGTAGCTCACTCAGTGCTGCCACTCATGAAGCATTCACTCATTAATGCAGCATATATCTGGCCTGAGATTGCTGATACGTGAATGCAACACAGATAGTGTCCCTGTTTAAATGTGAGGCTGGCTTATCAAACTCTGCATGAGTTGTGTGTGTATGTATAAGGGATGGGGGAGAAATTTGATCCAGTTTGCATTTCAAGCCGGATCTGTCAAATTCGCACTTCTGAAACAATATGAGAACCAAAACACAGCCGTCCTTTGAAATATGCACTTATTCAAATTTTGCAGTGTAGTTTTCCAACCAACCAATGTTTACAGAAATGCATTGATTTGTGCATAAAATGACTATATGAGTGAAAATAACATACAAAATGCATTATATAATGAGAAACCGCTTACAAAAATGTTTACATTGGTGAAAACTGCCTACAAAAATGTGTTTATTAGGAGAAATTTGCACTAAAATGCTGGAGAATTTTTATGAGGTTTGTTTTTTTTTAATCGCAAATTGCAAAATGTGGAGAACTGAAATTAAGACTGGAAAAACGAGAAACGGAGAGAAGCAAAATGGACAGATCTTTCCATCCCTAGTACATATGCAGTACACACATACTATTGGTGTCACATTCAAACGTGTAATCTCTCTCTCTCATACTTAGCTTGAAAACCTTTTGCTTTTCTTTATGAGTGAAACTGTAAACCAGGGCTGGGGAAGCTTTTTCAGCCCAAGGGCCACAGACAAACCCTTGTAAGTGGGCAGGGCCACCACATACACTCTCTCATACATGCCCATTCATAAACACATATACATGTGTACGGGTATCTTATCTATCTACACACACACACACACATTCATATGCACCCATACACAACACACACACATGTATTCTCACACATAACACACACCAAATCATACATTTTCACACACACACCACCATTGTTACACCTTACACACACAGTGTAAATAAAGATTAACATTTGTTAGAGGTCTACTGCTTCAGGCACCAGAAAAATGTGGGGGCATTGCATTTCTTTTTCTATAACTTTTGTGTGGCTTAAACTCCACATTTTTTCTGTGTTAGTAAACTCAATTTGTTTTATAAACCTGGTGTGGTCACTCTTTATTTTCATCACCCGCGCCTGAAACCAAATCACACGTTACCTTGAGAGGCTTTGGGGAGACCCAGAGAAGGTATTGTTGTTGTTGTTATGCTGATTAATGAAGGGGAACCTATAATCTGATTTTTCCCTTATTTGGTGGCAGCAAGCTTTTAAAGGGGGAAAGGGTGGGCTGAGCAGAGAGGTACACTCTGTGCTGTGGCTGGATTTTCCTTCTCCAGGCAGCCAGGGATCCTGAGTTGCTGGGTATGGGTGTCACAATCATAATCAAATTAATACCTAGAATTGTTTTGGAAAATAATACATGCAAATTTAAGACAAATATTAAATTTTTCCTTTATCATAATTAAATGCCCCCCTTTTTAAAAAAATCTATATTTGTGTTTGTATGTTTGGGTAGGAAAATGCAGATATACTTTAATGTTTTGTAACATTAGATATAAATATCTATATAAAAGCAAAGTTGTAAGTGAGGCATAAATGAATAAACTGAAGAGCATTTGAAGAAAAGGAAGCCAGTTTGTCATCAATACAGTTTGTTCGCTTCTAGGGAATTTAGCCAACACATATGGTTGTCTAACAGGGGGTCTTAGAACAGTGAGTGATCATGAGAACCATATGTGCTAGTGTACCAGTGAATAACTTGGCTCAGTGAGTATAACATTTCTTGTATTTTTCAGAACCACCTTGCATTTAAATGGCTCCGTTGTCAACACATTCCTGCTTTGATTCTATATTCATCTACTTGTGTTAGCAGCACCAAAAGCTAGAATGCATTTCTTATTGTGTGTGTGTGTGTATTTTAAAGCAGCTATGAATGACTTAAGCAGCCTTGACGTGAAGTGAAAATTATTGACCTACAAATAATTTTAGCAAACATGTTTCATAGGAGGTTAGCAAGCTGCAATACTGTACTGAGTCTCACAGGTAAGGACACTAAGGATGCAATACACTTAGCTGAGAGTAAGCTCCATTGAACTTCTGAGTACACACATAAGATTGCACTGTGAAGATGATGTGTCAGAGCAATAGCTCCCCACACATCTCTACTTATTGCACCAGTGTTGCACATTACCATACAGACCAATGGTTGTGTTGCATCCCCATTCCATGCTCATATCTTGACATACTTCCCTTCAGTCAACGTGAGAAAAGGGAAGTGTACATGGCCTAGGAACAGAGTGGCTCTGAGATGAAAGACACTGAATGAGATCTATATGTTGTAAACGTTGGCTCACAAGCTTTAGATTCATCAGCAAAAGATTTAGTTGAAGCTTTGTGGGGGGTTTTTCAAATTTAAAACACATATTCTGCCTTTCTACCAGTATTATTTATTATATCCTGCACCTTGCTCCAAAGAAACCCAGGGTGGCAACAAAGTTAAATCAGTGGGAGATGGTTTTGAATGATGTATTAATCCCACCTTTTTGTCCATAATGAGACCCCCAGGCCAGCTAACAACCACACAGATGATCTTTCCTTTGAACAACAAGTTGAACATTTTATTTATTACATAGTAAGCTACCTCACATTTCCTTCACTACCTCAGAAAGGCATCAACACTGAGGTTTTGGTACTATCCAGATTTATTTACACTTAGTTGATTAATAAACATAAATGATTGATCAATTACTATGGTTATTGTAGTGCAGAGGTAGGGGACTTTCCTCAGCCTGACGGCCAGATTCTTCATGGGGAAACTCCCAAGTGCTGCATGCAGGTAATAGGTGGCGCTGGAGGCAAAAAGTCAATGGAGCAAGAGATGTGACCCTAGCCTTTGTACAAGCTGCATTCCAATCATGCAAAAGCCAACAGTTTCTACACACACCTATCATGTACATGCACATGTGCACACACACATTCTATCCAGGAAAGGCATTTTGGGGGTATTCATTGCTAATCTTTCTCAGAGTAGAACCACTGAAGTTAACAGAGATAAAAACGTAGGTTTATTAATTTCAGTGGGTCTACTTGACTTAGTTGGATACAACCCATTATCATAATTCAAGGGCAGGGCTGGATTATGAGACCTGGAGGGCCACATTTGGGCCTCAGGTCTGAAGTTCTACAAACCTGGGTGTCGTGGTTAGAGCATTGGACTAGGACTGAGGAGAACCAGGTTCATATCCCCACTCAGCCTTGAAGCTCACTGGATGACCTCAAGCTAGTAATCAATTCTCAGCCTAACCTAATTTACAGAGTTGTTGTGAGGATAAAGTGGGAGGGTGGGTAGATGGGAATGTACACTGCCTTGAACTCCTTGGAGGAAAGGCAGGATATATATTTTATAAAAATAAATATGTACTGAAAAATTAAGTAGGCAACCCTACTAAAAAGCAATGAAGAATGTAGACAAGCTGACAGTGATCAGGAAAGGGGGTACAGAGCATAAAAGGCTGTAGGGCAGGGGTAGCCAACATGGTGAAGTCCAGATGCTGTTGGACTCCAACTCCCATCATCCCTGACAATTAGCCAAGCTGGCTGAGGCCGATGGAAGTTGGAGTCCAACAATATCTGGAGGGCACCACATTAGCTACCCTTTCTTGCTATAGGTTAAAGGATAGTGGCCTGGCCATGAGCTGTACAGGCTGCAAAACGTCCTATGATTTTGCATTCAAAGAGCAAACAGCCGGGCTTTACACCTTCAAGCATCCAGTTGGCAGTAGCAGCTCTAGAGCCGCTGATATGTTCTCCTTTCAGCTTACATATATCATTAAAGAATGCACAGAAATTATGAAAGTAAAGGTAGCCCTGTTGGCCTATTAGAAAAAAATCCAAAATCAGAATTAGGGCAACCAACATGTCACAAATTGTGTGCAAGCTTTAAGTTCTCCAGAACTCTTCATCAGGCTAGATGGTAAAAAAAGAAAAAAAAGTGGGAGGGGGTTGACCTGACTGGTGGGGAAACCATGGGAGTCTGATCTAAAGCTCAAAACGGAATGTGGGAAGAGCTAGAAGACATTCAAATGTGGGTGCTATGCAGTGGTCAGGTTGAACATAAAATGTGTGGACATAGACAACTATGAGTTCGTGGTGGTTGATAACATGACTGATAATCATGATAAAAGAGAGTGAGAAGCAATTAGGGTTGCAAATTCATTCTAGAACATGCGAATTTTATTGCAAAGATGCTGGCAAACGTACAAGCATCTATTGTGGTTTTGATAAATCTGCCAGATATTCATCCTGTGCCAGGATGTTTCATTTTTGTCATGCTTAAATATGCATTCTTGCAAATCTGTTTTCTCAAGATATAAACATTTTTATTCAAATTATTTTATTCTTGGGGTATTTTAACTCATTGACACCATCTCCTGCACTCTCACCAAATCCAGCATGAAAACAGTGAACAGTTTGTTCAGTTTTTACACACTCCACCCCACAATGATCTAAATATCAGAGAAATACAAAAATGATACAGCCACAAGAGTGGCTGTATACTATAGCAAGCATGGATTTTTCACATTTTGCCATGTTAAATTGAAAATACCTCCCATGCCATTCTGCTGATTCCCATAAGCTCATTACAAAACAAAATCTTACAAAGCTTATAGCCCTGAATGGAGAAACACTTGTTTAATAACCCCCTAAGTTTTCATGGCAATACACAAAACACTCAGAGAAAATCAAGAGTTCAAACTGTAAAACAAGAGAAAAAATCCAGACCCCTGTTGGACTTTTTTCTGTCAGTGGTCTCATAATTTGTTGAAATTAATTAAAAATCACCCATGCTAACAGAGTACCTGTAATCCTATTACTGACCTTGCCCTATACTCTGACCTTCATCTTCTGCAGGTTAAAAGTAAAAAAAAAAATGCCTGGCTGATTTTTAATTAATTTAAGAAATTTAATATTGGAGTCTAAGATAGTGCAAGCATACTCAGTAAAAACTGTCAGTGTTCTAAAAGCCAGACTCACAGCTGTTTGGCTTGGCTAATCAGGAGGCCACACCCATGACATTTATTCCACTTTAAACAGTCAAGGCTTCCTACAAAAAATCCTGGGAAATGTAGTTTGTAAAGGGTGCTGAGAGCTGTTAGGGGACTGCTATTCCCCTGACACAGCTCCAGTGACCAGAGTGGTTTACCAGTCAGCCCCTCTTCCCAGAGAATTCTGGGGATTGTCACTCTGTGAGGGGAATAGGGCATCTCCTAACAACTCTCAACACTCGTCACAAACTACACTCCCCAGGATTCTTGGGGGGAAGCCATGACTGTTTAAAGGGAATAAATGTCTGGTGTGGATGTGGCCAGAGACAGCTTTGGTTTAAATTTTGGGTGGGAGACTACATGTATCTGTTAAAGAATAAAAAGTTGGGGGACAACCCCAAAATAATGATACTGTTAACAATGTTTTCCTTTTGTAAAGGAAAGGGGCTTTCCCTCTGCCCAGTGTCCACCCACCCAATCTCCCCCTCCTTCCCTCTCTCCCTCCCTCCTCTAGGTCAATTTCACCTATCCTAAGCATGGCTGCACAGGAGTAAATCCCACTGAACTCAATAAGCATGCAAATGATCAAACCTACCCTACACTCCTCCTCCTCCCTCCTGTCCCCTCCCTCCTGCCACACCTGTCCCTCTTCCTTCCTCGCTCCCAGCCCCTCATGTTACAAAATTCTTCCAAGCTACACAGGAAGTAGACTGGACTGTGAAAGACCAACCCAAACTGTTTGCATTTTTACAAATTTGTAGGGCAGTACAATATCTCAAAGAGGAGGTCAGGGCTCCTGCTCCCCTGGTGCATCCACTATAGCTGCCCAATTTCCCTGCTTTTAAAGTTTGATAGAAATATCTGTTGGCTATATGTTCTTAAACAGCAATGGTTTTTTGCCTATTAATGAATATATTTATTTATTTAATTTATGTTCTACCCTTCCTCCCAGTAGGAGCCCAGGGCGGAAATTAGTATCTGTACTTGAGATTTGATGTTATCATGCATTGTTATATATGAGTGTTTATGCTGCTTATGTTATTTTGATATATTGTTTCTTATTATAAAAGTGTAAAATAATTTTAAAAATTCTACACACTCCATGATTAAATGCAACACAGAGCAAAATACACACTGAAGATTACAAATCCTGTAAAACATACTTAAAGTTACAAATCTGGTAACACATACAAGAAAACATACAGGAAAACATCAGAGAAATGAGCAATTGACAACACTGAAGAAATGACAACAGAAGCAGAACTAGCTGAAATTTGAATAGGCAAATTGATTTTCTATGTAAATCCATTATTTGGTGCTGGGAAAATATAACTGAAAATGAAATTCCATCTGCGGCTTTCAGATAGGCGGAGACATACACTGTTTAAGCAGCTTAATAAGAAAAGTGTCTAGGAGCAGTGGTGCTATCAGGTCAGGAAAACTTGGGGGCAGAAATCCACACACAGAAAGAGCAGCAGAAAGAGCAGTGGGGCCCCCAAATACACCAGGTTGGGCATACCACATTTTGAAGTGACTGAACTAATACACATTACCATCCAAAACGTGCCACCACTTCTAAAATTACCGAACTCTACCACTGCTCAGAAAAGATAAGCAATTTTGTTGTTGTTGGTGGTAGTGGTTACATGTTGCTGCAAGTGCTTTATGGAGCAGCAATTTATACATAGTGAAAATAAATACATAAGGCAAGCAAGCTATATATATTTGTAGCTCATGAATGTTGCCTATAAACTATACCCCATGTTTATTTTTTAAAAAGAACTTCCTTTTGCACAAACCTCAGTGATGACCTGGAGTGGGGTGTGTATATTTAAAGATAATTCAGGGAAACTAGATTTGCAGAGACGGAATCCTAGGTACAGAGGTAAGCCTTCCACATCTCATACAATTTGTACAGGAACAATTTGGACACCTGTTTCTTCCTTGCGTTCTTTTTTCTCCCCGCTGCTGATATAGCTATTCTATCTTGGGAATCAGAGGCTTACTGCCAATTAGGCTTGCTATAACAGAGTTGGATTTTTATTTTTTTTTGAGGAACGTTGACAAGGCTAATTGCTGGCCTATTGACAGCAGGTTTAGTGCTTTGAGCTGCATGGAAAAGAGTTTTCAACCTCAGCTTGCCAGGTGCCATGTTAATGTACTCTATCACAAGATATAACACATATACATGACTTTGCCAGCAAACATAATTTAAACCATTTGATACCTTCTTGCAAGGCAGGAAGTGCTACACACAGTAAGCATTCCCAGGGACTTCCGTTTACTACAGAGCCACACATTCTCTGCAAATTGAAGAATTAAATTTTCAGTGCTATATCCAGCAGGTTCCCAGTATTTTGAGCATTCACTATACATATATATAAAGAATCTCTGCACTCTGCAGTGGAAGTGAAGATAAGCATTAAAAAAATAGAATGAAGTGAGTGACTTCTAAAGTTTGGGAGGCAAGAGGGGATCTAGGAAGGTTGCTCTGTGGGTATCATATTAAGCTGTTTCTCAGGAATGGAAACCACTGCTGGAAGAGGAACCTATCTCATTTTCATAATGTTTTATGCCTGTGGTTTCCAATGACTATTTTTTTAAACTGGGCAGCTGGGGGGGGGGAGTCAGCTGTGTGTCATATCCTGTATTTTTGAGGGCCATCTCTTGCTACTGAATTTCTTCATGAGGTCATAAACACAGATACATGTCTATGTAGATGAAAGTTAATAGGAACTGAAATGTACACACATGGTGAACCAAAATTGAAGCCACAATAATAGAGATGACTTTGAACAAGCTTTAAGGTGCACTGCTGTTCCTGGATACATAGCAAGGTCAGAGGTGCAACTTCCATTTGAAGAGATGGACCAAACCCTTGCCAGATCTGACTAATCACACGGGGAAAGGCTTAGGAATACAGGAACATAGGAAGCTGCCTTATACCAAGGCAGACCATTGGTCTATCTAGCTTAGGGTTGTCTGCACTGACTGACAGCGGTCCTCCAGGGTTTCAGGCAGGGATCTTTCCCAGTCCTACCTGGAGATCCCAAGGATTGAACCTGGGCCCTTCTGCATGCAAAGTAGATGCTCTGCCACTGAGTTATGGCCCTTTTGCCACTGACATTTCTCTCCAAATGAGAGCAGGGCAGAGTAAGGTGCCTGCCTCAAGCAGCTGATTTGGGGTATCATGAAAAGGCAGCAACTGATAATTACTCAACATTACTGTTGTAGGGCACTTCCACATGACAGTTAATTGGACTCATTGTTGCTCATACATGAAAGTTTTTTGCAGCGTCCACACAACATCCTCACCAAAATGCTGTCCCATGTTGTTTACCTATTTAATTTGGATTTACTGTGTCCATGGAAAATCCAGTAAGTAAAAACAATAACTGTGGAAATAGCAGATCTGGATTAAAGGGGGTGGGTGGAATGCCATTTTCTTGTACTGTAAACTGTTTAGAGGGAGTGTGTGTGTTTATAATCAAGCAGTATATAAATTTTGTTGAAATAAAAAATAAAAATAAAATTTTGATTAGGATGACATTGGGTGGATGCTGCAGAAACCTTGAATGCATGATCAGCACCAAGTCCATAACAAGCTGGTGTGTGTGGAAGTGTCCACAGTTTTATTCCCAGGGAGAGGCACTTGTAATCTTCTCTGTCACAGGTGACAAAATAACTTAGTCAGCCAAGGGTACTATGAACCCTGACTTAGGGAGGGTGGTGCCAGTTGCTGTTCTGCCTCTGGCGGTAAAAAGTCTGGGGCCAGTCCTGTGGAGAGGAGTTGTGAGTGAAGTTCCAATCCTGAATAAAATACTATGAAGAAAAATAAAACTGCACTGAAATGCTAGGAAGAACCTGAGAAAACACTAAGAGAATGTCAGTAGCACAGTTAAAGGCTATGAATGCAGTAGTCGCTCGAGCAAAACATTTCTGTTAACCACACCTGGAGGGCCAATGGGTTGATCTGCTGATCAGTTGCAAAATCTCTTTGAAGCTGAATTTGGGGTGGGGGAAAACCGCATTCAAGCTGCTCCCAGCAGGTTTTACAGTAAAAGCAGTGGGGTTTGACCAGCGTAGTGTGCCTCCATTTTCAAAAGACAGAGGTGAAACCGGCAGAACAGTGAGTATGTTTCTACCCATAGGTTGCTTCCATATGTTAGGGTTAACCCTGAAAATACTTATTCTTTGGCCTGGTTTGCATGTCGTACTAAGTCAAAGAATGGGTTCATGCAAATGTGCAAGTGTGTGGGCTCTGCAGAGAAAACTGCAGCAGCTTCACTTCCTCCTGGTCATTTTGTTGCTGCACTGTGTCAGCTAAACCCCAACTTGGATTAGTGCATCATCCTACCCTGGGTTTATGGTTTAGTTTTCTCCAGATTAACCATGAGCTGTAATCAAGGTGTGTTCTTGGTTTATGGTTCATGGTTTCTCTGTGACAGTTAAAGCATGAGCTCAGGTTCAGATGACATGCTAAGACAAACTATGGCTCAGCTCAGTTCAGCACAGCAGTAAAATAACCGGGCAGCAGTGAAGTGACCGTGATCTCCTCCCCAGGAGCGTGCATCCTCATACATGCTTGCTAAGCCAGTGGCTCCCAAACCTTTTCCCCATGGACCACTTGAAAATTGCTGAGGTTCTTGATGGGCTACTTAATGATTTTTCTGCTGGTTATAGCCATTGAAATGTGTTGTGGTAGGTGTTGTGTGAATTTTACAAACATTCTGCAGACCACCTTAATGAACCTCACAAACCCCTGCTGTAAGCCATGGTTGGTGCATAGGAATCTGCCCTTTGAATCTTTTGCAACATTGTTATGCCAGATCATCCCAGATTTTCCAGATTATTGTGCCATTACAATTCATGCCTAACAATGGTCTATGAACTTTGAAAAATGTTTTCCCCGTGACCTGTATTAGGTTATAATAATCCGAGCCACAATGGACATTGTAGGAATGTTTCCTTCTCCTCTGGAAAACCCTCATCCATCCTTTTTCTAATTTGGAACCATAATCATAGGCATCTTCCCACCTCACCCCCATCCATTCTTCACAATCAGTGCTGCAGAATAAGATCCTCTCTTCAACACTGCTTTTATTTTTATTTCTAATTCATGAGTTTATTGTGGCGATTGGAGTGGGGGAATCCGCATTATACAGGCGAGGAGGATGGGAGGCAGCATCTGAATATTTTACCTCAGCAAAATGTTTTGGGCTGGCCTTGCTGAGGAGGCAGAATTCTGGATTGTACCACTTCATACTGCAGACACAGGGGTGTGTGATGTTTCTGAATACTCCCCGGTTGCTAAAATAATAATTAAAATTCCTTCCATGCAGCAAAATACACATCGGCAAGAAAGGTATAGTGTAGTCCTCTCTTTGATGTGCTAGTTTGATTTACATTTTTTTAAAAAGGGCAGCAGCATTAAAAGGAGCCTTCCCCTCATCTGTAGTGGTACAGTCCAAAATGCTATAACTTCAGTATTGTCTGGTGGATCACCACTATTTTTGTAAGGTACATGGATTACAGGTAAGAGGATGTCATTTCTGTGTAGATCCAACAGCCCTTCTAACTCAGAGATGCTGCTGTAACTGGCAAGTACAACTTGTGACGGGTCCAGCTTAATGCAGTCTCTGTCTAGGACTACAAAAGCAAGACAAGGGGTTGTCAAAAACAAAAGAATAAGCCAGCAGGTGACAGTGTATGAAGGATGGGCTGAGTTGGGCTTAGTGAATCACAAATTTTGCAGGCCTGATTACTCACAGGCCCCAACCCCAATGAGGCTAGAAATAATTGGGCTTGCCAGATGAATGGTGGCCAAATAGTCAGTGGCAATTATGGTGTGATGACTGAAAAATTACAGAAAACAGGAATAATTATGACAAAATGCTGAGAAAGAGGATGAGCATGTTCTACTCAGGATGAGACTGCTTATATATATGCTAGGGGCAATAAATCCCAGTGAGTACTTACTCCCACCCAGTGAATACTTACTCCCACCTGAGAGGGTATAGGGTTACTATACTAGTAAAACTTACAGAGCACTCAGTGGTGTACTGTATGTGACCTCCTGCCCTTTTTTAAAAAAAAAATCCCTTTTCAACTTTCTGGGTGGAAAACTAAGAGTATATCTCTCAACCCTTCGAACTCACGCAAAACCTGGACCCTGCCTGCACTAGAATTAGACTTGAAAATGCGTTTTTCAAGGCTAATTGCAATGGGGGAAGAGGCAGGGTGACAAAGGGGACATTGTGGGCCAGATGGGGAGGCTACAGTGGGCCTACAGTTTCTGACCCTTACTGTAGAAGCTAACTACTAATTAATGGACTTATTACAACCAGGAATACCCATGCTTGTAGTCTTGAGGGAACCCTAAGACAACTTCCAAATAAAGAATGAATGAATAAAATCAATAATAAAACAATTTCAAAACACTACAATCTTCAAAAGATAGCAGTTTAAATAAAAAATAGAGAGCATGTCACACTAAGACTTAAGCTTAAGACTTAAATCCTCAGCAGGTCTAAATTAACTCATCTGAAAGGCCTTTCTGAAGAGTCAAGTTTTCACTGCTCTCCAAAAGACAACTAGCACTTGAACCAGACAGGCCTCCTTTGAGAGGGCATTCCATAGGTGTGATGCCATGACTGGTTTGCCTCTGTCTCTCATGCTCACCCACCTGAAGTAGCAGGGTCTCAGATGTTGACCAGAACAAACAATTTGGGTGAAGTAGTGTCTAAGGTATTTATTTATTTATTTATATTATATGTTGTTGTTATATGCCTTCAAGTCGATTATGACTTATGGCAACCCTATGAATCAGCGATCTCCAATAGCATCTGTTATAAACCACCCTGTTCAGATCTTGTAAGTTCAGGTCTGTGGCTTCCTTTATGGAATCAATCCATCTTTGCTTGGCCCTCCTTTTCTACTCCTTTCTGTTTTTCTCAGCATTATTGTCTTTTTCAGTGAATCATGTCTTCTCATCATATGTCCAAAGTAAGATAACCTCAGTTTCATCATTTTAGCTTCTAATTATAGTTCTGGTTTAATTTGCACTCCCCAGTCCTAGCCTTCTTCTGATTTCTTGACTATTGTCTCCATTTTGGTTAATGACTGTGCCAAGGTATTGATAATCCTTGACAAGTTCAATGTCCTCGTTGTCAACTTTAAAATTACATAAATCTTCTGTTCTCATTACTTTAGTCTTTTTGATGTTCAGCTGTAGTCCTGCCTTTGTGCTTTCCTCTTTGACTTTCATCAGCATTCTTTTTAGATCATTACTGGTTTCTGCTAGTAGTATGGTATTGTCTGCATATCTTAAATTATTTATATTTCTCCCACCAATTTTCACACCTTCATCTTAGTCCAATCCCGCTTTCCGTATGATATGTTCTGCATATAGATTAAACAAATAAGGTGATAAAATACACTCCTGTCTCACACCCTTTCCGATGGGGAACCAATCAGTTTCTCCATATTTTGTCCTTACATTAGCCTCTTGTCCAGAGTATAGGTACAATAGGTACAGAATATAAAGTACAATCAGATGCTGTGGCACCCACATTTCTTTTAATGCATTCCATAGTTTTTCATGATCTACACAGTCAAAGGCTTTGCTGTAATCTATAAAGCACAGGGTGATTTTCTTCTGAAATTCCTTGGCTCTTTCCATTATCCAACATATGTTTGCAATATGATCTCTGGTGCCTCTTCCCTTTCTGAATCTAGCTTGCACATCTGGCATTTCTCGCTCCATATATGGTAAGAGCCTTTGCTGTAGAATCTTGACTTGCATAGGATATTAAGGCAATAGTTCAATAATTACTGCATTCCCTGAGATCCCCTTTCTTTGGAATTGGGATATATATTGAACGCTGGATCGTCACCTTGTAGTGGTGAGTGGGCTTGCGAGTTCCAATGAACCCTGTGAGCAATGCAGGATCACCCATGGCGGTAAGGTCAAGGGACAGGAACCAGACAAAGAACGATCCAAGAAAGTCCTCAATGGTAGAACAGGCGGAGGATAACAATGTGTACGTTACAACGGCTGTGAAGACAGATGAACGCTGCAGCAGATAAAAGATTTCCAATCGTCGTGGTATCCATACCATTGGATCAAAGCCTTTTTCTGTCAAGATTGTGTGTTGATCGTTGTGCACCGATCTCCCCACATAAAACAAATTTACACACAGGCGTCTTCCAAGTAAAGACCTTATCTTGGAAGACAATCTTACTCAGCGACAAGTGATCACCAATGATGATATATTGAACACTTCCAGTCTGTGGGCCATTGTTTTCTTTTCCATATTTGTTGACAGATTTTTGTCAAAATTTGGACAGATTCAGTCTCAGTAGCTTGTAGCAACTCTATTGGTATGCCATCTGTTCCTGGTGATTTGTTTCTTCCAAGTCTTTTAAGAGCAGCTTTCACCTCACACTCTAAAATTTCTGCGTTTTCATCATATGGTTCCTCTGTGAATGAATCTGTCATCCTGGCATCTCTCTTAAATAGTTCTTCAGTGTATTGCTTCCATCTTCCTTTTACAGTATTTTATCTCGGTCAGTCAGTGTGCTTCCCTGTTGATTATTCAACATCCTTCCTCTTGGTTTAAATTTCCCTTTAATTTCTCTAATCTTTTGGAATAGGGCTCTTGTTCTACCCTTTTTGTTGTCCTCTTCTATTACTATACAATAACTATTGTAATAGTTTTCTTTGTCCCTACATACTAGTCTCTGTATTGTTGCATTTAGGGTTCTAACCGTGTTTCTATTTCCTTTTGCTTTCCTTCTTTCTGTAACCATTTTAAGAATTTCTTCAGTCATCCATTGAGGTCTTTCTTTTTAACTAGAGGTATTGTCTTTTTGCATTCTTCCCTGATAATGTCCCTGACTTCAGTCCATAGTTCTTCGCAGAGCTTGGAAAAGTTACTTTTTTGAACTACAGCTCCCATCAGCCCAATCCTGTAATTCAAAAAAGTAACTTTTCCAAGCTCTGGTTCTTCTGGTTCTCTGTCAACTAAGTTTAAAGCCTCAAATCTGTTCCTTATTTGATCTTTATATTCTTCTGGGATGTTATTTAAATTGTATTTTGGCGTTATGATTGCTTTGTTGTTCTTCTTTAGCTTTACTTGAGTCTGCTCCTGGTCTTATGTTCACAGAAAGCATGAACTTCTCCATCTTCTGCTACCAATTATATAATCAATTTGATTCCTGTATTGACCATCTGGTGATATCCATATGTACAGTCATCTTTTTGGTTGCTCAAAAAATGTGTTTGCAAGAAACAAATCATTGGCTTCACAGAATTAAATAAGTCTTTCTCCTGCTTCATTTCTATCTCCTAAGCCCGATTTCCCCACAATTCCTAGTTCTTTTCTGTTCCCTGCTTTTGCATTCCAGTCCCCTATGATTATCAGCACATCTTGTTTTGGTGTGTGATCAATTTCGTCCTGTACTTCTGCGTAAAATCTTTCCAATTCCTCTTCTTCTGTGTTTGCCATTGGAGCATAAACTTGGATGATGGTTATGTTAATAGGTTTCCCGTTTAAACTCATTGATATCACTCGCTCAGACCTTGCGTTGTAGCTCCTAATTGCTTTTGCGACACCACTTGTCACTATTAAAGCAACCCCGTTTCTTCTTAATTTCTCATTTCCTGCATAAAATAATTTGTAGCTGCCTGATTGAAAATGTCCCATTCCCGTCCATTTTAATTCACTTATGCCAAGTATTGTAATGTTGATGCATTCCATTTCTTGCTTTTATAATTTCTAACTTTCCCTGGTTCATGCTTCTCACATTCCATGTTCCTATTGTGTGCATCGTACAACTCCTGACTTTCCTTTCGCATCTGTGCGCATCAGCCTCTGGGCTTCCCTTTGGCTTCCTTCATTAGCCACAGCGCTACTCGTACTTGTCCTTTGTTCTTCCCCAGTAGCTCGGTGAGTGCCTTCTGACCTGGGAGTCTCATCTTCCAGCACTATCTTGTGTTGCATTTTGGATACTCTGTTCATAGGGTTTTTGTGGTAAGAGGTATTCAGAGGTGGTTTACCATTCCCTTCTTCTGAGTTTGGATGCATCTTAGTCTGGTGTCTCAGCTTTGACCATTCTGCCATGGGTGCCCCTGTTAGGAGTCTAGCCTCTTGGCTTAGACTCCTGACAGCATTGCTCTCAGCTTCTTTGACACTCTCAAACCCCCTCACCACATTAAGGTGTGCATCCTAGGTCTGTAACCTAGAGGAGGTTAGTTTATATTTATTTTATATACCTCTTGATTATTCATAAAACTTCTAAGTGGTTTTTAAAAAACAATAGTACAATTGTCAATAAAAGAGAGTTAAAAACAGGAATTTTAAAAATTCAAAAAATAATGAAAATCAACAATAGCTAAAAACAGACTACAACACACATTGACATCTACATGTCTGGGTAGGCTTGTCTAAAAAAAATGTTCTTAGCAAACACCATAAAGAGTACAGTGAAGGTACCAGCCTGATGTCAATAGGCAGGGAATTGCAAAGTATACGTGCTGTCATGTTCAAGTTCAGTTTCTTACAAGTGCAGAACAAATAGTATTGGCACCAGTAAGAGTGCTAGTTTTGCAAATTGAAGCAGTCATGTAGGCATGTATGGGGTATATTTGATGAAATCTGATTTAGGATCTTAGTGACAAGTGCCAGCACCTTGAACTGAGCCTGGAAACAAATTGGTAGCCACCGCCATTGAAATAATATTGGAGTTTTATGCTTCATGCAACAAACTTCTAAGAGTCTAGCTACAACATTTTGCACCATCTGAAGTTCCTGAGCCATCTTCAAGGGCAGTGCCTCATAAGAGTATATTACAGTAGTCCTGCATGTTGAGTGTAAATTTGTGTTTAGTTGTTTTCAAGGAAAGAAACTTTGGGAAAGAAAATGTTGAGTAACTAAGCAGTAGGAGGTAGGAGTGCTTAACCCTTCCTTTACTTGCAACTTCTCCACTTCAAATTACACATAGCAGAGGACAGCAACTTTTCTTGTTTGGGCTTCAAGATGCACCATGACATTTTGGAGTGGAAAATGGCAGATGGGGAAAGGCTAAGCAAACCCACCCATTGCTTTCCTCTTTCCAATGCTGCTTTTCTTATTACGATATGGAGTGGAGGTCTAGTATGCACATGTCAGCCCCTTTGCTATATATTACATTTCCTACAACATGAAAATAGGATACTATCATGTCCAATGGTCATACACAGATATATTCCACTGCATATCTATGCCATTTGTTGTTGTTATGTGCTTTCAAGTCGATTACGACTTATGGCAACCCTATGAATCAGCAACCTCCAATAGCATCTGTCGTGAACTACCCTTTTCAGATCTTGTAAGTTCAGGTGTGTGGCTTCCTTTATAGAATCAATCCATGTCTTGTTTGGCCTTCCTTTTTTCTACTCCCTTCTGTTTTTCCCAGCATTATTGTCTTTTCTAGTGAATCATGTCTTCTCATTATGTGTCCAAAGTATGATAACCTCAGTTTCATCATTTTAGCTTCTAGTGATAGTTCTGGTTAAATTTGTCCTAACACCCAATTATTTGTCTTTTTTGCAGTCCATGGTATCCGCAAAGCTCTCCTCCAACACCACATTTCAAATGAGTTGATTTTTCTGTTATCCACTTTTTTCACCGTCCAGCTTTCACATCCATACATAGAGATTGGGAATACCATGGTCTGAATGATCCTGACTTTAGTATTCAGTGATCCATCTTTGCAGTTGAGGACCTTTTCTAGTTCTCTCATAACTGCCCTTGTCAGTCCTAGCTTTCTTCTGATTTCTTGACTATTGTCTCCATTTTGGTTAATGACTGTGCCAAGATATTGATAATCCTTGACAAGTTCAATGTCCTCATTGTCAACTTTAAAATTACATAAATCTTCTGTTCTCGTTACTTTAGTTTTCTTGACGTTTAGCTGTAGTCCTGTTTTTGTGCTTTTCTTTTTAACTTTCATCAGCATTTGTTTCAAATCATTACTGGTTTCTGCTAATAGTATGGCATTGTCTGCATATCTTAAATTATTTATATTTTTCTCTCCAGTTTTCACACCTCCTTCATCTTGGTACAGTCCTGCTTTCCGTATGATATGTTCTGCATATAGATTAAACAAATAGGGTGATAAAATATACTCCTGTCTCACACCCTTTCCGATTGGGAACCAGTTGGTTTCTCTATATTGTATTCTTACAGTATCCTCCTGTCAAGTATAAGTTGCGCATCAGGATAATGCCATAGAAAGCCCTTATTGGCTGTGTCTTCCCAGTGCTACATCTACCCTGTCTAAATGCTGTCAAATATACATGTGTTAAGTGTCATATATGATTATGTACATGTAGGCTTCTTGTGATTTCTTACATGGAAATGTTTTTCACTGAAGAAGAACATGATTCTTAGTACTTAAGTATAAAAATACAAAAGAGCATTTGATATTGACACAAGGCTACAGGTGGGGAGGTTTTTCTTTCAAAGTAACTGGGGATATCTTGGACAAATTAAGTCTAAAGGTAAATTAATGAGGGGGCTAGCAAATTATCATAATATAAAGTTGGTTAGGAAAGGAATTTTATTTATATTCTCCGAATTTTAACTCTCCCCAAAAAATCAAATTATGTAATTTTGCTGAATGTTGACAAAACTTGATGTAATGTGTAATATTCTCCGCGAATAGATGTGGCTCCAGAACAACTTAAGGAAACTCACATTATCTGTCCTCACGTTACTGTCACTATTGCAACCAATGTATAAATTATCACATTAGTCTGATAATTATCCAAGGTGAAGGAGTTAAAGGGTAACCTAGGATTTTCCTCCTTCCAGATATGATGCTTTAGCCTCCAAGAATTCAATGGGACTTTCTTCTGAGTAGACATGGTTAAGACTGCAACCATCATCAGCTTTTGTATTTCCCATCTGTAATTTGAATGTAAACTCTACTCGCAATGGCTATCATTTCCAGAAGGGTATCCATGTTAATCTATTGCAGCAAAAACAATGAAGAGTTTAACAAATTTATTATGACATAACCTTTTGTGGACCCAGAGTCAGCTCCATCAGAGCTGATGAAATGAACTCTTGTCCCCAAATAAGCCATCATAAATTTATGAATCTTTAAGGTGCCACAAGACTGGTGTTTTTATGAGTTGGGTGAGCATGCACATTTGATTTAAAATTGGCTCTTCATCTTTTTATCCCACATGTTCACACAGACACATTGTACATACAGACAGTTCTACAGAGGCTAAAAAAATAACACGGTTATGGCTTGATCCTAACTGTGTTTACTTGAAAGTAACTCCTAAGGATTTCAGTGCGGCCTATCCCACGGAAGTATGCTTAGGATAGCAGCCCAAATCCTTATGTACCCCCCTTTACATCTATAATTGAATTCAGTGGGGCTTACTCCCAAGAAAGTATGCTTAGAGGTAGAAGTCTGATTCTAACCACGATTATTCAAGCCCATTCGTTCTACGGGGGCCTTTCTTATGCCAAATCAAGCGTGTTTAAGATTTCAGCCTTGCCATCACACCCTAGTCACTTTTTAATCGGAAACAGGGCTCGTTTTCTCCCAGGTAAATAAACACGAGTTGGAGGAGTGCAGCCTCCAAGAATGAAAATGAGAACAACAAACACTCCCTTTCCTACCCTAGATCTAAGCCCAGCCCGTGTTGTTGGTAAGAGACAGCCCTCAGCATCATCCAGGACAGAGTGGAGCAGCTTGGACTCCGCCTAACTGACTCGAAACTCCCTCCCTCTCCGCTCCCATGCTAGCAGCAGCGACGGCGGCAGCAGCAGCAGCAACAGCATCCGCCCTTCGCCTCCAGCCCTGACAGTGCACAGAGCCTGGGAGCTGTAATCCTGCCGAGCTCGCTTGCTGCACGGTCCTTCCCTCCTCCCCCTTCTCGTCCCAGCCGTAGAGGATGGACTGCAAGAGGCTGCGGGGCATCATCCCCGGGTCTTCCTAAGAACTGGCAAAAACAAAGGGAGCCACCTCGGTACTAACAAGCCCGGGCTGGCGGGGGGATGCAAGCAACCATGAACGGCTGGGTCTCCGCCTCCTCCTCCTCTTCCTCTCCCTCCGTTGTTGTTGCTGCTGCTGCTGCTGCTGCTTCCAGAGAGCTGCTGACTGCTGCTGATGATCAGAGGACTACTGTGTAAAAGGAGGAGGAGGAGGAAGAAGAGGAAGAAGAAGAGGAGGAGGCGGCGACGGCGGCGGCGAAAGCGAGGCGTGATTAGGTTGTTGCAATTGCCAAAAGGCACAAAGGTGTTGGAAAGGCAGGGGATAAAATGTCTTCTGCTGCTGCATCGGTGGGGCCCCGCGGCCCTCGCCCACCCACAGTGCCTCCCCCCATGCAGGAGCTGCCTGACCTGAGCCACCTGACCGAAGAGGAGAGGAACATTATTATGGCTGTGATGGACCGGCAGAAGGAAGAAGAAGAGAAGGAAGAGGCCATACTCAAGTAAGCTAGAGGCAGGCAGGCATTCTCTCCCTCCATTCATTCACTCACTCACTCTCTCGTTCGCCACTGGAGGGTGGGGAATCTGGACCTGACACTTAGGGGAAGGAGGTGCTCTGAAGCAGAGACACTTTTTAAAAAAAATGAATGGTGCAAGGGGGAAGAAAGGGAGAGGGGAGAGTGCTTGCTCGGCTGCCTTTGGGCCACACGCGGGGTCTCATACTAGCACCGACCCACTCCCTGAAGAAACCCCCCTTCCCCTCACTCCTGAACTAACTTCTATATATGCTGTTCCCTGAAGAACTCTTTCTTTGATTTCTCCGTTGCCTCCCCTAATAACTGCCTGGGGGCTGATGTTAAATCGGAAGGCAAGGGAAGCCAACATCTTTTAACGGGGGACCAAACCATGTGTATGTATTTCTGAAAGGTGGACTGGAGGAGACGCTTTCGCATTAAACCTTGGGAGGGATTCCTGTGGTTTTTTTTTTATCTCAGCCTATTTTGGGAGGGTCCGATGGGGTGGGGTTTCCCTAGTCAGAGGCTTTAAAAGTCCGTGCTGCCCCCACCTGGTTGTAACGGAGTCCAGCGGAACCACCGTGGGAGTTTGTGGTGTGCGCTTTGCCGTTACATCAACCACCTGCAGGAATTCTCCATTTGGGGTGGGTCTCCCCCTCTTCTGCTCCTCCTCCCTCCTCCTGTCCTTTAAAGCAACAGCATTTTTACTGGGTTGTATGGTACTGAAATATTGAGGAAAATGTGTCCAAACACATATTCAAGTTTCCAAGAGGCATTTTAACGTGGTGGACATAATAAATGAAAATAATTGCACATCTCACCTCACAGAAATGGTTGTATGTACCTGTAGGTGGAACTGGTCAATTTGTGGGCTTAATGCCCTATATCTCTAGCTGCGAAAGGTGTTTGTGTGTAACTCAGAGTGTTGGTAAATGCTATATTTGGGTGCTCTCCAGTATTTATTTTAAAACGGCTTCTCTCTTCCCCATCCCGACCTCTCTTTTATCCAGTACCTTTCATGACCATATTTTCAACTCCCCTGCAAATAAGTGTATTCAAGTTTAATGTTATCACCAAATTGATTCTTATGCATAAATAGATTACTGGTTGGGCCTGTAAATGAGATCAGGCTTTTTCTTCACCCTCCAGGCCTATTTGCTGTTGAATGGAAATGGCAGTCTAGATAGCTTAATATATAACCCTTATATGTAATGTTTAAGCCTCCTCTTAATGTTCAAAATGTTCCTTTTCCTGCTGGTGAATTTTCTGTTTCCATGTGTGTGTTTATTTGGAGGGTTGGATTTAGTGGCTTTCACAAAAAGTATGTAAACTTGTTATGAGGCTTTTCTCTTTTGGTTTAATCCCAGACGATACCTTTTAAGGTGCAAGTTCTAGCGTTCTTCCTCTCCTCTCCCTCCTGCTAGCTGTGTCATCTATAATAGATGGGAAATATGGAATCCCTGCAGGCACTCAACTTCTGTGCTGTATATTGGGAGGGATAGAACTGGTAGTAGGGTCAGTCTTTCATTGTGGTGTAGTCTCTTCCTTCTCTGATCTGTATTGGGATTTGAATTTCTGCAGTTGTGGTGGCAGGTGCCACCATTAATTGTCCAAATGTACACTAAGGCCCAGAAACGGGTTGTTTTACTGCTTGGGTTTGGTACTGTTTAAGGGTTATGGAGCTGTGAGGATCGAAGGCTGCTGTTTGCCACCCTTGGGGTGTGGTTGGTGTTTCTTATGGTATTCTGGGGAGGCGGGAGGAAGTAGAATATCAAAGTGCATGTAAACATAACAGGGAAAGGATGTTTTTATAAGTAAATATAAAGTAAATATATGTTTAGGAGACTTCTGAAAACTATCTTGTTATTTTGGGACTGAAGGTACTGTATAGACTGAAACTGATTTTATTTTTGCCCTCTTTCTAGTTTTACCTTTTTACCCCCCTTTTAAAATCACTCCCCTTGAATTGTTAACTGTAATTTATGTATTCTAAAATCTATTTTAATGTTTTATTGTGAGCCACCCTGAGTGCTCCATTGTGGGGTAGAAGAGTGGAATAGAAATATTTTAAATAAATAAATAAAATATAAGGGAAGATAGGCAAAAACAAGAGTGGAAATGATACAAACATTTTGTCCAGTTCCTTATTCTCTATTCTCCAGACATCTGTGTACTGCTCACCTATAACTCTTTAAACTTTTTAGAAATTATTGCTAATAGGGTCCAGTTGCACCAACAGCCCAGTCCAAAACATTAGCTTACTTCCTTGAATTATTGAATAGATTTCCTCTAAGCTGCAATCCTAAATTTAAGATTGCAGCTTTACATTTGATGTATTGAATAGATTTCTAGAGGAATGCTGCTACATTTGTTTTCTGCCTTTCCTCCACTGACAAAAAAGTGGCATTTTTTAGCCTCAGGACAGTTTGTGACGTTGCCCAGTGCCATTTAAGTGGCATTCTACATCATGCTGCTGGTGGTGGGAGCACTGGGCCAGGCATCCTGTGGCACGCATGCCACAATCAGCATAGCCAGTGACCTTTTGTGACACACCTGGACCAGAGCAGGAAACTCTGTGAGCCTGCCTACAGCAGAGAGACAGAACTGTCTTCTTGCCTGCCTTCCATCTGCTGTGGTGCTTTCTGCTGTAATAGACTAAAGATATATCTTCCTCACCAAGACATGGAAGGACTTCTCATGCATTGGAGTAGTGCTCTTGCATGCCCCAAGCTTGACTTGTGGTTGGCTTGTGCCTGCTTGCCAAAAAAAAAAAGGGAAAAAAAGGTTGACTATTGGTGCTGTAGATACCCTGCCATTCTGCCCTCAGTATTTAAAATATTTTCCAGGAAGCTGTAGGGGGAGTCTTCAAAACTTTTGCTAAAAAAAACTTGGGGACAACTCTTGAAAATTTACATTTGAAGTCAGCAGAAAATGGCTCTTTGAGGATTACACCTGAAAACTAGATAGTTTATATTGCTTGAACAGATGTTCAAAGGGCTTTCTTACAGTTAGGCTTGTGCAGCCATTCATTTCCTGCAAAGGCATCTGAATAATAAGATGTGCTGCTGCGTCAGGTAGAGGAAAGTGTGCTTTCAGCTGGACATTTTCCTAAAGGCATCCAAAGCCTGTAACTCAGTCCCAATTCACAGAGAACTTGGTACATAACAAAGTGGACAATATAATCTGTTCAGTAGGAATTAGGTCATTTTCATTATAGCTAACTCTGTCACATATACAGTGAGGACTTAGCATCATATGTACGCAGGGACTGTCCTTTCTAGCCCTGTTCCTTTATCTACTTGGTGATTTCTGTGCCTCAGTCTGCTTTTAAGGGCTCAAAAGCGGGACCCGCACATAGGTAACTCTGTGGTAAGGAGGAGGGACCTAGTGCCCTCCAGATGCTAATGGACTCCCAGCTCCCACTAGCTCCAACCAGCACAGCTAATGGTCAGAGACTGGGAGCTGTAGTTCAACAATAAATGTAGGGCCACACATGTGTTATCTTAAAAAATATTATAGGAAGCAATACCATGTGGGCTTTCAAGGAATAATAGTCCTGAGAGAGCGAGCAATAATTTGGGGGGAAAGAAGGCATTACTAGATTTCACTGGTCATCCCTGTTCCTGTGGGAAGAAGGCTTGGTTAAAAAAAAAAGGCTTCATTGTGTTGAGAACAGTGCAGTGCAAGAAGCAAGCAAAAAGTAAAGGCAGCTGCATTACCTCATAAGTAAAATTCCAAAGTCCAAATTAGGGCAATACCCAAGCAAACTTTTATCCCAATCTGTATCTGTGTTGGATTTGAAATGTTTTTTTATATATGAAATTGTTTTATATATGTTTTATTGTTGATGATTGTATTTTTAAATCACTTCAAGATGGTTCATAGGAAGAGTTTTGTGAATGGAATGGAATGAAATAAAATGAATAGCACAAATGAGGGTGTAGGCTTTGGACTTCTCCAAAACTCTTCATCGGGTTATGGTCAACCAAGCAGGAAGTGGGGGAGGGGAGGAGAGAGCGAGAGAGAACATGACAGGTAGCAATGCCATGCCTGCATTTGGTAAGTGCCTTAATGCAAAATGTGGGAGGAGACAGTAGACATTCAAATGAGGCTCTTTTGCGTAGCATGTCAAAGAGCCTCATTTGAATGTCTGCTGCTTCCTCCCACATTGTGCTTTAAGACTTACCATATGCAGACTCAGAGCATTACCACCACCCAAGTTTTCTCTCCCCCTGCCCTTCCTGCTTTGCATCCAGTCTGTCCTGATGAAAAGTTCTGGAAAACTCAAAAGACTGCACAGTAATTTATGACACAAAAATAAAACCGGTCTCCAGACTAAAAACAAAATGAGACATTCATTGAGGCTTCAATCGTATGCCCAGTTTTCTGGCAGTAGGTCCCATTGACTTAATGGAACTTAACTTTTGCCTGGACATGTATAGGATTATGTTGTGAATAGTATATAAAAGAAATAAAAAGCATTAACTCTTCCATTCACTTGTTGGTGGTGCCTTTATAGTACCCAAAGCTGTTTTCACTTGCTTCTGTTGCTCTGGATTACAGGAAGAACAATCTGTTAATGTGACCCTGCATTTGTATTGTATGTCACTCTTACCCTAATAGCTAGCTAATTTGGAAGTGTAGGACATGTTCACACATGCAGTGCTTTCTGATGCTCCCCAGTTGTATACCCTGTGTAGCCTTTCCACAGAGTTACCAAAATAATTTATTCTTGCCTTTGTGTAATTCTCTTGCAAGTGACTGTTTAAATTACATAATGCAATATCCTGCTTGCCTGCCCTTAATAGAGAAGGGTTGGTTAGGCTTTCATCTCCTTTCAGAGTTATCTAGATGTGTAGATCTGTGCAGATGACTATGTAGCACTTAAAGAATGAAACCAAACTAAACTAAAAATTTATAAAATACTACAGGCATGGGAGGAACGTGTTGTGGTAATTTAGGCTGCAATTCTAATCCATTTACCTGGGAGAAAGACCATTGAAATCAGTAAGAATTACTTCTGAGTAGACATGGCTAGGTAATTGCACTATTTATTATCAAGTTGGTACCAGTGACACCTGTGCAACCACATTTAATGCATCAATGTCAACAACAATAAAAGCACATTTTAGGGAAAATATTGTAGCATTTTGTACCTGGGAAAATGCATTTTAAATATTAGGAAAATTCACTGCCCCTCCAATTAAAATGGTACCTTAAGAGGAGGCAGAAGGTTGTGTGCAACAAATAAGAAAAGAAATGCAGTAAGAGAAACAAATGAAATATCCCCCTAAATGCAGAGAGCTGTGCTGGCTCATTATTAAGGGGAAAAAATCTGAACAGTACCGTAATACTTTTTATGAGGGCATATATTCTTTTCTTTATTTCAATAATTTATATACTGCTTCATTACAATAGTCTCTAAGTGTTGTACAGTGAACTTGAGAAATACAATAAAGATTTTTAAAAAATCAGTTAAACTATAAAGTCAGAAGTGACTTAAAATGCCTGCTGAATTTTTAAAAAAGTACTTAATAGGTGCTGGATGTTCAACGTTTAATTGGAGGGGCCTGTCTGATATCAGCTAGAAGAGAATTCCACAAAATTGGGACCACAATACTGAATGTATGGTTCGTGGTAGATACGAGCTGTGCGTCCGAACCATGGGGGACCACTGACAGTGACTCTCCCGAAGACCTCCATGATCAGGCAGGGATATAAGGGATCAGGCGGCCCTTAAGGAATCCTGGACCAAGGTTGTTAAGGGCATTGTAAAAGTGGCCTGGTAGCATATGAGTAGCCAGTGCAAGCTTTTAAGCACCGACGTCATGTGCTGGTGATAGTCTGTTCCCTTCAACAATCTAGCCACATTTTGTACCAGCTGGAGTCTCTGGACAAGCTGTAAGCTAGCTTTGAAAATAAAGTGCATCTATTATGTTCTGTGGAATTCTCAAGCTTTGTAATAAGAGTAATCTAGCAGCCTTCTTCAGCAGACATCTGCCTGCCATTTGTCTCACTCTTTCCTTATAGTTTTG
The DNA here is from genome assembly GCF_030035675.1 of Rhineura floridana. Taxonomy (NCBI): domain Eukaryota; kingdom Metazoa; phylum Chordata; class Lepidosauria; order Squamata; family Rhineuridae; genus Rhineura; species Rhineura floridana. The sequence continues at coordinate 59,360,790 of NC_084483.1, forward strand.
ATGAGTGACTGTGGAGGGGCAGTGCAAGCAAGCATATATGCACATGTACATTTTGTAGTGTTGCCCACTGATCCTTTCGCTGATTGTAATGTTCATGTAAGGCTCTGCAGCCTTAATGGAACAGTCTAAATGTCTACTTCTCACCAGTTCCTTGGCCCAAACGCACACAAATTGTAGTGAGAGAGGGCACTCCTAGAGTGGCAGTGTTACTCTCGGCTTGACTTCTGGCATGTTTGCCAAAAAGGCTGGCTTTCATGTTGAAGGGTAGAATTAAATAAATTTTAAAATATTCTAAACAGCAATTGTTTCTCAGAGTTAAAGATGGTACATAATAGGTGCCAACAAATACTCGCTTTGAATTACGCATACCTGGGGAAAGATTGGAAATGAACCTGCTGGTGTATTTGTGGATGAAAAAAGTGTTTTGTAAATTGATCATCTAGTCAAGCCTTCTGCAACCTGGTGATCCCCAGATGTCTTGGACTACAGTTACTATCAGACCCAGCCAGCATGGCCAAAGGTCAGGGATGATGGTAGTTGTAATCTAGAAAGGGCACCAGGTGGGCAAAATCTGATTTAGCCTGTCTATATTTCATGTAGAGATTCCCACCCACCCCAAAACTAAAATTCAGGAAAATGTGTGTGTGTGTAGAATAGGATTGCCATATTGCCCAGTTAACTGGATTTTACCCAGATTTTAGACATGCTACCCTGTTCCCACGTAGCCCATTAGGTGGCCCGGATTCCCAGCTTTTATTTAAAACAAAATTCAAGTCCCTAGCCTTTCTGGATCCAGAGATACAAGGCAAAATGTGGAGGCAGTTTTCTGCCCATGCCCATTGTGTGAGAAATCAGCCTATTCCTGCCTTCCATTGTTCTAGCTATTCTGGGAAAATCAAGAATTTTAGCCTGCCTACCTGCTGCATATGCGGAATCTGGCAGTTTAGAAAACTGCACATGCTCATTTGATCAACACATGCAGCTCCACTCCTTGCCCATAGACTTTCTAGTTAAGTCAGGAAGCAGCAGCAGCCTTCTTCGCAATTGCCTGTGTCTCAGGGTATGTTTCTTAAGTGTTGAATGCACTGGGAGTGTCTGTCTGCCATCATGGGGGATGGAATAAAGGGGTCTGAATCCACCAAATGCTCCCTCCCCTGAACAAACACAAGATATAAAAAGAAAACCTCTCTGTAGAAAGGCTGCAGTATTAGCATTTGCCAGACCATGGAATTCCCGATCTCTATGTATGGATGTGAAAGTTGGATGGTGAAAAAAGCAGATAGGAGAAAAATAGATTCATTTGAAATGTGGTGTTGGAGGAGAGCTTTGCGCATACCATGGACTGCCAAAAAGACATAATTAGGTGTTAGAACAAATTAAACAGAACTATCACTAGAAGCTAAAATGATGAAACTGAGGTGATTGTACTTTGGACACATAATGAGAAGACATAATTCACTAGCAAAGACAATAATGCTGAGAAAAACAGAAGGGAGTAGAAAAAGAGGAAGGCCAAACAAGAGATTTTATTTATTTATTTATTATCATTATTTTTACCCCACCCTTTTTCCAAAACTGGAACTCATGGCGGCTTCCAGATAAAAGCACACATATAATTAAAAACATACAAAAGTCTAGATTAAAATCAAATTAAACAATTTACAGTATTAAAACCATTCATACATACAGTTAAAATAATTCAAACTCAGTTTAAAATAATACAGTTAGGCAACAGCAATGCAGCACCCTTCAAGTCCTGTCCTTAACAGCTTTCAGTTCCAAAGGCTTGTTGAAATAAAAAAGTCTTTGCTTGCCGACAGAAGGACTGCAAGGAGGGGGCCATTCTTGCTTCCCTAGGAAGGGAGTTCCAAAGCCTCGGGGCAGCCACCGAAAAGGCCCTATCTCGTGTCCTCACTAGTCGTGCTTGTGAGTATGTAGGTATTGAGAGAAGGGCCTCTCCTGAGGATCTCAGGGCCCGGGCAGGCTCATATAGGGAGATACAGTCTGACAGATAGCCTGGACCTAAGCCATATAGGGCTTTATAGGTCATCACTTGACCTATGGATTGATTCCATAAAGGAAGCCACAGACCTGAACTTACAAGATCTGAACCAGGGTAGTTCATGACAGATGCTGTTGGAGGTCACTGATTCATAAGGTCACCATAAGTCGTAGTTGACTTGAAGGCACATAACAACAACAAATTAGCATTTGCATTTTTGGCCTAGCCCCTGCCGTGTTAAATGGTGCTTACTCCCAAGTAAAGTTGCATTGGAATAGTCAATTTATTTATATACTGCATTTTCCATAAATAGTCTGTGCTCAAAGCAGTTTACACAAACAAACAGCCCAAATACCGTAGCATAACAATACATAATAAAAAGAGCAATCACTACAACACTAAAAAAATCCATATAATATACATCAAAATGTACATGAGCATAAAGGTCAACGATAAAGCCAAAATAACCAAAAGCACACCCCCCCAGCTGATATAACAACCTCTTCGATCTCCCTGTGCCTTCTGCTTCAACCCAAAAGGCAAGAAAGTATTCTGGAAGCAGCTCCCTTATGAAGACTCCTAGGGCTGGAGGTGGGGCAAGGCAGGTGGAAACAGCCATTCCCTGATGGCAAACACAGAGTCTCTCCCCTCACTCATCCTGCTGCCTGGCAGAGCCTCTGTTCAGCAATTCAGAAAGGGCTAAAAAGTATTTTTTGATACATACCCTTCTTCAAAATGACTGGCAGGCATCTCCCCACCAAAGATCACCCTACTTCATTTTCTCCCCAGGGATGGATGGGTGTGTGTGTTGTTGGTGTGTGTACATATATATGTGAGAATCAGTGTACTAAAGACATTTCTCACAGGCTCAGACACTACTCTCTTTAAATAAGATTGACTGAACTGATAATATTAGAATCTTTATTTCTGTCTGCATTACAAGTTGCAGTGGTATGTTCATTTCTTATTTCTTATAAATAACCACTTGGTTACAATATTGCTTTTAATTGATGCTTTGCTGGCTTTTTGTTTTATGCTGGATTTTTATACTTCGTATTTCAACAAGCCTTTTAAGCAAAGACCATATCCGAGACTGCATCTGTGTTGGAATTGCCTTTTTATATGTTTTTAAGGCTTTTTTAAAAAAAAGTTTTTAAAGATGTTTTGTTTTAATATATTTTAAAGTCTTTTCTTTAATGATGTTTTAGAGTGTTTTTAGTGCTTTTGTTTGCTGCCTTCAGCTCCTACTGGGAGGAAGGGTGGGATATAAATCTAATAAACAAACATACTGCTGCATTGACTTGTTTTATGTTTGTTTCTAACTTGTGTTTTATTATGTTTTTATATTGATTGTGTATTTGTATTGTTTTTATTATGTTTGTAAGCTGCCCTGAGGTCTGCTTTTAACAGTAGAAGGCAGGATATAAATCCTCTTAACAAATAAATATTCCATAGTGCTGGAAACGAGTCTAGGCATTTTAGGCTAAAAATATAAGGGTGGTGTTTGTTTTTAAAAGATCCCTTACATCTTTCCTCAGTTTTTGGTGGTAATTACTAGGCACAAAAACAAAACAACTGGACAATGCAACCATTAATGTGCCTAATTTGCATAATTAGCAAATAATTTGCATAATGGAAATTAGCCTGCCCAGATTAGTGGAACTGGGATATGGCAATCCTAGTGTAGAGGGTAGTGATTCCTTTTCCTGTTGTTTTTTGGGGGGTGACGGAGGAAAATATGTTTTGTCCTTAATTAGTATTGCCAGGTCTGTTTTTTGCCCAGAGACTCCAGTTTTTGGGGGTCCTCTCTGGGTCTCCGGGTGAGTCACCTTAATCTCTGGACTCTTGGCTTTCATTTTTTTTAAAATTAAGTTTCTAGGTGGTCTGATTCAAAAGATATAAACCAAAATGTCACACACACCCTGCAACTTCTGTTAGTAGCTGCTGCTCTAATCCCTTCCCTTTCAGGTTTTTAGCCAATAAGTGAAGTCAGGGTTGTGATTAACAAGATTTGTTGACTCCCAGGCAATAGCTAACCCCCTTTTCAAGTTCTGAGAACAGTTCCATTTTCCTGGTTGTTTCACATCAGGAATTCAGTAAATATATAGCTTTTTAGCAGCATAAGGAGTATTTTCTCTGTATGGGACTGGGACTTGCCTCTGAGTAAACATGCATATGATTGCTCTACAACGGAAGATCACAGCAGGATCTTGGTAGGGATAAAAGTGTGCATGCGAGTTTTTTTAATTACTTGCAAAAATGGCATATTCTAGATTTTATCTTTCAAATAATTTTTGAACAGAAGTATACCATTCTATACAGTGCACTCAATAGGTTAATCTTGTGTTGCCTGTTCAGAGCCATTTGCTGCCAACCAGTTTCACTGGACTCCCTCAAATGCAGTAACTGAAGTTTATAATTGACAACTCCAAGTTCTGAACAAGGAAACCAGGCTTCCCCAACCTGGTGGTCCTTAGGTGTTTTGGACTACAACTCTTATCATGCCTGACCATTGACCATGCTGATTGAAGTTATAGTTCACCAGGTTGGTGAATGCTGCTCCAAGCTGAAGCATTCATATGCTGTCTTAATCTTGTAAAAGAGTTGTTTAATCAACCATCAAATATGAAGTTCTTCATGTGCTTCAAGTAACTGTTGAGCAGTGGGGAAACAATAGGATGGAAAATTCATAGATAAAGGCTGCACTTGAAGCACATCAATTTTGTCAAGCCTCCACGCTGTGATGTCATTGCATGAAATATGTTCATAGTTTGTAAACAAAATGGGCAGGCTATAATAAATTTGGGTAGCGAGCCGTACCTATATTGCAAGATGTAAGTTTGGAGGGGTTTTTTAGTGGTCAAGATTGAAAAGACAAGTAAATGGAGCTCCAATAGCCATTGTGCAAACTCAGAACACTGTATGCCTATTGGTACCACAGAAGGACTGTTATGTGGCTATTGAATCAAGAGTAGCTGGACAAAAATTTAGAATTAGCATTAGCTGTTGCAGACCAAGATGCAAACAAACACAGCCTCACTGAAAAAAAACGAACTTAGTTTGGGAAGCTGTAAATTATATCTAAGTCCTACTTGGAGTAGATCCATTGAAACTAGTGGACTTAGTCATGGTTACCTTGGACTGCCTTCAAGTCAATTCCGACTTATGGTGACCCTATGAATAGGGTTTTCATGGTAAGCGGTATTGAGAAGGAGTTTACCATTGCCTTCCTCTGAGGCAGATATGCAGTGACTGGCCCAAGGTCACCCAGTGAGCTTCATGGCTCTGTGGGGATTGGAACCCTGGTCTCCCAGGTCGTAGTCCAACACCTTAACCACTGCACCATACTGGCTCTCTATGATTAACTTACATCCACTGATTTCAGTGGGTCTACTTGGAGTATAACTTAGGTGACAACTCTGTGTGACAGATAAATGCCCAATCTTAGCAAAACAATTTTACTAATTTTTTTTTAAAAAGATGTTAATTTTTTAAAGTGAAAAGTATTTTTTTGCACTAATACTAGTTCAAGAAGCATCCTTTTCCAGTTAGACCTTTAACTATTGAGACCTTGAACTATTTTAACCTTTAGTGTATAAAAGTTATTTTATAATTTAGGCAGCCTATCCCAGCCTTTGGGTCTCTTATGTTGTTGGACTACAATTCCCATCAGTCCCAGCCAGCATGGCCAATGGTCAGGAATGATGGGAATTGTAGTCCAGCAACATCTGGGGGTCCAAAGATTGGGAAATGCTGTTTTAGAGTACACTCAGTGATTGCTAGAATTCTTGATTATTATATTGTACCAGATGTGGACAATTTATCCAGTGACTCTCCAGGAATCTAGGATTAATTATATTTTTGTATTCATTTTCTATTCTTTTAGCATGCACAGTGGTTTCCCAATGAAACCCAGATCCCTTTTGATTAAAAAATGAGGTGCTGGTACTCATACTTTGATAAAGTGCTGTGGGTACTAGCACAAAATGGTTGCCATGGGAAGCCTAAAAAGAGGTGCCATTACTCTGTATCAGTGAGTACCATCACAAAAAAAGCACTGATGAAACCACTAAGTGAAAGGTAGCGTCTATAGTTGTGGTTCTTCAGCTATGGACTAGAGCAGCCTTTCCCAACCAGTGTGCCTCCAGATGTTATTGGACCACAACTCCCATCAGCCTCAGCCAGTATTGCGAATGGTCAGGAAAGATGGGAATTGTGGTCCAACAACCTCTGGAGGCACACTGGTTGGGAAAGGCTGGACTAGAGACATAAAAATGTAAGAGGAGCCCTGCTGGATCAGGCCAAAGGCCCATCTAGTCCCCTATCCTGTAGTGGCCAACCAAGCCTATGGGAAGCCTGCATGCAGGAGCACTGTCCTCAGTTGCAATTCCCAGTAACTAGTATTTGGAGCCATATTGGTGGACCATAGAGCTAGTAGCCATTTACAGCCTTCCATGAATATGTCTAATCCTCTTTTAAAGCCTTCCAAGTTGGTGGCTACAATTGCTTCTTATGGAAGCAAATTCCTTAGCTTAACCATGTGCTGTATGAAGAAATTCTTTTTGCCTTGAATCTTCCAACATTCAACTTCATTGGGTGACACTGGGTTCTACTATTATGAGAGAGGAAGAAAAAAAATCCCTCTATCCACTTTCTCCATGCCGTATATAATCTTAATACGAAGTGGTATCTCTCTCTCCTTACTTCCCTTTTTTCTAAACTAAAAAGCCTCAAATGTTGTAACCTTTCCTCATAAGGGAGTTGCTCCAAAACCCTTGATCATTTGGGTTGTCCTTTTCTGAACCTTTCCCCCCTCTACAAAATCTTTTTTGAGATGAGGCAGCCAGAACTGTACAGAGTATTCCAAATGCAGCCGCAGCATATAATGGCATTATGATACTGGCAGTTTTCTTTTCAATCCCTTTCCTAATGAGCCTTAGCATGCAGTCAGCATCTTCAGTCAATCTGTGCGCCGTGACCCAAGGTCTCATTCCTGATCAGTTGTTGCCAGACCCCATTACAGCATATGTGAAATAGTTTTTATTTTATTGTTTTTCTCTAGCAGGATTGAAAATGGAAATGGACTGCCTTCAAGTCGATTCCGACTTATGGCGACCCTATGAATAGGGTTTTCATGGTAAGCGGTATTCAGAGGGGGTTTACCATTGCCTCCCTCTGAGGCTGGGAGGCAGTGACTGGCCCAAGGTCACCCAATGAGCTTCATGGCTGTGTGGGGATTCTGACGCTGGTCTCCCAGGTCGTAGTCCAGCACTTTAACCACTACACCACACTGGCTCTCTTATATGTATTTATATTGCTTCATGTAAACAGCTTAAGGAGTTTATGATGATTAAGTTGGTTAGCAGGATTATATACCACTTAATCACCCTAAACCTCTTAATCTATTTACATGAAGCAATATAAATAAATATAAAAAACTAATAAAAGAAAAAAGGATGTTGATCTAAAGTTTATAAAAATACAAATAAAACCAGCAGTTTAAAACAAATGTACATCACAAAATAAAAAATAGAATTCTCTTTGGCCTGATGTGCATCACTTTACCCTTGCTTACATTGAATTGCATTTGCCATTTTACTGCCCATTCACCCAGTTTGGAGATAGCTTTTTGGAGCTCTTTGCAATCCCTTTTTTGCTTTAAGCACTCTGAACAATTTGGTATCATCAGCACACTTGGCTGCTTCATGGCTCAACCCTAACCCTAGATCATTAACGAACAAGTTAAAAATACAGGACCCAGTACTGATCCTTCGGAGACTTCACTTTCTACGGTCCTTCATCGGGGGAATTGTTCATTTATTCCCACTCTCTGCTTAAACAACCAGTTACTGATTGATAAGAGGACCTCTCCTCTTCTTCTGTGCCTGCTAAGCTTAAGAATCTTTGGTGCAGGACTTTGTCATCAGCTTTTTAAAAGTCGAGGTGCACAGTGTCAACTGGATCAACATCAGTGGTTGCATTTTCATGTGTTTTCTGACGTGATGAAAATGAGAGAAAAATGCTGAAGAGGCAAGCAAATTGTAATTTATAACATTTAAACTAAAAAGCATCTTGCAGTTCCAGCAGTGGAACTAAGTGAAGAGAATCAAGTTCCAGAGTGGGAAGCATGTGACTGAAGAAATCATTAATCCATTTAGCAGCTGGAGCCTTATATTTTCTCCTTTGGCAGAATATGGATTTTCAGGTCCCACCTGATAGACTTTTCCAGCCTTGTTATGTGACATCCTTTTCATGGGAGATACCAGAGATTAAACATAGGATGCTCTGCATATGAAGTGCGTGCTCTACCCCTGAGCTATGTTCTCTTTCCAGCCTGTGAGTGTGGGGCCAGAAAGTTTCTTGCTGAAAGTTTGCAAGATTACCTTTACCCTTCACCCTGCAGTATAAAGGCTTATAACACACAGAAACGAATGAAACATGAGGACAGTATTTATTTATTTTTAAGTGGGGGGCAATATGAACAACATGCAGGTATGGCACATTGACTGGAATTGTGTCCTGTGCTTTGCACACAAGGACCTTGCAGACAAATGCGTCCTTTGGAAGAAGCTGCAGTTTGGGGTCTATGTAGGACTGAATAGGGGATGAAAATGAAACCATTTTGTCTCATTGGGGAGCAAGATATATGCTACTGACTCTGTCAACATTTTCAGTTCTAATGGCAGCTTTAGAGGCCTGCAGTTCCCTAAAGTGTAATGAAACAGTGGAACAATATAAATTATGTCTAAGGCATTGGCTACAGTATATATAACAGTCTTGCGAACTTCAGCAAGCATGTGTAACTTTGAAGAGCTAAAAGATGGGTCAGGCCTCTGTTTAAGGCAGCAGGATACCTGGATGACACTTGGCAACTAACTGAATCCATATCTTAGTGAAATGGAGCACATATCAGCTTAGCAACATACTGAGTTGCATTCTCACTCATTTGTGTAGTGCTTTGATGAACCCTGAAAGCCAACATGTTTCCTGATGTTTGAATCATGCCCATATGAGTCCTGTATAGTCTAAAGTATCTCTGATGGAGAGTTGGTCTTTGCACTCACCACCAAGCTCTGACGATCAAAGGTAGAAACTTACTAGAGGATATAATCGCCAACCATGGACAACAGTCTACCAGAGCAGGTCCTGCATTTAAGCAGGATGATCCCAACAAAATGCATCGGCTGCTATCTGGGTAAGAGGGGTAAGAAATTTGATTCAGTTTGCATTTGAAGCCAAATTGACCAAATTTGCACTTTCCAAAACAATACAAGAACTGAAACACAGCCATCCTTCAAAATTCACACTTATTCAAATTTTGCAATGCAGTGTGTCAACCAAAAAATATTTACAAAAATGCTAATGTTAGGGGGAAATGTGCATAAAAACGAATATATGAGGGAAATAACATACAAAAATGCATTATATGATAAGAAATTGCTTGCAAAACTGTCGATTAGTCAAAACTGCACACAAAAATGTGTTTATTACAAGAAATTCACATGAAAATGCTGGAGAATTTTCATGAGGATTTTTTTAAAAAATCACAAATTACTGCAGAAATGTGGAGAACTGAACTGAAGATTGGAAAAATGAGAAACTGATAGATTCGAAACTGGCCGATCTTTCCATCCCTACTGGCCTGAGCAACAAGGCAACCCAGATTTCTGCTGTTTCTTGTTGCAGACTTTGCATCCCTCTCAATGCATTGGATGCGAATGGAATTATTTAGAAGAAAAAGGATGTACTGGATATATACCCCTCCCTACCTCTGTGTGTGTGTGTGTTTGTGTATAGCCCCTTTAGGAATGAATTATACAAGTGTAGGTACTCTACAGCATTAATGTAGTAAATCTCTTGTCATCCTCTATCCCACAATGGGAGCTTTGCAGTGGGTCTGTGTGCAGCTCTTGGAGCATGCGGCCATTGTTTCCAGTCATGCCACTACAAAGCTAACAAACTAAATGTGGTTGGTTAGTCACTTAGGGTGCAGTCCAAGTCCTGGGGGGTCTTAATGGCCAGGGCAGAAGGTTGTGAGGGGGAGGGCAGGCAAATCACCATGCCAACCTGGAGCTGGTGCTATGATCAGGCCCAAATTGGGCCCAATGCCATCATGTGATGGCAGTGGAGTTGGCTCAGGATCCAGTGGAACCCAGATCAGCTCAGCCCCTCTCCCCCTTGCCTCTGAAATACCTGTTTTGGGGCCTTCTGCTATCTGCCGCCATGGGGCTGATGGGAGCTGTAGTTCAAAAAAGTAACTTTTCCAAGCTCAGTGGAAGGGGGAGCACTGCACTGACAGAGTGGTGTTGGTGGAGGCAGGCAGGGCTAGGCAGAGGGACAATTTCATGCAATCCACCCTCCAACAAAGAGGGTTTGGATCACCCGTAGGGTTGTGTCCAATTTTAGTCATATTCAGAGCAGAAATTGAAATTAATGAGCATGAGTAATTTAGGCCAATTAATTTCAATGGGTCATCTCTGAGTAGCAACCTTTAGCTTCTATGTTGGAAACACTCTTTATGTACAGTTGCACTTTAATGTATATTTTCTTGATGAGCTTTTACATTTCTGTGTAAAAACATAAGATTTTTTAAAAAGGAAAAAGTGAATGGAAGCCAGAAGAGGTAGAAGGAGGAAGAAGTGGGATGGGGTGTGTGTAATGGGTTGATTAGGCCAGACTGTTAGTATGTCAGCCTGAAAAGAAGTGGGGTCATGAAACACTTCTTGGCCAAGAGTGCCATAGAGCTACACCAACCTACACATGCAAGATCTGTGCCGCAATCTTGTTTCAAGCCAAAAAAGAAAAAAATGCCACCTTTGATCGCTCTCTGAAAAAGGGAGGACCAACAGTTAAAACAGGGAATAACTGAGTGAGTGAATGGTATCCATTCTGGAGAAAATGACTAGTGTGGAAATAAGCATCCAGTATCATCCGCTTAAAAAAAAAAGGGGGGGGGTACTGGCCTCGCACATGTTTGGAATCACCACCCTTTGATTTGGCAGCCTTTTATTTAATATTTTCCAAGATTGAGCCCTGGTATTGGAAATAAATGCCAGACCTGATCCCTCATCACCCCTTTCTCCATATTAGGGCAGAGACACACTTGCAGTTTTGTTGGCTTCAGTGCGTCCCCACTTCCATTTTCTGAATGTGGGAGAATGCTAGACAAATTCCGTCCCCTTTTACTCCAAACCTCAGAAGTTACAGCTCCAGCACGCTTTATCTTGAGGTCGGCTTCACATAGACTTCAAAACTGATTGGCTATCAACCCCATTGCCACTCAAAGTGTGTCCAATAAAAACATTTTGCTGTAGGCTCAGGCATACACAGTGATTGGCCCAGTGCTTTGCTCTGGGTGATCCTAATCGGTAGTGGAGAAGGGGTGTGTGTCCAGTCTTGGGCAAATACATTTTGCTGCTTTTGAAACATCTAGTGTGCACATAACCAAAAGCTCTGCTCCACCTCACTTCTGGCTCTGTAGGGCAAATCACACAGAGCTGTTGTATTCTGAGGTGGGATTGCATTCCCATTATGTCCCTCTGCTCATAGATGGGTCTTTGCTCCAGAAGAGCTTCTATGGATGGGGGGGGGGGGAAGAGGAGAGACAATTTCAGCAAATCCCCCTTTCTACTCCAGGCTCCATATCACTTCCCACACTGTTCCAGAGCATCCTCCAACCCAATGGGACAGATTGGGGTTTGGTGAAGGGGGCTGCAGAGAGAACAGTAATAAGCAAAAATCACCTCCTTCCCACCTTCCATACACAACACAGCCCCATGTTTGTGAAGCACTTGAAAGTGCTACATAAAGAGTTGAGACTGACTTTGAGAGGGAAATGGCCAGCAGAAGAATTAAGCCACTCCTCTGTTAAAAAATGTCAGCCTTCTGAGGCTGCTTTACATTTAATCAACTCTGGGCGGTAGGGAACAGTAGAAATGAGTGGCTTTAAAACAGCCTTCAATCTGGTGCCTTCCAGATGTTTGGGACCACAACTCGCATTGGCCCCAGCCAGCACCCTGGAGCATACCTGGTTGGAGACGGCTGCCTTAAAGTAATGCTACTGGTTTTTAAAATATCCACAAATATATCATACGATTTCTTGGAAAAGATTTTGACATTTAATTTAATGCACAATAAAACAGCTGGGGAATTTTCTTTGAACATTTTATTTATTTATTTATTAAATTTTTATACTGCCCCATAGCCGAAGCTCTCTGGGCGGTTCACAACATCAAAATATCAACATACAATTTAAAACCATACATTAAGCAATTTAAAAAACATGACTCATTGAATTTTGTTGTTTTACTTTTGAAAGCATGGTTTCCCCCTCCCCCAACTCACCCTGGACCCGTGCAGTTACAATGACTAAGCCTTTGTATAAGCGTTTATGAAGTTGAATGCCCTGATCCTAAGTCTTGCTGCAACAGCACAAAGCCCTTAGGATGGGGTATATTTAGAAGCATGCTTGCACAATGTCACAAGCTGTGACGTTATTTCACAAACAGAGATGCCAACACAAATACCAGCATATATTAGATCATATTTGATGATGGATTTATTTGTTGCTTTAGAACTTCACTGATTACACAAATATTCAAACTTAAAACCCGCACAGTTTTTCAATGTCCATGACTAGCAGCCAGATGTGGTTTATATGTTCATACATTTCATTGGTTTGTTTTGTCCAGGAAATGAGGCTGTTGTGGTTGGCCTTGCCAAATCAAACAGTTGAAAACAGGATTCTAGAGAGCTCTGCCATATTAATATTCTGATGATTTCAGGCATAGTGGTTAGAGTGTTGGACTACGACCTGGGAGACCAGAGTTCGAATCCCCACACAGCCATGAAGCTCACTGTGTGACCTTGGGCCCGTCACTGCCTCTCAGCCTCAGAGGAAGGCAATGGTAAACCTCCTCTGAATACCACTTACCATGAACACCCTATTCATAGGGTCACCATAAGTCGGAATCGACTTGAAGCCAATCCATTTCCATAATGATAAGAAATAAGAAGTTATGTGGTACATTCAGAATGAGAGAAGTCTCATAAAGCAAGGGGCTAACCCAAACAATGCTGGGGAGGTGTTTTGGGTCTTCCACTCAGAGGAGCCTTTCTGAGGAGTCAAAAGGTCATTCAACACCATACCTTCTCTCTGAATGCTTCAGTTTACTTTGATAACAATTCAGTTGCTAACATATATAGAGCTGACACCTGCATGAGACATACAGGTGACCTGTGTTGTTGTTTGGGCATTTATCCTGTAAATGGAATCCACAAGGCCTTAGGTGTGGCTCTGTTTTCGGAGATGCAGTGCTACTTTAAGTTTTTGTTGCTCTACTTCTCAAAGTCTTGCTAAATGTGAAGAAAATATTTCTAGTATCCTAATTAAAAATGCATCGTTTGGAGGCTACATGGAGTTGTTTATAATCCTGGTTTGGTTATTTAATTCTAACCACTAACTTTGCCTTTCTGTTATTTACCCAGCATCAGTGAAAATGCGTGCTTCAGCTTTCATGCATACATCAAGAGTGTTATGTTTCTGTCCTTTTTAAGTGCAGAGCAACTATTAGAGGTAATTTCTGGCTATTTTTATTGGCTGCAGGTGCACCTGTGATATGCTGCTAATAATTTAAGACTTGAGTACCATGAAAAAACTACAGTTTCAGCTTGTGTTCCTGATTCATTGGAATCTGAGAGGTTGTATTTAGTCATTTTTCATTTGAAAACAGTCATTTTATCTAGCAGTTAGTACTTATGAAGGAGGAAGTATCATTTGATCAACAACATTCCATGATTTATGTTGAATCTGTTCATATTTCATTTGTCCAGAGAAAGGTCAGTGTTGTACTACTGAGGTTTCCTTTTGAGGAAAGGTATTACATATAATCTCCATTTACATAATTTGAAATGTTATCCCCTTTTTCATTCCAAGATGCAGAAAATGAGGAAATGTCCAGAAGTATCAGTACAGTCCCCACTTGATCTGTAAATCTGCCAGTTTATTTGTTACTGTTATACAATACAACTGTGTTCCAGAACACTTTCTTTAAGGCCACAATCCTATTTCCACCTCCCTGAGAGTAAGTTCCATTGAACTCAATAGGAGTTACTTCTGAGTAGAAATGTTTAGGATTGCGTTGTTAGAACTAGGTCATATGGGTTTGCACCTCAGAGAATTTCTCATAGGCTACCTGCAGATCCCTTTAGCGTGTACTTGAATGGGAAACCACACGTATTTTCCTGATACGATATGTGAAGTGGCCCACCACAGTTGATGGGGTTTTTTTGGACAATTTACAGAAGTCTCTGCCTTGTCTCTTTGTGCACCTTCTTCAAATTGATTGGATTTTAGTATGACAAGTACTGATGATGAGGTCTTCTATGTTTGCATACACAAGGTTAATGTAGGGCTCCATTCCTCGTGGCAAGTTAAAGACTGAGATTTCAAGGAGAAAGGTTTCCCCTGGTGAGAGATACCAAAGTAAATCCAGGTTGAGAGTTGGATTTCTGAGAAGGTGTTCCAGGGAGGCTTTCTGGATTCTGAGAAGGAATCTGATAATTTAATAGCAGGGGGCTTGAGAGCTTGAAATAGCCCCCTCTTACCAAAGTTGAAGAAATGACTGAAAAATGGGTTTTCTGTGGTATGTATTATGATGCTAAAGTGAAATAGCATCCCATGAAGCAAGAAGCAATTGGTTTTTTACTTATAAAATTGTCCTGTAATATTAGTTCATATTTTAGTATATGAAATACAAATGAATAAGGAATCAATATCTATGCTGTAGATTGGGCTTTGTCTCTGGCCCATACAGAAGACAACAGATGCCCAAATGCCCTGTAGGAATACAGAAGCAAATATAGTGCTCTTTACTTCATTGTGGCAGGGGACAGTGCACAGGTAATTAACTGTGCCTGAATACAGTGTATCCTATCTGTTCCAGCACAGACGTATATGCATACCTTAGTCACTGACACTGGCATGGATATTCTCCACCTGGTCTAAGTGCCTCATGATTATCATCAGAACGTTACTTGAGACTCATGAGATTCAGCCATGGGAAACTGCTAGTGGGCTGCTCTGTTTGGATTGGAAAAGACATCCAGTCTTTTAGCTGTTCACAGTTACATCATAAATGCTCTGACTGGGATGAGTTCATTGCCTATAAAACTGCTCTAGAGCAAAAGAATGTTTTATTGAGATTGAAGGGACATTTTTTCATAAAATATACTAAGTAGACTAGGTGTCCGGTAAATGCCCCTGAACTTTAGCTTTTATTTTCCTTTGAATTTTGCACTCTGATTATGTATTGTTATACCATGATAATGTCAACCAGATTTTTCCCCATGTTTTATTTAAATCCTTGAGAACATGTTGTAATAACTAAAAATAATTCAAAGCCATGCTAGAGGACAGCCTGTTTACAGCAAGGTTTTAAACAAATTTCCACTGCTCAACCATGGCTGCTTGGCTGGTGTATTTCTGGCAAACACACTGCCATGGAGGTGGTACTATTTAGCTGAAGTTGTGGAGATATACTGCTGTTCTCCTCCCAGCATTTCATCATAGTGCTACCTGACATCCTGAGCCTTAAAGGATTTAATGGAAAGAAGCTCCATTGATTTCTATGAAACCTCTTTCCAAGTTAGTGTTCTTAAGACTGCAGTTCCTAACAGTATGATCCTATAATTTTATTCATTAATTTAAATGTATAGCATGCAGTTCTTCCAAGGTGGTCAGGTCAGATTACATGCTCAATTTTTCACAATAGCTCTATGAAGTAGGCTACGCTGAGAGATAGAGTGGCTGAATGGAGATTTGAACCCAGGCCTTTGTAATCCTAGTCTGACACTCTAAAAACCCTGGAGCTAGCAAATGTGGTGCTCTCCAGATGTTGTGGGCTATAACTGCCAACATTCCTGACCATGATGTCTGGGGCTGATGGGAGCTGTAGTCTGAAACATCTGGAGGGGCATCATGTTGGAAATCCTTGCTCTAACCCAGCCTTTCGCAACTAGTGGGCCACCAGATGTTGTTGGACCACAATTCCCATCTTTCCTGACCATTGGCAATGCTGGCTGAGGCTGATGGGAGTTGTGGTCCAACAACATCTGGTGGCCCACTAGTTGCGAAAGGCTGCTCTAACCACTATACTGCAATAAAGCGATATGACTTTAGTAGCAGCAATAGCAAAATAACATTCTGTACTTGGCCAGTGGCTTGCACAGTTTTGCCCCATTTGCTAGAGAGAAGCCCCTGGTCCAGACCTGCCCAACCTGGTTCCCTCCAGATGTTGATGGACTACAACTCCTAATACCCCTGAACATTGACCATGAATGTAGTTCACAGCAGGATTGTAACAAAGATTCGTATTTTATTATTACCTATGAATATGGACTTCAGAGGTTCAGAATATCTTATGTAGTACCCCAAAATATCATATGTGATACCCCAGGTGCCAGATATTCTTCTTTTTGATCTGTCTCTACTGCTAAAGATTTTTGAGCTCTAGTAGAGTGATAGATAGTATATAGAATGCAGAAATTATCCAGTCTATTCCACAAGGCTTACAACTGACACAAGAAATGTAAGATTACCTCTTGCCCTCTCACTTTGTGTTTATGAAGGTGTACCACAGTTTTTTACATCTCTTCATTATAGCTGCAATCCTATGCACACTTATCTGGGTTCCATTGCACTCAGTGGGGCTTACTCCTGCACAGATATGTGTACACTGTGTGTCATCATTATCTTATCAGAACCAAGAATGAGTTATAGTGTTTCTTTAGTTTTGGTAATTGCCAGCCATCCCACTCAGTCTGTTTTTATGAGCAATTTGGCTTGGCTGCATTATGCAAGGTTGTGGTGTATCTGTGCGTTTCATATTCAAGATCTACAGTATTCTTATTGGGAAAGTGCACAGGAGACCAGAAACTGGCAGTATTTAATACATTAAGAGAGGTAATAGCATCACCATGAACAGACTATCCTAAGGTAGTATTTCAGTGTTCTGACACTAGCTAAATTCAATCTCTGTTTATTTATTTATTTATTAAATTTATATCCTACCCTCCCTCCCAGAAGTAGCCCAGGGCAGCAAATGAGCAATGAAATACTAAAACATCTTAAAAATATTTTAAAACATCTTTGAAAAATCTGAAAAACACTACCAATACAGATGCAGACTGGGATAAGGTCTCTACTTAAAAGGCTTGCTGAAAGAGGAAGGTCTTCAATAGATGCGAAAAAGACAACAGAGACAACACCTGACTAATATTTAAGGGGAGTGAATTCCAAAGGGTAGGTGCTACAACACTAAAGGTCCACTTCCATGGACCTCCTGATGAGATGGGAACTGCAGGAGCAGGCCTGGCCCTAGTCACCCAGAGCAGGCACTCCTCTGGGGTTTGTACTATGCCTGGTCAGGCTTCTTGCCTGGGCAGGGCTGCCTCTCTGAGGCCACGAGCGCGCACGCGTGCGTGCGTGCGCGTGAGAGAGGGAGAGGGGGGGGATCAGCAGGCATGCATGCGTCACACAGCACTGCTTCTTGGTGCTGAGATGACTTTTCTTTTGCAGAACTGGCAGTTTCCTGGGGTTCTAGGTTTGGGCCACAATCCAGCGTACAGATAGCTGCTGTATTTATTAAACATGTTGACTTTAGTGGGGATGAATGCACTTTACTCTGTGCTGGATTGTGACAGTGGAATGGTATTTTTCTTTTGGGCTAGGCTTGAAAGATTCAATAAGTATTTTTGTACTTTGGTGTGCTTTGGATTAA
Source organism: Rhineura floridana (assembly GCF_030035675.1). Taxonomy (NCBI): domain Eukaryota; kingdom Metazoa; phylum Chordata; class Lepidosauria; order Squamata; family Rhineuridae; genus Rhineura; species Rhineura floridana. The sequence continues at coordinate 59,378,571 of NC_084483.1, forward strand.
TAGAAACCAAACAATCAGAGAATCAACTGATAGATCAGCCCTAATCCTATGCATGCTTGTTTGGGAATAGATCCCAGTGAGTTAAATGGGAGTTGTTCCTAAGTTAAGTGTGTTTAAGAATGCATCTTTTGTTTAGCAATTAAAGTGCATATAACACTACTTTCCAGTACAGATGCTCCACTTCTGAATAGGAAAAAAGCATGGGTGCTGTGTATACACCTAGTTTACTAGCAGCTTGTTTTCCTGAAGAGGCACATTGAGATGGGAGTGAAGAGGATCCAGCATTTCAGCTTCACCCATCTCTAGAAGTGGTATGCCAGCATGTTCTGTTCTGTTTGTTTGCTTTGTTTGTTTGATTCCATTTATAAAGTGGATTTCTCATAAAGTGATTTCACAGTAAAAATATTCCCAATAAAACAATTCCTTCAAACAAAGTAGGAGATATGGCAACCCTACATATCACTTGTTCCACACAACTTTCACTTGTGCTTTGGCAGTGATGGCCAAAAGTAGGGGTCTGAATTGCTGACCCCAGTGTATATATACATGTGTGACAAGCATTTGTGCCTCCTTCACTGTACAGCTGCTTCCCCACCCACCCCTGCTTTGGGTCTTTTCCTTGGTTAACTCTGTGTGTGTCTGTGCATGTGTGTCTCTGCCCTGGGTAACTCTGTGTGTGCATGTGTACTTTGAGCAGTTTCATGCTATTGTTCCTCACCATTGTAGTGCTCTTTTGTGTTCATTGCTGTTTTCCTATTGGTGGCACTTTGTATAGATTCTTCTGCTATCCTGTGGCATCTTAATGATAAACAGATTTATTGTGTCATGAGCCCATTTCATTGGATGCTGCTTCATGGGCTAGACCCCAATTTGTAAAAAGCATCTGATGAAGTGGGCTCCAGACCACAAATTGCATGCCACAACAAATTTGTTGGTATTAGTTTTTTCCCCCTACAACAGACTAACATAGCTACCCCTTTGGAATTTGTTCCTTTATTCTCCGTGTTGTGCAGTGTGGGAGTAAATTGGTGTGGTCTTATGCCTTACATCTTGATATTAATGCTGCATTCCATTGGCTATTACATAGGTAGGTGTGGTGTTAGGCCAACACAACAGTGTCTCACTTGAGCAGGGACTATTTGCATCAGCACAGTGCTACCTCTGCAGAGTGTCTGGGCACTGGTTACATATATCATTTGCATTGGAGGAGGTGTTTTGTACTGGAGGTGGGTTGTGTTTCCTATGTTGCTGCATGAATTGCTCATAGCTGTCTGATCATGAGTGTACTGCTTTTGTATAAATGCATAGAATTCAGTGTCCCATACTGTGTTTCATATGGCACCTCTTGTTTCTAAGCGCTTGTTTGGGTTTAGAAATATGGAAACAGGATTCGTCTTCTATCTCGCTCTCCTTTGGCCAATTGTCTGGATTTCTTGGAGAATAGATCAGAAGTACCTCTGTTGCGTGGAACATGAAGTCCTGGTAGCATGACGCATGCTGCTGTCAGTTTGCCAGAAATTAACTTGGCTAATAACTACATAATAGTTACAGGGGGATTATGGGTAGCTGAGTTCCTCCTTCTATGATGTTCTAGGCCCAAAGCTTATTTTTTAACATATTTCAAAGAGGAAGAATGAGAATTTTTTCATGGCAAAATCATTTTCCAGGCCAGCACAATATGTCCTTTTCTTAACCATTCAACAGTAACATTGTCATTCTTATAAAACCTTGTGAATAATACTTTATTATCCTTGGCACCTGTACCTTTGCTAAATTCATCTCGCCTTATTTATTTATTTTTGTAAAAATTCTGTAACCTGTCCCTGCTTTCCAGCTAGGTATATCAAAATTTGCTTGCTTCCGTTAAACTTGCATTGTTAATTAAACTTACAATTTTGTAAGTGGGTAGTTAGAAGTGACAATTGTTTGATGTATATAAGTTCAAGATCTTGAAAAATATTCCATCTTTTCAGACGTTAATTGATCTCAGCTTTCTAATAATCTGGCTTCTTTAGAACATTTGTTTGAACACACAGTAGCACCTCAGTTGTTATCGAAAGGTTCTTAGATACAGAAAGATGTTGATTCTAGAAAGAAGTGGCCTATTGGCTGTGGCATGATGCTGTTTACAGCATTTGGGGGGCAGTCACCCTGGCATTATTGGGACTAAAACAGATTAACTGACTGGCAAGTCTTCTTAAATTTATTTATTGTATTTATTTATTGTATTTATATACTGCCCCATAGCCGAAGCTCTCTGGGCAGTTTACAATAACCAAAACCAGGACTTAGCCAAGAATTTTCAGAATCCAGAATAGGAAAATATGAAGTAACAATAAAGGAGAGTTTTTTAAGCATGTTCCAAGTGCTCTCTCTTCCCCCAGTCTTAGTGCACTGATGGCAGCCTACAGCACCCCACCACACATGTTCCCCAGTAGCAGTCGATGGGGCAGAGGTGGGGTTAGGGGTGGCATTGCTTCCCTGCTTTTCCAACACCATGATCATGACAGTCACTGAGAGAGCAAGTGGGATACAGTAGGGAGCTTGGCATAGAGCAGGTACAGCACTGGGAGTGTCAGATTGGCTCTGCTGTTGCATCTGCACTGCACCAACTTCCCTACTGCTTCCCACCTCCCCCTCTTGATAACCAGCAGTGATCCCAGCATTGAGAAGCCAGGTAAGCAGCACCACCGTGCCCTGCCCCACCAATGTAATTTGCTTTTGGGGCTCCCAGAGCAATCTCCATCCTGTGCCACAGATATCTGCCACTTCAGACTCCTTTTATTTTATTTTTTCTAACAACCATAAGCCTGTTGCTAGGCTCCTTTGTTTTGAATTTACCAGTCACTAACCTGACACTTAAATTACCTCAATTTCTAAATGCAATGTTTCATGCCAAAATACTTGATTTACATTTTATCCATGCCTGTTGTTCCTAAAAACTTTTAAAAGTTTATGGTTTCAATGGGAGCTGGATGAAATACAAAAAGTGATAAATGGTAGTGTTGTAAAATCATGTTATGAGTGCTCTAACTTAATGGGTAATAATAGACCACAGCTTTTCCAATATTTTCAGATTAGAGAGGCTATAATGAATGCAATTAGAAAATTTGGAGAAATAAGTTCAGAATCAAAATGATAAAGGTTTAATTAGTAAGCTCTGTACTGGACTTAGAGAAAACACCAGTAAACTTTATGAGAAAGTGGAGTAGAGATCTTCAGCAAGATTATCTCTGTGGAAGAGTGGAGCTGGATGTGGGGTAAAGTTGCTAATAGACTGAAGTTAGTTTAGTTAAAAGAGAATGCCTACAAAGTTGTGTACCAATGGTATTTAACTCCTTATAGCAGTGGTTCCCAACCTTTATGAGTACGGGACCCCCTTTGTAAGCTCAAAAAATTTCATGACCCCCCCATGCTAATTGTAATTTTAGTCTGTGTTAATTGAAAAAATAGTGTGTGGCAAAATCACATCTCCAAATATCCCTTTCCATGAACAGCTCCCTACAGGCAGGGAGGTGTTGCTTTCTTTTCTTAATGCAAAGGTCCAATCAAATTGGGATCCCCCTCCACCTCGACAGTCTGAAGATGTACAGTCCTGTCTCCCAACCCCAGTGGTTTACAGTGTTGGGCTGAGATCCAGGTTCAAATCCCCACCCAGCCATGAAGCGCACTGGGTGACCTTGGACCAGCCACAGTCTCTCAACCTGACCTATCTCACAGGATTGGTGTAAGGATAAAATGGAAAGGGGAGAGAACCATGTGCACCACCTTGAGCAACTTGGAGGGAAGGTGGGATATATATATAAATAAATAAATAAATTTCAGCTGCAGTATGTGGACCTAGCCTCAACCAATCTGCTGAGCTTTTTAAAATAATAATAATCATCATCAAGAAGCAGCAATATAGTAGTGGTGGGGATGCTAGATTGTGAAGACAAAAGGGTGGATAAGTTGAGGAGGGGGGTTAGTGCTTTTAGGCCTTGGGATGATCAACAGAACTGATGGCTTGGTTAGTGTGCATTTGGGGAATGAGAGTGGAGCAGAAGACAGATCAGTGCATGCACACACACAAACACACCTGCCCCTCCTGCAAGCATCTGCAGGTGTGCATGCATTTGGGCATGAGGGAGGGGGAAACCCTCAGCTGCTGCAGCATCTTGGAGAGAGAGGTTGGGGGGTGGAATGTAGGTGGAAGAAAGGCACTGGCACACACACTTAGCCTCAGAAATGGGGGGGAGCAAGTCCTGAGCTTCCTCACTGCTCCTTGGTTCCGTCTAGGCCGAAGGTGAGTTCTGAGAGGCCTCGCAAATAAGAAGAACTTAAAGGAAGTGGCAGCGAAACAGGAGTCAAGAAAGGCAGGCTGGCTGTCAGGAAGGAAGGGGGAAAGCAGCCTTTCCTGGCAGCCTTGCCTCTTTTTGCTTCACGAAAATTCCTTTTCTCTTATTCTGAGTAAGGGTATTTTCAGCAGCAGCAGTGCAAGGAGACGGGAGTTGGGATAGTAATCCCCTTTCCTTCCTGGTAGCATCTCTCTGTCTCCTTTGGCATCTGCCATGTGTCGTATAGGCAGATGCCTGCCCTTGGCATGCCTGAAAGCTCTGGCGCTGCAGCAAAGTCATCCCTTCTCATTTGGAGTAAGGGGGAGGTGTCATCTGCAGCAGCAGTGGGGAGCAGACAGTGTCCAGGAAGTGAAGACTTTTTTAAAAAAATTAATAATTCATTTCTTTACTGTTCACGGCCCCCTCTGGATTACTTTGAGGCCCCCCTGGGGGTCATGGCCCCCAGATTGGTAACCACTGCCTTATAGATTGAGTAAGATTTATAGTGATGACCAGAAGACATGTAGGAGATGTGACAGGCCTAATGCTGATCTTTTGCACAAATTTTTATTTATTTATTTATTATTTGATTTATACCCTGCCCTTCCTTCCAGCAAGAGCCCAGGGCAGCAAACAAAAGCACTAAAAAGACTTTAAAACATAATAAAAACAGACTAAAATACATTAAAACAAAACATCTTTAAAAGCATTTTTTTTAAAAAGCTTTTGGAGTTGTCCAATTATACAGGTATACTGGTATGTGATTTGTGATGTAGTATGGGTGGATTATTCAATCCCATACAATCCCTAAATAGTGTAGCTAGGTTATTTCAGAGAAATGGTTCTCAAAGATGACCTAGAGATGATACTGAATCTTTTGACTGCTGCAAAAATAAATATTGCAAAAGGCCTGGAAACAGAAAACATCCCCCACCCCATCTTTGACTGGTATGAGAGGATTTGGAATATTATTACACTATCTAAGCTGATTTATTATAGGAAAGAGAAGTATGGATAGGCAAATCGGTTTATGGAAAGCTGGACTATCATTTTGATGTATTGGAACAACCAATTTCAAGATAATGTGCATCCATATAGTTTGCTTACTTTAGAGTAAGGAGTTAACATATTTATGTAAGTTATTATATACAAAAAAGGAGGGAAAGTATACTATCTGGTGGAGGAGAAGTACAAAGTATGTGTAAGTAACTTCTTGTCAAGATGTTTGGTGCCTGGGTCCAGTTGTGTCATTAGGGCAAGACTTTAGGGCAGAAATCCAGGGTCCAAACATGGATTTATAGTACTTTTGACTATTCATGCCAAATAACCCCTTTGCCTTCATTGCCCTGAGCTAGGACTATCTGAGCACTTTAATTGCATACTGTTGCTCCTGAGCTCACAAGGAACTAGTGGGTGGTATTCAGTCCTACTCATACTCAGAATAGACCCATTGAATCATGTCTATTAACTGGTTCATCAGTTCAGTGGATCTACTCTGAACAGGACTTAGTTGAGTACAACCCAATGGATAAAGAAGACTGGTGTTTGTTGCATCCTTAGAATGTGTAAATTTGTACCAATGCTGTGTAAACGGGCGTTGAAACTGGGGATTTATTAGGTATATATTGTTTCAAAAATTCAGATTTGTGTTGTTTTCAGTTAATACAAATACTTGTATTTTTTATTTCTGATCTAGTTACTGTTCTACATTTAATATTTGTTTTATTGCTTTTGCCCTGAAAAAATATTCTTTTAAGTATAGTGTTTCCTCACTTTTGCCTCCTTCATGGCTTGATTGGAAGAAATGCAATTTTGTGGCATGAGGCACAACTTAAATTTATACTTGAATGAAATTATACCTGAAAGGTATGCAAATTTACATTATTTATTTAAAAATATTTATAGACCATTTTATATTTTTAAAAAAATCTAAAGCAGTGTATAACATAAAATTATAAAAACACAAGGAAGACAATGGATAAGTATAAAACCATAAAACAGTAACACATACATAATTCAGTCTGACTATTGGATTGGCAGCGGTGGATAAAACTATGTTTCTAGCGACTAGCTGTTGCCACTTTCTCCCCCCCCAACCCCCATCTCTACCAATGGAATGTTTCAATTTGGCAGATTCTGTGTTTTGAAGGGCAGTGTCACACATATGCTCCTTTGTTAGTTGAAAAACATATGGATTGGAGTGTACCGAGCCTTCCCTGGTGGGTTTAATTACCCTGATGTTGGTACAGAGCTACATGCCTGCGGTGAGGTTCTGGAATGGAAAGCAAATTGGCTGAAGGAAACTTCAGCCAATGATGCCAAATACAGTGTGAACACTAACATCACTTGATAAACATTGGTTTCCACTGCTGCAGAGAGATGACAAGAACTATTCATGTCTTGCGAGTGCCAAGAGTGTTCATTATTAGATATTGCAGAGAGAATAAATACTCTTTGATTTCCAGCCATCTTTTGTAGATGGGTAAGGTAAAAACACTAAGAGATGGTTTACCATAAATTGAAATGATTAGCAGTGGATCTTTCTGTTCTTGTTGATTACATTCGATGTTAGATTTTTTAAAGCATCTCTTATATCTGAAGATCAAGGTGGATAACAATGAAATATAAAATACAGGAACACAAGGTTGATTTTTAAAAAATATTGGGAATTAAAAAAAAAACTTCTTACCTGTTGAAAAATAGAAATGGCCTGCCTTCAAGTCGATTCCAACTTATGGCAACCCTGTGAATAGGGTTTTCATAGTAAGCAGTATTTAGAGGGGGTTTACCATTGCCTTTCTCTGAGGCTGAGAGGCAGTGACTGGCCTAAGGTCACCTAGTGTCGGAAGGCAGAGCTGGGGTCCCAATTCCGGGGAGCTGGATCCCGGAGAGTATTCGGATGGATGGCAGAGGGAAGGGGGATGAACTTCCCCCCTTTGGAGCGAAGACGAAACAGAGGAACTGCCAGTGATAAGGTCGCTTAGCAACGGGGAGCCTGAGCCCTCCCTGGACATTCTCACGCCTCCCCCTCTTTCAGGCTCAGAGCAAGAGGGGAAAGAGGGAGGGCTGCTCACAGCCGAAAAGCGGGGAGGCAGTTTACCATCAGCCCCTCCCCTATCCCCCATCCTGGAATCGGAAACTTCAGAAGAGGAGGGGGTGATGCTTCCCCCCTCACCGCGCACACGCAGACAGCTGAAAAGACAGGAGAGAAGGGGGGGAAGGCGGGCAGTACCTGAGGGGCAGTTAAGGAGGAGCGAAAGATTGCACGCCCGTTTGGCCCCTTCTTAAAGAACATGCGGGAAGAAGTCCCTTGCTCTGTCAACTTTCTCCCAATGCCGCAGGACCTGTGTCCCTGTATTGCTTCATGAGAAAACGCAGTCTTTGTTTGGACATTACCCTAATAAAACACGAATTAACTACAGCCGTTGGTCTGGTTTCTGAGTCACATCCTGGGCCTGACAGCTTGACAGAGCCACCTAAATCACCCTCAACGCTCTCTTCACTTGACTGGGACAAGATGTCAAAGGAAGCAGCGGGGGGGACGAACCCCACTTCTGAGACGGAAGAAGTGGAACTCTTGAGGACTAAGGTAGCTGATTTACAGACGGATGTTCAAGCCCTGCTAGCAGCAGTCAAGGCGCTGAAGACGGATAATCAAACCTTGAAGGCCACGATAGACCAGATGCGAACAGCCCGTCCAGCTGCCTAGTAAAGGTTCCCATTGGATTGCCCCCAAAATACGCGGGACAAAGTGATCAGTTGGCAACCTTCGTGGCTCAATGTGAGTTATATCTGGATGTCAGGCACACGGAATTTCCAGACGATGGGGCTAAAGTAGCTTTCGTGATTAGCCTTCTGGAGGGAGAAGCTGCAAAATGGGTGACTCCGTATCTCGTGAGAAAGGATACTGTCTTAGGAAGGTACAGAGGATTTATACAGGAGATGACCGAGATGTTTCAAGACCCGCAAAGGGCTGAAACAGTAGCGCGGCAACTAGGCGCTCTGAAGCAAGCTAAAGGGACTGTTTCCGAGTACACTAACGCTTTTAAAATTCTGTCCCAGGAAACTGGTTACAATGACGCTGCCCTGATGTTTATGTACCGGAGTGGATTAAATGCTGAAATCCTGGATGAGTTGGCCAGGACCTCCCCCCCCGCTGACCTACCAGGGCTCATCCGGCTATGCCTACAGATAGATCACCAGATGGAAGGAAGGCGCCTGGAAAGGAAGCAGGAGGTCCCGAGATACTCAGCCTCGGCATCCCGCAACAAGACCCTTCCCACTGCAGGGATGGCAGGTAATGCAACTGAGGGACAGGGAGGGGCTAGGCCAAGACTGTCGGAAGAAGAAAAGGAAAGACGACGCCGGGAACGTTTATGCTTTTATTGTTCAAAGCCGGGCCATGTGGCCAGAGACTGTGGACTGAAAGGGGGGAAAGCCGAGCCGTCGGGAAACTAGAACACCCAGTCCACGTGCAGGCCGGTGGACTGGGGGCAGCGTTGTATAAAGGCCCCCCAACGATCCAACCTCCCTCAAAGGGGGTGTTGGTCTTGCCTATTCGGATTACAACTTCCAGAGGAGTGGTGTTTAATTCCATTGCCTTAATTGACAGTGGAGCCTCCACAAATTTTATTGATGCAAAGTTAGTCAAGCGTCATGGAATTTCCCGGTGGAAACTGGACGCTCCCCTAGCTGTGGAGACTATCGATGGGAGACCCCTGAAGTCAGGAGGGGTGACACAAGCCACGGAGGAAGTGAAACTTCAAATCCCTGGGCACGAAGAGTTCATTTCGCTATACGTGTCAGATCTCTCGAACTTTGAGGTGATTCTGGGAATGCCCTGGCTAGCAAAGCATGAACCCAAAATAAGTTGGAAGGAGGCGGTGGTGTGGTTCACCTCACAGTATTGCCAGGAGAACTGTCAACCTGAAGGAATCAAGAACACCTTAGCGGGGGCAGTGCAAGAGATCGAGCAAGTGACCCTGCCGCCAAAGTATGAAGAATTCAAAGATGTGTTTGATGAAAAAGAGGCAGAGACTTTACCCCCCCACCGCCCTTACGACTGTGCGATTGACCTAGTGCCAGGAGCCAGCATTCCATCAGGGAGAATCTACTCTCTCACAGAGAATGAGAGGGAGGCCCTGAAGGAATTCCTGGATAAAAACCTGAGGCGAGGATTCATACGCCCCTCACAATCCCCTGCTGGAGTGCCACTATTGTTTGTGAAAAAGAAGGGGGGGAACTCAGACCCTGTAACGACTATCGCGCATTGAACCAGATCACCATCCCCAACAGCTACCCGCTGCCCCTGATCTCAGAGTTGCTGGACCGACTGCGCTCTGCAAAAATCTTCACGAAGTTGGATTTGAGAGGAGCGTACAATCTGATCAGAATGAAGGAGGGAGATGAATGGAAAACAGGATTCTTGACCGCTTACGGACAGTATGAATACCTGGTCATGCCGTTCGGGCTTTGTGGAAGTCCAGGAATTTTTCAAAAATTCATGAACGACGTGTTTAGAGACTTGTTGGACACGTATGTAATCTGTTACTTAGATGATATCCTGGTGTTCTCAAAGAACCAGGAAGACCACGACCAGCATGTGAAGACGGTGTTGAAGAGACTGAGAGAAAATCACCTGTATGCTAAATTAGAGAAATGTGGATTTGACCTCAAGTCTCTAGACTTCCTTGGATATCGAATCTCAGCGGAAGGCGTGGAGATGGACCCAGGGAAAGTAAGCTGCATATTGGACTGGGGCCAACCTGTCACCAAAAAGGATGTACAACGGTTTTTGGGGTTTGCCAATTATTACAGAAATAATTCTGTAATTATTTAATACAGAAATAATTCTGTAATTATGGAAAGTTCATTCCAGGGTTTTCCAAATTAACAGCTCCTCTGACTGACTGTTTAAGGGGGAAGAAGAAGTTTCAATGGACAGAGAACGCCACCGAGGCCTTTGAGGAGCTGAAGAGAAGGTTTGCTACCGAGCCCATTCTGCGCTTTGCTGATCCGAACCGCCCTTTCGTAGTGGAAGCAGATGCTTCAGATTTTGCCATCGGGGGGGGGGTCCTGCTACAATTAGACCAAGAAGGGAAGGAGCTGCACCCCTGTGCGTACTTCTCTCGGAAGTTAAAGCCTGCAGAGAAGAACTACAGAGTTTGGGAGAAGGAGCTGCTGGCCATCAAGGACTCTTTTGAAAACTGGAGACAATATCTAGAGGGGACCTCTCATCGAATTGAAGTGCGCTCCGACCACAAGAATCTTGAAAGCCTCCAAACAGCCAGAAAGCTGAACCAGAGACAGATAAGATGGTCCCAGTTCTTCACTAGGTTTAACTTCCAGATTACTTACCATGCCCAAGCCAAAAACCAGAGAGCGGATGCCTTATCCAGACAGCCACAATACAAAGAAAGTGAATCCGAGGACCAGCCTCAGTACATAATCCCGCCAGAGAAATTAACGTTGGGAGTATGCCAGCCTTCATGGGAAGAGGAACTCAAAAAGGCACAACAAGAAGATGCAGACATGCTAAAATATCAGCAGGAGACGGAACAAGGTCAAGACTCAGAAGTAACCTTTCACTGGAGAAATGGACTGTTATGGTTCAAAACCGCCAGATATGTGCCAGAAGGGGAATTAAGGCTCAGAATCCTATGCCAGTGTCATGATTCCATCACAGCGGGACACTTTGGGATTTACAAGACCATTCAGAACGTGGCCAAGGACTTCTGGTGGCCTAAAATGCGTCGGGATATTGAGAGTTATGTAAAGTCCTGCTCTGTCTGTCTGCGGACAAAAACACAAACAGGGACACCAGCAGGACTGTTACAACCGTTGCCTGTCCCACATGAACCCTGGAAGGACCTCTCCATGGATTTTATAACTGATCTACCCAAGTCCCAAGGAATGACAGCCATCTTAGTAGTGGTGGATCTACTTACCAAAATGGCACACTTTCTTCCTTGTGCAGGGGCCTTAGAGGCTAAAGAAACGGCCAAGTTATTCATAAAAGAAGTCTACCGGCTGCATGGATTGCCAAACAGCGTAGTCTCAGACCGAGGAACTCAGTTCACAGCCAAATTTTGGAGAGCAATGTGGAAACAGTTGCAGACGGAATTAAAACTCTCCTCCGCCCATCACCCCCAGACAGATGGGCAGACGGAACGCTTGAACGCCGTTTTGGAAAGATATTTACGAAGTTATGTGTCCTATCAACAGACTGACTGGGTATCATATTTGCATTTTGCAGAGTTCGCCTACAACAATTCTCTGCACTCCAGCACTCAACAAACCCCGTTCTTCGCTAATTATGGATTCCATCCTAAAGTCTTTCCAAGCAGCTCAGAAGGAATGCTGGTACCGGCAGCTGAGAACTTCCTTAAGGAATTGCAAGCGGCGCAACAGACACTGAAACAGCAGTTAAACGAAGCCAAAACGGAGTACAAGCGAGTTGCTGACCTGCACAGGAAGGAGGGCCCCCCCCTTCAACCGGGAGACCAGGTATGGCTGTCCACCCGCTTCCTCCTGATGCTGGGCAAATGTAGAAAATTACAAGACAAGAGGGTGGGTCCTTTTGAAATAGAAACTCAAATCAATCCCGTGGCGTACCGACTGAAGCTGCCTGACACGTTTAAAATACATCCTGTGTTCCATCGATCCCTCTTAACGAAAGCCGCCCCTCCCAGTGAGTTATGGCCGGAGGAACCTCCCGGAGCTCCACTCCTGGTAAATGAGCAGCTTGAGTTTGAAGTTGAGGAGATCTTAGATTCCAGGATCAGACGCCACAAGCTGCAGTACTTGATTCACTGGAAAGGCTATGGGGTGGCTGACAGATCATGGGAAGATGCAGCTGATGTGCATGCTCCAGAATTGGTAAAACTTTTCCATCAACGTTTTCCCCACCGTCCCAAGCCAGACAAGGGGAGGGGGGCACAGCCTGGGAGGGGGCATGGTGTCGGAAGGCAGAGCTGGGGTCCCAATCCCAGGGAGCTGGATCCCGGAGAGTTGGGAGAAGAGTATTCGGATGGATGGCAGAGGGAAGGGGGAGGAACTTCCCCCCTTTGGAGCGAAGACGAAACAGAGGAACTGCCAGTGATAAGGTCGCTTAGCAACGGGGAGCCTGAGCCCTCCCTGGACATTCTCACGCCTCCCCCTCTTTCAGGCTCAGAGCAAGAGGGGAAAGAGGGAGGGCTGCTCACAGCCGAAAAGCGGGGAGGCAGTTTACCATCAGCCCCTCCCCTATCCCCCATCCTGGAATCGGAAACTTCAGAAGAGGAGGGGGTGATGCTTCCCCCCTCACCGCGCACACGCAGACAGCTGAAAAGACAGGAGAGAAGGGGGGGAAGGCGGGCAGTACCTGAGGGGCAGTTAAGGAGGAGCGAAAGATTGCGCGCCCGTTTGGCCCCTTCTTAAAGAACATGCGGGAAGAAGTCCCTTGCTCTGTCAACTTTCTCCCAATGCCGCAGGACCTGTATCCCTGTATTGCTTCATGAGAAAACGCAGTCTTTGTTTGGACATTACCCTAATAAAACACGAATTAACTACAGCCGTTGGTCTGGTTCCTGAGTCACATCCTGGGCCTGACACCTAGGGAGCTTCATGGTTGTGTGGGGATTTGAACCCTGGTCTCCTATGTTGTAGTCCAACAGCTTAGATAGAGCAAAATCGTAATTGGCATAATATTTTTATGTGTTTTACTCGTCAGTGTGTTATCCTTCTTGGATGCTACAATGTTCACCCCAGTTTGTCAAGGATCAATGCAAAACCAGTGCTCTAATTGTAGGGGAAAAAAAGGTTGGGCCTATAATGGAAACTCCCAAGCTCCTCCATGACTCCCTTTTCCCCAAGTCATGCCTACAATTGCTTTCTAAAGAGAATAACTAAGGAGGGCTGCATACCCCTTTATAATTCAGCCACTGTATTTCTCTTTTTCCTGTGTGATTCAGTGGACTACTGATTCAGTTTTGCACCTTCAGTTCTGTCAAAGAGGAAGTTATGGTGAAATAAAATGGAAAAAAGTGAAAGGCTTAATTTGATCTACTGTGATTGTTGTGGTTGTTGTTGTAGTTGCTATAGTTATCCTTTTTATTTTCTCCTTTCCCTCTCCTTCATTATGTTCCTGTTTCCCTTTATTCAAACTCAATAAAGAAATATTTGTTTAAAAAGTTAAATGTTAAATATGAAGTTATTGATAATTTTGTTCTATTTCACATAGGCTCTTATTAATTTTTAATCACTCAAATGCATTAATACTGTATATCGCTACTATTAAAAGAACCCTTATGCTCATTCCCAAACGCTAAATGATTGCTTGGAAGAAAAAAATGGCAATGATGCCAAATCATACTCTGGGCCAGTTTTTTGTTGGACCTCTAAAAGAAGGATGTCACAGGACTTCCGGGAAGGGTGACTTAGCCTGTGCCTGCTTTTGAGACGGGCTCCTGCCTCAAAAGAAGCTTATTCAGATATATCAGTCAGATTTTTTTTTTTTTTTTGACTGATTAAACTTCTCCCGGGTAGGGAGAAACGAAGAGATTAACCTCAAAGCCTATTTTTGTTGGGACGACCAGATCTCATTAATTTATGGGACGAGGTCCAGCCGACGAAGGTGGGACGGATTTTCAACAACAAGCTCTATCTGATAAAGCGAACGTTCATCTTACCTTCTAAGAGAGAACGCACTAACAGGCAAGCACCCTTCTTTCTATATTTTTCTTTTACTTGACTTAAATTGTTGCTGTTTAAAAGAGATTTGCCAGATTGATCGGTTTTTGACATCTCACTGGGGAGCCATAACTTCTCTCTGCTACTCACTAATTAATAGCTTATCTCTGTTTTTGTTGCAAAAAGCTGTCCTGGATTTGCATTCTAAAGATATACACAGAAGAGGGATTTCTATTCCAGATTTTTATTTTGAAGAATATTATATTGTCTGAGACTACTCTCTTTTTGGTCTATTTTATTTTGTCGAATCTGTTTTCTAACGACGCCATTAATTGTTTCGATCCTGGGAACTGCATTTTGTTTACTTAAGCATGGAGAGATAAGGCTGTCTGCTCTGTTTATACTGTGATGTCACCAAGTTTGGAGTATTAACCCAATTGTTGCTGAAATAAGAAGTGGTTTTCCTATATTTTTCTTTTAAAATGGCAATTAAGAAAGTGGCTGAGAATCTGGAAATAACTATGTTTCAGAAAATAATGGATGAGATTGAGATAACGAAACAAAACCTGCGACAGGGTTGTAAGGAGCTGAAAATTGAATTGAGTAAAATGACGCAGGAGATTAAAGATATAGGGGTCCCTGTGAGAGAGGTGACCCTGGAAGGGGTCCCTGTGAGAGAGGAGACCCCGGAGATTGGAACAAACGTGGAACAGGAAAAAGATTTGGAGTCTATGGACTTTAGAAATAAAATCTATTGTTTGGAGACACAGGAGATTAAAGATATAGGGGTCCTTGTGAGAGAGGAGACCCTGGAGACTGGAACAGGGGTCCCTGTGAGAGAGGAGACCCTGGAGACTGGAACAGGGGTCCCTGTGAGAGAGGAGACCCCGGAGATTGGAACAAACGTGGAACAGGAAAAAGATTTGGAGTCTATGGACTTTAGAAATAAAATCTATTGTTTGGAACTCAATCTTATCTCTGAAGAAATTAATGAAGATTCTAGAGATAAAGTTATCAATGGCATGGATAATCTTCTGGACTGGAATGATGTGATGGAGCCCAATATAGAGAAAATCTATGGAATTAACTGCAGCCATGTGACAATGGAAAAACTTTCAAGAGATGACCCAGTGTATTTTGAAAAAAAGAACAGAGATATGATTTTACAGCAGTATTTCAGCAACCTATTTAGAATGGATGGCAAGAAAATATTTGGGATAGAGGTAATTCCCATCAGACTCTTACTATATGACTATGGCTTTGACAGCAAGATTATTATGGAATACTGATAATGGAAGATTGGATACTGAAATTACTGGACTTAACAAGACTACTGAAGATGGAAGATGGAAAATGGAACTAATAGGGATAATAGAACAATGGCTACTGAAATTACTGAACCTAACAGATTCTGATGTGATGGATTAATTGAAATGTTTATTTTGACTATGGTTATGACAATAAGATTATCATAATTAGTAATGAGATGGATTAATCGATATGCTTATCTGGAAAAAAAAATTGATAGATATATTTCTTAAAGAATTGAAACCTCTCTTTGACTTTTTGTGGAAAGAATAAAGTAATGTTTATGAGATTTGATGATTAAGTAAGATAACTACTGGAGGAAAGTGATTTTATAATATGACTTAAGAGACAGGATTGTTATATATTATAGACTTATAACTGATTTGATCTTTGACAAATGGGAAGTCAATATTTTACTCTTTATTTTTTATTTTTATTTTTTATTTTTTTTTTGTTTAACTATTTTTGATTTTGTTTTTTGTCTTTGAATGTTTTATGATTTCGCCTTGTATGTTCTATGAAAATCTGAATAAAAATTATTGAAAAAAAATAAAATAAAAGAAGGATGTCACAGACGTGGACAGAAGCCACCAAGTATGCCTCTGTATGTGTCTTCATTGTACTAACTCAATATAGTCTTCACTTGTACTGGTGAGGAGGGGAGGTTCTGATAGCACAGTACACATGTTATGGGCCATGGCAAATTCCTATAATGTGGTGGTGGTGGGTGGGATTTATATGGCAACATGTGTTAAATGGTGCTACAAGCTTTCCTCACCCACACTCCCCCCAGTCACTTCTATCCAACTGTTTTTCTCTAAGTGAGGATTATCTCTGATCTTAAATCCACCTGGAAGAAAACAGCTGGGGAGAACAAGTTTCTGGGGAGAAAGTTTAACATCCCTTTTTTTGTCCCCTGTGGAGTGTGGCGATGATCAGATTCTAAAATACAGGCCTGTCACCATCTCATTCGGTTGCCCCTGAGGACACCATCCAAAGGGCGCCCATGTGGTGTCCTCCATATCTTGTCAATCTCCATCAGCCCCAGCCATCATGGCCTTTGGTCCTGGATGATAGGAATCATAGTCCAGCAACATCTGAAGGGCACCATGTTAGTTACCCCTGCTGTAAAGATTGTGAGAGGAAATAGAACAGATAGCCTTTAAGGTTCAAGCAAATTCATTCTTCATTGGTTAAAAAACAGATTCCTGGGTTGTCCCTGTAGCACACAAGCCCTATACGTACAAACTGGTGTTACAGTTCTTGTGACCAATGTACATGGGAGTAAGGAGAGGACTGTGTTGAGGGGTCTCACCCCCAGATGTCATGTGCTCCTATCTAGGCCCTCACCCCATCAGTGTCTGTTAACCGTCTGTAGAAAGGGGGATATGTGTGAAGGCTTTGGGATTTGAAACCTTGATCATTTGGGATTCCAGAACCCATGGAAGCGTTAGTGTGTATAACTATATGTGTGAAGCCCCCCCCCCCCGCAGATCGCATTGTGTGAGAGGATGTCAGAAAAGGAGTGTGCATTGTTGAGGGCAGGATTACTTGCACATCCTTGCTCCTTGTTTCCATGTTCATCAACACGAAACTAGAGCACCCGCATTGGGCTATTATACAATTCAGCAGGCCCCTTCTGTTTTAACTTTTAAATGCCTGCTGAAAAACCTTTCTGTTCCACCAGGTTTATGCAGGCAATTAAGATGTCCTTTTGCAATAGTTGACCTTTGTTTTTATTGTATTTTTAATGTTTTCATGGTATGGTTGTTGTTTGTTTTTGTTTTGTTTTTAACTTGTTGTAAATCATTTTGATGTTTTTAATGAAATAGCAGTATACAAATATATTTTTTAAATAAATAAATACAAAGCAGGCATGAAAGAGCCCTCTGTGTTCCCATATAAAATCATCTCATGTGTGTTTAAATGGTTAGTGTATTGACCTCTGTGACCAATAAGTAGATCATCTGGATTAAAAGTTATTCCCATCAGCTCTAAATTTACAATTTCCCATTGGGTACCAGCAATGCCAGAAGATGTTCTTGAACCTGTCCTGTAGTTTGATCCCACCGCTGATGTTGGAGTAGGTGGTGTTTGTGGTGTTGTCCACTGCCGAGTGTCTACTTTGTACCTCTAAGCCAGACTTTCATGCCTCACTAAACCCAGGTACAGCCCACTAGCCATGTATGGTGTCCTCCCAGGGGTTCAATAAAATTCCTTTTTTTGCTGTTGCCTTACACTGCAAAAACAGGGTGGTTTATCAGGTACGTGTCAGGCCACCACGCACAGCTGGTTGTGCAGGCTGGCCCTAAATGAAATAGTTGTGCTGCCACACAATAAATTACCCGGCTATTGCAAAAAACAAGACAGGACTGTTGTATGGCACCCAAAGGGCTGGGTGTTTGGTAAAGTAAGCTGGTCAATGTGGGGCAAAGTTGAATGGCACCTGTACCCTATGCCACAGTTTGGGAATGCTAATTTTCCTATGGCCGCTCAAGTGGACTCAAATGATCAGCATTACAAAGCTTTTGAACATGATACTAGTTGTTTTGATCAGATAGTTATGTGTATTCTGGCCTTAATCCTCTGGAAGGTAATAATGGTAATTCACAATATTAATTTTAGGACCATTTCTCAAATAAGTACTTATGAAACACTCCTGTTTATTTAGTCACATCATGTTTTGACTGTAGAACATTTGGTCAATTGTAAAGAATGTAAATGTTATTCATTAGCATTGTAATTAGTATTGATTGTCTATATTATGCAGTCTACTGAATTAAAACCCTGTACGTTACTGGGAGATTTCTAATCACTGTAACAAAGTTGAAATTGGTAGCTCAGGAGTTTTTTTCCTCTTACCCCCATCCCCAGCCAGCATTCAATTGCAATGTATGAGCCCTTCCTTCCTCTTTCCAGCCATGATGAAATGCAAAAATAAAGATAGAGACTTACCCAACCAGAAACAGATTTGCAGAATTTCATCTCTGAAGCCTCTTGAGATAGCACTGTTCTATGGCTTGGGTTGTGAGGGTGTTTAAAATAAGCGGAGACCACACCAGGCTAATGAGACAAGTTTGGTCATTTTCTGAACAGAAAGAAAAACATGAGACTTGAGGAAAGATATGCAATGAGGAAAAAAATTACAGAAAATAAATATATTCCCCTTTGGAGAAAATTAACAAAATAAAATGGATTAAGAACCATCTTCTTTTCCTAGTCTGTAACAGTCTCTCACCCCCAGACTGTCAGAGGTTTCCTGCACTTGAGTAGCAGCCCTTTGTTTGCCAGACATCATCATATTACGAGACCCTCCTTGAACTAGCTAACTCCAGACAGACCAACTGTAGTTACCATCTCTGTTGACTTGCCCCCTGCCAATCACAAGCTCCACTCAGCATGATTCAGGCAGCAGGAAGTATTGGTGCTGGGTAACAGGCAACAGGACATTTGGAGCTTTTAATTTTCCCCACCCTCAGATAAGAGATATGCCATTTTTCACATGCTCAATGGAGTGTTCATTGCTTTGATAGTTGTACCCCTAGGCCCAGTCATTTGAGCAAGTTAACCCTATAATCCCCAACGAACAAACAAGTAAAAACAGGCATTCCCATATTATACAGTATACAGCATTTCATAAAAAGCATAGTCCATAACAACAGTCCAGTCCTTCACAGATACAAATAGTAGGTAGAGGCCCAGATCAATTTTTTTCAGCTATAGAAAATAGTCATCCTGAAGAATATGTTGGGTTTCTGTATTATTTAAGTAATCTAAGTAAGCTAAACCAATTTGAAAGTATTTCATTAATAGATTTTAAAGGAGTAAATTAAAATATTAGTCTATATATCCTTTTGCTGTTTTCCCACCTTTAAAGCAATATATTGTAAAGGACTGTGTATTTGCCAGAATTGTAATGCAAATTAATGAATTCAGATACTGTCAAGATACTGTTCAGATAAATTGGACCTATTTAAATGTACTGTAGTTACTGCTAAAATATTAATGACTTTTATATCTTTCTAAAAGGAAATAAGACTTTACCTACTGCTGAGTTTGAAATAATTAGGTTTCAAACACAGCTGAGAAATCTGATGTTGGTACTTATGGTAGTATACAGACTCTAAATGTAGTAAGTGGCACTATAGTATTGATACTAATTTTTTTTAAAAAATATCTCATGTGTAAGACCTTGTAGAGGGGTAGGCTAACACCCAAGAAAACGCTCATAATTCCCCTCACTGAATGCATTTGTTGCATGACCATTGCACCAAATACAAGATCGTATGTTCTCCCAGGGCCCATTTGATCCCTGTTTTCAGAGCTTCATATGGCATCCTTGTTTCCCAGCTGTCCTCTTATCCTCTGTGCCCTTCTAGCTAGTGGCTTGTCATTTTGCCTTCATTTTTTCTTTGCCCAATTCCATTTTATACCCTTGTCTGTAATTCAGTTCTTCCCATTTCTGGTGATCTGTTGCTCTTTACTGGTTTGTATTTTCCAACAATTCTGTTTTCAATACAAAATAAATAGTTTGTTCAGTAAAATAATAATAGTAGAACATACAATTAAGCACCACAAAATTAAAACAGCAGATAATTCTATTTGCAAAATCTCATTACAGTTAAAAAAAACCACCAATGGGTTATATGTATCCTCCCCTTGAGAAATCCTGAGAGTCAGTCTGGACACATGCCCAGCAGCTTAGCCTAAAGCAGAAGGAATGGAAGCATATTCCTCCCTTCATCATGTGCCATCCTTAAATAAGTTTCTGAACTGAGGCTATGATAAGCCTGGATTGAGGAAACTTTTTCAGCCCAAGGGCACATTCCCTTGTGGGAAACCTTCTGGGGGCTGCATGACAGTGGTGGGTGGAGCCAAAAGTGGGCAGAGCAACAGATGTTGCTCATGTTGTTGTACATTCCCTCCAAACAAAACTCAGAGGGTTCTGTACACTCGTACACATGGACACACACCTCTCCATCGTTCATTCAGGAAAGTAAAAGTCTTTATCACAGCACAAGTACACATTTCAGCCAGGCAAAAACACTCTAGGGTATGGCTTGGGGAGAGGGAATGTGGGTCTTGGGGCAGTCCTGAGGGCCAAATAGGCCTAGAGGGACACATTTGGCCCCCAGGTTTGAGGGTCCCCATCCCTGATTTATGCAATTTGGTGGTGTTGATCTGTTAATCTTGCCCAAGAATAACGTATCGATGTCCATAGTTATAACTAAAAAGTAAAGAATTGCAGGAAGTTAAACATGTTAGAGCATATTCACATGATTTGGGGGGGGAAATGAGGGTGTACATGTACCCCTCCCAGCATCTATTCTCTTGCAATTGAATACAGTTATAGTTTTATTAACAGACTTTAATTCTAGCCTACCAGTGACATCCCTATTAGTTTTTAGGTTTGTTCAGTAAAATAATAATAATAATAATAATATTAGGAGAAGGGAAGAGCTTATGTGCACTGTGTGATTTTTTTTACCCATTTTATTTTATTGACAGGCGTGAGAAAGAAACATGAATAACACTCTAGTGGCTTTGCATGCCACCGACAATGCAAATCAGCTGTAAACTTTAGCTTTCAACTTCCATTTATTAAGGTCTTATTTTTTGTGCTGCTATGCCCAAAGGGTTGCAGCCTGAAACTGGGTCATAAAAATGTGTGAAATGGTTGAACAGACAAAAATGTTTTCTTCAGTAACAGTTCTGAGTGGCAGGGAGCCATCAAAGTTTAGTGATACCCTTTAGCTCAAAGAAGGCTGAGAAGCTCCAGCACATAAACGTCCAGAGTATATCAGAAAGTGTGGCCTTAAGCTAGTCTGGTGTGCTTCAATGCCACTATTGTGTTTCATGTGCTCATAAATAGTTGGCATATGTTTTGAAGCTCTGTGCACTGAAGAATAAGGATTTAATTGCTGGCAAAATTACATAGCTTCTATTTCCCATAACTTATATAGTGTTCCCTTAACCCTCACTATGTGTGTAGTCAATGAATTTCTAATTGTTAGCAAGGGCAATTTATGAAAGGTTAATATATGATTTGGAGCATCGGTATAACACGGAGATAAACCAGAACTGAGTGCATGATGTTTTTGAAGATTCAATAAATAATTCAAGGTGATAATGAAATATTCATTAGGATTTTTAAAAACTAGTTTTCTAAATTCAAACTGCCAGCAACAACTATGAGCAAAAATTAACAATCAATAACTAGAGTTTTGGGACCAAAAATGGACATGGTTTGGTAAGAACAGTATACCCAGGAGTTTCAGTAAGGCTTGCAGATATCCTTATTTAATCTGAGGTCCACTAAAACCCTATTCTGAATACAGCAGCAGACATACAAAGCAGTCCAGTTATTTGATTATGGAAACCATGATCATGTTTGTATAAGTTTAAAATAAGCAAATCTACATGGAAATATAGGAAGCCTATTGAATTTCCAAAATGCTTATTCTTTCTAATATTATTTACAAATAAAATATACACTGAAGCCAAGGAAGAAAATACAGGCAGTTTTGTTTGATGACAGTTCCTGCATTACAGCCTGAGGACAATGGAAGCATAGTGCAATTGTTGATGGATGCTTGTATGAACAGCTTTGTACATAATAAAAGTATCTGAATCAGAACTCCTCTATATGCCGCTTGCAAAGATTATTACACAAGAGCCTGGGGCCATCCAATGAAGCTGAATGTTGGAAGATTCAGGACAGACAGCAGGAAGTGGTACTTCACACAGGGCCTCACTAAAGCATGGAATTCACTCCCACAAGATTTGATGACTGCTAACTTGGATAGTTTTAAAAGGCAATTAGACAAACTGGTGGAGGATAAGGCTATCAATTTCTGTTGGTCACGATGCCTATATACTATCTCCAGTGTTGGAGCCAGTATGCCTTTGAGTTGCTGCATCTGGTTGGCCACTGTGAGAACAAGATGCTGGATTAGATGGATTTTTGGATTGATCCAGCAGGGCTTTTCTTATATTCTCATGATTCCTTGGTAGTTTCTTTACTTAAGGATTCATGGTATGAAAGGGAAAGAAAATGCATGGATGTTTTACTGATTTTTTGTTGCTTCTGTCGTGGAAAAACCACGCTGAGTTTAGAAGTTTGTTGTTGTTATGTGCCTTCCAAGTCGATTACAATTTATAGCAACCCTATGAATCAGCGACCTCCAATAGCATCTGTCGTGAACTACCCTGTCGTGAACTACGCTGTTCAGATCTTGTAAGTTCAGGTCTGTGGCTTCCTTTATAGAATCAATCCATCTCTTGTTTGGTCTTCCACTTGTTCTACTCCCTTCAGTTTTCCCCAGCATCATTGTCTTTTCTAGTGAATCGTGTCTTCTCATTATGTGTCCAAAGTATGATAACCTCAGTTTCATCATTTTAGCTTCTAATGGTTTAATTTGTTCTAACACCCAATTATTTGTCTTTTTCGCAGTCCATGGTATGCACAAAGCTCTCCTCCAATATCACATTTCAAATGAGTTGATTTTTCTCTTATCTGCTTTTTTCACTATCCAGCTTTCACATCTGTACAGAGATTGGGAATACCATGGTCTGGATGATTCTGACTTTAGTCTTCAGTGATCCATCTTTGCATTTGAGGACCTTTTCTAGTTCTCTCATAGCTGTCCTCCCCAGTCCTAGCCCTCTTCTGATTCCTTGACTGTTGACTTCATTTTGGTTAATGATTGTGCCAAGGTATTGATAATCATTGACAAGTTCAATATCCTTATTGTCAACTTTAAAGTTACATAAATCTTCTGTTGTCATTACTTTAGTCTTCTGGGCGTTCAGCTGCAGTCCTACTTTTGTGCTTTCCCCTTTAACTTTCATCAGCATTCGTTTCAAATCATTACTAGCTTCTGCTAGTAGTATGGTATCGTCTGCACATCTTATTCATTCATTTATTTAATTATTTGATTTGTATACCGCCCCATAGCCGAAGCTCTCTGGGTGGTTTACAGTAACTAAAAATATTAAAAACAAATATACAAATTTAAAACACATCTTTTAAAAACAATTTAAAACACAATTTAAAAATTTTAAAACAATTTAAAAACACATGCTAAAATGCCTGGGAGATTATTATATCAATAATCTTAAATTATTGATATTTCTCCCTCCAATTTTCACATCTCCTTTATCTTGGTCCAATCCCACTTTCCGTCAGACCATCATAGGACTGAGGAAGTCCTCGAGGAAAAGTTAACAAGCATATTTATACACATTTGAAAGCAAAGCATGTTTCTGATGGAAAGTTATAGCAATCAGAAAACATCCCTATTCGTTATCTTCTTATCACCGTCCCTGAAACTCTGGCAATTTCTCTCCTTCCTCCTTGAGACTGGCTGTCTCTGCAGATAATGATTTCCATGAAGGGAGCGTTGGAAGGGGGAGGAGAAGGGAAGGGAGCTGGGGCCTAGTTTTTCCTTTCTTCTCCCCAAGTTGGTTAACACAAGTTTTTATGCTGAACTTATATTTTCTAAATCCACATCACTGCAATATTGTAAGCTACCCTGGAAATATTTATATTGAAGGCTGGGATATAAATTTGTTAAACAAATGTTTACAGGTTAACTCAGAAGCAGCTGAGAGTGTGCACTTATGGCTGCTGGGCAACTGCTGAGTAGTGCTTGGCCTAGAATTTGTATAGCGCCTAAAATAAAGGAGGAGCCCAGAAATCAGAGCTAGATATGCCCCTACAAAGAAGGGCTAGCTCAACCAAGTTGCCAAGTTATCCAAGGTACATCTTGGGACAGTACAGTTGGGGGAGGGGAGGGGTTTTCAGCCAGATCCCATCCCTATTACTGCTGATTTATATTTCAGGTTGATTTCTCACCACAAGGCAATTCCTTGGCTGCTTTCACACATGGGGCTAATAGCGCTAGTTTAACGGATTAAAATGGTAGCGCTTCTGTCCCGATTTCTAAAATCCCTTTCACACTGCAGTACCTCTTGCGATAAGGAGCAGTACTTTTTCAGCCGATATAGCGGCATTTCGCGCAACTGTCTTTCACACAGCTTGTTTTCGTCCCTCACCCATGCCCACTGTTCTCCACTGTGTAGGAGGTCTAAGATCTTGTCCCGTCACCATACAAGCCCTCTCCTTTTAGGATTTGACTTTTTAAATTGTTTTTGTTGTATCAAGACGTGTGTGTGTGTGAAATGCAGCTGCTGCCTGCGCTGATGCCGGAATGCCGGTACAACGTTCGTCAGGCAAAAAAAAAAAAAAAAAAACCTGCGCGACTAAAGGGCGGGAATGCACAGAGCTTGGAAGATTACTTTTAAAAAGTAATAAATTACAGTTACAGTTACATGGCCCAAAAAGTAGTAATTACCGTTACAATTACAATTGCTCTGAAAGTAACTGATTACTTTTCCTCCAAAGTAATCACTACAATTACATTTCAGTTACTTTAAAAAAAAGCCTACAAGGTGCTGGCCTTGGCTGCTGCACATCTAAGTAGCCTAAAACAACAGTAAAAATAAACAAACACATACAGAGGTAGTAGAATAATTATTTTTATTCATAAGATAGCAATGGTGGTCTCTCTGCTTGTAAGGGAGATGGGGAGGGAGGCAGAGGCCACTACTCAGATCTTTGCATGTCAAACCAAGTGCAAACTCCCCCCCTCAGCCAGCCAGCATAATCTCTCTCACTTAACCACCTCCTGGACCCTGCCCTGCCACCAACTAAGGGACACTCACTCAAGCAAACATTTTCCCCTGAGATGCAAAAAAGTTAAAATACTGCAAATGCAGCACAGTGGCCAGAGAGGGTGATGGAGGCCACTTTGTGTGCCAAGTGCAAACACAGTATTCTCTCTCTCTCTCTCTCTCTCACTCACTCACTCACTCACTCTCACACACACAGACACAGACACACAGACACACACTCTGTCATCTTTCACTTCCACAGTTCTTTATCTCCATTCTGCTGCTGCCTCCTCCTCCTCCTTTATCCATGTTCTTGACCTCCGGATCCTTTTTCCCTCCACTCCATTCTTCACCACCACTATCCATTTTGTAAAATAATTGTTTTTTCCACTCCACCCCGTCTCACTCTGCACCTCCTCCCTCGTCGCCTCCTAACCACCCACAGAGCATGAGGAAAGAGCGATACTGCACAGAAGCCCAATTTGAGGCGCATGATTTTCATCCACAAATCAGAGGGGCAGAAGACTTCCCCTGCCCCCCCCCAAAGTGATGCCCAAAAGTAATTCTGGAAACATTACAATTACTCCTCAAGAGTAGTAAAATTACTCCTAGTTCTATTACAATCAAAATGTAAAGGAATTACCCACTCGTTACTCGAAAAAGTAATGAATTACAAGTAATTCGTTACTTGTAACTAGTAACTTCCAAGCTCTGGGAATGCACTGCATGCTGGGATGCCTGTCACGTGAGTGGCAGCAGCTAGTGAAAAACTCCCGTGATATTCCGGGTTCCCAGCCTTGCTAACGGATTATCTCTGGTATCATTTATTGAGGAAATTAGCGCTATACTTGCACTACATTCCACCAGAATTCTGGAGCTACCCGGTATGTTGTGTGAAAGCTCAAATATAATGTGCAAATTACCAGGTAAGAAATCGTCAGAATAACGGAATAAAGTGCAATGTGAAAGCACCCCTTGTTTTTTTGCCTTAACCTCAGTTCATTTCTCATTGTATGGACTCAGGAAAAGGCAGGATGGAGAAAGGGTCGCTCATTTGTTGGAATTTTTTTCTGTGGTGTATTCTCCCCTTTCTAGGAGGCAGGATAAACCAGTGTAGGCTTTTAATTTACATTTTCCTTTTGCCTGTTGGAACAAGGATATTGTGGGTGTGTGAGCAGCAGAGATTGCTTCCCTGATCAGGGTAACAGTGAGAACGGGGCAGGGAGATTTTAAAAAGAGGCTGCCACATTCCCACTCAGCCAATGGACTGGAGGGCAGTGGAGGTGTAGAAGCATTAATAATACTAATTTAGGAGTATGTAAAGCCTCTCATAATATTCAGCTGTTGCCCATTTGTTGTGTACAATCCGGGAGTATTCCCTTGAAGAGAAATTTGAGCGCTTACAGGAGCCTGCTGCAGCTTAAAGTTTTTATTTTCATTGTTCTTGCAATGCCAGCCCATTTATCAAACAGTGAATTGCCCAAGGCATGGATTAGGTGGGATTTGAACAGAGGTGAGCTCAAAACCTAATCCCTGGATCACATTTGTTAGCTTGCATATGCAGTTTAATGCACCAATTTCCACAGCAGATCTACTGCTACTAAATGTTCCAAAATAATTTGTTTGCACCCCAAATCAAAAGTGTGTGTGTGACAACAAGATGTCATCTCTTTTTTGTGTCCTTGATCAAATCCCCATTAGCTAGGAAAGTCTTTTATATTCTTGCTTTTTAATATGTTTTGCAAGCTCCTTTAAATAAGTACTATGTTAAATGAAAAGTCGGTTTATTTGATTAGGATTTACAAAGCAGCATTTTAAGCCAGTTGCAGGGGAGGGGGAGGAAGGATAGAAAAGAATTTTGTAACACTTTTTAAAATTATTTGTTGTGAATTGATTGCCATTCTTTCATTTTACCAATATATGCTTAATATATTTCATTTTATCATTGTATGCTTATATAAATAAAATGTAATAAACAAAATGGGAGACAAATACGAAGGGGGGAATCTTTTGAGCTTGCCTTGTCCCAGTGGTTCCTAAACTCTTTTTCCCATGGACCACTTGAAAATTGCTGATAGCTTTGGAGGACCATTTATTTATTGATTTTTCTGCTGTTGTAGCAATTGTGATGCACTGTGGTAGATGCTGTATGATTCTGAATGGTTTTTTAATGCTTTTATTTCTTATATTGTATTTTAATGTATTTCACTTTGCATGCCATTGATTTAAACTGAAATTTAATAAAATCATAGAATAGTAGAGTTGGGAAGGGGCCTATAAGGCCATCAAATGTAACATGAGAAATAAAAGAAGCAATAAAAATGCAGTTAAAGTCAATATGAATATTTAATGTGAGTGTGCCACAGACCACCTGAACGAAGCTCACGGACCACTGGTGGTCCACAGACCACAGTTTGGGAACCCCTGCCCTATCCAAAATTAAGTATCTGTGTAAATAGTGTCATACAGTTTTGTACACCGCCCAGAGAGCTACTAGCTATGGGCGGTCTAGAAATGAAACGAAATAAATAAATAAATAAAATACTGTCCAGTCACTAGATGGAACTGGGCTTCCTTGCATCTGGGCAGAGGCAGGAGTTTCCTGTAGCTGTTCTGTTCTTGTTTCAGGCAGACACTAAAGTTGCAGTTACCTTCCTGAGTGGTGTGTCCTCTAAGCCTTCCATGACAATATCCTTGGTGGGCAGGAGCAAACTCAACTTCATTTCTTTAGGAAAGTTCATCTATTTCAAACTAGTTGGACTTAATTGATTTATTGCCATTCGGCTGGAGTTGGTTTCCCCCCACCTTTGATTAATTTTTATTTGAGTGACAGAACAAATGGGAAAAGGACTGGAGAGGTGGCAGCTGGAACTGGCTCAGGACTCATGAAGTTGGTCTAAGCTCATGAAAAGAGGAAACAGGAAAGACTAGTGCTTGTTCTTGTGCATCCCCTGTTAAGATGTGGAAAAAGTATTTCATTGTTGTTCTTAGTGATTCAGCTGACATAAAGGCAATTTTATGACCCTTTTTTCTGATGAATACCATGGTAAACTCACCTTGCAATATGTTCCTTTTAAAAAACGACTGGTGATTGAAATTTTTTTTTAAACGTTTGAGTAAGAAATAATGTTGATATTGCACTAAGATGAAAACCTTCAGAAGCATTTGGAAAAGTGGTGATTTAAACTCCCTTGATCTCTTTTATGCATTGCTGAATGCCCAAATCCCTAAAGAAAGGCATTATGGGCTAGTTAATCTGTTGTCCCCACCCTCTCTTTTTATAAAAAATCCTGATTCATGTACTGTCGTTTTAGTATGTGAACAGTTTTCAGCTTAGGTTGTTTATATATCCTCTCTTTATGGATTTTTGCTGAATATAAATGCTCTCAAGGATTTAATAATTTGTATGTGTCATTTGGATACAGAATTAGAGCATTGTGAATGATAACATGCATGCTCACATAGAGACGTTGCTGTACACTCTGTAATAGTTGGCTGCCCTATTAAGAAATGTCTGCTGAATTATTTTGCATGTTTTTAGGCTGAAAATGACAGTTCTAGAGAGACACTCTACTCAGCAATCATCAGGTGCAAACATTCCACAGAGTAAATGTCTCCTATTGAAGTTTAAATGCAGCTCTGAATGAATTCCCACTGGACGGAATAGGCATAATTAAGGATAACTGAACTAACAGTATTTTGTACAGTGCAAACAAATGTGATTTGTTATGTTGAATATGAGCATTGTATGCTGTGCAATACATTTTAACAGTTGCGACTCGAACTACATTAGCATAATCAGTGGAAATAGAATAACTATGACTTAAAATATCTTTGAATGTTAAGGTGAGAAGGATCACTCAAAAGAATGTGAGGAACACATAGGGAATAATAAGCCTATAGAATAGATAGATGCAATCCTAGGAGTGAATCTTCTCATACTGAGACATTTGGCATCATTGTTCTTTTTTCTCTACTTTTTCAATCTGCTGATCTTTGAGATGCTGAGGTGTTAATTTTTTTTGTCTTTAGAAAGTAAAATGCCTCAGTCAGACTTGCTTCCAGACATTAAAAGAAAAGCTCTCTCAGCCTAATCATCCCAGAGTTAGAACATTGACAAATGGTAGATCAAAAGAAGGGGAATTACTGACATTTTTACATAATGAATAGAACTAAAATGAAAAACACAACGCAATCATTTTGACTATGTCCAAGGAAACAAAAATTATATAAATGTAGAAAATCACAGACATCATCAACTGTTTGATAGAGGGAGCTAATATGTAAGAAATTGACACTAATATAAGCGCTCTGGAAACTCCCAAATTTTAGATTAAAATATCCAGTTGCATTAGAATGATTTTACCAGACACATAAAGAATATACTATGTAAACACCAAAGCTGGGATCCAAAGATCCACCCAATTAATTCTGTGAAATGAAGGAATATTTCCATAGAAGTCTGATCTGGGTACCACCTGTTCGGAGAAAAATGGTAACCCATGTAAGTTCTTGGGTATGCCTGAAACAGTTCTTTTCAATCCTGAGCTGCATAAGATTTTAATACTGAATTCAACCAAAACTTTTAAATCATATATTTAAATAATTTTTTCTCAACTCTCACATCTTATCTGACACATATATTATACAGCCACGAGAGTGATGTATACGCCTGCATGGATATTTCACATTCTGCCATGCTAAATTGAAAATACCCCCGTGCCATTCTGCTGATTCCCATAAGCTCATTTCAAAACAAAATCTTACAAAACGTGTAGTTCGGAACTCAGAAACGCTTGCTTAACAACCCTCTAAATTTTCATGGCAATACACAAAACACTCAGCGAGAATCCAGAATTCAAAGTCTAAAACAAGAGTAACATAATCCAGACCCTTGTTGGATTTTTTTCTGTCAGTGGTGTCATAATTTGTTGAAATTAATTACAAATCAGCCATGCTCACATAGTACATGTAATCTTATTACTGACCTTGTCCCGTACTTTGACCTTCATCTTCTGCAGTGTAAAAGTTAAAAAAAAATTGCATGGCTGATTTTTTAATTAAAGAAAATTAACAGTCCTCAGAAAAATGTAGTAAGGAAGCCAAGCCACAAATCACATGGTCTTCGATGTCTGTATACTAATGCGCAGAGCATGGGAAACAAGCAGGACGAACTTGAACTCTTAATACAGAAGGGTAATTACGACTTGATAGGTATAACTGAAACTTGGTGGGATGACTCCCATGACTGGAATACAGCAATTGTAGGATACCACTTTTTCAAAAAGAACAGAAGGAATAAAAAGGGAGGTGGAGTCGCGCTATATGTTAAAAATATATATCCCTGCACAGAAATACAGGAAGATGAGCTTGGTAGCTCCACCAAGAATATCTGGATTAAAATTAATGGGGCAAGTAATGAAAGGAATGTGGTGCTTGGAGTCTACTACCAACCACCCAATCAAGGAGAAGACGAGAATTTAACTTTTGAAAAGCAAATTGCCAATGTTTCGAGGAGGCATGATATCTGTTGGGAGACAAATTCTACCAGACACGGTCCCTCCAAGAAATTTCTGACTTGTGTTGGCGATAACTTTCTCCTACAGAAAGTGGAGGAAGCAACCAGAGGATCAGCTATTCTGGACTTGATTCTAACCAATAGAGATTATTTGGTGGATGAAGTGGCAGTTACGGGAACTCTGGGGGAAAGTGACCACACCATACTTGAATTCTTGATTTTAACAGAAGCAAAAGCTGAGAGTAGCCATACGCGCACCCTGGACTTCAGGAAAGCTGATTTTAATAAACTCAGAGCAATTGTCAGATGGTGGATGTCCAACCTGTTCTGGATGGGGTTGTACTCCCCCTGAAGGAGCAGGTTCACAGCCTGGGGGTTCTCCTAGAACCATCTCTGTCACTTGAGGCTCTAGTAGCCTCGGTGGCATGGAGTGCCTTCTACCAGCTTCGGTTGGTGGCCCAACTACATCCCTATCTGGACAGGGATAACCTGGCTTCAGTTGTCCATGCTCTGGTAACCTCCAGATTAGATTACTGCAATGCACTGTACGTGGGGCTGCCTTTGAAGATGGTTTGGAAACTGCAGCTTGTGCAAAATGCAGCGGCCAGATTGGTAACAGTGACCAGACGGTCCGCACATATAAAACCGATTCTGGCCCGCTTGCATTGGCTGCCTGTATGTTTCCGAGCTCAATTCAAGGTGCTGGTTTTGACCTATAAAGCCTTACACGGCTTGGGACCACAATACCTGATGGAACGCCTCTCCCGATATGAACCCACCCGTACACTACATTCAAGATCAAAGGGCCTCCTCCGGGTACCTACTCCAAGGGAAGCTTGGAGGGTGGCAACAAGGGAGAGGGCCTTCTCAGTGGTGGCCTCCAAATTATGGAATGATCTTTCTGATGAGGTGCGCCTGGCGCCAACACTGTTATCTTTTCGGCACCAGGTCAAGACTTTCCTCTTCTCCCAGGCATTTTAGCATGTGTTTTAAATTTTTTTTATATTGTTTTAAATTTTAAAATTGTGTTTTAAATTGTTTTTAAAATATGCGTTTTAAATTGTATGTTTGTTTTAATGTTTTTGATTGCTGTAAACCGCCCAGAGAGCTTCGGCTATGGGGTGGTATACAAGTGCAGTAAATAAATAAATAAAAGTTCCATGGCAAGCAACCCTAATGAGAAAAGGAGTCCAAGATGGGTGGGAGTTTCTAAAAATGGAAATTCTAAAAGCACAATTGGTAAGCAATTCCAACATGGAAAAAGGGGGAAAAGAGCAGAAGAAGCCAATGTGGCTTCACAAAAAGCTTAGCGCTAACCTGAAAACAAAAAAGGACACATGTGGGAAGTGGAAAGATGGCCAGGCACAAAGGAAGAGTACAGGCAGGTATCACGGAATTTCAGGGATGGTGTCAGGAAGGCTAAAGCTGAGAATGAGCTGAGGTTAGCGAGGGATGCTGAAAGCAACAAAAAAGCTTTCTTCAGGTACGTCCATAGTAAAAGACAGAAAAAGGAAATGGTGGCACAGCTACCCAGTGAGGATGGTAAAATGATAATAGATGACAAAGAAAAGGCAGAAGTGCTCAATTCCTACTTTGGCTCAGTCTTATCCTAGAAAAGGGTCTATGATCCTCCCAGGGAACGTGAAGTAGAAAGGACAGGATTGGAACTTGAGATTGATAGACAAACGGTCAAGGAATACCTAATCACTTTGAACAAGTTCAAATTGGCAGGGCCTGATAAACTGCATCCTATAGTATTGAAGGAACTGGCTGAAGAACTCTCAGAACTGGTGTCTATTATCTTTATGAAATTGTGGACTGGTGAAGTGCCGGATGACTGGAGGAGAACTAATGTTGTCCCTATCTTCAAAAAGGAGGAACCGGGGAACTACAGACCAGTCAGCCTAACCTCAATCCCAGGAAAAACTCTGGAGCAGATTATAAAGCAGTCAATCTGTAAGCACCTTGAAAACAATGCAGTGATTACTGGGAGCCAACATGGATTCATGAAGAACAAATCCTGCCAAACTAATTTGATCAGGTACCTCCCTTGTAGACTGTGGGAATGCTGTGGACATAATATATCTTGACTTCAGCAAAGCTTTTGACAAAATGCCCCATGATATTCTGATTAGTAAGCTAGCTAAATGTGGGCTGGATGGAACAACTATCAGGTGGATCCACAGTTAACTTGAGAATCATACTCAAAGAGTGCTTATCAATGGTTCCTTCTCAAACTGGGCAGAAGTAACGAGTGGGGTAACACAGGGCTTGGTCCTGGGCCCAGTGCTCTTCAACATTTTTATTAACGACTTGGATGAGGAGGTACAGAGCATGCTTATCAAATTTGCAGATGATACAAAATTGGTGGGCATAGCTAATATCATGGAAGACAGAAACAAACTTCAAAGGGACCTTGATAGGCTGGAGCCTTGGGGTGAAAACTACAGAATGAAATTCAACAGGGGTAAATGCAAAGTTCTACACTTAGGAAAAAGAAACCAAATGCACAGTTATAAGATGGGGGATACTTGGCTCAACAATATGACATGTGAGAAGGATCTTGGAATTGTCATTGATCACAAGCTGAATATGAGCCAACAGTACGACGTGGCTGCAAAAAAGGCAAATGCTGTATTAGGCTGCATTAACAGAAGTATAGTTTCCAAATTGCGTGAAGTATTAGTTCCCCTCTATTCAGCACTGGTTAGGCCTCATCTTGAATACTGTGTCCAGTTCTGGTCTCCACAGTTCAAGAAGGATGCAGACAAACTGGAACAGGTTCAGAGAAGGGCAACAAGGATGATCAGGGGACTGGAAACAAAGTCCTGTGAGGAGAGACTGAAAGAACTGGGCATGTTTAGCCTGGAGAAGAGAAGACTGAGGGGAGATATGATAGCACTCTTCAAGTACATGAAAGGTTGTCACACAGAGGAGGGCCGGGATCTCTTCTCGATTATCCCAGAGTGCAGGACACGGAATAATGGGCTCCAGTTGCAGGAAACCAGATTTCGACTGGACATCAGGGAAACCTTCTTAAAAGTTAGAGCCATACGACAATGGAACCAATTACCTAGGGAGGACACTGGAGGCATTCAAGAGGCAGCTGGACAGCCATCTGTCGGGAATGCTTTGATTTGGATTCCTGCATTGAGCAGGGGGTTGGACTTGATGGCCTTATGGGTCCCTTCCAACTCTGCTAGTCTATGATTCTGTAAACACTGGAGTCTATGATAGTGCAGGCACATTCAGTAAGAACCAAGTGTCAGTGTTCTAAAAGCCAGACCAACAGCTGTTTGGCTTGGCTAATGCGGGGGCCACACCCACGCCAAACATTTATTCCACTTTAAACAGTCATGGCTTCCCCAAAGAATCCTGGGAAATGTAGTTTGTAAAGAGTGTTGAGAGATGTTAGGAGACTACAATTCTCCTGACAAAGCTCCAGTAGCCAGAGTGGTTTACCAGTCAGCCCCTCTTCCCAGAGAATTCTGGTAATTGTAGCTCTGTAAGAGGAATGAGGCATCTTCTATTAACTCTCAACACCCTTCACAAACTACACTTCCCAGGATTCTGTGAGGGAAGACATGACTGTTTAAAGTGGAATAAATGTCTGGTATGGATGTGGCCAGGGACAGCTTTGCATTAAATTTGGGTGGGAGACTACATGTATCTGCTGTAGAATAAAAAGGTGGGGGAAACACCGGAAAATGTTTTCCTTTTGTAAAGGAAAGGGGATTTTCCTCCACCCAGTGCCCACCCACCCAATCTTCTCTCCTCTGTCCCTCTTCCTCCTCCTCCCCCATCCCCCAGATCAGTTTCACCAATGCTAAGGATGTTTGCACAGGAATAAACAAGTAAATCCCATTGAACTCAATCAGCATGCAAATGATCAAACCTATCCTTCCCTTCTCCTCCTTCTTTTCTCCTTCCCTCCTCTCCCTTCCCTTTGTCCTCCCCCCTCCTTCCCCTCCCTGTGGTCAAGGTCTCCTGTCCAAATCAGGATTGCAGGGGAGTAAATCCCATTGAACTCAGTAAGCATGCAAATAGTCAATCCATTCTCAGCAAACTTGCACAGGATCCCATTTCTTATCTCCCGGATTAAAAAGCAGAGAAAATCACTATTAGGGGGATGAGAGAAAAAAGGGAGAGCCAGAGAAGGACGCCTCACAGACCTCTCCTCTTATTCCATGACTGCTAAGCTTCCTCAGAAGCCTTTGGTGAGGTACCTTGTCAAATGCTTTTTGAAAGTCTAAGTACACTATGTCCACTGGATCACCTCTATCTATATGCTTGTTGACACTCTCAAAGAATTCTAATAGGTTACTGAGACAGGACTTTCCCTTGCAGAAGCCATGCTGGCTCTGCTTCAGCAAGGCTTGTTCTTCTATGTGCTTAGTTAATCTAGCTTTAATAATACTTTCTA
Organism: Rhineura floridana; assembly: GCF_030035675.1. Lineage (NCBI taxonomy): Eukaryota > Metazoa > Chordata > Lepidosauria > Squamata > Rhineuridae > Rhineura > Rhineura floridana. The sequence continues at coordinate 59,413,480 of NC_084483.1, forward strand.
CCAGTTTTCCAGGGACAGAAGTTAAGGTAACTGGCCTGTAATTTCCAGGATCCCCTCTGGATCCCTTTTTGAATATTGGCGTTACATTTGGCACTTTCCAGTGCTCAGGCACGGAGGAGGACCCGAGGGACAAGTTACATATTTTAGTTAGCAGATCAGCAATTTCACATTTGAGAACTCTCAGGTGGATGCCATCCGGGCCTGGTGATTTGTCAGTTTTTATATTGTCCATTAACAATAACCTTGAACTTGGCCTGGTAGCAAATTGGCAACTAGTACAGATTTCAGAGCAGATTTCAGAGCAGAGGTGTTATGTGCTGGTAGGATTTTGCTCATGTCAGCAATCGTGCCACAGCATTCTGTACTAAGGGCAGCCTAATCCTGTCTGGTTGTGGGATGCTGAGTTTTCTGTCTTACTCATAGGAATTGTGTTGTGGTTGGTATGGTATTACATTTAGAGAATCACCACTGACGTTTTCTTTTTCTAGTTGCATTTCAGTTACCTCTGACCTTACTTACATCCATAGAAGCAACAACAGTTGTTCCATGTTATCAGCTCAAACATCTTATCAAACTGTGTGTGTTTTCTCTCTTGTCAGTTACTACTCACTGGAATTGGGTTGGCTGTCAAATTGAGTTTATAGCATCCCTCACAGTAGTCAGGAAAGAGTAGAGAATCTTCTTAACTCTTACTCATTTCTCAAAACTCTCTCTGCAGTGAAGGAAATGTCTGTAAACAAGTTTGGAGCAGCCATGTTAAAAGGCAGGCAGGGCATTCCAGGCAGGGGATTGCCAAGCCTGCTTTGATATGGATATGTTTGCAGAGGATCCCTAGTCAAGCCTTACCAGCAGCACAATACTATCTACTCAGATGTAAGTCCTGTTCAGTTTTATGGGGCTTAGGCCCATAGTAAGTGTGTTTAGAATTGCAGCCTTCAGGGGCATCCATCTTTACTCCTGAGTGCTCACATCTAACATCTCCACAGCACTAGGCTTTCTTCCTACAACGGCCTTCTGGTGACTTGCTTGCCTGGCCTGAGGGCACTTAAACCCTTCTTGCCAGAAGCAAGTAGGCTAGATTAAATGTTCGTTACCCATGCTGTCTAAGCAGGTGAGAAGGAATGATCCTGTTACTTCAGCTGGACCTGGAAACACCCTCATTTAGCTAAGATTTCTATCGTAATTTCCAATCAGAGAATTTGTTTTGTTTGAGTGGTATGCTCCAAGCAACTGTGGTTGATGTGTAATGTATCATTCCTAATGACACCACTAGGGCCCACCCCTGAAATCTCAGGGTTTGGGATGCTTCTGACCTAGCAACCCTAGTTTGCTCATATGCAGCAGAGCTTTTTCTTCATGGTGGCAAGGTTAATTGCTTTTGTTTTTAAATTAAAAAAAAGAAATTGTTTGCTTGTGATGGAATGAGGTATGTGTTTGTATGTGTATACGTACTGTAGTTTGGGAATGCTATTTAAAAAAAAAAAGGAACCACTACATGCATAGATTTGTTCCTGCATGTAGTCTGGATGGAGACTTACAGTCACAGTCAAAACACCTTGCGCATGCTGCCTTGTGCACATTACTGTGCAGAGGAAATGTGCAAAGTAGCAGATTAATTAGACTGTTCAATGGATTTTGTGATTCTTTGAATTATTTATATATATCAAAGATATCAGGCAGTAAAAAAGGAATACTTTGCTGCCTCTGTTACAACTTCATTAGGCAGCAGAGCTTTTCCAGGTTGTATGAGGCCTTTTACGCTCTGGCCCACAGGAGGTGGTGGACATTGCCCACTAGACCTGGTAGGGCTGCTAGGAGGTCATGGAGGCATGGCCAATGGTGGTCACAGGGGTATGGACATGTTGTTCTGGTTTTCTTCCTGGTTTTTGTGTGCAAAACTACTGTGGACTCTTAAGCATTACAAATTTGCAAATAGCATCTACCTAAACTGAAAAGTGTCTTACTTTGGTTCAGAAGAGGTCCATGCTGTCACTGTTGCTTCTCTGCTGGGAGAAAAGTGATGTAGCCTCTTTTATAAAGAAGTAGTGGACACTTAAACATCACAGTTTTATTAATAGCTAGCACTTAAGTGTATTATCTTGGTTCAGAAGTGGTCCCTGCTGTCGTAATTTCTAGTGTGGATCATGTCAAAGAAACTGCATTTGACAGTAAGCCCCACTGAATTCCATGGGGATTGCTTCCTGATAGATACGTAGAGGATTGTAGCTTGAATTGGTTAACCTTAAAGGTATGTCACAGGGCTGTGTTAACAAGGGCACCCATAAATTTCTAGACCTATGGGAAAAGATTATTCCCCTCCCCCAGCTTATTAACTTGTACATATTTTTCCAGAGTGTGGAATAAAGTAGAGGGGATATTAATTGGACTAGGACCAGGGGTAAAATCAGCCATGAAACTCATTGTGTGATCTTTGGCCACAGCTTAACTACCTCAGCCTAGGTAGTTTGTCTCTCAGCCTAACTACCTCACAGGGTTGCTGTGAGGATAACATAGGGAAAAGGGGCCCATTGATGCCACCTTGAGCTGCTTGGAGGAAAGGTGGAATGGATATAAACACAATACTGATAAATAAGGATAAGGAATAAACAGCCTGCCTGCTCCCGTTTTTGAACTGGAGGAGGGGACTTGAGTTTGAAATCACAAAAAAGCTTAACATAAAAAGCAAAGAAAAACAAATCTGGAACACAACCAGGATATTCAGGCCTACAAACATTAGACTTTACATGTAGGTCCTTGGCAAATCTAGTTCATGGCTGTCTACTAGGACAAGCTTGCCTGGGTGAGATGTGCAGAGAGGGTGCAATCCATGATCTCATATTACATAACGGCTCTGCACACTTGAGTTCTCCATTGAACCATCCTACTTTTTGTAATAACATTTTAAGTTTGCCAAAGTCTTTTATAGTCTTTTTATCCTCACAACAGTCTTGTAAAGTGTATAATAGTGCAATTTTGGCAAAACAACAAAAAGAACAGTACTAGCGCTTTAAAGACCAACAAATTTATTATGGTATAAGCATTTGGGGGCTAAAGTCTTATTTCATCAGATCAGAGAATATGGAATAATATATTTCCTAGCCTGTGAAATACAGAGTATTGTTTCAATCAAAGTGGTAGCCAGTTGACCATGGTTATATCCAAAGCAGTGCACTTCATTCACCTGTCTACTCTCACTCCTTTTCCTAACTAACCTAACTAAGCAGTCTCTGCAGCGTTTGGGGAAAGCTGACTCAGCACTTGTGCCTCGGAAGGCGCTGACTTAAGTAGGGAAGGTTTTCGCATGCCAGCAGCGGCTCTGCCTGAATTTCACCTTTTGACAGTCTCTCTTCTTGGATCTCCTCGCGTGAGGCGAGGGGGAAAGTCTCAGATGGCACATTGGGCAGGGGGACTTTGCTCGGTGACAGTGCGGGCTCTGGAAGCTGAACACTGCTTGGCTGGGAAGTGTTTGAAGTGTCTGGCAGGGATTCCTGCATTGCCGTGGATGGCGCAATCGGGGAGTCGCTTCCCAACTGCTCTGGCGTTGGACTCGCAGAAGCGACAGAAACTACATTTGTGGAAGTGCTGGGCATGGGACTTTGGGGTCTGCCTGAACCCTCCCCACTACTCTCACTTCCTCCTGCTTCCCAAGGAACCTCATCCTCATCTGACTCCACCCCCTGATCTAGCTCCACCTCAGTCTGGGGCACAAAAGTTTCCTATGATCTGGTAATCCAGGCTAGACTATTGCAATGCATTTTATGTGGGGCTGCCTTTGAAGATGGTCTGGAAACTGCACCTAATGCAGAATTCAGCGGCCTGATTGCTGACTGGGGTAAGTTGGTCCGCACATAACACCAATTCCGCACAGTTTCAGTGGCCACCAATTAGTTTTTGGGCTAAATTCAAAGTGCTGGTTTTGACCTATAAAGCCTTATGTGGCTCAGGACCTCAATATCTCATTGACCAATTTCCCATATGAACTGACCCAAACCCTGCATTCATCTTCATGTGCCCCCTTCATGGGAGGCTGGGAGGGTGGCAACATGAGAATGAGCCTTTTCGGTAGTAGCCCCCCCCCCCCCGGCTGTGGAATGCTGTCCCCAGGGAGGCATACACTTTCTTTATCCATCTCTTTAGACCCTAGGCAAAAACCTTCCTTTTCATTCAGACTTTTGGCCCTTGATGTGGGCTGTTTTAGTTATCTCTTTTTATTTGGGTTTTAAGTTTTTTAATCTGTTTTATACTATATTTGTTTACTATATTTGTTGTAAGATTCCTAGAGACCATTGGGTATGAGGTGAATAGATGGTGGTGATGATGATAGTAGATTTAGAATAATAAAGACAATACTAGAACATCAAACCAACAAGAGTAACAATGCCGGTACGAAAGGTAGGACTCTAGCCCATGAGAGCTTAGTTCAGAATACATTTGATAGACTTTTAAGTGCCACAAGGCTCTCTGTTTATTTGTTATTCCTCTAGGAAAACAAAGCAATGAGTTGGATTCAAAGAATGTTGAGCAGAAAGGAAATTAGCTACTTGCGCTGTTCTGCAGAGCACTGGTGGAAGAGTTTATGCAGTGCTAGAAGAGGTAGGTTGTATAGACATTTGTATATTTCTGCTTATTGCAGGGGATAGAACATCTTTTGGATTTAGTTTCATTTTTCTTGTGAAACACTCCAGCATGAGATGTAAGAGCTACCCTTTTGGATCAGCAATATATCAAGCGCTGCAGATGAGGATTATGTCTGAGACATCTGTTCTTTTTGGAAACAATTCATATAGACACTGTAAAATAGGGATGGGGAACCTCAGACCTAGGGGCCAAATGAGATCCTCTGAATCTCTCTACCTAACCTGTAGAACTCTCCGCAGGCCACACCCCTCATTAGTCCTGCTCCTTACTTTCCTCGAGTGCTTTTTCTTGGCTGGAATGCATCCTTGAAGTGTGGTGATGTCTTTGTTTACCAGCATGGAGCACGAGGTGTGTGGGGCTATGTGCATAGAAACATTTGACTAGTGCATGGCTGGAACATAGCCTGCTTTACAAGGATCAGTCACATCCATTGATCCGCCCACATTTATCTCTGCCCTGATCACCAGTGTCTGGAAGGTTGCACATGAAAGAATGTGGCCCTTGGACCCAAAATATCAAGGAAGTGAATGTCAGCTAATCTAAGAGGTGAGCAATTCCAGAGGAATAACAGCACTAGTACTACAGAAAAGGGTTAGGAGCAGTCAGATACTCTCACTGTGAAGGAAGGGAAAGGAGCAATACTTGAAGAATGTGTGTGTGTTATGTACCTTCAAGTTGATTACGACTTATGGCGACCCTATTAATCAGCGACTTCCATAGCATCTGTTGTAAACGACCCTGTTCAGATCTTATAAGTTCAATTGTGTGGCTTCCTTTATAGAATCAATCCATCTCTTGTTTCGTCTTCCTCTTGTTCTATTCCCTTCTGTTTTTCCCAGCATTATTGTCTTTTCAAGTGAATCATGTCTTCTCATTATGTGTCCAAAGTATGATAACCTCAGTTTCATCATTTTAGCTTCTAGTGATAGTTCTGGTTAAATTTGTTCTAACACCCAATTATTTGTCTTTTTTGCAGTCCATGGTATCTGCAAAGCTGTCCTCCAACACCACATTTCAAATGAGTTGATTTTTCTCTTATCCACTTTTTTCACTGTCCAACTTTCACATCCATACACAGAGGTTGTGCATACCATGGTCTGAATGATCCTGACTTTAGTGTTCAGTGATCCATCTTTGCATTTGAGGACCTTTTCTAGTTCTCTCATAGCTGCCCTCCCCAGTCCTAGCCTTCTTCTAATTTCTTGACTATTGTCTCCATTTTAGTTAATGACTGTGCCAAGGTATTGCTAATCCTTGACAAGTTCAATGTCCTTATTGTTAAATTTAAAAAATGTAGATGTACCGCCTTCAAGTCGATTCCGACTTATGGCGACCCTATGAATAGGGTTTTCATGAGGCTGAGAGGCAGTGACTGGCCCAAGGTCACCCAGTGAGCTTCATGGCTATGTGGGGATTCGAACTCTGGTCTCCCAGGTCATAGTCCAACATTACTTTAGTTTTCTTGACATTCAGCTGTAGTTCTGCTTTTGTAGTTTCCTCTTTAACTTTCATCAGCATTCGTTTCACATCATTACATGTTTCTGCTAGTAGTATGATATCTTCAGCATATCTTAAATTATTGATATTTCTTCCTCCAATTTTCACACCTCCTTCATCTTGGTCCAGTCCTGCTTTCCATATGATATGTTCTGCATATAGAGTAAACAAATAGGGTGTTAAAATACATCCTTGTCTCACACCCTTCCCAAGGGGAACCAGTCAGTTTCTCCAGATTCTGTCCTTACAGTAGCCTCTTGTGCACAGTATAGGTTGCGCATCAGAACAAACAGATGTTGTGGCATCCCCATTTCTTTTAAAGCATTCCATAGTTTTTCGTGATCTACCCAATCAAAGGCTTTGCTGTAATCTATAAAGCACAGGGCGATTTACTTCTGAAATTCCTTCATCTGTTCCATTATCCAACGTATGTTTGCGATATGATCTCTGGTGCCTCTTCCCTTTTTAAATCCAGCTTGGACATCAGGCATTTTCCACTCCATACATGGTAAAGAGCCTTTGTTGTAGAATCTTGAGCATTACTTTACTTGCATGGGATATTAAGGCAATAGTTCGATAATTACTGCATTCCCTGGGATCCCCTTTCTTTGGAATTGGGATGTATATCGAACACTTCCAGTCTGTGGGCCATTGTTTTCTTTTCTATATTTGTTGGCAAGTTTTTGTCAAAATTTGGACAGATTCATTCTCGGTAGCTTGTATCAACTCCATTGGCATGCTATCTGTTCTTGGTGATTTGTTTCTTCCGAGTATTTTAAGAACGGCTTCCACCTCGCATTCTAAAATTTCTGGTTTGTCATCATATGGTTTTTCCATGAATGAATCTGTCATCCTTGCATCTCTTTTATAGAGTTCTTCAGTGTATTACTTCCATCTTCCTTTTATTTCATCTTGGTGAATCATTGTGTTCCCCTGTTGATTATTCAACTTCCCTCCTCTTGGTTTGAATTTCCCTTTCATTTCTCAAATCTTTTGGAATAGGGCTCTTGTTCTACATTTTTTAATATCCTCTTCTATTTCTGTACAATAATTATTGTAGTAGTACTTTTCGTTCCTAGGTACTAGTCGCTGTATTATTGCATTTAGGTTTCTGTGTTTCTCTCTCCTTTTGCTTCTGCCTTCCTTCTATCTTTAACCATTGTAAGAGTTTCATCAGTCATCCATTGAGGTCTTTCTCTCTTTTTGAGGTATTGTCTTTTTGTATTCTTCGCTGATAATGTCTCTGACTTCACTCCATAGTTCTTCTGGTTCTCTATCAGCTAGGTTTAAAGCTTCAAATCTGTTCCTTATTTGATCTTTAAATTCTTTTGGGATGTTATTTAAATTGTATTTTGGCATTATGATTGCTTTGTTCTTCTTCTTTAGCTTTACTCTGATTTTTGATATGACCAGTTCATGATCTGTACCACAGTCTGCTCTTGGTCTTGTTTTTGCAAAAAGTATGGAACTTCTTCATCTTCTAATTCCAATTATATAATCAATTTGATTCCTATGTTGACTATTTGGAGATGTCCATGTGTACAGTCGTCTTTTTGCTTGATCCAAAAATGTGTTTGCGAGAAATAAATTATTGGCTTCACAGAATCCAATGAGTCTCTTTCCTGCTTCATTTCTATCTCCTAAGCCCCATTTCTCCACAATTCCTAGTTCTTCTCTGTTCCCTACTTTTGCATTCCAGTTACCCATGATTATCAGAGCATCCTGTTTTAGTGTGTGATCAATTTCTTCCTGTACTTCTGAGTAAAATCTCTCGATTTCCTTTTCTGTGTTTGCCATTGGAGCATAGACTTGTATGATGGTTATGTTGATAGGTTTCCCTTTAAGTCTCATTGATATCACTCGCTCAGTCCTTGCGTTGTAACTCCTAATTGCTTTTGCCACATCACTTCTCGCTGTTGGAGCAACCCCATTTCTTCTTAATTTCTCATTCCTGCGTAAAATATTTTGTAGTTGCCTGATTGAAAGTTTCCCATTCCCGTCCATTTTAATTTGCTCATGCCAAGTATTGCAATATCCCAACTTCTTGGGAACAGTTTCAGTTGATGTGGCCTGATGATGTAGAGAAGGTGGTTGCGATGATGCGGCCAGCAACGTGTCCTCTTGACCTTTGCCCTTCTTAGCTTATTAAAGCTTGCCAAGGGGGTTTGACCGAGTGGATCCAGGTGTGGTCAATGCATCATTGCGGGAGGGAGTGGTTCCAGCCGCCTTGAAAGAAGCAGTGATCTGACCACTCCTGAGAAAGCTCACCCTGGACCCATTAGTTTGTGACAACTACTGACCGGTTCCAAATACCCCTTTTTAGGAAAGGTGATTGAGAGGGTTGTGGTGCAGCAGTTGCTAGTATTCTTGGATGAAACAGATTATCTTGACCCATCCCAGTCTGGGTTCAGGCCTGGTTATGGGACTGAATTGGCCTTGGTCACCCTGATGGATGACCTTTATTGGGAGAAGGACGGGGAGTGCGACCCTGTTATTCTTACTTGAGCTCTCAGCAGCTTTGATACCATTGACCATGGTATCCTTCTGGGCTGACTTGGTGAGCTAGGTATTGGAGGCACTGTTTCACAGTGGTTCTGATCCTATCTTAAGCGTCGCTCTCAGAGAATAGCATTGGGTGACTGTCTTTCGGTCCCCTGGCAGTTGTGCTGTGGGGTGCCGCAGGGTACCATCTTGTCTCCCATGCTGTTTAACATCTATATGAAGCCCTTGGGAGCAGTCATCAGGAGATTTGGGGTGAGGTGTCAGCAGAATGCTGATGATACCCAGCTCTATTTTTCCGTAACATCTGAATTGGGAGAGGCCATGCAAGCCCTTGACAGCTGCCTGGACTCGGTGGTGGGCTGGATGAGGTCCAATAAACTGAGCCTGAATCCTAGCAAGACGGAAGCACTGTGGGTTGGTGGTTCCCGAGTTCGGATAATTGGTCAGTTGCCTGCTTTGGATGGGGTTGTACTCCCTCTGAAAGAGCAGGTCCGTAGTCTGGGGGTGCTCCTGGATCCATCTTTGTCACTAGAGGCCCAGGTGACCTCTGTGGCTAGGAGTGCCTTTTACCAGCTTCGGATAGTAAGACAGCTATGGACGTTTCTGGACCGGGATAACCTGATCACTGTTGTCCATGCACTGGTAACCTCCAGGCTGGATTACTGTGATGCGCTCTATGTGGGGCTGCCCTTGAGGTTGGTCTGGAAGCTGCAGCTGGTGCAAAATGCAGTGGCGAGACTGCTCATTGGGGCAGGGTATTGCCAACATGTCACCCCACTGCTGAAAGAATTGCACTGGCTGTCCGTTTGCTACCGGGCCAAGTTCAAGGTTCTAGTTTTGGTGTACAAAGCTCTATACTGCTGGGGACTAGGATACCTGAAAGACTGTCTTACCCCTTATATACCCAGTCAATCACTGTGCTCTGCATGTGAGGGCCTCCTGCAGATATCATCTTATCAGGAGGTCCGTTCTGCACAACATAGGAAACGAACCTTTAGTGTGGCAGCACCTACCCTGTGGAATTCCCTCCCCTTAAATATTAGACAGGCACCATCTTTGTTATCTTTTTGGCACCTTTTGAAGACTTCCCTCTTTGAAGTTGAGACCTATCTCAGTCTGTGTCTGTGTTGGAATTGCTTTTTAATACGTTTTTATAAAAACAACACTTTTTTACCCTGTTTTAAAGATGTTTTTAAAGCTTTAAAAAAAATGTTTTAAAAGTTGTTTTGTTTTGGTGTATTTTAAGGTCTGTTTTTATGATGTTTTGATGTGTTTTTAGTGCTTTTGTTTGCTGCCCTGGGCTCCTGCTGGGAGGAAGGGCGGGATATAAATCAAATAATAAAATAAACAAACAAATAAATAAATAAATATTGATACATTCCGTTTCTTGCTTGACAATTTCTAACTTTCCCTGGTTCATGCTTCTCACATTCCATGTTCCTATTGTGTGTGTCGTACAACTCCAGACTCTCCTTTGGTGTCTGTGCACATCAACCTCCGGGCTTCCTTTCGGCTTTGACTCAGTTGCGTCATTAGTCACATCACTACTCGTACTTGTCTGTTGTTCTTTCTCAGTAGCTCACTGAGTGCCATTTGACCTGGGGGGTCTCATCTTCCAGCACTATCTCAAATTGCATTTTGGATAGTCTATTCATAGGATAAAAGGATAGTATTTTGGATAGTCTATTCATAGGCAACAGGTATTCAGAGGTGGTTTACCACTGCCTTCCTCTGAGTCTGGATGTATCCTAGTCTGCTGTCTCAGCTTTGACCAGTCCGCCTTCGGTGACCTTGCTAGGTGTCTAGCCACTTGGTCTAGACTCCTGACAGCATTTATCTCATTTCTTCGACACTCTCAAACCTCCTCACCACATTAAGGTGTGCATCCTCGAGAGGGCTGAAGAATGTACATATGTATTAATTGAATTGCAAAGTTCCTTGACAATTACGTATTTTTTTGGCTAAGAACTGTAATTGTGTATGGATATTTTACCAACTTCACAGACAGATGTTCGGATGTTTGAATGTTACTTATCAACCTAAAACCAGTACTGAACCTCCTCTTCTACTTGATACAGTATCTAATATTCTCTGAAATATGTTAGCAGATAACTTTGTTGTATAAATATTCAAGAAGTGGGTTTTGTTTTGTAGCAATGCAAAGAACTTGTACTGTTTGTGACATATATCTAACCCCCCCCCCAGCCTTGGTAAGGTGTATCTTTAAAAAAAAAAAAGTGTGTGGTCTTGAATGATAAACTACTACTTTTGTAGCTTTTGAACAGTGAGCAAGAAAGGTGAGAGATGAGGGGAAATTATAATTTATTTCCCCCTTTTTTTACATTGAGTTTTTAAATGAATTTTCAAGGATTACAGTACTATTATATAGGGCACAACATTTATTATTGGCCCAGTACAGTTCTCTGTTATATTCCATGGGATCTTCAAGGAGAGTATATGAGGCTGCTGTTCAGGATGTGACCCAGCTGGGATTGTGTAATGGTGCCAGTTGTATAAATTTGCATTTCTTTGTGGTGATGCATATCTGATGGCTGTTAATCTCTGTGGCTCTGGCAGCTCAAACCAGGCTTGACCATGTTGCCAACTCATTGGCAGGTCTGTATACCGCAAGAGATCATATGGGGGCCAAAAGGCTTCTGAACCTAGTACTACAGTACTAAGTGCACTCTTACTCGGAAGCAAGTTTCACTGAAATCAATGGGGCTTATATAAACACATGTCAGATCAGAGAGTGTGTATTATTCATTACTTCTAGAAGACACCAGTGCATTAAAATATGTATTTGAAGAGACCCTCTAACTAGCAAACACTAGAATGGGGTAGGGAACAGAGTTTAGAAATGCAAATGGTTAAGCAGTATATAAATGTCTTAAATAAACATACATTTCTTCCCTTAAGGGCCAGATTTGTACCTGCCAAACCCTTCAAGGTCCAAATGGACAGGGTCAGAAGCAAAGGAGACAGGTCTAAAAAGGGGATTAAACATCATGTTCTTACCTTTTTGATACAAATAAAGGAACTGATCTGCTTAGAGTGGCCTCCACCTCCCCATGTGGCCACCCCTATCCTCAAGCCACAACCTCTTTCTAATGGTTGCAGACTCTTTGTCTTTGTGAGTCTTGCTAAGCCAAAGGCTGTACTGATGTTGATTATACTCTGTAGATCTTTGTGTTAATTTCCCCATGATGCATTGTAAAGCAGATTTGTCTTATAAAAGTAATGTGACAAATGACTTTTAAATATGGTACATAAAGCACTGTTCTGGCAGTATTTAGATAACAAAATTAAATATGAAAAAAGGAAAATACTTGTAAATGTAAGAGCGTAATCCTGAGTAAATAAAACAGACATTCTGGTGGCATGTTTAAATATCATTTGTCTAAAACTGAATATTGAAAAAAGCATAGTGATTTTAAAAGTCTATATTTGGATTATCTTGGAGGACATTAAGTTCCGTTTGTTGGTGTTGTTGGACCTCCTTTCATTATAAAATGTACTGAAATCTCATCTGTAGTCATAAAGCAGCATTTCGCTTCAGTAGTATGTGTGTATATGTACAAAGAAGAACTGAAAAGGGGTTGAATGGGCAGTCGGCAGTCATTCATTGTCAATGATTACTAGTCATTCATAAAAACTGTAGAGCTGAGAGCTGGAGCCAGAAGAAACAGCTTTTGAAACTGGAATGGAAGTTCCATGCTTATTTGCATAATCAGAAGAGATTTTAGAAGCTGTTCAAATGCTGCATGATGAATATAATGAGATGTATGATAAATCTGTGAGCAATGTTTTTTAAAAAGTGCCTGGAATAAATAAAATCTAGCTTCATTCTTCACCCGTCACAATTTCATGCACAAACCATTTGCTTAACTTTTTTTACTTTCTGTCTGATCACAGCTAAAATCAGTTCATAGATTATTTTTTACTTCCAAGTGTATAAAGGAAATAATTCTGATTTATCAGCTGAGAAACTGCACCCCAAACTATAATATGGCAGATAGACTATTTTTATCAGCTTCACTTCTTGGCTCTATTCTAGTTTTCCAAGGTCAGTTACTAATCTTCTTTGCTGTTCTGTTTTTACCAATTCTTTTTTGATTCTATCAATTTATTATTGTCTTGCAGATACTGATCAATATTCAGCCTTTCCAAGTGCAAATGTGGATGCTCAACAGGTATAGCTTTCTTGTTGGTAGTATACATACTTCAGGAGTCCCCAAGATTTTGGGGCCCATAGGCACATTTGAAACTTTGGAGGGTCATGAGTACCATTACAGAATGACTATCATGGAGCTTGTGCCTATTCACAAAACACTTATTTCACAAAAGGCAAACTGGTGAGTCTGACAGACTGGTAACTTGCCCAAGAACTTGAATAAAAGATACAGGTGGGTTCCCAGCCTCAAAACACAAAACCACTCATTTAAACCCATAGTTTTCTGCTCCATTTCACATAAGGCAAGCTAATTGGTGATTTCCTCAATGAATTCCTCTAAAATTATTTTTATTTCCCCAATTCAATTTTCCACAAATTCATTAGCTAAATCCATTCCTATTCAATTAAATCTCAATTGCCAGCCAACTCCCTCCCTCCCTCCCTCCCTCCCTCCCTGGAGATACTCACCCCCCATGCATACTCTTTTTTGCCCAGGATAGTTGCCTGAATGAGCACACAAGTGTGCGCGCATGTGCGTGCGCGTGCACACACACACACACACAAATAATTGCCCCCAAGCTCATTCTTAGCATTCTCTTTCTTGTACACACATACACCATTCATCTCCCTCGCACACACACACTCCTCCTTCCTTTCTCTTAGCTCTGGTTGCTCCATTGCTCTCCCTGTTCTCCCTTCCACAAAGGTTACCAGGCAGTGGTGGCAGCAGAGCCCCTTTCCTTCCTCCCTTTCTTTTTTTTAGTGGATGGGTAGGCAGGCAGACATGCTTTAGAGTAAAGCACTGGTGAGGTTCCAACCATCCACTATCTTAATTTCCTAGAATGCCTGTGGGGAAGTAAAGATGGTGGGTGACTGGAGACAGCTTTAGAACAACCGGCTATCCTCCATCAGAAAAAAAAATAAAGTTGATGGGAGCAGAGCTTCACATTTTAGAAGGCAGATCTACTACTTTATGTTTATAAGCACTTTGTAATACACTATTTTATAATTTATTTATGGGAACATAATGGTAAACCAGTCTAAAAGCATTAATAAATTCAAGCTGGGATACATATCTCCTAAACAAGCTGCCTTGACAAAGAAAGATACTAGGTTGGAGTGATTTAACTTCCCCTGCCCCCCCAAAAAAGCAGTTGTTTTGTGAACCTTTTAGGGACTGAAGCTAAAATATTAGGAAACTTGGTGGTAGCTTTTAAATCCATTATGGAAGTGAAGTAAGAGTGTAGATCACTAAACAAGAGGCAGTGTGCTGTCTGGACACACTCAGTTTCACTCAAAAAATTCATCTGATTATCAGAGAGATTTCTCAGCAAAGACTTTCAACATAACTTCAATGAATAAATCATTAAGTAGTACATCCTTATCTCCTTGAAATTTTTGTGTGAAAAAAGGTCCCTTATGTCAACAGTTCTTAAAGAAAAATATATATACTACAAACAAACTTTATCATATTGCTGACTGCCAATCCCATCTGTTCAAATTTTATAGGTCAGCTGTTCCTTATAAAGGAAAACTCGTGTGTTGAATTAAGAAGCACAGGATTTAAAGTAAATGGAGTGCGGTGGTGGTTCTTGTGTGCAAGTTAATTATTTCCAAAAGCATTCTCAAGGTCACGTTTTCAAGTTTTCCTCCACAACTTACAAATTTAGAAAACGCCATCCAACAATCGCATAGCTGCCAACATGCTTTGGTAATGGTTGGTTGTAAAGAAACATAGAGCGTTGGCAGATGTTTGATTAGAATGTGGCACTTTTTCATTAGAATGTCCCAGAAAGACTGATTTCTTACAAGAGCAGAACAAGTACTATGTGGCACCTGTAACATGGAAATCACACCTTGAACTTGTCCTGACAGCAAATCGGCAACCAGTGCAGAGGTATTATGTGCTTGTAAGCAATCATGCCACAGCATTCAGCACTAATTGCCGTGCCTGGGTCAGGTTGTGCTGCATGGGGATTTCTGTGACCTTGGCTGACTGGCTGCCAGGATTTTTTTAGTTTTGGCTTAGGAAGCCTGACTGGTTGTGGGCTGCTGAGTTTCCTGCCTTGCTCATAGGAATTGAGTTGGTATGGTACTGCATTTAGGAAATCATCACTGTCTTTTCTTTTTCTGTTTGCATTTTCATTTACCTTTAACCTCACTCCCTTACTATGGCTATAGAAGCAACAACAGTGGTTCCATGTGCTCAGCTCAACCCCCTTAAACCCACTGATGATACACCTTGTTGGTTGCATAACGGTTTGTTTTGTGCCCAATAGCGGTAAAAGAGAATTCACATACTGGGAAGTGTGGCTGCAATTGTTGTTCTCAAGCGCTGTCTGTGAAGGTGGACCAAACTATGTGTGTTTTCTGTCTGTCAATTATTACTCGCTGGAATTGTGTTGGCTGTCAAAGTGAGTTTATAGCAGCCCACAAGGTAGACAGAAAAGGGTAGAGAATCTTCATTTCTCAGACCTCTTTCTAAATGAAGGGTCAAATCTGTAAAGTTTGGAGCAGCCATGTAAAAACGTAGGGGCAGGACATTCCAGCCAGGGGGTTGCCAACCCTACTTGGTTATGGACATCTCTGTAGAGGATCCCTAGTCAAGCTTTACCAACAGCACAATTTAAACCATATCTACTCAGAAGTAAGTCCTATTGAGTTCTAAGTGTGTTTACAATTGCAGCCTTCAGGGGCATCCATCTTTACTCCTGAGTGCTCCCATCTAACATCTCCACAACACTAGGCTCCTTTCTTTCTACAATGGCTTTCTGGTGACTGGCCTGACCTGAGGGCACTTAAACCCTTATTTCGAGAAGGAAGTAGGCTAGATTAAATGTTCCCTACCCAGGCTCTGTCTTTTAGCTAAGATTTCTGTCTTAATTTCCAATCAGAGATATGCTTTTGTTTGAATTGTATGCTCGAAGCAACTGTGGTTGATGCTTAAGGTATCATGCTTAATGACATGGGCCCGTCCCTGTGACATCACTTGAGCCCACCCCATGACATCACTATGGGGAGTCCCCATGACAGTACAACCTGCCTCTGTGACATCACTAGGGCCCGGCCCTGAAATCTCAGGGTTTGGTATGCTTCTGACCTGGCAACCCTACTTTCCATTGGACCACTGGTGGTCTGCATAGTGAGGCTGTTCCGGAAGAATGAATGGAACATTGCATCACCAGCCTCACTCTGTCCTCAGTCAGATCCTACTTGCCTGCCTTCATATTTACAACCAGTCCGGGGGATGGCACTGCCTCTTACCTCCTCCTTAGCCTCTAGATGTCCCTTGCAGAGCTCAGCAGGGTGGAAGATGGAGACAGAATTAGTTGGCTCTGCCTGTCATTGAACCTAAGAACATAAGAAGAGCCTGCTGGATCAGGCCAGTGGCCCATCTAGTCCAGCATCCTGTTCTCACAGTGGCCAACCAGGTGCCTGGGGGAAGCCCGCAAGCAGGACCCGAGTGCAAGAACACTCTCCCCTCCTGAGGCTTCCGGCAACTGGTTTTCAGAAGCATGCTGCCTCTGACTAGGGTGGCACAGCACAGCCATCACGGCTAGTAGCCATTGATAGCCCTGTCCTCCATGAATTTGTCTAATCTTCTTTTAAAGCCGTCCAAGCTGGTGGCCATTACTGCATCTTGTGGGAGCAAATTCCATAGTTTAACTATGCGCTGAGTAAAGAAGTACTTCCTTTTGTCTGTCCTGAATCTTCCAACATTCAGCTTCTTTGAATGTCCACGAGTTCTAGTATTATGAGAGAGGGAGAAGAACTTTTCTCTATCCACTTTCTCAATGCCATGCATAATTTTATACACTTCTATCATGTCTCCTCTGACCCGCCTTTTCTCTAAACTAAAAAGCCCCAAATGCTGCAACCTTTCCTCGTAAGGCAGTCGCTCCATCCCCTTGATCATTCTGGTTGCCCTCTTCTGAACCTTTTCCAACTCTAGAATATCCTTTTTGAGATGAGGCGACCAGAACTGTACACAGTATTCCAAATGCGGCCGCACCATAGATTTATACAACGGCATTATGATATCAGCTGTTTTATTTTCAATACCTTTCCTAATTATCGCTAGCATGGAATTTGCCTTTTTCACAGCTGCCGCACACTGGGTTGACATTTTCATCGTGCTGTCCACTACAACCCCGAGGTCTCTCTCCTGGTCGGTCACTGCCAGTTCAGACCCCATGAGCGTATATGTGAAATTCAGATTTTTTGCTCCAATATGCAAAATTTTACACTTGTTTATATTGAATTGCATTTGCCATTTTTCCGCCCATTCACTCAGTTTGGAGAGGTCTTTTTGGAGCTCTTCGCAATCCCTTTTTGTTTTAACAACCCTGAACAATTTAGTGTCGTCAGCAAACTTGGCCACTTCACTGCTCACTCCTAATTCTAGGTCATTAATGAACAAGTTGAAAAGTACAGGTCCCAATACCGATCCTTGAGGGACTCCACTTTCTACAGCCCTCCATTGGGAGAACTGTCCGTTTATTCCTACTCTCTGCTTTCTGCTTCTTAACCAATTCCTTATCCACAAGAGGACCTTGTGATGTTCCTATATATTAGTGTATATATGGTAAGTGCTGGTTGTTTAGAGTATACATGGTAAGTAGTGAAAGAGGAGGGGGAGTGAATGGGCAATAGAATGCTTGATGATTGGCTGAATGTTTAAAATGGCTGACAGTATAAATGAAAGGATGACAGGTAAATCTGGGTGAATGTGAGGTGGTGAATTATGGAATCTGGGAGGAGAAGAGAAAGAGTGGATTGCTTGGTGGGGTTTGAGAGAGTTGTTTGCCAGGAGAGCGTGAAGAAGGAGGGAGGTGGAGTTCAGATTAGTATTGAGTAAAACCATATGCTTATATGCCTTAAGAAGAAATATTGTTAATCTTGTTAGCTTTGTTATCTGTAATAAATACTTAATTTGGTTTACCAAAGGCCTGATCCTTGGCTGGGGTTTCACAGACCAGAAGGGAGGGTAAGGTAATGACCAAGGCTGAAGGGGAACTGTAACAAATGGTGGCAGCAGTGAAGAGAATATCAATACCAGTATTCAGAGTCTCTGGGAATACTAGTATTGGGACGTTACTGGTGGTTGCCTAGCAGGGGGATCTGTTGAGATCTGTGCTAGAGCGGGGAGAGAAATCATAAGAGAGAGCAGTCCGGACTGGTGGAGTCCCTGGTGGTGCCTAGAGACAGGCAGTAACCACGAGCAGGTAGGAACCTGACAGGGAGAGCCAGAGAAGGACGCCTCACAGACCTCTCCTCTTATTCCATGACTGCTAAGCTTCCTCAGAAGCCTTTGGTGAGGTACCTTGTCAAACGCTTTTTGAAAGTCTAAGTACACTATGTCCACTGGATCACCTCTATCTATATGCTTGTTGACACTCTCAAAGAATTCTAATAGGTTACTGAGACAGGACTTTCCTTTGCAGAAGCCATGCTGGCTCTGCTTCAGCAAGGCTTGTTCTTCTATGTGCTTAGTTAATCTAGCTTTAATAATACTTTCTACCAGTTTTCCAGGGACAGAAGTTAAGGTAACTGGCCTGTAATTTCCAGGATCCCCTCTGGATCCCTTTTTGAAGATTGGCGTTACATTTGCCACTTTCCAGTCCTCAGGCACGGAGGAGGACCCGAGGGACAAGTTACATATTTTAGTTAGCAGATCAGCAATTTCACATTTGAGTTCTTTGAGAACTCTCGGGTGGATGCCATCCGGGCCCGGTGATTTGTCAGTTTTTATATTGTCCATTAAGCCTAGAACTTCCTCTCTCGTTACCACTATTTGTCTCAGTTCCTCTAGCTCCACCTACTGCTGGTCCTCCTGCTTTCCACATTATTTGTTCTAATGGGTACCAGCCACTACTAGGTCCAAGGACCACAGTTTGAGAACTTTGACTATTTTCCAATACATTCAGGAGAAAGATGCATCACCATTATGTCAGCTAAATGTCTGCCATATCCTATACTTGTCCAGCCGAGAAAAAGAAGGTGCTCCAAAAAGCTCATAATTTTTATTTACTTATTAAATTTATATCCCACCCTTCCTCCTAGAAGGAGCCCAGGGTGGCAAACAAAAGCACTAAAAGCACTTTAAAAATCTCACTCATGTCCAGGTTTAGCTAAAAGTGGTGTTTTTTTAACTTTTAAACACCAACAAAAAAAGGTGTTGGAGATTTGCGCACGCACACATTTAGGAAACTTTTTCACCCCTAACAAAATGAGCCCTCACTTTTTGACACTTTTTCACACTCTGTCTTGAAAGGGTGTAAAATGGTTTGCAAGTGAGTGTAGGAGTCAGGTGGGGGAAGAGGTAATGCATTAGCTAGGCAACTGGGGTCATGCTTCCCTCGAATTCAGAATGCACATGCCATTGAAAGGAATGCAGTGCAGCAAAACACCACCTGATTTCAGTTGTGTGTTTTGTAGGGACTCAGAGGAAGGCTATGGTAAACCACCTCTGAACACTGCTTACCAGGAAAACCCTATTCATAGGGTCGCCATGAGTCGGAATCGACTTGAAGGCAGGCCATTTCCATTTTTTCATTTGGTAGGGAAGGGGGTAATTCGATTCAGTTTGTATTTAAAGGCAAACATACCTAATTTGCACTTTTTGAAACAATATGAGAACTGACACAGAGTCATCCTCTGAATTCACAGTTCCCTACGTTCTGCAGTGCAGTTCTTCAGGCAGGTAATGTATACAAAAATGCATATACTGGGGCAAGTATGCACAAAAATGCACATATTTGTGAAAATAATATACAGTATGCGTTATATCAGGGAAAATTGCTTTGAAAAATGTGTATAAGGCAAAATTGCATAGAAATGTGTATATTAGGAGAAATTTGTATTAAAAGCTGATGAATTTTTATGTGGACTTTTAAAAAATAATTTTGCAGACTGATGTGGAAATGCGAAGAACTGAACTTACGACTGGAAAAATTAGAAACTGGGAGAAACTGAAACTGCTAGATTCACCCAACCCTAGTATTTCGAAGTGGGTGTGGGTGTCATTCTTCTGCCTTGCAGTTACTTCTAGTGGCATCTGAATTTGGATGCTATCTTAAGGCAAGAGACTGTCAGCCCATTGCTTTGGCAATGGTGACATTCCCTCCCTCCATTATCCCCTCCCTTCTAAGCAGCAGTGTGGGGAGATAAGGGCTGTGAATGTGTGAAAAATGCGTGGATGGGTGTTTTAGGATGGAGAACTTTGTATCTTCCCTCCACCACCCCAGTTTTCATTAACAAAAAAACCCTCCCATGATAATGCACTAGTTAAAAATGCATTCATATAAAATGATATATCCCAGAATTTAGATCCATTTCCCTCCACAATAAGTGAGATGCGTTTGTACATAATTATAATGTACCTGTTCAATCCCTTCACTAGATGAACACCTGTAATGACTGTGTTTAGCCTTGCGTGGCCCTAGCTGAGGCCAGAAATGGCTGCAGAAGGCAACACTGTCCACTGCACCAGTCTTGGCCAGAGATGTGAAGGCCTGGAGCCTTTTTCACTTTTGTTTTCCCAAAAATGTGATGTGGGGGCAAAAAACCCAGCTTATTTTCTGAATTTTTCTGTTCCCCCCCCCTGAGCCTTCACATCTTTAGCCTAGGTGCAAGACTAGTGCTGAAGGATATGGGCTTTCTGTACTTATCCTGGATTTTCTCTTTTCCTGTTACTCCCAGTTGTACTAATGGTTGGCAGGAAACCTCAGCTCATTCAGCCAGGAGCAACTGGATCGCTGCTTCCCACAGGGACAGATACAGAACTCAAGATGAATGATTCCAGCCACTTCCTAGTTCTGCAGAGATGATGCTTAATTGCTGCTGTATTGCCTAGGTGGTGATGGCAACATCCAAAGTGCACTTTAATTCCAGCTGCAGTGCAAGGGCAGCATTACTATGCCTAGTGGATCATCTCATGCACTTTATACCTATGGGAAGCCACCAGACTAAACCCTGCCTTAGTATATGTCTATCCTACTTGCCTTCTCTTTTCTCAAGTGTCACTAAATTTCAGCCAAGAGGAGAAGATTATCATCCAGCACTCTCCAGATGGAGGGAACTATGCCAAGTCGACCTTCTGCAGCTCTGCCTCTCAGTGACCCAAGTTTTTTAGTGCATTTTTGTGTTAGCACTGTTATGTTTAGTGTTACAGTAATAACACGAAGACATTTATTTTGATTTCTCCCTGCAGGAGCCCAGGGCGGCAAACAAAAGTACTAAAAACTTTAAAACATCATGAAAACAAACTTTAAAACACATGAGAACAAAACATCTTTAAAAACGTTTCTTTAAAAAAGCTTGAAAAACATTTTAAGATTAAAAACATTTTTTTAAAAAAGGTTTACGATCATATTAAAAAGCAATTCCAATTACTGAGCAGGAAAAGACTCTCCAGCAGCACCTTGGTTCCGCTCCCGTTCCCAGCAGGATCCATGACCGAGCCAAGGGCCCCTGCCCTTTTGGCGGGCCATGAAAGGCCCCCCCGCAACTCCTCTACCCCATTCCTTTCCCGCCACTGACCGACTGGCACAAGAAATGGCTTCGCCCATCTTTCCAGTTCCCCAAGAGGTCCTCACCCTCTGCTTTGAGGACATTCCTTTGTCTCTTCCCGCCACCTCGCAGTGTTCCTAGTCCTCAAGGCGGAGCGCCAGTCCTCTCCCTGCACCAAGGGAAGTAAAAACTCGGCTTCACTTCTCCGGTAAGAGCAACTTGGGGCTGGCCCGAAGGCAGAGGGGGAGATCTAGCCAGACCCAGAAAAGAAGACTTGAAGAACATTTTTTTAAAAAGTGCCTATTCCATTGATAAAATGTGCTCGTGCATGTGCACATGCACACACACACACGGATAAAAGCTTTTCTGATGGTGAAAAGCATCTCAAAGTCACCGCCAGTTTCTATTTTTAACCTTGTATGGTTCCTCCTGCTTCCTCCCAATCTTCCAATAATGGGGAGTATTGCGGCAACAGGTCAAGCTGTTTGCAGCACAGTCACCTCTAGTGCCCAAAAGAGGAAAGTGCAGGCAGTTTAAAGGGTGAATTATTTTTTTCTAACTGTGAGAGCAATCAATAAATCAATGAATGACTGCAAACATACTTGCAGCATTACTTCAGGAAACTTTCCCATGCAATGGTCAATCTAGGTCCAAAATGCCATTTCTGTTACGATTCCATTCAAAATCTGGTATCTCCCCACTCACTGATGGTTTAATTTAAGCCAGCCTAAAACCACAGTGAAGAGGGAAGGTGGCTTCTGGTTCTTCCATGCAAAGGGAAATGATAGGCAAAGGAAAGTTTTAGAGGAAGTACAAGCTTCTTTTTTATTTTAGAATTCCATGCTTATTCGTTATTTTAAAGATACACATTACATTCACCAATCCATTGCTTGAAAAGAAAGCTACATGTAGGAAACAACCATGGAATTTGTACTGAAGAGACCTTCAAGGCAATTGAGACTAGGAGGGAAGAGGGTTCTGTGGTGTGAATTAATTGCTATTTGTTTGATTACATCAGTAAATACTTAATAATTGCCTAGCACTCTTTCCTGTGGCTGAGAATAATATGTAGGACATTTGTCTGCAAAGATTAACGTTATGGGAAGGAAAATATTTGTCATGAAGTCATTCTTGTAAATAAGCCCATAAAAGTTATTAGTCTGGGTTTCTTCCCTTTAACTGGCCTTGTAGGTTCTGACAAAGGAGGAATGGGGAGCTGAATGATCCCTCTTGCAGTATTTCTGCATTGCATTCAGAGGAGGGGTTTTTGTGCTGGGGACAGAGTGTTCCATTCAGGCCTGACACCAGCACTTATTCAGGCTGGGCACTGACAAGGGCTCCAGTGGCATAGAAGGGGCCCTTACTGGCTCAAATCTGCTATGCTGGTTGAGCTGACTTTGCACCTTCCTTAATGGGCCCCCAGATGGCTGTTTTAGTAGTGGTTGGGGCAGTTGTTGGAAGTGGGGCAACAGCAACTCCTGTTTGGGTTCTGTTGTTTGTATTCCAGAAGGAAGGAAGAGCTAGGGTCCTCCAGCTGGCTGGGCTTGCCTGCCTTTACCTGTACTCTTCTCTACCTAACTTCCTTCCATTGTAAACTGATATGCTCAGGGAAGCTGACCTGCCCCTCCTTCCTTTGTCTTCTTCAGCCATCTGAGGAGAGAGGAGATATCTCTGTCTTTGTTCCATGTCTGAGCATTGCACTTCCAGCTTAGTTAGTTAGTATGCTTTTGCTATCTACTATGTATTTCTATAAATAAGTAGCGTTTCTTATTTTACTGAGTCTTATGTCTCAGTGATTTAAATGCAGGGTAAAAGCCTGCTGCTTAGGTAAATACACACACTAGCACACACGCAGCTCAGACCATTGAGTATCTCTGCATGTGCATATTTCCATAACAAAGGGTTATGGGTCCAGTAAGCTAAATTGAATTGAAAGTTGTGCCTGAAAGATAAAAAGGCTAAGTAAATAAGTACTGTGTGTCATTTACAAAAAGAGATCAAAAGTAGACTTTAGGTTAGAGAAAGAAAAAGACAACAAAATATAGGAAACCATGGCTGATGAATCAACGCTTAAGACAAGCATCTCAGGGCTGGAGAATTATGCGATTTGGAGTCTTAGAATGATGGCACTTCTGGAAGGGGAGAATCTGCATGGAGTCCTGACTGATCCTGAACCCTCAGCAGCGGATACAGAACTCACTGCCTCGTGGAAGCGTATGCATGCCAAAGTGAAGTCTCTTCTTATTTCTGCTTTATCAGATGAAGCACTAAATGTTTGCATGGGCTGTAGGAATGTGAAGGAAATATGGGAAAAGCCTGAAAATGTGTATCAGAGAAAATCTAAAAATCATGTGATGTTTATAAGTCGCTGTACACGCTGAAACAATCTGACAGAGAGATCTCAATCCACATTTGGAGAGATTTACAAGTCTGCTCTGAGAATTAGAAAGATGTGGAAGATTGTTGGACGAAGATTTACAAAAGGTCATACTCCTGGCCTCTCTAAAGCAATGTCATTATATAACTGCTTGCATACTTCAACAGACAGATCAGAATTTGGATCAGATTATGGCATATCTGAAAGATCAGGACTATAAAAAGAGACAGGAACAAGCTGTGTCTGGAAAAGCAAATTTTACTGTGGACAGAAACAGCACCTAAAGGCAAGACAGAGAGATGTCAAGCCCCGAAGCCACAGCAGGGCACAGACAAAGGAAGAATTGTTTCAAATGCAAAACTCCAAATCACCTTCCAAGAGATTGTCCTAGAAGGGAAAGAGGAGAAAGAGTTGATTTTAAACAGAAGCAAGCTGGGGGGGGAAATCAAATAGCCAAACTTAAGTGAAGCATTCCAGTTACTGTGTATCTGATGGGAAGAATGATGATTATAAAACCAGATTTTTAATCAACAGTAGGGCTACTGCACATTTGCTAAATAATGAATAATCGTTTAAGAACTTTAGCCCCCATACACAAAATGTAATTACAGCATCAGGAGACATTTTCTGTTCTCAAAGAATAGGCATGGTAGATCTACTTTGCAAAATGCCAGAGGGTGCTAGAGAGCTTGAACTGAAAAATTGCCTATTTGTTCCAGCATTTAAAGATAATTTAATAAGTGCCACTAAAATAATGGCGCTTGAAGGTTAATGTTTTTTAAGTGACAAAATTTGCCAAGTTTTAGACCAATGAGAAGTATGTTGTACTGCAAAATTGAAAAATGGATTTTTGCATTTGGAATATTTTGAAACTATGCATGCAAATACAGCCAAAGAAACCTGTGATTCTGGATGGGTACATGTTTGGCATCGAAGAATGGGACATGCCAGCTTAGCCAGAATCAGTGGTCTAGAGAAGGAAAATTTGGCTAAAAGCATTACAATTGGACAATGTAGATCCACAGAAAAAGGTGAAAGTTGTATAAAGACAAAAAGTGAAACCAAAATTTCCTAAGAAAGTGAAAGGAAAACTACAAAACCTCTAGAATTAATTCACACAGACCTTCGTGGACCCAATAGAACCACCATCACAGGGCAGAAATTTATATGAACTTACTTTCATAGATGATTACTGAAGGTATACTACAATGTACCTTCTGAGAGGGAAGAGTCAAGCACTTCAAATATTGAAGGACTATATCAGAATTTGGCAGAAAGCCACAAATGATAAGATCTGACAGTGGAGGAGAATTTATGTCCAGGGCTATGTAAGACTTTCTACGTGAGGAAGGCATAGAACACCAGACTACTGTTTATACTCCAAAAAAAAAATGGGGTTGCGGAACACATGAACCAGACTCTTGTACAGATGATTAATTCCTTGTTGGAAGAGCCACAGTTACCACAGAAATACTGCCCCCTATCTGCAGAACCAACTTCCGGCAGCTGCAACCAACAAATCACCTTTTGAGCTAAGGCATGATCAGACACCAAGTGTGTCTCACCTTCGTGTATTTGGATGCAAGGCCTTTGTGCACACCCCGAAACAAAGGAGGTCAAAATTTGACAACACTGCCAAGGAAGGGATACTCATTGGATATTCTTCAATGCAGAATGGATACTGAGTCATAGATCCCAAAACTGGTGAAGTTGGAGCATACAGAGCTGTCTACTTTGATGAAGGAAAGTGTGCACACTGACCAGAAGGGGCGCCACACCAAATAGATGACAGCAAAATGGAAGAAGAAACAGCTATTTTTCTGCAACAGAAGGGATCACAATAACACACAAGCAGAGGAAGACAAGGTGGCGAAGCAGTTGCAAGTGCATTTGGAGGAAGCGGATTATCTGGATCCATTTTAATCAGGCTTCAGGCCTGGACATGGGACTGAAACGGCCTTGGTGGCCTTGGTGGATGATATGAGGAGGGCGTTGGATAGGGGTGAATGCACCTTCCTTGTCCTCCTGGATCTCTCAGCGGCTTTTGATACCGTTGACCACGGTATACTTCTGGATCGCCTGAAGAGGTTAGGCATAGGGGGCCCTGTATTGCAGTGGTTCCGTTCCTTCCTCTCTGGTAGGTACCAGAGAGTGGCATTGGGGGATGAGGTTTCGGATCCTTGGCCTCTCACTTGTGGGGTGCCACAGGGCTCCATCCTCTCCCCGATGCTGTTCAACATCTATATAAAGCCGCTGGGGGCTATCATCAGAAGATTTGGGCTGCAGTGTCACCAGTATGTTGATGACACACAGCTCTGTCTCTTACTGAAATCTTCACCGAGGTTGGCTGTAGAAACCCTATCCAAGTGCCTGGAGTCGGTGAGTGGCTGGATGGGAAGGAATAAGCTGAAGCTGAACCCTGACAAAACTGAGGTACTGTTTGTGGGAGACAAGGGAAGGTTGGGGAATGTTGACCTGGTGCTCAATGGGGTACAATCGCCCCTGAAAGACCAGGTCCGCAGTCTGGGGGTCATTCTTGACTCCCAGCTGTCCATGGAGGCTCAGGTCTCGGCTGTGAGCTGGGCGGCACTGTATCAACTCCATCTGATACGGAGGCTGCGCCCCTACCTTCCCAACTGTCTGCTCCCATCTGTGGTACATGCCCTGGTCTCCTCTCACCTAGACTACTGTAATGTGCTGTATGTGGGGTTACCCTTGAAAATGGTCCAGAAGCTGCAACTGGTACAGAATGCGGCGGCTCGCCTGATTAAAGGCAGCCGCCGGCGAGATCACATCACTCCAGTGCTGAAGGAGTTGCACTGGCTACCGGTTGTTTACCGGGCCCAATTCAAGGTGTTGGTTTTGACCTTTAAAACCCTTTACGGTTTCGGCCCAGTCTATCTGAAGGAGCGCCTCCAACATCATCAAGGATGCCGCTCAACAAGATCAGCCTCAATAGGCCTTCTCTCTGTCCCACCAGTTAAAACAGCTAGACTGGTGAGAACTAGGGAGAGGGCTTTTTCAATTGTGGCCCCCACTTTGTGGAATTCCCTCCCAAATGTTCTCTGCCATGCCCCCTCTATGATGAGATTCCGCCGGGCCTTGAAGACCTGGCTCTTCAGGCAGGCTTTTGGGGTGGGTTAGGTTTTATTATTATTGTTGAGATTTTTAATGTTTTAATGTATTTGTATGTTTTTATTTTGTACGTCGCCCAGAGTGGCTGGACAGTCAGCCAGATGGGCAACTAATAAATTTAATAAATAAATAAATAAATAAATAAATAAATAAATAAATAAATAAGGAGTCTGAGCCAGAAGAGGCATCAGAGCCAGAAGAGGCTGCTGAAGCACCAGCACCCAGATGCTCTGAACGCATCAACAAAGGTGTACCACCAGACAGACTTGCTTACTTTGTGAGAGATGAACTTCCAGAGCCAGAGATCTGGGAAGAGACTGAAGCCTTACCCAAAGCTGAAGCTCAGGGTTAAAGGCAGGCAGACAAGGAAGAGGTGGAAGCTGTACTCAAGAATAAAACTTGAACACTGACCAAGGTTCTTCAAGGAAGAAAAGCTTCCTTCCTAGGCTGCAAGTGGGTATTGGGTATTCAAGAAAAAGCCAGATGTGAAGGAAACGTTGAGAGATACAAGGCAAGACTAGTAGCTACAGGATGCTCTCAAAAGTATGGACAAGACTACTATCAAACATTTGCACCTGTAGTCAAACACATGACCATCAGAACTCTTCTGAGTGTTGCTGCTAACAAGAAAATGCAGGTGGAGCACATGGATATGAAAACAGCATTCTTGCATGGAGAAATAGAAGAGGAAATCTACATGCAACAGCCAGCAGGGTTTGAAGTTCCAGGAAAAGAAACCCTAGTGTGTAAATGTCAAAAATCCATCTATGGACTTAAACAGGTTGCCAGAGCCTGGTATGAGAAACTGAGCAAAATGCTCTTGAAGGACGGCTTTGTACAAGGCACGGCAGAGCCATGGCTGTACAGCAGATTCAGAAACAACAGATGGACCTACCTACTGATTGACGTGGATGATCTACTGTTAGCTTATCAAGACCCATTGGACAAGCAACAACTAGTGAATCATCTCAACAAGGAGGTTGAAATGAAGTGCCTGAATGATGTCACTCACTACCTCGGAATACAAATTGAAAGAGAAGATGATGGATCTTTCTTGCTGAGTCAAAGACAAAAGATCCAAGACCTTCTCAAAAGTCTAGGACTGAAGGATGCACATCCAGCACCTACTCAAATGGAAGTAGGACACCTGAAACCGGACCACAACAAACAACCATGGGAAGACCATGAAAGCTACAGACAAGGCATTGGAAAACTTCTGTATATCAGCACTGTTACCAGGCCAGATATAGCAGAAGCAGTGGGATACCTGTGCAGAGAAACCAGCTCGCCAACCAAGAAGTACTGGGAAGCAATCAAGGGAGTGGCGAAATATCTGAATGGCACTGCTACCATGAAACTGAAGTTAGTGGTTACCCAAGATCCCAAACTAGTGGGATATGCAGATGCTGATTGGGCTGAAGACACAACAAATAGAAAATCCATCAATGGAAACACCTTCTACTATGGAGATCAGTGATCAACTGGGCAAGTAAGAAACAAGAGACTGTAGCACTCTCTTCCACAGAAGCAGAGTGCGTGTCAGCTTCTGAAGCAAAGCAGCCAGCTGACATGGCTACTTGAACTGTTCAAAGATTTAGGCATCTCTATACCTGTGTCTGTCGTGATGCATGAAGACAACCAAGGATGCATCAGACTCATGGAGTCAGAAGGAGTGAATTCATGAACCAAGGACATAGATGGGATGCACCATTTCATTAGAGATACCTACTGCAGAGGACTACTCAATATGGAGTATTGTCCAACGGAAGACATAACTGCAGATGCTCTGACGAAGGTGTTGGACAAAGTCAGATACTGCAAGCTGCGAGACAAGATGAACCTTGTGGGCTGAACCACACTTATTGAGAAGGGGTGTTGGAAGTGGGGCAAGAGCAACTCCTGTTTGGGTTCTCTTGTTTGTATTCCAGAAGGAAGATAGAGTTAGGGTCCTCCAGCTGGCTAGGCTTGCCTACCTTTACCTGTGCTCTTCTCTACCTAACTTCCTTTCGCTGTAATTTCTCTGTATGCTCAGGGAAGCTGACCTGCCCCTCCTTCCTTTGTTTTCTTCTTTGACTGTTGGAGGAGAGAGAGGAGACATCTCTTTCTGTGTTCTCTCTCCCGAGGTATGAGGCCAATACTATGTCTGGGCATTGTGCTTCCAACTTCGTTAGAACTAGGTATGCCTTTCCTATCTACTCTGTACTTCTATAAATAAAGTAGCTTTTTCTTAATTTACTAAGTTTTATGTCTCCCAGTGATCTAAATGCAGGGTAAAAGCCTGCTGCTTAGGAAAATACACACGCTGGCACACATGCAGCTCTGACCGCTGAGTACCTCTGCATATGCATATTTCCATAACAGCAGTGACGGTGCTTCTTTTGTATGGGAGCTAAGGATTCCTCTGAGAGGGACTGTCAATACATGTTATGGCATGTACTGAGCCTGTGTACCTCAGTGCATCTTCCTTCCCTCTCTCTCCTAGGTTACTGTCCATGTCCCTACCCACATAATGGACAATGGAGGTTTGGAATGCCATCCCTGAGGGGGATTGAGTACAGACACACCCAGAGCGGTTTCTTAATTTTTCAAAGAATAGTAGTGTTTCAAGGCATAATAATTTAGGAACCATCGATTAACTGTCTTCAAGAATAAAAGCTGATTGGGGGGCAACCTGAGTAGAAAAGTGACCCTCCCCCCAAGTACAGCTCCTTCTGGCTTCCCTGTGTTTGACTAACTTCTGCAGTGGAGAGTCTTTTCCACTTGTGGTGGTTCCCCATGCGATGAACAGCCCTGGAAGATGAAGGCCCTTCAGTGTGTGAGAAGCCCCACATGTTAGAAAAAAAAATCTGCTGTAGACTGGAACACAGTGAAGCCAGAAGGAGCCCTGGAATAATGGGGGTGGGACTAAAGGTGAAACACACACACACACACCTTGCAACCATTTTCTACTCCCCTTCACAGCTGAGGGAGGCTATGTGCATTCTGGGGATTTCACCTATTTTATTTTATTTAAATTGCTTGGGTGATGAACATTGTGGACACAGTCACAGTTACTTTAGCTAACACTTTAAAAAGGAAGGAGGAAAACACATGATAAGGTGAAGAACTGAGAGGGACAGTCAGTACTTGGAGATAAAGGTCTATTAATATAAGAAGTGTGATGTTTTCAAACTCTCAGTAAAAAGATAGCATATGACTCAGGCTGCTGGTCTTGAGGGTGTTGATGGAAAAATGTGGACAACATGGTGGCATTTTAGGTCTTTTATTTTTTAAAAAGTTTCTAAATTGACATTTGCTGGCATGTAAATATTTTATTTATTTCTGTTAAGGTTTAGCATGCTTTTCTATGCAAGCAGCTTGCAAATAACTATATTCAAACACATGCAAAATAGCAGCATCAAATGAACGACAGCAGATCAAAATCTGTACAAACTGGTCATTCAGTGACCAATTACCCTGGAAAAAACAAGCAATGATGGAGCCAGGCAGCTCCCTCCTGGGACAGTGTCTTAATGTTGAGGCTACCGCTACAGAAAAGGGCCTGTCTCTTGTGCCCACTCCCTAAATACCTGATAGTGACAGGAGACATAGCAGGGCTTCTGTAACTGTTGCTTAGTTTTGCAATTGTTAGGCTGTTTTTATGAAATTATTTTTATTATTTTTGTTTTAAGTCTTATATTCATTTGTTAAATTATTGTAATCTGGTTTGTGAAGGTTTTTCTCTTTAACCCAAGGATTTCATTCAAGGTTGGCCAACCCTGTGAAGGGCACATGCTGGCAATCATGGCCAAAGTAGGTGTGGGCACTGAACACACAGTTGCTTTATTGCTCACACACACTACACGTGCCCAGCATCTATAGCACACACACTCTCCACACACAGACCACACAGCACACACAAATCATTCAGCTCTGTCTCACATGCACACATACACATACATACACAGGCACACCCAGAGTAAGTGGGATTGTTGTTAGCTTTTCCCCATCACAGTGCTGGGCTGGGAGGATAGGTTCTTCTCTGCCCAGTGCTGGGGAAGGAAGAGACCCCAGCCTTCCCCTCAGGTAACTCTTCTCCCTCTCTCATTCCACTGTTGCTAGCAAGTCAGACTGATCAGGAAACAAGAAGTACTCTTTCTTGTTTTCAGAGCTCTCTGCCTGCTAGCAATGGCAGTGTGCAAGAGGAAAAAGAGGCATCTTTCCAAGGTGATCAGAGTAAAATCAATCTGGGGGGCCATTGGCTTGGCAGGCCCGATCCGGCTTGTGGACCTCAGGATCGCTGTTTTAGTGAGTGTTTTAGTGAGTGTGAATGTCTCAAATCCCTGGGCTGTATTCTCTGAAGCTTTGCAGTGCACAGTAGGGGTGCAGGGCTAGAGCCCTAGACACCTCACAGTGTGGAATATGCATTCTCTAGTGTCTGCCTTTTTGTGCTGTTGCTTTAAAGAAAAAGTCTCTCATATAATAAAAAAACAAAGTAGCATTCTGTTGATAGTTACACTTCAAATGCATTTCTTCTGGTTGAGCACTCTCTTGGTTGTTCTAACCTATCTGGAAAAAAATTGCCCATATATAACGAACAGAACCTACTGTATATGTTTTATATTCTATAGTCTGGTGGGAAATGAATAGATGACTTTGGAAAAACCAATGCACGCAAACAAAACGAAGGGATGCATTTAAAACTAAGTGGGGTTTTTTTGGCTTTCATTTTCCATTATATATTACGCATTGTAGGATTGGAGTATAGACTAACAATAGCCAGTAGGAGATGAAATGCAAAACCTGGACTGAGGAAACCTGTGTTCAAATCCTTGCTTAGGTTGCCTTGGATGCACCTGTAATCCTAAGCCTCTGGACTCAACTGCACCCATATTTGCCATCAAATGGGATATTCTGATGTATGCTGCCCCTTGAGCTCCTTGGTAAATTGGCAGGTTACAAACGTACTACATTTAAAATAAATGACTAGTCAACAGGAGAACAACTGCTTGATCCCTGGTTCTTTCTTCTGCTGATACTATTCTTGTTAGCAGAAAAAGAAACAGGAATGTTCTTTACTAAAGCCACAAGCAGCTACCATACTCAAACAAATCATGGACTGATTCACTTGTGAGGAATATTTAGTGTATTATGCATCTTCATTGGTTCGGAAGGGGAAAAAAAAGATTCCATTAAGCCACATTATTAGAGAACACACTTGTGATTGCCTTTTGACTATGGACCAAAGAATCGAAGCTGGAAGGTATTCAAATATATACCAAATTAGAAGATTGCATATATAATGCATGGCATTGGTTTATTTTTAGCAAGTTTGCTTATGCAGACACTGTATTTGATGTTTAGTCTAGTTTCTGATTTAATGGATATATTTCAAATTGTAAAAAATGCTTGCTCAGGCTGCAGAACTATACACTTCCCTGGGAGTAAGTGTAACCAAACTCAGTGGGACTTGCTTCTTAGTAGATGTGCAGAGAACTGCATTCTCTGTCTGAGTGCCGTAGCACTCTCCAATAATCCTACATTTATAGATGATGTGCTGCTGTAAGAAGGGTGGGTGGGAGTTCTAATGAAATTAACACAATTTTCACAGCCCATTTATTAGGACCTCTGCAGATACGTCTGGCTGCAGCATTTAAAGATTTTCTTTTGAAATTTCTGTCTTGCTTTTCTTCTAGGGAACTCAAAGCAGAGAATGCCATAGATATACAAACAATCAAGACAATATTGAACAAATACCTTGCTATGCAATTTTAAATAAAGCATGTCCTATATCTTCCAGTCTCTTTGAGTCTCTGAACCCTTAACACTTCAGTGAATTTATTTATAAATGTGTTAATTGATGTTTTGTCAGAAAGGGTAAATTACTTATGTGCCATGCATATAAAACATGGGCACTGACTTATTATATGTAAATAGTTACACATCATATTTTATTTCATTGCGATCTTTCATCAAACCATCTGAACAAATATCTGCCAATTAGACATTTCTTTATTAGTAGGGTGGGGCATATTTTAGATAAGATGCAAAAACTGAGGGCAGGTGTGGGAAACATTTGGCCCTGTAGGTGTTGCTGAACTGCAATTCCCATCAGCCCCAACAAGCATGGCTAATGGCCAGGGATGATGGGAGTTATAGTTCAGCAACATCTGGAGGGTCACAGGTTCCCCAGACCTAGACTAGGGGTTGGCACTTACCCTTGTGTGTGTGTGTGGCTACCATTCAGTTAATAAACAGGATGATATTCAAATAAGTCGTATTCAGAGTAGATTACTGAAGTCCATTGCTTTCAGTAGGTCTACTCTATGACCCATACTAGATATCGTCCTAGATATCAGGCAAGACATTAATGGGCAAGTGTATGTAGGGTGGAGTCCTATTCCCATTCTTCAGGGAAGAAGACCCACTGAATCCAGTGGAAGCTACTTTTGAGTAGTATATAGGATTGTGCAGTAGGTGTGTAGTAGTGCAATCCTATGTATGTCTAGTCAGAATGAAGCCCCATAGAGCTCAGTAGAGCTTATTCCCAGGTAAGTGAATATAGAATTGTAGCTTAAGTTAATTGTTTAAAGAAATTGATGGAGATTTTTTCTCCTATGGGGTCTTTTGCTGGGGGTCCTTGAATCAAATATCTGAGGACACAGGCTTGAATAAAAAAAGGTAGGCCTTTATTCTTTACAAGTATATGCAGGGTCAGTCCCCCAGAAAGTCTGGAGAGGACTGCACTGAGGCACAGTCTGCACAGATCTTTTATATAGTACTGAATACATATGTGACATTAGTTTACCAATCCCATAAGTTCCTTCCCACGTAACATAAAAGTTCTTCCCTCTTGCAATATTTCCAACCAATCAGATATTTTTTATTAAAACGAGTACATGTATATTCATATTTTGCAGATACCTCCCATCCTATTGTCTTGTCTCCTTAGATTAATGATTTCTAGTCTGTCCCACTGTCTTCTTGACCGAGGTTACCACTATTTTTCTGTCTTTCCTTACAAATGATTTTTGGCCAGTTTGAGGCCAGTTTGTACCATACATTCCATTCCATCATGGCTCCTGATCAGCCAAGCTGGCCAGGGACATCTTAGGACATTACAACATGTTCCTTAAGTAATACCATGATGCAAGGCCAAGTTTGGTTCACCTTAGAGTGACTGGAAGTTCATGAACACCACATTGCTATAGGGCTTTCTTTTCTTGTATTTTCTACATGAAATTCCACTACTAACTTATAACTACACTGCTATAGAGAAAGGGTTATATTTAAATCATTATACTATAGCTGAAAACCACACAGTATAAAGAGTGATTAGGGAATGCAGTTAAGGAACTGGGTAATTCTGAGTCAGCGACCCTCCATCAATCGCAGAGGAATGAAGAAGGCAGCCAACCTCAGAATACCTCTTGCCTTATTATATTTATGAAGTAAAATTGTACACACCATGTTATTATAAAAATCAGTATCAAACTCAAGTTTTATCTCTTTTCCACTTTGATTCTGTTATGAAGATTTTCCCTTAGATGGGGCCATTTCTCTACAGCATCTGTTTTCCCAAGATCAAATCGTGAAAAATATATTAATCAAAAGATTATACGCATTTTGCTTAGGACAATATACCCATTAAAGGCAGTTGCTCACAGTGAGGTGAACATGACCCTTGCCTGCTGACCAGGTTTTACTCACAGGATTCTAGGATTTTAGAATTCTCTGGATATATTTCTTAATTTATATATCTATATAGAAGTAAGCACATAAAGAAAAGGATATGTGAATTCTCCATAATCTTAACTAAACCCCTCATTTTTACCATGGGGAGATCTAACCAGCCCTCCCCCCCCCAGCACTAGTTACTTTTCTTACTACATGCTTGCTTGCTCATCAACAATATGTCATTAATCATACACACAGACTTACTTGCTTCATTGTCATGGGTTGGGCGGTGCAAGCTGAATTGCTTTTCTGTGATCAGAAAGCCCATGGCCTTTTTTGTTTGATTCTTTAGCTCCTTGTGATCTTTATTAATTTTCATAAACCTATACCACCTTATATAATAACCTATGTTTATATGTGTGAATATAGAATATAGAAAAAATCCACTTTTTCCCCATCAAAATCTCTTCTCCCCAAACACAATGGTGATTACTGCACCATCTTGGATTTAAACTTCTTGAACCGCTTCCTACAGACAAAGAAGTTCACGATGGAGATGCTCAGGTTCATTGCGGAAGCCATTCAACCAGGGGACTTCCTGGGATTTATAGATCTTGCAGATGCATACCTACATGTCCCCATTCTCCAGCAGTCCTCTGCTTCATGCATGGCCGTCACCAGTACCAATACAGGGCCATGCCATTGCACCTTTCTTCGGTCCCATGGGTGTTTGCCAAAATCATGGTAGCAGTAGTGGGACATCTTTGTACTCAGGGAGTGCACGCATACCCTTACCTGGATGACCTGTTGGTGAGGGCCTCCTCAGTTATAGTGGCTCAATGGGATCTCAAGACAACCATCCAGTGTCTGGAAAAACATGGCTTCATTATCAACAGGGACAGGAGCCATCTGATCCCCACCCAGAGCCTTCAACATCTGGGAGTGGTGATAGACACAGTTCCAACCAAGCTCTTCCTGTCCACCGAGCACACTCACAAACTTCTGTGTCAGCTGCACACGTGCCTGCTGGACAAGCAGGCTGCTCTTATGGAACTAGCTCAGCTGCAGGGCTCCATGATAACAGCCATAGACTCGGTGCCGTGGGCACACTTCCACTGAAGATCCTATAGTGGCTGCTTCTTCCATATCAGGACCAGATTACTTCACACCAGAAGTGGCTCATCACCATCCCGAGGCCTGTGTGGGACTCCCTTCGGTGGTGGGGCCATTTACCTCATCTGGAGAAAGGCCTTCCTCTCAGAGCTCCAACAGTCTCGGTAGTCACCACAGATGTGAGTCTGTATGGCTGGGCAGTGACCTGTTGTTTCAACATTGCACAGGAGAAGTGTCAGCGCAGGAGCTGTGCCGGTCAATCAACTGGTTGGAGCTCAGAGCGATTCAAATAGCACTCCAGAAGTCCCTACCTCTTCTATCCGAGACACGTGCTGATGCGCACCAACAGTGTCAGAGCCAAAGCACATGTCTGCAAACGAGGGAGCACAAAATCAGGCCCTGTTCAGGAAGAGACCAACCAGGTGTTCCAGTAGGTGGAAAGACACCTCCATATTGGTCATACATGTGCAGGGAATCCTCAATAAACAAGCTGATAGGCTGAGCCGGGAACAAGTGCACCAGGGAGAGTGGGCCCTTCACCGGAATGTGTTCCTAGGGATCATTTGAAAATGGGGGCTCCCATACATGGACCTGTTCACTTCATCAGTGAATGCCTAACTGGATCAGTTGATGGCACAAAGCTGGGATCCATGCGCCCAGGACATAGACACTCCTTGCTGCCTCTGCCTCTACTGTCCAGGCTGCTCCGCAGGTTCTGAGTTCTCCAAGTCCAGGTGATAGTGGTGGCTCCACACTGGCCATGGAGACTGTGGTTCTCCGATCTAATAGACTTTAGCTCCAGCCCCTTCCCACCAGACTGGATCTCCTCTCACAGGGCCCCATCCTTCACCCAGACCCAGACTGCCTCCAGTTTCATGCCTGGAGGCTGAGCAGCAGTGGTTGAGTGAAGAGGGACTGACTGAGAAGGCTGTCCCCACTGTTCTGGCATCTTGCAAACCATTCAGTCAGATAATTTATGATCTCATTTGGAAGGTATTCAACAGGTGGTGCAGATGCAAGCAGTTACCCTGCATAGAATGCGATATCCACACCATTATTGACTTCCTGCAAGATGGTCTTGACCAGGGGCTAGCCCCCAACACACTCAAGAGACAGGTGGCAGCCCTCAGCAGTGTGTTTCTGACAGTGGGGGCCCATTCCATTACTTCTCACCCTCAAGGCAAATGCTTTCCCCGGGAGGTGTGATCTCCAGTACAATAGAGGTTTTCCTCTTGAGATCTCTCGTTAGCCCTCAGAGCGCTCTCACAGCATCCATTTGAACCAGCACATTTGAAACCAACCAAGGACCTCACCCTTAAGACTGTTTTTCTTGTGGCAATCACCTCAGCTAGGACGGTGGAGGAGCTGGGAGCCCTCTCCATCTGGGAGGAGCTGTGCATTTTCCACCCAGACAAGGTGGTCCTTCGCCCTGACCCCACTTTTCTCCCTATGGTCAATTCTCCATTCCACAGGGGGCAGGACATCTCTCTACCCAACTTCTGCCCCAACCCAGTCTCTCGCACGGAGAAGAAGGGGCACAAACTAGATATCAGCTGGGCACTTTGAATCTACTTTGGCCGATCAAAGCCGTTCAGGAGGTCTGAACAGGGTGCATAGGTTTTGAAGGTGTCCAGGTCCACCATCAGTTGCTAGGTGAGGGATTGTATGGTCAAGGCATATCAGGTGAAAGGCAGAGTCCCCCACCAGGGATCACTGCACACTCAGTTATGGGGGCTGCCACCACATAGGCACTCTACAAGTATACCCTGCTGGAGGAAATCTGCAAAACCGCCACCTGGGCTCACCCATCCACCTTCATCAAGCACTACAAGGTGGATACATTTGCATCTGCCGAAGCTACCTTCAACAGAAGGATTCTTCAGAGGGGGTGGCCTAAGTTTGCTCCCGCCCAAGGATGTGGAGGGGGGTCAGTACTCGGGTACATCTCATTCCTGTCTGCTCCAATCCTCTGCTGACTGAGAATGGAAAGTTGGTCTTACCGTGAGGTGTCCTTCTGGTCAGCGGAGTGGAGCAGACAGCCCCACCCTGTAGTAGAAGCTGGGTTGTGGAGTGGGGAGGTTACCTCTCCGGGAACCTTCAGGTGAATTCTGGTCACTCACCCTCTGGATAATGTAGTAAGGGCCTCCGACGCCCCCTCCTTGCACTGTCTGTCTTGGAGTAAGCACTGACCAACATTACTTGTGTTTTATCTTGGATCTAAGAGATGTTTCAGCAATATGAGGTTATTGCAATTGTATTACTTTTCAACAAAACTTTAAAAAGTATTTCACTCAGTGTTCTGAGAGAGATAACATTTCATAAGAGGGTTCTCCCCACAAGTTCCCACCAATTTTTCCATGTTAGGGTTCAGTGAAAAAAAAGGGGAGGAAAGAAAGTCACTTGTTTGCTTTTCATCTAAACTTTTCATCATCATCATCAGCAGCAGCAGCAGCATCTGTCTGTCCAGTCTGGATTTTCATTTGTTGAGAACTAGATAGCAGAGGAAGCTAGATGCTGTCAGACAGGAAGCTTGATTTATCAGAACACATTCTAAAATGAAATGTTCTGTAAATGCATTTAATGAGCTATAAAACAGACTTCTGTGCTTTAAAAATTGCTTCCTTCCAACATGATGTTCTGAGTCTGTAAATACAATACAATTGTACAAATTTAGAACAATTACCAAAGCAAATTAGCAGATTGGGCAGTGAAGTGATGTGAAGGAGGTGTTGCTGCGTGATATCTGCAAATACAAAAATAAATGTGTTTTTTAACATGTTACAGAAATACAAGGTTTCCCCCTCACCCTCAGGCCCTCCTACACTCTACTCCCTCTCTCTCAGAAGTAGGTTTTGGGTTTTTTGTGAGCATAGAGATGTGGCGATGAAAGGGAATTGCACCTGTTGAACTTTCACCTGTGTTAAAGGGACATGGCCTGTATTTGGAAGAAAGATGGCAATCCTATGGGCACTTTGCTTCCCCCAGTCATTCTGCGTTGTTAGCTAGGAATACAGTAGGTTTAGCAGATTGATAGCTTCTGAAGCAAAGAAGAGGTTTAAAGAAGATAGGAAAAAAACAAGATTCTTACAGGGAAGATGACACTTAAAAGAAGAAGAGTATTTGCAAGATTAATACATAGTGAGTAAAGGACTGCTTTCACATTATGTTTTGAGCAGGTCTATATTACAGTCCTATCCTGTGTACCACTGAAATTATAAAACCGAAAACAGAATTTCTGTAATGCAGCCTTTGGCAACCTGGTGTCCTCTAGATGTTTTGGATTGGGGCTGAAAGGAGTGTTGTCCAAAGCATGGAGAGAGCACCAGGTTATCAAAGGCTGCTATAATGTGTACTTAGGGGAAATCATAATATGTGAAGGGATCCTCCTTAGAGTAGGAAAAGCAGAGTATATATATATGGACTGCCGTCAAGTCGATTCCACCTTATGGTGACCGTATGAATAGGGTTTTCATGGTAAGTGTATTCAGAAGTGGTTTACCATTGCCTTCCTCTGAGGCTGAGAGGGAGTGACTGGCCTAAGGTCACTCAGTGAGCTTCATGGCCGTGTGGGGATTTGAACCTTGGTCTCCCAGGTCATAGTCCAACACTCTAACCACTACATATCACAGTGCAAAGTGACTGGCCAGCTCATGTAGCATGCTGTTATACAGGCAGGCCCATCTAAGAGAATGTAGCTTCTTGGAAGATTTTGGCTCCAGCACCTCTTTCTTTACATGTATTAGGGCTAAGTGTAGCTCTTGCAAATTATTACTTTTTAGGTTCATCACAGTTAAAACAATTGCTTCTTGTGGATAAAAAAATTGTACCAGTGTATTTTGCAATAAGCCTGGCTGAGTACTAAATGGAAACTTGTTGAAGGCAACTTTGATACATAGAGCTAAAACTCGTGAGACACTTTACTTCCTTCAGATTTGGAAGAGGGCCTGTCACACAGAAGTTAGCATTATTTTCAAATATACTTATAAACTCAGTGTGTGAAAAGGGGCAAGATGCTAGCAAATGAACGTTTGAAATCATCTAAGCAGTTGAGGCATTTAGAAACAAAGCATGACTGTTCTGAAAATAAGCCACTTGATTCTCCCTGCCCCCAAAGAATGGAGAACCAGTTTCTGATGAGCAAGTAAACTTTGCTCTATATATGACATAAAGGAAGAATGAACTGATCCAATTTGTTCACAAAGTGATTAAGATTACCAAAGATTTGGATTTCGGTTAGTAAAAAATATGCAGAATTGGGAAGTGAAGCTATCATCCATCTGCTGCAAATTTGTAGCAGCTATCTTTGTGAGGAAGGCTTCTCAACAATGGTGACTCTCAAAACAACAAAACCAGTTTAGCTATATGAATTGAGCTGTGAGTTAGACTTTCTAATATCACACTTCACTGGAATGAAATCTGGAAGAACAAACATGCCCAGGTGTCCCACTGAAATTGTGAGTCTTCACTGGCTTTCAGTAACTGCTGAGCCCTCTAGCTAAGATGAAGTATACTAATCACTGGTTTTCATTTAGTAGTAATGCTAAGGTAACATTGGTGGCATTAAATGCTAGTCCTACTCAGAGTAGATGCACTGAAGTTAATAGACATGGCTAACTTAGTTCATTAATTTCAGTTTGTCTACTCTGAGTAGGACTTAGCTGAATACAACCCTATGTCTATTACTTTGTATATTGCCATTTTAGGATTTATAATATACATTATTAGCACTATTAAATATCAAATGTGAAAATGGGTCCCATGTTGCAGGTTGGGAGTCAGAGGTGGGTCATGGATCTGGACCAGTTGAAGACCACTGATGAAAAGGATCTGTGTTGAGGGCAGTGAACATATATGTTAAAAAAATGAGGTGCCAGTACTCATACATTGATTAAAGCACCGTGGGTGTGAGCAGAAAGTGGCTCATATGGGCAGCAATAAAAAAGATGTGTAAGTATTTGGGACCGGTGAGTACTGTCACAAAAAAAGCTACTGGTTCAGAGCATTTTCATCATATTCCCCAAACAGCTCAGTGTGTTAGCAATTTACTTTTGCTAGTCCTTCTCTTGTTTTCATGCACATTACTTTTCTTGATACTAATTACTTTGCAGTTCCTAATGAGAATATAGAACAGATGCTAAAAGGTTTCGGGTTAAACTGTTTTTTGTTTTTACATTTAAGACCTAAATTTCCCCAAAGCATGAATTAAACCACAAAGAAACATCAGGGTAATTTAAAGCACCCTGTCTTAAACTTAGGAATTTTATTTTGTAATTTTTGCACATGCACACACACATATATAGGATTTTCAGTGTATCAACTCAAGTTGAAAATTGACTTGCAGGGATGTGTACACCTTGCTTTTATTTAACTCAATACAACCTTGGCCCATGTCTCGTGCATCTTAAAAGTTTTCCATTGGTTTTTTTACAAGTCTAGAAAATCCTGAGCCTTGGTTATTTCCAGTATCTCATAGCTAGCAATGAAAGAGCTGCTGCAGAGCTCTGTAGACTATATTGTAGTTATGAGGAGCAAATAATGTCACTTCTATGGTATGGGTCATATCCTTGGAGTATAAAACACTATTTTAATTGCTGCATTTGCAAGCTACTGATTATGAAGTTGCTGATACATCCCAAATCAAATGTTAATTCCACTTGGAACAAATCTGATTTTAATGAGATTTTGTGTATACTACGTTGGGTAGAATTCCTTATTAATAGTTGGTGGTAATAAATTTGAGAGTCAGTAGTCTGAACAGAATACAAAAGAGAT
This sequence comes from Rhineura floridana, assembly GCF_030035675.1. Lineage (NCBI taxonomy): Eukaryota > Metazoa > Chordata > Lepidosauria > Squamata > Rhineuridae > Rhineura > Rhineura floridana. The sequence goes on from NC_084483.1 coordinate 59,454,855, forward strand.
GTGAAGAAAACAGCCCACAATATGCTTCATATGATGGAGCTATTTACTCCATTCCAAGATAGCAACTTGTTCCTTAAAAATACACAAAGTAGTTCAATACACATGATCCTAATTGGTCTTCATCTGGTGAGTTGGGACCCACTATTGATCTAACATGGGTTATAACAGCAGCACTATCACTATCAAATATATGGTAGTTGGGTTCAGGGTGTGGTAAACACTTCATTGCAGGATGGGGTGGTAGCTGCCCTCCTGAAGAGGCGGTAGTGCATCTATTCCTTAAAAAACCAACCCTGGACCCAATGGAATGCAACAGCAATTGGTCAGTTGTTAACGCTTCGTTTTTGGGAAGGTAGTGGAGAGGGTCGCAACTACAGGTGTTTCTGGAGGAAGCGGATTATCTACATCCATTTCAATCTGGGTTTAGCCTTGGTTGCCCTGAGGGATTACTGTTATCAGGAAAGAGACAGGGAAAGTGCAAACTATAGTTTGCATATTTAGATATCATGGCAAACTATGGTTATAGGAAATGGACAAGGGAATTGGTGTGTGGGATGGAAGGAATAATAATAAATAATAATACATTTAATTTCTGTGTCGCGTATCTGGCCAATGGCCCTCTAGCCGACGTACAAAACAGTTAAAACACAATAGATAAAATACAACATACAATATAAAAACACTATAAGAACAATACAGCAGCAACAATATTAAAACAGGGTAGGAGGCATTTCATTCATAGCAATTAACCCTCCCCGGAGATCCCAAAGGCCTGTTGAAAGAGCCAGGTCTTTAAGGCTTTGCGGAATACATTTAGGGAAGAGGCATGCCGGAGATCTTGTGGGAGGGAGTTCCAAAGAGTGGGGGCCGCCACTGAGAATGCCCTCTCTCTCGTACCCGCCAATCTAGCTGTTTTTGTCGGCGGGATTGAGAGAAGGCCCTGCATGGCTGATCTTGTCGGGCAGCATAATTGGTGGCGTTGAAGGCGCTCCGTCAGATAAACTGGGCCGAAACCGTATAGGGATTTAAAGGTTAATACCAACACCTTGAATTGGGCCCAGAAAACAACTGGAAGCCAGTGTAGATCGAACAACACTGGGGTGATGTGATCCCGGCGGCGACTATTCGTAAGCAGTCGAGCCGCCGCATTTTGTATAAGTTGTAATTTCCGGACCGTTTTCAAGGGTAACCCCACGTAGAGCATGTTACAGTAGTCCAGACGAGAGGTGACCAGGGCGTGTACTACCAGGGGGAGCTGATGAACAGGAAGGTAGGGTTGCAGCCTTCGTATGAGGTGTAGTTGATACCAGGCTGCCCGGCTCACAGCCGAAATCTGAGCCTCCATGGACAGCCTGGAATCAAGCACAACCCCAAGGCTGCGGACCTGGTCCTTCAGGGGTAAACTCACCCCATTGAACTTCAGGTCAACATCTCCCAACCTTCCTTTATCCCCCACAAGCAGCACCTCGGTCTTATCGGGGTTCAGCTTCAGCTTGTTCCTTCCCATCCATCCACTCACGGATTCCAGGCACTTGGACAAGGTCTCCACAGCCAACTCTGCTGAAGATTTGAATGAGAGATAGAGCTGAGTGTCATCCGCATATTGGTGACACTGCAGCCCAAATCTCCTAATGATTGTCCCCAGCGGCTTCATATAAATGTTAAATAGCATGGGAGAGAGGATAGAGCCCTGTGGCACACCACAATTGAGAGGCCAAGGGTCTGAAACCTCCTCCCCCAATGCTACCTGTTGATACCTATCAGAGAGAAAGGAATGGAACCACTGTAATACAGTGCCTCCAATTCCCAATCCCTCCAGGCGATGTAAAAGGATACTGTGGTCGACAGTATCAAAAGCCACTGAGAGATCGAGGAGGACCAGAAAGGTGAATTCTCCCCTATCTAATGCCCTCCTCAAATCATCTACCAGAGTGACCAAGGCTGTTTCAGTTCCATGACCAGTCCTGAAACCCGATTGGTATGGATCCAAGTAATCCGTTTCATCCAAGTGTGTCGACAACTGATTGGCCACCACTCGCTCAATGACCTTGCCCAAGAATGGTAGGTTCGAAAGGAAGGTGTGGGAAAGCCTGTATCACTTTTGCAATCCACCCCACTGATTTTTTAGTATTGGGTAGTGCATTTTGGAGAAGAGCAGGTGTTGAGAAGCATAGTAATTAGTTTTCTGCCATGCTAGATCATTGCAACAAGCACAACCATGTAGAGAAGGCATTATTTGAAAAGATAATTCAGGCATGAGAAACATGTGGCCTACCAGATGTTGTTGGATTCCAATTCCCATAATTCCTGACCACTGACCATGGTGGCTGAGGCTGATAGAGTACCAACAACATCTGGAGGGCTCCACATCCCCATCCTGGGACCATGAATTGGTAATGGGGGGGGGGAGGCACACAACTATCCTGACAATTGCTGGAAGAAATGCATGGCAAATTGTCAACCACACAAGATCCTTGGCATGTTTTGAGGCCATTTTATATATGCAGCTTTATGTTTTGACTGGGGGGGGGTCATAATTGTAGACTTTGTTCTGATATGGATGAACAGATGGAGCAAGTAGAGGTGGGAGGCATCTTGAGAGAAAATAGATTATGAAATGATAAGCATTCGTGCTTCTGAAAGAAGGAAAGAACAGCAAAATCCAAAAACAGATTTTTAGAATGGTGGACTACAGTAATACCAAAATAATTAACAAGGAAAGTTGCACACAGAGAGAAGCTGCAACAAAAAAGGAGTTCAAGAGGGTTACCAGTTGCATGCAGCATAATTATAAACCATCCCCATACAAAGGAAAATGGGAAGCACCATCACAGAGCGCTGGCATGGCTTCAAATAAATCTTTATACTGATCTCAAAAACCAAAAGGGAACTCTGTAAGAAGTGGAAGGAAGGTGAAGTCTCCAGTTAATACAGAGCAGGCACATATGAGTAAAATCAAAAAAGCAAGGCACAAAATGAGTTGCAATGAGCAAGGGACAAGTGGAGCTCTGTGGAGCAAAATGGCACTATGTACATTGTACTAAATTTCATCATTGAAGATGTTGGTGGGGATGATGTATTTGTGTGGTGTGTGCATGATGTGTTCCCTCACCAGCAACGGGAGTAAAACAGTCAACACTGATTGATGGATGAAAACATGCCACAACTTTATTGGTTTACAGCAAAGTGGGATTAGCATGGCAGTAGGGCAAGGATCACTTTCTATTCCATCCTTGCTGAGGGAATGTTTGTCTGCCCAAGTAGCCGTTGAGGAGTCACTCTGGGGTGTTGGCCAGCATTAGACCCCTCGTGTGGCACAGGCCATTGCACTTGGGATCCTGCTGGTCACCCAGTGCGGGTGGGTGCAAGCTGGATGAGGCCTGGCCCCTCCCAAGCTAGGGTATGGCCCCACTTGTACACCCCAACCAGACCCTTATGGGGATCTCCCTTATGTTTGATCCTGCCCAGTGCTATTTCCACCGCAAGCGAGGTAAAGGCCTGGGCTTGAAACCCCCTCCTAGAGTTCACATGGGATTACCTGGGACTACAGGCAGTCCTGTGAGAGCTGGAGCGTGTGGGTGGGAGGTTGAATCTCCCCAGCTTGCTGCTGCCTGGGGCTGCTTGCCGCCCCATAACAGTACCCCACACTTAGAAGCATGGGGCTAGGAGTTGGCTTCAGAGGAATAACATCCTACAGGGCCAATCTCTAAGCACCTAGAATCTGTTAAAATGCAAAGGGGAGTCTCTTAGTTACGGGAGTGCAGCTTGGGTGGCACAGTCCACAGAGTGAATGTCCTCCAGTTCTGGAGGGCTGCTGCCTGTCAGTGTAGGTAATACTTAGTTACATAGACCAGTGTTCTGACTCAGTATTTATTATTATTATTATTATTTTATTACATTTTTAAACCGCCCTATAGTGATAAGCTCCCAGGGCGGTGTACAGCATAATAAAACAGGTTAAAATAAAAGTGGATGTAAATACAATACACAATAAAACATAATTAAAAAATTTTCAAATTTAAATTCAAGTTTTAAATTTTTTAAAATGCCTGGGCAAAGAGGTAGGTCTTTACCTGGCGCCGAAAAGATAACAGAGATGGCGCCAGGCGTATCTCATCAGGGAGGGCGTTCCATAATTCGGGGGCCACCACTGAGAAGGCCCTAGCTCTAGTCATCGTTCTCCGTGCCTCCCTATGTGTTGGGACACGGAGAAGGGCCTTCGACGTCGAGGGCAGTGACCGGGTAGGTACATAGCGGGAGAGGCGTTCCGCCAGGTATTGCAGTCCGATGCCGTTAAGGGCTTTATAGGTAAGAACCAACACTTTGAATCTGGCCCGGAAACATATTGGTAGCCAGTGCAGCTGGGCCAGGACAGGTGTTATATGATCAATTTTTTTAGTCCCAGTAAGAACTCTGGCTGCAGCATTCTGCACCAGCTGAAGTTTCCGAACCGTCTTCAAAGGTAACCCTACGTAGAGTGCATTACAGTAGTCCAATCTAGAGGTTACCAGAGCATGGATAACTGTGGCGAGGTTCTCCCTATCCAGATAGGGTCGTAGTTGGGCTACCAGCCGAAGCTGGTAGAACGCGTTCCGTGCCACCGAGGCTACTTGAGCCTCCAGTGACAGGAGCGGATCTAATAAGACCCCCAAACTACGGACCTGCTCCTTTAGGGGGAGTGTAACCCCATCTAGGGCAGGTCAGACATCAACCATCTGGGCAGAGAGTCCCCCCACCAACAGCATCTCAGTCTTGTCAGGATTAAGGCTCAGTTTATTAGCTCTCATCCAGTCCATTATTGCGGCCAGGCAGCGGTTTAGTACACTAACAGCCTCACCTGAAGAAGATGAAAAGGAGAAGTAGAGCTGCGTATCATCAGCATATTGCTGGAAACGCACTCCAAATCTCCTAATGACCTCACCCAGCGGCTTCATATAGATATTAAAGAGCATGGGGGACAGAACTGAACCCTGTGGGACCCCATATTGGAGTATCCAGGGACTCGAGTAATGTTCCCCAAGCACCAACTTCTGGAGACGATTCTCGAGGTAGGAGCACAGCCACTGCCAAGCAGTGCCTCCAACTCCTAAGTCTGCAAGACGTCCCAGAAGGATACCATGGTCGATGGTATCAAAAGCCGCTGAGAGATCAAGGAGAACCAACAGAGTTACACTCCCTCTGTCTTTCTCCCGACAGAGGTCATCATACAGGGCGACCAAGGCTGTTTCTGTACCAAACCCCGGCCGAAAGCCCGATTGACATGGATCCAGATAATCAGTTTCATCCAAGAAAACCTGGAGCTGGCGGGCGACCACACGCTCTAAAACCTTGCCCAGGAAGGGAACATTTGCTACCGGTCTATAGTTGTCAAGATTTTCAGGGTCCAAGGAGGGTTTCTTTAGGAGCGGTCTCACCACCGCCTGTTTCAAGCAGGGTGGTACCACTCCCTCTCGTAGAGAGGCATTGATCACCTCCTTGGCCCATCCGGCTGTTCCGTTCCTGCTAGCTTTTATTAGCCATGAGGGGCAAGGATCCAGAGCAGAAGTGGTCGCCCGCACCTGTCCAAGCACCTTGTCCACATCCTCGAGCTGTACCAACTGAAATTCATCCAATAAAACAGGACAGGACTGTGCTCTGGACACCTCATTAGGCTCAACTGCTACAATATTGGAGTCGAGGTCCCGGCGGATGTTCGTGATCTTATCTTGGAAGTGTCTCGCAAACTCATTACAGCGGGCTGTTGATGGTGTTATTGCGTTCTGAGGACCAGAGTGTAAAAGTCCCCGAACAACCTTATAAAGTTCCGCTGGGCGGTTAGAAGATGACTGAATGGAGGCAGCAAAGTACTGCTTCTTCGCTGCCCTCACCACCTTCACATAGAGCTTGGTAGAGACCTTCACAAGTGCAAGACCACAGCCATCGGGAGTTCGTCTCCATTTGCACTCAAGCCGTCTCCTTTCTTGCTTCATCACTCTTAGCTCTGGGGTAAACCACGGAGCCAATTGAGCTCTGCAGAGGAGAGGGCGCACCAGGGCGATCGTGTCAACTGCCCGGGTCATTGCTGTATTCCACATATTGACCAGGGTTTCAACAGGAGCGTCAGTTTTATCAGCTGGAAAACTCCCCAGAGCCTTCTGAAAACCTTCAGGATTCATTAGTCTCTGGGGACGGACCATCTTAATTGGTCCTCCACCCTTGCAGAGGGGAGAAAACATTGTGAGCCTACACCTCAATAGGCGATGATCTGTCCATGACAGAGGAATAGATGTAAAATCCCTCACTCCCAGATCACCATCCCCTGCTCCAGTAGCAAAAATTAAGTCTAGAGTGTGCCCCGAAATATGCGTAGGGCCGGTAACAAATTGAGACAGCCCCATGGCTGTCATGGAGGCCATGAAGTCCTGAGCCGCCCCAGACAAAGCGGTCTCGGCATGAATGTTGAGATCCCCCAATACCATAAATTTGGGGGATCGCAACACCAAACCCGAGACCACCTCCGTCAGCTCAGTTAGGGAGGCTGTTGGGCAGCAGGGTGGACGGTACACCAGCAGTATTCCCAGTCTGTCTCGCTGACCCAACATAATATGAAGACACTCCAGACCATTAGCTACCTGGATAGGGTGCCTAACAAGAGGGATGGAACTTCTATAGACCACAGCGATTCCCCCTCCCCGACCCTTGGATCTACCCAGATGCTGAACCGAGTACTCAGGTGGGCACAGCTGGGAGAGATTAATGCCTCCCAGATCGCTCACCCAGGTCTCGGTAATAAACGCCAGATCGGCCGCCTCATCCACAATTAAATCATGGATGAGGGAAGCTTTATTATTTACCGATCTGGCATTAAGAAGCAGCAACTGGAGATCCGAGAGCTGGCTGATAGAACTACCAGCAATCCTGTGGATGTGGGGAGGACCGGAACACGGTACAGCCACCAATTGTCTGGGCCGAGTTCCCCTCAACTGGCATGTCCTCCTCACAACGCCATACCTCCCATTACCCGTCACTATGCTAACAGGGGCCCCCTCTGGTCCCCCCTCCCAATACCCTATCCTCCCACCCAGGCACATAATAAAATAAAATTAAAATAAAATAAAATAAAAATACACACACACTCACAACATACAGTCATACAAACATCCACTCATCCAATTCAGGTCTACATGACAACCACAGTCCCGCATTCCATGCGCACCAATGCAGCTCTCGAACCGTTCTTCTTCCCGGGAAAAGCGCCGCCTGCAAAAGGTCCAGATGACGATAACAGCGAAAGGCGAGGGCCACTGAGGCAAGCGCAGACCACAGAGGTAAAGATGGAACCACACCAGCAGCAAAGCACGCCAACCAGCCACGGGAACGATGAAGCACAGCCACAATAGGAATGAGGCGCAGCAACAGCAGCAGCGATGAAGGGCACAGCCACGCCCCCGATGGAAAACCAAAGCCGCCGCCCAGCAATGCCCGGCCACAGTCTCCACAAGCAACAAGTCGACCAAAGCCACACAGGCAGAAAACGAAGCCCGGCGACAAGGACAGCGATGACACAGCAGCCACGGCAGCGAAGACAGCGACGACAGCGGGAAGCGACAAAGGCACAGCACGAGCGACGACAGCAGGAAGCGCCACAACGGTGGCAACAAAGAGCACAATGATGCAAGCGGCAGGAGACAGGGCAACGGCAAGCAGCCACAAGCAGAGCCCACAAGCCGCGGCCGAAACCGACGGCAGCAACAAGGAGCGCCGCGCGGCGCGGCGCGGCGCGGCGCGGCGCGGCCCGACACCAGCTGGAAAGGTAGGAGGCCTTGCTCAGCCCCGGCTTCGATTTTACCTCTCCTACTTTGAGCCCAGCCGTCCTCGGCATCCACAATGTAGTCACTATTCTCGGAACCGGGGGGGAAGTGGGTGGCACCAAAATCTTTCACACGTTCACTTACTCCCCCACACACTCCCAGATAAGCATAGATGGTGTTAAAAAATGTTAAAAGATGTTAAAAAAGGCAAACGGCAGGAGCTCCAAACATAGGCTCCTCCACCTAAGCCGCCATCTTAGGAATAGTATAGGGCAAATTCCTGTGTTCCTGTGTTTGGAGGAGCTCTTTGGAGGTCAGTCCCACCTCTAAAGTTGAAGTTGAAGTCATGATGGACTCAGCCTGACATATATCTTCCCCAACCCAAACCCAGAGACGTACAGAATCTGTCATCTTGGGGCGCCTCCAGACTGTCATTATTTTGTGGGAGGGATTCAAGTGCATACTGGGTAATTTAGGTTTGTACAATTAAAGTGGATCAAAGTGCTCTGTTGCCAACAAATCTACTTTTAAAAAGAAACAAGAGTTTTTGTGGTTAGGAAAGGATTGGGGAAATGCATTGTAAATGAACAAATGATTAACAGGGAAGATGTATAAGATGTATAAACTCCCTGCAAGCAAATTAGGATGAATGCCAAATGAAAGCTTGTTGTTGTATAACCTTCCCACAAACAAATCAGAATGAATGCTCAACAAAGATTGGCTATGATCAAACCTCTGCATAAACTTTGTGCAAACAAATCAGGATGAATGCTCAATAAGTAGATTGTCTGGAGGAGCCCTTGATGCAAGCATGATCTGGGACAGTTAAATTGAATTGGTTACCAGCAGTGGTGTGCTGGATCCGGCTCGTACGGGCTCGCGAGAGCCGATAGTTAAAGTTTCGAGAATTTTGTGAGCAGTTTGTTAACAGAGGGAGCAGGAGAAGTCTTCTGCTCCTCTGATTGGTGGACGAAAGACATGTGCCAGAAGCATGGGCTTCTGGGCAGATCTTAGAAAAGTTACTTGTTTGAACTGCAACTCCCATCAGCCCAATCCAGTGGCCATGCTGGCTGGGGCTGATGGGAGTTGTAGTTAGGGTTGCCATATTGCCCGGTTAGCTGGGTTTTACCCAGATTCTTTGCATGGCACCTGGTGCCCGTTTAGGTGGCCCGGATTCTCAGCTTTAATTTAAAAAAAAAATTAAGTTTCTAGGTGGTCTGGTTCTCGAGATACACATAAAAACGTCTGCCACCCCCGACTGTTAAATCTTTTTTTAAAACGAATCTGTCCTGTATAGCACTTCGTAGCTCAGTCTAACCCCACCCATTCAGGATTGCAGCCAATCAGTGTGAAGCCAGTTTGGTTGACCTGGGCAGTGTCTAGAACACCTCATTGCAATGTTGGAAAATGGTGGTTCCCCCCCCCCCCCGTTTATCTGAAAATCTCATAAATTGGGTAAGTATATACATTTCAGGGTTTTTTCCTCTTGTGTGCAGGAGTCAGATCCTGGGCAGTGTTTTCAAAACCTTCCCAATACTTGCTTTTGTAGGGGGTAAAAGCATGCTAATCCCATATGCCCAGAGTAAATCCCATTGAATTCAATGGGACTTACTTTTGAGTAGACATGGTTATGAATGTGCTGTAAATTAATGGGACTTTTGAGTGAATGTAAAAAAGAATTGTGTTTGTGTTCTAACTCTTTCTGTCTCTCTCCAGTCCTATTTTAAAGCAAGTAGGCAGGTATTACAGTTTTTGTTCTGTAGGAAACTAATACTGATTTTTTTAACTAATACTGATTTTTCTGCAATGACCAACTGGTTTGACAATAAACTATTATATGGGCTGTATGTATTTATACATCTGCAGTGTGTGTGTATGGAGTCTTTCCATCAACCCTGTGAGGTAGGGTTGGGAAACCAAGGCAAATCACAATAAGAAATAAATCCCTCTAAAATCCAATAACCATAAAGCAAGAATAAACAGTTGGAAAACAGCCCAAAGAGGGATGATTCTGAATTTTGGGTTGGGTGAATGAAGTTTATTTATTTATTATTTGATTTATATCCCGCCCTTCCTCCCAGTAGGAGCCCAAGGCGGCAAACAAAAGCACTAAAAGCACTTTAAAACATCATGAAAAACAGACTTTAAAATATATTAAAACATCTTTGAAAATATTTTTAAAAGCTTTAAAAAAACATCTTTTTTTAAAAAAGAAAAGGTTTAAAAACATATTAAAAAGCAGTTCCAACACAGACTCAGTCTGGGATAAGGTCTCAAAAGAACAAGTTGAAAGAACAAGTTCCTTATCACTTGAGGCTGTAGTTCTCTGCACACTTCCCAGTTTGAGTAAGCCCCATTGAATACATTGGGACTTGCTTCTGAGTAAACAAACATCGGATTGCACTATAAATATATTTACAGATTGTGTAATTCATAAACATATTTGAGAGTCATGTTTATATAAATATTTCTTCATACTGTGTCCCAGTAAGTATTTGATTTCACACTATGGTTGTAGATTATTTTTTCCTCTGCATTTTAACTGTGCCCTTCTTCCTGGGGGTGGTCATGGTTCTCCGTTGTTTTCATCCTAAGGGGAGGATAGGCTGAGAGACGTTGAGTAGCACATTTAAGGTCTCTTCACCTCCCCCCCTTTTTTATTTGTATTATTTTATATTTCTCCAATATCTTCCTCTGGCTATTTTTATGTATTTTAAATATTTTTAGATTAAATAAATAGGAAATCATAATTATGAACCTCCCTAAAAGCAATTTACCTATCCTTATGTTTTGGCAAAGTGATGATGTGAAGGCATGCTGGTAGAACAAGAGACCATGTCTGAGGCATGTTATAAGGTGTTTGAGGACTTTGTCACACATTACTTTTTGAGACCTGTAGATTCATGTTGGAAAGAACACACGCACGTATTGAATGGTGGCTTGGGTGCTGTTTTTTCAGTCTATGCTGCATGCGTAGGGAAGGTGATACATCATCTGGCAGCTAGCTTCATAACGGGAGAATGAAAAACATTTGGATCACCATTCACTTGTTTACTTTTCTCACTATTGAGACCACTTCATATATTACTTTTTCATACACAGAAATTTAATCTTTGTATAGGAAAAAGTATTTTGTAAAATGTGAAGGACAGTGGCTGCCCAGTCAGTATAACCACTGTACAAGATCTACTCAGCCACTGTAATTACCTTTTTGTTTTGAGTGCCCTTTTATCTTTGTCTTGGTTCAGGTGTGTATCCAACTCTGATGTGCTTATGGAAGGGGTGTGCAAGTAGTGCCCCCCACCCAGTGTGGAGGCTTGGACAAACATTGTGTTATGGAAAACCAAAGTCTGTGTGAAAGTACATATTTGGGAATGCCATCAGTGTAATCATAAACACACTTAATAAATAATATCGAACTTGCACGTCACAAAATATTTTACGGTCATGTCCATAAGCACCAGGAGGGTAGTCGCCCAGGGGGTCTTTGCTTTTTTGGGAGCAGTGTCCCTATGTCTCCAAGTATCCTACATTCAGCATGAAAAGGGAGTGTGTTAGTCACTGAGCAGAGTCTTCTAATATGCTTCCTTGCCTTTCCTGCTAATTGGAGCCAATCAGAGTGAAAGGAGGTGAGTCAGCCACTGAGAAGACTCTTCTCAGTTGCTAATGCTCTCCACTTACATGCTGATTGGCTCCTAGAGATGTTCGTTGTTGTGAGAGAATGCATTAACAAAGATCTCATTCTTAATCCAGGAGCAAAAAAGGGTGTATGTGGCTGCAACTATCATGAAGGGACTCTGCACTTCTGAATTTTCTACTAAACAACTGATAAATACCTATGTAACTTTGTGTCCGGAGACTTATTATTAATAATCACTTTCCATAATTGTAAGGAGGTATGTCCACACGCAAGCATCCCAGGCACCTAAATTAGGGGTGAGAGCAGCATAGGGACATAAGCAGATGTCTTACACCAGGGGTTCCCAAACTTTTCTTCTACATAGACCACTTGAAAATTGCTGAGGGTCTGAAAGTATCTGAAAATTTACTATGGGCATATGCAAGATAATTAACTCCCATTAGTGATAAGAGCAAGAATTTATAATTATTATTTTAATTAAAACAAGAGGCTTATCAGTACTTTGAAGAGGTCGTTGTTGTTATGTGCCTTCAGGTCGACTATGACTTATGGCAACCCTATGAATCAGCGACCTCCAAGAGCATCTGTCATGTACCACCCTGTTCATATATTGTAAGTTCAGGTCTGTGCCTTCCTTTATGGAATCAATCAATCTCTTGTTTGGCCTTCCTCTTTTTCTACTTTCTTCTGTTTTTCCCAGCATTACTGTCTTTTCTAGTGAATCATGTCTTCTCATGATGTGTCCAAAGTATGATAACCTCAGTTTCATCATTTTAGCTTCTAGTGATAGTTCTGGTTAAATTTGTTCTAACACCCAATTATTCATCTTTTTCGCAGTCCATAGTATGCACAAAGCACTCCTCGAACACCACATTTCAAATGAGTTGATTTTTCTCTTATCTGCTTTTTTCACTGTCCAACTTTCACATCCACACATAGAGACTGGGAATACCATGGTGTGAATGATCCTGACTTTGGTGTCCAGTGATACATCTTTGCATTTGAGGACCTTTTCTAGTTCTCTCATAACTGCCCTCCCCAGTCCTAGCCTTCTTCTGATTTCTTAACTATTGTCTCCATTTTGGTTAATGACTGTGCCAAGGTATTGATAATCCTTGACAAGTTCAATGTCCTCATTATCAACTTTGAAGTTACATAAATCTTCTGTTTTCATTACATTAGTCTTCTTGACATTCAGCTGTAGTCCTGCTTTAGTGCTTTCCTCTTTAACTTTCATCAGCATTCGTTTCAGATCGTTACTGGTTTCGGCTAAGAGTATGGTATCATCTACATATCGTAAATTACTGATATTTCTCCCTCAATTTCACACCTCCTCATCTTGGGCCAATCTCGCTTTCCATATGATGTGTTCTGCATATAGATTAAACAAATAGGATGATAAAATACCCTTTCCGATGGGGAACCATTGGTTTCTCCATATTCTGTCCTTCCACTAGCCTCTTGTCCAGAGTATAGGTTGTGCATCAGAACAGTCAGATACTGTGGTACCCCCATTTCTTTTAAAACCGTTCCATAGTTTTTTGTTATCTACACAATCAAAGACTTTGCTATAATCTGTAAAGCACAGGGTGATTTTCTTCTGAAATACCTTGGTCCATTCCATTATCCAGCGTATGCTTGCAATATGATCTCTGGTGCCTCAGCTTGGATTTTTTTTCCCGGAGAGCCGGTTGTTAAATATTTACCAGCACACCACTGGTTACCAGGGAAAGCAAAGTGTGGTATATAAAAAGATCTGCTTTTTAAAAAAAATTCTATTCACATAAAAGAATTTTATTAGTATGAGCAGAACTGACTGAGGTGGACATAATGAGAGGAGAGCTGGATGATGCTAGATAATGGTGCAGCTGAGCAACAGAAGCATCACTGTTCAGCCAGCTAGCGCATAGCACAACGAGGGCATCTCCTGATGTGCTGTGTTTTACAAGATCATCATGGGAATTGAGTGTAGGTAGCTATGATGTGGGCCATGCTGGGATTTTTCAAAATGGCTATAATGAGGTGTTTCCCCATTAACTTAAGGCTTGCTGGGCTACTGACTATTCTTCTGCAATTACTCCTCTGTTATTGTTCTCCATGTGTAAAGGTTTGTGTTTTGTGACGCAGAAGTCCAGAAGACACGATTACATTGTGTAATGTTTCAAAATATATTTTGTAGGAAATAGAAGTCATTCTTTCAAATGTTCTGTTGTACAAAAAAGGAGCAGTCACTTGTTTTTAATGTTCTCTCCACAGCTTGGTGTGAAATCATCCTAAGTTTTCCTAAACAGATTCAGAACAAAAAAGGAAAACTCCAAGGTGAATAGCACGCTGCTTTCAGGGTTGCACAGTTCTTAAGACTAAAAGCTATGTCAGTTTGAAACAACAATGGGTATTGTAGAAGACCCATTGAAATTAATGGAATGACTAACTTAAGTCCATTAATTTCAGTGGGTTTACTCTGAGTATAACATAGTTCAATACAACCCATAATTGTGAATGACAGCATGGATGCAGATCATTTTGAAGAGCACTGGCATCTCACTGATGCTTGTGGTATGCGCTGATATTACAGTTTAGTTTGATACAATCCCATGTTTCATAACTGCAGAAGTGGAGTTCCTTTTTTTGATTCGCTAAAAAATTGTGTGTGTGTTCTTTTGTTTTGTTTTAAATATCAATTTAAATATATGTACATTTTATCTTCATGTTATTTTACAATACTAAATATCCCTGGCATCTATATATGATATTAAACTATGTATGTTCAGCATGAGTTCTGAAAGATGCGACATACTGACCACTTTGACCATCTTTATTGTACCTATGTGGCCAACAGTGAACATTTTGGAAGGGGAATCTTACAGTAACCTGGCATTGAAAGAAGTAACACAGGCCATATCAAGGTCTGTTCTGCTTCATGTGTTGATGTGGAAATAATCTATGAAAAGGAATGTGAATGCTGAGTGAGTGTGCGAGCATATATATATGCACCTGGGCTAGGGTTGCCAGGTCAGAAGCATCCCAAAACCTGACATTTTAGGGGCAGGCCCAAGTGATGTCATGGGGCGGGCCTGAGTGATGTCACGGGGCGGGCCCAAGTGATGTCATTAAGCATGATACATTAAGCATCAATCACAGTTGCTTGGAGTGTACAATTTAAAAAAAATCTGACTGGAAATTAAGCTAGACATTTTAGCTAAAAGATGGAGCCTGGGTAGGGAACATTTAATCTAGCCTACTTGCTTTCGGCAAGAAGGGTTTAAGTGCCTTCAGGCCAGGCCAGTCACCAGAAGGTCACTGTAGGAAGAAAGGAGCCTAGTGTTGTGGAGATGTTAGATGGGAGCGTTCGGGAGTAAAGATGGATGCCCCTGAAGGCTGCAATTCTAAACACACATACTAAGGGACTAAGCCCCCATAGAACTCAATAGGATTTACTTCTGAGTAGATATAGTTTGGATTATGCTGTTGGTAAAGCTTGACTAGGGATCCTCTTCAAAGACATCCATATCCAATCAGGGTTGGCAACCCCTTGCCTGGAATGCCCTGCCCTTATCTTTTAATGTGGCTGCTCCAAACTTCTTTACATATTTGACCCTTCACTTCAGAAAGAGGTCTGAGAAATGAGTAAGAGTAAGAAGATTCTGTACCCTTTCTGTCTGCATAGATGCCCTCATCCTTGAAGCTGAGGGTCTGGAGATTAAGAGGTGCTAGCCGGAGAGCTGGCGGGGTCCCCAAAAACCAGAGACTCCGCCCAAAAACCAGAGACCTGGTAACTCTAACCTGGACATGGGTACAAGGTGTCATTGTGAATATATATTTGCATGTGTCCTTCCCTGCCATGTGATTTTGATTTTGTGCACATGTAAATGCCTTCCCTTCCGTAGTTTTTTCTGAGCAGTCTTGCTAGTGTTTGTTCTAATGTTTTGGGTACAGGATGCTCTTGTTTAGTCTTATGTGAGCTGTTCCACTGGTAAGTCTGATTTCTAGGAAAAAGGAATGTGAAGACCCCCTTAGCCTTCCATTGGGGACATGACTTAGTAACGATTTTCTGAAAATCTAGCTGCACCACCACGGGAGAGACCATTAGCAATATCGGGGCCCCTCCAGACTGGTTTTTTAAAGGGTGTATTCTGCAACGTATGATTAATGCAATGATGCATTAGTGACGGATTTATACTGGACCATCTACACATCATTCTCTGTTACTGCATTATTGCTATACGGAGGGGTGTTGTTGCACTATAGTGTGACAAAAGTGGGACAAAAATAAACTGGTGCTGTGAAAAGCTACAGTATTTTAGCAGAAAGTTAAAATACTTTTATACCAGTGATTGGAAACGAAGCAGTATGTACACCCCAAAACTTTCGTAGGTGCAAACAGTACTGAAAGCGGGATCGGATAAAACCACCCCAATACTATTGTGAGCAGAAATAATATTGAATGCACAATCAAAAGGCTATCTAGAGGAGCTCTAGGATGTACCCTTTGAGGAGGGACAGGGTAACCAGTTATAGAAGATATCTTCCCAAGCCAAACTGTCCTAGGCTTTATTGGATTTTGTCAAAGGTAACAAGAATCCCTAATTTATGCACCGAAGTAGAATAATTTCTCGCTGGTTAATTGGACCTCTTACACAGATTTAATACCATGGGTGCTAGCATATTACTGTTTTAGCAGAGATGGCACAGATGCATTGGTCTTGGGAGAAGTTAATTTTGGTTGCACATCCATGTTTTGCAACATAGAGTTGCTCTATTACACTTACATCAGAGATATAGTAGGAGCTCTATCAAGTCATTTCCTACTCATGAGATTAGCAATCCCATGAGGGAGAGACCGGGAACATACCTGTTGGCCCCACCCATTCATTCTTAGTGGTCGTTCCTCTCCTGCCACCCATGTGCTGGGGACATATCTGCAGCTGGGAAGCTTGCTCAACACACACAGGCTATTCCAATGATCTGGAACTCTGTGTGATTGCATGAGAGGGAAACAACGGAATAGGGCTGGGGAACACTGTGAAATGGCATGCACATTTCTGCCACTACTTCTGCCTAAACAGAATAGGTGTGGGGAGAATCCAATCAAGAGGCCAAAGAAATTTCAGTAGATAGACAATTAATTCTCAAGGGCCATGGTTGAAATGGTTTTTTAACTTCCAGAAATTGACTCATTCAGTGTCCTTGGTTTTATGTAAGTATAAAGTTGGTAAAATGGGGCACAGTAAGCATGGGTACCAAGACAGAGTTCTCAAAATGCACAGGGCATTTTCAAGGCATGAAACACTACAGTTAAACATATCTGATAATTGTAAACCAGAAAGCACCTGGGGGTCATGGTGATTCCTAACCTGCCTGAACTTCAGATTGAGACAATCGTGGAATAAACTGAATGTTAGTGAGCAGTCTGATGCTGCTACAAAAGGGCTGATGCACAGACAACTTCTTTGCTGTTCCAGAGAGCAGGGCCAGATATAATAGGCTTAAATTACAGGTCAGTAGATTTTGGTTGAACATTAGGAGAAAATTCTTAAGTAAGAGCAGTTTGACAGTGGAACTAGTTAACTAGGTGAGATCACCCACCCTGGAGGACTTCAAGAAGAAGCCACCAGGAGCCATCTGTTAGGGTTGCTGTAGTTCTGGAACTCAGTGTTGTCTTCCAGGAGCCCTCCTACTACGTTATTCTTTTTCAGGGAACTCTTCCTGCACTTCAGGCTTAATGCTAATTTGCCAAACTCAACTGGAGTAATTTATACATGCAACCTGATCCTATGCATATTTACTCTGAAGTACTTCCCATAGTGTTCAGTTCAGTTCTAAGTATCTGCAAATTGGATTGCAGTCTTTGTTCCCCTTTTCACCTCTACCTGCCTCTTGCAGTCTATTTTCCATGAATTTGCATCTCTTTGTTCTCATCTACATTGCACAGTAGGTGGGAGCATTTAGCCCTACTCGTCCAGCTGTCATTCAGCTCACTAATATGTGCCCTGTGGTGTTCATTTGCTTACTACTACAGCTTAGAGATGATTTGAATATAGTCAGCAGACACTGCTACTTAACTGAAACTTTATTTCTTTCAAACAACCTTGGTGATGCTCAAGAATTTCAAATTAAAATTAAAAGTGTGCTCTTGCATCTTGCAGTGTTCCACTTGCTTCAATTTCTAGGGAAATATTGCGGGGGGGACTGTTAAGTATTGAAGTAATTCAGGAAATCATACTTGCATTAGGAAATCTCCAAACAAATCCCCATTTGTTTAAAAATGTTTTAATAAGCTGACCTAGTTAGTGCATTATCTATCAAACAAATGCATTGAAGTGCAGCAAGAATCCCAAGGAAAGCATTGCATGGGTGAGGTACTGGATGCATCAAGACATAGCTGGGGCATACATCATAGGAGGCATTGTCAAAGTTTTTGCTGCTGATACCCATCTGACCAAGTCAGCTTAGAAGGATACCATGGTCAGTGGTATCAAAAACTTGAGATCAAGTAAGAATAACAGACCTTCCCTAAAAAGGGGGTATTTGCAACTGGGTGGTAGTTGTCACAAACCAATGGGTCCAGGGTGGGCTTTTTCAGGAGCAGTCAGATCACAGCTTCTTTCAGGGTGGCTGGGACCACTCTCTCTCGCAAAGATCCATTGATCATACCCTGGATCCACATCATCAGGCTGCATCAACTGAAACTGATCCCAAGAAGTTGCTGCAGACATTGCACTGGACACCTTACTGGGGTTTATTATAGATGTGGATGGGGCATCAAGATTGCTGTGGAGGTGAGTAACTTTACCCTGAAAGTGCCTTGCAAACAATTCACAGTGGGCTTCCCAAGGGTAAAGACTCAATTTCCTGGAGTTTATTTTATTTATTTATTTTATTTCGTTTCATTTATAAACCGCCCATAGCGAATAGCTCTCTGGGCGGTGAACAAAACAGGATTAAAATACAATATTACAATAAAATCAATAACAAATAGCAGCAAGTTAAACTAAAAACATTGAATATGAAACATTGAACATTAAAATGCCTGGGAGTATAGCCAGGTCTTAACCTGGCGCCTAAAAGGAAGTACCGTAGGCGCCAGGCGTATCTCCTCAGGTAGGCTGTTCCACAGTTTGGGGGCCACCACAGAGAAGGCCCTAGATCTAATAACAATCCTCCGGACCCCTTTCAATATGAAAAAGCTCCACCGGATGACTACTTGAGGATGTGATGAAGGCATAAAAGTGGACCTTCTTCACCACCCTCACTCCCACACAGTAGGCACGGTTATGATGTTGTGCTTGATCAGCCTCACAACATGCCTTTCGCTACTTGTGCTTTAGCTGACATCCAGCCTGATTCATTGCCCTTAGTTCACTGGTGTACCATATTAAGCAAGAGTATTTTGAATTGGAAAATAATAATTCTCCTTGAATATATCTTAAAAAGTGGCAAAAACATTATTTTTTAAGCTCTAGGGAAGATAAAAACTATTAATTGATGCTTCTAGGAGCTATATCAAATTTCTTTTCAGAATATGATAAACAACTATAAATAAGAATAATCCCATCAAAAGAGAGTATTATTTATTATTTAAAATACAGACGACTAAACTATCACAAGAGCATAGACTGATTGTGGAAGAACCTGCTACTTTTGAGGAGTTATGCAAAGTTATTAAAAACATTTAGAATGGAAACACCTTGGGAATTTAATTTACTGTTGCCCTGATTAATTTTATACAGAACTGAGAGAGGGAGAAATAAAATCCAGTTTTGAAAGAAGGAAAACTTTCTGATTTATAAAACCAGCTTGTGTAATTACATTGGTAAAAGCTGATGAAGATGCCATTCAATGAAAATCGCTTCACTCAAAATCCTTGTTCTTTTATAACTTGTAGAATTATTATTATTATTATCTAAAATTTATTAGATGCCTATCTGGCAGGTAAGACCTGTCACTCTAGGCGACGTACAATAAAATACATATCGAAATACAAATTACAGCATACTAAAACAAATTACAGCATATAAGTAAAACAAAAACAACATAAAAATCAGAATGAAATTATGACAGCCAGTCCACAGCCTACACTGAATGGCTATAACAGAATAACTCAGTTCATTGGGTATTATATTATATATATTTTCAGATCAAGTAGGATTTATTCCAAAGAGATGCATTGTTGGCAGTGTAAAGAAAATAGTAAATCTGATCTTTAAAACTCAAAAACTCAAAAACCTACCCTGTGGAATTCCCTCCCCTTAAATATTAGGCAGGCTCCATCTCTGCTATCATTTTGACGCCTTTTGAAGACTTTCCTCTTTCAACAAGACTTTTAAATTGAGACCTATCCCAGTCTGCAATAGAATTGCTTTTAATGTTTTCTTTAATAATATGTTTTTAACCCTTTTTTTAAAAAAAGATGTTTTTAAAGCTTTTTAAAAAAAATGTTTTTAACGTTTTGTTTTAATGTATTTTAAGGTCTTTTTATGATGTTTTAAAGTGTTTTTAGCGTTTCTGTTTGCCGCCCTGGATTCCTGCTGGGAGGAAGGGTGGGATATAAATCAAATAATAAATAAAATTTAAAAAAATCGTACCATTGGTCCTGTTTACCAACAAGGTCTTTGGCAGATTAATGCCAAAGTTTTCCTGGATGAATTGGACTATCTAGACCCTTTTCAATCAGGCTTCAGGCCTGGTCATAGGACATAGACTGCCTTGGTTACCCTGCTTGATGACCTATGCTGGGCATCAGAAGGGGGAGTGCATCCCTGTTGGTGCTGCTGGACCTCTGTGGCCTTCAGTACCATCAGCCATGGTATCCTTCTGGGCCATCTAGCTGGGATGGGATTGGGAGGCACTGTTTTACGGTGGCTCTGGTCCTACATGACAGACAGGACCCAAAAAGTGATGCTGGGAGACTACTGCTTGACCCCCTGGCCATTGGCCTATGGGGTACCACAGAGTTCCATTCCATCTCCCATGTCTTTAACATTTATATGAAACCACTGGAAGAGGTCATCAGGAGATTTGAAGTACAATGTCATCAATATGCTGATGACACTCAGCTCTATCTCTCCCTACCACCTGATTGCAGGGAGGGAGTGCCCATCCTAAACCTGTGCCTGAAGGCTGTGAAGGGCTGGATGTGGGCTAACAAACTGAAACTTAATCCAGACAAGACGGAAGTACTGCTGGTCAAGGGGAAAACTGCACCAGGGACGGAGTTGCAACCTATTCTGGATGGGGTTGCACTCCTCTTGAAGGAGCAGGTCCGCAGTTTGGGAGGAGGCCTGGATCCTGCCCTGCTGCTTGAATATCAGGTGGCTGCGGTAGCCGGAGTGCTTTTCGCCAACTCAAACTGGTCTACCAGCTGCGTCTGTTTCTGGAGGCAGTTGACTTTGCCACAGTGACACATGCATTGGTGACATCGAGGCTTGATTACTGCAACACACTCTATGTGGGGCTGCCTTTGAAAATGGTTTGGAAATTGCAGTTGGTTCAAAATGCAGCAGCCAGAATGTTACTGGAGCACAGTGCAGGGAGCATATCACCCCTGTGCTTTATCGACTCCACTGGCTCCCAATTTGTTTCTGGGCCCAGTTCAAAGTGTTGGTTCTGACCTTTAAAGCCCTAAATGGCCTTGGACCAATGTACCTGAGGGACTGCTTATGCCCATAGATACCTGCCTGGGATTTAAGATCATCTGCTTCTGGTCTCCCCTGCATGCCTGGAATGAAAGATGTTAGACTGACAGGCACGTGGGATAGACCCTTTTCAGATGTGGCCCCCAAGCTTTGGAATACCCTACCCCAAGTAGCCTGCTCTGCTCCTGCCCTGATGGTTTTCCAGAGACTTCTAAAAACCATCTTGTTCCAGAGATCCTTTGGGAGGGACTGAAGGTAGAGCTTGAACTGATTTTAGCCTTCTGTTTCAATTTTACCTCTTTAGTCCCTTCAGTACCACTCCCCTATGTGTATATGTGTGTGCGCGTGTGTATTTTATGTATTTTAATTTATTTTAATGTTTTTGTGATCATTATTGTGTACAGTTTTATTATGTATGTGTTCGATTTTATTGTAAGCCGCTCTGAGTGCCCTATTATAGGGTAGAAGGGCAGGATAGAAATATTTAAAATAAATAAAATAATGCTGAAATTTTTGGGAAAAAATACTGTTATATGGAGCAGGGTGGGTATGGAAATGGACTTTGTGTTAATTTTGTTTTCTTATTACATTAAATGGGACCCAAAGAACCGTGCAGCTAGTTCTGTACAGCCAAGTGGGCTTGGTGCATCTTGAACATCAACCCTCTATGTCACATAGCAATATCCATTGTCAATGGGAGTTTCACAAGCTATTTGTAGCATGACAAGGTATTTTGTTTATTATTATTATTATCATTATTATTATTATCATTATTATTATTAGTATTATTAATAATAAGAATAATAAGAATAATACCCCACCTTTCAGCCAAAGGCCCTCAAGGCAGCTTGCAAAGAAAAATAAACACAGGTATAAAAATACAATATAAAAATACAATAAAAATACAATAAAAGCATCCAATTTGCAAAAATTAAATTAAATAACAAATAACATTATCATTATCGGTACCGCCAAGAAAGAGGAGGTGGTGCTAGCGGGGGCAGCAGCTCCCGAGAGGCAGAAGGGCGACAGGCATTTGTTACAGCAAAGCTGTTTGCTGTTTCAACATTGTCTTCCTCTCCATGTCCTCAGGCTCACTCAGCCGCTGCTCCCTGGGCCTCTGCTGGTGGTGGTGGTGATGGTTTATGTCGGGGGGCAGCTGCGGAAGCTCGGGCTTGGGGACCTGGGCCTTGCCTGGAGCAGGAGGAGGAGAAGGATGTGGCGGCGGCTGTTGTTGAGCAGGAGGCCCCGCCCCGCGAGGCCCCGTGCCAGAGGCCCTGTGCCAGAGGCCCCATGCCAGGCTGTTGTTGGGCATAAACCGGGCTGTTGTTGAGCTGGAGGCTCCCGCACCGGGAGCCCCCACACCGGGCTGTTGTTGAGCAGAAGGCCCTCGCCGAGAAGTGGTGGCGAGGACCTGGGCCTTGCCTGGAGCAGGAGGAGGAGGAGGATGCAGTGGCGGTGGTTGTTGAGCAGGAGACCTCGCGCCAGGAAGAGGCGGCGAGGAGCACTCTTTCTGTCCCCCACATGACAGCACGATGGTGAGCGCGTTCCTCTCTTGCAGGGTGGGGTGGAAGGACTGCCAGTTGGCGCTTTCCACGTTGCTGTTGTTGAGTTTTTGCGGCAGTGGCGGGGGCTGCGCGCTCTGCTGGAGCTGAATGGTGGTTTTCTTGCTGCTGGTGGTGGCAGGGTTATTGTCTCAGCTCCTTCATTATTCTTGCTCTAGCATTTATTATTTTGAAAACAGAGGTAAACAGCAAACTACCTCATGGTTCCTCATGTCCCCAGAGATGCATAGCCTGGATAGCAGATAGACGATGGAACCCTACCTAGGTAGCATCAGCAACCATAAGAGAACATTGGGGAAACCAATGTTTAAAGGGAAAAAGTAATAAAAATCCCACCAGGTGTGCCCAAGCTGTTGGGTATGCTAACATTTTGGATCACAGCCTTTATAATATCTGAAAAATAAATAGTTTTTTAGGAAAAGGGGTGTGTGTGAAGAAATAAGGCTGCAGTCTTAAACATTTCTGTGAATAAGTCCTATTAGACACAATGGAACTTATTTCTGAGAAAGCATGCATAGGATTTCACGATCATGTGGGATTTTCAAAATTGACCTGTTAATATTTTTAAAAGGCAATACTTTTGTCTTTCTAAAATAAAGGAGTTCAGAGATAGTGAGTTTGCAGTATATGTCAGAAATTGGAGCCAATGTAATCTGAGAAAGAAGTGGTAAGGAGAATCAAAAGAAAACAGCAAGATGAGAGACAACAGTTTGAATAGGGGTCATGTAAGGGTATAAAGCAGTCATGTGAAAATGACAGTGACACAAATCCAATAACAAGGAAGAGAGAGGTAAAGTTGTATTTATATTTCAGAATACCTAAGCTCCAAGACAAACAGAGAAAATGGATAAATAAACACATCTCTGTCTTACAGAGGTTTCCTAAGAAACTGCTCATATTCTAAAGGAGACGATTGCATACTAGCGTAGGAGATACTAGCGTATCTACGCCATTAAGGGCGCAATGCAATTCGTATTTATGTCAGGTTGAGGGGAGTTGTATATGGCAGGGTCCTGGCTCAGCCGGGCTCTGCCAACAGAAGCTTCTAACACTGGCTCAGCCATGGCAGAGCCGGGACCCTGCTGGAGAAACCCAGCCTGGAGGAAGGGGTGCTGGCGTAAGCCCTGAAAAAGGGGTGTGTTGGAGGAGGAGTTGGGGGGGAACTTATGCAACATCCAACTCCCATTCGGAGTGCTCCTGCGAGTCCCAATCCCTGCCAAAGTTATGCAGAGGAAAAGGTCGGTCTAAGAAAATAATTACAATGGAGGTCTATGTAGCGTGCTTACTCCCCACTAGGGCTGTTCATGAGAGCCTGCTTTTACTTTCCAGTCCCCACACGCAGCTTCCGGCTGAGCTCCTGAATGTGAAGTGGATGCTGTGGACCTTCCCACTGGCTCCTCTCCACCAGCACGCCTTCCACCAGCTTCCCATGAATTGGATTGCTCTGTGAATAGTCTTTAGCTTCCTGTGGTTAAAAAAAAAGGACTGTTCATTTATTTAGGTTGTTCTCAAACAGAAACATGCAGTTATTTGTGTTACTCATCAAACTCATTGCCCAACAGCCATGTATGTTGGCCCATCAGGGCTTAAATCACCTATGAGGGGAAGGCTACATTTGGGGCTTTTTATTTTAGAAAAAAAGGCAAGTATGGGGGGGCATGATAGAGGTGTATAAGATTATGCATGTTGAGGAGAAAGTGGTTCAAGAGAAGTTTTTCTTTCTTGTGGTACTAAAACATTCTACCTCCACTGTTGGAGGCAGCAAGCCCCTGAATACCAGTTGTTGCTCTCAGGTGCCGCTTGCATCTGGTTGGCCACCATGAGAACAGGATGCAGGGCTGGATGAGCCTTTAGACTGATTCAAGAGGTCTTGTGTTTTTATATGATACAGTTTGTGTGTTTTTTTTCTGCCTGGGACTGCAAAAACAGGAGGGTTGTTGAGCTCCTGACAGGCCATTGTATGATTGGTGGCTATCTTTGGCTTGGTGGGCCACATGTACAAGGCTGTTGTATTTATCTATTTTTTATTTCGTATATTTGTATGCCGCTTTTCATCACCAGGTGACCTCAAAGCAGCTTCCGTAGCAAGAACAAAATAAAATGATAAAAACAATTCAGAAATAATAAAAACTACAACAGTATCAATAAATAATATCATAAAATATAACACAGGCTGAAATATCAAATCAATCTAGTCTGCAAAATCTATCTGTCTGTCTGTAGAGAGAGAGAGAGAGAAAAAACAAATATACAATAAAATCCCATCATTGCTTAACAGTCCATATCCTTCAAAGAAGGCTGTAACAGATTCCTTGGTAGCAGTGTCTTCTCCTGGTGTCCAGACAGGCTTGCTTCCATCTCCACGTCCTGTTCCTTTGCAACCAGAACATCACAGGGAAATACAGCTGGTGTGTGGCTACTGTAGGTGCAGGGAGGGTTAAGCTCACACACATTCCACTTCTTCTCTCAAAGCTGACCTGCTGGTGTGTTTGCACCATGCTGACCTCCCTGCCACTCTGCTCCTCTCTTCTGATCAGCAGCAGAGACTCAGCTGCTGGGAGGTCAGGTAAGCACTGGGTTATGCTATGTTATGTTATGCTACATTTTATTTCTAGGCCGCCTTTCGGCCAAATAGGCCCCCAAGGCGGCTTACACACAAATAAAAATAAAAATACAAAATACAAAAAACACACAATACAATTTACAAGAAAAAAAAATCAAACTAACAAAGTCCTAACATCTCTAAAAAAACAGGAGCAGCAAACCAAAAGCATTCATCTTCCTGGTAAAGGGCAGTCCCCAGAAAAATGTCACTAAGAGCAGGGGTGGGGGGCAAAGCAGGTAGAAAAGCATGCCCCTTGATGGTCCCGCACAGTCCCATCCCTGCAGTAGTATGTCTCAGTCTGCAGCTCCTCCTGACAAGGCCCAGGCAGAGGGGTGGGGCAGGGCAGGTGGAAATGCTTGCCCCTTGATGGCCCCAGCTGCTCTTGACAAAGAGACTACACTTCTCCCAAGTTTCTGTTGAGTCGAGTTGTTTTGCCTCCTCCCATTCAACTGCTTTGTTTTTTCTGTGTTTGGAGTGCAGCTGATTATAAAATAACATGTAGAGATCTCTAATAACAAAAATACTTAAGTTTTTAATGGCAACTACCAATAAAATCCAGTTGTAATCCAATAAAATATTGAGGATGCAAATCCAAACAACGTTGGGCACATTTTAAATCACCGGGACGAGCAGCTTGATCAACAACGTATTTTCCCAGCACAATGCATGCTTAAGATTGAAATTGAAAGTTCACAATTCAGAGCTTAAATTCTATTAATCACAAGAGTACTTTTAAGCATGCGTAACGTTGTGCTTAGCTTTGTTAAATCTTTCCTTTCTCTTGTTTCCCCACCCCAACCTACTGCAAATTTCCTGAGAACTATTCATCTTCCACAACTTGATTGTGCACCAACCAAATTATAACAAATTAAAATCCTTTCACAAAGTTGTATTGTGGAGAAATGTACTATCTTATTGATTTCATTGAGCTCCATTTGGTTCAATTTTTCATGTGTTCCAAAATGAACTTGCACTCCTATCAAATATTTGGAATGAAGCATCAAATTTCCTGTGCTCTCCTCACCTTCTAGAGCAGTAGTTCCTGAACTTTTTTTCTCATGGACGACTTGAAAATTGCTGAGGGTCTTGGTAGACCACTTAATGGTTTTTCTGCCTGCTGTAGCAATTGTAATGGCCATAATTGATATGGTATGATTTTTAATTGTATTCTTATTGCTTCTTTTATTTCTTGAATTGTATTTTATTGTATTCCAATTTGCATTCCATAAAATTCATATTGTAACACAATAACACAATTAAGGACCAATATAAATATTTAATGCGCACATGCGGCGGACCATCTGAATGAAGCTTGTGGATCACTGGTGGTCCACAGTTTGGGAGCCCCTGCTCTGTAGCATCAGGTGCTGGCCATGGGTGTGATGCAAGATACTGGGATGGGTGTTGCAGTGGCATAGTTCTTTGAAATCTTTGATTCTTTCTATTTTATTGATTCTATTTTAGTACCTGTAAAATTTAAGTTGAAAATTTCCACTGCGTTGGTTCTTGTCATTCTAAATGCCTGGCACGGTGTGACTCTGTATTGACTTAATGCAAATCATATCCTTACCAGAACTAGACACTTATTGTGTTGAAATCAGAACAAGTACTTGAAGGTTAAAATTGTGATTTTTGGGTAAGCAGAGGAAGGAGGGGGAAATCTAAACTGAATGAAACACTGCTTTTTCAGCTATTGGGTGTTTCAACAAAAAGATATGACAAAATTTCAGCTCCCCAGAAGTCCCCTCTTAGAAGTCCAACTCTTAATTTGAGTTGAGGAGTTTACACTTAACAATAATTACATTGTGCAGTTACATTAATCCAGTTATCCTATGCCACAGACATATTCCACTGTAAAGCACAAGGCTGGAGGAGAACTGACGCATCTAAAGTACAATTGTCATAAATCAGTGATACATTTTTCTTAAGTGAATGTACCTATATTCAGGAATGTTACAGAATTATGTGTGATATCACTCACAGTAACAAGTGCTCTGTTTTTGTCAAGAATTCTAAAGCCTTTTCATGAGCTTAATTAAGGAACCTTTGTTTTTGACAGTGGGACATGCTAATTGGCAGTTTTAAACAATAACAAAAAATGAAGTGCTCTAGGAACATAGAAAGCTGCCTTATACTGAGTCAGACTGCTGGTCCATGTAGCTCAGTATTGTCTACACTGACTGGTAGCAGCTTTCCAGGGTTTCAGACAGGAGACGCTCGTAGCGCCACCTGGAGTTGCTGAGGATTAAAACTAGGACCTTCTGCATGCAAAGCAGGTGCTGTACTACCCTATGGCACCTCACCCTGGCCCTTTGTGTTCCAGAACTCTCCAAATGCCTTGGCAATGCAGCTGCCAAATATTCCCTCAGTCTTTCTTCCAATTTTGGAGTGAGGGAGGTGGTGGGGATTACTGCACAACTACCAGGATGATCACACCACCCCTCTATCTCTGCAGCTTCAAAGGTGGGATGAGACTAATTGCTTACCATGGTCACCAGAGGGGAATGCCATATTCACCACAGTGAGCCTGGTGAGCAGAATTGTTGAAGCCTGTTAACAAAGAAAAATTTGCAAAAACATCCACCTCTCCTAATTGTAAGTCAACTGTACAGCTTGGTCCATATTAATGGGATAGAGAAATTTGATGTCACAAACAGCTTGCTTTACTAACCTGCCAACCCCTGAAATGTAAAAACCATCTTGAAATACCTGTTTATTCAGTCTGTAGTTTGCCTGAAACATACTTGTGGATTTTTCCTTGTGGACATTATTACATTGCTTTACTACATTCTGAAAGGACTTTCCTGTTGGTATCAGTGAGAATAATCTCACAGTCATATACACTGGATGTGAACATTTTATTAAGAAATTGCAAGAAGTGTGGATTTATATTGGAAGTGTGTGTTTGTTTGCCCTTTTATATTTTTGATTCGTAAGAGTCATTTGAAGTTCACCTATTGCAGATAACATTTTGTAGGCAGATTTCAGCAAGCAAAAACCACATGTATTTGATTTCTGGACAAATGGCAGCTGGTGTAAATAGTAAATTCCTTTTCTGCTGAGCACTTATCAACAGGTAAGGGAGCTAGGTGCCTTTACTGGTGGGTGTCTGGCTGGAGGCAAGGAGCAGCCTGCACAGGGGTATGGAGGTGTGCTGTTGGTGAATGAACAGAGTGCCAGATGGAGTTGTGGGATGCTGCCTTCATAGATCTGTTCCCAGTGCTACTGCTCATTCACCACCAGTGTACCTGCATGACTGCTTCTCTGCCTCAGCTGACTCCAACCACATTTTACCAGTAACAGACTATAGTTCAGTGGTAGAGCACTGCTTTGCACATAGAAGGTCTCATGTTCGGTCCCTGATGTCTCCAGCCAGGGTTGAGAAACATTCTAGGCCACATTCACACTGTACATTTATTCCACTATTATTCCACTTTAAACAGTCGTGGTTTTCCCCAAAGAATCCTGGGAACGTATTCTGTGAAGGGTGCTGAGAGTTGTTAGGAAAACCATATTCCCCTTACAGACCTGCAATTCCCAGAGTTCCCTGGGAAGAAGGACTGACTGTTAAACCACTCTGGCAATTGTAGTTCTGTGAGGAGAATACGGATCTCCTAGCAACACTCAGCGCTCTTCACAAACTACACTTCCCAGGATTCTCTGGGGGAAACAATTACTGTTTAAAGTGGACTAATAGTGGAATAAATGTACAGTGGGAATATGGTCCTAGTCTGAAACCTTGGAGAGTTGACAACTCCCATCATTCCTGGCCATTGGCCATGCTGGCTGGGACTGATGGTAGTTGGCATCCAACAACATCTGGAGGGTCATCAGTTTCTTAGCCCTGAGCTAGATGAACTAGTGTTGGAGATGAACTAATTCACACTAAAGTTAATTAAACTTTTGAATTTCACCTGAAAGTAGTTCCAATAATTTCTGAGTGAATGGAATGTGAATTAAGTTTGTTTTGCAGTGGAAATTTGGCCAATTTTAAATTCAATCCAATTTTAATTATAATTCAATAATTTATATGTAGAGAGGTTTCATTGCACTTAACTCTGTGTTTGACTGGCCATTGCATTTACCATTTTTACCTATCTGAAAAGTCATGCTGCTTTTTAAACTTAAAGATCATAATTATCAGGAAATTAAATAAAACACACTATGTGTGTTTTAGTCTTAAGTATATACTTTAGCAGAGCAGCCTCTAAAATTCGGAAGGTTTTTTTAAAAAAGGCTGAGGGCCATGTAAATGAATTGTGAATTGAGTTGGAAGGGAATTGGTTCCTTTGGAGGTACGGACTCGAACTTGAACTAACTCTTTTTAAGAATGAACTTTCCAAGCACTGAGATGCATCAGTGGTCTGACTTGGTAGAAGGCAACGTCACATGTTCATTCTCTGTTTCTGTGTAGTGTGCAGTGATCTGCCATATTGTAGTCTCCTTTCAATGACCAAGATTCAGAAAGTGAATCTATTTGTTTTGGAAGGAACTTGTTCCTGCTATTCTTTTTTAAAGATGATCTCAAATGGTAGCATAATGATTTTTTTCAATGTTACAAATAGTAGTTTGTCCCTTGAAGCACCAAATAGCTTTGGTGCAGGAATAGATGAACTAACTGAAAAGAGGCAAGCCCAGGATGGGTCAGAAGGTCCTGAAGCCAAAAGTAAATTTCGTGTAGCTTCAAGACTTGGGCAGCATCAGACAATCATGTGGGTGATTGTTCAGAGAGGCAAGCAGAAAAATACTAGCCAGCAGCCAGCCTGACCAAAGAGTAACAGCTTTAAGTTTGGATGACTCAAAAGCTGCATGATACAGTAGAACCTCATTATAATGCAGGGGTTGAGGGACAAAGGATGTAGCCATATTATAGGGGTTCCATGTTACAACAAAAACCACTGTATACAGGATTGTACTCGGGGACATCATCACACTTGCAGTATATCCAAATCCGTGGCACAGCAAAGTCTGTTTTACATGCCAGGATACAGCCCTAGAACATATGCAATAAGAATAGCTGAAAGAGGCCCTGAGTGAATTCAGAGTGCATTTATGTCTCTCATCACTGATGTAGTAATGATAATAATTATTATAGTTTTTATAACACTTTAAAATGTTCGAGACACTGTAAGCATACATTATCTTGTTGCAATTCTTACAATAATCCTGTACTGTAGGTCATTATTATGGATGTAAGGCTGAGGCTGACTGGGCTGTTTTTGGCTACCCATGAATTCATAGCAGTGGTGAGATTTGAACGAGGGACTGCCAGATTAGTAGGTCATCTGTTAGCCATTTATGCAGTCTAATTTTGGCTAGCATGTTCTTCCTGATTCCCTATCTATTTCTTTTAAGTGATAATTCAAAATTAATATTTAAAATATCTGTACTTGTAAAACAATTATTAAATAACTGTATTACTGTGCTTGCCATTTCTAGTCTTTCATGCAAAATATCTTAAGGAGGACTAAGGACAGATCCACACCATAAGAACATAAGAAGAGCCTGCTGGATCAGGCCAGTGGCCCATCTAGTCCAGCATCCTGTTCTCACAGTGGCCAACCAGATGCCTGGGGGAAGCCCGCAAGCAGGACCCGAGTGCAAGAACACTCTCCCCTCCTGAGGCTTCCGGCAACTGGTTTTCAGAAGCATGCTGCCTCTGACTAGGGTGGCAGAGCATAGCCATCACGGCTAGTAGCCATTGATAGCCCTGTCCTCCATGAATTTGTCTAATCTTCTTTTAAAGCCGTCCAAGCTGGTGGCCATTACTGCATCTTGTGGGAGCAAATTCCATAGTTTAACTATGCGCTGAGTAAAGAAGTACTTCCTTTTGTCTGTCCTGAATCTTCCAACATTCAGCTTCTTTGAATGTCCACGAGTTCTAGTATTATGAGAGAGGGAGAAGAACTTTTCTGTATCCACTTTCTCAATGCCATGCATAATTTTATACACTTCTATCATGTCTCCTCTGACCCGCCTTTTCTCTAAACTAAAAAGCCCCAAATGCTGCAACCTTTCCTCGTAAGGCAGTCGCTCCATCCCCTTGATCATTCTGGTTGCCCTCTTCTGAACCTTTTCCAACTCTATAATATCCTTTTTGAGATGAGGCGACCAGAACTGTACACAGTATTCCAAATGCGGCCGCACCATAGATTTATACAACGGCATTATGATATCAGCTGTTTTATTTTCAATACTTTTCCTAATTATCGCTAGCATGGAATTTGCCTTTTTCACAGCTGCCGCACACTGGGTTGACATTTTCATCGTGCTGTCCACTACAACCCCGAGGTCTCTCTCCTGGTCGGTCACCGCCAGTTCAGACCCCTTGAGCGTATATGTGAAATTCAGATTTTTTGCTCCAATATGCATAATTTTACACTTGTTTATATTGAATTGCATTTGCCATTTTTCCGCCCATTCACTCAGTTTGGAGAGGTCTTTTTGGAGCTCTTCGCAATCCCTTTTTGTTTTAACAACCCTGAACAATTTAGTGTCGTCAGCAAACTTGGCCACTTCACTGCTCACTCCTAATTCTAGGTCATTAATGAACAAGTTGAAAAGTACAGGTCCCAATACCGATCCTTGAGGGACTCCACTTTCTACAGCCCTCCATTGGGAGAACTGTCCGTTTATTCCTACTCTCTGCTTTCTGCTTCTCAACCAATTCCTTATCCACAAGAGGACCTCTCCTCTTATTCCATGACTGCTAAGCTTCCTCAGAAGTCTTTGGTGAGGTACCTTGTCAAAAGCTTTTTGAAAGTCTAAGTACACTATGTCCACTGGATCACCTCTGTCTATATGCTTGTTGACACTCTCAAAGAATTCTAATAGGTTACTGAGACAGGACTTTCCCTTGCAGAAGCCATGCTGGCTCTGCTTCAGCAAGGCTTGTTCTTCTATGTGCTTAGTTAATCTAGCTTTAATAGTACTTTCTACCAGTTTTCCAGGGACTGAAGTTAAGCTAACTGGCCTGTAATTTCCGGGATCCCCTCTGGATCCCTTTTTGAAGATTGGCGTTACATTTGCCACTTTCTAGTGCTCAGGCACGGAGGAGGACCCGAGGGACAAGTTACATATTTTAGTTAGCAGATCAGCAATTTCACATCTGAGTTCTTTGAGAACTCTCGGGTGGATGCCATCCGGGCCCGGTGATTTGTCAGTTTTTATATTGTCCATTAAGCCTAGAACTTCCTCTCTCGTTACCACTGTTTGTCTTGGTTCCTCAGAATCCCTTCCTGCAAATGTTAGTTCAGGTTCAGGGATCTGCCCTATATCTTCCACTGTGAAGACAGATGCAAAGAATTTAGCTTCTCTGCAATCTCCTTATCGTTCTTTAGTACACCTTTGACTTCCTTATCATCCAAGGGTCCAATCGCCTCCTGTCGGGAGGATGAGCTGGGCTCCTGGGGGGTTGTCAGAAGAGGATTCAAATGGCTGGCAGAGGGAGGAGGGAGGAACTTACCCTCTGTGGAGCGAAGCCGAAACAGAGGACATGCGAGAGATAGGGTCGCCTAGCAACGGGGAGCCTGAGAGCCTTGAAGTTTTAGAATCCCCCCCAGATATTCCCAGGCCCTCCCTTCTCCGCAGCTCAGAGCAAGAGGGAGGGCTGATCACAGCAGAAAGGCGGAGAGATGGTTTACCCTCAGCCCCTTCTTTATCACCCATAGGGGAATCGGACACTTCAGAAGAGGAGGAGGTGATGCCTCCCCCCTCACCACGCACACGCAGACGGTTGAAAAGACAGGAGAGAAGGGGGGGAAGGCGGGCAGTACCTGAGGGGGAGTTAAGGAGGAGCGAAAGGTTGTGCGCCCGTTTAGCCCCTTCTTAAAGAACAGGCGGGAAGCAGCCCCTTGCTCTGTCAACTTTCTCCCAATGTCGCAGGACCTGTATCCCTGTATTGCTTCATGAGAAAGCGCAGTCTTTGTTGGACATTACTCTAATAAATCACGAATTAACTACAACCTCTGGTCTGGTTCCTGAGTCGCATTCTGGGCCTGACAGCTTGACAGAGCCACCTAAATCACCCTCAACGCTCTCTTCACTTGACTGGGACAAGATGTCAAAGGGAGCAGCGGGGGGGACGAACCCCACTTCTGAGACGGAAGAAGTGAAACTCTTGAGGACTAAGGTAGCTGAATTGCAGACGGATGTCCAAGCCCTGCTAGCAGCAGTCAAGGCGCTGAAGACGGATAATCAAACCTTGAAGGCCATGATAGACCAGATGCAAACAGCCCCTCCAGCTGCCGCAGTAAAGGTTCCCATTGGATTGCCCCCAAAATACGCGGGACAAAGTGATCAGTTGGCAACTTTCGTGGCTCAATGTGAGTTATATCTGGATGTCAGGCACATGGAGTTTCCAGACGATGGGGCTAAAGTGGCCTTCGTGATTAGCCTCCTGGAGGGAGAAGCTGCAAAATGGGTGACTCCGTATCTCGTGAGAAAAGATACTGTCTTAAGAAGGTACAGAGGATTTATACAGGAGATGACCGAGATGTTCCAAGACCCGCAAAGAGCTGAAACAGTAGCGCGGCAACTAGGCGCTCTGAAGCAAGCTAAAGGGACTGTTTCCGAGTACACTAACGCTTTTAAAATTCTGTCCCAGGAAACTGGTTACAATGACGCCGCCCTGATATTTATGTACCGGAGTGGATTAAATGCTGAAATCCTGGATGAGTTGGCCAGGACCTCCCCCCCCCGCTGACCTACCAGGGCTCATCCGGCTATGCCTACAGATAGATCACCGGATGGAAGGAAGGCGCCTGGAAAGGAAGCAGGAGGTCCCGAGATACTCAGCCTCGGCATCTTGCAGCAAGACCCTTCCCTCTGCAGGAATGGCAGGTAATGCAGCTGAGGGACAGGGAGGGGCTAGGCCAAGACTGTCGGAAGAAGAAAAGGAAAGACGCCGCCGAGAACGTTTATGCTTTTATTGTTCAAAGCCGGGCCACGTGGCCAGAGACTGTGGACTAAAAGGGGGGAAAGCTGAGCCGTCGGGAAACTAGAACACCCAGTCCACATGCAGGCCAGTGGACTGGGGGCAGCGTTGTATAAAGGCCCCCCAACGATCCAACCTCCCTCAAAGGGGGTGTTGGTCTTGCCTATTCGGATTACAACTTCCAGAGGAGTGGTGTTTAATTCCACTGCCTTAATTGACAGTGGAGCCTCCACAGATTTTATTGATGTAAAGTTAGTCAAGCGTCATGGAATTTCCCGGTGGAAACTGAACGCTCCCCTAGCTGTGGAGACTATCGATGGGAGACCCCTGAAGTCAGGAAGGGTGACACAAGCCACGGAGGAAGTGAAACTTCAAATCCCCAGGCACGAAGAGTTCATTTTGCTATACGTGTCAGATCTCTCGAACTTTGAGGTGATTCTGGGAATGCCCTGGCTAGCAAAGCATGAACCCACAATAAGTTGGAAGGAGGCGGTGGTGTGGTTCACCTCACAGTATTGCCAGGAGAACTGTCAACCTGAAGGAATCAAGAACACCTTAGCGGGGGCAGTGCAAGAGATCGAGCAAGTGACCCTGCCGCCAAAGTATGAAGAATTCAAAGATGTGTTTGATGAAAAGGAGGCAGAGACTTTACCCCCCCACCACCCTTACGACTGTGCGATTGACCTAGTGCCAGGAGCCAGCATTCCATCAGGGAGAATCTACTCTCTCACAGAGATTGAGAGGGAGGCCCTGAAGGAATTCCTGGATAAAAACCTGAGGCGAGGATTCATACGCCCCTCACAATCCCCTGCTGGAGCGCCACTATTGTTTGTGAAAAAGAAGGGGGGGAACTCAGACCCTGTAACGACTATCGCACATTGAACCAGATCACCATCCCCAACAGCTACCCGCTGCCCCTGATCTCAGAATTGTTGGACCGACTGCGCTCTGCAAAAATCTTCACGAAGTTGGATTTGAGAGGAGCGTACAATCTGATCAGGATGAAGCAGGGAGATGAATGGAAAACAGGGTTCTTGACCGCTTACGGACAGTATGAATACCTGGTCATGCCGTTCAGACTTTGTGGAAGTCCAGGAATTTTTCAAAAATTCATGAACGACGTGTTTAGAGACTTGTTGGACACATATGTAATCTGTTACTTAGATGATATCCTGGTGTTCTCAAAGAACCAGGAAGACCACGACCAGCATGTGAAGACGGTGTTTCAGAGACTGAGAGAAAATCACCTGTATGCTAAATTAGAGAAATGTGGATTTGACCTCAAGTCTCTGGACTTCCTTGGATATCGAATCTCAGCGGAAGCCGTGGAGATGGACCCAGGGAAAGTAAGCTGTATATTGGACTGGGGCCAACCTGTCACCAAAAAGGATGTACAACGGTTTTTGGGGTTTGCCAATTATTACAGAAAGTTCATTCCAGGGTTTTCCAAATTGACAGCTCCTCTGACTGACTGTTTAAGGGGAAAGAAGAAGTTTCAATGGACAGAGAATGCCACCCAGGCCTTTGAGGAGCTGAAGAGAAGGTTCGCTTCCGAGCCCATTCTGCACTTTGCTGACCCGACCCGCCCTTTCATCGTGGAAGCAGATGCTTCAGATTTTGCTATCGGGGGGGTCCTTCTGCAATTAGATCAAGAAGGAAAGGAGCTGCACCCCTGTGCGTACTTCTCTCGGAAGTTAAA
This sequence comes from Rhineura floridana, assembly GCF_030035675.1. NCBI lineage: Eukaryota > Metazoa > Chordata > Lepidosauria > Squamata > Rhineuridae > Rhineura > Rhineura floridana. The sequence continues at coordinate 59,490,724 of NC_084483.1, forward strand.
GCCTGCAGAGAAGAATTACACAGTTTGGGAGAAGGAGCTGCTGGCCATCAAGGACTCTTTTGAAAACTGGAGACAATATCTAGAGGGGGCCCCTCATCAGATCGAAGTGCGCTCCGACCACAAGAACCTGGAAAGCCTCCAAACTGCCAGAAAGCTGAACCAGAGACAAATAAGATGGTCCCAGTTCTTCACCAGGTTTAACTTCAAGATCACTTACCAAGCCCAAGCCAAAAACCAGAGAGCTGATGCCTTATCCAGACAGCCACAGTACAAAGAAAGTGAATCTGAGGACCAGCCTCAGTACGTGATCCCGCCAGAGAAATTAATGTTGGGATCATGCCAGTCTTCGTGGGAAGAGGAACTCAAAAAGGCACAACAAGAAGATGCAGACGTACTAAAATATGGGCAGGAGACGGGACAAAGTCAAGACTCAGAAGTAACCTTTCACTGGAGGAATGGACTATTATGGTTCAAAACCGCCAGATATGTGCCAGAAGGAGAATTAAGGCTCAGAATCCTACGCCAGTGCCATGATTCCATCACAGCGGGACACTTTGGGATTTACAGGACCATTCAGAACGTGGCCAAGGACTTCTGGTGGCCTAAAATGCGTAGGGATATTGAAAGCTATGTAAAGTCCTGTTCTGTCTGTCTGCGGACAAAAACACAAACAGGAAAACCAGCAGGACTGTTACAACCGCTACCTGTCCCACATGAACCTTGGAAGGATCTCTCCATGGATTTTATAACTGATCTACCCAAATCCCAAGGAATGACAGCCGTTTTAGTCGTGGTAGATCTACTCACCAAAATGGCGCATTTTCTCCCTTGTGCAGGGGCCTTAGAGGCTAAGGAAACGGCCAAGTTATTCATCAAAGAAGTGTACCGACTGCATGGGTTGCCAAACAGTGTAGTCTCAGACCGAGGAACTCAGTTCACAGCCAAATTTTGGAGAGCAATGTGGAAACAGTTGCAGACGGAATTAAAACTCTCCTCCGCCCATCACCCCCAGACAGATGGGCAAACAGAACGCTTGAACGCCGTTTTGGAAAGATATTTAAGAAGTTATGTGTCCTATCACCAGACTGACTGGGTATCATATTTGCATTTTGCAGAGTTCGCCTACAACAATTCTCTACACTCCAGCACTCAACAAACCCCATTCTTCGCGAATTATGGATTCCATCCTAAAGTCTTTCCAAGCAGCTCAGAAGGAATGCTGGTACCGGCAGCTGAGGACTTCCTAAAAGAATTGCAAGCGGCGCAACAAACACTGAAACAGCAGTTAAACGAAGCCAAAACAGAGTACAAGCGAGTTGCTGACCTGCACAGGAAGGAGGGCCCCCCCCCTTCAACCAGGAGACCAGGTATGGCTGTCCACCCGTTTCCTCCAGATGCCGGGCAAATGTAGAAAATTACAAGACAAAAGAGTGGGTCCTTTTGAAATAGAAACTCAAATTAATCCCGTGGCGTACCGGCTGAAGCTACCTGACACGTTTAAAATACATCCTGTGTTTCATCGATCCCTCTTGATGAAAGCTGCCCCTCCCAGTGAGCTGCGGCCGGAGGAGCCTCCTGGGTCCCCATTCCTGATAAATGAGCAGCTTGAGTTTTAAGTTGAGGAAATCTTGGATTCCAGGATCAGACGCCACAAGCTGCAGTATTTGATTCACTGGAAGGGCTATGGAGTGGCTGACAGATCATGGGAAAATGCAGATGATGTGCATGCTCCAGAGTTAGTAAAACTTTTCCATCAACGTTTTCCTCACCGCCCCAAGCCAGACAGGGGGAGGGGGGCACAGCTTGAGAAGGGGGATGGTGTCGGGAGGATGAGCTGGGCTCCTGGGGGGTTGTCAGAAGAGGATTCAAATGGCTGGCAGAGGGAGGAGGGAGGAACTTACCCTCTGTGGAGCGAAGCCGAAACAGAGGACATGCGAGAGATAGGGTCGCCTAGCAACGGGGAGCCTGAGAGCCTTGAAGTTTTAGAATCCCCCCCAGACATTCCCAGACCCTCCCTTCACTGCAGCTCAGAGCAAGAGGGAGGGCTGATCACAGCAGAAAGGCGGAGAGATGGTTTACCCTCAGCCCCTTCTTTATCACCCATAGGGGAATCGGACACTTCAGAAGAGGAGGAGGTGATGCCTCCCCCCTCACCACGCACACGCAGACGGTTGAAAAGACAGGAGAGAAGGGGGGGAAGGCGGGCAGTACCTGAGGGGGAGTTAAGGAGGAGCGAAAGGTTGCGCGCCTGTTTAGCCCCTTCTTAAAGAACAGGCGGGAAGCAGCCCCTTGCTCTGTCAACTTTCTCCCAATGTCGCAGGACCTGTATCCCTGTATTGCTTCATGAGAAAGCACAGTCTTTGTTGGACATTACTCTAATAAAACACGAATTAACTACAACCTCTGGTCTGGTTCCTGAGTCGCATTCTGGGCCTGACACCTCCCTAGATGGTCTCCTGCTTTGAATGTATTTATAGAATTTTTTGTTGTTGGTTTTTATGTTCTTAGCAATGTGCTCCTCAAATTCTTTTTTAGCATCCCTTATTGTCGTCTTGCATTTCTTTTGCCAGAGTTTGTGTTCTTTTTTATTTTCTTCATTCGGACAAGACTTCCATTTTCTGAAGGAAGACTTTTTGCCTCTAAGAGCTTCCTTGACTTTGCTCGTTAACCATGCTGGCATCTTCTTGGCCCTGGCGGTACCTTTTCTGATCTGCGGTATGCACTCCAGTTGAGCTTCTGATATAGTGTTTTTAAACAACTTCCAAGCATTTTCGAGTGATGTGACCCTCTGGACTTTGTTTTTCAGCTTTCTTTTTACCAATCCCCTCATTTTTGTGAAGTTTCCTCTTTTGAAGTCAAATGTGACCGTGTTGGATTTTCTTGGCAATTGGCCATTTACATGCATGTTTAATTTAATAGCACTGTGGTCACTGCTCCCAATCGGTTCAACAACACTTACATCTCGCACCAGGTCCCGGTCCCCACTGAGGATTAAGTCCAGGGTTGCCATCACTCTGGTCGGTTCCATGACCAACTGGTCTAGGGCATAGTCATTTAGAATATCTAGAAACTTTGCTTCTTTGTCATGACTGGAACACATATGTGGCCAGTCTATGTCCGGGTAGTTGAAGTCACCCATTACTACCATATTTCCTAGTTTGGATGCTTCCTCAATTTCATATCTCATCTCAAGGTCTCCCTGAGCATTTTGATCAGGGGGACGATACATCGTTTCCAGTATTAAGTCCCTCCTGGGGCATGGTATCACCACCCACAACGATTCTGTGGAGGAGTGCGCCTCTTTTGGGGTTTCGAGCTTGCTGGATTCAATGCCTTCTTTCACGTATAGAGCAACTCCGCCACCAATACGTCCTTTCCTGTCCTTCCGATATAGTTTATATCCAGGGATAACCGTATCCCACTGGTTTTCTCCATTCCACCAGGTCTCCGTTATGCTCACTATATCAATGCTCTCCTCTAAGACCAAGCACTCTAGTTGTCCCATCTTGGTTTGGAGGCTCCTAGCATTAGCGTACAGGCACTTGTAAGCAGTGTCTCTCTTCAAGTGTCTTTGGCACTTGTGGTTAGGCCTGTGGTAATTTTGCTCTTCTGAATTTATATCCTGTGCCCCTGCTCTCACAATGCCTACTTCTGGGCCTACCCCTTTAAAAATTTCATCATTTCTTTGGTTTTTATCCCAGGGGGGAGGTTTATTCCGAACCGGACCTTCTTCAGATCCTGTCGGGTTTCTCCCCTCAGTCAGTTTAAAAGCTGCTCTGCTGCCTTTTTAATTTTAAGTGCCAGCAGTCTGGTTCCCTTCTGGTTCAAGTGGAGCCCGTCCCTTTTGTACAGGCCCAGCTTGTCCCAAAATGTTCCCCAGTGCCTAACAAATCCAAACCCTTCCACCTGACACCATCGTCTCATCCACGCATTGAGACTGCAAAGCTGGGCCTGTCTGGCTGGTCTTGCGCGTGGAACTGGTAGCATTTCAGAGAAAGCCACCTTGGAGGTCTTGGCTTTCGGTATCCTACCTAGCAACCTAAATTTTGCTTCCAGGACCTCACGGCTGCATTTCCCCATGTCGTTGGTGCCAACATGCACCACGACCACTGACTCCTTCCCAGCACTGTCTACCAAACTATCTAAACGATGGGCAATATCTGCAACTTTCGCACCAGGCAGGTAAAATACCTTGTCAGCTGGGGCCTTCGCCTTGACGCTTCGTCAGCTGGGGCCTTCGCCTTGACGCTTCGTCAGCTGGGGCCTTCGCCTTGACGCTTCGTCAGCTGGGGCCTTCGCCTTGACGCTTCATCAGCTGGGGCTCCCTCTAGCTCGTGGAGCAGGCTCCCTCGCTAGGGTGTTCTGACTTTATATGTGTGGCTGGTTCCTTCCAGCTACTGCTGCCAGCCAATGATGTGTTACTTGAGGCTGATGGCTCAACTATCAGCTGGGGCTTAACTCTTTAGGATTATCTCAGGCTTCCTTCCTTTGAAGGCAGGAAGGCAGGCTTCCTTCCTGAGCGAGGGGCGGGGCTGTTTAAGCTTTTGGCTGCTTTTAATCTAAGCAAGGGGCTTCCACTTCCAGGCAAGTCTTTTTTGTTTGTTGTTTTCCCACCTAGAACAGCCTGACCTTTCTTTAACCTAGGGCAACATAGCTTGTGGTTGTGTTTAAGGAAGGCTGAAGCTGCCCTTTTTAGCAAGGACTGAGCTGACTCTCTCCCTGTATGTATCGGTGGAGTTTCCTTTTTCCCCTTCTCTCCGACTGGAATTTAGCCTTGTTTACAGTGTCCCCTGAAGCTTTCCTGCTAGGGTGGTGTTGAACACTAGCTTTCTATAGGCTTCCTTCTCCTAGGATCTGCCTCCTAAGATATAGGTTCTTTCAGGATTTGGCTCCTAGCTCAGGGTGACCTTAGGCTGCCCTTATTACTTATTGATCTGAGCTGTTTTACTTCAATTAAATAATGGAATAAATGGGAGCTACTTACCCTCTTTTCGCTCTGCCGCTTAACTCGCCTTGACGCTTTGTCAGCTGGGGCCTTGACACTTCATCAGCTGGGGCTCCCTCTAGCTCGTGGAGCAGGCTCCCACACTCATACACCATAAATTTAAAGCACATCCAACACACATTTAAAGCACATAACTTTCCCCGAAAGGATCCTGGGAACTGTGATTTCCCCCTCACAGAGCTACAAATTCCGAGCACTTTTAACAAACTACCATTCCCATGATTGAAAAACATTGAAAATATGCTTGAAATGTGTGTTGCATGTGCTTTACAAGTGTGGTGTGGGCCTGCCCTTAACCTGATGTAAATATACCCATCACCTAATTTAAAAAAAGTGTAATTACCGCTAATAAATGTGGGACCAGCACCAATAGTTTGATTTCTTTCTTTTTATTATGTTGATAAAAATGCATATCACTCTAGGGGAGGGCCACAACTCAGTGGTGTAGAGCTCATGTTTTGCATGTGAAAAGTCCCAGATTCAATCCCTGGCATCTGGTAGGGCAGGGAAAGACCCTAGTCTGAAACCTTAGGGAAATCACTGCCAGCTGATGGAGACCAGGTGTGGGGAACCTTTGTCACCCTAAGGGCCACATTCTGTCTTGGGCAACCTTCTGGGGGGGCCACATAACAGTGGTGGGAGGGCCAGAGGCAAAAGTGAGAAGGATGTATATGAATTTTATGTTTACATGGTGTTTCTACACACACTCACGTATCCCTCTCTATCCTCCATCTAGGTAATCAGAGGCAATACAGTAGGGCCCCACTCATATGGCAGGTTAGCTTCCAGACCCCCGCTGGAAAGTGAAAACCGCCGAAAAGCAGATCAGCTGTAGCGTGGGAGTCTGGAACCTAACCCGCTGATTTCACCAGAGGAGGAGAAGATCAGATCTTCCCCTCCTCGGGCGCGATCAGCTTGAGCAGGAGTCTGATCGTGCCAGAAGAGGAGATCAGCTGTAGCATGCTACAGCTGATCTTCCCTTCCTCCGGCACAATTAGCTCCAGCGGGGGAGTCTGATCATGGGAGAAGATTATCTTCCCCTCCTCCGGCGCGATCAGCTGGAGTGCGGGGAGCTCCAGCCCCCCCTCCAGCTAATCGATCCGCTGGAGCTGCATTAGCGGAACGTTGGGAAGCGGGGCCCTACTGTATCAGAATTCAAGGAAACATTCCAGCTGGGCAAAAGCACTAGAGGAGGATGTGAAGCAGGGCCTGGAAGGGGTGTGGCCAGATAGAGAGGTCTGGAATGCCTGATTTAGCCTCTAGGCCTGAGGTTTCCCATCTCTGATGTAAACAGTTCTTAGCTAAATGGACCATTGGCTTTGGCTGTTTGGATAAGGCAGATTCCTGACATGAGAACAGTTTTTGTTCTGCAATTTTAGTCTGCTTCCTTCCAAATGCTAGAGTACTCCATAGGGCTCTGACGATTTTTACAGCTGCTGTTTCACACACGCATTTTGAGCAAAGAAGGTAAATGCTCTTGGCTTGCAATGTGCTAAACAGATGATAGGTATCAGATGGTAAGATAGGGTGAGCAGCAAAGATATGACAAACCACAGTGGTCTGTAAAGCAGAGGAAAGCTATTAAAATTGTAACAGCCATATGGTGGTTATAATCAGGACATGTGCAAAGCAGGAAAAGATTTCACACCAGGAGGCGTGATAGGGCCAGGGAGAGAGAGAGAGAGTGTCAAAAAGAGAGCAAAAGTATGCATTGGTGTTGGTGCTGCAGGTGAAACAAACAGCGTCATTGTCTTATGTTTCCAATAACAAAGACCTGCTGTTTACTGTATGCTGGATGCCAAAAAAATGGATTTACACAGGCTAGGTGAAAGCATTTTGAATTTGTCATCCAGTTTCACCTTTTTATTTAATTTTTGTAACTGCCAGACATAAAAAAACAGGAACAAGAATACTTATTTGTATGTGAAAAACACAAAGGACATGGATGTGTGATGATGCTTTGTCTCACTATCATATAAAACCCTTTAGTTTCTTGGATGCTGTGTAAACTGGAGAGTGAAACTGTAGAGCATTACAATGGACAGGAAGAAATAAAGAATGTTGATTGCATGTTCTCTTTGACAAAGGATTTCCAAGATATGTCTGTTGATATTGTGTATGCTGTCTGCAGCTTTCTTCCTACATAGAAATCACTTTCCCCGTGGCCTACTGCTGACTGTGGTGGTGATATACCTCTTTGTATGATTTTATTCATAACTGTCTAGACCCTACTGCACCCATATGCAAAGGTCTGACCTGAGAACCAGTATGCCTTTGAATGCCAGCTGCTGGGGATCACAAGTAGGAGAGGAACAGCAGCATGCATCTAGTAACTAGTTCTTTCCTTCCACCCATAGCATCTCTGGTCCATTCAAGGAGGCAGCTGCAGGACTCCTTCCAGAGTTTCGATAAAACCTAAGCTCAAGTATCTTCTGATAGTGATGTAACACCTTATTTTCAAGTATTTAATAGTTGGGGATAAGCTGGGGGAGTTCCTTTAAAAACACAGCTGTTTCATTATTGGAAGCTGATTCTCCTCCCATTAATACAATTTTCCATTTTTGTTGTGGATGTGGTAAAGCATTAAGGAAACTTCCATTGCTTGAACATCTGCAGATCTGAAAAACAATATAACCCATGACTGTGAGATAATGTCAGTATCAGAGTGGCAAGAAATCCTGCTTTTGCCACAATTAATAGCTACCAAATTGTTAGGTCAGATTGGGACGGTGGGCAGCCATACCTGAATCTAAATATGGATACCTCCTGCAGAACCAGTCCTTAGGACAGTGGTTTTAGCTGGAAGATACAGTTCAGCAAGCACAAGGTATTGCTCTATTGGTCATGGAAAGGCAGAAGTCTTAATATTTATAGCAGATGTGGTCAGTCAAGCAGGCCTGAACACCCCCCAAGGGCCACATGCCTTTGGTGAGTGGGGCTTTAGACAAATAGTCAGAGCAACAAATGTGAATGTTGCTTTGGTACAGTAAGCTAGTTTCTTTACACTCACGTGCCCCTCTCTGTCTTTGACACATTTGGCCTCCAAGCAGAGGTTTCTCATCCGTGATCTAGGTTCAGGATGGTTCCTCACTAGCTACATTCTAAAGAACTTAAGGTTCCCAGTTCAAGTCCCCCTCATATGATATGAGTTTTCTTCAGTGATAGCGCTAAAACTGCATACTTGAATAAAACCTTTGCTGATACAAGAACACAAATGTGTACAGAGAAGGGTTTTTAAATATTTTTAATCTGTGTGGCATGTGCATATAGTATGGCTGAATCTGCTGAGGAGGCGAAGCTATAAAGAGGAAATGTATCACTGTGTCATTCAGTAAGTCAACTAGTGTATTTTGTTTTAGTTATGTTTTTGGTACAGGTACTTTTATAAAAGCTTGGAGAAACTTGCAGTCCTTACTCATGACCAGGGCTAGGGCTGGTTTAGTTGTATAATCCTGCCAAGTGCTAAGGAGGACTTCATGTGTGCTAAAATGGGTGTCTGTGTGGGTTCTGCTTCTATAAAAGTTTACATTTACTAAGTTACCACAGGTATTTTCTAAGTTACCACAGCTATGACATAATTCCCTTTAGGTGAGTGTGAGTTCAAAGGTGCACCCTAATGTAAATAAATCTTCAGGTGAGAGGGAACCCCAAGATTTGCAGAAGTAAAAAAAACCTAATGTGGGGAACACCCCAAAACATCCCACTAAGCATGGTCAGTGGCCATAGAATACTAACTGTTTGTTGGGTGGCGACTGAAAAGCAGTACAGGGAAAGAAATTGATTATCTGTGATAAGGGTATGGCTGATCCAATAGAACACTGCACTCTACACTACAATGTTCTGTTGCAGTTCCTATATGTATTTCTGTTAATGTTTACTCATTTTGTTCCATCCCATCCTTTGATGGAACTCAAGGTGACATAAACAGGTTTCACAAGTGGCTTTCCATACAGGCTCTTGACCAGACCCAAACTTGCTTAGCTTGGTGAGGTTGTAGCATCATGTGCTTTCAATACATAGGCTTAGGGGACTTACGTTAACTATATAATAATAATAATTATTTATTATTAATTAATTTAATTTATATACCTCCCTAAGCCAAAAAGGCTCTCTGGGCGGTGTACATAAGAGAAATATAGTTATTTTATCTGGAATACACATAACAGGTCAGCCTTTGCAAAGGCCTATGGCTGTATGCAATAAAGTTCATGATAACAGGTCAGCCACATTATGTCATCCTTGGGTCTATTTAAATTACAGCAGGAATAGAAAGAGGCAAAAGCATTAGATGCGTGAATTAAGGCCAAGGGATACCCTTAGAAGAGGGGGAAAGCCACCACCCATGCATTAATGGCAGATGCCATCATTGCTTACAACAGCAGAGTGTAAAGTCCCATTCATAATTGCTTTGCAGAAGAAAAAATTAAAAGCTAAAGCAAAAAAAAGGTTATTTGGGCTCAAGTGGCTCAATTGCTAAGACTATTTTTAAATGAAGCCCACGCTGCTGGTGTTTGTGTTCATTCTTTCTCCACTTGTTTGCAGCTGTTAGTTGACTATGGCTCAGTACCAGCAATAAAATGTTCACTGAGTGGTTTTGTACTCATTCTCTATATTATAAATCACTGCCTCCTCACTAGCTAATCAGCGCTCTTGATTCCCCAACATTCTGAAGCACTCTTATTTTGCTAACACTGTTGTCTCATATGGGTGGGGGGTGAGGGGAGAGATTGAGAATTCAACATTGATTGGCTAGTGAAGACAATTGTGTTTTTTCTGTCTGAATCCTGATAAATCTTGCTTCCTTGAAGGAAATTTCCAACAGATCTTTCTTTCTTTCTTTCTTTCTTTCTTTCTTTCTTTCTTTCTTTCTTTCTTTCTTTCTTTTAGAAGGGTTTTATGGATAGTGCTTGTTGCAAAAGGTAATTAATGGCCTATATTTGGCTTTGGCTGTTTTATTTTAAATGTTCATAGCTGCGTTTCCAAATCTCAATGAAAGTTAACTCCTAGCTTAATGATGTTTTCACACAAAATAAGTAAAAACACATTGTAATACACCTCTTCAAAATTCTAATTTAGATGCACTTCCGTAAATATCTGTTTTGGTTTGAGGAATTTAACACTTTTCAGCTTCTATCTATAAACTGTGGAGTTCCGATACAATCAGGTTTCCACATGTCAAGAAATGCTGATGGGCATCAAGGGTTACATGCAGCAGAGTTTCTGCATCCAAACACATTGTTGGATTAGATTAATTGGTTTTCACATAATAAACTGGTGTATGAAGCACACATGAGGGTTTCTGCAGACACAGTTTTAAGTTCTCTTCTTTGAACATAAAATGTACATTGATTTTACATTTTATTCATTATACTTGTTTGTGACACTACATATCTTATACTGTAATATGCTTCCTTTGATCTAATGTTTTTCCGTTAACATCCGTTGATATAGCTGGATGTCCGTGGATGTGTGTGCAAAGGGAGGAGAAAGAGAACAGGGAAGATTGACCCTATAAAGTAGGGATGGATTACCTTTGTCTCTCCAGATGTTGCTGGACTACAACTCCCATCATCCTTGACTATTAACTGTGCTGGCTGGGGCTGAAGAGGGAGTCCAACATTATCTGCAGTGCTACAGGTTAGCCAACCCTGCTATAAAGAATCCAGTGTTCAAGTCAAGCCTCCTTCAGGCATTCCCCTCCACACGACTGCACTCACATGGAGGAAGAGAACATGGCCTTGCCCCTTCATGTGCTAGGAGAAATGTCTGAAGGAAGGATCCTGTGATTTAGAACTCTGTGTAGGGTACTGAATCATTGGTGAGCCTATGTACTTAGAGCAGGCTCCCTTCTTCACATCCATGTCTCCACTGTCAATGCATTGGAACAGTGGACAAAACCCCACTTTCTTCCTCTTCTCAATGATGGCGACATGGAGAATAGTCACTATGTATTCTAGAAAAAGTGTCCAACATTCTGACATGTCTTTTTTTTTAATACAGAATTTGTCAATCACCGTGGCAATGGAGAGGGACTTGTGGAAGTATTGTGAGTGAGTGAGATTTGCTCTGTGCCTGTACTAGCTCTATCTTTGGAGACTGCTTCCTCCATGCTTTGCCTTTATGCACATTCTCCCCAAATTTCTCTGTTACCTTAACCATCACCTTAAGATTCCTTTAAAATCCATTCTTCACTGACCTTTTCCCTACCTGCCTCACTCCTTTGTGCTAGTTATTTCTAGCTTGCAGTTTAGATAGTTGTCTTGTCTGTTATCTTGCATGTCTGTCTGTCTGTCTGTCTGTGTATTTGCAGTTATACTCTAGTATGTTTGAGAGTGTGATTACACACATGTAGTGGTGTGACCCTTATGTACCTAATGTTCCATTAAGTTCAGTGGTTCATTCCTGCGTTGAGCAGGAGGCTGGACTTGATGGCCTTATACACCCTTCCAACTCTACTATTCTATGATTCCTTGGTAAGCAGGAGTGCTGGCACAGTGGGACAGTACCATGGAGCTGCTCTCCTGATACTGGTGTCACTGTGGCTTACCAGGATGATGTGGTGGTGGGCCTGAGCAGTAGTGAGGTTGGGGCTGCATGGGTGCCTCTCTGGAAGTACCAGAGGGGCTGCGCTGGTGGGCTTGCACAGAGGTGATCTCACCCTGCTTTGCCCTGACTCTACACCATCGCAGCAAGTGGCAGTGATGCTGGTGTCTGGAAGGCAGCTCTGCAGTACCACCCCATCGCTCCAGTTACTCTTGCTGGTAAGTGTGGATGCAACTGTACCCTTAAGATTTGCTCTTGTTGCCTGTTCTGGGTCTTTTATTTTTGGAGACAGCTTCCTCTGTGCACATTCCCCCAGCACCTCAAAATTCCTGTAAGTATTTAAAATCCATTCCTCACTGAACACACACACACACACACACACATTCTTAGAATGCAGTGTCTGTGAATCTGTATACTCATAATCACAAATTACACTGAGTAGCAGATAGGAAGTTTCAGGCCATGGCGGATGTGGGAGAATGAGAAGAGGAAAAGGCACTAGCGGAGCATGTAGCACTCTCTCTCTCTCTCCACCTCTCTCCACCTCTCTCTCTCACTCTCTCACTCTCCCCCCCTCCACCCCCCAGGATTAACAGCCCAGCATGTGTCCTGCTAGGAAGCTGAGGAAAAGATGACAGGAAGTGAAAGTAAGTCTGCTGGCTTTAGTGGTAGTGCTGTGGGGTAGGGAGAATAGAATGTGCACTGTTTGAAGGCAGCAGCAGCACTGCAAGAAAGTGTAAACACTTCTCAGGCAAAGGAGCCTGTTGTGGCTCGGTCTTCCTCCTCCCCCTATTCCACCCCGTGGGAGTAGCCTGGGTTCCTATGTTTGGTCACATGCTTGCTCCTCCTTCCTGCCAAACTCTGCTGCCAAAGCCAAACCTCCTCCCAGGTCTACTGTTGTACAAATCCATGGTGCGGCCGCACAGGGCCGGTGCTGGCATGTTTGGTGCCCCCCTGCAAATTATAAATCGGCGCCCTTACCTTTTGTAATTTTTTTTGGTTCATTTTTCAATTCAAATGTTATAAAAAATGTAACAAGGCAAATAAGGACAAATAAGAAAATCATTATGAACATGTTTTGTGTGAATAGTAAAATAAAGTAAAAAGAAAATGACCTTTTTGTATTGCCTTTATTTAGCAAAAAGATACATAGTTACACGTACATAGTTTCATGTTTGCAAACTTATGAATTTCATTCATTCATTGGCGAACTTATGAATTAGTACAGTAATGTTTAATTGGGAACACACATCATTTTCACACCCTTTCCTATTGGAAACCAATGGGTTTCTCCATGTTCTTGTCCAGAGTATAGGTTGCGCATCAGGACAAACAGATGCTGTGGCACCCCCATTTCTTTTAAATCATTCCATAGTTTTTTGTGATCTACACAGTCAAAGGCTTTGATGTAATCTATAAAGCACAGGGTGACTTTCTTCTGAAATTCTTTGGTCTGTTCCATTTTCCAATGTATATTTGCAATATGATCTCTGGTACCTCTTCCCATTCTGAATCCAGCTTGGACATCTGGCATTTCTCGTTCCATATATGATAAAAGTGTTTGTTGTAGAATCTGGAGCATTACTTTACTTGCATGGGCTATTAAGGCAATACTTCAATAATTACTGCATTCCCTGGGATCCTCTTTCTTTGGAATTGGGATGTATATTGAGTGCTTCCAGTCTGTGGGCCATTGTTTAGTTTTCTATATTTGTTGACAATTTTTTCTCAAAATTTGGACAGATTCAGTAACTTGTAGCAACTCTCTTCGTATGCCATCTATTCCTGGTGATTTGTTTCTTCCAAGTATTTTAAGAGCAGCTTTCAACTCACATTCTAAAATTTCTGGTTCTTCATCATACGGTTCCTCCGTGAATGAATCTGTCATCCTTGCATCTCTTGTATAGAGTTCTTCGGTGTATTGCTTCCACCTTCCTTTTATTTTATCTCCGTCAGTCAGTGTGTTCCCCTGTTGATTGTTCAATATCCCTACTCGTGGTTTAAATTTCCCTTTCATTTCTCTAATCTTTTGGTATAGGACTCTTGTTCTTCCCTTTTTGTTGTCCTCTTCTATTTCTATACAGTAACTATTGTAATAGTTCTCTTTGTCCCTATGTACTAGTCATTGTATTGTTGCATTTAGGGTTCTAACCATGTTTCTATCTCCTTTTGCTTTTGCTTTCCTTCTCTCTGTACCCATTTTAAGAGTTTCTTCAGTCATCCATTGAGGTCTTTCTCTCTTTTTAACGAGAGCTATTGTCTTTTTGCATTCTTCCCTGATAATGTCTCTGACTTCACTCCATAGTTCTTCTGGTTCTCTGTCAACTAAGTTTAAAGCCTCAAATCTGTTCTTTATTTGATTGTTATATTCTTCTGGGATGTTATTTAAATTGTATTTTGGCATTATGATTGCTTTGTTCTTCTTCTTTAGCTTTACTCTGGTGTTTGATATGACCAGTTCATGATCTGTACCGCAGTCTGCTCCTGGTCTTGTTTTTGCAGAAAGTATGGAACTTCTCCATCTTCTGCTCCCAATTATATAATCAAATTGATTCCCATATTGACCATTTGGTGTTGTCCACATGTACGGTTGTCTTTTTGGTTGATCAAAAAGGTGTTTGCAAGAAACAAATTATTGGCTTCACAGAACTCAATAAGTGTTTATCCTGCCTCATTTCTACCTCCTAAGCCCCATTTTCCCACCATTTCTAGTTCTTGTCTACTTTTCCTTTCCAGTCCCCCATGATTATCAGCACATCTTGTTTTGGTGTGTGATCGATTTCTTCCTGTACTTCTGTGTAAAATCTGTCCAGTTCCTCTTCTTCTGTGTTATGCTGTTGGAGCATAGACTTGGATGATGGTTATGTTGACAGGTTTTCTGTTGAACCTATTAATAGGGGCAGGGAGGCAAATAAACTACAGGTACTTGTCTACCACCACCATCTGCCTTCTGCTGCTTGTAGTAGCTTCAGGTGGGTGGGAGCAATTTAAGTCAGCAAAGCCACACATAGAGAGAACATAAGAACTGAGCCCTGTTGGATCAGGCCAGTGGCCCATCTAGTCCAGCATCCTGTTTTCACAGTGGCCAACCAGATAACCATAGGAAGCCCACAAGCAGGACCCGAGTTCAACAGCACTCTCTCCTCCTGCTATTTCCAGCAACTCTATTCAGAAGCATACTGCCTCTGGCCATGGAGGCAGAACATAGCCACCATGGCTAGTAGCCATAAGTAGCCTTATCCTCCATGTATTTGTCTAATCCTCTTTTAAAGCCATCCAAGTTGGTGGCCATCACTGCCTCCTGTGGGAGCAAATGCCATAGTTTAACTATGCTCTGTGTGTAGAAATACTTTCTTTTTTCTCTCCTGAACAGAAGTGTAGTTGTCCAGGGTCTTATGGAATCTTAGACCCCTTAGTTTTGGGGGAGCAGGCTCCCAGCAGGGTCCCTGTGTCTCCAGCATCCTACGAGCCAATCAACATGAAACTGGAATGTGTTAGCTAGTGAGAAGAGTCTTCTAACTTGCTTCTTTGCCCTTTACTGGTGATTGGAGCCAATCAGAGTGAAAGGAGGTAAGTCAGCCACTGAGAACACTCTTCTCAGTAGCTAACACTGTTTCTTGCTTATTGGCTCCTAGGGACTTCTGTTGTTGTGGGAGAAGGTGTTAACAAGAATGTTATTCTCAACCCAGCAGCAAAAAAAAGGGGGGGAGGAGCGTGGTTGTGACTAACATGAAGAGACCCCACATCTCTGAATATGCCACCTCACTACTGGTCCTGAATCTTCCAACATTCAGCTTCTTTGGATGTCCACAAGTTCTAGTTTTATGAGAGAGGCAGAAAAACTTCTCAATGCCATGCATAATTTTATACACGTCTATCATGTCACCTCTTCCTGACCTTTTCTTTGAACTAAAAAGCCCCCAATGCTGCAACCTTTCCTCATAGGGGAGTCCCTCCATCCCCTTGACCTTTTTGGTTGCCCTTATCTGAACCTTTTCCAACTCAATACCCCGCCCCCGATCTCCCCAAGGTACAGGTCTCTTCCCTCCCCCCATAACCTTCCCCATCCCTTCTCTCCTGATGTCGCCTCCGTTCCTGCCTACGCTCAAAGCGCAAGCCAGCCGGCAAGCAGCCTCTGCCGAGTGAGACAAACAGAAAGACCCGCACGCCCCAAGGCTGCAGATGGCCGCCGAGGGGACGCGCTCCTAGGGCTGGGATGAGGCGCCTCTGGCGTTCCGCTCCCCATCTGCTTTGGCATATCCCGGAGGAGGCAAAGCTGATGTCAGGAGCTGCCGGAGGGGGCTGGCAGCGCTGGAGCTGGAGCGACTGCGAGCGGAGAGGCAGAATCAAGGGAGGGCGCGTGAGAAGAGCATTTTTCCAGGCATTTAAATTTTTTTCCAGGCTTAGGGGCGCCTCTGGCACCCCTCAAGCATTGCGCCCTCCTGCCACGCTTACCTTGCTTACTGTGTTACGCCAGCCCTGCGACCGCATTTGGAATAACTGTACATTTGGCCACTGTGAAAACAGAATGGTGGACTATGGCTGCTTTCACACTGCACTTTATTCCATTATTCTGACTATTTCTTACCTGGTATATTTGATCTTTCACACAATGCACAAGCTAGCTCCAGAATTCTAGTAGAATGTAGTGGAAGTTTAGTG
This sequence comes from Rhineura floridana, assembly GCF_030035675.1. Classification (NCBI taxonomy): domain Eukaryota; kingdom Metazoa; phylum Chordata; class Lepidosauria; order Squamata; family Rhineuridae; genus Rhineura; species Rhineura floridana. Next base: position 59,506,934 of record NC_084483.1, read on the forward strand.
CTAATTTCTGTGATAAATGATACCAGAAATAATCCGTTAGCAAGGCTGGGAACCTGGAAGATCTCAGGAGTTTATTGCTAGCTGTCATGTGACAGGCATCCCAGCATGCAATGCGTTCCCACCCTTTAGTCGCGCAGGCTGTTGTTGTTTTGCCTGATGAACGTTGTACCGGTATTCCGGCATCGGCGCAGATAGCAGCAGCATTTCCCATACATACCCTGTCTTGATACAACTAAAACAATTTTAGAAAGTCAGATCCTAAAGGGAGAGGGCTTGCATGGTGACGGGACAAGATCTTAGACCTCCTATACAGTGGAGAACAGTGGGCATGGGTGAGGGACGAAAACAAGCTGCATGAAAAACAGTTGCGTGAAATGCCGCTATATTGGCTGAAAAAGTACTGCTCCTTATCACAAGAGGTACTGCAGTGTGAAAGGGATTTTAGAAATCAGGACAGAAGCGCTACCTTTTTAATCCATTAAACTAACACAATCAGCCCCATGTGTGAAAGCAGCCTAGATGGGCCAGTGGCCTGATGCAGAACATTCCTATGTTCTTACCCACCTGTTAATTCTCTGCCATGCTACCTTGCTGCTGAAGCGAGATCCGCTCACCGGCTACTCCTACACAGTGCCCATTGCTTCCCCTCCTCTATTAGTTTAGATAGGAGTTAGCCTCTGTTTGTGTGCCTTTGTAAATTGCCTATAAAACAGAGCTTTTTCCTATTCCTGAAATTTTGACAGGTCTGTTCCTTTGGAAGGGTAGTAGAATGCCTAAAAGGCCATGCTAGTAGAAACACCGGCAGTAGAAGAACAACTGGATTTTGTTCTTTGAAATACATAGAAAATAAAATAAATGGGAATAATGGATAAAATTAATTGCAAAACAAATGCAATTTTAACATAGAACAAAATGAATTAACAGTTTAATAATGAAAATGAATAGAGTAATGAAACAATATCTTCCAGTTGAGTATACAAAATAGTGATACATATTTGAGCAATTTGTTTTTCAGTTCTATTGATAATGTTGCTTAGTGGCTTTCATTTCTGGTTTGAAAATAGAATATATAGGTATGGCTGATTTTTTAAAAAAATGTGTAATGTTTTTTTTCATTTTGAAATACAAATGTTTATGCACCTCCAGTTTTAGCTGTGCCAAGCTTACTTGCAATTCTGTGGAAACTGCCTCCTATTTCTCACATGAAAAGCATCAACAACAGAAGGATATAACAGAGAGCTGTCATCTACTGTGTAGCACAGTATGCTAGCCACATGTAATGGCATGTTTCAAAATTACTTTCCTCCTTGCTGGACATATGAAACTGTCCTTTTACAGAGTCAGAACATTGGTCCATCTAGCTCAGTATAGTGTACTCTGGCAGCAGGTCTCTTGGGTCTTTTGCAGCCCTGGCTGCAGATGACATGGAATGAATTAGAGACCTTTTCTATGCAAAGCAGGTGCTCTGCCCTGGAGCTACAGCTCCTCCCAAGCAGTGGCCACACCATAATCTGTAGCTGTTATTGTGAATGGGAAAGAGGAATGTAGTGTCAGATGAGGGCCTGTCAAACAAGCACAATGTATTTATTTATTAAGCAGGAGATTTCTGAAGCACAGGAAATCAGAGCATTGTCTGTTTTATCTGGATTATTCAGTATAGGTTTGTCTGGGATAGTCAGGAGTTGGTTGGGTTCCCTGAAGACTTAGAGCTGGCTTCAGCTGGGTTGAAACTTCAGGTATAAACAATTCAATATTTGCTTCTGGAGAGAGACAGCAGATAGCCTTTTGCTTTTGCCGTCAATGTCTCATCACAATATTTGGAGTTTGTACTGGATCACCTCTTTGATATGATGATGCTGTTGTTGGGTAGATCACATGCAGAAGATGATAGGTTCAGTCCTGGAATCTGCTAAAAGGATCAGGTAGTAGGTGGTGTGAAAGATCTCTGCCTGAAACTCTGGGAGAGATGCTACCAGTGCCCATGAGAGTAAACAATGTTGGGTTATATTTGGGCAAATAGTCTGATTCTGGCATAAGGCAGTTTTCTATGCATATTTTTTTTTCTTCTGTAGCAAGGGCTTAGGGAGCAATCCAAACTCTGCCCTGCAGCCCAGTGGAGCTTTAGAGGCCACTGGGGCCATTGCTGAATTTGCAGCCCTCTGTGCACAGCAGCTGGAATGGAAGGTGGCGGTGGGTAGGTCACTGTAGCAGCCTGGAGCTGGTGTCTGAATCAGTCCTGATGCTACCATGTGACAGCAGTGGGGCCGGCTCGAGATCAGCCCTATCCTCGGAAAGCCTCACTGTGGGGCTTTCTGTGGGCAGTTGCCAGTGGTTATACCCACTGGCAGCACTTTTGCCTACTTGCAAGTTCACTGGGGGAGCAGGAAGCCAATGGAGGCCAGCAGGGACACCTTCCCCCCAGTCTAAAGCACACACACATCAACCCAGTTGCTCTGTCATCCTTCCTGTGTACTTAGTGCTGGTAACCTTCCTCCACTCTCACCACACACTTGAGCACACAACTGGAAACAGGGGAAGTAGCATCAGGAAAACGATGTCAATGTGGTATGGGGGGGTTTCACACCCACATTATTGCTTTCCGTGTGCAGCCAATCGCTTCCTGATCATTAAATGTACTTGCGGTGACCCTAAAACAACCTTTCTGTGCTGAAACACTTTTATACTTCAATCCCTAGCAAGGTACAGTAGGATTGTTTGTTCTTTGTGGAGTGTGCACTGTCAGAATTATATGGTCTTAATTTAGATTAAGACTCTAGAAGGTTTTCTAAAGGCAGATATTGACTTGTGTATTGGATTGTTTTGCCATTAAGTTATCAACTCTTGTTTGGTTGCAACATTTAGGCTGCAGTCCTGTGCAGGCTTATCTGGGAGTAAGCCCCATTTGAACATATTATTTATATGGATAAATATGTATAGGATTGCACTGATAGACTCCAAACCTATGTGTACTCACCAAGGGGTAAACTCCAATGAATACAGTGAGCCTTACTTTTGACTGACTAAATGTGCATAAGATGGCTTGGTGGTGGTGGTTGTTAGGACTGCTGACTTCTTTGGATTTCTAAAAAATACAGTAGGGCCCCACTGATATGGTGGGTTACGTTCCGGACCCCCGCTGTAAAGTGAAAACCGCTGTAAAGCGGAACTCATTGAATAGAATGGTGCGCAATGCCTGAAAACCGCCGTAAAAGCAGAACAAGCGCCGTATGAGTGGGGCTTTAGTCTAATTGCATCCAATTGAGACCGCTGTATTAGCAAATCGCTGTAAAGCGAAGCGTCGTAAAGCGGGGTCCTACTATAATCTAAATCCTCATTTTAAGCAGGGACTAGAAATTTGGATATGTGCCAACAGAGACCAGAAGGCTATCCTGGCTCTTGCTGCGACTGGCAAAATATTCATTTTTTTCTACAGTACAGAAAATAACTATTTTTCTTACAAAGGTTGTTCATGTATTTTACTAGAAATTGAGCTTCCCCTAATGGAATAACTCTACATGTTTTGTATGTTTTGAACAAAATAGGAAGTGCTGTGGCACTCACTTTTCCTTGCATATTTATTTGAATCTTAGCAGCTATGCAAAGACGTTGATGGAAAATGAGCATAACAGAAGTAGTTGTGCATTGGCTTGATCTATATTTCTGTATCCCCCAATTTTTTTCAAAAAAAATCTGGATATTGTACAGATTCTTGAAAGGGTAAGATTATTATTATACTATTTCATAAGGTGAAAATATCTTGAAGCAGAGAAGAAACCTAGCAGCCTGACTCTTTGGGTACCCACTTACATATCATCCCCCAAAAGAGAGAGAACAAAAGAGAACACAGATTTGCATAAAATATTCATATGCTGAATATTTGATGGATGCAAATTTTGAAACAGCTACTATAGATAGAAATAGAATACATCTCACCAACTACTCAAGTCTGCTGTCCAGGTGCTGCTTACTATTGATGGGCATCTTCATGGCCCCTCCTCTCCCTGCTTAGGGTTCTATATCTTTAAACTGGCCTTGGTCTGGGCAGCTGTTCAAATACAGGACTCCATAAAACAGAACACTTGACAGTCCTTTGAACAGAGGACTGTAGAGTCTCCGTGAGACCAAGGTTGTTGACTGCATGTACTGGAGGTTGGGCCCAAAGAGCAGTCTAGGGATTCTGCTCTTGTACCGTCCACCCCGCTGCACGACAGACTCCCTGGCCGAGGTACTGGAGGTGGTCTCAGATGTGCGTGCGCAGTCCCCAAACTTGTTAGTATTGGGAGACTTTCATGTACATTTGGAGGCCATCCTCACAGGGGCGCTTCAGGACTTCATGGAAACCATGGCTTCCTGGGAGCTGCACCTTATTTCAACGGGGCCCGCCCATGTAGCTGGTCATGCACTTGACTTTGTGTTTGTCTTGGGAGAGGAGGGGAGTGATCTGAAAATTGGGGGTACATCCATCACCCCCTTGTCATGGTCAGATCACTACTGGGTGAGGGTGGACTTCTTGGTGCCACAAACCCTCCGTGGGGATGGAGGACCCATTAGGATGGTCTGCCCCAGACGTCTGATGGATCCAGATGGATTCCTGAATGCGCTTGGGGATTCTTTGGAGCATGCACATGGCCACTCGGTTGAGACCCTGGTGGAGGGATGGAATGCTGTAATCACTGGGGCATTAGACTGGGTGGCTCCAAAATGCCCTCTTCCCCTGAATAGAGCTCAGATGGCACCGTGGTATACTCCATGGTTGCGAACTCTGAGGCGGGAGGTGAGACGGCTAGAGCGCTGGTGGCAGAAATCTCGCTCTGCTGACAATAGGACACGGGTTAGAGCAGCTGCGGCAGCCTACTATGTGGCGATGAGGGCAGCAAAAAAGGATTTTTATGCTGCTTCTATTGCGTCCGCAGAGTGCTGTCCCAGGAGGCTGTTCCAAGTGGTCCGGAGCCTGGTCGGTCCAGTTGCCCAGGAACCGATGGAACACGCTAAGGCCTCCTGTGATGAGTTTGCAAAGCACTTTATGGAGAAAATCGATCATATTAAGAGTGTTATTCCATGCGCTGTGGACACAGTGCGCGAGCCAGAGGCGGCCAGTGGTGCTCGCGTGGTGTGGGATCGGTTCCAGCTTTAAGGTTCTTTCAACCTTAAAGCCAACCACTTGCTTACTCAACCCTTGACCGTTGTGGCTCATTATGAGCTGCAAGGACAGACTGGGCGAGGGGATCAAGATGGTGGTAAATATGGCCCTGGAAGAGGGAGTAATGCCATCAGCTCTCAAGGAGGCAGTAATAAAACCAATTCTAAAGAAGCCCTCCTTGGATCCCCAAGATCTGAACAACTTTCGCCCAGTCTCAAATCTGCCATTCCTGGGCAAGGCGGTTGAGCGGGTGGTGGCGAAGCAGTTGCAAGTGCATTTGGAGGAAGCGGATTATCTGGATCCATTTCAATCAGGCTTCAGGCCTGGACATGGGACTGAAACGGCCTTGGTCGCCTTGGTGGATGATATGAGGAGGGCGTTGGATAGGGGCGAATGCACCTTCCTTGTCCTCCTGGATCTCTCAGCGGGTTTTGTTACCTTTGACCATGGTATCCTTCTGGACCGCCTGAAGAGGTTAGGCATAGGGGGCACTGTATTGCAGTGGTTCCATTCCTTCCTCTCTGGTAGGTACTAGAGAGTGGCATGGGGGGATGAGGTTTCGGATCCTTGGCCTCTCACTCGGGGGGTGCCATAGGGCTCCATCCTCTCCCTGATGCTGTTCAACATCTATATAAAGCCGCTGGGGGCTATCATCAGAAGATTTGGGCTGCAGTGTCACCAGTATGCTGATGACACACAGCTCTGTCTCTCATTCAAATCTTCACCGAGGTTGGCTGTAGAAACCCTATCTAAATGGAGTTGGTGAGTGACTGGATGGGAAGGAAGAAGCTAAAGCTGAACCCTGATAAAACCGAGGTACTGTTTGTGGGAGACAAGGGAAGGTTGGGGAATGTTGACCTGGTGGTCAATGGGGTACAATTGCCCCTGAAAGACCAGGTCCGCAGCCTGGGGGTCATTCTTGACTCCCAGCTGTCCATGGAGGCTCAGGTCTCGGCTGTGAGCCGGGCGGCACTGTATCAACTCCATCTGATATGGAGGCTGCGCCTCTACCTTCCCAACCATCTGCTCCCATCTGTGGTACATGCCCTGGTCTCCTCTCGCCTAGACTACTGTACTGCGCTCTATGTGGGGTTACCCTTGAAAATGGTCTGGAAGCTGCAACTGGTACAGAATGCGGCGGCTCGGCTCACCTGATTAAAGGCGGCCGCTGGCGAGATCACATCACTCCAGTGCTGAAGGAGTTGCACTGGTTACCGGTTGTTTTCCGGGCCCAATTCAAGGTGTTGGTTTTGACCTTTAAAACCCTTTACGGTTTCGGCCCAGTCTATCTGAAGGAGCGCCTCCAACATCATCAGGGATGCCGCTCAACAAGATCAGCCTCAAAAGGCCTTCTCTGTATCTCACCAGTTAAAACAGCTAGACTGGTGAGAACTAGGGAGAGGGCTTTTTCAATTGTGGCCCCCACTTTGTGGAATTCCCTCCCAAATGATCTCCACCATGTCCCCTCTATGATGAGCTTCCGCCAGGCCTTGAAGACCTGGCTCTTCAGGCAGGCTTTTGGGGTGGGTTAGGTTTTATTATTATTGTTGAGATTTTTAATGTTTTAATGTATTTGTATGTTTTTATTTTGTATGTCGACCAGAGTGGCTGGACAGCCAGCCAGATGGGCGACTAATAAATTTAATAAATAAATAAATAAATAAATAAATAAATAAATAAATAAAATAAGATCCATGACCACATAGTACTCATGGTTTTCCAGAGCATGATGAGAATTTAGGCAAGTGTGACACTCGCATTCCATATTCTAATAATCACCAAATTAAGTTTAACAGAATTATACAATCACTTTAATGTGCTGGAGTGGCATTATGGAGCTGCTGCAGGGAATTAAGAGAACCAGCTTTCTAGTTTATTGAGTATTAAGTTGGGAAATTATGCTGTGTTAATAAAGCTGCATTCACATGACTAACTAGGGATACTGAACTGGTGATGGAAAGGAGAGTGGGATAGCAATGGTAGGCCATATGTTCATTGGCTCTTCTGAATATATGCACATAAGCTGTGGGCAAAACAGGCAACGGTCATATGGAAGACAGGACCAGTGTCTACTACCATGCTCCACACATTCAGTGTATCTAGCTGGTTGTGTGAACATGACTTTTGAGTAGTGAACTTGTGAGACCTGAACAATCCATTAATGCTGCTCATGACAAAGTCATTCTTTGTTGGTCACTCACCTTTTATCTTAAAATGCAGGAAGTAATCATCTTTTGAGACACATGAAGATGCTTAATAATTATTAATAAGGAATGTATTGATTTATTTATGCTTAGTAGTCTGAAGTGAAATTTAGAGAGACTGGATTTTATCCAACAAAACCTTTAAAAGAAACAGATAGGAGATTTTCATTGAAAACACTCTGAGCCAGTTCCATACCATATAAAAGTGAGGTTAACGTGCAGAGAGGTGGACACATCTCTTTTGTTCTTCCCACAACATTTCCCTTCCTGCACCAGTGATGAATTTCTGCATCCTCCAAGAACTTTATGTCCAAACACTTATCTTTCATTCACTAAAATCAACAGTGGCATCACTCCCTGCAATAGTCAACTCAAGCGGTGAGTGGTAATAGGATTGTAACCAAAACAGGCCACTGAGAACCAAGAGAGGTGTTGACTTGCTTGGGGATATCCTGGTGTTTGCAGAAGTATAAAAAAAATTAGGACAAAAATCTTAAGAGGCAGACACCCCCCAAATTACACTAAGAACTGAGAATGTCACCTAGAAAAGAAAAATGGCTGGTTAAAGGAGGTGAGGTGTGCCAAGTACAGTTTGCTTTAAGGTGATGATACCCCCTTGAATGATGGCAGAGTCGGGGGATTTTTTGTCTTCACCCTGACCTTGCTTTGGCAGAGGACAGCCAATCCATTGTAGCAGGGATGGGGAACCTGTGGCCTTCCAGATGCTGCTACATTCCATCAGCCCCTTCCAAATCCCATCAGCATTGCCAGTGGTCAGAGATGATGGGAGTTGTAGTCCAACAACATCTGAAGGAGCCACAGGTTCCCCACCCCTGATACGTATTAATTAGCAAACTTTCCAAAGCATGGATTCTTATGTTGCCAAAATGGCACCATTCACTAACAAGAGGGAAATATTAACAGGCTTGGAGGAACTCCAAGGTTTATAGAAGTACAAAGGGGGACCCCCAAAACAGCTCAATAAGGACTGAGCATGTTCAGTGCCACAGAATGCTAATTGCATGGAACAGGGAATGAAAAGCTAGGAGAAGGGAATGGTGTAGAGTTTACTAATGCAGGAGTGCTCTGCATTGCAACATCTCACTTCTTAAGTACTACAGAGCATGTCTGGTACCCCACACTAGGAATCTGCATTCCTTGCCTCATCCTTCAGGTGCTGGCGGTCAGCTGAGGAGTGGGATGGAGATGAGCCTGGCCTGAATGTAGATGCTGAAGGTCACTTCTCTAATGGTCTTGGTACAGGCATGAAAGTTCTCACTGTGCAGGCAATCAATCCAGTTTCAAGTTTCTTAGGACCTTGTGGAATTGTAGTTTCCTCATGTTAGCTATTTTTAATCAAAGTCTGATTCTTTTTTTGAGGAAGAAATCCCACTGAAGTCAGAAGTAGTAACTTCTAAGAATGTATAGTTAGACTCAATTGTAAACGTGGGCAGTCTCTGGGTCTGGGGGAAGAAACCACATGAGATGGAGCTTTCACAAGTGTTTCATCAGCTTCGAGGTATAAAAGCTTCAGAATTAAAAAGAGTGGCTATAATAATTCCTGCTGGCTTGGTCAGAGAGAAGCTTCCTGGCTGAACAGCTGTATGTGATCATTTTGGGAAGAATAGTGGGAAGCCTGCATATTTAGCTTTCTTTATTTTAGCTATCATAAATCACTGACTCATAATTGGCCAGTTGCGCCTTGAGTCACCAGGGTTTAAAGTGCCTTTATCTTTCAGTATTTTCTTTTGCAGCTTTTGAGATGGATAAAAATGCAGAGCACCAGTTAGGCTTTTACTGCAAGGTTTTTTTTAAGTACAAAAGTGAAATTGAATAGTAATCCACTTTGCTGTAAACTTTTTCTGTACCTTCTATATATGGATGATCCTTTAAATATTTTTTCTAATTGCAAACAGTGACTTGTGGGAAGTGAACCTTTTTGAATTATGCTGGGTTCCAGAATCATTTGTGTAAAGGGAGTTGACACAGGGAAGCTAGAATGAAATGCAATCCTAAGCACATTTGGAAGTATTGTTGTTTATGTCTTTAGCCCTTTCAGAGCTCAGAGTGCTTGAAGATTGTTATCTTTATCTCCACAACAGCATTGTAAGGTAGGTTAGGCTGAAATGTATTTAGCAGCAGGGTGCCTGTAAAGGTGCTTTGGCATTCCAGTTGAGTTCACACCAGCAGGGCTGAAAGTCTTTACATATGTGCAAGGAAATCACACAAGTAGTTCATGCAACAATTTTTATTAATTTCATTTATATCCCATCTTTCCTCAAAGAAGTGCAAGGGAATGTACATGGTCCTCCCTCCCCTATTTTCCTCACAACAACCCTGTGAGGTAGGTTAGGGTGGGAGATGGTAACTGGCTTGAGCTCACCCTGTGAGCTTCATGGCTCAGTGTGGATTTGAACCTGAATGCCCTCAGAACTTGTCCAGCACTCTAACCACTATACCACCTACTGGGTACATGTAGGTCTGTAGTTGTATGGGATATAAGACACACCTAATATATACAAGAACCCCCCCAAATGAGGTGGCTTATTAAGAACAATTGCCTTATGCAGAGAGACTTACAATACATTGTAGAAGTGGCACTCATCTTCTCCTCACTCTTTTTTGATCTGTTCAGAAATGATTAAAATATTTTCCCACAAGAAATGGATAATATGCTCTCCCTCCCTTTCTCTCTCCTATAAATATAGTTACACAAGGCCTGGACTTATATAGGAAGGCTGATTTTGATATACAACAAGAAGTAGGAAACAAATAGTAGGATGGTCTCTTCTGTGTACACAAGTGAGATGCACAAAGTATGCTCTTAGGCAGGGTATGGTTGTGGCCAGCTGGTTTCCTTATGAAGATCCAAGCATGATTGTGGTATCCAGCTGATCCAAATAATTCATTGTGAACAGAAACTGTAGCTTTCAACACTACTGTCCACTTGCAGACCACAAGCTGGATGGATGCACGAGCAGGCATGTCATCCTCTCATTTTGGGCCATACATACAGGTTGAAGTTGCAAATGTTTGCCAATGTATTTTCTTACAATTATGAATTAGACACTTGCTTCTAATAAAACTCAGTTCTTTAAACTGAACAGGTAACAGCTGTGTGAAATTGCAATCTCTGTTGCCATCTGCTGGGCAGCTGTTACAATTCAGGAATATAAAAATTATGTTGGTTGTGCTGGTGGAAGCATTTGCTACCAAGAGTTTTCGGTTCGATAAAATGAGAGCTTCAAGGAACTGGCTGAGGGTTCCTTTCAGGAGATACATGGACTACACCTCACAAAGAAGAATGTGTGGTTCTTGTTCCTCAGGCTTATAATATTGATGTGAACATACTGCCTTGTCTTTAATAGGTATGAATTGAAAGGAAAACCATACCTGTTGATAAAAAAAAAATATAAAGCAACAACCACAATCCCCATACAAAAGAGCATTATGCTCATTAGATTTGATCCTTACAGATTAATGGAGCCCCCCATCTGCACCATTAGTTGTAAAGTGCCATAGTGCTCAAAGCATAAATCCTGTAGACCCATTGACCAGTGCTTACTCCTAGCCCTACGAGGGTCACTGGTGAAGGAGAGGACTGCAATAAATAAAGAGACAGATAGAAGATCTAATAAACTAGAAGTGGACGTAGACCACTATGTGTAACTTTAAAATAACCAGGCATGGGGCTCCAGCCCTTTATCACAATATAGCACAGCAAGGAAGATGGGGGCAGGGGAGGTGCCTATTATCCCTTCTCCATTAGTGAAAGTTGCACCATCACTTCCACCCCAGAGTGGACTGAACAGCACTGCAGAGCTCCTGTAGGCCAGCTGTAGGAGCACTCCCCTTAGACAGTGGGGATACACTGTAACATTTTGTTGGGGGTTCCACTTGCTTGCATGTTTTCAGCCTCAGTTATTGTACATATGATGGTCCTTAGACCTTTCTGATGGGTTGCAGTTTGGAAGTTATGATCAATTTTGGCCTTGAAGCTTTGACCATAGCAACAATATTGAAAGCTGTTGCATCCAAAAGTCAAGCCTACAATTTACTTTTCAGTCTGTGCACATAGAATTTCTGCGGCTGTTACAGTCCTTGATGTCCAGGAATCCAGCCACGAATGTGCTAATTTTTTCCACAATAATACTACTTCTCATCCTCCTTTTGAAGCACTCATGGAAAGCATGATTTCCAATTTGGCAGTATTTGAGCTGTTACTAAGATCTGTTTTAAGACCCTGAAGTCCCTGAAGTGTCCTTGTCATTGTGGAGAAGATGTGTCAGAGCTGTACTGGCTACAGAATTAAGTATGAATTTGTTAACATAATTCAATATACCTAGAAATCCTTTGAACTCCTTTTTTATCTTCTAGTCTTGGCATACTATACAGTAGGGCCCCGCTCATACAGCGGGTTACATTCCAGACCCCCGCTGTAAAGCGAAAACCGCTGTAAAGCGGATCCCATTGACTTACATTGACCCAAAATGGCCCCCGGCGGCAAAAAACTGCCGTAAAAGCGGAACAAGCGCTGTAAAGCGGGGCCTTTCTACAATTCACAACCGCTGTATTAGCGGAACGCTGTAAAGCGAAGCGCTGTAAAGCAGGGCCCTGCTGTATATGATTTGTCTTTGATGCATCAGGCAATATTCCCTCAGAGGTTAATCCTTCACCTGCATATGTTGCAAATGTTATATATAAATGTTGCAAATGGGTTGTATAAGCTGCACAGAAATCATGAAAAAGATTGTATCTTATATTAGACTGACAGTAATCAGTGGCATACATTTCAGAACAAAATGCATACGTTATTTTAGTTTTGATGAGATTGTGGACAGACTGATGACTGTACAAATAAGTAGTGTTTTGCTATTACGTAAATAGCAATGTTGTTTTATGCAAAAATAATTCTAAAAAGTATGGTTGCATGCGAATGTTTGTAGTTTGTGAAGGGTCAACATTCAAATAAACATCCTAGTAGAGATATGCCCTGCAATGCTTTCAGTGGAATCCAGAGCAATACATGTACTGCGCATCCTAGATAGTATTTTAAAAAAATGTCTAGGGCACTTTTAGATAGTAAAATAAGGAAAAAGATGGGTTCCTGACCAGAGGATCAGTCCAAATTTCGGGGGGGGGGACAGTGTGTAGAGGAAAGGTAAGAAAGAGACAAAGCCAGCTGGAAAGAATAAGCACAAATGCAGTTATATGTTGTTAGGCTTAATTCTAGTAAGAGTGAGGATGAAGGAATGAAGCCAAAAGCTTATTATTCTTGTACACATTTTAAAAATTTTGTTTGAAATTGTGGTGTGTGTGACAGCTTTCATTTTGAAAATGTTACAAATAAAATGACAGAATGCTTATGAAAATCTTTAAAGGAAGAGGAACCTAAGTTTTGTAAATTGAAAGTCATAATAAGCTTGGGCAATGGCTTTATTTAAATTTACCCAAGACAAGGAAGGGTTCTTCTCTTTCTATGGCTCTTCAAAGAGCCCTTTTGTGCTGAAATCCTTCCTAGAGCTTTTGAGGCTTGTAAGTTCTGGCAGAAAGACTGATGCCTGTGTTGACCCTTCTAACCCCAAAATTTGGGGCTGTTATGAAATTTATGAGTGCCCTGTTGTGTCTGTATTTGTTTGGGAATAAGAGTGTTGATTGGTACTTGATTGCATGCGAAATATCTTTCTTGACAGCTTAAGTAACCAACGTGTACCAACGTTGATTCCACATTTTGGATTTCTAATGTTTTTTTTAAAGCTCAAGAGTGGCATTTGCATCCATGCTTATGTTTGGTAAATTATAAAGATACAGCAAGTATGAATTAGAGCTATACACTTAATGTGTAAGCTTGTCTTGGTGCTCTTGCTATAAAAAAGTCTTTTTTTTTTTTTACAGAAGATTGCACCAACAATTTGAAAGTTACAAAGAGCAAGTACGAAAAATAGGTGAGGAATCTCGTCGTTACCAAGGAGAGCATAAGGATGATGCACCAACGTGTGGAATCTGTCACAAAACTAAGTTTGCCGATGGTTGTGGCCATATATGTTCCTACTGCCGGACAAAGTTTTGTGCCAGATGTGGAGGCCGTGTTTCCCTACGATCAAACAATGTAAGTTTTCTACTGCATGTCAGAATGACGTGTCATTGATTCTGTTGCTAGTAGGGATGGGGAAGAATATTTTGCTAAATTGGATTTATTACTGGATTTTGACATAATCTGACAATCTGCATTGTTTTTGGACCGGCATTGATTTCTTGTGGTGGGTAGCTGCTGTCATCGGCATGCTTTTTTTTTTAAAAAAAATCCGCTCTGAATTTTACATTATTGTCTTCATAATCAGCTTTCCTCTAAGCTGATGCAAATCAGTGGAATGAGTGCCTATAACCTAAGTATTTGCATTTGCATTTTCGTTAGCAATTATGTTATTTTTTTTTGCTGGAAAAAAATACTATGCGTTGGCAATTGCAAAAGCAATTGGGAACAAAAAAAATGGCAGATTGATCCTGAAAGCCGGACTGTCGGAATTCAAATGGATAGGAACCAGCTACCGAACCCCATCCCTAGTTGCTAGAGCATCCTAATTATGCAGATTTTTATGACTGGTTTGCTTGTCTTATCTCCACAGTGCCCCACCCCCAATCAGTTCCTTGTTTTTGTTCACTCTTTATATTTGCTTTTGGAATGCTTCACTCCATGTTTTGTGTGTGTGAAATCAGTTTCTTATAAACAAAATATTAAATAGGACTCAATATTCTCTTGGAATTTTGCATTAACATTATGGAAAAGCTGATTCTGATTTATACACTCTGAAGGTTTTCTATGCTCGTATTCAACTATTAATCTTGTTTTATTTTCATTGTTTGTTTATATACTGCACTTTTCATAAAAAATACAGCAAGGCAGTATACAACTTACAAAATTACAGTAACTTTAATAAAAGTAATAGTAAAAGCATTAAAATATCAGTTAAATATTAAAAAGCATTAATAAACGCTGGGGGGTGAGAAATCATATTTCAGAGGCCTGTCAGATAACAGTTTTTAATAGACATCTGAGGGTAGGCAGGAATGATTCCTACCGACATGGAGTTTTTCAGGCAATGCCTGCCACACAAAAGACTCATCCTTACTAAATGCCGACCGAACCTCAGGGATACGAGGAACCACTAGAAGTGCTCCATGAGAGGATCTCTGTGCTCAAGGTGGAACATAACAAATGAAAAGTAGTGCCACTTGGTCACATGTGGTTGTATCCAACTAAGTTATACTCAGAGTAGACCTGTTGAAATTAATGGACCTAAGTTAGCAATGTCCATTGATTTCAATAGATCTACTCTGAGTAGAACTAACATTGGAAACAACTCACTGAATTTTACATACTACAAAGTTCCATGGGGGAGCTAAATTGCTTCCAGTAATGACTGAGGATGGGGGTCATGTGGCTGGTCATGGGCGAGCCATGTTGATCCAGTAGCAACAACTAGATGTGGCCTCTTTTTGGAAGAAAGAAATGGAATACCTTTTCAAAAAGAGCAAAAAGGAGGACTTGGGAACTTGACATCAATCCCTGGGAAATTTCTGGAGCAGATTATAAAGTGGTCAGTCTGTAAGCACCTTGAAAACAATGCTGTGATTACTAGAAGCCAACATGGAATTATGAAGAACAAGTCCTGCCAGACTAATCTTATCTCATTTTTTTGATTGAGTAACCTCCCTGATAGACTGTGGGAATGCTGTGGACGTAATATGTTTCAACTTCAGCAAAGCTTTTGACAAAGTGCCTCATGATATTCTGATTAGCAAGCTAGCTGAATGTGGTTTGGATAGAACAACTATCAAGTGGATCTACAGTTGGCTACAGAACCATACCCAAAGAGTGCTTATCAATGGTTCCTTCTCAAACTGGGGAGAGGTAATGAGCAGGGTACCGCAGGGCTTGGTCCTGGGCCCAGGGATCTTCAACATTTTATTAATGACTTGAATGAAGACGTGTAAGGAATGCTTAACAAATTTGCAGATGATGCAAAATTGGGAGAGGTAGCTAATACCCCAGATTACAGAAACAAAATTCAGATGGATCTTGATAGGCTGGAGCATTGGGCTGAAAACAACAGAATGAAATTTAACAGGGATGCAAAGTTCTACACCTAGGAAAAGAAACCAAATGCACAGTTATAAGATGGGAGATACTTGGCTCATCAATGCTACATGTGAGAAGGATGTTGATCACAAGCTGAATATGACCCAACAGTGTGATGTGGCTGCAAAAAAGGCATATGCTATTTTAGGTTGTATTAACAGAATTATAGTTTCCAAATCTCATGAAATAGTAGTTCCCCTCTATGTAGCATTGGCTAGGCCTCATCTTGAGTACTGCGCCCAATTCTGGACACCACACTTAAGAAGGTTGCAGACAAACTGGAACAGGTTCAGAGGAGGGCAACAAGGAGATCAGGGGACTGGAAACAAAGCCCTATGAGGAGAGACTGAAAGAAGTGGGCATGTTTAGCCTTGAGAAGTGAAGACTGAGGGGAGATATGATAGTATCAGTTTCTGCCAGCTGCACTGTGGTGATATATGGTGCTGTAAAACAATTAGCTGGCAGCTGCCTAAGTAGGGACTTGGTTGTAAAGCAGATAAGCAAAGGAGAGGGTCAAGCAGTCTCAGTGCACATACCAGGTCATCTTCCAAAAGGCAAAGTCAGTTAACAAAGCAAGGTTCAATATTCTAATAGGGTAATCCGGGTTTCAAGGCACAGCTGGTGAGGGTCTGGCGCTGATGTCTTGATGTTGCTTCCAGCAAAGGGCAAATGGCATCTCACTGCCTTTTAAGCTCCCCTCCCTGGTTCAGGTGCTAGCAGTCAGCCCTCCAACTCCCAGGAGCTTATAGCCTTAAATGGCCAGAACGCCTGCGTTGGTCTGCTACCTGAGTCTGACTGAGGAGCTCCAGCTGTATCCTGAACATCTTCCAGTGGTGAGAGGTCTGGAGGTGCTTCTGGGATGGGTCTGCGTGTTCCCTCTCTTGGGTCTGCTATGCCAATCCCCTGCTCCCCATCCTCCTCTGAGGACTCATCCAGTGGAAGCATGACAGATAGCACACTTCAAGTACTTGAAAGGTTGTCACACAGAGGAGGGTCGGGATCTCTTCTCAATCATCCCAGAGTGCAGGACACGGAATAATGGACTCAACTTACATGAAGCCAGATTTTGACTAAACTTCAGGAAAAACTTCCTAACTATTAGAGCGGTACAACAATGGAACCAATTACCTAGGAGTATGGTGAGCTCTCTGACACTGGAGGTATTCAAGAGGCAGCTGGGCTGTCACCTGTTGGGTATGCTTTAAGTTGAATTCCTGGACTGAGCAGGGGGATGGACTCACTAGCCTTATAGGTCCCTTCCAACTCTACGATTCTGTGATTCTAGGATTGTACTTGGAGGTGACATGAATGGCTGGTCTTTGATGGGTGTGGGGAGGCATGTGTTCTTTCCCACACTAAGCAACTTATGCTCTCTTTTCCCCTGTTGCTGGTGATTGGCTAGCTTACTTCCACAGTGGTCAGAGTGGTAGTAGGGGAAGAGAGATAAATATGTGCATGAAATGTTGGTGTGTTTCAGAGAGCTTTGGCTAAAGAGATATAACTAAAGAGTCTGTCAGCACAAGAAGTAGTACATTGGATGTTTTCAGAACTTGAAGCATATTTTATCCCCTGCAGGTGGTGGCAATAGAACTATAGCAAGACAACAGCAACAGATTTGCTCTGATTTTATAAATAGTATTGTGTCAATCAGTGCTGCATGTCTAATACTAAATATCAACTGAAATCCTTCCATTTGATGAAATAACAATTGATGTATGTCCATGTAAATAGCCAAATTATAGTTTGACATCCCATTGAATACTATGGCCATACAAGATGACACCTTCAAGTATATTCAACTAGTCTTCTAGGGTATATGTCTCTGTCCCCAACAGCAGGTATTTGTGCTGCATTACAAACTGAAATTCCCCAAGTTTGCTGTGAAAAAATAGAATAAAATGAGCCTTAAGCCTCGTTGTGCACGAAACATTGGCCATATAGTCCTTTGGATCAAAGTAAGGGATGGGGGAGATTCATTTCCCATTTAAAAGCAAGTTTTCCTAATTGTTACTTTCTGAAATGATAAATGAACTGAAACACAGCCGTCCTTTGAAATTTGCACTTCCTTGAATTTTTCAGTTCAATTCTCCAACCAAGTCATGTGTACAGAAATGCATATACCAGGGTAAAGTGTATATATTCATGAAAATAACATATAAAATGCATGGAAAATAAAATAAAATAAAATGATGAAATGGAGAGGTGGAGAGCCATGTATGCCACTTTGAGTTCATTCGAGGAAAGGTGGTATATAAATGTATTAAAATAAATAAATAATTATGTTATTCATTTTGGGGGGGGGAAGTATTACTAGCCATGATGACTATGCTCAGCCTCCATAGTCAGAGGCAGTATGTTTCTCAATATCAGTTGTTGGAAACCACAGGAGGGGAGAGTGCTCTTGTGCTTGGTTCCTGCCTGTGGACTTCCCGTAGGCATCTGGTTGGCCACTGTGAGAACAGGATGCTGGATTAGATGGGCCATTGGCCTGATCCAGCAGAATCTTTTTCTATATATGAGGAAGATTTCATACAGGCAAGTGTATATTAGAAGAAATTTGCTCTAAATTGCTGATGAATTTTCATGACTTTAGTTTTTTTTAAAAAAACAAACAAACTGATATGGAAATGTTGTGAACAAAACTTAAGATTGGAAAAATGAGAAACCTAGAGAATCTGAAATCAACATAAGAACATAAGAAGAGCCTGCTGGATGAGGCCAGTGGCCCATCTATTTCAGCATCCTGTTCTCACAGTGGCCAACCAGGTGCCTGGGGGAAGCCCGCAAGCAGGACCCGAGTGCAAGAACACTCTCCCCTCCTGAGGCTTCCGGCAACTGGTTTTCAGAAGCATGCTGCCTCTGACTAGGGTGGCAGAGCACAGCCATCATGGCTAGTAGCCATTGATAGCCCTGTCCTCCATGAATTTGTCTAATCTTCTTTTAAAGCCATCCAAGCTGGTGGCCATGACTGCATCTTGTGGGAGCAAATTCCATAGTTTAACTACGCGCTGAGTAAAGAAGTACTTCCTTTTGTCTGTCCTGAATCTTCCAACATTCAGCTTCTTTGAATGTCCACGAGTTCTAGTATTATGAGAGAGGGAGAAGAACTTTTCTCTATCCACTTTCTCAATGCCATGCATATTTTTATACACTTCTATCATGTCTCCTCTGACCCGCCTTTTCTCTAAACTAAAAAGCCCCAAATGCTGCAACCTTTCCTCGTAAGGGAGTCGCTCCATCCCCTTGATCATTCTGATCAAATATTTGCCCATTTCTAATTACAGCCTTTTGCATTGTTCTGTGGGTAAATGTGCTTTTCTTTATTTAAATGAAAATGGTAGCAGCTTTCTTTCAGTTAAATTATGAACTGAAGCAGTGTTTCACTGCATTCAGATCCCATACAATTCCCACTGAAAGGAATAAAACTTGCTAGAAGCTCCACAGGACAGTTATTTATTATAATTATTTATATCTTGCCTTTCAGGATACAAATCCTTCCAATGCAGCTAACATTACATGACATTTTTTTAAAAAAGCACAGTAAACAATATCAACATACTTAAAAGTCATCAGGATCCTTCCCACTGGGCAGTTGGTGGTGAATGGCCATGAGTGACAAGATGGCTGGGTGCCTATAGGGTCAGCTGGAGCAGGCTGCAAGGTGGTCCTTGGATCTGCGGGGAAAGGCCAAGGCAAACAGTGTTCCTTGTTCTGTATCACTTATGTAGTCACTGTGGAACAGGGATGGCTAACATGTTTTGGCCTGAGGGCTGCATTCTCCATTGGCCAAAACTCTTGAGGGCCACATGCCAGTAGTGTGTGTGTGGCCAAAGTGAAAATAGGCACTGCCATCCCACACTCTCATACATCCCTCTCTTGTACACAGCACATACAGTCTCACCACATCATCATCATCATCATTGGAATTTTATGTCCTGCCCTTCACTCAGAGGTCTCAGGGTGGGTTACAATCTTTTTAAAACACATAATTAAAACAACCTAAACAACATCATTGAAAATAGGGGGCGAGGTTCCTAAAAATATATATCTCAGCTGTTGAAGCCCAGGGCAATGAGGGGCGTTTTCAGCATTCTCTGAAAGTTGTACAATGAAGTTGGCAGACGCACTTTAGTAGGTAGGGAGTTCCACAGCTTAGGGGCTGCCACAGATAATGCCCTTTTGTGGGCCACCCCTCTGAGCTTTCAAGAATGGTGGAACTACCCAAGTGCTCCCTCTGCAGATCTCAATACCCAAGAGGATCTGTAGAGAAGGAGGCGGTCTTTCAGATATTGGGACCTAAGT
Organism: Rhineura floridana; assembly: GCF_030035675.1. Classification (NCBI taxonomy): domain Eukaryota; kingdom Metazoa; phylum Chordata; class Lepidosauria; order Squamata; family Rhineuridae; genus Rhineura; species Rhineura floridana. Next base: position 59,526,720 of record NC_084483.1, read on the forward strand.
CATTTAGGGCATTAAACACTAATGTGTGAGCACCTTGAACTGGTCCTGGAAAGAACTGGCATGTTTTAAAACACAGGTTATATGAGTTCTAAAAGGAACCCCTGCCAGTAATCTAGCTGCTGCAGTTTGGACCAGTTGAAGTTTTCCAAGTCATCTTCAAGGGCAGCCCTGTAGAGCACATTGCAATAATCCAGTCTGGAAGTTAGTAGAGCATGGAGCACTGTCCAAAAAGGGGCCAAACTTGGCAAACTAGCTGGAACTGGAAAAAGGCAGTCCTAGACACTGAGGCCACCTGAACCTCCGGTGATAGTGTTGGAACCAGGAGTACTCCCAGGCAATGGACCTGCTCCTTCAAGGAAAGAGCAACCCCACCCAGAACAGGCCATCTTCCCACCTCCTGGACATGATAATTCTGGACACATAACACCTCTGTCTTTTCAGAATTCAGCCTCAATTTATTGGCCCACATCCAGTCTATCACTGCCTCCAAACACTGGTTCCATACCTCAGGCGCCTCTCCTGATTCAGATGGAATAGAGAAGTAGAGCTGGGTGACATCTGCACATTGATGGCACCTCACTCCAAATCTCCTGATGACAGCTCCCAGTGGCTTCATATAGATATAGTACTTCATATAGCATGGGGGACAAAATGGAATTCTGCAGAACACCACAGGATAATTCCCATGGTGCTGAACGGTAGCCTCCCATAACTACTTTTTGGAAGCAGCTCTGGAGGTTTGAGCGGAACCACTGAAGCACAGTACCCCCACCTCCTGCAGATGTTCCAAGAGGATACCATGGTCAACAGTATCAAAAGCCATTGAGAGATCAAGCAGAATAGCATGCGTATGGAAACACACATCATGCATACAGCATAGGCACACCCAGACCACAACACATGTCCGTATGAAGTTTTGACTGACATACCAATTAGGAGAAATTCACACTAAAATACTGAGGAATTTTCAGCAGGATTTAAAAAAAAATTAAATTGCTGCAGAAACGTGGAGAACTGAATTCAAGACTAGAAAAATGAGAATCAGAGAGAACTGAAATTGACAGACCTTTCCATCCCTAGCTTTGAGTGCACCATTCTTCCCAAGCCATCCCAGATTGGGAGCAGATTGGAGCTAAAAGAAGATTAGACAAATTCATGGAGGACAAGGGTATCAGTGGCTACCAGCCATGATGGCTGTGCCCTGCCACCCTAGTCAGAGGGAGTATGTTTCTGAAAACCAGTTGCCGGAAGCCTCAGGAGGGGAGAGTGTTCTTGCACTCGGGTCCTGCTTGCGGGCTTCCCCCAGGCACCTGGTTGGCCACTGTGAGAACAGGATGCTGGACTAGATGGGCCACTGGCCTCATCCAGCAGGCTCTTCTTATGTTCTTCATGTTTCTGGAGCACTCTGACCTGCTAACTGTGGTGATGCAAAGGGGGACAGGGGGGCATTGTTCAATGCCAGTTTCACCACTGCAATGGATTTCAATGCTGGTGCATTAGACCTAGATGCTGGTGGGCCACATGAAACAGCATGGTAGGGTTGATTTCGCTCATGGCTGTAGGTTTCCCACCCCTGCTGGAGAGAGTATCATTAAATGATGATATGCCACACGGTAGCTATTTTTAACCTTGCCACAGTATAGTATAAATTCAGCCTCTTGAGGAGGAGGTTATCTGTAGCACCTGGCCATATGCTAAGGTTAGTTTTACCAGGTCTTTGTTACAGACTAAACATACATTATTTATATCTTTAAGATTTATATAGGACATTGACAAGGTGCTTGGACAGGTTCGTGTAACCACTTCTGTGCTGGATCCTTGCCCTTCTTGGCTAATAAAAGCTAGCTGGGATGGAACAGCCGGCTGGGCCAGGGAAGTGATTAATGCCTCTCTGCAAGAGGGGGTGGTCCCTGGCTGCCTGAAAGAGGCAGTAGTGAGACCACTCCTGAAGACACCCTTCCTGGACCCAGAAAATCTTAATAACTATAGGCTGGTGGCAAATGTTCCATTCCTGGGCAAGGTCCTTGAACGAGTGGTTGCAGGCCAGCTCCAGACAGTCTTGGAAGAGACCGATTATCTGGATCCATTTCAGTCGGGTTTCAGGCCTGGTTTTGGCATGGAAACAGCCTTGGTCGCCCTGTATGATGATTTTTGTCGGGAGAGAGACGGGGGAGTGTGACTCTGTTGATTCTCCTTGATCTCTCAGCGACTTTCGATACCATCAACCACGGTATCCTTCTGGGAAGACTGGCTGAGTTGGGAGTGGGAGGGACTGCATTGCGGTGGTTCCACTCTTACTTGGCGGGTCTGGTCCAGAAGGTGGTGCTTGGGGAACATTGCTCGGCACCCTGGACTCTCCAGTATGGGGTTCCACAGGGGTCAGTTCTGTCCCCCATGCTGTTCAACATCTATATGAAACTGCTTGGTGCGGTCATCTGGAGCTTTGGAGTGTGTTGCCATCAGTACGCTGATGACACGCAGCTCTATTTCTCCTTTTCATCTTCTTGAGGTGAGGCTGTCAATGTGCTGAACCAGCGCTTGGCTGTGGCAATGGACTGGATGAAGGCTTATAAACTGAGGCTCAATCCAGACGAGACTGAGATGCTGCTAGTGGGTGGTTCTTCTGACCGGATGGTGGATGTCCAACCTGTCGTGGATGGGGTTGCACTCCCCCTGAAGGAGGAGCAGGTTCATAGCTTGGGGGTTCTCCTAGAACCATCTCTGTCACTTGAGGCTGTGGTAGCCTCGGTGGCATGGAGTGCCTTCTACCAACTTTGGTTGGTGGCCCAGGTATGCCCCTATCTGGACAGGGATAACCTGGCTTCAGTTGTCCATGCTCTGGTAACCTCCAAATTAGATCACTGCAATGTGCTCTACATAGGGCTGCCTTTGAAGACTGTTCAGAAACTGCAGCTTGTGCAAAATGCAACGGCCAGATTGGTAACAGGGACCAGACGGTCCGCACGTATAAAACCGATTCTGGCCCGCTTGCCTTGGCTGCCTGTATGTTTCCGAGCTTGATTCAAGGTGTCGGTTTTAACCTATAAAGCCTTACATGGCTTAGGACAACAATACCTGATGGAACGCCTCTCCCGATACAAACCCACCCATATACCGTGTTCAAGATCAAAGGCCCTCTTGTGGGTGCCTACTCTTTGGGAAGCTGGGAGTCTGGCAAAAGGGAGAGGGCCTTCTCAGTGGTGGCCCCCAAATTATGGAATGATCTGAAATTACGGATTGACGAGGTGCGCCTGGCGCCAGCACTGTGGTCTTTACATCGCCAGGTCAACACTTTCCTCTTCTGCCAGGCATTTTAGCATGTGTTTTTAAATTCCTTTTTAAAAAATGTGTTTTTAAATTTGTATATTTGTTTTTAATGTTTTTAATTGTTGTTAACCACCCAGAAAGCTTCGGCTATGGGTGGTATACAAATGCAGTAAATAAATAAATAAATAAATAAATATAGTGCCTTTCATACAATTATGTCCCAGAGCTGCTCACAGTAAGAATGTACAATAAAATGCAATTAAAGTATGGCAAGAAATACAGTTAAAACAAAAGCACTTTCGAAAGCCACCACAGTTTCAGAACCAGTGCAGGGCAACCAGACAAACTGCTGCCATGTGCTGCTTCAGAGGGTCCTTAACTTTCAGGAGCAGCTTTCCATGGAATAGGGATATATTGGGAAGGGCTGTCAAGAAAAGTCCCAGTAGCACCTGGTCTTTCACACATGGCCCTTTGGATCTCAGTTACACTATCAAAACTGGAGTGTTGAATCCTGATTTATCCATTCCACTATGATTTCTTTATTTTCTGCTAAAATCCTTCATATATGCTTCCTGCATGTGTGTGGTGCTGCATATATTGTGATTTATTTTTGGTGAATCTTACGCTTTTGGTAAACCTTACGCTTACAGGAATGCTAGAATTGCCTTATTTATATTTGCCTATTAATGTTTTCCTTTTTGTTTTTTCTCTTTCCTTTATGTTCGTCTCTTTTTTCTGCTTCCCTGGATGCTTTCCCAAAGGAGGACAAAGTGGTTAGAATCCATATTTCTTCATATGTTATTATGATGTTAATAAATATATGTGAAACCAATTAACACAAATAATTGGACTAAATGTTTAGTTACAAAATCCAGATACTAAGCTAAGGGTATAAGTATCAATCTGCAAAATTTAAAGGCAGTTGCTAAAAGGTTTTTCTATTATAAAATTTTAGTTTTAATTGTAGTACAGCTAATAGAACCATGCAGGATATACTTTGGAGGAAGATATTTATTATCTCTTGTTAAATTACATATAGTAATAGATATAGTAAATTCATACTTGGCATAGGGAGTAGTAGTAAGTTATTTCTGAAATTGTAAGATATTGAGCAGAGCAATCCAAATGCCGGGGAGCCAGCGGAAAGCTCCGCAGAATCCTCCTGCTCAGGAGCTGCCAGCCTGGCTGAACACTGGCTCTGTTGGGAGCCGCATGCACGAGCCAGCCAGGAAGCGCTGGGTCTGACAAACAGGACTCCCGGAGAGTAAGCGCTCCCCGTAGGCCACAGTGGAGAATACATGAAATTATTTTACTGTGCCGGCCATTTGGCTGGTGGAATTTGTGGGGAGATCGGGACCTAGGGGAGTAGTCTGAACGTGAGGAGGATCTTTCATAAGTTCCCCCGTGGCTTCTCGCCACCATGCCCCTGGAGCACTTCATTTTCGGGGCTTTCGCTGGCCCCTGTCCAATGAGCTGGCAGTCCCCAGTGGACCACCGGCAGTGCCAGCAGGGTCCTGGCAGCTCCATGGCTCAGCCGCGGTGGAGGGCTGTTGTCAGCGGAGCCTGTGCTCCGAGGCATTCAGCTTACCCCAGACCAGCAGAAAGGTGAATTTGACTATGCCCTAGTTCTGTTTCTTAACTTTGCAGTTATAAATGATTTAAATGGTCAAATAACATATTCTGATACTAAAAGCATTACTATGAGGATGTTGTTTTTTATGGTAGATTGATTTAACCAATATTATAAGGCTATTTTATTTTCTTAAGAAAAGGTGTATGTATCCTTTTAGACATTTACTTACTCTGTAAATCAAATGGCATGCAATGTGATTTTTTTTTTAAAAAAATCTTATTTCCTCAATATGCCTGTTGATTTGGGGGAAGTATTTTTTAAAATGTTAAGGAAGATGCCTCATGAAAACTTCTAGAACTGGGATGGAGAATCTGCCATCTGTGGCTGATGGTGTGGGATGATGAGAGTTGTAGTTCATCAATATCTGGAGGGCTACAGGTTCCCATCCCTACTCTAGAATGTTCTAACATTCCCATGACAACATATTGCAGGGGAAGATTAGTAATGGTGGACAAACTGTCTTTCAGGCTGTCAGTAGTGGATGGAGTGTTGGAGCGAGGGTGCTTATCTGACCTCCCTCTGGCTGAGTTGCTGCTGCATAATGGGGCAGAGAGGGTGAGTAGCAAGGCAGTGACAAGGTTGGTGTGGTGCAAATGTGCTGGTGGAGCCATTCTGGCACCCCTCCTGACACATTTGCACTACATCACGCACGTCATCTGCTGCTGCAAACCCACCACTCCATCTGCTACTGCAGACAACTCATCTTCTCTGACAGTTATGCTTAGGAGCCCCTGGCAAGCTTCTAAAGATTTCAGGTTCCCAGTGACATAACAGTTTGTGCTGGGGGAGGGAGAACCTCCACTTTTGTGTTAAAGTGTCTTAAGTATTGACCAAGGGATCTTTTCACTTTATGTTGCATAAAACAAATGGGGTGACCTTGTAATATGTTAGAAAACAATATTGTTGCAGTGTGGTAGGGACTATATTTTCAGGGAAGGTTTTGAATAAGAATATCCCCTTTTAAGCCCCAGAGAGAAGTTGGGCTTTTGGATTGAAAGTGGGCATTTCAGTTTAGTCAATTTGTTAATGCCAAAATACAGTAGTTATTAATTTTCTGTGTCTCACATTCCTCAGCCATATATATTGGCCAAACCTAAAAAATCGTTACCAGGGCATCATCTGGAAGACCATTCCTATGTAACACTGTATCTTGGCAGCTAAAATATATGTGGATTAATCAGGAACAGATTAATATTTTTTTCTTGAATTTAGGACAGAAAAAAAAGTACAGATGTGTAGTTTGGGCTATAATCCTAAGTATACGTATGATAAAGCAATTTCTACTAAACTTTGTGCAACTTAATCCTTTGAGAAAACATATTTAGGACTGGGCTTCCAGTTTAATTGAAATGAATAGAGTTCTCTGTCAAAGGCAAACAGGATAACTGGGATGAGGATCCAAATGGCTGTATAGGGAGTGCCATGTAAATAATGGGGTATCTGGGCCTTGTCCTTCTGAAAATTACACACAAGCCGTTACCAAAACTTGAGGTAGCTTCAGCAGCTGCCTTCAATGCAGAGCATACTGTTGCGTGCAGGGGGGTGGGAGACAAGCAGATATAACACACACATGAAATATATGTGCCCACCAAAGGGATTCTCTGGATCCCAGCTTGTATACTTTGATGTTTGCAAATGGCTAATAGCCACTGATATTAAAAGAATTTGGATACATGTTGCAATGCAAATTACATTCAGTTTGGACAAGCACATAGGCCTGTTTCACCTAACAATCAGAAGTCTAGAGGCTTTCATTTCTCCACCAGTCTTCTTTCTTTCCATGTGGCCACCCTACTTGCTTTATCTCTATCAACGGTTCATATGTAGATGTCACCTGTTAAGACACCCCTTTTGTCAAACCACTCCTGTTCATCCCATTGTGTTAATTGATGCTATGTCGTACAGAATCTCTGAAAGCTTTCTTCTTCGTTTTGATATCTTGAGCAGAGTGTCGTTTGAAATTAATACTTTGTAGGCCAGGTATTTCATTACAGTCTTCCGAGGCTGTGTTTCTGATGGGACTGCAGATGAAAGCATCTGAGAAAGGGAAAGGCACAAATTCAAATGCTGCATGCTTATAATCTAATCAACATCCATATGGTCAAGGTCATAGTTTTCAAAATCAGTGGCAAATCTTGGCTATTGATCCATTCATTGCTCTGGTAACATTAACACCGATGGTGGCAAGCATCACTTTTAAAATGGAGCTTGCATGCTGATCATCTGTTTGGGTTTGATTAATATCACACTGGTTTCCAAGCATGTTTAGCTTTTAAGGATAAAACTGTACAATGAGGCCAGTTGTGACACCAGACTGGTGACCCAGTGTTATTGTTTAAGAGGCATGAAAGAAATAGTGGACTATTTATTTGAAGCATCATAACTTCTGATTGCTCATCACCATAGTATATATGAAGTCATTGCTGGGCAAATAGTCATCAGGAGATTTGGGGCAAGACGTTAGCAGTATGCTGATGATACCCAGCTCTATTTCTCCATAACATCTGAATCAGGAGAGCCCTGTACCAGTGCCTGGACTTGGTGGTGAGCTAGAGGAGGGCCAATAAACTGAGTCTGAATCCTAACAAGATGGAGGTGCTGTGGGTTGGTGGTTCCTGAGTTCAAATAATTGGTCAGTTGCCTGGTCCCTCTGAAAGAGCAGGTTCTCAATCTGCGGATGCTGCTGGATCCATCTTTGTTGCTGGAGGCCCAGGTGACTTCCGTGGCTAGGAGTGCCTTTTAAAAGCTTCAGCTGGTAAGACAGCTGTGGCCATTTCTGGACCAGGATCACTGATCACTGTTGTCCATGCACTGGTAGCCTGTAGGCTGGATTACTGTAATGCAGTCTATGTGGGCTACCCTTGAGGTTGGTCCGGAAGCTGCAATTGGTAAAAATGTGGCGGTGCGACTGCTCGCTGGGGCAGGGTATCACCAAATGTCACCCAGCTACTGAAAGAATTGCACTGGCTGCCTATTAGGTACCAGGTTACGTTCAAGGTTCTAGTATTGGTTTACAAAGCCCTATACAGCTTGTGACCAGGATACCTGAAAGATCGTCTTACCCCTTATATACCCAGTCGATCAATGTGCTTTGCAGGTGAAGGCCTCCTGCAGATGCCATTTTATTAGGTGGTCCATTCCACACAAAGGTAAAGGTGTCCCCGCACTTATAGTGCAAGTCGTTTCCGACTCTTAGGGTGACGTCTTGCGATGTTTGCTAGGCAGACTGTATATATGGGGTGGGATTGCCAGTTCCTTTCCTGGCCTTTCTTTACCCCCCAGCATATGCCGGGTACTTATTTTACCAACCACGGATGGATGGAAGGCTGAGTGGACCTCGACCCCTTTTTACCAGAGATTCGACTTCCTCCTTCCGTTGGAATCGAACTCCGGCCGTGAGCAGAGCTTTGGCTGCGTTACCACCGCTTACCACTCATATTGTGGCACTGGCACTTGGGATTTCCCTCCCCTTAAATTTCAGATAGGCACCATCTCTGTTATCTTTTCAGTGCCTACTGAAGACCTTCCTCTTTTAACAAGCCTTTTAAGTTGAGACTTTATCCCAGTCTGTGTTGGAATTGCTTTTTAAGCTGTTTTATAGCTTTTAAAAATATATATGTTTTTAAAGATGTTTTGGTTTAATATATTTTAAATTCTGTTTTTATGATGTTTTAGAGTGTTTTTAATGTTTGCAGCCCTGGGCTCTTTCTGGGAGGAAGGGCAAGATATAAATTTAATAAATTTAAAATACATCTAGGAGGCAGTTTCCTTTTAGGCTGATGAGTAGGTCTGGGTTTCATAATTAAAAACTAGTAAGAAGTATCAAGGATCATTTATTTGATCAGTAATAAAATGGCTGTACTTTGTGTGGATAGCAATGATGAGGTCAGATAAATTCTACATTGGCTATGAGTACCAAAAATCTTTTTATTTCTTCAGTCTGCAAAGTAGGAGCACCACTTTCACCAGAAGAAGAAAAAACAGTGGCCACACCTAACTTAAAACATGTATTTCTCCATGTCATTTGCTAGTATGAGATTATCGTGCGATTCTATATGTTGTTGTTGTTATGTGCCTTCAAGTCGATTACGACTTACGGCAAATCAGTGACCTCCAAGAGCATCTGTCATGTACCACCCTGTTCAGATCTTGCAAGTTCAGGTCTGTGGCTTCCTTTATGAAATCAATCCATCTATTGTTTGGCCTTCCTCTTTTTCTACTCCCTTCTGTTTTTCCCAGCATTATTGTCTTTTCTAGTGAATCATGTCTTCTCATTATGTGTCCAAAGTATGCTAACCTCAGTTTCATCATTTGAGCTTCGAGTGACAGTTCTGGTTTAATTTGTTCTAACACCCAATTATTTATCTTTTTTGCCGTCCATGGTATGTGCAAAGCTCTTCTCCAACACCACATTTCAAATGAGTTGGTTTTTGTCTTATCCGCTTTTTTCATGGTCCAACTCTCACATCCATACATAGAGATTGGGAATATCATGGTCTGAATGATCCTGACTTTGGTGTTCAGTGATACATCTTTGGATTTGAGGATCTTTTCTAGTTCTCTCATAGCTGCCCTCGCCACTCCTAGCCTTCTTCTGATTTCTTGACTATTGTCTCCATTTTGGTTAATGACTGTGCCAAGGTATTGATAATCTTTGACAAGTTCAGTGTCCTCATTGTCACCTTTAAAGTTACATAAATCTTCTGTTGTCAGTACTTTAGTGTTGACGTTCATCTGTAGTTCTGCTTTTGTGCTTTTCTCTTTCACTTTCATCAGCATTTGTTTCAAATCATTACTGTTTCTGCTAGTAGTATGGCATCGTCTGCATATCTTAAATTATTGATATTTCTCCCTCCAGTTTTCACACCTTTTTACAGTAGCCTCATGTCCAGAGTATAGGTTGCACATCAGGACAATCAGATGCTGTGGCACCCCCCATTTCTTTTAAAGCATTCCATAGCTTTTCATGATCTACACAGTCAAAGGCTTTGGTGTAATCTATAAAGAACAGGGTGATTTCCTTCTGAAATTCCTTGGTTCTTTCCATTATCCAACGTATGTTTGCGATATAATCTCTGGTGCCTCTTCCCTTTCTAAATCCAGCTTGGACATCTGGTATTTCTTACTCCATATATGGTAAGAGCTGTTTTTGTAGAATCTTGTGCGTTACTTTTACTTTTATGGGATATTAAGGCAATATTTCAATAATTACTACATGCCCTGGGATCCCCTTTCGTTGGAATTGGGATGTATATTGAACACTTCCAGTCTGTGGGCCATTGTTTAGTTTTCCATATTTCTTGACAACTTTTTGTCAAAATTTGGACAGATTCAGTCTCAGTAGCTTGTAGCAACTCTATTGGTATGTCATCTGTTCCTGGTGATTTGTTTCTTCCATGTATTTTAAGAGCAGCTTTTTCCTCACATTCTAAAATTTCTGGTTCTTCATCATATGGTTCCTCCGTGAATGAATCTGTCATCCTGTCATCTCTTTTATAGAGTTCTTCAGTGTATTCCATCTTCCTCGGTCAGTGTGTTCCCCTGTTGATTATTCAACATCCCTACTCCTGGTTTAAATTTCCCTTTCATTTCTCTAATCTTTTGGAAGAGGGCTCTTGTTCTTCCCTTTTTGTTGTCCTCTTCTGTTTCTACAATAACTATTGTAATAGTTCTCTTTTTCCCTACGTACTAGTCACTGTATTGTTGCATTTAGGGTTCTGAACGTGTTTCTATCGCCTTTTGCTTTTGCTTTCCTTCTCTCTTTAACCATTTTAAGAGTTTCTTCAGTCATCCATTGAGGTCTTTCTCTCTTTTTAGGCGGAGGTCTTTTTGCATTCTTCCCTGATAATGTCTCTTGCTTCGCTCCATAGTTCTTCTGGTTCTCTGTCAACTAAGTTTAAAGCCTCAAATCTGTTCCTTATTTGATCTTTATATTCTTCTAGGATGTTATTTAAATTGTATTTTGTCATTATGATTGCTTTGTTCTTCTTCTTTAGCTTTACTCTGATTTTTTATATTACCCGTTCGTGATCTGTACCACAGTCTGCTCCTGGTCTTGTTTTTGCAGAAAGTATGGAACTTCTCCATCTTCTGCTACCAATTATATAATCAGTTTGATTCCTATATTGACCATCTGGTGATGTCTACATGTACAGTCGTCTTTTCGGTTGCTCAAAAATAGTGTTCGCAATAAACAAATTATTGGCTTCACAGAATTCAATAAGTCTCCTGCTTCATTTCTGTCTCCTAAGCCCCATTTCCCCCAAATCCCTACTTTTTCTCTGTTCCCTAGTTTTGCATTCTAGTCCCTCATGATTATCAGCACATCTTGTTTTGGTGTGTGATCAACTTACTCCTGTACTTCTGCGTAAAATCTCTCTAATTCTTCTTCTTCTGCATTTGCCGTTGGGCTATAGACTTGGATGATGGTTATGTTAATAGGTTTCCTGTTAAATCTCATTGATATCACTTGCTCAGACCTTGCTTTATAGCTCCTAATTGCGTTTGCTACATCACTTCTCACTATTAAAGCTACCCTGTTTCTTTTTGATTTCTCATTTCCTGCATAAAATATTTTGTAGTTGCCTGATTGAAAATGTCCCATTCCCGTCCATTTTAATTCACTCACGCCAAGTATTTTAATGTTGATGAGTTCCATTTCTTGCTTGACAATTTCTAACTTTCCCTGGTTCATGCTTCTCACATTCCATGTGTGCGTCGTACAACTCCAGACTCTCCTTTCACATCTGTGCACATCAGCCCCTGGGCTTCCTTTCGGCTTTGACCCAGCTGCGTCATTAGTCACAGTGCTACTCATACTTGTCCTTTGTTCTTACCCAGTAGCTTGGTGAGTGCCTTCTGACCTGGGGGTCTCATCTTCCAGCACTATCTCATGTTGCATTTTAGATACTCTGTTCATAGGGTTTTCGTGGTAAGAGGTATTCAGAGGTGGTTTACCATTCCCTTTCTCTGAATCTGGATGCGTCTTAGTCTGGTGTCTCAGCTTTGACCATTCTGCGTTGGTGCCTCTTGGTCTAGACTCCTGACGGCTTTGATCTCATCTTCTTCAACACTCTCAAACCCCCTCACCACGTTAAGGTGTGCATCCTAAAGGGGGGCGATTCTATATATGTCTACTCAAAAGTATGTATTTTTATTATGGGTAACTATTTTCATAATCAGTTTCATACTTAATATTTTGCTATTGGATTTTGCTTGTGATCTGCCTTGGTATTACTTCTCAAAATGAAAGGCGGAATAATGATAACAATAATTTCCATTAAGTTCAATAATACTTACTCCCATGCAAGTGTGAATAGGATTGCAGCCTTAGGCTGTAGTCCTAAACCTACTTACCTGCTAGTAAGCCCCACTGAATTCAATAGGATATATGTCTGAGTAGACATGGCTATGATTGCACTGTTAGTTGGATAGATGAGTAGAGTTTGGATTTTTCATTATTCACTACTAGCAATTTTTTTTAGAGTTTTACTTAATAAGGAAAACTGACAAATAGCAAAATGATTTCTTGAAAACAAAGTGATTATTAGGAATGGCTGTAATCTGTTCTCTCTCTTTTTTGTTACAAAGAACTGTAATCCTCATCCAGGATTAAAACTGTATTTTTAGCACTGCTGTGTCCTAGATATAATAATAATAATAATAATAATAATAATAATAATATACTTTTCCCTGAATGTTTTCTACATGTCTTACAGTATTTGGAAATATTTGCTTTGTGCAGTGTTTTTCTGCTGATCCATATCTTAGTGTTGCCTTTAACAAAACTATTTTTTTTAGTTCCAGGGTTTACAGATCCTCAAACAAATACTAAGAATTTTAGGAAAAGTGTTGATGCTTCCATAGTTTTATATATAATGTTAATGTATTCAATTCAGGAATAGGTCTTGGAAGTTATATTTTCCTTTTACAAAGTGCTTGAAAAATCTGTAGTCATGGGACATTTACTACATGTTGGTTATTTTGTGGTGGGACACAAAAAGGAAGACAGATTTAACACACACAAGTAGTGACCCAGAAATGGAACACAGTGCAGTTCAACAACAATGTGTGATCTCAAAAGGGCTCTGTAAACCTGTTCAGCACTGTTCAATTTGATGGATCGCTAGTTTTGAAGGTTTGACATTGGCTCGTTTCTAAATGCCTTTTGTGTCTCTTTCCCAAACTATGGGAAGTTCAGCGTTTGACTATCAACTTCCACTGGAGGGGAAATTACTGGGCATTTAGGTATCTCTAAAACTTCTTTTTTACTGAAATGTACACAGTGTACAGGTATATTGTCAGAATTAACATGAAGCACAGGCAGTATTAATCCAATGGCAACCAGCTCAGGGCTCTCATAATCAAATCTGCTCTTTTTTCAGCTTCAGACAAATAACAGGATGTGCTGAACTCTAATTGGCACAATACATGGCTAGTGGACTGGTTTTGGCTTGTACAGATTTTTTTGTGGGCATCCTTTTGTAGAGAATTTCCCTTTTATCTTTGATTGTTCTGTCAACTAGTAGGTCCTGACTAACATAGGTTCTTCCATTTTTCATGATAGAAACCTATGGCAGTAATATTATTTTATTGTGTAACATTTTGGGGTTATAGTAAATTTGAAATGAGAAGTTGGTGGTATCAGGGTTGAATTAGAAGTTCCTTGCAGCTGTTCTGTTCTTTTTTAACAGCTATAATAAAGTTCTTGTCTAGCTTCCTGACTAATGTGCCTTAAGCCTTCCACTACACAAGCTTTAGCTGTTTATGTTGCTATTCCACACGTAGGTAGCTCAGTGTTCTGAACTGAGTCAGTCAGCGATCCACATGCTGCTACTCTTGACTGATCTTAGCAATGCAGTTAGTTTTCTGTTCACCTTCCATTTTACCCTGGCTTCCAAAATAACTTGTCAAAAAGGACATCACAAATAGTCCATAAGAGCTAATTTATATTTTGATTGCCTAGAGATTAGTTAGACTTGGTGAATGATCAGCTATTTGGCTTAAGTATCAGTGACTTAAATTGAAGCGACAAACTCTAAAGGAGTAGGTTTTTTAAAGAGTAGCTATGTGTCCTCCTTTACAGAGGATGGTCGTCTATTTGAAGGGCTGTCAGAGGACAGTCCTCCCTTTGTCTGATCCAAGCCTGGTAACTAATTGATAGATACATAAGAAGGGAGGGTAGGTGCCTTGAACTTGCCCATCTACAGTTAGCACTTGGACAGTACAATGAGGAGGCATGCAAGTCATCTGGTCACTGGCTGCTCCAATATGCTGAAATTTATTGTATTTCTATTTAAATTATAATCATTATTATTTCTAATTTTAATTCTGTACTTATAAATTAGCTGCAATACTGTGTCCTCTTTTGTCCTTTGCTTTTCTCTTTTGGGGCAATGCATATGTGGCCATCCTAACTAGTCTAACATGTTTTTTTCAGCATAAGCCTTTTGGTCTCCCACGTCTGTATTTGGGGGATGGGGGAAAACCCAACTTGGCCAGTTTTACCCAGTGAAGCTAAAAGGTCTAGAAAGTACAAGCAATAATTGTAGGTCACATGTCTAGGAAGAGCACAACTGAATACAAGATCCAAGTAAGAGTGAGTGTTACTCATCTCCATCTAGTGGTCACTGGTTTTAAATTAACATAGTATGCAAGAAAGTATAGATACCTGAAGTGGGAATATTGATATAACTATTAACAATGTTTGCTGTGCCCAGATTCTTCAGTGTCATCAAATTAGTAACAATACTACTTTAACTAATTTACCAATAGCGACAGAAAGTTGTGAGACATTTCAATACTCTACTTCTGGTTTCAAAACAAATGAATCTGTGAAGGATATGTTTATTTCCCCCCCCCCATCTTCTGATCAATAACAGCTCATTATAGTTAGGAGTGATTTCCTGTAAAATCATGATATTGTTACCTTACTCCTGAGTACTGCAACTACAGATGGAATGTTTGGAAAAATGGGCTTGCATACTTTTGTCCACTTCATATTGGTGGTGTATCAGAGGAAGAAAATGTGTAACACATGTTTGGTCACCATGGGTGGTTCTTTTTTTTGGGGGGGGGGTAATTTAGGCATGTTTGAATTGAAACTCTTAAGAAAACCCACTAGTACAGCTTCAGGCATCCAACACTACTAGTGCACTTTTATAAAAGGGCCTGGTCTGTAGAAAGAGTTCCTTTCTTCTAGCTGTTTGTATATTTAGGTCCCGAG
Source organism: Rhineura floridana (assembly GCF_030035675.1). Classification (NCBI taxonomy): domain Eukaryota; kingdom Metazoa; phylum Chordata; class Lepidosauria; order Squamata; family Rhineuridae; genus Rhineura; species Rhineura floridana. The sequence continues at coordinate 59,541,845 of NC_084483.1, forward strand.
TGGTGGCTTTAATACAATATCACTATAGTGAAATATGTATTAGGCTGCAATGTCCTCTAACCTGGGAGTAAGCCCCATTGAACTCAATGGGTCTTACTTCTGAGTAGAAGGATGTATAAGATTGCACTGTCTTTTAAAAACACAGAATCTACTTATACTTCTTCAGATTATTATTATTGTCTAGTGATTTGTATAAATGCCCTTATTTCAAAATTGATGCATCTCTCTGTGCATTGCCGACATTCACTCCTCCCAACTCTTGCCTCTTTCGTTTGTTCTTTTTCGCTGTTCCATATTTTAGATTGTAAGCTATTTAGAGGCAGGACGTCTTTCTCCCTCTCTCTTACTATGCTTATGGAACATTGCTTGATGTGATGTATACCAGTGGTGCTTTATAATTATTAAATAGCCATCTAAAGAATTTGGATTTTCCTATGTTAGCTTCACAATCACTGTGTGGTATAGGTGAATCTGAAAGAGAGCAGTTGCCCAAGGTTACCATCTCTCCTTTGTGGCTAACTGGAAAATTTCAGGCTGACTACAGGTGATAATTTTTGTAGAGACTTGTATTCAGTAATGACAGAGTTAGTGATACACATGTTCTTTCCCCCCCTTGTCCTACTATGATCACTGGTCAAAAACAATGTGTACTTTTTTTAGAGCTTCAGTAACCTGCAAAACCTGTTTACTTCCTGTATACTCAAGTGACCAGCTGTGCTTCCTTTTCCTTCTCTCATCCACTAGAACCAGCACAATATCTCACATTCCTTCAGAATCACATGGAACGTTCCAGATCCTAGCACTTCTGGATTTGAAAAACATTCCTGGATACGCAAAATTTAATCCTGCATGCAATTATCAAGTATTACTAAATATTATAGTATCTCTGTGGCAAGGATGGGGAACTTGTGACCCTCCAGATGTTGTTAACTCTAACTCCACCAGTTCTAGCTTGCATGTTCAGGGGTCAGGGATTATGGAGTTGCAATCCAACAACATCTGGAGGGCAAAAGGTTCCCCACCCCTGCTTTAACCTGATGGTAAAGTCAAAACCAACTTTGGATGAGCTGTTGGAGCTTTTCATGCTGCTGTGTGAATTTATGAATTAGTTGTGGAATAAAAGCACACATTTTTGAAATTGGGTGGTGGTAAATTTGACAACCTTTCCAAGAATGTCATAGGAACTCAGATAGTGAGAAGGCCAAAGAAGGCTATAATCTTTGAGATGTCCCTAGCCATTGCCTGAGCTTCTGGGTCAGAGACATCATAGAGGTGAGAGAAATCAGAACCTTCAGCTATTAGTTTAGCTGTTGTAGTATCAGGAATATTTGAATTGCTAAGAAATTAAACTACCAGAACAAATGTCCCTGACAGAAATGAGAGTAGGGAAGTGAAGAGGCAGTACTGTTGCGCGTGTTCAGTAAAGCAGAGTATGTGACGGGGGTATGTGAGTAATTGTGTATGTGTGAATGGAGGTAAATAACAGGTTATGAATGTAGTGAGTGAGAGATAGATTCGTAAATGTTGAATGTAAGTGCAGTACATGCGGCTAATGATATGAAACTGCCAACAATATATATTTATCAGTGACTTTTTTCTGCTGTCAGTTTGTTAAAATATAATTAGAAAACAAATAAACTTCCTGCATGAGAACAAGACAGGTCACATGTAAGAAAGGAGGGCTGGTTTAATTGTTTTAAATTGAAGTTTTCTTGGAGGGTTCCTGCTTTACCTACTTTTTCTTTATTAAGTGCAAATCAGTTGTTTTTAGATCAACAATGGGTACAATGCACATTGAGACGACTGGCTGATGCTTGGAGATGTAGAAGCAAAGCATTTCCAAAAAAAATGGAAAACAGAGAAATATTAGCAAAACAAACTTTCCGTAAATCTTAACACAACCTGATGACCTTCCATGTATTTCCCCAGTTCTGTGACTTTTTATGAAACATGAATATTTTCCCTTTGAAGTCATTACTATAGGATCAGCCTTTCCATCTCTCATCCTCTGCCAGAGCTATACAATAAAGCTGTTGTCAACCTAACCTTCACAAGAATTAGTTGTGCCATTTCGTCATCTTGTACATTGTAGGGGAAATGTCCAGGTTCCCAATATGGACAAAATAAATTTCCATTGCCAAAGAGTTCTCTCATATGTGCTTCTCTTTAGTATCTGCTCTTAACTATTGTTGGCAGTGACTTTTTCTGCTCAGCTCTTAGATTTCTTATTCCCCATTAGCCTATTGTGAAAGGATAGGCTGTGGAACAGATCTGTCGTACCGTGCTCTTACAAGTATTTATTATTAAATGTAATCACACGTTTTAAATGAATAATGATAATCATGTGTCCAGTTTCGCTGAGCTGCATTGTTTAAGATGGCTGGCTGATTGGCAGACTTTACTGAGCGAATGACCTTGGCAGACTCATAGGCAACAAACTTCATTTCTGCCTGATCTTTCATTATCCCTCTTTTTCTTCAACATTTCTTTATATCAATATGGAATAAATCTCTGATGATTGATATTCCTCTGTGTTCCTAAGCATTGCCATGTATCGGCTTTCTTACTTACTCTTTCACTGCAACCTCTGCAGTGTGAAACAGACCAGACTAGAGGCATAGGAATGTAGACATTTTCAAAGGTATCCAGAGAATGTTTGCCTTATGTAGGCCTTTTCCAGGAAATGTGAATCTCTAGCCTCTGAACATAAGGTTCTCTTTAACCCCCAAACTGAGGCACATACAAGTACTAATGTCCTGGAGACAGCATTTTATCTCTGCTTGGTGTCATCAGGACTCCATGAACAAAATCTTGATTATCATATTTAAACTTGGTGGATATTTTTAGTTGGAATGATCGCTAATGTATTAGCTCCAGTTTAGAACATACATTCATATTTTGCATGGCAATGGGATAGGCTTTAAGAATCCCCATTATATGCTTCCCAGTGTGTGACAGAATTTTGTGCTTGTGTTTGTTAATACTCAGTCACGCTCATATCAATATACAGGTAAGTACCAAATATGTTAATGGATAGCTAATGCTTAAAGCAAAATCTAATCTCACTTAGTATCATAGAAATAGCTACCGTATATTCCGGCGTATAAGACGACTTTTTAACCCAGGAAAATCTTCTCAAAAGTTGGGGGTCGTCTTATACACCCAGTCGTCTTATACGCCGGAATATACAGCGTTCTCTGTTGCTGTCTCGTCCTCCTCCTCCCCCTTTGCTGCTTCGCTTTCTGCCACCTTGCCGAACTATGGAGACGTCCGGAGATGAGCTGAGCAGCACCCCCGAACCTACCATCGTGCAGCCTTCCGGGTCCACTTCTCCTCCGCCAGCCTTCCCTTCCCGGGGCCCTCAGCAAGGGGAGCCGCTGCGCTTGGGGGAGGAGGTGCAGTTCAGTGAAGAGCTGGAAGATAGAGGTGAGTCTCTGTGTCCAGTGACGTTTCTCCCCTCCCCCGACTCCTGTTGCGCTCATTGCCTCCCGCGCCGTGCACCTGCCGTGGCTTCCCAAAAGATTTGAAAGTTGTCTCTCTTCAAGACGACCAGCCCAAGGCGCATCCACCGCGCCCTGGCGACTCTTTAGGAAGTTCTCCTTCAGTCCTTCAGGGCCGCCTCCTTTCTACATGCCTAGTTCTTCTGTCTTCCCCTCCCCACTCCGAGCCCCTGCACGCTGCCTTCACCCTCCCCTTTTGAGAGCTGCCTGCATCAGCTTTCACCTCACAGACGTCCCGTTAGTGGTCAATTCATCTCGCCGACCAATAAATCACTACTCTTTAATTCCACTAAATTCTGCTATGTCACTCTTACAGCCAACTGTATGCCTACACCCCACAATTTATCACTTCTTAGACACTCGGAGCTGCCTCCTATCTATATCCCCCGTTACCTCCTATAGCGGCTGGGACTCATTTTGCCTTGGCTGAATCCTCCAGCTTGAATTCCACTTTCATCAATTCCTGGTTCTCTGCCTCTGAGTACCTCCCGTACTTTGTCTCTGGCCCACTGAGCTGTTCTTTCCTCACAACTCTCTTCTCACAACTTGGTCGTCCATTGTTTTATCACCTTAGGCAGCCATCTGAATGACCATTCTCTATTCTCTGGCTATTTTTAAACTGGGATTCTAACTCCTTACCTGAGAGTAAGCCCAATTCAACAGGGCTTGCTTCTGAGTAAATATGGTTAGGGTGGTGCTGTTAGTTGCTCTTTTTATAACACAGGCACACGCTTTTAACAAATGCTGTTCTCCCAACCAGGCAAATTCATTGTTGAGTTTTTTCTCTTTTTATTTTATTTAAAAAGAATGGGTTTCTTTGGTGTGTGTGTGTTTTTAGTGTTGAGCCACCCCAGTCTTCAAAATGCAATTTAAAATGCATTCACTAAAATGCAAACTGGCATCTCAATGGATTGCAAATAAAGGGCATTATTTTACTCATTTCACTCCCCTTCCTAGAACGAAGGAACATTCAATCCATTGTCTCCCTATACAGGCACCTGCCAGGCACGTACCGTATATTCCGGCGTATAAGATGACTTTTTAACCCAGGAAAATCTTCTCAAAAGTTGGGGGTCGTCTTATACGCCCAGTCGTCTTATACGCCGGAATATACGGTATTTTGAACCATAGACTCTCATTCCCATCTAACTTCTCCAGATATCATTCTTCTGCCCTTCTTTTCTTTTCCCCCCTTGCCTGAAGTCCTTTCCTTCTTCCATATCTGACCTGCCAGTGTAGTAACTTAAGTTCAAGGTGCCATGCTTTCTCTTAAGTTGTTGCAAATGACAATTTACAGATCGGTTGTCAAAGGTATTTTTTGATGCATCATAAAATATTTTTGATATCCCTATACTGGCACAAAACCCATCACAGCATTTTCCTGTTCTGAGCTCCTTTTTTCTTAATGTCCAAGCTTTCCATGTTAACTCACAACGTTCAACCCTTTTCCTAGCCCTTCCCAATAAATTTAACTAACCAAACCCCTTACATCCCTTTCTTCTCCAAAGTACATTGCTTCTCTCCAGCTTTCTTTTTTGAACTCATAAAATATCCACTCAAATTTATTATAGAGCACTGATACTTTCTCTCCCCTTCCTCAAATCTTCCATCCCAGATTTACTGAGTTGCCCTTGTGCTCGAGCTTGATAGCACAGATAGCACAGACTTAATCAACTTAGCCTCAGACCTTTGCATCTGGAACAAGAGGTGGGAGAGAATTATGAAAAGACCATGGACACCCCAGAAGGTAGGAGCAACAAAAGTGAAAGTTGGGGAGGGGGGAACCCTTTGTTGTCCCTTTGAAGTAATGCTTGTTATTGTTTAACCAGTTCATACAGTGTACACGTAACAATCCAATTTTCTTGCCTATTTTTTTTTAATAGAATGGGCGTTGAAAGAAAATTCTGAGTATAAAGTACAGCTTTATATTGGTTTTCAAATACAGGAGCTACAAATATCTCTTAAGATCCTTAACAGTGATTGAACGGATTGTAAAGCCCAGAACGCAGGGCTGCTTCACATGTGACGGTAACCATGTGGAGGTCACAGAGAAGCACTTTCAAATGTAGGTGGCTGTAATGTCTGTAAATAGCTCATCATCACTACAGAAATAGGCCTCGCTCATCTAACCCAGGTGAGGTAGTAGGTCAGGGTGGAAAACTGGATCTAGCCCATGGGCTGAATCCTTTCTCCACCCCATGTGACTGCCCACATGTCAGTCACGTGATGTTATTATGATGCAACGTGACAACTTTGAATGACTTAGGTGACAGCTTCAAATGAGCCCTTTTGAATCCAGTGTCTGCAAAGGACAAATGTCCCTTTTGCAGGCCTGCTGTGGATTGAATACAAGCCATGCCCTGCAAACAGACAAAGTGGATCTTGCTGACCATGCAGCCCCCTTGGCTGCACTAGGGAGTTTCTTGTCTGCTGTGTTTTAATCGTAAAAACTGTTAAAATAGGGAGGTAAGAATGACCCCCTCTTTGCAGTCCTTCTGCCGACAAGCAAAGACCTTCCTATTCCAACAGGCCTTTGGAATTGAAGGCTAAGGAGAGGGCGTGAAGGGTGCTGCACTGCTAATGTCTGTTACATCATTTTTAAACTAGTCTGAACTCTTTTAGCTATATGTGTGTATGGTTTTAATATTGGAAATAGTTTAATCTTATTTTAATGTAGACTTTGTATGTTTTTAATTATATGTATTTTTTATCTGGAAGCCGCCATGAGTTCCAGTTTTGGAAAAATGGTGGGGTATAAATAAAGATAATAATAATAATAATAATAAAATATTTCTTTGGTGGGATGTTCTTTGCTATTGACACCACTCAACAGGTATCTCTAATACTAATCTCAAATCCCCATACATTTATAACAGCAGTTCAGGCCATGCTTCTGGAAGTTTATTCCTGCTTCTCCAGGGAATAGCTCTAAGACTTGTAAAAATTCGCAAAAGTTGTTTGACCAGATACCATGGTGGGATGCACAAACTGAGCGTGTGTACCACAGACCATGACAGCTCTGTCATATTGCTTCCAAGTCTCTGAAAAGATATCTACTATATATAGTATGATTGTATTGTATGTACGTGTGTGGATAGATAACTTGTGCTATCCCAAAGGCTTGGGGTCAGGTAACAGAATTAACTTCCCCCTAAATGCATGCGCGCATGCACACACACACACACAGAGGCAAAACATAATTGAATGTTACCACACCAGTTTGCATGGGGCTAACAGTTACATTGCATTTTATTCCAATGCAATTTTCATATTATTTCACTAGAAGATGTAAAAATTACACTAGAATAAAAAAAATCCTTTTTAAAAAATAATGTATTCTGTATTCTTACTGTTAACAGTATACTTGTTGCTTGTTAACTAAAGTCATGATTCCTCACGTTTGGCACCAGTTTACTGAAGGTAGAGTTCCCCAATGCAGAACTGTACAAACTTTTGCACATAATATTGAATAAAATCTTGCAATGATGAACACATTATTTTTATGAGTTTCCCTGTTGGGGATATTCAGTTAAATGTGGCCAACTGAAGGTGATGTCCCACATCCCTTGTTTATGTTGCATCCCGAAAGGAACAGAGAAAGCTAAGGAAAGTTGCATGAATCTCTTTTTCTTCCTTATTTTATCCTCTCTCAAACAGATAAGGGCAGTGCACACACATGAACTTGCTACTTTTTTAATCTAAAAAGGACTGCTGTATTTATGGATATGACTGCAGGTTTTCTCTTTGTAAAACTTTTATTCACATTGTCTTTGCATACTATTTATGCACAGGAAGGATCACATGGGGAACAAAGTATCATGTTTGCAAGTATGGTATGTTCAAAATGGTAAATGACAGCTGTGTAAGGAATCTACCACTCTATTAAAGAATATTTGGATTGATTCAGTGAAAGTTCTGTTCCCCATTCATTTTTTTACATAATCTTATGCCCCAAAGGCTAACCCAAACAAGTTGGTCATTCATAACTGGTAGTCCATTAGATTTCAACTTTGGCTTAGTGGAAAGCTCCATACTTGGGGTTGAGGTGGCAGCTCAAATTATAGTCATACAAGTTATACTAAGATTAAACACATTAATAAATAGCAGAAGATTTTCCTCTATCAGAGACAGGGAAGCGTTGTGTAAGATGGCAACTCAAGCTGCAGTAGCAAATTCCTCTGTTAGGCCTCTGTGCAATATCCTGTCCAGAAGGTCTGCAAGGTTTCCTTTGATGATGTCTCTGTGGCTACGTTGCCCAGCATTTAAAACCCACTTTCCTGAGCCAGCTGAAAAAGCCAACTTGTCATAAGCAGAGATGTTCCAGTCTAAAGCAGGACCTCCAATAGTGTTGTGGACCACCAAGTGTGACGGGGAAGCCGAGCTCTGGATGGATGAAAGTGATATTGGCTGTGAGTTCTTCCTGAATGCCATGAGGTAATATGGGGACTTCCCCGCACTGGCCTTCAAGAAAGGCAAGTGGACTAAGATAACTTTCAAGCAGTATTATGAGGAATTCTAGACAGAGGCCAAAAGCTTTATAAAGCTGGATCTGGACGCATCCATAGTCTGTATTCTGGGATTCAGTTCTGCAAAATGGTTCCTCTCAGACATTGGTGCAATTCTGGCTGGGGGAGTTGCTGTTGATATTTACACAGCCAACTCCCCGGATGCCTGCCAGTACTTTGCAGAGAATTGCAGTGCCAACATCACTGTGGTGGAGAATGACAAGTAGCTCCAGAAAATTTTGGAGGTTTAGGACAAGCTGCCTTTTGTGAAAGCTATCATCCAATATGGTGAAGAGCTCAAGGAGAAAAGACCAAATCTCTACACTTGGAGTGAATTTATGGCCCTCGGAAGTAGCGTCTCTGAAAACCAACTTGATACGGTCATTGAGTCCCAGAAGGCCAACCAGTGCTGTACCCTAATTTACATATCAGAGATGACAGAATGTCATGCACCCCTCAGAGGACTCATCTGAGGAGGAAGAGAAATGGGAGACCGCAGACCCAGGAGAGGGGACAAGCAAGGAGACAGCCCAGGACCCTTCACCAGACCAGTGACAACCCCCTGAGGGAGCCTGCCTGTCAGAATCAGGAAGCGACCAGGAGGCTGCCCCTTTCCCAGCAGAGCGAAGACACCAACAGGTGTTGCAGCAATGAAGGCAATCAGTGCGATTAAGGAGCAGGAGAACTCGCAAGAACACAGGCTGATTGGAAGTACCTGGGCCAGCATGCAGAGTACAAAAGGCTGGAAGGAAAGGGAGACTCCTTGCTAGAGTCAACGTCAAGCCTTGCTGCAGACATTACTCCAGCTCTCCTGTTAAACCCGTGCCTTGAACCCTGCCCTGCCTGATCGGATCTCTTGGTTTCTGGACATTTGGACTCCCTTCTCTGCCTCCTCCTTCGGCACTTCCAAAACAGTAAAACACGCTGGCTGACCCCCTGGTTCCTCTTGCCTGGCAGATTTATGGTCTCGCCTTATCTGATCATTAGCTGCATGCCTCTGTGAACCCCCGCGTTTGACACAGGGCAGCCCAAGGGAGTCATGCTAAGCCATGACAACATAAAATGGACTGCCTGTACAGGAGGGAAGTACGTTAGCCTGAGCAGAACTACTGACCACCAGAAGATGGTGGTCAGTTACCTTCTGCTGAGCCATGTTACCACTCAGATGATTGACATCTGGCTCCCTATGCATTTGGGGTGCAAACATGCTTTCCCCAGCTAGATGCTTTGAAGAGCACTTTGATGGACACCCTCAAGGAAGTGTGGCCCCAGCTTTCCTGGGGGGTCCCTTGAATCTGGGAGAAGATGCAAGAGAAGATGAAGTTGGTTGGGGCAAAATCCTCTGCGCTGAAGAAGTGACTTGCTATCTGGGCCAAAGTGGTTGGGCTGGAGACCAATCTGAAATGGATAAACGGGTCTAGTGGGCTTGGCCAAACTGCTGGCCTATAAGAAAGTGTGGAAGGTGCTGGGCTTAGACCTTTGCAGAAAATGCTCCAGCGGGGTCACTCCTATCATGAAAGATACCTTGGAATATTTCCTGAGTCACAGCATTGCTCTGTATGAGTGCCATGGTATGAGGGAGAGCTTGGGGCCTCATACAGTTTCCCATCCAACCATCCAAACTAGTACACACTGACAAGTTGTAGGAAAGATATAATGGGCTGCAAGACCATGCTATTCTGGCCAGATAATAAAGCATTGGCAAAATCTGCTTCGCCAGCCATCACATCTTCATGGGCTACCTGAATAGGGAAGACAAAATTAAAGAAGCCATTGACAGTGATGGTTGGCTCCATCCAGGAGATCTTGGGAAGTGCAATGTGAAGGGCTTCCTCTGTATCACGGAGGGAACTAAAGGGCTAATCATCACTGCCAGGAGAGAAAACATGTCTCCCATCCCTATTGAAGATGCTATCAAAAAGGCCATTTCCATCCTCAGCAGTGTTGTATTGGTGGGTGACAAGGCCAAATTCCTTGGCATGCTCATGACTCTGAAGTGCAAAGTGAACCTGAAGTGCAAAGTGAACCTGAAGACTGGAGACCCTGGGGATGCACTGACACCCACCGTCATTAACTTATATCACAAGCTGGGCAGCAAGGCCACCTAAGCCTCTGATATTGTAAACAGCAAAGACCTAGCTGTCTACACTACCATCCAGAAGAACCAAACAATGTTGAATGCACAGAAAATCCAGAAGTGGGTCTTGCTCAACAAGGACTTCTCCATCTTGGGTGAAGAACTGGGTGAGTAGGTGAAGCTGGTGTCTTGATTTCCATGCTGTCAGTGCTGCCTAGAAAAGGGTTTAATGGAAGCACCCTCAGAACACCTATTTTGGGCCCTTCCACCATGCTTCGTTTGGTGGGGGAAGGGGGAGATCTGCTCCGGCAGTGTGATGTTAGTGCCACTCTGTTGGTGGCAGGAGGCTAGCTGAAGCAATAGGAGAGATGCTACAGCCTGGTGTTGGATTGCAGCCTTAATGATTCATTGTAATTTATGGAGGTAGTTTTGCTTTTCTGTAATTTGTGGATATTTTGTCAATATGATAACATGTGAAATGAGTTATTGAATTTTGCTTATTTTTTGTTATATCACACTGTCATACTATAATAATTCAAAGTAGTTTTTGTATATTTTGTCATTTCTGTGGTTGTAAACCACCTTGAGTACAGTAATATATAAAGGCAGTATACAAATTAAAAATGAAATGGGGGGAAAAAACCCTGGCTAGACTGCTTTGAATGGGTTTAAATAGTGTGTGGTTAGTCTAAAATCTAAATTTAAATCTAAATCTAAATCTAAAATGTACATCTCTTATATGACTGTTGCTTTCCATTGATGGCTGTAAGTGGAGGGAATATGCTACTTGGCTGGCAAAAATGTATCCAGAGATGCCAATGTATGTTTATTGGCTTTTGCTCAAAGTGGGCTTGCTGTAGATTTTCATGGATCCAACTAGAATGTAGGATGAGGGGGTTCAACCTGGCGCCCACAGGCACCATGGTATCTGTGAAGCCATCAGTGGTGCCCAGAGGCAGGTGCCCTAGCTTTCATTTTTTTAAAAAGTCTCTCACCCTCCTAGAAAGAAAGTTATGAAGCAAAATGTGTAGACACCTTCTAAGTGATTTCTGTGAAATGGACAAGCCGCTTCCTCCAAGTGCACTTGCAACTGTTTTGCCACCACCCACTCAATCGCCTTGCCTAAGAATGGCAAATTTGAGACTGGGCGAAAGTTGTTCAGATCTTGGGGATCCAAGGAGGGCTTCTTTAAGATTGGTTTTATTACTGCCTCCTTGAGCGATGATGGCATTACTTCCTCTTCGAGAGATGTATTTACCACCATCTTGATCCCCTCACCCAGTCTCTCTTTGCAGCTCATAATGAGCCACGATGGGCAAGGATCGAGTAAGCAAGTGGTTGGCTTTAAGGTTGAAAGCACCTTGTCCACTTCATCAGATGGAAGAAGCTGGAACCGATCCCACACCACCAGAGCACCACTGGTCACCTCTGGCTCGCTCACTGTGTCCACAGCGCACGGAATAGCACTGTTAATACGATCAATTTTCTCCGCAAAGTGTTTAGCAAACTCGTCACAGGAGGCCTTAGCATGTTCCATTGGTTCCAGATCAACTGGACCGACCAGGCTCCGGACCACTTGGAACAGTCTCCTGGGACAGCACTCTGCAGATGCAATAGAGGCAGCATAAAAATCTTTTTTTGCTGCCCTTATTGCCACATGATAGGCTGCCGCAGCCGCTCTAACATGTGTCCGATCGTCGTCAGAGCGAGATTTCTGCCACTGGCGCTCTAGCCATCTCACCTCCCGCCTCAGAGTTTGCAACCGTGGGGTGAACCACGGTGCTGTCTGAGTTCTATTCAGGGGGAGAGGGCGTTTCGGAGCCACCCGGTCTAATGCCCTGGCGATTGCGGCATTCCACCCCTCCACTAGGGTCTCAGCCGAGTGGCTGTGTGCATGCTCCAGAGAATCCCCAAGCGCATTCAGGAATCCATCAGGATCCATCAGACACCTGGGGCGGCCATTTTAATAGGTCCTCTACCCCCACAGAGGGTTTGTGGCACCGAAAGGTCCAACCTCACCAAGTAGTGGTCTGACCATGACAAGGGGGTGATGGATGTACCCCCAATTTTCAGATCACTCCCCTCCTCTCCCGAGACAAACACAAGGTCGAGTGCATGACCGGCTACATGGGTGGGCCCCATTGTAATAAGGTGCAGCTCCCAGGAAGCCATGGTTTCCATGAAGTCCCGAGGTGCCCCAGTAAGGATGGCCTCTGAATGTACATTGAAGTCCCCCAATACCAGCAGGTTTGGGGACTGTACACGCACAGCCGAGACCACCTCCAGCACCTCAGCCAGGGAGTCCGTCGTGCAGCGGGGTGGGCGGTACACGAGCAGAATCCCTTGACTGCCCTTTGGGCCCAAACTTCAGTACATGCAATCTGCCACCTTGGTCTCACAGAGAGGAGGTCTGGTGAGAACCAGGGACCTTCGGTAAATAACCGCCACTCCCCCTCCCCGACTACCGACCCTCGGCTGCTGTGCATACGAGAACCCAGCCAGACACATGGCCGCAAGAATAGGAGCAGCAGCCTCATCCAGCCAGGTTTCTGTAATACAAGCCAGGTCCGTGCCCTCATCCAATATCATATCATGGATGAGGAATGTTTTTTGGGCAACAGACCTGGCATTGCACAGCAGCAGTCAAAGGCCAGAGTGTGGAGTCAAGCATCCCCCAGCTGTCTGTTGGCTCTGGACAGGCCCGGAACAGGGGACAGATATTATGCATCTCTCCCTAGTTCCTCTTACCTGACGTGACCTGCCCCTAGCTTTCCCCCAGCATCTGCCGCCCAGCCTCGGTATACATTGGCCTCCCACCCTTCCCCCATCACTTCCCTGTGATTGACACATGCCCCGATGTAAGCTTCCACCACTCAGGCAGGCACCCAACCTTAAAACAACCCCCCCACAAAAGAAAAAAAACAAAACAGACACAGCACACACAAAAAACCCAGGCCACCTCAGCCAGCCGGCTTATGTATCCCTCCAAAGAGGGACAGGTGATGGGATTCAGTCACAGCTGGCTGGGTACCTGGGGCCTGGTCCTGCAGATGTACGTCTGCCAGGCAGAAGTCCACAGGGAAGGATGGTGGAGATGGTGATCCAGCAGCAGCAGCAGCAGGCTCTCCTTCCCTGGGCAGCGGTGTTCTTCTCTTCCTGCAGGTACTGGGTCTCCTGTGTTATGGCATACCACCCCATGGCAGCCATGTTGTATGCCATGCTCCCATGGCAGCCATTTTGTGTTATGCCACGTCCCCATGGCAGCCATTTTGTACCTGGTACTCTTAGCAGTCTCTCAACATTTGAAATGTACCCCTTGGTCCAAAAAGGTTGGTGACCTCTGATGTAAGGCCTTCTCTCCTTTTGCATCTTGTTTTTAATTTGGTGCTTGTGCCCATGTTATTTACCAAGTAGTGTTTTGGGGGTCTGTGATTAATTATAATGGGCTTGATTAAAAAGGAACATGAGGGAAAGAACCACTAGCATTGTTTTGCATATACCTGTGCAAGTTCTCTACTAGGGCCAAATCCAAACAAGGAAATTGTGGGTTTGCACCAGATTCAGAGGAAAATGTTGTATAATCCCCAAGCTGAATATTTAATATAGCACTATTAGTAGGTACTTACACAGTTTTCATGTTTCTGCTGGATTTAGTTGGATTCTCATGCCAATTTTGTAGAGTGAGGTGTGAAACAGCTGTTCTGAGTAAAAGATGCTTCTGCATGTGGAGAGATACTTTTGGATCAAACCTTGTGGTTCCAGTGAAAAAGGAAACTTTCCCCATCCCTTTTAAAAATGTAGTTTATCAAGTAGTAAAAACATAAGGTTATTTTTAGAGTTTTTGTTGGTAGAATCATAGAATCATAGAGTTGGAAGGGGCCTTGTAGGCCATCGAGTCCAACCCCCTGCTCACAGCAGGAAATCCACAGCTAGAGCATCTCCCGCAGATAGCTGTCCAGCCTCTGCTTGAAGACATCCAGCGAAGGGGATCCCACCACCTCCCTAGGCAGTCGGTTCCATTGCTGAACTGCCCTTACTGTCAAGAAGTTCCTTCTAATGTCCAATCTGAATCTACGCTCCTGCAACTTAAAACCATTAGACCTAGTCCTACCCTCTGGGGCAGCAGAGAACAAATCTGTACCCTCCTCTATGTGACAGCCCTTCAGGTACTTAAAGAGTGCAATCATGTCACCCCTCAGCCTTCTCTTCACCAGACTGAACATGCCAAGTTCCTTCAACCTTTCCTCATAAGACTTGTTCTCCATACTGGCTATCATCCTTGTCGCCCTCCTCTGAACCCGCTCCAACTTGTCTATATCTTTCTTAAAATGAGGTGCCCAGAACTGAACACAGTATTCCAGATGAGGCCTGACCAGTGCAGAATATAGTGGGACTATTACTTCCCTCGACCTGGAAACTATAGCTCTGTTTATGCAGCCCAAAACCGTGTTTGCCTTTTTTGCCACAGCATCACACTGCTGGGTCATGTTCAACTTGCGTTCCACTACAATTCCAAGGTCCTTCTCACACGCACTACTGCTAAGCCAGGTATTTCCCATCCTGTACCCGTGCATTTTGTTTTTGTGGCCTAAATGCAGAATCCTGCATTTGTCTTTATTGAATGTCATTTTATTAATTTCAGCCCAATTTTCTAGTCTATCCAGGTCCCTTTGGATTTTATTCCTGTCTTCCATTGTGTTAGCTATCCCTCCCAGTTTTGTATCATCCGCAAACTTCATAAGGCTTCCCTCCACCCCATCATCTAAGTCATTGATAAAAATGTTGAAGAGTATCGGCCCCAGGACAGAACCCTGTGGCACTCCATTCGAGACCTCCTTCCAGTCCGAAGCAGAGCCACCGACGACCACTCTTTGAGTACGGTTTTCCAACCAGTTGTGAATCCACCTGACAGTATTTCCATGTAGTCCGCATTTGACTAGTTTGCTAATCAAAAGGTTGTGGGGGACTTTGCCAAACGCCTTGCTGAAATCTAGATAGATGACATCTACAGCATTTCCACCATCTACTAGGCTAGTGACCCAATCAAAAAAAGAGATGAGATTAGTTTCACAGGATTTTTTCTTGACAAACCCATGCTGGCTCCTTCTAATCACAGCATTGTCATCTAGATAGTTGCCAATTGACTCTTTTATTATCCGTTCTAATATCTTTCCCGGTATTGAAGTCAGACTGACCGGCCTGTAATTCCCCGGATCTTCTTTTTTACCCTTTTTAAAGAGCGGGACGACGTTTGCCCGTCTCCAGTCCTCCGGCACCTCTCCCGTTCTCCATGATTTCTCAAAGGGTAAGGTTTTTTTTTAGCAGCAATCGTATGCACAATGATTTGAGTTAGATGTAAAATGTCTTGGATTAACGGATTTGCCAAGTAAATGTGCGTAGGATTGCACTGTTAGCATACTAAAAATTGTGCAGTTGCTTAATAAATTTCACATGTAAGAGAGAAACTTTTCCCCCTGTAGCATCTATGATAGATGCAGAAGTTTAAAAAAAATAAAAAATGCAGCTTGACTTGATATTGTAGACTTTGTATATCTGAACTGGATTGCATCCTTTTTTTATTTAGTACACCTGACTTTATGCAGCTTTATTGATGTGCTGTTTACTGGAAAGGGAAGAAAACCCTTAACCTTTGCTCATAACTGGTCATGGTTTGAGTTGCTATTAACCAGGAAAAATGATCACATAAGTTTTTTTCTGTTCTACAAAGCAAATACTGCTGTCAGTGAGATAAGATTAAAATTTGAATTAATAAATGGAGATTTCGTAACAAGGAAATGAAGAGGAGGAAAGTAATGATTTTCCTTTTCTCTTCCTGAAATCAATAGAGTTGCAAGATTTTGAGATGAGGTATTCTCCTGTGTATAATGGGCCAGAGTTTAAGTAAATCCCCTGAATTGACTCTTCTGAATCTTTTTCATGAGGAAAATGTGAATGTACTGCTTACAAGCATTGATCAGCGATTTGTTGATGGGAACATGTTTGTAGTGGCCTGATTCTGGAAAAATTTAGAGGGAGCAACTCTAGAAGCATGGTATAATAAAATCTGGCAGATTGCATTTACTGAGAAATTAACCAATAATTTGACGGTGAGGACAGGTAAGAGATGTAAGGACACATTTTCTACAGATTGGTATTGCTTTATTAGTTAATAAATGAGCATAATAGTAACAGAGTTTCTGCAGCATGATGGATAATGACATTTTTTCTGTATAAATCTCTGATTTCTTTGTATTTAATTTATATGATATAACACCATCCTTGGAGGTAGGGGAAGGTTTCATGGGTAAATTCTTGTTTTTCCCCATTTTATATATGCAAATTTACATTTTAATAAAAATTAACTTTAAAAATTAAACAACAACAAGGAAATGAAGAGGGGAAAGCAGTCATTTTACTTTTATCCTCCTGAAATTTCTTCCCATCCTCACCCCCATAAATCCTCAAAAGCAATATAAGGCTCCTCTTTCCAGGCTGACTGGTATACTGAACCTGTTGGTGGCTGGGAAATACTGCAACACTTTGTTGCAGGTCTCTACGTGTTCCTCCTAATGTTGAACCTTTTAATGTTTGTACCTGTTAGTTTGGCATCAAAGTGGGGTCACCCACAGACATGGTAGGGGTTTGTGTATACTTCCAGGACTCCCTACCTATGCAGGAAAATAAAATATAACAAACCCCAGAACAGCCCAGTGAGCATGCTCACTGGCCTCCAGGAGGCACCGGATTTAGCAACAAGAACTAAAGGAGGGGGAACAGGAGGGGAAAAATGACTGGACTGTGCTACCAGCAGTTTATAGTATCCTGGAGGGGGATTAGGATTGGGGAAATTGTGCCGTGTGATGTGCATCTGCTACTACTTATTTCTCTCCTCTGAAATCTTATAAGGATGCTATAAGTTTAAAGGGCTGTAGGAATCAAGGGTGTCTATTCCTCATTGTTCCACTCAGGTTCTGGGTTCGCTGAGCAGCTTTTTACTCACAGGGCTTATCCACATGGGAGCATTTCTTTGTAGCAAATAGACAGCTTTTACCATCTTAATAGATTTGCAAGGTCCTCAATGGTAGCTTCAAATCCGTTGTTTTCTTTTTTTTTTTCAATTAATTTTTATTCAAATTTTCAAAACCAAAACAATACAAAAAGAAAAAACACAAATCAATAACTAATACAATAAAAAAAGAAAAAATATATAAAAGTATTGACTTCTGATTTGTCGTAGTTCAGCTACAAATCTATAATATATAACAAGCCTGTCTCTTAATAGATTATAAAATCACCTTCCTCCAGCGGTTATCTTAATTGGTTTCAAATCTCATTAACATCATATCATTTTATTCTTCCACAAAAAGTCAAAGAGAAGTCTCCAATCCTTGAGATATATGTCCATCAATTTTTTTTCTAGATAAACATGTCAATTAATCCAACTTATCAAGTCTACTAAGTCCAGTAATTTCAAATCGCTCTTCTTCCATTATCCATATTGGTTCCATCTTCCATCTTTACACATCCGATAATCTTGCTGTCATAGTCATATAATAAGAGTCTGATAGGAATTTCCTTTATCCCAGATATTTTCTTGCCATCAATTCCGAACGTATCACTGAAGTATTGTTGCAAAGCCGCATCTCTGTTCCTCTTTTTTACATGATACACTAGCACATCTCTTGAAGATTTTTCCATTGACACAAAACAGGGATTAATTCTGTTAACTTTCTCCATTTCAAGTTCCATCAAATCCTTCCAGTCCAGCAATTTTTTTGAACCGATAATATCTTTATCTCCAATCTCTTCAATTCCTTCAGGGACAACGCTGAGTTCCAAACCATAATATTTGTCTCCAGGATCCATCACAGCCAGGAAATCCAAATCTTTTTCCATGTCCATATTTAATCCAATCTCCATAGTTTGAACCTTGCCTTTAATTTCTCTTTCATCCTTTTTTGGTTTTCCAGATCTATCTTTATTCTCCTTTCTCATAGAATCCTGAATTTCTTTCAGCTCCTGTCTCATTTCATCAAATTCAATTCTCCACGCTTGACTATTATTTCTCAGTTCTTGTTTTATTGACTTAATCCCATTCATTATTTTCTGAAACATGTCTAAAGATAAAGTCCCATCTTGTACATCCATGATCTTCTTAATTGTCATTCTTAAAGCCAAAGGAACAAAACTCCTTCAATTTTCAATGTCCCAAGCAAAGAGCAGTTTATTTCTTTATCCAGTTACAAAGGAGTTAATCTTTCAAACCAACTGGCGTCACACTCTAGACAGCCCTTATCTGTTATATGCCCAGAAGTGCAAAAACAGCTTTAGTTCACAGCGTCCAATTAACTAGTAGCAGAAAGAATGAGCAGATTCGTCAAAAAAAAAGTAGATCAGAAAAAATAGTCCCAGACATTTATTACACAAAAGTCTTATATATCAAAAATATTTTTCTTTTCTCTTCCAATCAGAAACCCCTCATCCGTTGTAATCTTTATAATGCTATTTTCCATGTCAGCTTTTTGCAATAAAAAAAAGATAGGCTATTTTTATTTTCTTCCCCCTTAGTTCCGTGAGTAAAAGAGAAGGAAATTTTTGGCTCACCCAGGTTTTCTTAATTGCTGATTCTCTGACAAATCTCTTTAGCTGTATAGATAAGAAAGTGATAAGCGTAGACAGGAGGATGCTTGCCTGTTAGTCCATTTTTCTTTAAAGAAAAAAAAATGGGTCACTTATTCAGCTGAGGACTTCCCAGGACTTCCCAGGAGGATCCCTCCGCCTGTGCAGCTCTGAGACGGGCTCCCGTCTTGGATGAAACTTTTTCAGTTTTAAATCCAGTCAGAAGGGTATTTTTTGACTGGGGATAATTTCTTCCGGATAAGGAAGAAACGTGAGATTTCCCACACAGCTTTGTTGTGATTGTTGGAGACTGGAATTTGTCAGAATTGTCTGTGAAAGAAGGGCTTTCAGCAGCTCGAACAGAGCGAGGATTTCTAGCTAGCTCAGCTGAATAAGTGACCCAAATCCATTGTTTTCCATTCACACAAGTAGGCGTTCCTCTGGGAAAAATTTGTGTCACTGTTTCCTTGTGGCCCTGCCCTCTAATTTTACATTTTTACTCCCACAGGTTGCTCTGTTACTGGGCATGTCATGAACCTGTAATGGTCATGAGTTATTAAAAATCTAATAACAATACTTTGGCTCCAGTAAGGGACTCTGGGAGATGGTTACAGTTAGAAAAGACAAGCCTTTGCCAATTTGTAAATTTAAGTTTCACTTCCCAGCTGAAGATGGTTAGAGAAGCCTTAACAAGCTGCACCTGTTTATCTTTGCTGATTAGCAAGTGCCTGGTACCCAAGGTCATCCTTGGCCTGTACAGTTGGAAAAACACAGTTGGGAGGGGGGCCTGAAGGCGCGAAAATGTGAGAAACATCGAGAAGAAAGTTACATCAGCCAATTCCTGATTGGTCAATTAATCTTGGACCGTTAGGATCCTTTTCCCTTAAGTATAGGGCTAGAGACCCATAGCCTTTGTTCTCTGTTCTCTGCCTATGCTGACTGGCACCAGAGTTCCAAACCTTTCTGCCTTATGGTTCCAGGGGTTGCTTATGGGAAGGCAACCTATGTCTGGTTCCATTGCTTTATGTTGAACATCCATCTCTCTTAGGAGAGGTGCCACGCAACCAACTACCTCGTGAGTAAGTAGTTAGGTGAGTTAGTTTGTTATTTTCTTGTTGTGTGTATGAATTCTCTTGTAAGAACCTAAACCCCTGTTGGGTGAATGGTCTTAAAGGATTACTTGCTGCTATATGATATGTGCACTTACATTTCTTAATAAAGCTACTTCTATTTAACCTGGTGTGTTCATTTGAGAGAAGGGGTGGTTCTGAATTCAGTACTTTGACCCATCTCAGTCACTCACTACCAAAGAGGGTTAAGAAGTTGAAGGCTTGGATTTTAAGTGTTAAACCAGAGGTGCCTGGCAAGGAGTGTAACTGTGACTCTTGCCTTTTAGGACCTTGGTTTTATATATCTTCTGGGCTCAGAGATCCCCTGGCTCTGAGTGGACCAGTATACAGGGGTGGTGGCAGCCTACCTTCTACCTTGCAGGGTTGTTGTGAGCATACACAGCCTTGGCAAGGGTGAAGTAATAGCTTTTTGGTTCCAGTCTCATTTCCCTAAGGGTGGGGGTCTGAGTCTGATGCATGAACCCGGTACCTTGAGGGTCTGGGGGGCATGACATGGTGGTAGCGGTGGGATCGAAGCCATTCCTGCTCTTAAGTGAACACGCTGTGTGAGATAAGTGCATTGCAGCAAGTTGTAAATTTGAAAGAGACCTCTGACACAACCGTTTGTTACTTTGGGTAGTAAGGTCAGTGCAGAATGTCGCAAAAGATAAAAACCAGATCTCAAAAGAACAGAGCCGAGGATGTGCACCTGGCAGACAATGCGTTGCCTAGTCAGCTTGTTCAGCTGGAGGAAGGCGCTGCTGCTCTGTCGTTTATACCTCAGCCTACTGCGGATGACAAGGAGATCGTGTTTAAGCAAACTGAGGAAAGTGAGGAGGACAGTGAAGATGAGGAGGAAGAAGATTCTGATCGGGAAGAGCTGCCTAGGAGTATGCAGCGCTACCTAGCTAAGCAAATGAAGTTGTTGTCTCTACAGTTCAAGGCTATGAAGGAGGATCACCGGAGTAGGGAAAGTTTTGCTCGTGAGTTGCAACAACCGCGAGGAGGAAGACCAGACCTCCATAAAAAATCTTTTCCGACCTTTCGTGAGACAGATGACATCTTTACCTTTTTTCAAGTTTTTGCTCACTCTTGTAGAGACCAAGGTGTGCTTAAAAAGTACTGGATGAGTGCTTTACGCATTAACGCTGAAGGCGAGTTGAGAGAACTGTTGAACTCTCTGCCAGTGGAGTATGCAGATAATTTTGATTACTTTTATGCTCTGGCCAGGTCCCACTTTGCTTTAACAGCAGAGGACTGTTTTCGACGTTTAGAGGCAGATCAAAAGAAGCCTCGGGAAAGCTTCTCAGCTTTTTCTGCGCGGATGGGCAGGAATGTGGAGCGCTGGGCAGACACGGCTGAAGCTGCAACTCGAGGGGAGGTTTTAGATCTGTTTGCTAAAGAACTGTTTTACAGACGTCTCCCTCGAGATCTGATGGCTCTGGTTAGAGACCAGCAGCCCCGTTCGCTGGCTGAAGCAGGCATGCTAGCAGATCGTATGTTTAAAAACAGAGCTGCAGAAAAGTTTACTTTGTTTCGGAAACCGGAGAACGTTCCTGTGAAACCGCCGGGGCGAGAGACTTCAGGTATGCAGAAACCATGGCAACCGCCGAGGGAAGTGAAGGGAGGGCCTGCTGGCTACTTCAAAGTACCTTCCGCCCGGACAGAGGCTGCATTGCAAGAGAAGCCCCGTGTAGAAATAACTTGCTTTAAATGTGGGAAAATTGGCCATAAGGCTAATTCCTGTTCTGAAATCTTGCCTAAGCCCAGTCCGGCTGGGAGGAAGAATCCAAGGGTTGCTCCAGTTGTGCGTGTGGGAGACTTGGAGTCACCTGGAGCAGAACCCCCTGAACTTTCTCCTTGGTCGTCAGTAGAAGGGAATGACGAAGCAGAATCGGATTTTGTACTCTCTGCCCCAGACTCCCAACACTGCCCTGCAACTCCTTATGGATCTGCAGTCAGAGCCCTGCCGGTGAGTGTTGTACAAACTGTGTCGGGACAGAGAGGGAGGAGTAAGGAACAGCTTGTTTCCAGAGAAAGACTCCCCAGGACCCCTTTCATCGGAATGTAAAGAATGGGTCCAAACGCAGTTTTCCGAACCCATATATGTTAACTGTATTAAGGTCAAGGGGAGAATAGATTCAGGCTCGGAAATTACCAGTATTGCGGAGCGGCTGGTCAAGCTGGAGCAATATGTTCCAGAGTTACAAGTGGCTGTCACAGCGTATGGACAGCAGACAGTGCAAGTGCCCGTAGCTGATGTGGTGCTTTCATACTGAGGCTGGACTGGACGCCATAGAGTTATAGTTCATTCGGATGACCATTTATGGGATGTTTTAATAGGAGTTGATCTGTTGTTCCTAAGTCATCAAGAGACTGTACGTGGAGCTGAGATAAATGTTCTTACCAGGTCTCAAACTTTGTTACAACCTATAGAAGACTGTGTGGAGAAATGGCCTCTGGATGGCGAGGAAGAGAGGGCTGCAGAGGGGAGAGCTGGGAGCCTGCCCGAACAACAGGGAAAAAACTCCTTGCAACCCAGTGTGGGGGAGACAGAGGAATGTAAATTACCGGCAGCCAGCTCTCAAGCCTTTAAGGCAGCTTTATTGAAGGATGAGAGTTTGCAAAACTGCAGGGAAGAGGCCGGGAGAAGCCCTCCTGCCTTATCAGAGCCTGTGAAAGTGAGATTTTATTGGGACAAAGGCTTGCTTTATCAAGAACATGTTCCTGGGGGGAATTTCACGGACTGGCAGCCAGTCAGGCAACTAGTTGTGCCAAAACCTTTTCGCCTGGATGTATTGCGGCTGGCCCATGATGTTGTGACTGCGGGGCACCTGGGTGTGAAACGGACTTTGTTTTCTGTTACCCAACATTTTTATTGGCCCTCAGTGGCTAAGACTGTTAAAGAATATGTAAAATCCTGTGATATTTGTCAACAACTTGGGTATGCCCGTGATCACCCCAAGGCACCCTTACAGGTGTCCCAGATTGTGGCAGAACCTTTTGCTCAAGTGGCTGTGGACGTGATTGGCCCTTTCAATCCGACTAAGACTGGGAGAAGATTTATTTTGACTGTAATTGACTTTGCCACAAGATTTGCTGAAGCTATTCCTTTGAGTTCCATCACTGCCCCAGTCATTGCTAAAATCTTGTTAGAGTTATTTTCGCGTTGGGGGTTTCCCAAGACTATTTTGTCAGACCGAGGGCCGAGTTTTGTGGCCAAGTTAACTAAAAAACTTTGGGAACTTGCTAGCATGGAACATCACATTACGACTGCTGGTCACCATTCCTCGAATGTGAGAAAATGAACGCCACTATTAATAAAATGTTAAGGGCGTATGTGTTAGAACATCCTAAAGAGTGGGATGTAGCTTTACCTTTCCTGATGTTCGCCTATAGGGCTACTCCCTCTGCCAGCTTGGGCTATAGCCCCAACCAGCTAGTTTTTGGAAGGGATCTGGTGGGGCCTTTGTCATTGCTCAAGAATGAGTGGGAAGGAAGGTTGGAAGCTATGCCTGTGTCGGTAGTAACTTACCTCCATAAGTTACAGAATATTCTAAGAGATGTTTTGGCTGTCGCTCATGAGAATTTGGGGGAGGCTCAACAACAGCAGAAGGCCCATTATGATGCTCAAGCTAAAGAAAGACACTTCGTTGAGGGGTCCGAAGTTTTGGTACTAAAGGCCCAAGTAGACAATAAGTTATCGGTGGCCTGGGAAGGCCCTTTGATTGTCAAGGCCCAGTTGAGCGACACCAATTATTTGCTAACTGACCCTAAATCCCATAAGAAACCTAAAGTATACCATGTGAATATGATGAAGCAATATTTTTCTAGGAAACACCTGGTTTTGACTTGCACTCCTGCTTTGGAGGTTGCTGAAGATGCTTTATCTCGTTTACCTGTTCCAGTTGACTGACATTTGATTCATGCCTATTCCACTGACTGATCTCCCGGCTCTGATGACCTCTGGACTGTTTTAGACTTCGTTTTACTCTTTTACGCTTTTAACATGTTTTATGGACTTTTATAGGATTTTATGGCTTATGACCTTTTTCAACCTGGACCAGCTCTTGGATTACCCCATTTTTTATTCTATTTCTTTTTTTTTTATTATTATATAATAAAGTCTTCTTTTCTTGGGTGTTTCAGGGGTCCCTTAATTTTTTTTTGCTGTTATTTTGTAACCTTGTTGAATTTTATGAATATATCTAGAAGGCATAAGTCAAGAAGTAGCTCACTTGCTTAAAATGTATTAATTTGTTTTTTTCTTTTTTTCTTTTTTATGCTGTATATAGTGCAATGTTGATGGAATTTTTGATTGTTCCCTTATCCCTGGTTGCTGTGGCGATGACGCAGAACTATCCAGAGTTCTGACATCATCTTCCCGAAAAGGGGCGTGTCATGAACCTGTAATGGTCATGAGTTATTAAAAATCTAATAACAATACTTTGGCTCCAGTAAGGGACTCTGGGAGATGGTTACAGTTAGAAAAGACAAGCCTTTGCCTTACTTCCGGGAAGGGTGACTTCGCTTGTGCCTGCTTTTGAGACGGGCTCCCGCCTCAAAAGAAGCTTATTCAGATATAAATCAGTCAGAACTTTTTTTTTTGACTGATGAAATTTCTCCCGGGCAGGGAGAAACGTAGAGATCAACCTCAAAAGCCTGTTTTTGTTGGGAGGGCTGGATTTCATTAATTTATGAGAAAAGGTCCAGCCAGCAATGCCGGACGGACTTCCGAACAAGCTCTATCTGTTTAATGCGATACGTTTATCTTTTCTTCAAAGAGAAAACAGACTAACAGGCAAGCACCCTTCTTTCTATTATTTTTTTTACTTGGTTTAAATTGTTGCAGCAAAAAGAGATTTGTCAAATTAATCAGCTTTAAAGAACTTCTGGATGAGCTATAACTCTTCTCTGTTATTCACGAAATTAACAGCTTATCTCTGTTTCTATTGCAAAAAGCTGTCCTGGAAGTGCATTCTAAAGATATAAACAGAAGAGGGATTTCTATTCCGAGGAACATTATATTGTCTGGGACTACTCTCTTTTTGGTCTATTTTATTTGCTTCTTCACGACGCCACTAACTGTTTTGATGCTGGGAACTAAATTTGTTTTGTATTCTTGAACATAGAGAGATAAGGCAGGCTGCTCTGTTTATACTGTGATGTCATCAAGCCTGGAATATTAACCCAATTGTTGCTGAAATAAGAAGTGGTTCTTCTTTATTTTTGTTTTGTTTTGTTTTCGTAGTTTTAAAAATGGCAATCAAGAAAGTGGCTGAGAATCTGGAAGTAATTATGTTTCAGAAAATAATGGATGAGATTGAGATAACGAAACAAACCCTGCGACAGGGCAGTAAGGAGCTGAAAATTGAACTGAGCAAAATGACGCAGGAGCTTAAAGAAACAGGGGATCCTGTGAGAGAGGAGAATGAGATCAGAGATGAGAAAAGAAAAAATAAAGGGAAGATACAAGCCCTGGAGATTGGAACAAATGTGGAATTGGAAAAAGATCTGGAGTTTATGGATATTAGAAATAAAATCAACTGTTTGGAATTTAACGTTATCTCTGAAGAAATTAATGAAGATATTAGAGATAAAGTTATCAATGGCTTGGATAATTTTCTGGACTGGAATGACGTGATGGAGCTTGATATAGAGAAAATCTATGGAATTAACTGCAGCCATGTGACAATGGAAAAACTCTCAAGAGATGAGCCAGTGCATTTTGTAAAAAAGAAGAACAGAGATATGACTTTACAACAATATTTCAGCAACTTATTCAGAATTGATGGCAAGAAAATATTTGGGATAGAGGAAATTCCCATCAGACTCTTATTATATGACTATGGTTATGACAGCAAGATTATTATGGAATACTGATAATGGAAGATTGGACACTGAAATTACTGGACAACAGGACTATTGAAGATGGAAGATGGAATTAATATGGATAATGGAATAATGGCTATTGAAATTATTGGACCTAACAGATTTTGATGAGATGGATTAATCGATACGTTTATTTGGACTA
The DNA here is from genome assembly GCF_030035675.1 of Rhineura floridana. Taxonomy (NCBI): domain Eukaryota; kingdom Metazoa; phylum Chordata; class Lepidosauria; order Squamata; family Rhineuridae; genus Rhineura; species Rhineura floridana. The sequence goes on from NC_084483.1 coordinate 59,567,689, forward strand.
TGGTTATGACAATAAGATTATTATTATTATTAACGAGATGGATTAATCGACATGTTTATTAGGAGAAAAATTGATAGATATATTTCTTAAAGAATTGAAACCTCTCTTTGACTTTTTGTGGAAAGAATAAAGTAATGTTTATGAGATTTGATGATTAATTAAGATAACTACTGGAGGAAAGTGATTTTATAATATAATTTAAGAGACAGGATTGTTATATATTGTAGACCTATAACTGATTTGATCTGCGACAAATGGGAAATCAACATTTTATTTTTTTGTTTAATCATTTTTGTTTTGTTTTTTGTCTTTGAATGTTTTATGATTTTGTTTTGTATGTTTTATGAAAATTTGAATAAAAATTATTGTAAAAAAAAAAAAGACAAGCCTTTGCCAATTTGCAATTCTGAGTTTCACTTCCCAGCTGAAGATGGTTAGAGAAGCCTTAACAAGCTGCACCTGTTTATCTTTGCTGATTAGCAAGTGCCTGGTACCCAAGGTCATCCTTGGCCTGTACAGTTGGAAAAACACAGTTGGGAGGGGGGCCTGAAGGCGCGAAAATGTGAGAAACATCGAGAAGAAAGTTACATCAGCCAATTCCTGATTGGTCAATTAATCTTGGACCGTTAGGATCCTTTTCCCTTAAGTATAGGGCTAGAGACCCATAGCCTTTGTTCTCTGTTCTCTGCCTATGCTGACTGGCACCAGAGTTCCAAACCTTTCTGCCTTATGGTTCCAGGGGTTGCTTATGGGAAGGCAACCTATGTCTGGTTCCATTGCTTTATGTTGAACATCCATCTCTCTTAGGAGAGGTGCCACGCAACCAACTACCTCGTGAGTAAGTAGTTAGGTGAGTTAGTTTGTTATTTTCTTGTTGTGTGTATGAATTCTCTTGTAAGAACCTAAACCCCTGTTGGGTGAATGGTCTTAAAGGATTACTTGCTGCTATATGATATGTGCACTTATATTTCTTAATAAAGCTACTTCTATTTAACCTGGTGTGTTCATTTGAGAGAAGGGGTGGTTCTGAATTCAGTACTTTGACCCATCTCAGTCACTCACTACCAAAGAGGATTAAGAAGTTGAAGGCTTGGATTTTAAGTGTTAAACCAGAGGTGCCTGGCAAGGAGTGTAACTGTGACTCTTGCCTTTTAGGACCTTGGTTTTATATATCTTCTGGGCTCAGAGATCCCCTGGCTCTGAGTGGACCAGTATACAGGGGTGGTGGCAGCCTACCTTCTACCTTGCAGGGTTGTTGTGAGCGTACACAGCCTTGGCAAGGGTGAAGTAATAGCTTTTTGGTTCCAGTCTCATTTCCCTAAGGGTGGGGGTCTGAGTCTGATGCATGAACCCGGTACCTTGAGGGTCTGGGGGGCATGACAGGGCATGTGCAAATATTTTTGACCTGATTCCTCCTTCCTGCCCCCTGCTTCCTAAAATTTGGCAGTTGAAAAGAAGTGGGGTCATCATCCCCCCTTTCTCTGCTGCCCCTTGCTTTTTCTGAGTTAATTTCCCCCTGCTAGGAAAACAAATCAACATAATATTGATTTTTTTTAAAAAAATATCAATATCAATATTTTCAGAAAACATCAATACCAATATAGATATTGATATTTTTGAGGTGACTATTTTTAAAAAAACCACTTTAGATTTTTTAAGAAACAAAAGGAGTGAAGGAAGTTTGCTTGGGGAGAAAGAGAGGAAAGAAGAGAGGGCTGCAGCAAACTGTGAAGGGGGCAGGACAGAGCAGTCAGAAGTTGCTAGATAAACCACTGGAAACAAGATGGAATTCATGGGAGAGTTAGTGGGCAGAGAAAAGGGAACAACTGAAAGTGACGATTCACCCACCCACTAAAAACCATCAAAGCAAACAGTCTTCAAAGACGCGTGGAGCCATATTGTTCTAAACTTTTCATATTATCAACGGATTAGGTTAGTACGGATTTACAGGGGGGAAACTGTGTGATAGCTTCTGTTTGCCGGTAACGTTACGTGAACCCTGCTAATTAAAAGGGGATGCAAGTAGCACCAGACACACACTAAACCGTTGTGTAGATGAGCCTTTAGTCTCAAACTTCAGCAGTCAACATTCTAGAACAATTGCACTATTGGACTAGCCTCAGAGCTCAGCCACTCTGTACTATCACACTGTGGGAGTTGGGATTTCTGAATTGTTCCCCTTCTCTCAATTCATCATGTGTTCCCAACTTGTCTACGTGTATTTTCAAAGCTTATATATCTGAGAAATTCTGAGGAAAATTACATGTTATGCTTAATGCATAGCATGAAGCTACATCTCTTTGTTTTTCTTTCATTACATCCATGACCCCCTGAATTGTTACTGGGATTGCAGTGTGCAGGGAGGGTAGGTTTATCAGCCCTCAAAAACCACCACCAACCGGTATGGCTATGAGCCTTAGTTTAAATTGGCACTATGGAACCTTCTTTCTAAGCATTGTAATAGTGCTTGAGGATGGGGATTAGAGGAGGGGTTGTGGCTGGGAAGGGAAATTATAAATTTTCCCTCCCGATATGCTGTTATCCTGATAACAACTGTATGTGCGTGTGTCCCCACTTCTGGCTGCTGTAATTGATTTTTAAAAAATGAGACGTAGCTGCACACTGCGTATGAAACATAATGTGTAGTTTGACCCTCAGAATTTATGAGAGAAATATGATAGCTTGAATAGGATGGTGATGAAAATGAAATAAGAGCCTGAATAGAATGAGACCATAAAAAGTGAATGCCATTTAAACTGACATGCGAATTAGGTTGCATATCACTGTATGGGCAGAACTCTTGAGAGAAAAAAAACATTTTAATAATATGTGAATCTAACCAAGCTCTATGCCTTATATATCAATTTTTTCCAAGCAAAAGAGGGCCATACTTTGCAGCCAGATCCATATACCACCGAGATTAGAGTACTTGTGTTTAAGCCAACTTTCCTCTCATTGATTTCACTGAGCCCAGATTGGCATACATTCAAATATTTTGATTGTACTAGTTAGTTGGTTAGGTTGTTTGAAGAAGGCTGATCCATCATAGGCACTAGCCTGACCCAAAGCAAAACTATGCCAAAGTTTATGTGAAGCATACATCACTGTTAATAGCAAGGTAGGTGATACATTTTCTGCCTCCAATGCATTAAAAAAAAATTAAAGGAAGTGAGAGTGCTGGTTTGGTTAGACCAGTGATTCTCAAACGGTGCGCCCAGGCACACTGGTGCACCCTAACAGGTGGCTAGGTGTGCCTCAAATATTATAAAAGTATATTTTAAAAATGAGAAGAACCCCATTTGTATAGGGTAAGTAATAGTTTTCTATAGTTTATTTTTATTCATAGTTTAAAATATATTAATATATAATTTTGTACATGAAGTGCGCCAGAAAATTTTTATATGTTTTACAGTGCGCCGCGAACCAAAAAAGTTTGAGAACCACTGGGTTAGACTATGTAAACAAGTCGGAGTCTATCATCCATATGCTTGATATTAAGGTATACCCGTTCCTGTGGCCTCAGGTTCATGAAATAGCACTGTGACATACTTTGACTTCCTAATCAAGGTGTTTTGAAATTGTATTAGCTGAATACATCAAATAATCAAGGCAGAAATCTTGGTTTTTCCTCCAGATCAAAAGAGAGGCACAGAATAGGAGACATTCAGGCCCCCAGTCACAGACCCCTCATGAAAGAGACCCCAAAGAAGGATCCTCATCCTCAAAAGAATGTTATAATGGATTGATATTTGATATTTGTTAAGAAATATTCAGAGAAGAATTCATTTGAATATATTCCACTGGGTTCCACTTTTCCCTGTTTAGGCAAGTTATTAAAGGATGTTGTGGTGACCTAGATACAGGGATTCTTGAAGGATACTGATCATTAGGATCCGTTTTGGTCTGACTTTCATCTCATTTCTGGGACAGAAACTGCCTTCCATGTTCTGGTGGGTGCATTTTGTCAGGAGTTGAACAGGATCTCTCAGTGGCATTCAGTATCATTGGCCATAGTATTCTTCTGAGTCGCCTTGCTAAGAGAGAGAACACCATCACCCTAGTTGACCCTTACCTTACAAAGAGATCCAGTACCAGCAGTCAGCCAGGCTGGGCACTGGCTGAGGGCCCTAGAGCTCATAAGGGCCCCTTATCAGCCCAACTTGCCACCCACTTACTCACTACCTTCACTTTCTGCTCCCACCTCCCTGCTTTGCCTAGGCTCTGAAAAAGGGCCAGTGATGCCCTTCTCAGAGCTTGGCATTCTGGGTAAGATGGCCAGGTATTGTCTGCACCACCACTGTGGTTTGCTGTGCTGTGACACTTCCTGGCCTCCTCTGCCAGAATGCCTGGCTCTGAGAAAAAGGACCACCTTGACTTTTTCTCAGAATCCAGCTGATAGAGGAGTGCAGTGAAAAAATACTTTTAAAAAGTAAGACAAGGCAGGGAGGAAGAGAATTAGTGCTCAAAGGATGAGGAACTGTCATGATAAAGGCAGCCGATCTGGCATGTATAACCAAGACCAGGGTGGGTGAGCAGGGAGGAGTCAGTCTCTCCCAGCTATGTCCGCCAGAGTACCTGGTTCAGCATCAGGGTGGGGTTTTTTTTGCTGTGGTCTATAGGAGCTCCATCTCTCTCTGCAAGCACCCTGTCTATGTGACTACTGGTCTGGAGTGTTTGCACCTGTCAGCTCTGCACCGAGACAGCAGTGTAGGCGGGGGCTGGAAATTCCTGGGTATTTACCAGGGCGGGAAAGTCCTTAGCTGGCAGCCTGGTCTTAAATCTGCCAGGCTAACAAGGATGAAGCATGATAAGGGCAAGGCCCTTTCCAAGCTTACGTGCCAAGCCAGAAGTCCAGAAGCGAGGTCAGTAAAGGTCCGGGTTCAATTGCCAAGGGTCAGTCCAAGATAAGGTTATGGGAATCTGGAAACACATGAAGCCAGGCCTGACGTTGTAGTCAGCAACAAGCTGAAGCCAAGGTTTGTCTTTTAAGGAGCAGGTTTGTCAGCAGGTGTGAGCCATCAGCGTTTTGGCCTTAAGTGGACAGGCCTGCCCCTCTTCTGCCTGACCTTCTGTTGTCTACGTTCTGCAGGTGAGGGGGGAGTCTCCTGTTCACTGTCTGCGTCTGGCTGAAGGGCTTCAGCTGTGTCTGGGGTGCTCTGCAGCTGAGGGGGAGAAGGAGCTGGGTTCTCAGGAGTTTCCTCCGTTTCTCCTTCTGGGTCTGCTGCTGTTACTCCCAAGTCATCCTCATTCGATGAGTCCTCTGACGGGGCCATGACAGCACCTTGAATTGGGTCAGCGGGACAGATTGGGGATTCTGTTGGTGTAGTGCCCACCCTGCTGCCCAACAGACTTCCTAGCTGAGCTGACGGAGGTGGTCTCGAGTGTACTGTTGAGATCCCCCAGACTGTTGGTTCTGGGTGATGTCAACATCCATGCCGAGGCCACCTTATCCGGAACAGTTCAGGATTTCATGGTTTCCATTACAACCATGGGACTATCCCAACATGCCATTGGCCCAACACATGTAGCAGGGCATACTCTAGACTTGGTTTTTGCAACTGGACATGGAGGTGATCTGAATGTGGGGGGCCTTACATCAGTCCCTCTGTCAAGGACAGATCACTGCTTGCTGAAGTTTAGACTTACCGTGGCTTTTCCCCTCGGCAAGGGTGGGGGACCTATTAAGTTGGTCTGCCCCCAGAGACTAATGGATCCGGGTGGTTTCCAAAGGGCTCTGGGGAGTTTTCCAGCTGATAGGGCTGGCGCTGCTGTCAAAACCCTGGTTGAACTCTGGAATACAGAAATGACCCGGGTGGTTGACATGATTGCTCTTGAGTGCCCTCTCCTGTGTAGAGCTTGTATGGCTCCATGGTATACCCCAGAGCTGAGAGTGATGAAACAATATAGGAGACGGCTTGAGTGCAGATGGAGACGAACTCCTGGTGGATGCAATTACACACTGTTAAGTGCCTATGGTAAGCTGTATTTAGGGGCAGTGAGGGCAGCAAAAAAAGGTTTTTTTTGCTGCCACTATCAAATCATCAGTCTGCCGCCCAGCAGAGCTCTTCAGAATTGTCCGGGGGCTATTTCACGCTGGCCCCTAGGACATGGTGGAACCATCTGAGGCCTGCTGTAATGAATTTGCTAGGCACTTCCAGGATAAAATCTTTAGCATCCACCAGGACTTAGACACCAGTGTTATTATAGCAGGTGAGTCAAGCGGGGTATCAGAGCACAGCCTTGTCCCGATTTCTTGGATTAGTTTCAGTTGGTACAGCTTGAGGACATTGACAAGGTGCTTGGACAGGTTCGTGCAACCACTTCTGTGCTGGATCCTTGCCCTTCTTGGCTAATAAAAGCTAGCAGGGATGGAACAGCCAGCTGGGCCAGGGAAGTGATTAATGCCTCTCTGCAAGAGGGGGTGGTCCCTGGCTGCCTGAAAGAGGCGATAGTGAGACCACTCCTGAAGACACCCTCCCTGGTCCCAGAAAATCTTAATAACTATAGGCCAGTAGCAAATGTTCCATTCCTGGGCAAGGTCCTTGAACGAGTGGTGGCAGGCCAGCTCCAGACACTCTTGGATGAGACCGATTATCTGGATCCATTTCAGTCTGGTTTCAGGCCTGGTTTTGGCACGGAAACAGCCTTGGTCGCCCTGTATGATGACCTCTGTTGGGAGAGAGACAGGGGGGAGTGTAACTCTGTTTATTCTCCTTGATCTCTCAGCGGCTTTCGATACCATCAACCATGGTATCCTTCTGGGAAAACTGGCTGAGTTGGGAGTGGGAGGGACTGCATGGCAGTGGTTCCGCTCCTACTTGGCAGGTCAGCTCCAGAAGGTGGTGCTTGGGGAACATTGCTCGGCACCCTGGACCCTCCAGTGTGGGGTTCCGCAGGGGTCAGTTCTGTCCCCCATGCTGTTCAACATCTACATGAAACTGCTTGGTGTAGTCATCTGGAGCTTTGGAGTGCGTTGCCATTAGTATGCTGATGACATGCAGCTCTATTTCTCCTTTACATCTTCTTGATTGAGGCTGTCAATGTGCTGAACCAGTGCCTGGCTGCGACAATGGACTGGATGAGGGCTTATAAACTGAAGCTCAAATTCAATCCAGACAAGACTGAGAAGTTGCTAGTGGGTGGTTCTTCTGACCGGATGGTGGATGTCCAACCTGTCCTGGATGGGGTTGCACTCCCCCCGAAGGAGCAGGTTTGTAGCTTGGGGGTTCTTCTAGAACCATCTCTGTCACTTGAGGCTCAGATAGCCTCGGTGGCACGAAGTTTGGTTGGTGGCCCAGCTATGCCCCTATCTGGACAGGGATAATCTGGCTTCAGTTGTCCATGCTCTGGTAACCTCCAAGTTAGATTACTGCAATGTGCTCTACGTAGGGCTGCCTTTGGAGACAGTTTGGAGACAGCTTGTGCAAAATGCAGGGGCCAGATTGGTAACAGGGACCAGACGGTTTGAACATATAAAACCAATTCTGGCCCGCTTGCCATGGCTGCCTGTATGTTTCCGAGCTCGATTCAAGGTGCTGGTTTTAACCTATAAAGCCTTACATGGCTTAGGACAACAATACCTGATGGAACGCCTCTCCTGACATGAACACACCCATACACTACACTCAACATTGAAGGCCCTCCTCCGGTTGCCTACTCCTTGGGAAGCTGGGAGTCTGGCAACAAGGGAGAGGGTCTTCTCAGTGGTGGCCCCCAAATTATGGAATGATGATGTTGACAAGGTGCGCCTGGCGCCAACACTGTCATCTTTTTGTCGCCAGGTCAAGACTTTCCTCTTCTGCCAGGCATTTTTAGCATGTGTTTTTAAATTGTATTTTTATATTGTTTTCTGTGTTTTAAAATTTGTATATTTATTTTTAATGTTTTTAATTGCTGTAAACTGCCCAGAGAGCTTCAGCAATGGGGCAGTATGTATGTATGTAAGTAAGTAAGTAAGTAAGAAAGAAAGAAAGAAAGAAAGAAAGAAAGAAAGAAAGAAAGAAAGAAAGAAAGAAAGAAAGAAAGAAAGAAAGAAAGAAAGGGCCATCAGCCAGGTTGGACAAAGGGCCCCCTGAATTGGGTGTCCACCCTGCCTGCAAAGTTGAGCAGTCTGGAGTAATTAATTAATTTTTTCAAGATTTGTATGCAGCCTTTCACATTAAACAGTCATGACTTCCCCAAAGAGATCCTGGGAAATGTAGTTTGTTCAGGCTGCTGAGAGTTGTTAGGAAAGTGCTATTACCATCAGAGCTACAATTTCTAATTTTTAACAGCCAATCCCTCTTCCCAGGGAACTCTGGACATTGTAGCTCTGTGAGGGGAATAGGGGTCTCCTAATAACTCTCAACACCCTTAGTGAATTACAGTTCCAAAGATTCTTAGTGGGAAGCCATGACTGTAATGTGCTATGATACTGCTTTAAATGTATTTGGGGCTTTTTAGTTTAGAGAAAAGGCGGGTCAGAGGAGACAAGATAGAAGTGTATAAAATTATGCATGGCATTGAGAAAGTGGATAGAGAAAAGTTTTTCTCCCTCTCTCATAATACTAGAACTCGTGGACATTCAAAGAAGCTGAATGTTGGAAGCTTCAGGACAGACAAAAGGAAGTACTTCTTTACTCAGCGCATAGTTAAACTATGGAATTTCCTCCCACAAGACGCAGTAATGGCCACCAGCTTGGATGGCTTTAAAAGAAGATTAGACAAATTCATGGAGGACAGGGCTATCAATGGCTACTAGCCATGATGGCTGTGCTCTGCCACCCTAGTCAGAGGCAGTATGCTTCCTAAAACCAGTTGCCGGAAGCCTCAGGAGGGGAGAGTGTTCTTGCACTCGGGTCCTGCTTGCGGGCTTCCCCCAGGGACCTGGTTGGCCACTGTGAGAACAGGATGCTGGACTAGATGGGCCACTGGCCTGATCCAGCAGGCTCTTCTTATGTATAGTGCAGATGTTGCCCTTATGAGAGAGTTCATGTTGCTCTTATAGTCATGTTGCCCTGCTATCTTAAACTCTTCTGTCTGCCTCTCTCAGACCACATTCTGTCACGGCTCCCCCCAATGAATCCTGAAAAGTGTAGTTTGTGAAGGATGCTGAGAGGAGACTCCAATTCTTCTCACAGAGCTACAATTCCCCAAGTGGTTTAACAGAGTTCCTGGAAAACAAACTGATTGTTAAACCACTTAGAATCATAGAATAGTAGAATTGGAAGGGGCCTACAAGGCCATCGAGTCCAACCCAATCCTGCTCAATGCAGGATTCCAAATCAAAGCATTCCCGACAGATGACTGTCCAGCTGCCTCTTGAATGCCTCCAGTGTCGGAGAGCCCACTACCTCTCTAGGTAATTGGTTCCATTGTCGTATGGCTCTAACAGTTAGGAAGTTTTTCCTGTTGTCCAGTCGAAATCTGGCTTCCTGCAACTTGTGGAATTGTAGCTCTGTGAGGAAAACTGGAGTCTCCTAACAACTCTCAGTACTCTTAACAAACTACACTTCTTAGGATTCTTTGGGGGAAGCCATGGCTAGAATAGATTTATGATGGGAATGTGGTCTCTGTCTCTCGTCAAGAGGTATTAGAGAGAGTACAATAACATCTCCTCTCACCCTGTCTCTTCACCAATAGGCATTTGTCTCTGCTTCCTGTACTTTTCATTCTTCCATTTGCTCCAGTTTGAAGTTACCCTTTCTGAACATTAGCAACCAAATCTTGACAATATTTTTTTAAAAGGGGTGAAAAAGGCTTTAATAGTAATAAGATGGGGGGGGGATCTTTGCTATGTGTGTAAGCTAGCTCCATGGGTCTACTGTGAGAAGTACTGTGAGGTTTAATACTACTCTGCTTATATTTAGATTACCAGCTATTGTGAATTGTAGTAGTTGGCCTTATGATGTTGCTGAGGGCGGATGGGGAGATGGTTTGATTTAATGACTAGATACATACCCCTATGCTGTTTTTGTTTTTAGGAAAATCTTCTCCCTGAACAAATATATCCAATAATGTTGTACTCAAAACATGGTGTTCCGACAGAATCAGTTTGGTGTGCTAGTGTGATATGTTTTGCAATTTTTAGCTAAGTTGTCAACATTTTTAGCCTCATGTTAATGTTGCAGAGGCATGAAAAGTAGTGTAAATCTGACTCTTCCCTTGTCCAAATCGTATAGAAATGCAGACTATGTAAAATATAAACTGCTAGAAATGCAGACAAACTCTTCTTTGACATGGGTAATAATAGTAATAATTTACAGTAGTAGTAATTGATTTGTTTTGGCCTTTGGCCATGATGAAGAGATACCAAGACAAACTAACAGGTAAAAGTAATAAATGAAACAAAACCCAGAGCAGCCTGGAAATTCCTGACCAGAGAATGTATGAGAACCAGTCTTCTCAGCCTAGTACACAAGTAATAATGGGAAATTTCTTAATACATGTTTACTCCATGTTTGTGTAGGGAACACTTAAAAATTAAAAATGTAAATGCCAATTTGTGCCATGTATGATGCGTTTGTAATTTCATTGCAAGCATTTTCAAGTTTTGCTTTCATATTGTGTTAGTACAGGAATAATGTATCTGCTGGCCATGGACAACTGTTGGAAGGGCCACAGACAGTAAGTGTGAGGCTTATATATGATTGTGAATAAAACACCCCAAACTGTTCACAAGAGGGCAAGCATGGAGTCCTTTTATCGCTTGTAAGCATGTTTCTGCCACCTTAATGTTTTCACATAGATCTGTGTAAGAATCCTTGACTTGTCTGAGAAGAATCCTGTGTGTGCTTGACTTTTTTTTTTAAGCATAGGTGTTCCACACAGGAGTCAGTGAGGCTTAGTTGTGGTATGGTAAACGCACAGCAAGATTACCGCGCAGCATGAAAATGAACACTTTGACCATATTTCACACATAATGGTAAGCCAGACGTTCTGGCTTATTGTGGCTTGTCAGGAAAAGGCAGTGTGCTGATGTATATTACCCAATTGCCCCCACTTCCCTCTGACTCTGGTGTAAGCAAGATAAAGAAACCAAAGGCCTTGGCTACCTGTTAAGTCCAAACCAGGGATCATGGTCCGTTGCCACATAACAAGCCATGTTCAAAAAATTATCAACGAGTGCTGAAAGTGGACCTCTTTCCCTTGGCCTTTGACAGTTAAGGTATTTTGTTTTAAGGGACCTACCTCTTTTCCTGAATTTGTATGGTATATCCCAAGCAGAACATAACAATATACACAGTTCTTGTTTTATAACTGTAGTGCTTTTATCTGTTTTTATAATTGTATATTTTCTTATTGTAACTGGACCCTGGGACCTTGTGGCAAAGGGTGGGTAAGAAATAAATAAATAAAGGCTTTGGGCTGACTAGCGCTCATAACTTATTATGGAGCTACAAACCAAGATCCTAGGTTCAGATGTAAAGAAACCCAAGGATTCCTGATTTGTTTATCACTTACACCATGGGAGGAGTGAAGCGGAAGAATGTCACATCCACAACATACATTTAAGGCACAAGTCTTCCCCCAAAGAATCCTGAGAACTGTAGTTTGTTAAGGGTAGAGGGAATTGTAGCTCTTTGAGGGTAAACTACAGTTCCCAGCATTCTTTGGGAGAAGCCATGTGCTTTAAATGCATGCTGTGGATGTGGCATGATACATTAAACAGTGGTAGCGATTTTTCTCTAAAAGCTTCACACATACACATGTGTATGTGGTTTACACAGGTATTCAGTAAAAGTATTGATGACTTACTGAAAAGCTGCATCAAGAGTCAAGACACACCCAAGAAGAAAAAATAAACTGCAAATGTGTTTCTAACAATCTCTTCTAATTCTATGTTAGAATGAGTTAGAATTTACGTGTATTTCTAACTCATTCTAACACAGAACCCTTCCTTGAGTTGTTGGTGCATTGCATGGAGGTTCAGAAGCCACGTTAAAGGACTGTAATCCTTCATCAGTGTGTTTGTTTGGTTGCCTAACATCTGTGTATTGTTAAGATAAGTTATTACACAGACCTGCTTTAGTTTAGATTAGTTTGGACCATGGCCCAGTATTTTCAATCAGGATATAATTCCTGCATGCTGTTAGATTGCCTGTTCCACATATTTCCCTACAAAATATTTTTCAGTAAGCAGCTTTCTCACTGAAACTGTTATACCAGCTCAAGGTCCCCCCCCCCCTTTTGAAGAAGGTCTTTTGTCTGTACCCCCTATGCTTACCCCACCCCTCTGGACCGAGTATAGTTCAAGGCCAACAGCTAACTTAGCATGTATTAACTAAGCTCTGAAGAGGCTCATAAACAGAGATGATGATGTAGCCTGTATGTGAGTAATGTAGATTTTCTTTGTGTATAATCTGTGGGGTGTGTGTGACTTTTTTCAGTTTATAATTCTAGATTATTGTTGTTAGATTTTCACATATGTAGAATATTTTTTAGTGTGTGTCTGTGTGTGGGTATGGCTAGGAGTGTGGATGCACATACACTTTGTGCCATGGCTAGTTTAGTTATTTAGGATGCATAGTTATGTCCAAAAGAAACAATTGCAGTATGAAGCTGTGCATCAGAATAAATTAACTTCCAGAAATGTTTAATTTTTGAAGATGGTTAGTTTCACATATGTTGTATTAGGAGGAATAGTATTCAGTAGCATCTGTCAGTTTTATATTGACAATTATGTTATGAATTAATTGCATAAGACTTAAGACTGCAGTCCTACATAAACTTACCTGGAAGTAAGCTCAATTGAACTCGATGGTACCTACTTCTGAGTAGACATGTATAGCATTGTGCTGTCAATCTTATTTCATATTAATAATTTATAATCATACTGTGTTGGATTTTGGCTTAGAATAACTTTTGAGGGTTTTTTCCAATACAGTATATGGGTTCTATAAATAGCTTCACTAATGAACATTTGTTTCAATTTGCTAGTTTTCTTGGAAAACACAACAGGGTACATTGCTCACTAGCAATGAGCTTGGGAATTTTTGAACATTTATGGTCTACTTCCTATAGAAGTCACTGGCAAAATTCCCAGTTATTCTAATAGAGCTGAATGACACCCTTGTAATCTTTCCCGGAGCCATCAAATTTTATATATTTAATTCAAATATTAGCTCATGGCAAAAGCTATATATATTAACACATCCAACACACATTCACACATAGGAAGAATATTATGATTGCTTGCTCAGAGACTTTCAGATTGATTTGATATGCACATTTGTATAGTGTAGCGTTAACTTATATTTTCATTTGTTCATTTTGCAATGTTTACTTTATATGGGGTCCGACTACCCAGATAAAAGAGAGACAATGATAATCAGTGGTGTTTTTCATTCCTTCCTACTTGTTGTTGATGTTGCTCCTATTATTTCACTGGGACTTATTTTTTATTTTATTTTTAAGTTAAACCAAAACTGATAGCTCTGCTGTAGGTGTAAGTTTTTTTATGAGATTCTCTATATTATAACACTTGAATGTTACTCTAATAAAAAAATTCTCTTGTGCAAAAAGGGGATTTTTTTCTTAATTAATGAACACACTTTACTTTTATTTTTTATGCTTACAATTTAAATATTTAACTAAAGTTTAGGTTGAAAATAATGTATTGTGGGATTATTTCAATAAGAATTATTTTAGATATTATATGAACTCTTTAATAATTTTGTTTACTTGTTTCCTATGCAGTATCTGAAGACAATTTATTATTTGTATGCATGCAGAATGTCTCTTCATTCCTTGACAAAAGCAGCACTCTTTTTGCTTCTTGCAATTACTATTGCAAGATTATTCATGTTCATTATTGCTGAAATAATTTGAGCCTGGATATTTTTGAAATTTTGATAGGGAAAAATATTACTGGTTGACACCTTATCAGTGGATATCAGTATTGCTTAGATATTCTTCATTTTCTTACCTCATTTCCTTTTTATTGGATTTCATTTACACCTGTATTAATGTGTTTATTACTCAATGTACAGTGTACTTTCTTTTTGTGTTTTGCATTTGCTTACATTTATGCAATGTTTATTTCCCCCCCTAATTTTACGAAGCATTTAACTGATTTTTTTCTGTAATTATTTCTCTTATCATTCATTTTTAGAAATCTCCTTGGGTTGGATTCAACTAAGGCTGCAATCCAATACACACTTACTTGGGAGTAAGTCCCATTGAATCCAATGAAGTTTACTTCTGAATAGACATGTGTTGGATTGCAGCCTTAGTCATGCTTAGAGTAGGTCCAAGAAATCAATAGGCCTTAAGGTATTAACAGTGCAATTCTATCCATGTCTACTCAGAAGAAAGACCCAGTGATTCAGCATGACTAAGACTACAGTCATAACCCTGTTTACCTGGTTGTAAGCCCTATTAAATTCAGTGGGACTTACTTCTGAGTAGACGTGGTTAGGATTGCAGCCTAAGCCTGGATCCAACTTCTTATTTTTCTGTTTATTTCTATTATGTTTTGCTAGTAACCTAATTTTAATCACATTTCAGGGGCAACTGGTGCCCTTTATTATAAATATTATTAATTGGACTTGCTTCCAAATAAGTGTGCACGTATTAGCTATTTAAGTGTGCACGTATTTGTTTAACTCTTTATCCCCCTTTTTTGTTCTTTTATCACTTACAGTGCATGGGTGCCTTGATCCCTACATAATTCTTAGAGCTGGCATCTGGCCTTAATATATGTTGCTGCTTCCCACTGTTATGAAAAGAATTCATATTTTTAAAATCTAGCGGTACTGGCCCAGAAATAGAATTGCCTGCTTGTTTTCAGACTTTCCTGAGAATATATAATCATACTTGTGATGTGAATAATATTTTATCTTCTTAAAGGTTTCTCTCATAAGGCAGGTTTTGTTTCTTTTCCTCAAATGAAATGTCAGTGTAGTCATCACTATTCTGTTTGAACATAATTCTTACTTAGCCCTGGGAAGCATATTACATTTGGGAATGATGGAAGCATATGCAAATTAATGATTAACTATTTTTTGGATATGTAACACTGGGTGTTTGATTGGAAGGACAACAAAACATTGAATTAACATTTGCTTAGTTCTTTGTTTTCATTAATGAATGGGGTGTGGGTGTGGATATCTCTGGCCTGAATATTGTAACTCCCATCGTATGTGAAATGAACTTGGTTTGTTAGGCTGATCCTATGATCTGCCTGTATTTTTTAAAAAAATATCCTCCCGCCATTTTGTGTCATCATATACAGCGTAGTCCTCAGAAATAAATCTCAATGAGTTCAGTGGGACTTACTCCCAAGTCAGTGGTTATAGGACTGCAGTCTTACAGAACTAGAGAGTCAAGCCACTTCAAGTTTTTTTTTTAGGCTTGGATCTTAACTTGCCCTTCACAAACACAAGGGCTCCTTTTGTTTATGGAGGGAGCTTGGATCCAGTGGAGGCTCCCATTGGAATATAAGGCAGGGTGGCATTTTTTACCAATTTCCTCTTCCCCGTGGGGCCCCTGTGCCACCTCTCATGCTGCTTGAACCTTCAAAAGAGGCTGCAGGGAGAAGAGGAGATTGTGAGAAATGCTCGCCTTCTGCTGGTGGAGGTATCCCATTAGCAGAATCCCATGCATGGGAGACTTCTACCTCTGTATCTAAGCCTTATGTTTATTTCATGTACAGTATTTTTATGCCATCCTCCTTCTAAGGCACTTAGGGCAATGTAGGAAGCTGTCTTATACCAGGTCAGAGAATTAGTCCATGTAGCCCAGTATTATATACTCTGATCAGCAGCAGCTCTTCTGCAGATCTCAGGCAGAGGCCATTCCCATCACCTACTACCTGATCCTTTGAACTGGAGATAGCAGGAAATGAACTTGGGACCTTCTTCATGCAAAGCATGTGCTCTACCACTGAGTTACCGTCCCTACTCCCCCCCCCAATCCTCACAACAAGCATGTTGATAGGGTTAAGCTGAGAGAGAATGCCCAGCCCAGGGTCACACACTTTGTTTCTTAAGGAGTTGGGATTTAAACCCAGGTCTCCTAAATTGTAATCTAATCACCATACCACACTAGCTCTTAAGCCCTATTTGAATATTTGAGACAAGCAGTAAGAATCACAAGAAGCAGAGAGCAGTGCCACATTCACTCACCCCACCTTCACATTCGTGCCCCAGAGCATATCTGCAGCAAGCTAAGCCTCCCAATACACGTAGGCGATCCCTGTGTGCTGGAACCCTGAGCACTCCGAGTTCCACCTCATGGGGACAGCTTAAGGGTGTGCGGATTGCATTGGGGTGGGGCCAGTCCAGGCAGAACATGATTATCATCACATGTTTTGCCGCCCTGGGCTCCTGCTGGGAGGAAGGGTGGGATATAAATTAAATAATAAATAAATAAATAATGTTTTGAACATTGAAATAGGCTTCAGAGTACTGATGAAATGTGAATGTTTGGTGCAACCACAGTGAAAACACCTGTTTGCAGTATGTTTGTATGTATGCACACTCTACAAGCATGTCCTTAGCATGAACACCAGCACAAACTTCAGAGAAGGGAAGTTTTATTCTTTTCAGATGTTTAGACAGCCAAGCATTTTTAAAACTGGAGAATACTTAGACTGTTGTTTTTCTTTATAACTAGGTTATGTGGGTATGCAACTTATGCCGAAAGCAACAAGAGATCCTAACGAAATCTGGAGCTTGGTTTTTTGGAAGTGGTCCTCAACAGCCACCCAGTCAGGATGGAACACTGAGTGATACAGCTACTGGTGGCAGTTCAGATGCACCTAGAGAAAAGAAAGCGAGGCTTCAAGAACGGTCAAGATCTCAAACACCCCTAAGCACAGCAGCTGCCACTCCACAGGAAATACCCTCTAGTGTGCAAACTGGCAGGAGGAAAGGCATAGAGCTATCCCAGCAAGCTATGGGCCTGGAACAGAAGCAAACTTCATCGAGGTCTAGAAGTGAACCCCCAAGAGAGAGGTAATACTGAAGCCAATGGCCTGGCCCATATAACTATAGGAAAAATGTAACTATAATGTGAAGCAGTGTAGACTACCATGATAAATATAGAAGATAATTGTGCTCTGGTAATACTTGAGCAGAGTACTGGAAATAGCATACAGCCATCATGTCTTGTAGCAAACGATAGCTTTATTCTCCATGAATTTGTCTAATCCCCTTTTAAAGTTGTCCAGACTGGTGGTAGCAAATTCCATAGTTTATGCACTGTGTGAAGTAGTGAAAACTGTGTTGATGACAGTGCAAGCAAAGCTTTGGCTGAATGAGTCTGTTGTGTCCTGCATGCTCCTATTGCTTCTTTGGAACCTAGCCACTATTTTGAAGGGTGGTAAAATAGTCAGGAACCTGATGTTCTTTACTAGAAGGGGAGATTATGGGATTCTTGGAAGGCTCAGTCATTGCTAATGGGATTAAGGTAAAGTGGAGGAGTTCTTAGGTCAGTTATCTTAGTTTATGAGTAATGTACTCAGTGACACTGTTTTCTGATCAACAATGGAAATTTTCTTGCTTCAGTCCCTTTCTACACATACTAGCTGCAGACAAATATTAATTTTCAGAAGGACATTAAGATTTCTCTTCACAGATACTTAAAGATTTGAGTCTCACTTTACAATTTCATTTTCAACAGATCCATATTTATGCAGTTAAGATGCATGCATTTTGAAATGTCAAAGTGACTTTACAAATACTTTTTAGGCCTGCTAAACATTTTTGGAAGAGAAATCAAGGATTGTGTTGCTTATATGGATAGACACATTCTAACACAAATATTTAGACTCACGATGATTGGTCCTAAATGAAGTTTTTAATGGCTACATGTTTTAGTCATTCTTTTTTACCTATTCCCAAATGGATTTCTGAAAATAGTTTTTTTTTACTTCTATTTTAGCATCTGTCTTCTTGAGAGGACTAAGTTAAAAACCTTTGTGTAATCTTTTCTTTAGTTTATGGGGAAGCCCTGTAGCTCTGTGGTAGAATGAATGCTTGGTATGCAGAAGGTCTGAGGTTCAATTCCTGTCATCTCCAGGTAAGGCTGGGAAAACACTTGTCTGAAACTCTGTCTGCTAGTCAGTGTAGATAATGCTGAGCTGAATGGACCATTTGTCTGACTCAAGTATTAAGGCAGCTTTCTGTTTTCCTACTGTGCCTTTTTTATGTGTAGTACAATGGTTTGCACAAAATTGGCTTGACCACTTGTCATTTAATTGGTTTGTGTGATTTCTCCTTATTTCCCCTCACTCCCTTCACATCAGGAAGAAGACATCCACAGGGTCTGAACAGAATGGAAAAGGAGATCTAAAAGGTGAGCGCAGACGTGTGCCAAAATCCTCACTTCAGCAGGGTGAAGGACAAACAGAGGAGAGGGAATGTAAAGAAAGACGTGATGTTAGAAGATTAGAGAAAGGAAGGTCTCAGGACTATTCAGACTTTCCGCGCAGTTTTGAGGAAGGCAAAACTATAGATGATGAGAAGCAAAGGAAAGAAGATGACTATCACACTCGATACAGGAGTGATCCAAATCTGGCAAGGTATCCCGTAAAGCCGCATCCCGAGGAGCAACAGATGCGCATGCACGCAAAAGTTTCAAAAGCACGGCATGAAAGAAGACACAGTGATGTTGCTTTGCCACATACAGAAGTTGAGGAGCCTGAGGCACCTGAGAATAACCTAGGAAGGAACTCACAGGTGCAAGTAACTCAGGACATAAAATCTCACCTGGATACTCAAAGGGCATATGCAGTAGAAAGAACAGGTGATGTAAGAATGTCTGTTTCTAAAAAAATAGCTAATCATAGCCCACCAACTCCCAGGCATAGTGTGGTTCCTACAGAGCACTTAGAATCCAAAAACCACGATCCCATTAAAACACAGAGTCGCCTAGATCCTAGCTCTGCTATTCTCAGTCGGAAAGCAAAGCGGGAGAAAATGGAGACCATGCTAAGGAATGATTCCCTTAGTTCTGACCAGTCAGAATCAGTGCGACCGTCTCCTCCAAAGCCTCATAGATCGAAACGGGGTGGAAAGAAAAGACAAATGTCAGTCAGCAGCTCTGAGGAAGAAGGAGCATCAACACCTGAATATACCAGTTGTGATGACGTGGAAATAGAAAGTGAAAGTGTCAGTGAAAAAGGTGAGATAAAGATTTAAATCTATGCATATATTATGTGTGTGGAAAATTAGTCTAAACATTCCTTTCCTGTCATGATTAACTGATATTACCTGAAAGAAAGGCTATGTTCTCTTTACATTTTTCTACCATCGTCTTTTACTCTGAGGCATAGGATATGGCCTTGTTCAGGCAAGATATGAATGAACCTTTTGTGTGGGCTCATAGCCCCTTTGCTCTTCGCTTCACAGTGCTAGAAAACAAACGAAGAAGTGTTCAGGTAACCATTGTTTCCTGTTGCATCAGGATATTCAAACATTGTTTGAAGTTGGTTTAATATTCTGAAGCAGGTCACCATAACTTCCTTTTTCCTGCAAAATGGGAAACAATGGCTTAATCAGAGTCTTCTTGGTTTAATTGCAGCTTGCAAGACAGGAGAAGCAAGGGGACTGCGTACACAGAGGAAAAAAGCTTGTTCATGTCTTGGCTTATTAACTGAGATATGATTGTCAAAACCAATGCAAAAAAAAGCACATAATGTATCAGCTGACAGATTGCTTAAGAATTACTAGACTTTCATGTTGTTAATCATCAGTGGACTTTCCCCGCTTTTCCCTCAGCCTTTGCAGTTCACAATGAGCCTTAATTGTGCTAGATTGTGGATTGCAGCAAGATCACTAGATTGCAGCATATGACAGAGCTAGTAGAAGCACTGTGGCTGTGGGTAAGAATGTGGAAATACTAGATTTAAATTCCCATTCAGTGGAGCTATTCTATGAGTGGTCTTGACCAAATTGAGCAATATTGAGCAATATTGCTTCCCAATATTGTTTATGGTGATTGTTGTGTATCTTGCTGCCCCGCTTTGAGGAAATGTAAGATAGAAATGTAACAAATAAGAGCATCATCTGACCCAAATTAAACATGCTTAAGGCTGCAATCTAATACCTAGGAGTAAGGCCAGCTGAACTCATTTTGAGTTTTGAGTAGACATCAATAAGATTGCACTGCAAGTCCCATTGATTTGGATGAGTTATGCATGTGCTTAATCTTCTCCCTTCTTTCAATGGGCTATATATTTAGTGTTTTACTGTTTTTTGTTTGGCGCTGTGGAAGGAAGGCGGGATATAAATTTAATAATAAATAAATAAATAAATAAATATTTGCTAAATATAGGACCATGTCCAGCCCAAACCAGGCATTTCTAAATTTTAACCAAAGAGGTATGTTTAAAAAAATTATATTGCAACTTTTTCAAAAGTAGCTTACAGACAAAATTTAATACACAAGTTGGCACACACACACACACACACACACACTTTGTTTTTTGTATTAAGTTGACTATCACCTTATTAGATAAAATCAGAAAGCTGGTTTAAATCTTAGGAGTGTCCAGCAGGAGTTTTACTTTCCTTTACCTCCCTGCTGCTGGCAGTCAGTGTAGACAATACTGAGCTGGATGGACCAGTAATCTGACTTGATTCTGTGTTCCTATATTCCTCCCGCTTTGAACAGCAATTTCTGCAAGAGGTCTTCCCATCTTAGCCACTGATAGAGCAGTTTGGGGAGGAGGAGATTGACTTGAGTAAGCCAAGGTTAACAGAGAAAAGGTTAAGCAGTCCCTTCCCTTCCCCCTCCCTCCAGATGCCTCTTCCTTATCACCCACTGGCTTTCCACTCTGCAGATGTTTTTCCTTAGGAGAGGAAGAAAAGGTTAGGAATCAGAATAATAAAATTACCCATAGTGTAATCTCTTTGGCTCACAGAGAAGGCCATTTCATGCTATATGTGGTTCCAATGTATACTATGGAATATATTCTCAATAGAGGACTACAGCCAATTCTGTTTTCTCATATGCATTCCTATGAATTTGTCACATTTGCACTTTACATTTTTTAGTTTGCACATAATAATTCTCATGTTAAGTGGCTCTTGTATAATAGAAATTGAGGGGATAAGGAGATACCTTGTACACTTAGTTTGATTCTCTGAACAGATGCCATATCCACATCATATCATTTATAATATGTATCATTGTCTCATGTGAATTTGCCATGGATTGAGAGTTCTCCAAATTGTTTTTCACTTATTTAAAAAGCTATAGAAATCCCACTTTACCTTGAGTTGAATAATTTCTTCTGTGGGTTACTATGTTTCCTAAAAGGTGCTGTGCTAGGAAGACAGAATGCTTCCAAATGAAAATAACAGTGTGAGCCTGGCAGTTTATAGTGATGCTTGCACCCCATTTCATATAAATCACACTGCATAGCTATTCAAGAGAGAACTTTTTATATACTAAGCAGGGTGCAATAAAAACAGAGTAACTGAAATGTGGAGAGATAGTATTAGAATTTTCATATCTAAACACATTCCTTAGATGTAGTCCCCATTGATTTCCACACAGTGGCCATGATCCAGCAACAAGAAAGAGAAATTGTGCCCAGATATGAGATAAGCAGTTAAGCATTTATGTATTTGGAATGGGTTTAAGATGTCTACTTTTCAGACGAAACCATTCCAATTAGTCACGAAGAAAAGGCCTCCTAAAGCAATAGTATGGTCAGCTTATTTTTGTGTTTCCTGTCATACTGTGGCAGGTACCGTAAATATTGTCTGTGTCTGGCACCAAAAAGTCTTGGTGCATATTTGCTTTCAAATTCTTACTCTGGTTTGACAACTTTTATTTATCGTATAGTAAACTGGGGCTGCAATCCCATACATACTTACTAGGAAGTAAGCCCCATTTAACTCACTGGGGTTTGCTTCTTAGTAAGCATGTGTAGATTGCACTTTGTGTTTACCCCAGAGTAGTACAGATTATTTTGCTTATGATGAGAATAGTAATATTATGGGGTAAGCATTTGCATTGGGCAAGCTGACTAAAATTTGTATTGGAATAGAATTTTCCTTTGGGGAATTTCTAACAATAGTTGGATGAGTTGTGTGATGTCATTGAATGTTCACAACAATTCCAGCTGATCAGGGTATTAAGCTGTTAGAATTCCATAGTCCAGTGTCTGTGAGAGAAGGGAAAGTTGTCGATTTGCCAAGGAGTGAACGCTCACACAATTTCTATGGATTAGCTTTATAGGGAGAGCTAAGGACTGGAAAAAGACTGGGAAGAGATCTAAGAGGTAGAAAGGCTAAGGTGAAAGGACTAGAAAGAGACCAGAGCCAGCAACTGACTGACAAACAGAAACCAGATTCCATGTTGGGGACCATTAAGAAACCCCCCAAATTCCATGTTAGAGATCATTTAGAAAAGGATGCAGTTGGACTTCCGGGAAGGGTGACTTCGCTTGTGCCTGCTTTTTGAGACGAGCTCTCGTCTCAGAAGAAGCTTTTTCAGTTTTAAAATCAGTCAGAACGTTCTTTTTGACTGGTAAAGATTTTCTCCCGGGCAGGGAGAAATGTAGAGATTAACCACAAAAGCCTGTTTTTGTTGGGAGGACTGGATTTCATTAATTTATGAGAGAAGGTTCAGCCAGCAGCGGACGGACGGACTTCCAACAAGCTCTAACTGATTAAGCTACATGTTTATCTTTTCTTCAAAGAAAAACGGACTTTAACAGGCAAGCATCCTTCTTTCTATTTTTTTCACTTGGTTTAAATTGTTGCAGCAAAAAGAGATTTGTCAATGAATCAGCTATAAAGAATTTCTGGGTGAGTTATAACTCTTCTCTTTTATTCACGAAATTAAGGAGGAAAGAAATTGAAAAAGCTTATCTTTGTTTTTATTGCAAAAAGCTGGCCTGGAAGTGCATTCTAAAGATACAAACGGAAGAGAGATTTCTATTTCGAAGAGGAAATAAATAAATAAATAAATAAATTTGATTTATGAACTTTGGAGTATTATATGTCCGGGACTATTTTCTTTTTGGTCTATTTCATTTTGACGAATCTACTTGTTCACGACGCCACTAACTGTTTTGAAGCTGGGAACTAAATTTGTTTTGTATTCCTGAATATATAAGAGGTAAGGCAGGCTGTACTGTCTACACTGTGATGTCATCAAGCCTGGAATATTAACCCAATTGTGGCTGAAATAATTTTTGTTTTCGTGGTTTTAAGAATGGCAATCAGGAAAGTGGCTGAGACCATGGAAGAAATTATGTTTCAGAAAATAATGGATGAGATTGAGATAACGAAACAAACCCTGAGACAGG
This sequence comes from Rhineura floridana, assembly GCF_030035675.1. Taxonomy (NCBI): domain Eukaryota; kingdom Metazoa; phylum Chordata; class Lepidosauria; order Squamata; family Rhineuridae; genus Rhineura; species Rhineura floridana. The sequence goes on from NC_084483.1 coordinate 59,590,937, forward strand.
GTAGACAGGAGATGAAAATTGAATTTGGCAAAATGACGCAGGAACTTAAAGAAATAGGGGATTTTGTGAGAGAGGAGATTGATGAGATTAGAGATGAGAAAAGAAAAATTAAAGGGAAGATACAAGCCCTGGAGATTGGAATAAATGTGGAATTGGAAAAAGATTTCGAGTTTATGGATATTAGAAACAAAGTTCATTGTTTGGAATTCAACGTTGTCTCTGAAGAAATTAATGAATATATTAGAGATAAAGTTATCAAGGTCTTGGATAATTTTCTGGACTGGAATGATGTGATGGAGCTTGACATAGAAAAAATCTATGGAATTAACTACAGATATGTGACAATGGAAAAATTCTCAAGAGATGAGCCAGTGCATTTTGTAAAAAAGAACAGAGATATGACTTTACAACAATATTTCAGCAACATATTCAGAATTGATGGCAAGGAAATATTTGTGATAAAGGAAATTCCCATCAGACTCTTATTATATGACTATGGCTATGACAGCAAGATTATTATGGGATACTGATAATGGAAGAATGGATACTGAAATTACTGGACTGAACAGGACTATGGAAGATGGAATTAACATTGATAATGGAAGAATGGCTATTGAAATTATTGGACCTAACAGATTTGATGAGATGGATTAATCGATATGTTTATTTGGACTATGGCTATGACAACAAGATTATTATGGGATACTGATAATGGAAGAATGGCTACTGAAATTACTGGACTTAACAGGATTATTGAAGATGGAAGATGGAATTAACATTGATAATGGAAGAATGGCTATTGAAATTATTGGACCTAATAGATTTGAACGAGATGGATTAATCGACATGTTTATTTGGAGAAAAATTGAAAGATATATCTCTCAAGGAATTGAAACCTCTCTTTGACTTTTTGTGGAAAGAATAAAGTAATGTTTATGAGATTTGATGATTAATTAAGATAACTACTGGAGGAAAGTGATTTTATAATATAATTTAAGAGACAGGATTGTTATATATTGTAGACCTATAACTGATCTGCGACAAATCGGAAGTCAACATTTTATTTTATTGTTTAATTATTTTTGTTTTGTTTTGTTTTTTGTCTTTGAAAATTTGAATAAAAATTAATGATAAAAAAAAAGAAAAGGATGCAGTTATGCAAATTTATGATGCAACCACAGTTGGAATACTGTGTACAGTTCTGGTTGCCTAATCTCAAAAAGGATTAGGGGGTTGAATCAACTCCCCTTTGAGGAAATATTTGGGGCTTTCTAGTTCAGAAAAAAAGGAGAGTGAGGTAGGACATGATAGAGGTGTAAAAGTTTATGCATGGTGTGGGGTTGTCAGTTCTTCAGTGGATATTAAACCTTTAGCAGAACATAGTAAATTAGATAAACTGTTACCTATCTGTATAAAATAGCTAGTTCTCCAAGTTCTTTCTCTTCGTTGTATTCTTTCCTGCTTGGAACAGTTCAAAGGAACAGAGGCAGCCTACTTTGCTTGTGAGCACATTGCATTTGTCTGAACCTGGAGCAATACATTTCTGATGTTTTGGCTCTCCTAAGCCTAGGAGCTAACATGGGGATGAGAGGAAGGTGGAGTGGTGTAGGTGGAGTAGTGGTTAGAGTGTTGGACTAGGACATGGGAGGCCAGGGTTCAAATCTCATCTCAGCCTTTAAGCTCACTGGTGATCTTGGGCCAGTCACTGTCTCTCAACCTACTTCACAGGGTTGTTGTGAGTATACAATGGAGGGGAAGGACCATGTGTACCACCTTGATGCCCTTCAAGGAAAGGTGGGATATAAATCTAATGATAACTGGAGCAGTTGGTGAGGAGGGGAGGTACCACATACCTGGCCTTCTGGCACCAGCATTGCTGCTGCTTATAGGGAGGAAGATAGGGAGAGGCAAGGTGATGGTGGGGTCAGTGCTTGGCAGCTGCACCAGTGGGAGCACCAGATTGGATCTGCTGGTGCTCCTGCTGGTGCTCCTGTCCAGTAACCTCCCTGTGGCCTTGTACCTCCTCCTCTCCCACCTGGCAAGTGGCAGCAATGCTGATGCTGGGCGGCCAGTTGTGCAGTGCTACCCCTCATTCCCACTCATGAATAATAAAAAATAATGATGGTAATATGTCAGATAGCCATTGCTCACTTCACCTCCCCCCCTCAGACCTATGCTCCAGGTTGGAATTGTCCTTGGACTGAAAAACGTTTGACACTCTGGCATACAGTTTGACATTATTTAGGCTTGGTTAGGCTTTTTACTTATTTTGTGTGTATGAGAGAGGAGAAGAAGTGACTAAGACAAATCAACTACAGGTTTCCTTGGATGAGGAGGTAAGTGCTTTGTTTTTATTGTAAAAACTTTCAAATAAATAGAGTGGGTGAGTGTGGAGAATGGTGGGCACTCCATTTACGCGTCAGAAGCACATCTTTCCTCCTTGGCTAGGTTGAGGTGTCTGAGAGAGGGCCTTCCTGTTTGAACATTGCCTTCCTTCTTGGCTCTTTCTTGAGGTCTGGGCACTGTAAGTGGAGGTGTGGGGGAGAATAGAGGAGTGTGTGTGTGTTCATTACTTTATTGGGCAGGGAGAAGAGAATTCTGAAGGCTTCTGTTGAAATGCAGGTTGGGGAGGTTGCTTGGAGAGAAAGGGAGATCTGTGTGTGTGCATGTGTATGTGTTCACTGCTTGGTGTTGCTGAGGGGGAGAGAATTTTGGTAAGTCGGGGGTGCTTAGAGAGAGGGGGAGGTGTGTGTGTGTGTGTTTTGAGGCCAAAAGCCCTTCTGTTGTTAGTCTCCCCAACTTCAGCATATTCAGAGGTAGACTGCCTCTGAAACTGGAAGTTCCATTAGCAATAAATTGACAGATATCTTTCCTTCTCCAGGGTTAGAGGCAGTCTACCTCTGAATATGATGAAGGTGTTTAATAACAGAAAAGCGTTACTGGCATCAAACCCTGCTTGCAGGCTTCATCTGGTTTCCATTGTGGGAAGCAAGATGCTGGAGTAGGTCAGCATTTGGCTTGGTCCAGCACAGCTGCTCTTATATTCAAAGGGATCACAAGCTCTCTTTTAAAGAAAAAGATTGCTTCTTTCTGGTTTGTTGACTCCAGTTTATTTTTATGTCTGCTAATCTGTAAATACAACTCATTGCAAGAACCCAAGCAAACCCCACTATCCTGAAGCATGAAGATTTTAATGTTGTGTACTATACAACTGACAGGCACATATAGCACTTTTACCCCACTCTTCAGCCTAAAAACGTTTCCAGACTTGCTTATTAAGATCAGTAAAAAGAGTAGATAGCCATAATCAGTAATAAAATACATATTTCTCACCGTTATCACTTTGCACAGAAGTCATACAAACCTTAACATGCAAAGTCTAACCTTGTTCAGATCGATGGAAAGTATATGTTTCTTATCCCCTAATTTCCAAACCTTTGCTGGGGAGGAGGGGAGGGTATGAATTTTTTTTACGATAATTAAGGGTATACTATATTAATTACATCTCTTCCATATGGTTTAGGGTTGGCATTGGGAAAAACAAGGTTCTTAAGCCTTTTAACAGCTGCATTTCCACAATCAGTGTTAAGAGTTTTGGGTGTGTATATATTGCAGCAGAGTGCAGAAATCTGGTCTGTTAAGACTAGTAGTTGAAAGAATAAAGAAACTACTACAAAGAGGTAAAGTCATACATGGTGAAGTAGCCATACGGCCTGCACTCAGGGAGCCAAAGACTGGAAGAGAAGGAAAGAAGAGTAGGAGTGAAGCCTGTAGAAACAACAAACACTTTAGAAGAGGAATCAGCAGAGGGAAGAATAGATTGCTTTTCTCTCTGTTGTTCCACATTGGTTCAGATCACTTGCAACATGCATTGGTGCTTTTCTCTCAACAATCAGGACCAACAAGACATAGCTGACTGTCCATGGTAAACATGAGGTGGGATGGGGTGTGTGTGGAGAAGCAGGAATGACTGCAATTGTGACCACAGGGGCCCTTTCTGAACCAAAGTAAGGCACATTTAGGTGCTAAGTATTTGTAGAACTGTACTGCTTAAGTGCCTACTGCAAGGAAGGAAGATGAGGACCTCATAGGCTCTGCCCGTATGACCTCATAGGTATCCCACCAGGTTTAGGTTCCACCAGCCTACACTGTGTATATCTCACTGCAACTTAGTTGTCCCAGGAGACCAGACCAGTCTGTTTTCTTTTAGTTGCATTTATTGCATGAAGTAAATTAATGAAAATGTGCATCTTCACCCGCACAACAGAAATAAACATTCAAATTAATCCACATAGTTTTGCTAAATCTTAGGCTAAATTAGCCACTAGATGGAGTCTGTGCAGTTTATATTTTAGCTGTCATTTCCCACAAATATTTTCTTAAGTTAGCTACTGAATATTTTATCTGCAGTTCCAGAAACACCTGCTAATTCATTGCCAAATTTCATAAAAGCTTTATCAGACCCAGAAACACTTTTTATGTGAAATTTCCACAGCAATTTTAAAGTCTTCTGTCTCTGTACTTTTATGGAAATATAGTGTATTTACATTCAGCGGTATGAATTTGCAAAATTCACTGTAGGGAGTCATATAGGGAGAATGCTTCGCATCTCTTATCATCCATGCTATTAAGGACATGTTTTATATCTATCAAAGCTGACAGAGTAACTTTGTAATGTGTACATTTAATACATGCTTAGTAAAGCTTAAACTTTGCTTTTATGAACTAAATAATAGCTCATGGAACAAGAACTATGACAAAACTATGCAACTGCAAAGTTTCCAAAAAACGACCTTATTTTAGAGCAGTATTTATAATATGTTAATAGTTACTATACATTAGTTCAGGGGTTGCAAACCTTTTTAGGCCTGTGGGAACATTGAAACATCTAGGAAAATGTTGTAAGTCCACATGCACCGTGAAATTCTTCACTCACTAGCTGTACCAATCATCACAGTTGGGCTTGAAAAAAACCTTGTATTGGCTAAGATGGCTTCTTTCAGTGAAGGGAGAGGCAGGGGTATGAGACCCTGTGGGTGCCAGTTAAAGCCTCTGAGGGTGTATGTGCACTGATGGGCACCACATTGGCAACCCATGTATTAGCGTATATTCCAGTCCTATGAGTTGCTGTGTCAGAAACTGTGTTAGTAAAGGATTCAACAACGTCACTGAGACGTTGCAACTTTGGTCCAGCTCGTAGATCTGAAGTGGTGCACCAGTAAAGCAATGTGTTGACAAACATACTGCATCAACATAGCTTTCTGTGTTGGATGCAGTGCAATGGTTATACATAAAGCCGCTAATGGAGATGGTCTATGTATGGGACTTGAAAAGGCCTACTGACAGACTATGCTTGGCTGCTGGGCCACATGGAATCAGCCATATAGAAGCACTCTTGAGAGTCTGAAACAGAACTGGAGCCATCTCCCTAGAATTTTTGCTGACACCCAATACCAGTGATAGTGTTCCTTGAGCACACCAGTAATTAGTCCTTCTTAGTATGCAATCTATAGCCCAAGGTTGGTCACAGGATGGTGGTGAGAGGCAGGATATTAGGGAAACAGAAGTTTAGACCCTGAACCTTGCAAATATGAACTTATTGGTATTTGTTCACTACTACCTTGAGAAATTGTCCCCAGACATAATTTTTGGATGGAGCCATTCTTTGCAGTGAAACATAATATGCCTTTTATTAATTAGCTTAGCCTTAGGATCATGGAGTTTGAAGGGATCTTGAAACCCAATGATGCAGGAAACGCACTACTACAGCATTCCCAACAGATGGCAATCCAGGCTCTGCTTAATTAACTTCTAGGGAAGGAGAGCCCACCATCTTCAAAGGGAGTCTGTTCAATTGTCAAACACCTTGTACCATCCAGCAGTGCTTCCAACTGTTTAGTCTGAATCTTTTTTCTTCTAATTTGACCCATTGGTCCAAGTTCGACCCTCTGATGCAGGAGTGGCAAATGTGGTGCTATCCAGACGTTGTGGACTAGAACTCCCATCTTCCCCGGTCATTGGCCATGCTGGCTGGACTGGTGGGAGTGGGAGTCCACAACATTTGGAGGGCACCACATTGGCTACTCCTTGCTTTGGAGCAACAGAAAATAAATTTGGTCCATCAACTATCTCACATCTGTGCGACAGCACTTCAAATAATGTCCCTGATAAATAAATAAATAATATATGGAGTACATATAGAACCTTTTTCCTGCTTGCTTTATGAGAAGAAATAAAAATATTAACCCATATTGTGTGGATTCCCTTTATCTGTGCCATCATGAGCTTAATCGTAGCTTGGCCTAGAAAATTATGATAAGGATTAGGATGTGCTGCTCATGGCAACATTAGAGAAAGATTAAATATTATATAAAATCTGCCATTTGTTTTCTGTAGGGGAAAATCAGGTCAAAAGGAGAATAAAAGCATCGCTGTGTAATGAAAGTTAACCTACTGCAGTCAATGCAGCCCTTCCTCCTGTTTCTATTATCACCCAGGTCTGAGTTATGATTTGGAGTTATGTAATAGAAAAAACAAACCTAGAATAATAATTATTAAAAATAATACCCATAATTAAATGGTTAAATGTTCTTTTTAAACATGCAGAACCTTTACTAAAACGTATAAGTTCACGTACACCTTGATTATAGTATTTTCATTCACATGTATCATTCTAAGGAGTTTAGATGGGCTGATTTTAGGGTGTTAATGACCATCTGTGTTTCAAGTGCTCCATGGTTTCTTGTAGATTTTGAAGTAATTGTGCAGTGTTCCATCTCCTGTGGAAGCCTACACATGTAGAAGTCTATGTATGTAGGATCAATGCAGGAATCCAACTTAAAGCACAGAATCATAGAATAGTAAAATTGTCCCCCTTTCCCACTCTACTATTCTGTGATTCTATGCTTTAAGTTGGATTCCTGCATTGAGCAGGGAGTTGGATTTGATGGCCTTATAGGCCCCTTCCAACTCTACTGTTCTGTGATTCTATGTTTCCCTGGCTCAGATGTCTATATATAAGCCACTGGAAGTCATGGCCTTGCGGTGGGGCCATCAGTACAGCCTCCTGGCCCCTTTTAGTGAATGGACCCCTTTTATACAAGCAGTGCATGAAGGTATCTAAAGTGAAATACCAATTACTACCCCTGTTACAGTAAATGCTGAGTAAAATGCTGGATTGTAGTATGTCACTGAGAACTTTGTGAAATATTACAATATTTAATGGCACCCCTCCCAAATCTCAGTATAAACGGTGATGGAGGCTTTCTGTAAAATCTTGAACCTTGAAAAAAACTGATGCCCTAAATCTGTTGTGACCTGACTTAGCATGTTTCTCTTATATTTAGCAAACAAAACAAAGAAGGTATACCAGTTTAATTTTACACGCTATAAATATTTCAAAAGATTTTTCCCCAATAGCCGAAAGTAGTTGAATTGAGCTATTTGATTAGGAGAGCAATTCAGTAAAGCAAAGGATATGTTAACATTTTTTAAAAAACAAACAAACACATGCCTAATACTGCTACTTTTATTTTTAAGGAGAAACAATTAGTGGGGCCCTTATCTAACACTGCAGTCACAGTACAGATCAGGGTCCACATTGGTTTCATACTGAAAATTTCCTCCCTGGCTCCTATTTGCCCCCAAAGTGCTGTTTGCAGTATCTTTGGGGAAAAGAGCAGACAATGGGATTTTTGGAAGGAAACCCGTGTAGGGAGTGCGACTCTGAATAGGTTACAGATAGGAGGACACTCATCTGAAAACAGAGTTACAGGAACCTAAGGCATAGAGGAAGTAAAGCAGAAGAGTATGGTCAGCTGTATCAGTAGCAGCACAGAGATCAAAGGGGACAAGGTAGAGTTGAGGCCTCTAGATATGATCCTTAGTGCTTTTAGAGAGGACACTTTATGTGGAATGCAGAGGTACAAGCCACATTGTGGAGTGTTAAAAGACAGCAATGAGGCAAGGAGAGTAAATGGTACATTTACAGGAATTTGGAAGTGAAGGATAGGTTGGATAGTAGCTAGAGAAGACAGGATGGGTTAAGGGGATATGGGGGGTTATATGTTTAAAGGGCAATGAGCCAGGTTGATACAATGGAGGTTGTGGATAATGATTTTGGAGGTGATAAAGGTGAGCAGAGGATTAAGATTAGATGATGGAGTTAAATGAAGATGCAAATATGACCATCTTATCTATGGATATTGGGGAGAAGGAAGACAGGATTGAGGTAGGTAAAGAAGAGGAAGGGAAAAGGTGGAGCATGAAGGCAGAGATATTGTGGCAGCAGGCTGTTTCAGTTTCGATATTAAAGAAAGAGGCAAGGTCATGGGTGGAAGGTGAGAAAGGGTGACAAAGGTGTTAGGCTTGGGAAAGTATCAAGGATAAAGGTATATGAGGATGGTATAGTGATGTTGCTTGGCCAGGAAGATGAAAGAAAAGAGAATGCGTCCAGCCATCTTTTGTGAATGAATATATATATATTGAATAGAGGAGTTAAAGCAAGGGCTGGGGATTAGTGGGGGAAGTAATTCAGTGAGACAGTGGGTCAGATGAGTCAAAACGTGAGAGTGAAGGCAATGAAGAACTGAAAGTGGGAACTGTAGAGTCTTAGGAGCAAACAGAAGTAGCAAAGGTTGGGGTTAGGGTCAACAGAAGGCTACAGCATTGATTGATTGAAAGCCCCAGAAATGAATGAGATGTATGTAGTTGGAGAAGGCAAGAATTGTGAGGAAAGGTCACTGTGCAATAGAAAAATAAAATTCACAGTGGGTGTTTTTTTAAGGAAAAACAATGTAAAGGATTGACAATATTTGAAGAAGTGACTCCAAAAGGTGTTTGGTGATGTACTCATTTCTGATCAGACTGCCCTTCAATTAGCATCCAGTTGATGGTCAGGGGGTGGGAGTGAGGGCTTCAGTGACATTAAGGTTGCAAGGAGGAGTGAGGGAGGAAGGGTTCATGGAGGGCAGCTGCATTCTTGTTGGGCAAGTGCCATTTCAAGGTAAAAGGAGAAGGAATGGGAGAGACTGTGGTTGTGTACACATTTCCAGCTTTAAACACCACTTAGGTCATTCTTTTTCTCAACTCGGATCGAAGCTGGTTTGGTAGAAAATACATCAAAACGCAGCATTTCATAAGAAACAACAGGATAGATACAGGATAAATATACATTGTGGATAATGTCCTGTGTACACTGCTTCCCACACTAGCATGGGAAGTGCACTGGGTGCAGATTAAATAGGAGTGTGTACACAGCTTGTGACAGAAGAAAGGGGGGCTGGGAAAGAAAGGTAGGTGTTCAGAGCTTGGAAAAAGTTACTTTTTTGAACAACTCCCATCAGCCCAATCCAGTGGCCATGCTGGCTGGGGCTGATGGGAGTTGTAGTTGTAAAAAAGTAACTTTTCCAAGCTCTGACGGTGTGGGAGGTTAGGAGTAGAAACATACTCAGTGTTCTACCGGTTCCAGTGCATCTTCGCTTCTCTGTTCTGAAAATGGGCCAACGAAACACTAGTCAGACCCCATCCCTTTTTACTGTAGAACCTGGTGGGAGCAGCTTGAGTGCATTTTTTAAAAATTCAATTTCAAAAAGATTTCGCAATTGATCAGCAGATCAACCTGTTCTCCCTCCAGGTAATGGAAATGTTTTGCTATAGGCGACTAGTGTGTTCACAGCTTAGCAAAAGGCAGAGAACAAATACAGGGTCAAGGGTAGATGAATGTTCAAGAGCAGGGGTTTCCCAAACTCTGGTCTGTGGACCACCAGTGGTCTGAGAGCTTCATTCAGGTGGTCCGTGGAATGTCTATGGATTTGTGGTTGAAGACTGGAGATAGTACATCCATTGCACTGAATATTCATATTGGTTTTAATTGTATTTCTTATATTGTATTTTACTGTGCTACAGTTTGAATTCTGTAGAGTTACAATTGCTCTAACAGGCAGAAAAAAATATTAAGTGGGCTGCCAAGACCCTCAGCAATTTTCATGTGGTCCTTTGGGGAAAAGACTTGAGAGCCACTGCTCTAGAGAACAAGAAGGAGTGCAGAGCAAGAGCAGGAAGCCCCGTGCTATAGTGAATGGGATTCTTCAGGGGAGTGTCGTTAGTTTAATATAATGATTAATGATTTACCTTTTGTTATTCCTGCTGTGTGTCTGTATGCAGATGACTGTGCTTTATGGGTTCAGAGTAAGTCAGTTGAGTTAGCCTAGCTTTATGTTCCTGGGTGTTCATTTTGATAAAAAATTGACCTGGAAGAATGTATATACTGGCTAAGTGTAATGGTAATTTGAATCTGATGAGGGGTATTTCTGGTAGTGGTTGGGGTGCAGATAGGAGGAATATGTTTCTGCTCTATTGTGTGTTGATTCAGGCTGTTGTGGACTATGGTTGTCAAGATATATGCATTTGCTTCAAAATAATTGTTGCAGAAAGTTAATGCTGTTCAAACTAAGGCTTTGACAACAATATGGAGCTTTCATGACTTTACCATGCAGTGTCATGGAGGGAGAGACTGGGGAATAGCCCAGAGATTTAAGGTATCTGTCTTCTGGTTTTGGGGACAGAATGTGAAATTCACAGGAGGAGCTTGGGTATGATCTCTATGGGGATTGTTGGGAGTTTGCTGCTCCCAGGCATTTTGATAAGAGCGTCCTTCATGTGGTTATGGTTTGGACCTGATTGAAGACCAATATGCTGTATGGTTTGAGCGTTCCTCGACTGTCTGTTCACTGGCCTTAGGGATGGCTGTGCATGTCGCCTCTGATTAATTTGAGTTTTGGTGGTAGAATGAGAAACTAGCTTTAGCTGGTAATATCTAAGAGTAGAGCGGTGGAGTATATTATATTGGAATGGGATCAGTGGTGTGCAATTTATATAGGTGGATCTCGGGAATCTCAGAGTGGCTCTGTGGGTGCAGTCTTTCATATTCCATTGTTTGGGGTTCAAATGATTTATTGGTTGTCTGACTGGGTATTGATAGCGACTGCTGAGTTGATGGCTATTCTGTTGGCTTTGGAATGAATTAGGGATGTGAGGCCTGACAGGGCAGTTATATGGGATGTAAATGTAATCTGGTGAAGGAAACACAGCTTTTGGATACTGAACTGCAGCTAATAGATCTTTTGGTTTGGTTTTCTTGGGTTCACATGGGCATTCTTGGGAATGAGATGACAGATCATGTGCCTAGGAAGGCTTTGGATCATAGGGACATTGACATTGTGTTGCTGCTGACCATTTTGGAAGTTAGAAATTGAGTTAAATGGACATTGTTAGGTGAAAGGCAAAAGCAGTGGGTGTGGAAGGTAGGTTCTACAGGTAGGAGGATTTTATCTTTTTGTCTGTAATTGTCTATTTTTTCACATTTTTAAACTGAAAGGGCGGCAAAGCAGGTTAGTCTGTTCAGTATCTTTGGGCACTGTGCTCTTCGGAGTGGCTTGTGCATGGTTGGGAGAATTGATTCTGGGTGTTGTGAGGTTTGTGGGGTGGAGGAAACAATTGATCGTGTGCTGTGGGATTGTTTGCAGTGTGGAACACAGTGAGCCTCTCCTTTGTAGGTTTAGTGATTTGAGGCTTATGGTCTTGTTGGGGGGCTGTCCTTTGGGACAAGAATCTTTGGGATGTTACTTTGGAGATTTTATGGCAGTTTGTGAAGGCTATGAAGCTGTAGCTGTATGAAAGGCTCTGAGTGAAATGAGATAATCCTGTAGCCAGTAGGGCCTTTTCTTGGTCTTGATTCGCCATTAAATCCAAGGAGGAGGAGGAGGAGGAGGCTAAAATGGGCAGAAATGGGATTCATAAACGAGCAGTAATTATTCTGATGCAGCATTTAGGTCTGCACAACAGGTTTTTGCTTCTGCAGTTTGGGGCTTGGTTTGGCAGGAGGGGGGCTAGCCCGCAAAAAGAGTAACAAGGGCAACAGGTGAAAGGAAGTAATGGGTGGGCCTAATGTTTTTCATAAAATGTTTTCAGCACATTTGTGGGAATGTGAAGGGGATGAAAACCGTTCCCTGAAGATCAGGAAAGGGTGGTGAGAGATCTGTGTGGTGTGGGGTAAACATGCGGGGGGCATTCTTTAATTCAGGGGTTCCTAAATTGTGGACCAAGCTTCGTTCAGCAGGTTTGCGGTGTGCCTGTGGATTTGTGATTGACGACGGGAGATGGCACATCCATCTCATGAAATGTTCATATTAATTTTTAATTGTATTTTATTGTTGCTTCAGTTTCTTAAATTGCATTTTATTGTATTACAATCTGAACTCTATGGAATTCAAATTGCAATACAGTAAAATACAATATATAAGAAATAAAAGAAGCAATAAAAGTGCAGTTAAAATCATACAGCTTCTAGCACAATGCATTACAATTGCTACAACAGACACAAAAATTACTAAGCAGTACACCAAGACTCCCAGCAATTTTATTTATTTATTATTTGATTTATATCCCTCCCTTCCTCCCAGCAGGAGAAATTTTCAAGTTGTTCGTGGGGGAAAAACATTTGGGAACCACTGCTTTAATTCACAACTAGATGAGGTGGCTAAGGATTGCTTCATTTTTTTACTAAAAAAATATGTTATTTTTAAACAGCAAGCAGCTTGGCTCCAAGCCTCACTGCCTGCCAAGTGCTTTAAAAATGGCTGGGTCAGTATGATCCTCCCTGTGAATAATGCTGCACTATGATGTTGTATCATGGGCATGGCATTGTGTGGAAAAAAGATGGCATCCCCCAGGGGCAGCCATCTTGTTTCCCCATACAGTGCCACAGTAATAATGCAACTTGACCATCCACTGTGGTTCCTAGGGGGAGGCATATTCACCCAGCTATTTTCAGAGTATGTGGCCTGAGTGAGGCAGCCAAGGGTTTGTTTGTTTTTTTCCTTTAAAAAACACTGCCACCATCCATTATTAAAGCACCAAGTGGATTGTCTCAAAGCCTGCCTGGTCACCATGCACTTTAAAAATGCCCGGCGGAATATTATTATTTATTTATTATTTATTGTTTAATTGCATTTCTAAACCGCCCTATAGCTAACAGCTTCCAGGGCGGTGTACAACACGATAAAACCACAATATTTAAAATACAAGCAAGTGTGTATTGCGCATTCAATTATAAAACATATTTAAAAACAGAGTAAAAGAAAATAAACATAAGATTAAATTAAAATAAAAAGCTTAAAATGCCTGGGTGAAGAGGTGGGTTTTTACCTGGCGCCGAAAAGATGACAGAGAAGGCGCCAGGCGTATCTCATCTGGGAGGGCATTCCATAATTCAGGGGCTGCCACCAAAAAGGCCCTAGATCTTGTTACTGTTCTCCGGGCCTCTGTATGAGTTGGGACCCGGAGAAGGGCCTTAGACGTCGAGCGGAGTGAACGGGTAGGAACATAGCGAGAGAGGCGTTCCATCAGATATTGCGGTCCAGTGCCGTTAAGGGCTTTATAGGTAAGGACCAACACTTTGAATCTGGCCCGGAAACGTATTGGAAGCCAGTGCAGTTGGGCCAGAATAGGTGTTATGTGGTCGAATTTCTTCGTCCCAGTAAGAACTCTGGCCGCGGCATTCTGCACTAGCTGAAGTTTCCAAATCGTTTTCTTTTTTTTTTTGCAATTAATTTTTATTCCAATTTTCAAAACCAAAACAATACAAAAAGAAAACAACACAAATCAATAACTAGTACAATACAAAAAGAATATATATATATATATAAAAAAGAAAGAATATTGACTTCCGATTTGTCATAGTTCAGCTATAAATCTATAATATATATCAAACCTATCAATAGATTATAAAATCACCTTCCTCCAGCGGTTATCTTAGTTAGTTTCAAATCTCATTAACATCCTATCATTTTAATCTTCCACAAAAAGTCAAAGAGAAGTTTCCAATCCTTGAGATATATATCAATCAATTTTTTTTACTAAATAAACATATCAATTAATCCAACTCATCAAATCTACTAAGTCCAGTAATTTTAAATCGCTCTTCTGTCATTATCCATATTGGGTCCATCTTCCATCTTCCATCTTTACGCACCCAAAAATCTTGCTGTCATAGTCATATAATAAAAGTCTGATAGGAATTTCCTCCATCACAGATATTTTCTTGCCATCAAATCCAAACGTATCACTGAAGTATTGTTGCAAAGCCGCATCTCTGTTCCTCTTTTCCACATGATACACTAGTATTGGAAGCCAGTGCAGTTGGGCCAGAATAGGTGTTATGTGGTCGAATTTCTTCGTCCCAGTAAGAACTCTGGCCGCGGCATTCTGCACTAGCTGAAGTTTCCGAATCGTTTTCAAAGGTAACCCTACGTAGAGAGCATTACAGTAATCCAATCTAGAGGTTACCAGAGCGTGAATAACTGAGGCTAGGTTCTCCCTGTCCAGATAGGGTCGTAGTTGGGCTACCAGCCGAAGCTGGTAGAACGCATTTCGTGCCACCGAGGCTACTTGGGCCTCGAGTGACAGAAGCGGATCTAATAAGATCCTCAAACTACGGACTTGTTCCTTTAGGGGGAGTGTAACCCCATCTAGGGCAGGTCTGACATCAACCATCTGAGCAGAGGGCCCCCCGACCAACAGCATCTCAGTCTTGTCAGGATTGAGTTTCAGTTTGTTAGCTCCCTGGGAATGATACGACAATGTTTTATCAGGATGACAAAAGATGCAGGAAGCCATCGTTTCTCCATTTCATGTCATGACAATAACATGATGTCATCATGAAGTGTTTTTCTTAGAATGGGACATATTCACTCAGCCATTTTCAGATGCTGATTGGTACTTTTAAATGCTTTTTAAAAAGGAAATGAAAAGGAACCATCTTGGGCCAGCTAGACTAACTGTAAGCAACAGCAACAACAAAAGCCTTCAGAAAGAAAGTGGCATTTGAACCTACTCCATAAAGGTCTCAGAATTTTCCCACCCTACCTTCACATGAGAGAAAACTTTTTTCAAAGAGGGGAGACTCATGCCAGCCCTAGGAAAGCCTCCTCACACTTCTTTCTGCTCATGTTCTCTCTGTTTGTACATGGAAATTCCCCCAGTGTTCCAAAGGAGCAGCATGTGGGTTGTGCCCCTTGACAGTTGCTGAGACTTGCTTTGGCTAGCAGTTTAGAGCAGCATCAAGCAAACACATGCCTTCTGACCAGAGCTTGGAAGTAACTCGTTAAAAATAACGAGTTACTTGTAATTCACTACATTTTTGCGTAATGAGAGGGTAATTTTGTTACATTTGCTTGTAACAGAACGAGTGGTAACTTAATTACTTTTCAGCTGTAACTGTAACGTTTCCAACGTTCCATTTACCGTTACTTGGGGGGAGGGGAAGTCTGCTCCTGTGATTGGTGGCCAAAAGAATGTGCCTCACACATGGCGAGCAAGACTACAGAAGCAGAATGGAGGTGAAGAACTGAGAGGAGTGGCGATGGTGTATGCGCGTGTGCATGCGTGCGCCTCCACCGCTTGTCCTGCCGCCCCTTCCTGCCTGCCTCCTCCTCTCCTGCCTATCGCTGGCTGCCTATCGCTGGCTGCCTCTCCCCTCCCTGCTTGTCACTGCCTCTCCCCCGCGCCTGTCGTTGCCTCTCCCCCGCGCCTGTCGTTTCCTCTCCCCTCCTTGGGTGTCGTTGCCTCTCCCCACGTGCATGTCGTTGCTTCTTCCTTCCCTGCATGTCGTTGCCTCTCTCCCTGGGTGTGGTTGCCTCTTCCCCGTGCGTGTCGTTGCCTCTCTCCTCCCTGGGTGTCGTTGCCTCTCCCCACATGCATGTCGTTGCCTCTTCCTTCCCTGGGTGTCGTTGCCTCTCTCCTCCATGTGTGTCGTTGCCTCTTCCCTGTGCCTGTTGTTGCCTCTCTCCTCCCTGGGTGTCGTTGCCGCTCCCCACGTGTGTGTCGTTGCCTCTTCCTTCCCTGCGTGTGTCATTGCCTCTCTCCTCCCTGCGTGTCGTTGCCTCTTCCCCGTGCCTGTTGTTGCTTCTCTCCTCCCTGGGTGTCGTTGACTCTTCCTTCCCTGCATGTCGTTGCCTCTCTCCTCCCTGGGTGTCGTTGCCTCTCTCCTTCCTGGGTGTCGTTGCCTCTCCCCACGTGCGTGTCGTTGCCTCATCCTTCCCTGCGTGTCGTTGCCTCTCTCCTCCCTGGGTGTCGTTGCCTCTTCCCCGTGCCTGTCGTTGCCTCTCTCCTCCCTGGGTGTCGTTGCCTATCCCCACGTGCGTGTCGTTGCCTCATCCTTCCCTGTGTGTCGTTGCCTCTCTCCTCCCTGGGTGTCGTTGTTGCCTCTCCCCACCCTGCTTCTCATTGCCTCTCCCCTCCCTGCGTGTCGTTTCCTCTCCCCTCAGCACAGAGGAAAGTGTCCCCAAATTATGCAAGAACAGACAAAGTCAATACTACAAGAATAAGTAATTGTATTGGTAGAAATTATGATAGTACATAAGAAACAAAAGGTATACATATATATATATATATATATGAAATAGAGCAATATTAACAAAATATGTGCAAAAAAGACTCAGGGAACTTCCAGAAGATTTGTTTATTGAACAGTCAACCTGATTTGTTTGCAGGGAGATTTGATGACATTGCATCAAAACAAGCCTTGTCCCTTTCCAGTGTATTTTCCTGTTACTTTTCTCATTGCAAAAAAATCTGATATTCAGTGGAAGGTTTGTGGCGCAAGACCCCCTCATCAACTACAATTGTATAACCTGAGTTTGCTGGTATGTGACTGAGTCCCACCCAAAACTAGTGGCAGTCTGAAAGTGCCTTCATGTAGTAGCCAAAAAATATATTGGAAATGCAAATATTCTTTTCAAGCTGAAGCTAAGAAGAATGTATTACAGAGTTGTTGGACGAGATCTCCAGATTACATTCTGTTCCTTTGCTTCATCAAAACCAATTCAGAAACGAGTGTGTAAATGTAACTCACATATAATAAATGAGTTCTTCTACATATCTTAGAGCACTATCACTTCTGCAAATATATCTCGACATCTACTATGCAGGAAGTGAGGGGAAGGCAGAAGTGAAGAAGCCTAGGCCAGGGAGCTTGTGCCATCAGCTCCTGGGGTTGGCCTGGAAAATATTCTGTATTTGTTGCTTATTCAAAATATTTTAAATGCCTCCCCCCCAATCTGTATATTGATTTTTAAATAGTAGCAAAAGACAATTGGGTTGCATGATGAGGATCAAAAGTTCACAACACTCTTCACCCCTCCATAACTCCAAGAAATTGGTCCTAAATTTAAACTATAAAAAAGAACAAATATGACACATTGGCTGTACATATGCATGCATGCATGTCCTCACACACAGAGTTAATTTTCATTTAGGCTGCCTATCTAATGCAGAAACATCATACATTTTGACTGTTATGTCCTTGAATATAAGAATCAAAACTGGTTATAGAAACAGCTAGCAGCCCTTGTTTATGATCAGGGTGGTGGTGGGGAAAAGTCAGTGCAGTTATGAAGCCAAAATTCCACAGTGCAGTCCATAAAGGTGGCAACAACAGTGGGTCTAGACATCAAGCAACTTTCTTCTGATGACAAGTACAGATAGGCAGTAACAAGAGCCGTCCAAGAATTATGATCTGCACTGGCTGAGCTACATTCCAGTATTACCATGTACAACTGAATGTTTACTCCTGTTGCAAACCATTGTTGTTATGTGCCTTCAAGTCGATTACAACTTATGGCGACCCTATGAATCAGAGCCCTCCAATAGCATCTTTCATGAACCACCCAGTTCAGATCTTGTAAGTTCAGGTCTGTGGCTTCCTTTGGAATCAATCCAAATCTTGTTTGGCCTTCCTCTTTTTCTACTCCCTTCTGTTTTTCCCAGCATTCTTGTCTTTTCTAGTGAATCATGTCTTCTCTGTTGCGCTGTGTGCATTTGTGTGCTTAATTAAGTTTAAAACAACACAGCAGCAGCAGCAGAGTAACAGCAGATGTTGAAATGCAAGTGTGCCAGTGTGTGTGTACGTTTACCTAAGAAAGCAGGCTTTTACCCTGCATCAGCATCACTGAGACTTGAGACTTAGTAAAATAAGAAAAGCTAGTTTATTTATAGAAATACATAGTAGATAGAAAGGCATACCTAGTTCTAACTAACTAGCTAAGTTGGAGGCGTAACACCCAGGTGCAGGAGTTAGCCCCATGCTAGGAGAGAGAGCAGAGACAGAGAAGGAAGGAAGTGGAAAGGGCAGAAGGAGGAGGGGCAGGTAAGCTTCCCTAAAGACTTAATAGTCTAGCGACAGAAGGAAGTCAGTCAGAGCATCACAGGTAAAGGTAAACAAGCCTATCCATCTGGAGGACCCTTGCTCTATCTCCCTTCTGGAACACAAACAAAAGAACAAAACAGGAGTTGCTCTTGCCCCACTTCCAACATTCTCATGATGTGTCCAAAGTATGATAACCTCAGTTTCATCATTTTAGCTTCTAGTGACAGTTCTGGTTTAATTTGTTCTGACACCCAATTATTTGTCTTTTTCACAGTCCATGGTATGCACAAAGTTCTCCTCCAACACCACATTTCAAATGAGTTGATTTTTCTCTTATCCACTTTTTTCACTGTACACCTTTTACATCCATACATAGAGATTGGGAATATCATGGTCTGAATGATCCTGACTTTTAGTGTTCAGTGATACATCTTTGCATTTGAGGACCTTTTCTAGTTCTCTCATAGCTGCGCTCCCCAGTCCTAGCCTTCTAATTTCTTGACTATTGTCTCCATTTTGGTTAATGGCTGTGCCGAGGTATTGATAATCCTTGACAAGTTCAAAGTCCTCATTGTCAACTTTAAAGTTACATAAATCTTTTGTTGTCATTATTTTAGTCTTCTTGACGTTCAGCTGTCGTCCTGCTTTTGTGCTTTCCTCTTTAACTTTCATTATTGTCATGATCTGTGGGTGGGTAGGAGGCGACAAGGGAGGAGGTGGAGAGTGAGACGGGATGGAGTGGAGAAAACAATTTTAAAAAATGGAGTGGAGGGAAAAAGGAGCCAGAGGGCAAGAACATGGATAAAGGAGGAGAAGGAGGCAGAAGCAGAATGGAGATAAAGAACTGTGGAGGTGAAAGATGACAACGTGTCTGTGTGTGTGTTTGCACTTGGCACATAAAGTGGCCTCCACCACCCTCTCTGGCTACTGTGCATTTGCAGTATTTTAACTTTTTTGCATCTCAGGGGAAAATGTTTGCTTGGGTGAGTGTCCCTTAGTTGGTGGCAGGGCAGGGTCCGGGAGGTGGTTGAGTGAGATTATGGTGGCTGGCTGAGTAGGGGGGGGAGGGGGGTTGCACTTGGATTGACGTGCAAAGATCTGAGTAGTGGCCTCTGCCTCCCTCCCCACCTCCCTTACCAGCGGAGAGACCATCATTGCTATCTTATGGATAAAAAGTATTATTCTACTACCTCTGTATGTGTGTGTTTATTTTTACTGTTGTTTTAGGCTACTTAGATGTGCAGCAGCCAAGGCCAGCACCTTGTAGATTTTTTTAAAAAAAGTAACTGAAATGTAATTGTGGTGATTACTTCTGAGAAAAAGTAAAGTAATCAGTTACTTTCAGAGCCATTGCAATTGTAACTGTAATTACTACTTTTTGGGCCATGTAAGTGTAACTGTAATTTATTACTTTTTAAAAGTAATCTTCCAAGCTCTCCTTCTGACCCAGGGCAACCTTAGCAGATCTTACCTGAGAGAGAACTTTATGCACAGGAGAGGCTTCTTTATAAACCAACTCACAAATTTCTGTGATGACTTCCAATCTATGAATTAATAGGTGGTCAGATATAGTTTGCACTGTGCCGGTATTTAAGTTACCCAGTGAAATTCAGTCTAACTGTTCTAAACAGAAAGAATAGCTGCAGCATTATTATTGATTACATTGATGCTTGTGCTTCTGCACAGCATTTCTCTGTGTTAAGTACTCACGGATAAAACATTTATTTTCCAATCTCTGTGGGGAGGAAACAGTGTTTCAGGGTTTTTTTGCCTCTTAACTGTCTCATAAAGCACATTCAAGTCTTCTAAAATCATTGAAGATTCTCTGTCATCAGAGAGGCTCTTTAGCATTGCACTGAGCATGTATAGATTAATGCAGTAATCAATGCTCTCTCTACACTGCAGAGATTTGTATTGATGTCCGTGGTTCTTATGTTTGACATTGCAGAATAATTTGGCATTGACACGGGAGACAAGGACTACAGGGACTTGTCTTATAGACCTGGCTTTGCACTGATTTGGTTTGGGGGGGGTTTCCTCCCCCCCCCGCCCATTGCAGTGATAGCTTTGCTACAGTCGCAGGCTGGAATTCAGCAACCTGCTTGAGTCTGTTCTACTTATTTAGGTGCTGTGAGCTGATGCTGCTATGCTTACTGGTTTCCTTCAATTTCTTCTCCATACCGTGTATTCGGGGACAGGTAATCTAATGCTACTGTCAGAATGAGAGGCTGTAAATATCTGTAAGATATTTTTGTCAGTCAGTCTGAGTTTTGAAAAGGTCTCATCTTGTAATGAAGCACAAGCATAATTTTGGGGGGATAAAAAGCACAGAGCTATTTGTTGTTGCTGTTGTTGTTCAGGGAGGAGGGTCCTTACCATTCAGAATACTCATTCCTGATTTTATGTATATATGTTTCTAAAATATAGTTTGATATTTTCTGGTATGACTTTTTCAACCATAAATGTGTGTTTAGATTTTCTTTAAAAAAGATCTGCCTGCAAATGTATTTCTAGACCAGTGTAAATCATATTTGGTCATAAACAGTATTGCATGTTGGAGAATGAAATCAATAAAGATTTCAGAGGTTTTGATGGTCAGGGAACTTATAATCATTCAGATATATTATTATGTTTAGCTAATCTGTTTGGCAGAAGAGAGTTGATGTGCCCTGCATCTCCTGAGTCGTGTTGTGGTTAGTAAATTTCATAGCCTTAATTCAAGTTGCAATACGTAGCCTGTATATTATCATATACTATACTTTTGGAAAATATTTTTATTACTATATGCCCAATTGAAAGCATCCCCTTTTAGTTTTATGTATTTATGTATTTGTTTCTTGGCACCTTATATAGCAGCTGAGCGCAATAAAGCCAAAGACAGAAAGCAATTGTGTCAGGCAAACCCTAGTTAAACCAACTCTGGTTAGCACATTTACATTTCTATATTTGCCATACAAATATTACGTGAAATATAAAATGTGTGTATGTGAGAGAGGGAAACGGAGTGAGCATATAATGGAGATCTTTATGTTATTGTTAAAGTATCATTGCCATTATGGATTAAGAGCCATTTAAGAGATTTGAAGTGAAACTGGGCAAATAGTAAAACTGGGAGATGTTAGTGCTCTTCAGAGAGAGGAGCTTGTGCCTGAGTGTGAATCTGTGCCAGTGTTCCTTCTTGTATTTTGTTTCATTTCATTTCTACACATACACTTGTTTCCTATATGTACAGGCTTCATTCCTTGAGGCAGGGTTGACAATAGGGTTCACATAGTGATGCTTATGCCCACCCCCATTGGCAACAACGGGCACTGATTGGTGATGCCCACAGTTGTATGCAGAGTAGGCTTTAGCACTGGTGGGCTCTGCCATAACGTGTGAGCCCTAGGGACTGCCCAAGTATGCCAGCTTCTGATCCCAGATTTATTTTGATTATTATGCTGATTTTGTACAACTGCATACATGTATACCTCCTCACATATTGATCTGCCCGTGCACTAAGATTGGAGGGGGAGGATCTGCTCATGATCCCATTGTTCGGTGAAGTTCATGGGGTGGTAGTACGTGAGAGGGTCTTCTCTGTGGTGGCTCCTCACCTCCAGAATGCCCTCCCCTCTGAGGTGTGTCTGGCACCAATATTACTAACATTCTGATGACAAGGCAAACCAGCCCTTGTAGAGGGGGTGAGAAGTGTGATGAATCACTCGGCTGTGATAATTTCCAGCCTGCTTCAGTATTTTGTTTCTGTTTATTCTACTGCTGATTTTAAAGGTGGATGTATATGTGATCTGTCTTTTGTTTGTATGTTTTACTGTACTTTGTTTTAATGAATGTATGTATTTTCCACCCTGGGATTACCTGTGACTGCAATGAAGATTATAAATTTCACAAACAAAAAAATATGCATAACCCTAATATGATCTAGCATATCAAAAAGGGGGGAATTTTAGGGAGGATTCTGCAAGATCAGCAACCCCCCCAAAACTATGGTTAATGTTGTGGTTTGATTAAACAAGTGAGTCTCATAACCAAGGGTTGAAGTTGGCTGATTTCAAGCAAACCATAGTTAAGATTAAACTGGTCAATCTAAGATGACACAGTAAACTGTGCTTAATCTAAAATTAAAGCAGATGCTTCTGATTTCCCCCTTGTGGCCATGCCAGAAGAGAGGAGAGAGTGGAATAATCCAAACCAGAATGGGGAAGATTAGGCTCCATCTCAGAATACTAAAACATGGTTCACACAGCAATGGGAAGCCTATAGCTTTCCAGATGATGTTCTATTTAATCTAGTTCTTAAATGGGTATGTACTTACCCTGAGCCTTTGGTATCAAATATGCTGTTTATTTAAAAGATGAAACAAAGCCCATGAAAAATAAATGTGTTGTCGATAATTCTGATGCTGGTTGTTTTTGTTAGAATCTGTTCAGCACTTTAGAATGTCTAGAACCCTTCACATACATCAGTATTCTGTATTACAACTCTATAAAGCAGTTTGATATTATTAGCCCCATATTACAGGTGTGGGTAAGGCTGAGGTTAGGAGATAATGGGATGCTTTAGGCTACCTGATTCACAGCAAAGGTAATCCAGAGACTGCAAAGTTTACACTATTTGATAACCAGAAATGACAGAATGACTAACAGTGCAATCCCATGCATGCTTACTCAGAAGTTCAACTAATTTTAGTGAAGCTTAGTGAAGTGTGCACAGGATTGTACCCTAGGTCATCCTACAATGTCATTCACTGTAACTTTACAGATTTTTACTATAAGCTAATTGGAAATTTATGTAGTAGTAGTGGTGGTAACAGTAATATTACTGAGTTGGATCCAGACTAAGTTAGTTGAACGTGGGTTCCATTGAAATCAGTAGGACAAATTAGTCTTCACGTAAGCCCCATAGATTTCAATAGGAATCAGCTGCAACTAACTTTAGTCTGAATCCAATCCTGTATATTTGTGTACAAATGCACACAAGTAGGCCACATAGGAACACTGAAGCAAACATGCAGGTATTCAAAATTTACAGCAATTGGAAGTTGTGGAATTCACACAGTTGAGACTTATTTGTAGTATGCAAGTAGAGCACATTGTTCTGTATGTAGAAAGTCCGTGGTTCAATCTCAGATGCTTCCAGCTGAAATGATCTGAGATAACAGGGCTAGGAAAGGGTGTACCTAAAATCCAAGAGAAATTCTATCAGTCGCATGGACTGCAGTGAGCTAGATAGAGCTGAATAAATGGCCTGGTTCATTTTGATGTGAATGAGCTGCTTGGGCTTATCCCTCTCTTCCTCTAGTATGACTGTGACAAAGAGTTTGGTTTCAGTTAAACCAAACTTTGGCTTGTTTTATCATCTAACAAACTGGTCAGTCTTAATTATGGCTTGTTTGAAACAAGCCAACTGCAAACCATGGATTATGTTATGTTAGTTAATAATAATTTAGAATTTGGATAACATGCTAAACTGTGGTTAATCTAAAACTGAAGCAGAAGCATCCGATTTCCTCCTTGGGGCTGTGCCAGAAGAGAGGAGAGAGTGGGAGCATCCAAACCAGGTGGGGAGACTAGGTTCAGTCTCATAATGCTAAACTGTGGTTTAGTTTAGGAATGGGGAACCTATAGTCTGTCAGATGTTGTTGAGCTACAGCTCGCATTATCCCTGACCACGGACCATTCTGTCTGGGGGCTGATGAAAATGAGAGTCCAACAATACATTGAGAGCTATAAGTTCTCCATCCTTGGTTTACCATGACATCTGAATGTAGCCAATTTGAAGCATCTCCTTGAATTTTTATATTCTAGCAACATTAGCATCTTGAAACACCTCAATACAGAAACTGTATTAAAGGTAAACTCAGCCATCATGCAAAATCTTCATCTGAATAGGAAACTATATATTATTATTTCTCAGTCCAAACACTGAATTTGATGCGACTCATGATACAGTTAATAAATTTGCTTCAGAATACACATTTCTTTCCTATATATTCCAGGTGATTTGGATTATTACTGGCTGGATCCTGCCACGTGGCACAGTAGGGAGACCTCTCCTATTAGCTCGGTAAGAAATATGCAAAATAGGTCTGTTGGATTAAATTAAAACATTAACATAAATGTTTATTATTTCATTGGCACTATGGTATTAGTTGGTTCTTAATATGCTAATATGAAAAAATACTGTGACATAATTGTTTTTCTGTGTAATAGACACTGTGTAATAGACAATAGACACTTCCACGTAATTATTTATTTTTATTTTTATTTTTATTTTATTCGATTTATATACCGCCCACAGCCCAGAGGCTCTCAGGGCGGTGCACAACATAGGATAAAATACAAAAGAATCACAAAAACAGTAAAGCATACATATTAAACAATTAAACAACACAATAGACACTTTGATTATTAGTATTTTATGAATACTTTTAATTGATAGGAATTTTTTTCAATTCTGCTTCCTCATCCTGTGAATAAACTCAGTGGCAAATATATATATTTAATTATAAATATCCTTTGGCTTGGATAGTAAGTGTGCCTTCCATTCATGAAAGGCTTCAGAACCAGTGGAGGATCCCAGTGGTGGATGGGGGGAAGGAATTGTTGCTGATTCCCCTTTCTCTTGCAGCCCTTCCCTCGGGAACAGAGGGTCTTTCAATCCCCCTGGAACAGCCTTGCGGAGGGGATACAAGGGGCTGCAGAGGGAAGGGGGAATCAGTGAAATAGGCCTCTCCTCTTTCTGCTGGCAGGAGTTTTCTGTTAGCAGAACTTAGCTCAAGGGATCCTCCCGCTTCTGGGTGCAAACTCATGATACAAGTCATTGTGGATAGTGAACACATATAGAAAGATTGAATGGAATATGAAAAAATAGTAGTATTATTTACAAGCTTTGATGTCATGTGCTATGATTTACATCCTTTAATTAGCACAGGCCTGCATAAAATGTGACCCACCAACCCAAATGCAGCCCAACAACCATGAATTTTATTTGTTTATTTATTCATTTGCAAAAATTTCTGTACCACCAACATTAAGAAAAATATTTGGCGGTGAACAGCAAAAAGAAAACAATAAAATTACACTCCTAAAACAAATACAAAATACATCAAAAATCAGCAGATCAAATTCATACATCAACATAGCTGGATCACCGTTCAGGAAAAACCTAGGTGTAGAGGTGAGTTTTAAGCAGGCATCTCAATGCCAGCATCATAGATGCTTGCCTAATATTAATTCAAAGCGCATTGCAAAGGGCAGGTGCTGCCACACTAAAGACCCTGCTCTTAGTGGACATAAGAATGAACTTTGGGAGCATACAGCTCTTCAGAGGATCAAAGGGACTGGCAGGGGTATTCAGGGTAAGGTGTTCCCCAAGCTAACCTGGTCCAAAGTTGTTCAGGGCTTTATGTGTCAATAGCAAGACTTCAAACGTGGCCCAGTAGCATATCAGCAGCCAGTACAGCTTTTTCAGCACAACTGTTAAACACTGTTGACAGGGCACCCCCTTCAGGAACTTTGCTGAAGCATTCTGCACTAGCTGCAGATTCTGGACTAACCCTAACGGAATCCCCACATAAAGTGCATTGCACTAATCCAATCTGGAGGTTATCAAAGCCTGTATTACCATAGCTAAAATATCCCAATCCAAGAATAGCTGTAACTGTCTCACCAGCCAAACCTGGTAGAAATTACTCCTAGCTGTTGGAAACACCAGAGCTTCCAGTGACAAAGATGAGTCCAAGAGCTATGTACGTGCTTCTTCAGAGGGAATACAACCACATCCAGAACAGGCAACTATCCTTATTTCCTGGACCTAGGAACTGCTCACTAACATAGCCTCAATTGTACCAGGATTCAGACTTGGTTTATTGATAATCATCAAGCCCACCACTACGCCAAGGCACTGGCCCAGTTCCTGCACAGCCACATCTGAATGAGATGACACAGAGAAATAGAGCTGGGTGTAATTAGCATACTGATGACACCATGCTTCAAATCCCCTAATGATGGCTCTCAACAGCGTCATATAGATGTTAAATAACATTGAAGATTATGTTCAGTCCAGTTCCCCACCCTGGTCTAAATAACTGGTATCTTCCAATAATGTCTGCAATTCCCCCCCCCCGCTTGATTACATCCCCCAAAATTTGGGTATTTGTGAGTGGTCAAAAATTGTCCCAAACCATTGAGTCCAAGGTGGACCATACCACTGTCTTTTTAACAGTATTGAGAACCCACCCCCTCATTAAATGATATGCTTAACCCCCCATCTCCCAAAAAAGAAGCTTTACTGACCCCTTGATTGTCCATAGTCCATGGCTCTTGGGCTGCATTCTCCTTTCTGGATTAAAAGATGTGTAGTCTGCATTAACTTCTAATGTATTGGACATAAGGCAAAATAAGGATGTGATTTTTATGCTGTAGAGAACAAGCAATTTAAATAACAAGTGTAAGCAACAAACAATTTATTGATATCTATAAAAATAGATGCACAATATCTTTTATCACATCAGAAAAAGAGCATATTTTTGCGTAGTAGCTTCCAAAATTTGGATTGAATGTTTCACAAACCTAATTTGTAGGCATAAAACAGGATGAGATTTCCACTTAATTCACTTTCCCTTATTTATTTATTTTTAATAGCACCCTGTAACGTGGCAACCATCTAAAGAGGGAGATCGCCTAATTGGTCGTGTTATTCTCAACAAGAGAACAACTATGCCAAAAGAGTCAGGTGCATTACTGGGACTTAAAGTAAGTATGGTGCAGGTTGTGCCTTAAATTTGTTTCCATTTATTCACCAGTAATTAGCAAAAGAGATAAAGCTTCGCAAGGCCTGGATGAGTGATGGGTAAGCCCTGAGGGTACTAATCTAATCTTTGGCTTTAGGACCCCCCGCCCACACACACAAAATGTTAAGCTAGTCCATACCTCCCCAATCCCCAAATGGTAAAATGGATGCGTTATCCATGGTCTCTTCTTAGTATTTCTGTCCTTTAGATATAATTTGCAGGTAGGCATTCATCAGCCTGAAATTCTGAAATTTCTCTTCCTCCCTAAGAATTTCTGGTCGTCAGAAGTATAGAGAGGTGAATTGCAAATTCCTTGCCAGTTTGTGTGCACTGGGGTAGGGATCTCTGTTATGAGCACTGAGGGAATATGTTGCTAGTTCAAATATCCCACAGGCTAAGCAACGTATGCTTCTTTCACAGAAGGGTTCAATTTGGCTATAAGTCCTAATGGGAGTTGTGATGGGAAATAGAAATGATAATCATAAGAATGTAAGAAGAACTCTGCTGGATCAGGTGAAGGGTCCATCTAGTCCAGCATTCTGTTCCCACAGGGCCCAACTAGGGCCCTATGAGAAGCCCACAAGCACAATTGTGCATTCCCACTTGTGTTGCCCAGCAGTTGATACTCAGACTGCCTCTGATACTGAAACATGACACTGTAAGAACAAAGGAAAGACATGTGTGTAGATGTATGTATTCATTTATTTATTTTTATTGATTGATTATATTTATATCCTGCCTATTTGTCTTTATGAGTCAGCCACAAGTGTTTTGTGAGAGAACAGTATATAAATACTTTTATAAATATAAACAAACAAGGAAGTGTTTCTGTTGAACAATGGGCTAGAGCCAAAGTGCAGGTGCAGTTGCCAAAGTGCCGCTTGCCACCCCAACCTCTGCTGCTGTAACTAACCTGTGTTCCCTAGTAATTGGTTCTAGAGGATAAGGGGCTGCAAAATGAGGGAAATCAACAACCTTTCCCTGGGCAAGCAGAAATGCCTTCCACTTACACAATATGGTGCCAGCTTAGAATCCTTATAAGTTGAGTGGTAATATGAAATGAGAGCCTTCAGATATATAATGTTTCATGTATTAGGTCTCTAAAAATAACATAAAATATCCATCTCAGCAAGAAATATTTTTACTTTGAACTGTACAATGCTTGTTTGGTATATACGTGTAAACATGCTGATCAGAAAGCCATGACAGTGTATGTGACTATTGGACTAAATAATTTTCCATTATATTTCTTAAAATGTAGTTTGATGCATTCTGAAAACTGATACATTTTATTGCTCAGGTTGTAGGAGGAAAAATGACTGATTTAGGACGACTTGGTGCCTTTATTACCAAAGTGAAGAAAGGTAGCTTGGCTGATGTGGTGGGACATCTAAGAGCAGGTAACTCAATAAATGAAACAAATTTTTCTTCATGTTGTGGAAACTTTCATATTGTGAAAACAGTACTACAGTTCTTTTTTGTGCTACATTTACAGCAGGAGTGGGGGGACTTTTTCAGCTGGAGGACCACATTCCCTCATAGGGAACCTGGTGGGAGCCGTGTCCACTATTGGGCAAGGCTAGAGGCAAAAGTAGGCAAAGCAATGAATGCCACTCTTCTGTAGAGTGGGCTACATTCCAGTCATGCAAAAGTCAGAGCTTTTTACACACACCCACACACAACACATCCGGGCAAGCAAGAGGGATTATTATAGTTCAAGGACACATTTCAGCCAGGCAGCAGTGCATGAGGAGAGTGTGGAGCAAAGCCAGTGAGGGCTATGGTGTGGGGACAGGGGTGTGGCCTAGGTAGAGCCTCAAGGGCCAGATAGAGAGGTCTGAGGTTCCCCACTCCTGATCTACAGTTTCAGTGTGTACAGCTTCCTCAATGTTTGCAATAAATATTTCAGCTTGATGTGATGGTAACAATTGGGAATGGGTGAGAATTTTGATTCAGTTTGCATTTCAAGCCAAATTTATCAAATTTGCATTTTCTGAAACAATATGAGAATCAAAACATAGCCATCCTTTGAAATTTGCACTTATTTGTATTTTGCAATGCAGTTCACCAACCAAACAATGTTTACAAAAATACATGTATTAGGGGAAAGCGTGCATAAAAATGAATATTTGAGTAAAATAACATGCACAAATGCATTATATGATGAGAAGTGGCTTGCAAAAATGTGTACGTTAGTCAAAACTGCCTACAAAAATACGTTTATTAGGAGAAATTCACACTAAAATGCTGGAGAATGTTTATGATTTAAAAAACACACACATGTGGCTGCAGAAATGTGGATAATTGAATTTAAGATGGGAAAAATAAGAAATTGATAGATCTTTCCATCCCTAGTAACAATACACAGGATATCTGCAACAACTGGCTTAGTGTCTTTAATAGTGTATAGATTGACCTTAGAGGCAGCTGTTTATATATCATAACAAGAGAAAAATTGTATATAAAGATTTGGAAGGACTTCCCTATGTATACATTCAGTATTTTATTATTTACATATTAAATATTATTAATAGTAAATAGCTTATGTGAACAAAAATGACACTTTGACCCTAGATGGATTCACCCAGTTGAGTGGGTAAACTTCATAAGAAGAAGCAACTTTACATTGGATACTTGGAGCTCCCTACATAAGTGAATGTGGAAGTCTGATAATAAATTAATACATTTAGTGCCTCTGCAGCTCTTCTTGGGAACACTGTCAGCTGACCAGACACATACAAGTGCCAGGGCTTCCCATTCTCCGTTAGACAGAGAGAAACTGTGGCATACAGAATAAAATGGCTCTCTGTGCAGTAAAGGACTCTGTGTAGAAAATGGGAAGTGATGAAAGTATAGGGGTCTGCAAATTGCTTTGGGTCAATAGGAACCTATGGGTTTTATTTCCATATAATATGCTTGTATTCAGGGTGTTAGCAGAATACACTGTATTCAAAATGAGCTGCAATGAACTTTGATGTGAGATTCACCAAGCAGCAGGCTGCTTAACATGAAAAAAGATCGGGGCCCCTTGAGCAGCCTCTATGAACACTGAAACCCCTTGAGGAAGGAGCTTTGTTTTGATGTTTGATTGGTCACCTGAAGGGACCTTATTCTATTTACAAAGAGCTGGCCAGAAAGATGTTTTTCCTTCCGGTTGGCCAGCACATGCAGAGAATGGATTCAATTCCCAATTTAGTTTTGCACATTTAAAGTGGATTAAAGTGCTCTGGCGCAACAAATTCACTTTAAAAAAGACTGGTCTTTTTGCAGTAAGGAAAGTGATACGCAAATGCCCTAGCAAGTATAGGATAATAATCAATTGATGGCAAGTCATATAACCTTAGAAAATGAATGCAAAATAATAGTGAGTGATATATAGCTGATGCATTGCACAAGTTTTTCGCAAACAAATCACGATGAATGTTCAATAAGCAGGTCACCTTTAAGTGACCAGAGTGTACCGACAGAGAAGTGATGGTGTTATTACTAGCCCTCTCTGTTAATACACTCTGTTGTTCATGCTCTTCAGTAAAGAAGGTGCTTCCCTGGATCATTAGCCAGTACGAACAGAGGATAGTCTGTTTTATGCTGCTTGCTTTTGTACTTTGCCAGCTAGCATAGCTTGCTGGGGTGTGTGCCAGCAGAACTGGGGACAGCCCGCCTAAAGTGGGCTTCTTGTTCTGTTCACAACATCTTAGGACATCGCTATCTGGAATTACTAGAGTGAAACTCCAGTTCTGTTCCCAGGTACTTCTACCTCCAAAAGCATACCCATAGGTTTAGCCTAGAAAAGTCACTTTACCTATCTGTGTGTGCATGTATAAAATAATATGAAAGGCAAGAGGGAAATTCTCCCTTGTTTTTAAATTCAAGGTGATGAAGTTCTAGAATGGAATGGAAAACCACTTCCTGGAGCTACAAACGAAGAAGTTTACAACATTATTTTAGAATCAAAATCAGAACCTCAAGTGGAAATTATTGTTTCAAGGCCTATTGGGTAAGGTTTAAACTGCTTGCTTTATAAATGTACGATATTACAGTCTCTCTCTCTCTCTTTCTATGTTTGTGTGTGTGTGACGTCTCCTATACTATATTTGCCTAAGAATGTCATCATGCTGGAGGGGCAGGCCTCATCTCCATGGAAACATGAAGCGGGAGGAGCAGAGCAGAGATGTGGCCTCAAAATTATATCTGTGCATATTCTGATAATACTGAGATCCTCTCCTGTCCTGGCAAAGCAGAGAGGACAGTAAGGGGGTGGTGGTGGTTTAAAACAACAGGAACAGTCTGAATAGATTGGTAAGGAAGGAACATGGTTGTTGTTTTTAAAAAAAGTCTTCACAAGGGGAAATAGCAGAAATGGGTACACAGAAGCTAACACCAAAAAGTTAATATGGGTACAACAGAGCATTTCACAACTCGCTTCTTGCTGTGTTCAAACCTCTCCCGTTATTTAAAACCAACACTTGCCCCCTCATTTTCCTCCATCCCTGCTTTATTCATATCTCTCCCATTGCTTAAAATAATGTATATGTGCAAAGAGGGGCTGCAGTGTAGGAGGGGAAGGAGAGATAGAAATAAGGGTGGTCTGTGTGCAAGGGGGAGTTGAGAAAATGAGATAGGAAAAGGGTGAAGGTTAATATGAGGGCAAAGGGGAGTTTGCAAAAAAGGAGGAAATAAGAGGCATGGGAATGGGAGTGAAGATAAAAACGGGGGCAAAGGGGAGTGAAAAATAGCGATAGCAGAAGGTGAAAAAGGTGCTTAGTAGTTGCATTGTGGGAGGAAGCAGAGGTTACCAGCTGGGGGGTCTGTGTGCAAGAGGTGTTGCAGAAAAGGAGATGGAAGACAAGGCATGAACATGGGGATGAAGATGAAAACGGGTGCAAAGTGGGGCTGCAGAATAGAACAGGGAAGTGGCTTCGGAAATGGTGAAACTTTTGGGTAGGTGAAAAGAGAGTTTAGTAGATGCATGGGGTGAGAAGGAGCAGCTCTAGGGGGTTACCATGGTGGTAAGATACACATTCTCTTCAGGCATTCCTAATAGGAAAAAGTAAAGAAGGGGGAGCCGGGAGGTGTGTACTTGCACTTCCTCAACCCCCATTACCGTTTCTTTCAACTTAGTTGAAAGGGAGCCTTTTGTATTCATGAAGCCCCCTCCTGCACATTTTAGAGCCTTGACTTTCCATGGATGCAAAAGGCTCCCTGCTGTAGACTGCCTCCTTCCACGAATTGGAAGGCAATGAAATGAGTAATGGGGGGGGGAGGGGCACAGCTTTCATGCTTACCCTTGCTGTTCCCCCTCACATATTTAATTTCCCCCTATTTGGAATGATTGAAGAGGGCTATTTTTACCATAATATATGCACAGATATTTAAAAGAAACATAAAGTAGAAAAAGACTCAAGGGGTACTACCTCTGTTAATTGGATTGACCTCTTAAGAAAATCATATTGATATGTATAGAAGTTGCATACCACTTGAGAGTTGCAGCTAAAATTATTAGTATATGGGGGGAAATATGGGTTCTGATTTTTGGAAATGGGCCCCATTGCAAGTTGGAGGCCTGCTGCTGCAACATGCTCCTTCAGATTTATGTGGAAATACACAAATATTGTAGCTGTGGGGTCTGACATGGCCAAAAATCCTGTACCACACTACTTCAGATTAAGGTCTTCCGACATGTCACATTTATTTATGTTTGAAACATGACCACTTCTATAATATATAAAAGAACTTGCACCTGTGGAAATACTTGTCTAAAATAATGTAAATTCTAGTGAAAGCAAAGGCATTGTATACTCAATTACTGCCTTATCCCTCATTCCTGGTGTGCTAAATCAGTGACTAGGGCAGGATGGGTGCTGAGGCTTCCAGTGGTAGAGAACAGTGGCAGAGATGGGGAGGTGGCAGGACTTGCTTTGAGGTATTCCAATCACCAGGCCTAGGGTCTAAAATCCGAGGGCTGAATTTCTATGGCATTTCTGTAGCCCTGTCTAACAACAGCTGCCAGGATTCTGTGAAACCCACAATGTATTATGTATGTGTGAGAACATTCAAGATCTCTGTGCAGAGAGGGGCCAGCCCATATAATTCAGTTCAAAGCCATTGCGAAGGACTCTGTGCACCAGGTGTTTCCTGATGTCATCCACACATGCTGAGCTGAAGACCCTTGGAAAGGCCTAGTAAGATCTCATGCTGCAACTATAGATTTTAGTAAATGCCCAGATTCTGGAAAACTCTCAAGTTTAAAACCGAACTTTGGGAATGAAGGTAAAAGATCTTGCAGCATACAATCAAATCTGCTTACAAAGGGAAATGTCTTTCTGAACTGGTATCACAAGTAGGAATTATGTTTTGTTGATTACGGTGGAAAATGTTTCAGATTTACATGTACATTTGTAGCATGATCCTGTACATGTCTATTCAGAAGTAAGTCCCACTGAATTCAGTGGTGGTTACTCCCAGGTAACTATCTATGGACTTGTAGCCCTAGTTAGGAATATATTAGCTTCCATGTGTATTGTAGTACTTTGCAATTTCTTTTACATTTTTGTTTTTGTTTAACCTTTTCCATATTTTATTGTTTTTGTCTTTGCTGTTGTAAGGCTTTTTCATAAGCTTCATTCTGCAAACTCCTTGAGAAATGTGTATAAAAACTTCTAGTGAGATATAAAGTATGTGACATTTTGGAAACAGCACCACTGTCCCGAATCACTAGCTATAGATAGCACTCACTTTTCTGATCTCCAGCATGATTCTCTGTGTTGTGTGATACATCTAATGTGAAATGTCCAACTACAACATTAACTTGATGGTGTGTTCATATTGAAGTTGCTGCCTGTATCATAATCATTGTCAAAATCAAACTTACAATAGTACCATATCCCTCAGGAGTGTTGAATTCTATTGTAAATCCCATCTTTACTAATGAACTGAGCTGTGCCCAAAAACTCTTACCTTTGTTTTACCATTCTCCATCAGTTAATGAGAAAAGGAATTGCATTAGAAAATTAACAAATACCCAAAGATACCCAAATGGATGGGGTGTGGGATTTTGTTTTACTTATCTTACTTTTGAGGTGGCCAAGGACTTTTGTGAATGCCCTTTCATTCTGCAAATCATCTCTCTGATGCTGCAGCCTGCAACCTTTTCAGGTGTCTGTGCTTCAGTAAAACCCTGCAACACCCTGACCTGGGTTTTCCTGTAGGGATGGGAATGGGGAGAGACTGAATACTGTGGACCTGACATGTGTTAGTTGTTATTTTTTTAATGTGGTCTTTTTACTTGCAATGAAATTACTGTATGGAGAGGTTTTTTTAAAGAAGGAATTTCCCCTAAAAACAAAATCAGCAAGTGCACTAATCAAAGGAGCTTGGCAACCTCCCTGGCTTCCCACACTTCAGTTAAAGTCCTGAGGAAGACATGAAATAACACTTCCTATAGGGCTTTTTCAGATCAGGAAATGCAGGCACCCAGGGAGGTTGCAGACTACCAGAGAAATGCTTAATGGAAAGAAAAACACACATACCACCCTCAACCACCTCACAACAATAAGGTAAGCTGAGCCCTGCACCACATCGTAAGGAAAATTGAAAGATATTCGAAGCACCCTGGGAATGAGGAAGGAAAATAAAATATATTTTAAAGGGGAAACAAACTTTCGAGAAATAGAGGACAGGTTTCAGCACAGCACTATTAGAGTAACATTAAAGTAAAAACGTGTCTAGCAAAGATGTATCAGAGACGTGTAAGTGTAGATTTTTCAGGGGCATGAGTGAAAATATGAGGACTTTTCCCTACTGAAATTTTATCATTGAAAATTAAGTAATTTATTCCCTTTAAGATATTTCATATATTTGTTCTGTGGAGAAAGAATTCAGGTATTTCTAATTTTTCTATGCACATTTTAGTGACATACCAAGGATTCCCGAGACTTCTCATCCTCCACTAGAGTCTAGTGAGTATTTCCTTCATTCCTGTCTATGTTTAGAGTGAAACAATTTTTTTCACAAGGATTTATTCAGTATTATCCAGTTTAATAGGACAGTCTTTGTCTAAAATTACTTTTGATACCACTGGGTTCAATCCACAAAGCATTCTTTGCTTGTACCAAGAAGGACTAATTGGACGACCTGCTGGAGCCCATGTAGACATATATGGGATTATGAACTGCAGCAGTGAATGATTCCCAGTAAGGATATGCACAATGTCTGACACTTCACAATCATATGATGTGATAAGAGCCCACCAGTTTCTGGTGCATTCCACATTTTTAATTGAATTTTTGGATATGATGAAGTTCATTCTCAACAGTTGACTGTGATATACCTGCATTTTGAATGGCAAGAACTTGTAAATGTCACTGCCTGAGCTGATTGTTTGAATCCACTTATAGTTGACTTGCTTGTTTCCTCTGTGGTGTGGGGCTTTATTAAAAAGAAGAATTTTCCCATGAGAATATGTTATTTAGATTACTTCCTGCACAATCAGTTTATTGCATAATAAATGTGTACTTGATTCTTATGTATTAGGCATGGAACATATACTGTCCCTCCAGTTTGTGCTTCAGTTGCAAAAATAGAAGAACATTTAACAACTACAGTAGGGCCCCACTCATATGGCGGGCTACGTTCCGGACCCCCGCCGAAAAGCGGAACTCATTTAATAGAATGGCGCACGACACCCAAAAACCGCCGTAAAAGTGGAACAAGCGCCGTATGAGTGGGGCTATAGTCTAATTGCGTCTAATTGAGACCGCCGCATTAACAAAGTGCCATAAAGTGAAGCGCCGTAAAGCGGGGCCCTACTGTATTCTGATGCTGTCTGGTATATAGTTGCACAATCATAGCTGGCCCCTAAGAGGGCGTAATTGTTTTCCTGCATGTCCCACCCTAATTTTAGGGTGATAGCCAATATTAATCATTAGCCCACTGATTCCAGTGGATCTACTCTTGAGTATGACTTAGTTGTATATCACTCTTAGTATTATTCTCTGAACAACTCTAGCAGGCCACTACCAGTATTATTTTTGGATGACAAACGATGCCAGTAGTACTCCCTCTCACATTTTATTTTATAGAATTATTTATGAAATAACTTTTGCCCTAAAAAGAGCCCCCAAAGCAAAACTTAACATTTTATTTTAAAGTTTAGATAAAATATCTGCAGTCTGTACCACTCTCCTTTGTTTGCATAGAAAATTAGAGCATGTGTCTTGCCCATTCTTCTTCTTCCTTTTATTAATATACTGTAGAAAGGCTTTCTTTCTGAAGCAAGATTTTCTCCCCTGTTGCAAGATTATCTGTCCCCTTGATTATATGTAGATGGGATATTGACATTGAAAATGGACTTGAGAATATTCTTTGATTGATCATATGGAAGGGATCTCACTTTTCTTACTTTGTTTTTACATCTGTTCAAAATTAAATGTTTTGTTGAAAATCCAGCATTTAATGACATTTATTATTTTTCTCCCTTTCCTGCCCTTCCTTTTTCTATTATTTTCCTTTCTATAATGATTTTAAAATAAATAAATGTGCAGCTATGGAAAATTAGCTACAAAGTGAAGGTACTTTGTTTCTTTTATCACCATCATAATTGCTGTTGTTGTTTTGTCACCTTCACCTCATTCATTTTGAGGAAGGATCTTCTTTCTTAATGGTCAACCTCTTGGTTGACGTCGTTGAGTAGTTGGTTCATTGTAAGCACGGTTGGCATCAAAGGAATGCTATGTGGTAGCTGCAGAAACAGTAGTAGTAAAATTGTTTTTGGTATATCTAGCATTAAATTGCTATCTTCCCCACTCCACCCCAAAATCTTTACAGGTTCCAGCTCATTTGAATCTCAAAAAATGGAACGGCCATCAATTTCTGTTATTTCCCCTACTAGTCCTGGAGCCCTAAAAGATGCACCACAGGTCCTGCCTGGGCAGCTTTCTGTAAGTACAAATTAGTGTCCACTGTAAACACATTTAATCTGTTTGCAGACATACTTTTTTCGTTCAGATATAGTTCTGAAACCGAGCAGATTATGAAGAATTTTTTAATGAAAATATTGCCCTACTTTTTTTTTTTTATTTGGGATTAGGACAGCCTAAATTGTATGCAAAAATATTTTTGGCTATGTTTTGGAAGCAATGTTTTCTGAAGAATGGTCAATGGTAGATGTCTCCAGTGTCATCAGGGAATGATTTGGATGTATGTATAGGCCATCCCAGATATAGCACCACGCATACAACTTCCATATTATCTCACGTTGTCTCAGTTACTGTGTTTTCAAAAAAATTCAGCTCACATATTCAGCTGCCAGTTATTGAGAGCTGTTCAGAACAGGCATATGGGGTTACACTGGTTTATAGTGATTCCATTCCTCTTACCAGGTGCCCCATGCTTTAGGCTTCAAGTTTTGAGTGGAAACTTGGGACAGAGTAGGGATCCTATTGGTGTACTGACCATCCTGCTGCCTAACCATATCCCTTCCTGAGTTAATCAAAGTGGTCCCTGCACTGGGGTTGGATTCTCCAAGACTGGTAGTACTGGGGGACCTCAGTGTCCACACTGAGGCCAAACCCTGCAGAAAGCAGCTCTGAATCTTGCTTTCATATGATGTCAGGTGTGGGGCAGGTGGACATAGTTTTGGGGAAATGGCCTCATAGGCCAGAGGTTCCCCACCCCTGATCTAGATCCATTTAATTTCAACCTTAAATCTGCTTATGGAACTAGAGCATCATTGGTCATCTTGGGAATTGTGACCTATGCTCAGAACAGAACTGGGATGTTCATCCCAGTTCTCAGCCGCTTTCAATACTGCTGTGTTTCTTCTGGGTCACCTAACTGGGATGAGGCTTTGAGGATGAGGGGACCTTTTTACAATGGTTGAACCTGGAAGGTTGGCTCCACAAGGTAGTGCTTCTGGGGGATTTTGGCACCTTGTCCCTTGGCCTGTGCTGTCCCACAGGATTCTATTATTCTGTCCATACTGTTTTACATCTAACATGCTGTTTACCATCTGCTGCTGGGATAGCTTGTCTGGGAATTTAGGGTATGAAGCTTGAGGTCAACAATGGATTGGATGAGGAGAAATGTTGAAACATAACCCAGACAGGAGTGAGGTACTCAAGGTCTATAAAATTGTGGATAAAGGAATGTTAGTTTAACCAATTTTAGAATGGGTAGCACTCTCCTTGAAGAATCAGGCTGTTAGTTTGGAAGTACTTCTGGAATCAGCTCTGGGATGCATAGGTGGTGGCTGTTGTCAGGAGTGCATTTACACAACTTGGGCTAGTGTGCCATGGTTACACAAACCTTAATTCTGTCTTGTTTGGACTATTGCAATGTATTCTATGCAAAGCTGTGTATAAAAAAATTGTTGGAAATTGCAGCTGGTCCTAAGTGCTGTGGACAGATCTGAAAGGCTGCCTGTTTCAATAAGAGCGTATTCGTATTGCAGCTGAGGCAGTAAGATCTGCAGCTGAGGCTCTTTGTATCCCACCAGTGTCAGAGGCATTTTTGGCAGGAACATGAAAGAGGTCCATTGGGAGGTCCATCTTGCCCCCTCTTTGATGATATTCTGTTGCGAGACAAAATCTTCCTTCTTTGACTGACTTTGACTATTGCCTGATTTTAACTGGATGTTTTCTCATGTTTGTAGATCCGATTAGTGCTGTCTTTATTTTCTGTGCTGTTGATTTCTTTGGTGTGTGATTTTTTTATGGTATATTTTAAATTTTATTTATTTACTTAGATTTATATCCTGCCCTTCTTCCCAGTAGGAGCTCAGGGCGGCATAAGTTTTCGTTTGGATTGTCATAAATGTTCTTTGCATTATTAGTCACCTAGAGCAATATTTTGTTGGAAAAGCAGGATATAAATAATATTCTTTATGATAAAGTAATGGATATGCACTACTTAATTTCTCTGTGCTTTATTTCTCCTTTCTTGATTACTATGTGGTTGAATGTGTGAACTGACTCAGTGGGAAAACATTGCATTTCAGAAGATATGAATGCCAGGTACGGCTGGTTCCACCCTGAAGCAAGTTGTAGGGGAATAGATGAAGACAGGAATTGATGTTTGACTGGTGCAGCAAGACTTTGGCCCTAGTAATAGGTGGGGGAGCCATTTCAGTCAATAATATGTACTGGTCTGTGGTGGCCAATTTGCACATGCAAATCATCCCTTGATGTAGCAGTCATGAAGGGATAAACACATATGTAAGGATAAGAACATAAGAGCCTTGCTGCGTCAGACCAGTGTATGTTTGACATTCTGTTTCCCCCACTGGTCAAGCAGATGTCTCTGGGAAGCCGACAAGTAAGGGTTGAAGGCAGCTACCCTCTCCTGTTGTTGCTACTCAGCAGGTTGTTCATATATATGTATTCATATTATCGGCTTTGTTATAAGTTATGTTGGCTTCTAGTCTGTGCTGGGTCCTATAAAGCCCAAAAAAGTTTGGGGCCATAGCTCAGTGGTAAATTTTCTGCCTTATATGCAGAAGGTCCCATGTTCAATCCCTGGCATCTCTAGGTAGAGCTGGGAGACTCTTCTGCCTAAAACCCTGGAAGAGCTGCTGCCACTCAGTGTAGGCAATACTGAGCTAGATAGAGCAATGGTCTGACTTAGTATAAGGCAACTTCCTATGTTCCGGTGATCCTTGTGTGAACAGCACTAAATCCAGGTTATATGAAAGATCTTCTTTCTTAGTGCCTCCATAAAATGGCAGTTGACTACCAAGAAGAGAGCCTTTTCAGTAATGGCACCCAGCTATGGAGTAGTCTCACCAGACTACTACTCTTTAGTTATTTTGGTGTCAAGTGAAATCCCTTTTATTCACCCAGGCTTTTTAATTGTGTTTTAAATCTGTAAACTGATCATGCGGTCTCTGTTACAAGGAAATTTTTTTTGCTGTCTGTTTTTACTTTTTGTTGATCGAAACTACTGAATTATATTCTAATCCCTCTTTATAGGCATCTGAGCTTGTGGCCATCACCAGCTTCACTTGGTAATGAATTCCATAAATTAATAAAAGGCTGTGGAAAGAAATACTTTTGTCTACCCTGAATCTTCTGTCAATCAGTTTCAGTGGATCAGGCCCAAGATCTTTCTGTTTAATCAAGTGTATTGGGGTTAGGCTTAGTGGGGAGGGGATATTTAAATTTACACTACAATATTGTATTTTTGCCATTTTAGAAAGCTCACGTCTCATGGATCTGATGGGATACGAATCCAAATGAATACATTTTCTGGATTGATAATTTACAGTTATTTATAAAATTTTAGGTTAAACTTTGGTATGACAAAGTGGGGCATCAGTTAATAGTGAATGTTCTTCAAGCAACAGATCTGCCACCTAGAATAGATGGACGACCAAGGAATCCTTATGTGAAAATGTATTTCCTTCCAGACAGAAGGTAGTATTTTAAATGAAAAATGTTCTGTACTGAATGGATGGTTTGAAAGAATATATTGTTAAATGTTTATATGCTTCATATATATATTGAGCCATAAAAAATAAGCTATGAATGGCCCTATATTTAGAGTCATTTACTCCAGTTTCCTCATCTCATTGGAGGTTAAAGGGCATTCTTTAAATCTGGGTTAACACCATGAACTGTATCTTTTTTGGTAGCAGTCAGAATCCCTTAGTATAGAAGGGATTGGTATCAAAAAGTAACTTTCCATTATGGAAAGTTATTCTAGTCCCAGCAATGAATACCCACCATACTGCACCATCCCTTCCTAAATTAATCCTCCTTGTCTTCCTAATCCTTATGAGTGTTTGTTTTTCCACTCCTTTGTTGCTTCCCATTTTCTCTGTAATCCTTGGTCATTGGTTTTGAGGGTTTGTAACATTTGTACCAAACATTCTGGCTTGTGTTTTAGATAATTAATTTAATAAATGGCTTTTGGGTGATGGTAACTCTCATAATAGCTTCGTTTGTTTGCCTGCCCATTGCTCAATCCCTACATTTGCCTGTCAGTAGGTTCTTCCTGCAGTGGTTTTTTTATAGCTGTTGGGCAACCTGTGTCCTCTTTCAGCCCTTTCAACTGCTGAGTGTTCTTGGCCTGGCAGCACTGCTTTGTGACTGAACAGCAAGGCCATCAATCAGCTGAATAGTGGCCCCTTCCCTCACATTTCAAACAGAATGCCAGCGGGAGCGGCCAGCAGTGCTTATGCCAAGCCTGCAATGATGTGAAAGCCTAGCATAATTATGAAGATTAAGGAATGAGATGTTAAATGAGACTTGCTTTCTGCATAAAGATTTACAATAGTGCTTTATGTTTCAGTGATAAGAGTAAAAGGAGGACCAAAACAGTAAAGAAAAGCTTAGAACCAAAATGGAACCAAACTTTTCTCTATTCGCACGTGCACCGTAGAGATTTTAGAGAACGAATGTTAGAAATCACAGTTTGGGATCAGCCAAGAGTGCAAGAAGAAGAAAGCAATTTTCTTGGAGAGGTGAATGCACATACATTGGCATTGCAAACTAGTTATATTTTAAACATGTAACAGAATCTCAAAGCATTTTATTTCTGTTGATGAAGCTTGCTATGTTTCCCCATAGATCCTTATAGAGCTAGAGACTGCACTTTTAGATGATGAACCACATTGGTATAAGCTGCAGACACATGATGAATCCTCACTACCTCTGCCTCAGCCATCACCTTTCATGCCAAGGAGACATGCCCATGGTGGAGAAAACTCTAGCAAAAAATTACAAAGTAGGTTCATAACTCCATTTCTTTTTTACCAGTTTATTGTGATAAAAGAAACATATTAACATGTAATTCATTTAATATGATCAGAACATATAAGCAGCTGCATTCTTTAAAGGGTTTCAGAGATTTCCACAAATAAAAATGGTTGTGAAAATTTCAGCTTGGATCCTAAGATAAATTAACTTAAGGAAGTTCATGGAAAGAAAGTTTTCTCACCACTACAGTCATCCCCAGCTATGGATAGGAAGAGATTCAGTTAATATTTGAAGGCGCATTTTCCTCATTTCCACTTTCTGAAACAATATGCAAAGTAAGACATAGCGATCCTTTGAAATCTGCACTTCTCTGAATTTTGCAGTGAAGTTCTCCAGCCAGCTAGTCTGTACAAAAATGTGTATATTAAAGTGTGCATAAAAATGCATATATTACTGAAAATAACATGCGCAATATATTATATTGGGGAAAATTGGTTTGCAAAAAGGCAAAATTATGTACAAAAACGTGTATGTTAGGAGAAAATACACACTAAAATGCTGCTGAATTTGAGGGTTTTTTAAAAAAATGCAAACTGATGTGGAGAACTGAAGATTGGAAAAATAAGAAACTGAGAGAAACGAACTTGACAGATTGTCCATCCCTATCTGCGACACTCCACAAGCCTCTCATAGACTTAAGTGCGATATATGCAAGGATATATTGCAATATCCTGGAGGATATTGTCATGAATCCCCGCCATCAAGGCTCAAGGATCATGCGTCAGACCCAATTCCCACCCTTAGGGCAATTGATCTGGAACCAAAATATACCAATTCACCCTTGCCAAGGCTGTGTGTCCAACGCCAACCCTGCAAGGTAGAATAGTAGGCTGCCACCACCCCTTTTACTGGTACCACTCAGAGCCAGGGGATCTCTGAGCCCAGACACTAGGTAAACCAAGGTCCAAAAAGACAAGAGCCAAACTTACACTCCTTGTCAGGAAACCTCTGGTAAAACCCACAAAATAGAATTAAGCTTTTAACTTCTTTTTCCCTCTTTGGTAGTTACGTGACTGAGAATGGTCAAGGTGCTGAATTCAGAACCACCCTTTCTCTCAATGAACACACCAGGTTAAATAGAAGTAGCTTTATTAAAATAGATAAGTGCACATCAAAATATAGCAGCAAGTAATCCTTTAAGACCATACACCCAAACAGGGGTTTAGGTACATACAAGAGAGTTCATACACACAACAGGAAAATAACAACCTTTTCTAACCTAATACTTACACATGAGGTAGATGGTTGAAGTGGCATCCCTCCTAAGAGAGAATGATGTTAACCACAAAGCAATGGAACCAGGCATAGGTTACCTCCCATAGGCAACACCATGGAACCTCAAAAGGCAGAAAGCTATGGAACTCTGGAACCAAGGCAGCAGAGAACAAAGGCTATAGGTCCCCAGCCCTATACTTAAGGGAAAGAATCCTAACGGTCCAGGATTCAGGAACCAATCAGCAAATGTCTGATGTAACCCCCTTCTGGATGTTTCTCACTCTTTCACGCCTTCCAGGCCCCCCTCCCAACCGGAGTTTCACTGTACAGGCCAGAATGACCTTGAGTGCCAGGCACTTGTTAATCAGCACAGATAGCCAGGTGTTTCTGTTTAGGCTTCTTCTTAACCGTCCTCAGCTGGAAACCGAAACCTAAGTGGGATTCTATCAGAGGCCTGTCTTTCTTAACATTTAAACTCCCAGAATTCTTTGCTTGAACCAAGATGTTCCCTTTATGGATTTTAATAACTCATGAACATATGCAGGTTCATGACAGATATGAGAATTGCCTCAAATCAAATTTGAATTTGAAGAGAAAGTAACTTAAAGAAGTTCATAGAAGGAAAGTTTCCCATCATCTTCCTACAACAGTTCACCACACCTGATTCCACATCGTCTGGGGACAACCCGTCAGAGAGTCTGGAGACAGGGGAGGGGAAAAGAAACTCCTTGCCCCATGAACTCCTTCAGATAACTTATCTTTGGATCCAAGCTTTGAGAATCAACAGCATTTGGCAGCACACACTCCCTCAGCAATTTTACCACTTCCATATTAGTTCACTTAGTTTATGCCAGCTTGATTGTTCCTAACAGAATGTGGGTGTGATCTTCAGGCCAATTTATTTCAAAAGCATTCTCCCTGAATTCAGCAAGTGGGATCCTGCAAATGTCACTGGAAGATTATGGCATTTGGTTCTCAGCTGTTAGCACTAAATATAGCATTGGCTACTGCATTTGTAATGGTGTGATTGAAACTCTGCGCTAAGTTTTTAAGTCCAACAAAAGGTGCTTTGGCTTTCAAATGACGTTCAGAACCTTGGTTGTTCTCTAGAAAACCTGTAAATTAATGGATAGGAAAATTAAAATGGGTTGAAGGACAAGAAAAGCTGAACTTTCAAGCTTCACACAGTTCTTTATCAGCTAGAAATGCCTGAATTCAAACATGAAATGTGACTATAGGCAAAGCTGGGGCTCGGTTATGGTGGAGCCCTTACCAGTCATGTGGACTGGGGGAGAGAGGACATAGACATTCTGTAAAAAGGAACTCTGCCTAAACTTTACTTCATTTGGTTCAGGAAGTTAGACAAGCTCAGTTGTTCAACACTTCCCCTGTATTCAAGATTTGGAATTTTCCCTGAGCATTTGGCTCAGGGATTCCAGAGACTTAAGAATCACTCTTTGA
This sequence comes from Rhineura floridana, assembly GCF_030035675.1. Classification (NCBI taxonomy): domain Eukaryota; kingdom Metazoa; phylum Chordata; class Lepidosauria; order Squamata; family Rhineuridae; genus Rhineura; species Rhineura floridana. The sequence goes on from NC_084483.1 coordinate 59,635,365, forward strand.
TGCATTTTTCATCCTCCTTTCAAGAGACCAGAATGGATGAATGGATGAAATTTTGAGGAGATGGTAAAAAGCACAATGAAAAATGGGGTTCCTTTTCAATAATGGTCAAGGCTGAGTTGGAAATTGTCCACAGAGAACTTGTGGCTCGAAATGGGGGAAGGGCGAAAGGTATCCCCAAACTGCCTCCTGGCTCACCCTTTTCATTGTTGCCCCCTGTTCTCTGGTAGTAGTGCTCCTCCTGACAGCACTACTTATCTGGGAGGTTGGTGGCCACCACCCCCTCTCTCTGTGCGCCAAGACGTTCCCTTGAGTGAGGGCATGAAACATTGACCTCACTGTAATTGACATTGTTCTTAGTGAGGGTGATGCTTCTGGCTTTCACTTTAGCAGACTTCCAGATAAAAGAATTGGCCAACAGAAATGCAGGCAGTATTGCTGATGGTGGTTGTAAGTCCAGCCAGCTTTCTTTCCCTTTTGTCCTTCCAAACCTCTCCAAAATGACCACTCCCCAAAGGGGGCAGGGAGAATTTCTGCTCAGCCCCAAAACTTTTAAGACTCTTGATTGCAATATCAAGGGAAAACTGTGTGAATAAACTATATTGGATTTAACATCACAAATGGAACTTTCACCTCACACCACCACAGTCACAAGGCTTTTTAGTAAGAGTCAGTTCACGTTCAGCTGGCAGTCATCAAGTGGACAGTAATAAAGTGATGTAGAGTTAAGTTTGTACATACATGGGTGAACCAGGTCACAGTAACATTCTAATGCTGGGAGCCACAGTACAAGCACCGTTGCTTACAGGGTTGTGAGTTAGCCTTCCAGCAGTAGCATGAAGGTACCTTGTAGGGTTCCACTGGTGCTCCTGCACCAGTGCTTCTCTCTCTTTGGCGCAGAGGTACAACACTTAATTACCTCAGATAGAGGTAAAATGAAAAGTGCGTGGCTGGCTCAGTAACAGCCTCTTATTAAATAGGGTGGCCATTGCTGGTGTGCTTCAGGATAGTATCAATCCACAGTCCTATGCCTCTTTTAGATCTTTTTTAGTTAGATAATGTTGCCCTGGCAAGTTGGGCAGAGCAGTCAAGCTCTACCCCTCATGACAGGCTTTTAGTTTCATTTTTGCAACAGCTATGCTAATTACTGCTTGTACTGCTGTAGATAATGCCAGCCTTTGTGGTCAGGCTGGCCATTTCTTTAGTTTCAACAGGGCTTGCAGTAAGTATGCTTGGGACTGTTGCCATTACCAGAGACATCTCTTTTCTGAACCATTTTACAATTTTTAAAATTATAATCTTGTATTTAAATATGAATGCATCCCATATTTGAATCTCCAGAATGATGAGAATTTTTACTTAAAACTTATTTTTACCCTTTACAAAAGAACCAAGTATACAGGTATCTATTTGCCTTACTGTTGCACAGGATCTCAGCGAATCAGTGATAGTGACATCTCAGATTATGATGTTGATGATGGTATTGGAGTAGTTCCTTCAGGTGCGTGGGTGAAGAGCATGGTCCTACATCCTTCGCTTTTGCTTTTGCTTATCCCCCTTTCCCTCTTCCAGTTCAAATTTTCTAGAGTTTTCAAAGTTGATGAGTTTGGGAGATTGTTTTCTAGAAAGTAGTTTGACTCTTTATTCCATGGTGACCCTTTTAAAGATCTAAATGTTGTTTATGTATTAATTAGAAGTATTTCTACCCTACCTTTCTACTGCATTTGAAATGCTCAGGTTGCTTACAGCAGTTTGAAATAGAATAAAACCCAACAAAAAGTAACTAAACAAACAATAACAAAATTAAACAGTGACAACGACAAATGTTGATATTTCTGTTTACACAACTAATAAATTTTGATATTACATGGGTGGAGGATGCTTTTTGAAGCTATTTTTCTGTGCATAAGGGGAAAATGCAAAAGATGTAATTTAAATATCTATCTAAAATTCATTGTCCATCTGATTCACTTGTTCTTGCTACATCTTAGACAGGATCACCATGGAATATATTGAAAATGCGTGACTATATATTAAGTGCATGAAGCATGGCCTCCACCTTTTATAATTTTCATAAGCATTCACAAATTATCATTATCAAAAATGTGTGCATAGAGGGAGATTCTCAGTTGCTACATGGAGACAAAGACTGCAAATGTAGATAACTATTGCACAATAATGCTGCACATGCTGTGAATATTTCTACTGCAGCCAATCACCTATCTGAATAGAAAAACCAGTTTGAATTAGAAAAGTGGCTTGGCCTTTCATCCAGATGATCAGCTGCATTACAATCTTTCAAAAGACATCCAGCTGTGCATGTTCTTCTCCACCTTTTCTATGGCTGTCTAGTATTGGGTCCAATATAATCTTGACTGGTTTATCTTTATATACTACTCTCAGTGTGGCAAGTCTTATACGGTATAATTCACCTGTGACTACAAACTCAGTTTAAGATTACTTATGAGGTTTGCTAATCACATTAAAGAAGGCAATAAAGTTCTCTTAGTTGGAGATTCAAGTAGGATGACAAAAATAGCAACTTATAACATTTTTTGCCATTTTCTGCAACAGTACTTGAGCACAGCTGCTGAAATTTTAGATTAAAAAATGAGACCTGAATAACTTGAATACTATTTTGTATTTTACTGACTAACTCAGTACCAATATCCCTAGGGATTTTAATACTTACTGTCCTCATACTTACTGTGAAATGAAACACAGATGATGTTAATGAAAGTAGTGTACAGTTTACTTTTCCAGTACTTGGGTTTGTTATGTATGTGTGTGAATCCTTGGTCATCTCCAATATAAGAATGCTTTAATTAACATCAGAGTAACTGAAACTCTAGAAGGATTTTCCCCCTCTTGTCATTCTCAGCAAGTTTCCTATGCACAGTACAGTCCATTTTCTATTCCACAAGCAGCCACAAAAATTTACAAGTGCATGCAGAATGCTTTAGATGTATACATCTTGAGAATGTTCCTTATAAGCTCCCTTGTTTCTTGTCAGAGAATCTAAAAATTCTCTATGGATCTTTTAATCCATGTAGCTTTTCCTCTAACTAGAGGGGGCTAATTTAAAAGCTTGAGCTCCTACTTTCTCATCCTGTAATAAACTTGGTCTGAGGGATGACAAGCATGCCTGCCCTTGGGACTTCATTTAATACTGGAGTAGCCAACATGGTGCCTTTGAGATGCTGCTAGACTCCATTACCCATCCTCCCTGACTATTAGCCATGGTGTCTGGGGCTGATGGGAGTCGTAGTTCAATGACATATGGAGAGTACAACATTGGTAACCCCAATTTAATATATCTGGCCATTTCCTCCTAATCTCATGAGACTTTGACTGTGGAGTTGGTGTCTGTTCACCTCCTTCTGGAAGAAGAGGGCTTTCTATGCCATTCAGTAGGGTTTTCCCCCTCAAGGAAGAAGAATGTTAAATTACTAGTTCCAACATTAAACAATTGGTGGGTTTTACTACTTAAATTGAAAGTATAATCTGTGTTTGCCTTTGGCTCTTAGGTTATAAAAATAATTTGCTCTCTGGTTGACATTCGGGTACCTTTCTTTTGGACTTGATTCTTTCTGCCTATCCAGTTTTGTTCTGTGGTGTTTGGGTTTTGGCTTACAGTAATTAGTACTAAAATCTTTCTGTTTACTTGAATGTAAAGCAAGTTCTGTGGATAGTTTATATGAAGCAACGTTGGGCCAAATAACTTGTGTACTATACTAATGTCAGTAGATAATTTAAATGGAACTGAAACAGAGGCTTCAATTCTAAAACAATTACTCATAAGCAATTCCATAGATTGGAGGCATTTTATACTTTAGTTTGTTTCAGTATTGCAGCCCAAAATGCACAGATTTCATATACTGAAGAGTTGAAAAAGTGACCCTTGTGGCAAATAATATCTAACTCTCTAGGTATTATATCTGCTCCTTTCGCTTTTTCACCTTTGGGAATTTTGTAGTCTTGCACGTAAATTCTACTATATGTTTGTTTGTACCTCCATTCCCCCATATATGCATTACATTTAAATATAATGCTAATTGTTAGCCCTGGTTGCATGATATTTCAGGATTTTCACTTGTTAAATGACTCTGAAATCTTGTAATCAATGAGGGATGCTTTCCTGAAGAGACTAGTCCAGATATGAACATGCTGCCATTTCTCACCTGAACTAACTTCATTTTGTTGCACTTTTACCAGTAGGCTATAGGTCTAGCACTAGAGAAAGTAAATCTACAACATTAACTGTGCCAGAACAGCAAAGAACAACCCATCATCGTTCACGATCTGTATCTCCTCACCGTGGTGACGATCAGGGCAGGACCCGTTCTCGTTTACCATATGTGCCATTACAGAGGTAGGCTTTAAAAAGTAGCTGCTTTCATAATTAGCACACATTGCATACAAGCCAGCCAAAGTTTAGCAATTTTTAGTCCCATTGATTATAGTTGGAGAGATACACATGTGCTTAAGTCTCTCCAACTGAAACCAAGAGGACTTTGAAAAGTGCTTAACTTTGGCTGGAGTGTGCCCATTGTGATTAAACATATCTGAAGCTGATGTTCTCCTTGGGGAGATGCACACAAAGCCCCTGAGTGGCCACTTCCACACCATGACAACTAACTCTGTGATGAGCTGTGTCTGGAGTGATCTGCCATGCAGAGAATATTTACTTAATCAGGCAATTGTCATACTCGGCGCTGAGTTTTCCTTAGCGAGTTTGTTGATAATGTGAAAGCATAATAGCTCTACGTGGGGCTGCCTTTGAAGACAGTTCAGAAACGCAGCTGCTAGACTGTTGACGAGGACCAGGCGGTCTGCACATATAACACCTGTCCTGGCTCGTTTGCACTGGCTACCTATTTGTTTCCGGGCTAAATTCAAAGTGCTAGTTTTGACTTATAAAGCCTTACACGGCGCGGTACCACAATACCTAGCGGAACGCCTCTCCCGATATGAACCTACCCGCTCACTACGTTCAACATCAAAGGCCCTCCTCTGAGTCCCGACCCACAGAGAGGCTCGGAGGGTTGTAACAAGATCCAGGGCCTTTTCAGTAGTGGCCCCCGAATTATGGAACAGTCTCCCCGATGAGGTACGCCTGGCGCCTACACTTTTATATTTTCGGCGCCAGGTTAAAACCTTTTTATTCTCCCAGGCATTTTAACTTAATTTATTTTTTAGCTTTCAATTTATACCAGGCTGTTTTACTGTTTAATACGTATGCTTTTTACTGACCTTTGTAATTTTATTGTATTTTACTCTATGTTGTGCACCGCCCTGACAGCCTTTTGGCTGTGGGCGGTATAGAAATTGAAATAAATAAAATAAAAATAAAATAAAAGCAGCTCTTCAGTTTAAGAAGAATATTATATTGAGAAATAAATGGGCATTTAACTTCTAGCTACCAACAATATTTCCCTATTTTAATAGAATGAAAGAGATCTGTTGAGCAGCTAGACAAAGAAGATCCTGCACTCTGCTATGTAGTTATAAATACAAAATGGATAAGGAAGAAGGGAAAGAAATGAGCTGTTGAAGAAAGGAGATGTTTTTCAATATGTTTTCATACCCAAAGGAAAAAGAGAGTAGGTTGATATATCACAGCGTAGCCAACTTGGTGGCCTCTAGATGTTTGACTGCATAGGAACATAGGATGCTGCCTTAAACTAAGTCAGACCATCGATCCATCTAGCTTAGTATCGTCTACGCTGAGTGACAGTCGTGTTCCAGGATTTTCAGATTGGGGATATTCTCAGCCTGACCTGAAGATGCTGGGAATTGAATATGGAACTTTCTGCATGCAAAACAGACGCTCTACTGCTGAGCTATGGCCCTCTCCACTGCAACTCCCATAAGCCACAGCTGTTGCTGTTGTTGTTTATTTGATTTATATCCTGCAATTCCACCCAGTTAGAGCTCAGGGTAGCAAACAAAAGTGCTAAAAACATTTTAAAACATAATAAAAACAGACTTTAAAATATATTAAAACAAATTATCTTTAAAAACATTTTTTAGAAACCTTTAAAAACATATTTAAAGAAAGGTTTAAAAACATATTAAAAAGCAATTCCAACAGACACAGACTGTGGGATAAGGTCTCTTCAGAAGGCTTGTTGAAAAAGGAAGGTCTTCAGTAAGTGCCAAAAAGATAACAGAGATGGCACCTGTCTAATAGGAATTCCAAACTGCAAGTGCCACTACACGAAAGGTCCATTCCTATGTTGTGCAGAATGAACCTCCTTATAAGATGGTATCTGCAGGAGGTCCTCACCTGCAGAGCACAGTGATTGACTGGGTATATAAGGGATAAGACAGTCTTTCAGGTATCCTGGTCCCAAGCTGTATAGGGCTTTGTACACGAAAACTAGAACCTTGACCTTAACCCAATAGCTCATAGGTAGCCAGTGCAATTCTTTCAGCAGCGGGGTGACATGTTGGCAATACCCTGCCCCAATGAGCGGTCTCACTCACATTTTGCACTAGTTGCAGCTTCCGGACCAGCCTCAAGGGCAGCCCCACATAGAGTGCATCACAGTAATCCAGCCTGGAGGTTACTAGTGCATGGACAACAGTGGTCAGGCTATCCCTGTCCAGAAACTGCCACAGCTGTCTCACCAGCCAAAGCTGGTAAAAGGCACTCCTACCCACTGGGGTCTCTAGCAACAAAGATATCCAGGAGCACCCCCAGACTATGGACCTTCTCTTTCAGAGGGAGTACAACCCCATCCAAAGCCAGCAACTGACCAATTATCCGAACTCTGGAACCACAAACCCACAATGTCTCCGTCTTGCTAGGATTCAGACTCAGTTCATTGGCCCTCATCCAGCCCACTACTGAGTCCAGGCAGCTGTCAAGGGCTTGCACAGCCTTTCCCAATTCAAATGTTACAGAGAAATAGAACTGGGTATTTTCAGCATACTGCTGACACCTCACCCCAAATCTCCTGATGATCGCTCCCAAAGGCTTAATATCAATGTTAAACAGCATGGGGGACAAGATGGTACCCTGCGGCACCCCACAGCACAACTGCCAGGGGGCCAAAAGACAATCACCCAATGCTGTTCTCTGAGAGCGACCTTTGAGATAGGATCGGAACCACTGTAAAACAGTGCCTCCAATACCCATCTCACCAAGTCAGCCCAGAAGGATACCATGGTCAATGGTATCAAAAGCCACCGAGAGATCGAGTAAGAATAACAGGGTTGCACTCCCCCTGTCCTTCTCCTGATGAAGGTCATCCATCAGGGTGACCAAGGCCGATTCAGTTCCATAACCAGGCCTGAACCTAGACTGGAATGGGTCAAGGATCTGTTTCATCTAAGAGTATTTACAATTGCTTAATCACAACCATCTCAATCACTTTCCCTAAGAAGGGAGTATTTGCAACCGGGCAATAGTTGTCACAAACCAATGGGTCCAGGATGGGCTTTTTCAGGAGCAGTCGGATCACCGCCTCTTTCAGGGTGGCTGGAACCACTCCCTCCCACAACGATGCATTGACCACACCCTGGATCCACTTGGTCATCCTCCCTCAGTAAGCTTTAATAAGCCAAGAAGGGCAAGAGTCGAGAGGACACATTGTCGACCACATAATTGCAGTCACCCTGTCCATGTCATCAGGCTGCATCAACTGAAACCATTCCTGAGGAGTTGCAGCAGACCTTGCACTGGACACCTCACTGGGGACTACAGTAGATGTGAATAGGGCATCAAGATTGTTACGGAAGCGAGCAACTTTACCCACAAAGTGCCTTGCAAACAATTCACAGTGGGCCCCTGAAGGCTCTAAAACTCCATTTCCTGGTTAGCAGGAGAGTTAGCAGGGCTGATGGTCAGGGCTGATGGGAGTTGTAGTCCGGCAACATATGGAAGACACAATGTTGACTATCCTATATGCAGAAAAGGAGGAGAGATCATATAACAACAAAACTGGAGGAAAATAAAACAGGAAAGTGGGGAGTGGGATGACTTAGCAATTTTCCAGTTAGGTTGGATCAAGTAGGGGACAAATGCTGCAAGAAAGGAAAGAAGAGAGGTGACAAAATAGATTTAAAAACATATTAGCACAGACTAGGATAAGGTCTCAACTTAAAAGTCTTGTTGAAAGAGGAAGTTCTTCAGTAGGTGCCAAAAAGATAACAGAGATGGCACCTTACTTACCATACTCAACCTATTAAAACCTCATGTACCATAAACATTAAAATAAATCCACAACAAATATTTACACAGAAATATGGAACATCACAAGAACCAACAGGGTCACATTGCCCCCATCTCTTTCCTGATAAAGGTCATCAAGGCCACCAATGCTGTTTCTGTGCTGAAACCAGACTGGAATGGATCTAGATAATCTTCCTCCAGGCATGCCTGCAGCTGGCAGCCACCACCCTCTCTGTCATCTTGCCCATAGAATTCAAATGGTAATAAAATAAAATACTATATATAAGAAATAAAAGAAGCAATAAAAATATATTTACAATTCATACAGCATCTAACACAGAGCATTACAATTGCTACAACAGGCAGAAAAAATAATTAAGTCGTCTGCCAAGACCCTCAGCTATTTTCGAGTGGTCAGGGGTGGGAGTTGGGGGATCTCTGGTGTAGTGGTTAGAATGTTGAACTTAGACTGAGAAGAACCAGGTTAAGATATGAGGAGAGACTGAAAGAACTGGGCGTGTTTCACCTTGAGAAGATTGAGGGGAAATATGATAGCCCTCTTCAAGTACTTAAAAGGTTACATGTGACCTCACTACATGTGGGAAGGCTGTTGGAATTGTTGATCACAAGCTGAATATGAGCCAACAGTGCAACGTGGCTGCAAAAAAAAGGCCAATGCTATTTTAGGCTGCATTAACAGAATTATAGTTTCCAAATAATATGAAGTACTAGCTCCCCTCTATTCGGCACTGGTTTAGCCTCATCTTGAGTACTGCATCCAGTTCTGGACACCGAACTTTAAGAAAGATGCAGACAAAGTGGAATAGGTTCAGAGGAGGGCAACTAGGATGAACAGGGGACTAGAAACAAAGCTCTATGAGGAGAGGCTGAAAAAACTGGTCATGTTTAGCCTTGAGAAGGGAAGACTGAGGGGAGATATGATAGCACTCTTCAAGTACTTGAAAGGTTTTCACACAGAGGACAGTCGGGATCTCCTTTTGATCAACCCAGAGTGCAGGACACGGAATAATGGGCTCAAGTTGCAGGAAGCCAGAGTTCAACTGAACATCAGGAAAAACTTCCTAATTGTTAGAGCAGTACGACCACCACCTCCCTATGACCTAGGGAGGTGGTGGGCTCTCCAACACTGGAGGCCTTCAAGAGGCAGCTAGACAGACACCTGTCAGGTATGCCTTAATTTGGATTCCTATATTGAGCAGGGGGTTGGATTCGATGGCCTTATAGGGCCCTTCCAACTCTACTACTCTATGATTCTGTGATCCTAACTTTGTTGTCACGCTCATTGGATGGTCTTGCATCATTCACTGTCTTGCAGCCAAACCTTTGCCACACGATTGTGGAAATTAAATTGGATGGCACAGTAGGGGAGGAAGAATGTACACCTCCAAAGCTCTTCAGAGAAAGCACAGGATAAAGAAGAAACAGATGTTTTCTACCTGACTGGTTCTCATAGGAATAGGAAGAAGAAATAGAAATACCGTATATTCCGGCGTATAAGACGACTGGGCGTATAAGACGACCCCCAACTTTTCTAGTTAAAATATAGAGTTTGGGATATACTCACCGTATAAGACTACCCCTGCTTAATCAAACAAAAAGCAGAGCTTTGCTTAACTCAAAATTTCTTCTCCCTTTGATAACCACATCTACACAGGTTCCACCTCCATACTCAAAATGAAACTGAGCCTGGAAGTGTGCAACAACCCCACACATACCTTGCTAATTCGATTATCAATGCCAGGATGTCTGTCTTATCGACTACTCTCCTGCTCCCACACACACACACACACACACACCGGGCATCATGAAAGACCCAGTCCTGGGCTCAGAAAGAAAATAAATATCTGGTCCTCTTCAAAGTATTGATAAGCCTCTTGTTTTAATTGAAATAATAATTATAAATTCTTGTTCTTATCACTAATGGGAGTTAATTATCTTGCATATGCTGCTGTTGCTTCTATGGCTGTAACGGAGTGAGGTTAAAGATAAGTGAAATGCAAATAGGAAAAAAAAATACAGAAGGCAGTAATACTTTCCTAAATGTAATACCATACCAACCACAACAAGATTCCTATGAGTAAGGCAAAAAACTAAGCATCTCACAACCAGTCAGGATTCCTAACCAAAAACCAAAAATATGATAAATGAAGAAATATTTATATAAGCATAACTATCAAATATATTTATTATTTACACAAACTGTAAAGATATTTATAGTGCAATCCTAAATTTATTTATTCAGAAGCAAGTCCCAGCGTATTCAATGGGGCTTACTCAAACAGGGACAGAAATGCAACCTCAAGTGATAAGCAACTTCAGTCACACAACCCCAAATTCCGAATCATGCCACTTTACGCTGTTTGGCAACTGTTTATACTTGTTTTTATGGTTATTGGATTTTAAATGGCTTTATTTCTTGTTGTGAGCTGCCTTGGTTTGCAACCCTACCTCACAGGGGTGTTGGAAAGACTCCATACACACACGCACACACAGCAGATGTATAAATACATACAGCCCATATAATAGTTTATTGTCAAACCAATTGGTCATTGCAGAAAAATCAGTATTAGTTTTTTAAAAATCAGTATTAGTTTCCTACAGAATAAAAACTGCAATACCTAAGTAAGCCCTGCCTACTTGCTTTAAAATTGGACTGGAGACAGAAAGAGTTAGAACACAAACACAATTCTTTTTTACATTCACTCCAAAGTCCCATTGATTTTCAGCACATTCATAATCATGTCTACTCAAAAGTAATTCCTACTGAATTCAATAGGATTTACTCTGGACATATGGGATTAGCACTGTTTTTACCCCCAAAAGCAACTATTGGGAAGGTTTTCAAAACACTGCCCAGGATCTGACTCCTACACACAACAGGGGGAAAAACTGAAATGTATATACCTACCCAATTTATGAGATTTTCAGATAAACAGGAGGGGAAACCACCATTTTCTGGCCTCGCAATGAGGTTTTGCAGACACTGCCACCAAACAAGCACTTCACTGATTGGCTGAAATCCTGAACGGGCGGGGTTAAAGCTACGAAGTGCTATACAGTAGTTTAAAAAAAGATTTAACCGGGGGGGGTGCCTGACGTTTTTATATATATCTCGAGAACCGCACCACCTAGAAACTTAATTTTTTTAAAAAATGAAAGCTGAGAATCCGGGCCACCTAAGGGGCTAGCCGGGCGCCGGGTGGCATGCTTAGAATCTGGGTAAAACCCGGCTATCCGGGCAATATGGCAACCCTAATAAGACGACACCCGGCATATAAGACGACCCCCAACTTTGGAGAAGATTTTCCAGGGTTAAAAAGTCATCTTATACGCCGGAATATACGGTAAGAACAACATTGTTATCAGCTATTATCTGTGGCATTTAAGGCAGACTATAGCATATGATAAGACTTTGTGGTTCTTTTGCTATAGCAACTGAAGGGGCTTTCTGGTATCTAAATACAGGTAAATAGGTTGCCCAGAAATAGTAGCTCTGTTATTTTCTTAACTGCACAAAACACAATACAGATCTATCCTCAAAAGTAGGCAGCAATATAATTTCCTGCTCACGGTTGTTCCTGGTAATGTGGATTTTTGCATTGCTTCTTGGGTATTCCTCCATTAATGGGGTGGCATGGGGAGGACTTACTTCCAGTTCATCAACCTTGACCGCAATTCATTAGACTTGACATTGCTTAAACTGTGATATTAAAGAAGAAAAACATAATCATACCTGTATGTGCTTCTATAAACACTTCCAGGAGTTTAGATGAAATTCATCAAATGAGAAGATCACGTTCTCCAACTAGACACCATGATGCCTCCCGAAGCCCGATTGACCACAGGTCTAGAGATATGGATAACCAGTATTTGTCAGATCAAGAAAGGTATGTGTGCCATTTTAAGAGTATGAATCTGTAGTAAAATATCTGTGTATTGATTGATTAATTGCAGGTTTTGAAATGTTCTTTATTTTGTCTAGAATAGGAAACAGAAAATAACCATGCATAGAACAAGAAGAAGCAAGAAGATTTATTTAGGGCACTGCACTTAAGTCAAATGTATTTACGAGGAGTAAAACTTTATTCTGCTCAGTAGTGGAATCTAGTGTGAAATAACTGAATTTATGTTCACAATGCAAATACGATGAGTAGGGTAAAATAAGACAAAGCTGGAATTTTGCTACATTTAGCAATAGGTTTCTTTTTTGTGACAGCACTTGCAAAGATAATTTTGATTCGGCTGAAAATGTTACCATGGACTAGGATCAGTATTGTTGAACCATTTAATTTGGGTCAGGACAAACATGTCGCTGTAGATATGAAAAGACCACATATTTCTGTTTATAGAACAATAATGCAATGGTTATAAGCACATCCATTTGGGGTGCCAGACCATCCCATGCCCACCACATCTAGTAGTGATACAGTGTTTTTCTCAACTCTTCTTTTCATTCTCTACAGTGATATAGGGTGTTCTGATAATTTATAAGCAGAGCCCATCAAACCCTAGGACATAGACATGTGTCTTAACTGTCTATTACCAGGGGTGGAATTTGGGAGGGGGAAGAAGCCTGGCTTACTTAGTTAGTGGAGGTAGTATTTATCCACTTACTTGTGCTAGATTCTCAGTATTTAACCTTCCACTTGTGTTGACAGAAATATTTAGAAAATTAACTTGCAGGGTTTTTTTTTACCTTATTTTAATAAAAAGATTACATGCATGCACGCGTACACACTGTGTCTAAAGCAGGCTGCAGTATGTCTCGTATTGGAACGGGGGGCTTCACCTCTTGGCCTGGGTGCTTAATGCAGACTGATGGCTTGCAAAGAATCCCAATTTGACAATGTTTTAGGGGTCTATCTTTTTCTTAAGGTAGAATTTCACCCTTGGATATTACTGAAATTAAAATCTGTTTTCCCCTCATCCATGGCAGGACACAGAGGCTCAGTCAACCAATACAAATAAAGCCACCTGTCATCCCCAGACTTTTCAGATGCACTTTAGGTTCCTAATCTCACATTCAGAGACTTTCCTTCACCATCTCCCTGTTCCCTATTTCGTGTTCTCTATGAAACCTTGCAGCACCTATGATCCATATTTACAACCCTAATTTTTCCTTCTAAAACTGGAGGCTGTGCTTTCTCATCCACCTCTCTTGCCACAGCCTGGCTGGGTTTAATAATAACAAATGGTGGTGAAGTTAGAAAGGTCTTTCAGACCTGTTAGAACCCTGATCGTAGCTGCCATTTGTACTATGGTGATGTATGCCAGTGGGAGATTCTGTGAGAGGAAGCACAAGTGCAAGATTCTTCAAGGGTAGGGGAAGTAATGAGAGCGTCTGACCTTGTTAAATTTTAATGGACAAAGCAAATTAATGGCATTGCTGCATAGCCTTTGTTCCTTTCGAAGAACCTTCTTGGGCTAGTCCCACTAAATTGAATGGAATGATTGATTTGTTTAAAGAAGTATTCCATTATTCATTAACCTGTCCTGCTGTTTGTCAGCTTTGTATATGCAACATTAAATCTACTTTTGTGAGGAACGTTGCATCAGAATCATGCTAACAGTAGAACTTTGTGAAGCAACATTCCACCAAAGTTGCAAGCTAAGGCTTTTATAAGTAATTATTCCTTGTGATGTTGCTGATAAATCCCCAATAAAATATATGCTTTCGTGACAATATGATAGCACATGAATAACACGTTTATCACTTTGGATAATGTTTAAACCTTTCTGTCTCTCTGCTGTTACCATAGTATTTCATACAATCATTTGATTCTTTTGAAATGTTCTTTTGAAATGGTACATCGTCATGAGCAACCTAAAAACTTTATTCTGGTGACATTGGAAATTTGTCTCAGTGATTTGTGTTGTGGAGAATGGAAGTACTGTACAAAATGATAATGTTAGGTAACTTCAGACTCTGGGCTTAATGGTCTTACAAAGTCCCCTCATTAGATGTTAATACATATTACGTCACTGCAAGATATGACAAGTCAGCCCCTGCTGCATTCAAGGGCTCTCCTGCTCATTTTGCTGAGCGGGGCCCTGAACTTCTGCCTGAAAGTCCTGCCCTGGTGGCACCACTGCATGAACATACCTTGTTAAAACTCATCTTATATGCAGCAGCTTTTTTTCTTTGCTGCTGTTTCACTGTTTTCTGTAATGTATAGCTCCTTACAAGGAAGAACCACAGGTTTGAATTAGAATGCTGAAATGTGCACGAAGGAGATTTTCAAAATATATGGTGACAAAACAATAATGCATATTTGTGTGTTTAAACATTTTTAAATGTGCAATAGCATCCTCACTCCCACTAATAGCTAAAAGGAAGCTCATTGTAATGCCTGCACATATATTATATCAAATTGCTAGCAATCTCTGAACTTCCACAGTTTTCTGATTTAGAAATAACAGTTACTTTCTTCCATATTTCCTTACTATAAGCATATTGCCTTATTTAATGAACCATTTACTTTAATCTGCCCTATTTACACATGCAAGACAATAGAGAAGCTTGACAACTGTGAATTAAGAAACAAAAATCTGACCATTCCAGATATTAAAAAACTGTGATCCATTGTAAAGTTAATCTGCTTAAAAATCTGTTGAAGTGAATAGAAATTAATCAGCCAAACTAAAGGATTGCAGCCTTGTTGTCCAAAATAATCAAATATACCTTTTGCTCACATTTAAAAGGGAGTAGTCTAATATATGTATTTTACTTCGAGGTAACTATCTCAGTTCAAACTTTCTAGTTTATTTTATGTTTTCATTTTCATACCATGGCATAATTCATGCCATTTAATGCTTCATCTTTATATCTGTTTCATTCATCGTCCATCTTGTCTGTGCAGTGAGCTTCTTATGCTGCCCAGGGCAAAACGAGGAAGAAGTGCAGAGTGCCTACATACCCTACATACCACCAGGTAAGTAACAGGCATTTGGTAACCATGTTTGCTTATGGATAGTTCTTGTGTAAGTGTAGGGTTCTTTTCCTTTTCATTTACAAGTCACTCTGTTTCCCTTAGTCTTCTGCTGCAATATTCCTATAGCTCTGCATTAGAAATATTGCGAGTAAAAGGCTATGATCTTGTTGCTCAATTGTTTTTAAACATCTTGTTTGTATATGAAAATCAGTAGATAGGAGTACACTGAGCCTAATGATCCAGATCTGTGGCGTTTAAAATACATATTCCGTATATTTATATATCCTATAGTGTTTGGATTATAGGGATTATGTTATGGAGAAGTTTAATATCCAGAAGTTGAACATTCAGGCACACTAGATGGTGTCCTTCTGCCAATGGAAAGCATCTGTAAGCAGAAATGAGAGAGAAGAAATGTTCTCTGGAGTTTTGGGGGGGATCAATGGCTCCAAAGGGGTAAAGGAATCACCAAAAATTACATCTCTCCCCATTCCACTGATGGATGCCTTCTGTTAGTGGTGGGACATCAGTTGGATACTAATCACTGAAATGAAATTATTCAAGGAATTGTTGCAAAGGGCCTTCCAATGTACGTCAGTAATATTAATTTTATGCTATGTTTATTAATTTCCACATTTTAAATTTTGTGTTGTAATATTTTGGTTTTGTGTCTCATGAATACTGATCATATTAGGTAATTAAACACTCTCAATTTTTTGAGTATTTGTGGGCATGTGTCGGGAGGCAGAGCTGGGGTCCCGGGGAGTTGGGAGAAGAGGATTCAGATGGATGGCAGAGGGGAGGGGGAGTAACTTCCCCCCTTTGGAGTGAAGACGAAACAGAGGAAATGCCAGTGATAGGGTCGCCTAGCAACGGGGAGCCTGAGAGCTTTGGAGTTTCAGAATCCTCCCTGGACATTCTCACGCCTCCCCCTCTTCGAAGCTCCGAGCAAGAAGGAGAAGAGGGAGGGCTGCCCACAGCAGAAAAGCGGCAAGGCAGTTTACCATCAGCTCCTCCCCTATCCCCCATACTGGAATCGGAAACTTCAGAAGAGGAGGGGGTGATGCTTCCCCCCTCACCGCGTACGCGTAGACAGCTGAAAAGACAGGAGAGAAGGGGGGAAGGCGGGCAGTACCTGAGGGGCAGTTAAGGAGGAGCGAAAGGTTGCGTGCCCGTTTGGCCCCTTCTTAAAGAACAGGCGGGAAGCAGTCCCTTGCTCTGTCAACTTTCTCCCAATGCCGCAGGACCTGTATCACTGTATTGCTTCATGAGAAGACGCAGTCTTTGTTTGGACATTACCCTAATAAAACCCAAATTACTTACAACCTCTGGTCTGGTTCCTGAGTCTCATCCTGGGCCTGACAGCATGGGAGTTCCATCACATACACAGAGCTCCAGCAAGGGTTTCCCTTCTCATTTTGACAAAAAGAACAAGCTTAATATACATGGTGCTTCATTTTCTGTGAAAGTGAGCATAGAAGAGTGCTGTTGCAGAAACACGGTATAGGTCTACTTTCCAACACACTTTAAGCTCCATTGAAATCTATTAAATGTTAAATAAGATGTTCCATTATTACCTTGCACACACTTTCAAAAGTGGTTTGTGATACACTATGGGAATATGATATTAAAAGAAAAGTAAAAAAATAGCCATGCCTAAAGTGGCTCTTTGGACTCTACCAAGGTGTAAAGCACTATGTGCTGCCTGAGAGGGACCACAAATTATGCTGAAGTCAAGGAGCGTAGTACCCAGCCTAAAATAACAGTCTGACTAAGTTATTTTGGCACTTCAGGCAGAAAATCCCAAAAACGCCTTTTCCTGGGAGGAGGAGGAGGAGATGATAACTATGATAAGGATGATGATGATAAAAATAATAATAGATTAAATAATTTAAAATGCCGCCCTTTCATGACGTCCAAAATCATCTGCCTGAGTTGCTTCACTCTGTTTAATGGTAAGGCCAGCCTGGACTGTTAACCAAATAGGTGAGACTAACTTTAGAACTATCCTAGAGCAAGAACTTTCTGTTAATGAGAGAAAAAATCCTCCTAAAGGAGTTGTAAGATTCAATTGACTGTGTACTGCTGCTTTACAACCTCTTACTTCAGTACACCTTATATAGATTCTTAACATTAAAACATTATTAAAATTGCCCTTGCTGCTGCTGCTGCTGCTGCTCTTGTTGCTGCTGCTGCTGCTACTACTACTACTACTACTAGTAGTAGTAGTAGTAGTAGTAGTCGCTAACCACACAGAAAATGCTGCTTAAGAAATTTTACTATATCATAACCTCAACCTTTCATTAAATACTGCTTCATTTGTATTTGTTTTGTTTTGTTTCTTGCATGGATTCCCCTGTCACTTTCTTTTCCCCTCCCACACTCAAGAAATTCTGTTAGGCATTGTAAAACACTACCTCCCAAGATGCCTTTATTAGAGAATGGCTCTTACTGGAATATTTACAGGAAAGAAATCTGTTAATGTCCCATTAAAGTTCTCACATAAATTTCTGAAAATACACATTCCAGAAAAATAAAACAGTAAAAATTATTCTTGTTAAGAAATATCTGTTGGCACATATACACACACACATCTTTATCTTTGTTATCTTAGTTTATAAAATAAATCTCTGCCAACTCAAACACCAAAAATGTAATGATCAAACTATAGCTCATTCAAACTATGATCATAATTTTTAGTACAAAGCAAATGTTTCATATTCACCCCAGAAATGAAAGAAAGCTGAGGCTGCAGACCTAGGGTGTAAGCCACACTGACAGAGTGGCTACTCCAACTTTATGTCCTGAGTCCGTATTGCTTAAACCACACAACAGAAAATTCAAATCAGTATTTTGACTTACATTCATCGCAGATTTTCTTTCTTTTTAATGTGTAATTTGCATCCTGTGTAAAACACATTTTTTTCTTTTAAGAATTATTTTTGCTTTGTGAAGCTCAACCCTGCCTGCATGTGTTAAGGCCAAATCAGTGCTTAGTCAGGATATTTCACTTCTTCGTAATTGCCTTAACTCACGAATACCAAGATTTACAGATGGACTTTTGGTTAGGTAAGATCTTAGTCAAAGTATCCTTCCCTGTACGTCTTAGTTTAGTAGAATAGGTTAACTTCATTGTAAAGTATTTTCACTTTGAGTCAACTATATTTCATATTTTTTTTGTTGTAGAACTTCTAAGATGAAACAAGTTACAGAGATATTATTCTAGTGTTTCCTTTCCACTTTTTCATGAGTTGATAGTCATTTTCCACCACGAGGTGCAATCTTGCCTCTACAAGCCAACTTGAGTTGACTTCATGAGATCTTGATTGTAGCCTTTGATTCCTTTGTTCCTTTATGTAACTAAATGCAGGCGTTTTCTTTTACTTATTTTTTTAAATCCTGGCTTTTTTTTTTTCATCCAGCCAATTCCATTATATCCTTATTGGACCATTGTGACTTAACATTTTATGTAAAGAGAACATTACTTTATAATTTAATATCTAACATTGTATTCCTTTCTTTTTTTCTTTTTGTTTTTCTTCTTCTCCTTCCATTGGATGCAATGCACTGGCACTAGTGAACTGCAGCCCTCACTTGACAGGGCTAGGAGTGCTAGTACCAACTGCTTGAGGCCCGATATTAGTTTGCATTCACCAGAACAAGAAAGGTATAAAATAAAGACTTCTCAATTTCTTTCCATTTGTGCTGGTGGTCTGTATCAGTTCGTTACTTTTTCCATATCAGTCTTATATTCATTTCCACCTGTATTATTCATATCTGCTTTGATATTTGTAGACATTTTGTTCCTATATCCATAAGTGCCATGCTTATTGTAGGTTGATGTTGCTTATAACAGCTTCTGGCTTCTCTGTCCCTCCCTCCCCCCCCCTCTCTCTTAAAGTTCAAGCCAATGCCATTGTTTGCAAAAGTCCTCAGTATGCTGATAACATTTCTGTGTTAATTGAGCACTACTTTTATTGTTTCTGCATCTGACAAAGTGGGCTCTAGCCCATGAAAGCTTTTGTCACAATAAATTTGTTTGTCTTCAAGGTGCAACAAGACTCTTGTTTTCACTTGATTTTCAGCATCCACAAACAACAGCTGTCAATATTTACCACATGTTTGCAATGCTGTCCTATTCAGCAAGTTCGTCTTTTAAAGGAAGCTGGAATTTTGCTGATCAGCCATACAGGAGGGAGAGTGTGGGGACTGAATCACCCCCAGCCAATAGCTGATTAGCACAATTCTTGTTTCCCTTTTACCTGTGTGCTGCTCCAGTTGCTAAGTTCATATGGATTGAAACCATCATATTTCATGGGTTTCACAACATTTTTTTAAAAGATATAGTTCAGTTTAAAATGTTTAATTTTTTTTCCTAACAGGCTTCCCAAAAACAGTTTCTGTAATTAGATGCTGTCAACAGGATTATGGTTAGATGTGATTGTGGTTTTGTATGGAAGTGTTTGAAGTTGACATTGTTTTTTCCAAACAATTTCTTGATTTTTATATTGTGTGTCTTGAGTTACTTGTCCTGCAGTACTAAATGTAGAAGAGAACAGGTGTTGTCATATTTTCAATAGGCCAGAAATTAGGCCAATATATTTAGAGAATGGTCTGAAGATCGTCTGATGTGGTCCTCCTGCCAAAGCTAAGGCTAATACTTGCAGACTGCCTAGATGGGAGATTACCTGAGAACTCTATGTAAGCCACTCTGTTCATTGAAGAAAGAGTACGAGCGTAATAATTTTTTTCCTAGCTATGGAATAAGGGCAACAGTGAAAATAAAAATCCAAACAACAAGATTTCTTAAGAGTAACCAAAGGGATAGTTTTTGCTTGCCAGAAGTATGCTGACACTCAATTATTATTATTATTATTATTATTATTACTATTACTATTACTATTATTACATTTGTATACCGCCTCATAGCCGAAGCTCTCTGGGCGGTTTACAACAATTAAAAACATTAAAAACTAATATACAAATATGCAAATTTAAAAACACATGTTAAAATGCCTGGGAGAAGAGGGAAGTCTTGACTTGGCACTGAAAAGATAACAGTGTTGGCGCCAGTTGCACCTCGTCACAAAAATCATTCCATAATTTGGGGGCCACCACTAAGAAAGCCCTCTCCCTTGTTGCCATCCTCCGAGCTTCCCTTGGAGTAGGTACCTGGAGGAGGGCCTTTGATGTTGAGCGTAGTGCATGGGTGGGTTCGTGTCGGGAGAGGCATTCCGTCAGGTATTGTGGTCCCAGGTCGTGTAACGCTTTATAGGTTAAAATCAGCAAATCGAGCTCGGAAACATACAGGCAGCCAATGCAAGTGGGCCAGAATACGTGAGGAGACAATTAGATTGTTGTACAAGTACATTAAAAGAATGGAATTCAGCCAGCCTCTGAAGATCTGTTTTTGTAATGTCATCATCTACCAGAGCCACTGGCAAGAATTTAATAAGTGCTTAAAACTAGAGCAACAGCAAAGTATTGATGATCAAACACCGCTAAGTCATCCATGTCTATGCTAAGACCTGGAAAATAACTTTCGTTTATTGCAGCAATCACAAAAAAATCCCCTCCCCAAATAAATTCATTTTTATTTGTTTCCATAAATGCCAGTTAGTGATTTAGAGCAAGGGTGGCTAACCCCCAGTTCGTGGGCCTGATCTGGTCTCCCAAGTAATTTTTTCTCCCACAAACCCAGGCCCACTAATTTTTATGGCAGCAGAAAAATAATAATAAAAAGTAGACACAGTGGTTGTACTGGCAGAGCTAGTGCCTTGATGACAATACACGTCATCTGCTCCCTGGTCACTGAAGCAATCATTTGAGTAGAAAGGGGATGATAGCCTCCCCTCTTCAGCTGATCTGCACAGATCAGCTGAGAAAGACAAGACTGTGCCTGTGCCTGTGCATACAAGAGTATGCATGAGAGAGTGTGGAGAGGCCACTCTCACTGCTGGCATGTCCTGCACACAGAGTGTTGGCCAAGGGTGAATGCAGTCCCCATGCTAAAAAAAGGTTAGCCACCTGTGATTTAGAGTATGAGCTATAAGTCAAGAACATTCTCCCACTTCTCTTAATTCACATTTCAACCATAAAGCCATGAAATAAGGATCCAATTTCACAAACTCCTTTTTTTTCTGGTGGCCAATGTAAGTTCTGTCACTAAACTCTGGAAAAGGGACAACCTATAAAGCTTGGCCTAATTGTTCACATCATAATAGTCTGTTGATGATAACAAAGAATCCATCTAATAAGTAAGGAATGAGGGTTCCCTGCTACTCTTGTTCTCTTTTGGGTGCCTCTCCATCTCACACAGCAAGAAACAAATAGAAGGTTTACATATAAATGGAAATAGGTAGTCGCCTTACGATGGCTAGCTGTAGTTTGTGCTGATTCAGTGTGATATTTTTGAATAGATATGTATGAGATTGTGCCATTGAAGGTTGTTGCCCCTCTCCACAAGTGTGCCCTGGTTCATACGTAACACTAAGCCTTAGTGATATGTGTAAACCCTGCCCACCAGTTTAACTATGGTTTGTTTACTGTCAACAAATCACAATCTGGTTTGTTGTTGGCTTACAAATCTTGGTTTGTTTTAACTATGCTGCAGTGTTACATGTGAATCCAGCACCCTTCCTGAACCACGGTTTTTTTGGCCACCCCAGACGTTCACTAGGCTACAAAAAGGCATGAGCCAAGAGCAGTTGAAAAACAAAACAAACTTTGGTTTGTTAGATTGTCTGTGGGACAATTCATGGTTAACTTGTTTTGTTGTAAAACTATGTCTTGCCACCATGTGCAAATGAGGCCTATCTGAACCAGGCCGTAGTTAGTTTGTAAGCATAACAAAAAAGGGATTTGATATGTTCAGTGGTGTGTCTCCTTTAGAAGAACTGTATATTTAAAAATCCTCTAAGTGGTGTGATTATGCTGGAGGTTTTCTCTCAGAAAGTGTTTGTATAATTCAAAACAGCTCTGCTTGACTACCAAACTGCATTTCATTGGCCAGCAATAGCACATTATATGTCTGTAATATATTTTGGAAGCAGCACTGCTCCTTAAATCATGTTTGATTCTTTTATATTGAATAAAATTGATACAATATTTTGTAGTCAAACTCAAGTATCTCTGCTAACATTGTAGAATATCTTTGATCTATTATGATAGCTGGTTCATTGTATCAATTTTATTCAATATACAAATAAAAACTTAAAAGTGTCATTGGTTTATATGTGTCTATGGCACAGGAACTGCACAGTAAAAGCTTTGTTCTTGTATTCTCATATGGAATGGTGGCACTTGCAGTCAGCCTTCTCTTCCCATTAAAGGCCTCCCTATAGGCCTCCATCTATTACCCTATATGGCAATGGGTCAGTGCAGATGGCAGTCAGCACTTGGCTGAACATGCTGAACTAACATCCTTACTACAAAGAATGAGTAAATGAATGTATTACTGTTGTTGGTGTAGGCATGAAAATCCAGATGGCAGTGTATTCATTCTGTGTGACAGTAAAACTTGGACATGAAGATTTGCAGTTTGAAGGTTATATGGGGAAGAAGATGAATGTGTTTCCAAAAATAATATAGAAAGCCAAGCAGATGCTGAAGACATGTTCTCTGCTTCCCACCCTGTTGGAACAAAGACCACCACATTCTGCACCAGGGATGAACAAACTCCTCTCAGCTAAATTTGAAATGGTGCCAGCAAGTACAAACATTCTTGGAGAATGCTGTATTGACTTTAAGAGTTCTTCATTCACTTCTAATGTTTGTCTTACCTTTATTAACTGCTCTTCAAAATATCTAGTTTTTTGTTCTAGTCCTGGATACTAATCAGGCACAGCAAAACATATATTCTCCGAGTTATTTATGGCACAAGTCAAACCCAGGGAGATCAAAAAGCCTTGAGAATGAAGAGTGCATTCTGCAATCCCTAAGACATGTCTGACAAAGCATAGGAAAGCCACCACAACCCAAGTGAACTATGCTTTGTGCAAAGGCTGTTTGCATGCCTTCCCCATATCTGCTGTTGTCTTGATCATTTGAAGTTATATAGAGGCCATAGGTTTTCCTTCCCAGCCCTCACTGTT
This sequence comes from Rhineura floridana, assembly GCF_030035675.1. NCBI lineage: Eukaryota > Metazoa > Chordata > Lepidosauria > Squamata > Rhineuridae > Rhineura > Rhineura floridana. The sequence continues at coordinate 59,658,587 of NC_084483.1, forward strand.
CAATGCAAAGTAGATGCCTCCGCTAGGCCAAGAGACATATTAAAGTTGTGGTCATGTGGGAGAGGTCCTTCTCTGTGGTGGCCCCATGATGATGGAATTCCCTTCCATTGGATCTGCATTAAATTTCTACATTGCAGACTTTTTGGAACACAATAAACACCTATTTTTTCAATTGGCCTCCTAGGTGTGATGATGTGACCAAATTAAGTTCTTTCCAGCTCTGTTAAAACATTTTTATGTGCAATGAAGTTAGTTGAATGACAGTTTTAAAATTTTGTAGTATTGTTATTTTTTATCTTTTTTTATTGTGAGCCACTTAAATTTAAGTGGCCTAAAATATTTTTAAATGAATAAAAAGCAAAAAGGTATGAAACAATATTTTAAATGTAGCTGTTGATTCCCCTCCCCTTTTGAACTTGCTTCATAAAAACCTGAGTATTAAATGCAGATTAGATTATTTTGCCGCAGGTCTAATAATAATTGCAGTAGAGTTGTAATTCATGTCCCAGATTCAGGAAAAAAAGAACTTGCATTCCAAAGCAAGTCATTGTGAACTTCAATAACATTACTTTTAATCCCTTTTATTATTATCTGGTATTTGTTTACTACGTATTTGGTATTTGTAAAGTCAACATCAGCAACTTCTAACATTTTCTGAAGGAACAATTCAGATAGCGTGCCCTTCTGAACTTGCTTCTAGGGCCATTCCTCACATTGCATCTCGCTTTTTGATGAGCATACTGATGTTTCCAAACATGTTTGTCTCATTTACTCATTACATGTTTAGATGTTACATGTTTAGATTTACCCTTTCAAAAATCTTAGGTATACATTTAAAAATCTTAATTTGTAAATGATGCTTATTGCCTCCTGTTTTTAAAAATTGCATCCTTTATGGTGGCCTGGATTTGAGGACATTATGGGATTGCTTCAGAATTTCCCAGAAGTACATAGTACAGGGAGTCATTCATTTGAAAGCAGTTATCTCATAATTCTATTCTAATAGTTTGTGTTTGTCTGTTGTGACTTGCTTGTAACCTCAGTGCAATGCATTGGTGAGTCTCATGTGCATCCCCACTGTCCATCCCAGAAAGCACTGTTACATACCCAAAAGACTAATGGTTCTCTTGTGTTGTACCATTAAGGTGGTACCTTGAAACACTGGAAAACTGATGGAGTTACTGAGAATCACTCAGAATCACTTCCTGTTCAGATTTTGTAGAACTCTTCAGTGTAACCAGATAATAGATAATTATCTATTTCTATGTCTGTACTGCATGGCGTGTTGGAAACTCCTGTCTGAACGTGAATTCTTACATTGGATGCAGTTTTCTAAGAGTATAGCGGGTGCATAGGCTAGTTATGCACACTGCTATGATTTATTATTTTTGTCCATTCTTTCACCAATTTGTAAAACTATTGTTGCATGCTATTCCACATTTTAATGTGTACAGTATGTTTCACACTGTTAAAACATATTGTATGAGATTTTTCAAATTATATAATGCATGTTTGCAGTTTACATTCTGTTTATATTGTTTTTAATGATTATATAGGATATCAGCATATTAAGGGCTTTTAGTGCATATATTTGACACAGAGAGAAAAAGCAGCTGCCTACTAACAGACTTTTAAAGCCTTCTAAATACCTAAAAAGATTTTACTAATCTGCAATGCTAAATCCCTGTGAAGTCCTTATAGTGTGCTTGTTTCCCAATGTTTAATCAACAAACAGAAAGGTACCCCAAAAAATACAAGTAAAAATGTGTAAAACAGTTTGCTTTAAATGTTACACTGCTACCAGAACATATATTTTGTCTTTTTAATAATAATATTTTTGCTTTCTGCTTTTTGGCAGAACCTAAACCTAATTCTTGGTTTATACCTCATTGAAAGTCAGGGTTGGTAGTGTTTCCACACATCCTCATCTAAAGGAGAAAATAGCTCAGATGAGATTGTAATGCACTTCATAAACATACTCCTGCATATATACTGATATACATGTCTGAAGAAACATGCAGGAATAACGAGGTAGTGAATAGAGCATTGGGGTTGGACCAGGGAGACTCACAGCACTATTATGTTCATGTTTACTCAAAAGTAAGTTCCACTGTATTCAGTGGAGCTTTGCTCCCTAGTAAATGTATTTGACATTGGAACCTCAAATTCAAGTTCATACTGTACCATAAATTTCACTGAGAGACCTTGCAGAAGCTGTTTTCTCAGCCAAGCCTACCACACAGGGTTGTTGAAAGGATAAGTGACGTTCATTATCACATTATAAAATTGTGTACAAAGAAAAAATGATATATATTGATTATCAAGCCATCACAGTGGGAGGAAGGATTAAGTCACTTCTGGGAACCAATACAGAAGTTTACAGTACTTGCCCTAAGTATGTTGTAAAAACTGCATACCTTGAGAAATTATTCAGGGGCCAATCCAACCAGACTTCATGAGCTCTGGCTGCTTTGCACAACACCAGCTGATGGTATGTGCAAAATAAAGTATTGAATTAATATCAGTGACTGATTTACATGACTATCAAGTTTGTGGCATTTGGGCTTGTTGCTGTTGTCCTCAGCCCATGGCAGCTTCCTGCTTATAATGTATATATGATATGACTCATTCTACATGAGCATAAGCAGCCCATTTGAGCACCACTGTCAACCTGCAAATGCAAGCCCACCATAAACTTGATCATGTGAACTAGAAGAGAAGAGGAGTTCAGCCATCTCCACAATGGCAAGAGTTCAGCTTCTACACCCAACACTATGCTTCCACCAGCAAATCTCGGTGTGTGAAGGATGCACTCAAACAGCCTGAGTGGATTGCTCTATTTTATTTATTTATTTATTATACTTGTATACCGCCCCATAGCCGAAGCTCTCTGGGCGGTTTACAGTAACTAAAAACAAATACAATTTAAGATACATCTTTTAAAAAACAATTTAAAATACAATTTAAAAATTTAAAACAATATAAAACACATGCTAAAATGCCTGGGAGAAGAGGAAAGTCTTGACCTGGCACCGAAAAGATAACAGTGTTGGCGCCAGGCGCACCTCGTCAACTAAATCATTCCATAATTTGGGGGCCACCACTGAGAAGGCCCTCTCTCTTGTTGCCATTCTCTGAGCTTCCCTCGGAGTAGGCACCCGGAGGGAGGGCCTTTGATCTTGACCGTAGTGTACGGGTGGGTTCGTATTGGGAAAGGCATTCCATCAGGTATTGTGGTCCCAAGCCGTGTAAGGCTTTATAGGTCAAAACCAGCACCTTGAATCGAGCTCGGAAACATAAAGGCAGCCAGTACAAGCGGGCCAGAATCGGTTTTATATGTTCGGACTGTCTGGTCCCTGTTACCAGTTTGGCCGCTGCATTTTGCACAAGCTGCAGTTTCTGAACCGTCTTCAAAGGCAGCCCCACGTAGAGTGTATTGCAGTAATCTAATTTAGAGGTTACCAGAGCATGGACAACTGAAGCCAGGTTATCCCTGTCCAGATAGGGATGTAGTTGGGCCACCAGTTTGTTCATATGGCAGAGGTAGAGAAAGAGGGTTCCCAGTTCCACAAACATTCCGATTAATGCAATTTACATCAGCATTTTTAACAATGCAATCCTATGCATGCCTACTCAAAAATAAGCCTCGCTGAATTCAGTGGGTCTTAGTCCCAGGTAACTGTGTATAGGATTGCAGCCTAAATCTGTTTGGTTTTCTGTGAAAGCATTCAGTCAGGAAAAATAAACTTGTAATTGTAGATGCCACAAGTAAGAAAGTAGGTTAAATGGTTCACACAATGCAGGGGTTACAGAAAATGTCCATATAAATATAACTACTAACCAAAAAGGGGAGGTGTTCCATAACACGTCAAAGGCCAAAAGGAGGAGAATTCTCTGAAGCTAAGAAACATAGCAGAGTCACACTCAGAACATGATCATGAAGGAGAAGCATATCGTGACAGCATAATGTATGGCCAGAGGTTCAGTCCAAAGCATCTTCATTTAAAGCAGTCTTCCCCATTCATGGGTCTCCAGATGTTGCAGGACTATTTATTTATTTAACACAATTTATATACCACTTGATTGTAATAAAACCATAAGCAGTTTACAAACAACAACAAATAATTAAACATTAACTTATCAGTAAAATACAATTTAAAACAGGTATTTAAAAACGTTCAAAATAATTAAACTCAACAGTAAGCTAAAAATACATGTTTTAATCTCACAGACAAGACTATCTAGATGAACCTTTTCAGTATAAAGCTTATTTTTATATGCCATGGGCTCTGGGGGGAAATAGACTATTTCAGAGCCATATTTTATAACTAGCAGTGTAACATGGTGCTTAATTCCACCCACACCAAGATGTCATTCAAGAGTATTCAGTTGATTGAATAAACAATCATTCAATAAGCAGTAATTCAATAGCTTACCAAAGTAATGAAAGAGAAAACAAACTTTCACATTTAATTTGGCGTCAGCTGAAACTTTATTAAGAATGCACACTGGATTTTAAAATGAACTGATATTTGAAATATACAAGATATCATTCCTCCAATTAGTTACCTCAATGATATAATTATTTTACTGATTTAAAAAAAAAAAAACACCAGTGTACTACTGTGTAAAGCACAATAGTACTGCTATGCAAATATGTCTGGAAGAGAGATCTACATTCAAGTTAAATAAATGTAGTCTTTTTAAAATATTTAGAAAATATTTAAATAATAAACAACTTTTTGGGGTATTTTTCAGTTTTCTTGCCAAAAACTTTTTTTTAAAAAAACTTAATTTTATTATACACTAAATATTCTGTTTTCTTCCTATTTTGTTGGATGAACAGAGGTAGATGGTCCCCCTCACTAGATAGGAGACGACCCACTAGTCCCCGGATTCATATCCAACATGCTTCTCCGGAGGATGACAGGTACTAGCCAGATCCTCCTAACTGAAAAGTGACTTGATTAATCTTGCAGAAAAGTTTCTAAAGGCATGTATTTAAATTTTTCAAGAATCCAGGTAGAACAGTACATTGGATTTCATATCTGAATTCCATTCGATTAAATTATTATAAAGCATCTCTAGTGTCCATGCAATCAAATGCTGAAAAATGTGCTGCCTTTTTAAAAAGTAGTCTTGTCCACTGTGGGGGGGGGGTGGGAAGAGAAGAGTACAGATGATTTATAAAGGTGCCCTTCCTGTGTGACAGAAGGACACATCAACTGAAGACTGTAAAGCCATCTGTTTTAAGCCAGCATATTCTTGAATTCCAGATTTGGGATTTCCAGCAAGAGGGAGAAGTTCATATTTTAGGGAGGGAAATTTTATAAAGAGACCAGGATTGTGCTGACACCTTGAACTAATAAGCAATATTGAATTTTACAGTAGCCCTAGATATTGGAATTGAGATGAGTTATTATGTAGCCTTTTGTAATTCTCAATAGCAAGAGATCTTCAGCACAATGTCTCCCTCTCACTAGCAAGAGGACAACTATATTGATCACTATTTTAAATTGGTGCTTTATAATACCCTGGGCTGCAATCCTAAACAGTTTACTAGGCAGTAAGCCCCACTGAACACAGTAGGACTCGCTTCTGAATAAATATCCACAGGATTGCACTGTAATGTATGGAATTAAGCTGGTTTCTTTTCAGAGTGCCTAGAAGCCACAATCCACACAGTTAAGCATCCTTCAGTTCGTTTAAATTAGTGGTTTTAAGCCTGTATAACATCAAGTTAAATTGTGGTCTATAGGCAACTTTTGAAAAGACTCAGACAGTTCAGTTCATGACAGTATGGAATATTTTGTGTAATTGGTGTATTTAATCTTTTCCTACTAAAAATCCTGGATACAGGTTTTCTCTACAAGATAGGCCTTGTCAAACAATTCCAGTGCTTTGGATTTCTCTTTATATGCTGATTGGCCAAATGTGATATATATGTAAACATATTCCTTTTGGTTGTGGTGGTTTTGTTTTATTTTTAATTGTGGTTTTCTTATTTGAATCTTTGTGTCATGTTTTTCTTATATTGTGTGTAAAAGTTCCACTATATAATTATTATATATCTGATTTTTTTAAAAACCTGAAACATGCTTATTAAATTACTGATTCATTATTTAAAACATCTAGGTTTTCTACACAGTTTATCTGCTTCTTCCATTACACACCTTAACAGCATTCCCATTCATTTCAATCAAAAAAGTTATCAGGGCTTGTAACTGTGCATGCAATAATGCAGTGAAAGAAGCAGAAAGAAATACATATAAAAATGGAGGCAAAAGTTACATAGATTCACATTTCAGAATTGTTAATAATTAATTCTGGTATAAAATCATTTTCAGGAAAGGATGATGGAACTTCTGTACCTTATATTAAGGAAGTGGGATACATTTGAAAGACAAGAGAGAGTGGGAACTGGGGTTTTCTGCTGTTCACCCAGACCAGGACAAGAAACTATGGCCACACCAATCCAGCAAAGCTAACATCACAATCCTATACATGTTTACTCAGAAAAAAAAGCCCTACTATTTTCAGTTGCTCATAGAACTGCAGCCTTACAGAGCGATTCTAACCATAGGAAGCCAGCTATGGTGTAAGAAACTATGGTGCGAATACCTCCTTGACCTCTGTAAGTATCCCTGGACTGCCTGTTTTGTTGTTGTTGTTGTTGTTGTTTGGATTTACACCAACATTAGTTATGCTGGCTGAAGTTCTACTGACAGAACCCCAGCCCAGTTGAGGTGATGGAGTTGCTCCAGGCCCAGATAAACCCCGGCTCAATCTGGAAAGCCCCAAATCCAAACTTTTTCTTCCTGGCAGATCTTGGGTTTGGATTGCGCTGTAAGGCTGTTTTTTTTACCACAGACAGTGAAATAGTTAATAAAGCTGGTATCAAAATAATTTCATTTTACATCCAGTATGATAATTTGGTACTTCAGCTAAGAGCATGGACTCTCTAGTTGACCACTAAAATTCTTTCACTTTGAAAGTACTGCAGTTATTGAAAACAGCCAATACTAGCTTTTGGACCTCTTATCCTCAAATTTAGTTTTGTTTGCTCCTTCTTTTATATATGTCTATCTTTGTCCCTTTTAAATAGGAATTTTCCCAGCCTTGTTTGCCTAGAGCCATTTAAATCATTGATCTTTCTGCACTGAAAAATATCAGAGGAAGCTGATTATTCCTGTTTTCTTTATATCTTGCATGTAATATGTCAGCAGTTAGTTTTTTCATCACCTTTCCCTTTCTTATTCGTCACTGGCTAACACATTCTCCAAATTCACAAATGAGATAAATGGAGGGAGTTTTTCCATTCTTTTTTTTTTTAAAAAAAAGTATGATCCATTGGGGTGCTTAATGAAGTATTGGTAAGATATATATGGCACCCTAAAATAATTTTGACAAAGATTTGTTTGCATAATACCAAATCCACTAAATGCTCCCCTTGCAAAGCCACATTCATCTCAAAGGGACAAATTTGAGTCTGTTATCAGCAGGAGTAATGAAAATAGTAAAGCCAAATGTTTGTTTATTCACTGCAGATGAAATATTGTTTACTCTTTCTGTCTTTACCTTTATGAATATTTTCTGCTATGATTGCTATGTCACAGGGTTTTTTTTAATTCGTCATTCTGAAATACTGAAAAGGAGAGATCAAAAATGTTGCTTGGATGTATTACTACAGGAATGTTCTTGGTTCATAGAAATGTCTTGACTGCATGTCTCCCATCTTCACTGCATGTGACCATTTCTCTGTTTCTGTCTGTTTCTGCCCATTCTATTGAACTTTCACTTCCATGTTTCCAAATCTTCTGAAGATCAACAACGATGGAGTCTTGCATTCCAAAACAAGACAGTTTAAACCACCTAAGTGCTAATCCAGAAGAAACACAGAGGTATCCTTGCTAAGTTGTCTTGAAGCTCCCTGTGCACACAATATCAAGTAGTATTGATAAACTGCTATTTCCTAGGTCTATATCACACTAGGCTTGTTTAACATTATTTCCCATTCCCTTAATAATGATTTTTTAAAAGTGCATAGTAATATATTTTAACTCCACATTAAATGAATCCCATAAGACTATGTTTTTGGACTCCATTTATGGGCAGGGCAACAGAACACTTGGGACTGTGACTTCTGCAGTTTAGTTCAGGGAAGGAGAAACATGCTGGCATAAGTTCATTGCCCAATAGGAGCTCTTTCATATTTTACTTAGAATATATATAGCATATAAAGCCATTATAAGTGAGCCATTGTCCTAAAAAAACTGTGTAGTACAAAAGGTCATGAAACCACTGCCCACCCCACCCCCCATTTCTGATTCACTGGGAGATGGGGAAATGTGTAGACGTCAATGTATGTGACAGATATCGTCACATCTTCCAAGGAAGGCTTCATGGATTAAATGTATAGGTAAGGGAAAGGTTTGATTAAACAAAAGGTTCCAGGAGCTATTTCAGACCCAAAATGTGGGAACTAGGTTAGGATAATGTAAAACAAAATGGTGCTGAGATGGAGGATCACTACCAAACCTTGTGTGTTGCCTGTTTTGAAGCCTGCTTCATATCACCCTGGGGAATCACGCCATCAGGCAACCTAACAAGGATGTAGTCACTTCAAAAGCTGAACTGCAAGATCTTGGTTTACAGTAAACCTCAGGCACTGACTTAGGACATCCAAGACTTACATATGAAGACCTTGATCTGCTTAAGACATGATGTTATGACTCTTGGGACTATGCCGTTGGGTGGAGGCTTAAACTCAGTATTTGGTCTGAAAAGATGTTAATGTATCTTAGGTCTCTATTTTTATTTTCACAGTCAGTCTTAATCAGTCAGATAATTTGATGAACATAAATAAGGCAGGATCTGGTTTGGTGTGGGGGCTTTTTGGCCCAAATAATGGTTTGGACATGTTGCAAGCTTTCAATCCCTGTTTTGTCTTCTTCATGCCATTCTGATGATTATGTGCAGACTTTCTTGCTGCGGCTTGGGAATAAAGAAAAAGTAGCCTGCTCTCACCTAATTTTGGGCCTGTGACAAAATAATTCTGATATTGTTCTTGATACCAGTGCTCAATAAAGAACCCTTTGGGTCTAAATGAATGAAGCACTTTAAAAACAACAACCCTAGTTAAGTCTAAATATAAATATATCTATTTAGGCTCAGATTCTGATGGCCCACATGGCTGCAAATAGCCAGTTATAGAATACAGGAATATTGATAACATGTACAAAAAGATTGTGAGCAAGTGATTTGAAATACTTGGATTTCACCATCCACCTACCATGCAATTGCCCTCATGGCATAAAATTGGTTTCTCAGGGTCCTGTACTGTGCAAACCACAATTCATTAATGCAAAGGGCTCATTCAGTGCTTGCTCTATTTTCCTAAACCATTAGGTGCTCTTAGAAATCTCAACTTTGGGCTCATCTTTGTAATATCCATGAAACTGAGCTGTTGTTTCTGGTCCCATGTCTGAGTAGCATCGAAAAGCCTATGCAAATGCTGTGATAAAACACTGCTGTATTAACAGGCAATTCTGAAACTTGGTCCATTGCAAATAGCTTCTCAACTGTTCAGTGGTATTTGACTATCAAAATGTAAAAGGCATCTCAGATAGCAAAACACCAGAGGGCAACTTGTTTAGCTGTATTGGCTATAGCAAAAAGATCTACTGGAAACAGAAGAAACTGCCTTATACTGAGTCAGGCTATTGGTCCACCTAGACCAGTATTGTCAACTCTGATTGGCCACAGGTCTCCAAGATGTCAGACAGGCATCTTCCTCAGCCTGGCCAGGGACTGAATCTAGGAACTTTTGCTTGCAAAGCATGTGCTCTACCACTCAGATACAATCTGACATCTAGTTAAGTTGTATGTTGTGGCATAGACTGGAATGTATCAATCTAGCACATCATAATGTTCAATCTAACTATTGAGAAGTCCTGGTTCAACCATTCATTAATTCAATATTGGTTTAGAAAATTAGGAGTCTATAGTGTGGAATCCAGTGTGGCACTAAGGAGAATGTTCTGTCAGTGCAATGATTTCTGTTTGCACAATGGAATGTTCTCCCTCTGTCTTCCCCCCATGTCCCCCAAATCTGTTCTAGAGGTTCCCTCAACTCTGTGGAGCACATTGGGGGAGGGAGGAAAGTCCTGTTGTTCAGGTGGAAATTCTTGCATTGATAGGATGCATTAGTAGAATACTGATAATAGTTGCATGCCCCAGTTCCATTGAAATATTTAAAACAAGGGGAGATATTTCACATTCATATGCTCAGATTAATTAAAATAGTGTGTTATTGTCATGGTGCATAATTTGCCATTTGTGTTACTTGAAAGTGTAGTACAAAAGCAGCTCTTCAAATTTTAACCCAGAGATACTTCATTTCTTACCAGATCCTTATTGCTAGACTTTTATCTTTAATCAGTAGTAGTAAATATTGTGCTCTGGAGTGAATTCTAGATTTTCTTGGCATTCAAGAGTGAGTAACTCAGAAAGTGCTGCAAGTAATGTTAAAGAGTCTGAGTCAATTATCTTTTTGTCCCCATCCTTAGTGAAGCCTTCATTTCCATACATTAGTTGGGGGGGGGCATCTCTTATTCAAAGCCCATATTCACTAGTCATTCATAAAATATGGTTTTTTCACTTCCATCTGCTTGAACTGTGATGTATTTCCTGGATCGCTTTCCTTCCTGTTTTATTTTTTGGCATCTCATTTCACAGGCATTCCAGAAAGGTGGAAAGATATAGCACCCAAAAACAGACTAGGAAAGGCTCTACGTCTGAAACAGAAAGGTAGGACTGATTCTACAATTTGCAACAATCACGCACCTCAATCAGTGCCCATGGGCTATCAGAATTGTGCACATTTTGTGACTTTAAATGCTAAGAGTCTGTCAAAAAACACATTTAAATATTCTGTCACAAATGATTTGAAAACCTGTTGGGTTGTATGCAACATTTCTGGTAGAGAGATAAATCCTGTAGGAGAACTAGCAAAGGTTCTCTCTGTGGCAGCAATGCATGGTCAGCCAATGAGGCCTGGTGCTCCTGATCTAAGCCCTTAGAGAACCTTTACCCTGATCCAAAGGGTGAGAAGGAAGGAAGAGTTGGCCACTCTGTTGTATCTGGTTGGCCACTGTGACAATAGGGTGCTGGATCCAGTAGGCGCTTCATATGTTCTTAAGAGTAACAATATCCTAAAGCCAAATGAAAGCTCCACCCCATTCTCCTTCTGTTTTGCACTAGTAAAACTTTACATGCTACTTTCATAAAGTAATATGTTGGTGAGAAAAATGGGTGAGGGACACAGTAGGAAGCTTAACAAGGAGCATCAAACTGTAATAATGTGTCACATCCAATGTGTGGTATTACACTATTGAAAACACTTAAGCTCATGTAAAGTGGGACACCTGATTTTCTTAGATTCCTCCTGTGCCGGTCCCCCCCCCCAAAAAAGCTGCTCCTCTTAGTTGAGGAATCCTCCGGAACAGTATGGTGCAGAGGGCTGCAGTAGGTGGGGGGTGTCAGCAAAAACTGGCTGCTTCACCCCTTTGTGGCCATGTTTTCTGCTAGTGCATTATAACCTGCAAATTAATTTTACCAACAGGATGTACATATGCTCCTTTCATATACTATTGTGCTTAATAAACCAGTAAATACTGAGTTGTTAACATAAGATGAAATAGATATGTTAAATTGCTCCTTAGACTTTAAAAGATCATTGTCCTCTTACTGTATTGCTGCATGACTTCTGCTTCCGGCTTGTCCTTCTTTTTTAAAAAATGGGAAATTGCATTTTCTGACGTATATTAATTATTTTAATATTGCCCTGATCCAGATATGTGGTTCACCCAGATGCACATTTAAAAACTCTCCAATTTATATGGGCCTCCACACTCAGTTCAATAAAAGGAGCCAACTTTTGTTTGAAAACAAATATCCCTATAGATCAATTTTGCTGTTACAATGAATTCTGACTGTAGTGTGCACACATCAGAGTTCTTGCATCACAGGTCACAGTGTTACTTTCTGAAGTGTGAAGTCTATTCAAATAAATTCAAAATAGGAAAGTTGAGATTGGATCTTTGGGGTACAGATTTGTGCAGAGACTTATTTAATCGGTCATTAAAAGGACATCCTCCAATTATATGGATTAATTTTAAAAAAAATTAAAAATCTGTAAAAGTCTATGGTTGCACTTGCTCCTGTTGTTTTAAAAACAAAGAATAGTTATACATTACCCTAAATGCAAGGTTTGGCAATTGTGTTTTTTCTTTGTCAAATATATGGTTTCCTGGTTTTGCTTCAAGGATGATTGTTGTCTTTCCACAGGTGCAAATATAAGCTTCTTCCTTATAGCCACATTCACTAGCAGATGGTGGGATGGGGTGGCAGCACTTAGCTGACCTCCTGGCAGCTGAGCCACTGCAGCTTACCAGGAGAGGGAGGGGCAGAAAGCTAAGCTTGATGCAAATGCACTGGCAGGAGCACTGGAGTGGCTCTGCTGGAGTACTTGTACCACACTGACCTCCCTGCTCTCTCATCCCTCTCCCTCTCTTTCCCGATAAGCAGCAGAGTCTCATCTGTCAGGAGGGCAGGTAAATACCACTGCCATACCATGATGGGGTCCATATTGCTTCAATTATTTCTACTTTAAGGAAAAAACTTAAAACTTTCAATTGAACATTTCCCCCTTCCTCTCTCTCTCCCCCTCCACTCAACTGTGGCAGTAATCTTAAACACATTTACCACAGATAAAACTCCACCGAATACATTGCTTCTGAGTCAGTGTCCATAGGATTTTACTCTCAGTCCTTTGCGTCCCATTTGCACTTTAGCGGACCTTTAGTGTAGTGGCACCTGCCCTTTGGAATTCCCTCCCTTTAAATATTAAACAGGCACCATCTCTGTTATATTTTTGGCATCTACGGAAAACCTTTCTCTTTCAATAAGCCTTTGAAGTAGAGACCTTATCCCAGTCTGTGTCTGTGTTGGAATTGCTTTTAAAGACATTTTTAAAGCTTTTTTAAAAGCTTTTTTGAAAAATGTTTTGTATATTTTAAAGTCTATTTTTAAGATGTTTTAGACTGTTTTTAGTGTTTTTGTTTGCTGCTTTAGGCTCCCACTAGGAGGAAGGGCAGAATATAAATTTAATTAAATAAATAAATAGATTTGGGATCCCAGCGCCAAATATCACTGAGGAGAATTAAGGAAGCAACCATAGAGAATTCAGCTTAGGGAATGATACAGTGATGGCGGCAGTATATAAGGCTTAGAGAAATGTTCTCAGACCACATAGATAATAGAATAATAGAATAGTAGAGCTGGAAGAGGCCTATAAGGCCATCAAGTCCAACCCCCTGCTCAATGCAGGAATCCAAATCAAAGCATTCCTGACAGATGGCTGTCTAGCTGCTTCTTGAATGCCTCCAGTATCAGAGAGCCCACTACCTCGCTAGGTAATTGGTTCCATTGTTGTATGGCTTTGACAGTTAGGATTTTTTTTTGACATTCAGTCGAAATCTGGCCTCCTGCAGCTTGAGCCCATTATTCCATGTCCTGCACTCTGGGATGAACAAGAAGAGATCCCTGGCCCTCCTCTGTGTGACAACCTTTCATGTACTTGAAGAGTGCTATCATATCTCCCCTCAGTCTTCTCTTCTCCAGGCTAAACATGCCCAGTTCTTTCAGTCTCTCCTCATAGGGCTTTGTTTACAGTCCCCTGATCATTCTTGTTGCCCTCCTCTGAAGCTGTTCCAGTTTGTCTGCATCCTTCTTGAAGTGCAGAGACCAGAACTGGATGCAGTACTCAAGATGAGGCCTAAGTAGTGCTGAATAGAGGGGAACTAATACTTCACGCGATTTGGAAACTATATTTCTGTTAATGCAGCCTAAAATAGCATTGGCCTTTTTTGCAGCCACATCGCACTGTTGGCTCATATTCAGCTTGTGATCAAGGGCAATTCCAAGATCATTCTCACATGTCATATTGCTGAGCCAAGTATCTTCCATCTTATAATTGTGCATTTGGTTTCATTTTCCTGGGTGTAGAACTTTGCATTTATCCCTGTTGAATTTCATTCTGTTGTTTTCAGCCCAATGCTCCAGCCTATCAAGGTCCCTTTGAATTTTGTTTCTGTCTTCCACAGTATTAGCTGTGCCCCCCAATTTTGTATCATCTGCAAATTTGATAAGCATGCTCTGTACCTCCTCATCCAAGTTGTTAATAAAGATGTGGAAGAGCACTGGGCCCAGGACCGAGCCCTGTGGTACCCCACTCGTTACTTCCACCCAGTTTGAGAAGGTATCATTGATAAGCAGTCTTTGAGTACGATTCTGGAGCCAACTGTGGATCCACCTGATAGTTGTTCCATCCAGCCCACATTTAGCTAGCTTGCTAATCATAATATCATGGGGCACTTTGTCAAAACTTTGCTGAAGTTGAGATATATTATGTCCACAGCATTCCCACAGTCTACAAGGAAGGTTACTCAATCAAAAAATGAGATAAGGTTAGTTTGGCAGGATTTGTCCTTCATAAATGCATGTTGGCTCCTAGTAATCCCTGCATTGTTTTCAAGGTGCTTACAGATTGACTGCTTTATAATCTGCTCCAGAGTTTTTCCAGGGATTGATGTCAGGGGTGACTGATCTGTAGTTCTCCGGTTCCTCCTTTCCCCCCCTTTTTGAAGATAGGGACAGCATTAGCTCTCCTCCACTCATCCGGCACTTCAACATTTCTCCATGATTTCGCAAAGATAGTAGATCGGGGGAGTGGTGCTCAGAAGGAAAATATTGCACTGTTTAAAGTGTTTTGCATTTTGCAAGGAACAGGCAGGCATCAATTTAGGGTTTAATATTTGGTGGCTACTTTATTAATTAATTACCGTTAACATATGAACAACTTGTCAGAATTCTATTGAGTGAGCTTATGTGTGTGTGTTTGAATCTTTGCTAAGATTCTACCTTCCCTGCAAATTAGTCAGACAGAGACTTTAAGCTGTAAAATAAGAAACAACTACTTTATTCTGGAAGTACATGCTTGATAGGACAGAGTTCTATATCTAGCTAACTAGCTATGTTGGAGCAGTCTGCACTGGTCCCAGTGCAGCTCTCATGCTGGTTGAGAGGGAGAGACAAAGGAAAGATGTCTGCTCCCCTCTCGAGAGAGAAGGACTGGGAAGGCGGGAAGGAACTGGGATCAACATCCTTTGCATATTAGTCTAGCAGGAGGGGGAGAGACGGCAAGGATCAAAGGACAGGTGTAGCCTAGCAACAAAGAGGTCTCCTCCCTAGCTACCCTTTTTAACCCCATGCAGCCTCAACCCACCAAGTTGGAGTTGAACCTCATACATTCCAACACAACTGGTATCAGTGAATATTAGTGAGAGAGAATGGGAAGAAGCTTAAGCCTTCTGACTATGGCGGAGCTGTGTGAGTGGGTGCATTGCACTGTGAAAAGAGGCTATGCAATGTGGGAGGACACTTTATATAGGCCTCCCTCAGCCAAATCTCATATCTGAGACTCTTGGCCATCACGAGGTTTGTGATGGTCAGAGCCAGACCCCTTCAAGACAGTATCCAGGAAACTTCCTGAGCATTGCAAGGCCTGATCACTTGTTGGCTGATTCCTGCCTCTAAGTGTTTTGCCAAGAGGCAAGAAAATTTAAGAGATTCCAGCCAATGAGCATTCAAGTGGAAAAAAAGGTTTACAAGGCTTTATTGGAAAGATTAATTGTTTTATTACAGGCAAGGTACTTAAATAGATAAAAGCAGCTGTTGAGCACAGTTATCTTACTTCTACTTTCTATTGACCTGGTGGCCCAGATAAGAACAATGGAGAGATCCCAGTTGGCCACCTGCTTACATAGCACTGCACTGATGGTCTGTATTGAAGCCCCCTGAGCAGGCATTAGGGACCCTTTAAATGTACTGCCTCCAAGTCGATTCCGACTTATGGCGACCCTATGAATAGGGTTTTCATGAGGCTGAGAGGCAGTGACTGGCCCAAGGTCACCCAGTGAGCTTCATTGGTATGCGGGGATTTGAACCCTGGTCTCCCAGGTCATAATCTAACACCTTAACTACTTATTTATACCCCAAAGAGCCCCTGGACCTGGTTGCAAGTTTGCACCTGTGACTTTAGCTAGCTATACCTGTGGGGAATTTTTTTTATTTGGGTCTCATGCTTCTGCCTTTGTTTATCAATTTTATTGGTCAATGTCCTTGCTGTGTAGCAGTCTGATTCATTGCAGCTGCCTTTGAAGGCCAAGTTCCCAGCACTTACCAGTGTGTGTGAAAACATCCTCCCTAACGATCTGTTAGCATCCACTATCTATTTTTGCCAATTAAGAGCCTCTCTTACCTCATCTATGTTAAATAAACAAAGCTTCTCAGACTTAAGTACTATTATTGTGTTCTACATAGGCCGGGTGAGAAAGAGTGCACAAGGGCCACCTGGCTGGAATGCAGGGGCGTGAGACAAGAGCATGGGACAGGGGAATTAAGCATGCCAGCCTGCACTTCCTTGTTACATTGAGATGTCTTGCGGTCATTTCCCATACACTAAGAGAGGTGGGTGGACAGTGCTGGCTCCCTCAGTTACTGCAACGAACCCCCTCAGCGGTAACCTTTGCCATGGGGTCAGGGGGGGCTTCTTTTGCTCCCAGGGAAGCCAAAATGCTTAAGCACTGCTTCTGGTTTACACTAAAGCAAATGGCTGTGTCATACACAGTGCCCAGTGTAGTTCAAAAAATGACATAGAAAAACTGAGATTATGAAAACTGGACAACTCCAGCTATGAATGAATATAATATCTTGGCAAACATAAGCTACAATTATTTTAATAACTTAATAGGAAAATAGTTATTTTAATGGCTATTGATGGAATTTGAAGAGTTTTGAAACTGATGCCCTGTGTTAGGCAACAAACTAAAAAAATATTCCTGGGTAAGCTTTCTCCCGTGTAAACACATTTTCATCATTGTTTTGTTACTAGTATGTTGGCAGATAGACCACTTACTCCAGGCCCTCTCTGAATTGTTTTTTCAAAATGAAAGTCTCTAGTTGAGGGACAGGGAACTGTTTGCTGCTGACAAATCACATGCTGAGATCCCACCCAACCCTCATGGGCCATTTTAACAGGTGCCCCCCTGTCAGTCATCTGACCTCATGCTGTAAGGTGAAGTGTTTTCCTTTGCTTTGCTGGCACCAACAATCAGCTGATTGTCAGTGCTTGCAAAGCCCTGTGCCTTTGCAAGCAGCCTCAGGGAAGTATGCGGGGTGATGTTCAAGACGTGTTCTGCTCACCTGTACTATAACAGAAGCTGCAAGATGATGGGCCTGTCTTGAGTTAGTTGACTTCTTACTGATCAAGCTTATCCCCATATGCCCATTTCCAAAATAACCTCATTCTCGCCCCTTTCCTTTTCTGGAGAGGGGTCTCCTTTCTCTCATTATGTCAGCAAGCAGGCAGAAAATTTGAGTGAGATCTATATTATTCTTGGGTTGCACCCATCCCACCCCATTTGCATGCCACCCTGGGCTCCCACCCTACTGGGAGGAAGAGTAGGATATAAAGCAAATAAATAAATAAATAAATTTAAATTTCTAGATTAAGAATCTTTAAACATACCAGATTTATTTAGGTTTTCACCATCAGTCAGTGTCTTGACTATAGGCTTGAAGCCAATCATGCTGGGACTTGTCTGAATCCCCTTAAGGTTGTCTGAGGAGGTCAAAGAGGGATTGACTTGAAACAATCACATGACTGCATGTTATAAGATTTGATGGGGTTCCTCCGCCCCACCTGCATCAAGGCCTACCAATCGCAACTGGTAGGATCAGTGTCAGCTTATATCCTCACCTTGGTCTCCTCTAAGTGACTTTTCATTTATGCTATGTATTTATTTATATGCACATTTAGGACATAATGCAATACTGAGTTATGCACAGAAAAGCCCATTTATTTCCAAGAGCTTAAGTGTATTCCCGTCTGTCTTTTTTAAAAAATGTGTTTTTGCAAGATGGTGTTATAAGAACACTTTTTTTGTTTTTGTTTTGGCTTTATTAAAACCTATTAAGCTTTCCAGTAATCAGATCTCTATATAGCACAATGGGAGCATCATGTCTCCAAGGGAGAATACACCAGCCATTATCAATGTAAATACATCATTTAATTTACTGTTATATAAATACCAAAACTAAAATTCCCAAACTTTAAGGCTGGAATCTACAAGTTAAGTAGGGTTGCCAACAAATGTCCTTGAAGGGTTCTAATAATTGCTTCCTGTCAGGGAACATTTGACACTTTGGGCTTTTCAAGTCACTGTAGGTCATGAATCCTCATCTTGGATGAGGAGCTGCAAGTTTTAACAAATAACCACAGTATAAAATGGTCAGATGGAGAGCCTGTAAATGGGAACCACCTCCGCATATGTGAATGTATTGAACATCATGAAAAGTGTTGTCAGAGCAGATATAAATACAACAAACTCAGACTTTCAAAATGTTTTAAAACTATTACTCACATGAACAACCATCATGGAATGTGCTTTTTCTCTTCAACAAGGGATTGCCAAGCAATTTGCAATTTTGCCAAACAATCTCTTACTATTAGCTAGAATTTTGCCTAGAATGGTGAGCCACCTACTGGAGGCAAAGCATTAGCACAGGGAGAATAATGAAATAGATGGGGTTTGTTATTTGTACTTTATGTTTTATTGTATGCCTTACAAACATACCTGTGCAGGCTTCAGCAGGTGATGTTCAGGGCTAGTCCAACTCAGAGTAGATCTATTGAAGTTAACAGAAGTTACTAACTTAGATTTATTAATTTTAATGGGTGTACTTCGAGTAGGACTTAGTTGAATAAAATTCAGTATTACTTAATACTACTCTTTCATAGGCTTATTTACACAATTGTGCAACTGGATAGCTTTGCTGTAATAAAGCTGTTTCACAGATCTGGCTAACAAGGAGTCTAGTAAAGTAAAAATCCATTAGGGGTAGTATTGATATATTCCAAATGTTATGCAGCATTAGAATTCTTTAAACAACAGGTGCCCTAACCCTGGCACAACCTGGATATAGCCATGGGTGAAAATAGACAACTACTTGGCACATAGTTACCACTTAATAACTACATTGTGGCTTGTCTCTAACTACTTAAAGACAGAACTAGTCACCTGGTTGGCTGGTAGCTCTAGAGCCTTCAGGCCCTAACCATGCCATGAGCGAAACGTCACCATATGTTCTACTTCTCCATGGCTGTGGAAACATGGTAACTCTTGGCGCATTGGTGTTACTGGATTGTACATGCTGTCCAAGTGAGTAGAAGTAACCATGTGAGGTGCTTTAAGTGGCAACCATGCAATAAATTCCTATCTATTTCAACTCTGTATTTTTTAGCAGATAGTAGCTGCAGTGGCTCTGGATAGGGACTAAGGCGGAAATATATGATGACATTTTACAGGAGCAGTTTCCCCATCACGGCACTGCTGTGTTGGGAAGGAGCTGCACTTTTTGCATTCTTCAGGGCTCAAAGGATAGAAGACCAATTTCAGAGAAAATGTGAAATGCATTCAGCACCCTTTAGAGACCAATATTCTAAAACTGATAGTCTTGTGAATGCTGCAAAATACACACTTTTTGGGATGTGCAAGGGATTTGTTTTTTTTTTTAAATGGAGGAAGTATGGTCTTAGAACCGCATGTAATTGTCTTGTCAGTTTCATTGTGTACTGAGTGATAAACATGCCATATTTTCATTTACTAAGCAGATTTGTGATGATAATGAATAATTAACATCACTGAAAATCATGGATGCAACTACAAATATTGGTGGTGATGGTGTGTGTGTGTGTGCAGTTTATATGCATCAATATATGAACCAATTTTTTTTGGCCCTAATGTATTAGGGTTCTACTGCCAAGTGTTTCTAGAAGGGGATTTCCAACCCCAAGAATCAGTGATCAGCCAGTCATTACTAGGGGAAACCATCACACTCTCTCAAGGTCGAGTGAGCATTCTAGTATCAGATCATTATGTTCTGTACATCACCTAGCTCCTGGAGGGTTGGCGCCACCTTCTCCAGTTCTGACAAGGTTGCTATTAAATGTACAGCACAGCATTTTGTTTTCTGCCTTCCAGATGTAAATATGGTGGTATACTTTTTGGAGTACATGCATTCACTCATTCTGGCACTTCAGTATTACCTCCCCCCCCCATATCTACACTTTTCTCATATCCTCTGCTCAAGTCTATCTCCACTATCTGAATTGTTTAAAGTCATACCAAGAAACTTCCATGATGAGTTTCTGCCGGGCCTTGAAGACCTGGCTCTTCAGGCAGGCTTTTGGGGTGGGCTAGATTTTATCTTCATTGTTTTTAGATTTTTAAGGTCTAGGTATTATATGCCAATTTTGTAAATCGCCCAGAGTGGCTGGACAGCCAGCCAGATGGGCGACTGAAAAATTCAATAAATAAATAAATAAATAATAGTTGTAATCTGCCTGTGTTTTGTCTTCCCATTGTTTTGTTGTGTTACACATTCATACGAAAGCTTTCAGAATATTTGATTTCTTAAAAAAAGCATTATGTAATGCAAAAGCCTGTTCACATAACAAAGGGTGTGTTCTCACATCATATGTTTTCTTTATAGTAGGTATGGAGAAGGAAATCCATGCAAAATTGGGGGTTTCTTATTATACATCCACGAGCGTGGCTGTATACTATAGCCAGCATGGATTTTCTGCAATCCACAGTGTTAAATTGCAAATACCCCCATGCCATTCTGATGCTTCTCATAAGCTCATTTCAAAACAAAACCTTACAAAACATATAGCCCTGAACTCAGAAACACTTGCTTAACAATTCTCTAAATTTTCATGACAATACACAAAGCAGAGAGAATTGGGAGTTCAAAGTGTAAAAAGAGAGGGGGGGAAACCAGATCCCGTTGGATGGTTTTCTGTCAGTGTTCTCATAATTTGTTGAAATTAATTAAAAATCAACCATGTTCGCAGAGTACATGTCATCCTATCGCTGACCTTGCCCCTTCATCTTCTGCTGTATAAAAGTTTTAAAAATTCCTAGCCAATTTTTATGTAAGAAATTTAGCATTGGAGTCAATGATAAGCATGAGCATCCTCAGTAAGAACCAACTGTCAGTGTTCTAAAAGCCAGACTCACAGCTGCTTGGCTTGACTAATCAGGGGGGCACACCCACACCAGACCTTTATTTCACTTTAGACATCCATGGCTTCCCCCAAAGAATCCTGGGGAAGTGTAGCTTGTAAAGGGTCTGAGAGGAGACTCCTATTCCCCTGACATAACTCCAGTGGCTGGAGGTGTTTAACAGTAAGCCACTCTGATTGAAGTCCTGTGAGGGGAACAGGGTATCTTCTAGCAACTCTCAGCACCCTTCACTAACTACACTTCCCAGGATTCTTTGGGAGAAGCCATGACTGTCTAAAGTGAAACAAAGGTCTGGTGTGGATGTGGCCAGTGGCAGCTTTGGTTTAAATTTAGGTGGGAGACTACATGTGCCTGATATAGAATGAAAAGGTGGGGGAAACGTTGAAAAACAATGAAACTGTTCACAATGTTTTCCTTTTGGAAAGGAAAGGGGCTCCCCTCTGCCCAAGGACCACCCACCCAATCTCTTCCCTCTTTCTCACTGCCCTTGCCCTCCTCTGCCCCTCTCCATGTCAGTTTCACCTATCCTAGCATGATTGACCAGGAGTAAACCCCATTGAACTCAAAAAGCATGCAAATTATTAAACCCTCCTCCCTCCTATCCCCCTCCTCTTGCCCCTTCCCTATCCTTCCTTTGCCCCCCTTCCCTCCCTGCCCTCCTCTGCCCCTCCCCCATGGTCAGTTTTACCCATCTTAAGCATGATTGCATGGGAGTAAATCCCATTGAACTCAATAAACATGTAAATGATCAAATTCCCCTCCTCCTCCCTCCCATCACCTCTGTTTTGCCCCTTTCCTTCACCTCTTCTCCCCTTCCAGTCTCCTCCTTCCCCTCCCTCTCCTTCTGTTCCTCTCTTCCTTCTTCCTTCCCTCTCCTCTCCCCTCCCCCATGGTCATTTTTACCTATCCTAACCATGATTGCACGGGAGTAAATCCCATTGAACTCAATAAGCATACAAATGATCAGACCTGCCTGTCTCTTCCTTCTCCTCCCCTCTCCCTTCCTCCTCCCTTTTTCCCCTCCCCTCTTCCTTCTTCCTCCTTCCCTTCTCACTCCAGCCCTCCTTCCCTCCCCCCATGGTCAGTTTTACCTATCCTAAGCATGATTGCATGGGAGTAAATCCCACTTAACTCAATAAACATGCAAATGATCAAACCTGCCCTCCTCCTCCATTCCCCCTCCTGCCTGCTCCCATTCCCCTCCTCCCCTCTGCCCTTCCTCCCCTCCCTCCTCGTCCCCTATCCCTGCCCTTCCATCTCCTCCCCTCTCCATCCCCTGTGGTCAGTTTCACCTATCCTAAGCATTATTGCAGGGAAATAAATCCCACTGAACTCAATAAGCATGGAAACGATCAATCCATTTTCAGCAAACTTGCACAGTATCCCATTTCTTACCTCCCAGATTAAAGCGCAGAGACATTCACAAATAGGAAAAAAACCTTGGGGTTTAAGAGCTTGCCTATAGCCCACAGATATTTCTATCAAATGTTAAAAAGCAGGGAAATTGGGCAGCTATAGTGAATGCACCAGGGGAGCAGGAGACCTGACCTCTCTGAGATACTGTACTGCCCTACAAATTTGTAAAAATGCAAACACAGTTTGGGTTGGTTTTTCACAGTCCAATCCACTTCCTGTGTTGCTTCGAAGAATTTGGTAACGTGCTTCTGAGCATATGGTGAGTGGTGGCAACACCTGCAATCAACCCAAATAAGAAAAACAAGACATGTGATATGCTGATCTTGTTTTAGCAGTGAGGAAGCAACAATAAGAGAGTTGATATAGTTCAGATAGTCACTTTAAATATGTTTGATTTACTTTGCAATTTTTGTGACGTTTCCTATAGTAAATCATTTTCTTTTGCTTCTGTTTTTGTGAATATGTGAAGTACAGCAACACTTTGCAACACTAAAAAAGCTCCAAAAACAATTGTGGAATAATGGCACTGACTGTTCTGCGGAATACACATGAGGAGTGTCTCAGTTTGCCCAAGATAAAACAGTGGGAGGTGAAATATGTTCTAACAAAATTCTAGGTGTGCTCTATGTTTTTAATTGATCGTGCCCACCTTTCCTTAAGTGGAGTGGTTTATGCATAAAAAAGTAAATGTACTGCCTTCAAGTCGATTCCGACTTATGGCGACCCTATGAATAGGGTTTTCACGAGGCTGAGAGGCAGTGTCTGGCCCAAGGTCACCCAGTGAGCTTCATGGCTATGTGGGGATTTGAACCCTGGTCTCCCAGGTCGTAGTCCAACACCTTAACCACTACACCACAGCAGGCCAAGTTTGTTTTTTCCCAACAGCTAGAGTCATTGCTTAAGTAGCAACATATTGTAATCAGTCTGATTTTACATCAAACTGCATTCAGATTCAACTGTTAATGCACCCAAAATAGAAATAGAACATAACTGCCAGTTTGAAACACAGAAGGCTATCTTCACCATCATATGACATTGACCAATAAAAAGGCTTTGAAATTAATAAAAATAAATTTGAACAGTTTTCTAGGATGAATATTGAAATATTATTTTCTAGGTTAGATTCTCTGTATAAACAGCAGTAACACAGGAAAGAAGCAAAGTAAGAACACCAAGAATGAACATACAAAAATGTAATTCTTCATCTAGGGAAATGGCAGGTGTTGCCCCCACTCACCATATGCTCAGAGGCACATGTTACCAAATTCTTCCAAGCTACAGAGGAAGTGGATTGGACTGTAAAAGACCAACCCAAATGGTGTTTGCATTTTGACCAATTTGTAGGGCAGTACAATATCTCAGAGAGGAGGTCAGGTCTCCTGCTCCCCTGGTGCATTCACTATAGCTACCCAATTTCCCTGCTTTTTAACGTTTGATAGAAGTATCTGTGGGCTATAGGTATGCTCTTAAACTGAAAGGGTTTTTTTGCCTATTAGTGAATTAACATATGGTTATTGTGTGCACTGTCCAGAGAGATCAATGAATGGAATATCCCACCACCACCCCCTTATGAGAAACAAATAATAGTTCTTGTCCTTGTGCTTTAGTGTTGCTTCACCAGTTTATGCTAAATCATTTTTCCTCCAGTGATACATTAGCCTTCAAATTCCTTTCATGGTATTTGTGCAGTTCCCTGGAAGCACTACGGTAGGAAGAACAATGCCAAAGAGAGCCACAGTGTCAAATAGGAGATACAGAAATAATATCCTAGAATCCTATTTATAGGAATTTCATAGCTGCTGATGTATGAACATACTCTGACTCTTGATTTACAAATATCATTTTTCCCATATACTAACTATTCATCCTTTATTTCTGTGAAATTGCCTTAATACTTAGATTTATACTGGTAATATATATGAAAATTGTACACAGGCCTCCCATTGGAAAGACTTTAAATTATATTGGAAGCACTTACGACTTCTTAATTACTCCCCTACATATGCTTTCAATTTTACAGTTCAGTAGTCATGTTTTAAAGAATTAATGCTGTGGAAAACCAGTAGATTTAAAAGGTATATATGTACTCATTCACGATTGTTTCCAGACTTTGTTATCAATAGCTCTCTGAATGGTGTAGGCTACAATATTTTTATTCCAAATTCACACAGGGGGCGGGGCAGTGACTTCACTGATCCCAGGTCAGTAATGAATTGTAGCTGAGTAGCATTTTTCTAGTCTAGCACTTGAAAAGGCCTTTTGAGTTTTGCATATTTAAGCAGACTAAAATGAATGTTTTCTGTATTAGATATTAATAGTGTATGGCATAAATGAAAAGTAAGATACTTCCTCTTTATTATTGTAACAAAATTATTTTGCTTTGGTGCTTGTAATGCCTTTTTGGGTCAGATGTTTGTTACATCATCCCATTTAATCTTCATTTTGCCCGCAGAATGCACCAACCAGGAAGTCCAATGCAGTCATCTTCAGCAGATACACCCTTCAGCAGCCGTAGGGGGAGACAGCTTCCACAAGTTCCTATCAGGAGTGGCAGTATAGAGCAAGGTATCAAATAACAAGCTTATAGTTTAAAAAATCATTAGATTTGCTTTCCTCCTGCCTCCAGCTCTACGGAAATGTCTTTTTTTAAAAACAAAACAAAACAGAGTTTTCGGTGCTTTATGGATTCCTAATGACTGAGTAATATGGTGATTAAGTAGTTTGTGATATAAAAGTGGATTGAAAACTAGTGGTGTGGAATTGATTATTGCATTATTTTAAAAACCTTTTATTATGTTTCTGGCAGTGTATGCACCTTAAAAGCTGTTGTGTAGATGCTTACAATTATTAATGATCTCATTTATTCTGGGTTCTAGGCAAAGGACAGATTAAGATGACTGAGAATAGCCTGTTCTGTTTGCTCATATTTCATTAATATTGCTTCCTACCTAATGCTAGCTAATTGTAATTTTGCTGACAGAAATGTGAACCATGTTGATTATATCCCTTTCTGAGCATGTCAAGGGTCAAATGCAAAAGTTGGGGGAAAATAAGAAAACACAAATGAACTCATCAACAACACATTTCAGAGAAAATCTGAGACAGATGGTTGAGAGGTGTGTAGTGGCTGCTGTCCAGCAAGTACTGATATCTGTGTGTCTTCACTATATTCACAACAGCTTAATTACTGCTGAAGATGGAACCATCTGCTTATTTTTCTAAACTGAAACAGAAGCACAGCTATCTAGGTTTACTTAGAAATCATACAGAATTTGTTTAAACTATTTTTATTTTATTTAGTTTATTTTAATTATATGATGCTATTTAGAACTGAAAGAGCAACATACTGTAGATTTTCTTTCTCCATAGTAAATTGATGCATTGCATTCCTCTAGATTTGATGTATTGAGACTGAGATGGTTCAAATGTTCATTCTTTGCCAGTACACGCATCATATAGATGTGAGTTGCCTATGAATGACAGCCATCACTGAAGAGTACAGAATATGTCAGAAAGTGATTTCCTATTCCACACATTTATTTTCACTTGGATATTTGCTGCTATATGCATGTGGTTTTGATGTATAATGTATTTGCTCTTGTATTTCATGTTGCCATGAATTAAGGTCTCATTGGTTTAAGAACTTGTTACAAAACTACATTGCAGTTCCAACAGGTTGCATTTTCTCAGAATGTCAATAATATGAAAGCTATGCAAAAGAAAGAGAGTTTTGTGGATATTCATGTATAATTTCTCTGTTGACAAGTAATAAGACAATAGATGTGGTATAGTATGACTTCTGAATTAATTTTTTCATGAGTGTGGAGAATTACTGGAAAATATGCTGTAATAATAACATTTCAATTCAAATGATGCTAATAGGATTTTGTAATCTGATCAGCCTGTTTCAGTTTTCACGCCATAAAACTGGAAAACTAAAGTGGTTGCAGTAATGTACAAAACAAACAAAGTAAAGCTGTGAGGACTTCCTTAAATAGGTGTGCTTTCACTTAAATGAACTTCATTTTGCTTCCTCTCAAGGTTCAGTTGTATATGCTTCATATTGGTAAAAAATATTAAGATAATGAATCTGGGTGAAGATTTGCTGGTTTCTTGAGCTAGTAATCTGTTGCTGTTGAAGTGACAAACTTGTTCAGTTAAAAGGTGCCATTCCTTTTGCAGCATCTTTGCAGCTGGACATAATTGAGGTTGGATCTGCATAGCCATCTTGTACATTTTCTCTTTGCTTACTAGGCGTTCAGGGTTTTCACTAGGAAAACATGTACGCCCACATTGAGGGTTATTTCTACTGAGATAGAATCAGTTGAAAGTGTGAAAGTCTTACTGTTTTCATTGTTACCTTGAATGGTTTTTTTTAAAACAAAGCAAAACAAAACTTTTTTCATATGTTCAGCCAAATCCTGCAATTTGTTATTCTTCTCGAACCATCTTTAACTTAACTGGAAATGTAAAATGGGCATAAAAGGAATTTTGTTCAGCCATTAAATTACTCTGTACAGCAGGCCTCTGACTGACAGCAGTGATGAGATCCCAGAGAAGAACCTCGGGATTTCCAATCACGCAAGCATCTCCACTTATCTCAATGGAACAACTCAGAATAGTCCAGATTTTATTCCTTGGGGAACTCTGTGGATAAGGATGATTTCCACACATTCATCCTAATGGGAAATGGACACCAATCATCTGGCCAGCTTCAGTGCAGCTCAATTAGAAATAAAGGAATACGTGCATAATGGAATTACAGATAGTGGGTTGTATCCAACTGAGTCAGAATAGACCCATTAAAATTAATGGACATTACCAATGTAAGTCAAAAGGTTTCAGCAGGTCTACACTGAATATGACTTATTGGATATAGATACCTGCATGAACTCTAAGGATTTCAGGAAAGCCTAATATGTAGATTTAGCATGATATAAAGGCTGATGCATGCTGAAGTCAAGTTTTAATTGAATTAATTAGGCCTTAACTCCATGACAACTTCAGTTCCTGACAAAAGTAACTTAATACGCAATGGTTCACTGAGAAATATATCTGTAACAGATGGTAGAATTATATGTTAATCTTCAAGTGTTACTAAAATGCACATTAGGTTTTTTTTAGTTTTTATATTCCACTAGATATCTAGCAAGGAACAGTATAGTTTATGACTGAAAATGAAACACTCTGATGAAATGCTTCTATTGCATTAAACTCTGTCTTAGTTTTAATATCTGGGATATATATATATATATATATATATATAAAAGACCAGAATTTTTGCAGCAAGAATGAAATACTGAGCTAGAAACTGTAGCAAGCGTCAGTATTCTAAAATCGGCTCTAAAGATTGTTTTCATGGAAGAGAGATGTTGTCAGTGAAATCAGGAATATATTTTTATTTTATTGATGGTAACAAACAATTTTCTTGTAAATCTGTGGTAAAGAGTTTGGCAGATGAGCATAGTATCTGTACTTACTTACCAGGTTGTAGTATATCACAGTATCTCTAACAGTCTTTTGAGAAATGCGTATATTAGTGCAAGCAAGTGGCCAAAAGATAGGGTTGCCATATTCCAGTTCCACAAATCCGGGCAGGTTAATTTGTATATTATGCAAATTATTTTCATATTATTTGCATATTATACAAATATTTGCATATTAATATTTGGATTGTCCAGTTGTTTTGTTTTTGTGCCTAGGAATTACCACCAAAAACTGGGGAAAGATGTGAGATATCTTTTTTTTTTAAGCAACATTTTCAGCCTTAAATGCCTAGTTTCCAACACTATGGAGTATTTATTGATTGATTAAGAGAATTTATATCCTGCCCTTTTGCTGTTAAAAACAGAGCTCAGCACAGCTTACAAATATAATAAAAACAATAAAAATACACAATCAATATAAAAACATAATAAAAACACAAAATAGCAACAAACATAAAGTAAGTCAGGGCAGCAGCACGGTTAACCATAACATATACAATATATTTCAGAGATGTGGTGAGTGGAGAAAAACAAGCCAAAATGTTAGGAAAATGAGTCTTTCACACCACATGCTCAGTTCTAAATACTGTTGCAGCAAGTTTTACAAGTTCCTCCAGTATTCCACTGGTGCAGGCACTCAGACATTCAAAGTATCTGTATGTTTCTTAGGTTTTATAAAAGCAGAGCTTTGCTTAACTCAAAATTTCTCAACCACATCTACACAGGTTCCACCTCCATACTCAAAATGAAACTGGGCCTGGAAGTGTGCAACAACCCCACACATACCTTGCTAATTAGATTACCAATGCCAGGATGTCTGTCTTATCGACTACTGTCCTGCTCCCCCGGCATCATGAAAGACCCAGTCCTGGGCTCAGAAAGAAAATAAATATCTGGTCCTCTTCAAAGTATTGATAAGCCTCTTGTTTTAATTGAAATAATAATTATAAATTCTTGTTCTTATCACTAATGGGAGTTAATTATCTTGCATATGCTGCTGTTGCTTCTATGGCTGTAACGGAGTGAGGTTAAAGATAAGTGAAATGCAAATAGGAAAAAAAAACACAGAAGGCAGTAACACTTTCCTAAATGTAATACCATACCAACCACAACAAGATTCCTATGAGTAAGGCAAAAAACTAAGCATCTCACAACTAGTCAGGATTCCTAACCAAAAACCAAAAATATGATAAATGAAGAAATATTTATATAAGCATGACTATCAAATATATTTATTATTTACACAAACTGTAAAGATATTTATAGTGCAATCCTAAGTTTATTTATTCAGAAGCAAGTCCCAGCGTATTCAGTGGGGCTTACTCAAACAGGGACAGAACTGCAACATCAAGTGATAAGCACCTTCATTCACACAACCCCAAATTCCGAATCATGCCACTTTACGCTGTTTTGCAACTGTTTATACTTGTTTTATGGTCATTGGATTTTAAATGGCTTTATTTCTTGTTGTGAGCTGCATTGGTTTCCAACCCTACCTCACAGGGGTGTTGGAAAGATTCCATACATGCACACGCACACACAGCAGATGTATAAATACATACAGCCCATATAATAGTTTATTGTCAAACCAGTTGGTCATTGCAGAAAAATCAGTATTAGTTTTAAAAAAATCAGTATTACTTTCCTACAGAATAAAAACTGTAATACCTAAGTAAGCCCTGCCTACTTGCTTTAAAATTGGACTGGAGACAGAAAGAGTTAGAACACAAACATAATTCTTTTTTACATTCACTCCAAAGTCCCATTGATTTTCAGCACATTCATAACATGTCTACGCAAAGTAAATCCTATTGAATTAAATGGGATTTACTTTGGGCATATGGGATTAGCATTACTTTTACAAAAAGCAAGTATTGGGAAGGTTTTCAAAACACTGCCCAAGGTCTGACTCCTGCACACAAGAGGAAAAAAACCTGAAATGTATATACTTAACCCAGTTTATGAGATTTTCAGATAAACGGGTGTGTGTGTGTGTGAAACCACCATTTTGTTTTCTAGACACTGCCTGAGGTCAATGAAACTGAAACACAATCCCTGATTGGCTGCAGTGCTGAACAGGCGGGGTTAAAGCTACAAAATGCTATAGTACAGTACTGTTTAAAGAAAGATTTAACAGTCGAGGGGGGTGGCTGACGTTTTTATGTATATCTCGAGAACCGGACCACCTAGAAACTTAATTTTGTTTTTAAATGAAAGCTGAGAATCCGGGCCACGTAAGGGGCTAGCCGGGCGCCGGGTGGCATGCATAGAATCTGGGCAAAATCCGGCTATCCGGGCAATATGGCAACCCTACCAAAAGAGCATGTGAATGTATAAGCCCAATTAGGTGTGCAGTTAAATTCAAGAATACAGACAAAGTGAGCAGTTAAAAAAAAAGTTTATGGTGTGCCTGTATTGTTCTTAGTGTATTTTTGTTAAACACGTATAGCTCTGTTTAATGTGGAAGTGATAATTGTAGGACAGCATATGCCAACAAATGAACAATGTTTGAACTAGCATTGTAGTTCTTTGAGGCCATATTACCTCATCCTATGTGCATAGTTCTGTATTTACAAATGTAAGGACATTATGATATTTACACTATGCTTATGAGAATGCAGATCGTTCTGGTCTCTGATCTTTATTGGTCCTCAAGTTTCAGTGAAAATGTGCAGAAGAGATACTGCATTATTTCTCCTGCAGTATGTTTTACATAAAAGGTACTGAATAATTGCAGTGAATGTAGCAGAAAATGCATGTCAGTCTGAAAAATATTCTTATGTGGCAGTCCACATTACACCTTGAAATTAGGGGGAGTTGAGCATGGGACTATGTGTACTGGTTTGCAACTACTGAGATGCTTGAAATTGCTAAAGCAATGGCATATGTGGGTGGGATTATTACATATGATCCTCATGTTACAAAATCATTCAATTTTCAGAATTTCCTTTGATCCCCTATTGTTTGACTCAACAAATAGTGTTCAACTTTAGATGAATAGAGATTTCCAGAAAACATACTTCTTAGGTTTACTTTCTCAACACCAGGAGAGAGAGAGAGAATATGCTGTTCTGCTCATTTACATTTTAAAAATATTTGAACCCAGTTCAGTGACAATAAAACACAATTTCATCTGTAATCAGGAAGTGCTTAAGGCGTTATTTGATTCTGCAGTATTTGACACTATATTATGAGTCATTTAATCTGAGCATTCTGCAGTGTAGTTTCAGACTGTGAACCTCCATTCCTTGAAATGATTTATTTCCTATTCATATACTATGATGTTGTTTTAAAGTATGCTTTTTAAAATAGTTCTTTTTAAAATGCCGATATTTGTTGTGAGGTTATATGAGAGACATCCAGGGAAGAAAATGAAAAAGAAAATCCACAGCCATTGCATTTTCAAAAGTGGATGTGTATTTTCAAAGGAAAAGCTGGTATTTAGTATGATATTTCATAAAGCAAGCTCTTTTTAATTGTCATTTTTTGGTGGAAAAACAATTGTAGAAATTATATGACAATTGCTCATTGAAAAGTCACCGAGTAGCTATTCATTCAATCAATCTTTTGTTAACATACTCCCATAGGTGCTTCACCTTTTGTGTGAGTGAGACCCTGCTCTTCTGTTGCTTTCAATGCAAGCTTGCTTTAGTTGTTGTTCGACTGAACTGAAGAGTGCTTTCTGATACAATTATGCACTTTTTAATACTGGTCAAATTGTGCAGTATGTAAGTACTTTAATCGGGAATGGATTAAAAGAAAATACTTGCTCCTATGCCCCACCTAGTATAATTTTCTTTTTATTTTAGTGTAGATTTTCTTAAATGATAGTGTGGAAAACTGACCTTTGAACAGACATTTCCTCACATTAGTACCTTTTCTACTGCTTGTTTTCTTAAGTGCACATCATGTAAAACAGGGACATAACTTTTGGATTATTTCTTTATTTTTAATATTAAAGTTTATATTTTTTTAAAAAAACAGGCCACAACCCAACATGGTTTTAATTGCACATAATACAGTTAATTTCAATGGGTTTGACCATGCTTAGCTCTCTATTGGCCTCAGGTTTTATAATTTGTCATGGTCTTGTCATCCAAGTTTCCTTACATTCCTTTTATGCATGCTGCAACAAAGCCTATAGTGTTTGTCATTCTCATGTATAACACCTTTTTGTCTAACTTTAAATTTGCTGATTTCTTTCTTTTGTTCCCATCATTCCGTGCATTTTATTCATTGAAGAACAAGAGAATTATAGTTCATCATCAAAAGGTAAATATTCATGTCAATTTTACTAACACTCCTCATGTTATTTTACCTTTATTCTGCACTAATTTCATGTCAAGCCTTTTATGTAGGTTACATTCAACTGAGAATGTAAATCTGTGGAAAAGGTTATTTCTCAAGTATCTAAACACTGTCCAATCCATTTGGCTTTAGAGTTGTAAACTAGTTTTTCTAATCTCAAATTATTTTAATGAAATATTATCTTAACATCTGACCAGGTGCAAACTTGGTTGACAGTCTGGGAATGTTTACCTCATTGGATGTCATCTCACAGGTAATGAAAACATGCCCAGCAGTTCTGGATCCAGTATAAAGAGCTGAAGAATCCACACAACAAAGCTGTTATGTCTTGTAGCTATTCTAAAAGCTCTGCTTAATCATAGGAATCAACATGGGCCACTTTAAAAAGAAACTCGGGCCTAGTATGGTCATTTGTTCCAGGTTTCATGTATCATGGCTTATGAAGTTGGGAACAAGAAGTGGGGCTGAATCCTCCTTCCTCCATCTCTATGTGATCCTTGCTTATTTTCCTGGTCTTGCATTAAGCTAGAGTTCCCCAGTTTGGAGATAATGGGGAATTCTGGTTTCATGAAACTAGAAATGAAGTGCTAAAGTACTGTGCTAGGGGAGATGTGCTCAGCTTCAAATCTCTTTTCCAGTTTCATAAATAATGGTTTATGAAGCTGGAATGAACTGGGCCTCAGAGTAGATTACCACGGAATATTTCCCCCCACTTAAATATATTAACCATTTATAATAAATGCAAGAGGATGTAAGAGGTGTGTTCAGAGTGAACAATCACTGCATGTAACAAATATATATATATTAGGGCACAAAGATTAGACCTTCTGTTTTATTTGTCATTCTTTCAATGTTTGGTTTGTCCAGATACTGCATAGCCTAGAAATGCAAGCATAAGCATGAAGCCCGTATCTAGCTTAAAGGATATATGCTCTCTTTTCAAGCATGGATGACCATATGCCTCTTTTCCCTTAGAAAAGAGCAACCTATAGGGACATTCCATAATTTTCAATGCTTGATGCACTAAATTCTAATTCTTAGCCTTTGTGGGGTTGGAGATGGTTAGATTTTTGTACAGTGTGAATGAATAGCTTTTGGGACACAAAGAAAAATGATCTGATGTGTCTCATTCTAGACCCAACAGAACCATCCTTCAATTATCATCCACTCCAGTGTCTTCTAATATGTTTTAGGGTTTACAGTTTTGGGGTTTTATGAAATCCCTACAGGCAAAATCTCAAATTGACCAATTCTTTCTATGAATAGGAATCTATATATAAAAATTATAACCTGACAATTTCTGTTTGGGCACAATGCTCAAATCCACACCGTACATTTAAAGCACTCTTATACCACTTTAACAGTCACGGCTTTCTCCAAAGACTCCAGGGAACTGCAGTTTATTAAGGGTGCTGGGAATTATAGCTCTGTGTGGTGTCTCCTAACAACTCTTAAGCATCTTTGACAAACTACAGTTCCCAGAATTCTTTGGGGAAGCCATGACTGTTAAAAGTAGTATAACAGTGCTTTGAATGTGTGATGTGGGTGTGACCATGCAGATTTAGTTCATTGTTTAAATGCAACTGAATATTTTGTAGATGTGGAGACAAATAAGAGTTGAGGCAAAATGTGCCTCCATAATCCATAAATGGCCCTTCAAAGATACCCACTCTGACCCCTGTACCTCTGGCTTCAATTGTTAATGTCAATAATCTGAAGCATTTCCAGATGACGTGTGGAACAGGTCATTGATAGGTGGAAGAGAGAGTGATTGCTTCAGAGTTTATAACTGCCTTTCCATTGGTGTCCAATGTGAAGAAAAGTCCAAGGGAAGGTTCTGGAGTGTGATTGCTGTGAGG
This sequence comes from Rhineura floridana, assembly GCF_030035675.1. Lineage (NCBI taxonomy): Eukaryota > Metazoa > Chordata > Lepidosauria > Squamata > Rhineuridae > Rhineura > Rhineura floridana. The sequence goes on from NC_084483.1 coordinate 59,692,868, forward strand.
TGAACATCACAGTAACAGTCAGGGAGAAAACACATATTCCAGTAGCAAGCACCCACTCTTAAAACATGGGTAGTTATAAAAGGTAGAAAGTGGGAAAGTTCCTGGGACACAAATCCAACTGGAAAGAGAAACCAGAAATATTTTCAACTGATGCCGACTCAGCTGTATATGGAGCCCAGTAGTATGAAGAAGGCACAGCCTAAGCACAGGACCTTTAAAATGAGTGATACTTCTCTATCATTAATTGCTCATTGTACTATAGCAACCCTTGTACTGGCCTACCGCTGTTGTACTTCAGTGGGAGACAAATGGGAAACTCTCTTTCAGGGCTGGCTCCAAAGGGCGGCCAGGTGGGGCCCTGGCTGAGGGCCCCACAGCCACAGGGCCCCTTGAAGGGCCCCTTATTATGGTGGGGGAGTAGCGCTTCCCATTCTGTGGCAGGCTCGGACCTGCCTGCCCGCTTGCCGGCCCGCCTGCACCCACTTGCTCGCTCTAAGCCCCCGCCCGAGTCTGCCCGCTCGCTCACCTGCCAGCCCCCTCACTTGCTCTCCACCCCTGCTGGCTCCCTTGCTCGCCCTGCCCCCGCCTGCTTGCCCTCCCACTCACTCGCCTTCTCCCCCCACTCACTCACCTTCCCCCACCCCCTCACCCACTTGCTTGCTCACCTGCCATCCCACCCCTCGCCTGCCCGCCTGCCCAACCTCCTGCCTGGTAGGTAGGTGGAGCATGTGTGCGGGTGCCAGGGCCCAGGGCAGGCTGGTACCCAAGGGCCCCGGCATGCCTGAGGCCGGCCCTGCTCTCTTTGGAATGCAAGGAAGCCTCCTGGTACAAGATTTATGATCTGAACAAGTTACAGTGGTTACTTGAGCAATAGTGACACCTTCTTTGAATCCTCTCAAAAGTATACATTTTTTGTAGGCTTGACCTGCTTTTTTCCTAATGCATAATTGGAAACTAGTTACACATAATTGCCCTTAATCTATAATGGCCTGTGCAAGTTAAGACATATTGTTGTCCATCATCTTCTAAGAAAACAATGTAATCTTAAGTACTGTATGATGAACAATAGCCAATGGTTTTAATTTTTCTTTGTATACTTGATTCCAAACCTTTCCTTGTATACTTGATTCTCAACTTCATTTTTTAAAAACTGTCTTGTTTCCATCTCCATCTTCATTTCAAATGCTTAATTGTATTTTGCCACAATATGCACTCAACAGTCACCTATGCTTGCTAAAACACCAACAACCTGGCATATCTACCATTGGATATATTTATTGTGATGAGATAAATCTGTTGTCGTCTTGTGTTAAGAATCACGATATTTGATTTTGATAAAGACCATAAACCAGCTGCTTTATCTTGTGTCTTGACTAGTTTATGCAGCAAAAAATAAAAATCCCAGGCTGTACACCTTTAGGCTGCAGGTGATGTTAACTGCCTTTTTGAATACTCTCTGTCTCTGTCTCTGTCTCTCCCTCTCCCTCTCTCTCTCTTCCTCTCTCCCTCTCCCTCTCTCCCTCTCCCTCTCTCTCTCTCCCTCTCCCTCTCTCCCTCTCCCTCTCTCTCTCTCTCTCTCTCTCTCTCTCTCTCTCTCTCCCTCCCTCTTTCCCCCTCTCCCTCCCCCCCCTCTCCCTCTGTCTCTGTCTCTCCCTCTCCCTCTTTCCCCCTCTCCCCCCCCTCTGTGTGTGTGTGAGAGAGAGAGAGAGAGAATCCCTGTCCATAGGAAAATAGCATGCTAGGGAGATGTATAGGGTAGAACTACCTATTGAAATGACTGTGGCTGCAATTCTATCCTTGTCTGGGAGGAAATTCCATTAAATTCAGTTTTGTATTTGCAAGGAGCATGTGTGCACACAATCCTATAGCCTGAAATTGCGCATCCTAGGAAAAGCTTTGCACTCGCGTTACACTCACTTTAGCTGATTGCCTGAAACAGCTCTGTCCTCAAAATGAACTCAGAATTTCCCCCATTTTTTATTGTAAGACTGGGTTTATTATTTTCATTTATAGTCCCTTGTCATGTAAACTCTATGAGTGCAATAAATACATGAAGGGGGTGGAACCAGGCCCCATTGGGCTCACCCTGACATCACCACCCCACTTCATCCTAATGTCCATACGCTGAGTGGGATGTGTGAAAATATGTGCAAAGTGTATGGAACACCTCCAACTGTATACACCTAGGTGCTTCTTTTCACACATCCTGGCTGAACATTGGGGGCAGATGAGACCAGTGCAGTGGCGTTGGAAAGATGGTCTCTCTTGCATTTATTGTAGTTACCAGATAAGGACTATAACTATCTCTGTCTTCAAATCACTCATGATTACATCTGGTATTTTTTTGAATGGAATATAGCCACTGTTTATGAAAAAAAATTGTTTGTATGCTTGGGTAGAGTCATTACAAACACACATATGCACATGTTTAATTTCTTCTGTCACTTGGGATGGTGTACCAATTCTGAGCTGGCTATTGAAGACCTCCTACCTCATGGAGCTGGAGATTACCCTCATGGAGGTGGTTTCCATGCTGTTTTCTGCTACAGCATTAGTAAAAAAAGAATTCAACCGAGAGATATGGGGCAATTGTGCCATGATTGGAGGAATCTCTGTGTGAATTTTATCTATATCAAATTAAACCACCCATAAAAGTGATTTAGTTGCAGTGCTATTTACACTTAGTGACATACTTTCTGTGCAAACAAGACCAGGAGCAGACTACGGTACAGATCATGAACTGGTAATATGGAAAATCGGAGTAAAGCTAAAGAAGAACAACAAAGGAGTCGTAATGTCAAAAAACAATTTAAATAACATCCCAGAAGAATATAAAGATCAAACAAGGAAGAGATTTGAGCCTTTAAAATTACTTGACGGAGAACCAGAAGAACCAGCGCCACCAATTATGCCGCCCGACAAGATCAGCCACTCAGGACCTTCTCTCAGTCCCACCAACTAAAACAGCTAGATTGGTGGGGACTAGAGAGAGGGCATTTTCAGTGGCGGCCCCCACTCTCTGGAACTCCCTCCCATACGATCTTCGGCATGCCCCTTCCCTGAACATATTCCGCAAAGCCTTGAAGACCTGGCTCTTCAGACAGGCCTTTGGGACTTCCGGGGAGGGTTAATTTTTAGCACAAATTGCCTATTACTCTGAACTGTTACTATTTTACTGTTATATTGTATTTTATTTGTATTTTATTGTGATGCATTTTGCAATTGAATTGTACGTCGCCTAGAGTGGCCATAGGCCAGATAGGCGACACACAAATTAAATTATTATTATTATTATTAATATCTCTAGTTTAAAAAAGAGAAAGACCTCAATGAAGAAACTCTTAAAATGGTTAAAGAGAGAAGGAAAGCAAAAGGAGACAGAAACACGGTCAGAATTCTAAAGGCAACAATACAGCAACTAGTACTTAGGAACAAAGAGAACTATTACAATAGTTATTGTATAGAAATAGAAGTGGACAACAAAAGGGGTAGAGCCAGAGCCCTATTCAAAAAGATTAAAGAAATTAAAGGGAAATTTAAACCAAGAGTAGGGATGTTGAATAATTAACAGGGGAACACACTGACTGACTGAGATAAAATAAAAGAAAGATGGAAGCAATACACTGAAGAACTCTATAAAAGAGATGCAAGGATGACAGATTCAGGATGACAGATTCATTCGTGGAGGAACTGTATGATGAAGAACCAGAAATTTTAGAATGTGAGGAGAAAGCTGCTCTTAAAATACTTAAAAGAAACAAATCACCAGGAACAGATGACATACCAATAGAGTTGCTACAAGCTACTGAGACTGAACTATTGCCTTTAATATCCCATGCAAGTAAAGTAATGCTCAAGATTCTACAACAAAGGCTCTTACCATATGTGGAGTGAGAAATGCCAGATGTCCAAGCTGAATTTAGAAAAAGAAGAGGTACCAGAGATCATGTCACAAACATATGGATGATGGAATGGAGCAAGGAATTTCAGAAGGAAATCACCCTGTGCTTTATAGATTATAGCAAAGCTTTTCATGAAAAACTATGGAATGCTTTAAAAGAAATGGGGGTGCCACAGCATCTGATTGTCCTGATGCGCAACCTATACTCTGGACAAGAGGCTACTGTAAGGACAGAATATGGAGAAACTGATTGGTTCCCCATCGGAAAGGGTGTGAGATAGGAGTGTATTTTATCACCCTATTTGTTTTATGTATATGCAGAACATATCATATGGAAAATGGGATTGGACCAAGATGAAGGTGTGAAAATTGGAGGGAGAAATACCAATAATTTAGGATATACAGATGACACTATACTACTAGCAGAAACCAGTAATGATTTGAAATGAATGCTGATGAAAGTTAAAGAGGAAAGCACAAAAGCAGAACTACAGCTGAATGTCAAGAACACTAAAGTCATAACAACAGAAGAGTTATGTAACTTTAAAACTGATAATGAGGATATTGAACTTGTCAAGGATTATCAATACCTTGGCACAGCCATTAAACAAAATGGAGACAATATTCAAGAAATCTTAAGAAGTCTAGGACTGGGGAGGGCAGCTATCAGAGAACCAGAAAAGGTCCTCATATGCAAAGATATATCACTGAACACTAAAGTCAGGATCATTCAGACCATGGTATTCCTGATCTCTATGTATGAATGTGAAAGTTGGACATTGAAAAAAGCAGCTAAGAGAAAAATGAACTCATTAGAAATGTGGTGTTGGAGAAGAGCTTTGCACATACCATGGACTGCGAAAAAGATAAATAATTGGATGTTAGAACAAATTAAACCAGAATTATCACTAGAATCTAAAATGATGAAACTGAGGTTATCATATTTTGGACACAGAATGAGAACACATGATTCACTAGAAAAGACAATAATGCTAGGAAAAACAGAAGGGAGTAGAAAAAGAGGAAGACCAAACAAGATGGATTGATTCCATAAAGGAAGCCACAGACCTGAACTTGCAAGATCTGAACAGGGTGGTTCATGACAGATGCTATTATACACTAAACCTCCCTTCATCCAGTGGATTCTAGAATGCTATACAAGAATTAGAAGTACCAATACAATGCATATATAAGCATTGCATTTAAAAATTCCTATAGTGCTTTATTGAGGCACATTTGTACTGAATCTACATCCCAGTTACATTTATTTATTATATATTTATTCCTTTTGTATGCTACTTTTCAACCAAGATTGTCCTCAAAGTAGCCAATAGTAAATTAAAATATTGAAACTGTATATTCAAGCTGACTTTAAAATGGACCAAGTTTACATTCAGCAAACAAAGAGGCAAATGCTCCAGGGGGACATGTGGCTTGCCCAGTCCCTTTAAGTGAATGGAACTAAATCTTACTTACTTACTTACTTACTTACTTACTTACTTACTTACTTACTTACTTACTTACTTACTTACTTACTTATTAAATTTATTAGTCTCCCATCTGGCTGGTTGTCCAGCCACTCTGGGCAACACACAACATAAAAACATACAATTCACATTAGAGCCTTAAAATTCCAACAATAACACTAAAATTCAACATTATTAGATTCATATCCAGTCCTTGCTCACAGTTGGAGCCCAGGGTGGCAGTTTAATTGTTTAAACTGGAAAGCATATTTTAACCAGATTTTGGATTAGATCTTTCTACACCAGGTTTATTCTAACTTGCAGCTAGACACATTTTGTACATTGTCAAAAAAATGTGCATTGTCAAATATTGGGTTGCCAGGTCAGAAGCATCCCAAACCCTGAGATTTTGGGGGCTGGCCCAAGTGATTGCATGGGGTGGGTCCAAGTGATGTCATGGGGCAGGCCCAAGTGACATCATGGGGTGGGTCCAAGTGACATCATTAAGCATGATATATTAAGCATCAACCACAATTGCTTGGCGCATACAATTGATACAAAAACATTTATCTGATTGGAAATTAAGATAGAAATCTTAGCTAAATGATGGAGCCTGGGTAGGGAACATTTAATCTAGCCAATTAGCTTCTGGCAAAAAGGGTTCAAGTGCCCTCAGGCCAGGCCAGGCCAGTCACCAGAAGGCCATTGTAGGAAGAAAGGAGCCTAGTGTTGTGGAGATGTTAGATGGGAGCACTCAGGAATAAAGATTGATGTCCCCGAAGAGCTGCAATTCTAAACACTTATTAAGGGACTGAGCACCATAGAACTCAATAGGATTTACTTCACAGTAGATATGGTTTAGATTGTGTTGTTGGTAAAGCTTGACAAGGGATCCTCTGCAAAGATAGCCATATCCAAGTAGGGTTGGCAACCCCCTGCCTGGAATGCCCTGCCCCTACCTTTTAACATCCAGATCTGTTTACAGATTTGACCCTTCACTTCAGAAAGAGGTCTGAGTAATGAGTAAGAAGATTCTCTACCCTTTTCTGTCTCGCCTGTGGGCTGCTATAAACTCACTTTATCAGCCAACCCAATTCCAGTAAATATAATTGACAGAGAGAAAGCACACATGATTTGGTCTACCTTCATAGGCAGCAGCTTAGAAACAACACCAATTGCAGCCACGCTGCCCAGTATGTGAATTCTCTTTTACCACTATTGGACAAGAAACAAACAACAAGGTGAATCATCAGTGGGTTTAAGAAGGTTGAGCAGAGCGCATGGAACCACTATTGTTGGTTCTGTGGATGAAAGGGAGTGAGGATAAAGGTAAATGAAATAAAAATAGAAAAAGAAGAACAGAAGACCATGATGATTTCGTAAATGCAATACCATACCAACCACAACAAGATTCCTATGAGTAAGGCAGAAAACTAAGCATCTCACAACCTGTCAGGATTCCTAACCAAAAACCAAAAATATGATAAATGAAGAAATATTTGTATAACCATGACTATCAAATATATTATTTACACAACCTGTAAAGTTATTTATAGTGCAATCCTATGTTTATTTATTCAGGAGCAAGTCCCAGTGTATTCAGTGGGGCTTACTCAAACAGGGACAGAACTGCAACCTCAAGTGATAAGCAACTTCATTCACACAACCCAAAATTCAGAATCATGCCACTTTAAGATGTTTTGCAACTGTTTATAATTTTTATGATTATTGGATTTTAAAGATATTTATAGTGCAATCCTATGTTCATTTATTCAGAAGCAGGTCCCAGTGTATTCAGTGGGGCTTACTCAAACAGGGAAACGTGCACAGAACTGCAGCCTCAAGTGATAAGGAACACTCACCCAACACAAAATTCAGAATCATGTCACTTTAAGCTGTTTTGCAACTGTTTATACTTGTTTTTATGGTTATAGGATTTTAAAGGGACTTATTTCTTATTGTGAGCTGCCTTGGTTTCCAGACTGCAACCCTACCTCACAGGGTTGTTGGAAAGATTCCCATATACACACACACATTGGAGATGTAAAAATACATACACCCCATATAACAGTTTATTGTCAAAACCAGTTGATCATTGCAGAACATTAAAAAAATAAAATCAGTATTAGTTTCCAACATAATAAAAACAGTGATACCTAAGTAAGCCCTGCCTAGTTGCTTTAAAAATAGGATTGGAGGGGAAGAGAAAGATATACAACACAAATACAATTCTTTTGTAAGTTCACTCAAAAGTCCCATCAATTTACAGCACAATCCTAACCGTGTCTACTCAAAAGGAAGTCCTATTGAATTCAATGGGGTTTACTGTGGGTATGTTTACTCTGGAAAATCAAGTACTAGACGATGATGATGATGATGATTTATTGCATTTATATACTGCCCCATAACCGAAGCTCTCTGGGCGGTTTACAACAATTAAAAACATTAAAAACAAGTATGTAAATTTAAACCATTAAAACCCATAAAAACAGATAAGCACGTTAAAAACACGTTATTCAAATGCTGTTAAAATGCCTGGGAGAAGAGAAAAGAGGGTTAAAGCTTTAATTTGGGAAGTTTGCAAAACACTGCCCTCTTCAAAATTTAAACCTGTCTGGCTCCTACACACAGGAGTGAAAAAGACTGAAAGCTTACTTATTCAATCTGTGAGATGTTCTGAAAAGCATCTGTTTTGTCTTAATGTATTTTAAGATTTGTTTTTATGATGTTTTAAAGTGTTTTTAGTGCCTTGTTTGCTGCCTTGGGCTCCTGCTGGGAGGAAGGGCGGGATACAAATTAAATTAATAATAATAATAATAATTTTAAAAAGCAGGAAAAAGCACGTTTCTGAGTCTTGGGCCAGTCACTGCGTCTCACTCTCAGAGGCAGGGATTAGAGCAGAACTTAGGGTAACCAAGAAGTTGTGGGAGGGACGGCTGACGTTTTGGTGTGTATCTCTGGAACAAGACCACCTAGAAACTTAATTTTTTTTCCAATGAAAGCTGAAAGTCCGGAGATTAAGGCGAGTCAGCTGGAGAGCCGGAGGGGACCCCCAAAAACCGGAGTCTCATGCTGAAAAACGGAGGTCTGGCAACCCTAGTCAAATAAGTTTCTGTGCAGTTAAGCATATGGGATTTAATAAGGAGCGCTAGATTGTTTCTAAAATGAAATAGATGAGAAAAGATAAAAAGAAATAAAAAGTGAAGATAAATACTAGTTTCATTCAAATATTCATAACCTTATATTACTAGTGAGTGCTTTTTTGATAAAATAAATAATAATAATATGCCAGTACTAATATGCCAGTGCTAATATGCCAGTAGCGTAAAATGACTGGCATAGGCAGCCAAAAAAAAAAAAAAAAAAAGAGGTGACGGGGAATTTTGTAGTGCGTTGGACTGGGGTTCCTTGAGGGAATTGAAGACACAGGCTTGCAGCAAAAAGGTAGGCCTTTATTGGATGACAAGCGTACGCTTGGTCAGTCTCCCTCTGAGTGAGTGGAGAACTGCCCCATGGCACTGGTTGCCTGGTGTTTTTATACATTTCGGGACACAGACTTTAGCATCTGCCAATCAGGAGGTTACACATCAGTATTACACAGGCATTTACACAGGTATTGCATAGGCATTGCACTTTTTGCATCGTGTTCTGGTGAATTTGGCAATGTTCAGTACTTCACATAAAAGTACATTTTCACTGTGAGCTAAGCATTCCAACTAATGCAATCCTTTCTACGTCTTGGAGAGCACAAGGATGTTCAGAGATGTTCAGTGTCTATTCAGTGTTATCATAATTGTTTAGAGTTCTAGCTGTTCCATACAAACCAAAACAGTCAAGGAAGACAGCTCCAAGAAGAAAAGGGTTCTGGCTGGCTACTAAACTTACTAAAGGTTAAACTAAACTATTAAAATGTTATGAACCTTTATAGCTTTATAAAAGAATATATTTTGCTTATTGTTTGTATATAAAGGATTTGCCCAAGAGAGGCCTGGTACTTCATATTGGTGAGTACTGTCACAAAAAGCCCTGCTTATAGTATATTATGGGACATACTACTTGGAATAGTTTGGGAGGAAGGCAGTATGCTGGCTGCTTGTGCAGTAGGGAAAAAAAGTTTAGAATAAACCTTGTTCTGTGCCACTCTGATCTCCCTCCAGAGGAAAAATGGGATATAAATAATTTTAAAAAATCTAGATTTTTTAAAGAAGTTTGTTGTTCAGATAGAAAACTTCAAGTTTTGCATTGTACCTAATGATTGTTAATGCATTCTGTGTAAAAATATGCAAGGCACAGGCTTAGGTTATCTCCACTTTTGAATGTTGTTCAGGGGGATTTGGAGGAATATATTCATTGCATTGGGGGTGCAACCTTCCCCCCCTAATGGCAAAAGTAATAGCCTTTCCCCCCTTAAGACCAATAGCAATGGAACAGGTGCTCCGTCTAATGCTAGCACAGCTTGCCACGTATTCACTTCATTTTTAAAATTTTGTTTTAAAAAAAAATCATTTTTTTATTTTTTAAAAAAGAGGTGCCGGCACTCAAGTCTCCATCAAGTTCCACCCTTTATCATAGAAGGCTGTTTCCCCTCTCCCCGATCTGGTATGTTAGAATCAATGTAGTAATGCTCAAAGCTTCTCATATGCTCAGATGCTGCTCTCTTTAATTAACCTGATTGACTGAACTGATAATATTGATATCTTTTTCTCCTGTGCATGTAAAAGATGATAGCAGGTGGGTAGCTAGCTCCACTTAGTGGTTGAAGGCAAAAGAGCACTGTTGAAGATTTTTGCAGGTCCATTCCTGGTCTGTGCCTGTCCCTGCCTCAGTTCTCTTTTGCCTTCACTGAACATGGTTGGACTCTCTCTGCCTCCATTGGCTCAGGCCTGTATTGTTTGTTGTGTGCTGTTTTCATGTTATTTCATTTATTAGTGTTTTCTCTTTTACTGTTTTTTGTTGTTTAACCTTTCCCTTCCAGTTAAAAAAAAAAGGCGTTGGAAGTTTTCTTTGTGGCAAGGAGCCACCAGTGGGGGATGCCCCCCACCTCAGTACCGGAGCCTTTGGCCTCTGCAGACCCCACCCCCACCAATGTTGCTACCTACCCTGTTGGGAGTAAGCCTCAGCGGCAGCTACCTTCACATCCATGGATGACTTCCCACAGGTGGCAGCGTCCCCAGCCCATGCCGAGGCTTTTCGGGCCCTTCACTAGCAGCTTCAGCGGTAGAGGGAAGCAACAGGCAGGTGCCATTGTCCCTAGCAACCTGCAACTGCTGTCCCCCCCAGTCAGAAAACCAGCAAGGAGAATGGCTACCGCTACAGGTGGGGTCTGCATTTCACCCCCCAAGCTGCCACATTAATGGCCTTCTCGGAGGGCAGCGGTGATCTTCACCACCTGTGGGGGTACCCCCCCGCGCCCAGCTGCAGTTTTCCAAGGCCCTTTTTTGCCCCCATAAGCCCCACAGCGCATTGCTCCCATGGGAAAAGCAACCTGCAAAATGGAGAACCCCTCAAAGAGGATGAAGCTGCTCCCCCCCACCTGCAGCAGATGCTGCGTCAACACCTTTTTCCAGTCAGGTCTCAGGGCAGTCTCATACTTTGGGGGATCAGTTAGGAACAGTGGTAGCCTGCCTCTCTACCGTCAGGCACAAGGTGGCTGAGGCACAATTTATGGCGGGCAGGGCGGCTATGGAAGGCAGGGCACCTGTTACCAACAAGACGACTGGTAGAGACAGCCAAGGCCCTGTTCAACAGGCAAGGACCTAGAGGGACCAGGAATCCCTATCTGATGAAGAAGGCAGTCAGCTTCACCCTTCTTTGGACACTATTTTTTCCATCACCTCCTTTTCTGAAGCCTTCACAGGTTTTTTGGAGGAACCAATCCTTGTGCAACAGATCCAAGAGGTGGGGGGGGCAAAAGCTCCAGTCTTTTTACTGCCAAGCTCACTCGATACAACAACTGAAGGAACAACTCAGGGATTCCCTCTTAATGGATCTAGCTAGAGATTTGTCCTCTCAATCTATTCCTTGAGTACGTCCATAGGAAGTATCAGCGCCCTCACCCTCTCAGACTCCAACTGGATTGCAGCCATTGCAGGGCCCGCCTACAGGCCGCGCCTGCCTACAGGCTGCTCAGTTGCAACTTTGCTTTCCCCACTGAACCACTTATCTCCACATCCCTATACCACGGCTCAGGGCAGGCACCTTCAGCCCCCAGAACAGACAGCTGCTGACCCAGACTTAATGATCTTGAACGAAGAGGAATGGAGTGGGGAATTGGAATCTGAAGAGATTTCATCCGCTAGGATATTTCAGGAACCATACTTCCTTCCCCTACTATGCAAGGCAATGGAAGCCCTTACTCTAACTTCTGCAGAGGATCCTTCTGCTCCCTCGACATTGAGGGTCTCAGTGGTGTGTCCGGATCTGAAACCCAAATCTAGAGTGTTGAAGCTCCCTTCTCCCAAAAGTGCTCAAGTTGGAGTTTGACATCCCATTACAATTCAAGAAGTCTGTCTCAATAGCCAACAAATGTTACATGCTGGAACAACCCATCATGGACCAGCTGAAAGTCTCACTCATAGACGCACCCATTGTGAATTTGCAGAATCCATCTTTGAATCCGAAGGACTTGGATGCGCACCTTAAGGATGCCACTGAGTGCAAAATGGATCAGGGGCTTAGGAGGGTTCACGAGGCTAGTGCACTCTCAATCAGGGCAGCGGCAGCCTCCTCATTGTTTGCTCGAGCCTACCTCCTCTGGTTGGAAGACCTGCTGGATGGCCCACAACAAGACGCAGCCTAGGTACGCAAGTCTCTGCTGAAGGTCTCAGGCAGTTACCTTCATGGCAGATGCATCCACGGATGCTATGCAGTTTGCAGCAAGGTCACTGGTGGTAGAAGAACCCTTTGGCTGCGTCATTGGGAGTCAGACCCTGCAGCCTGTTCAAATCTTGCCTCAGAGCCTTATGTGGGAGGCACCTTATTTGGGGATGACACTAAGGAAAAGGAAAAGTCGATGCCGTCCTCTAGGAAAAGGAATGACAGAAAGTCCTTTAGTCGTTCATTCCACCCATATCAGTTGTCTCAATCCTTTTGAGGCTCCAGGCCATATGGAAGACCGAAGGATGCCCGCTCCAGCCGTCCCTTCTGGAACAGACAATGCAACCAGCCTAAATCTCAACAACACGTTCCCAGTTGATCGGGATTTGGGTCCCAGTCACGGGGAAATAAGCATCAATTCTCACTCCAGCATACCGCCAGTGGGGGGCCATCCCCAACGCTTTGCTCACTAGTGAAAGGACACGTCTTCAGATCTTCTCACCCTTCAGTATGGCCTACAGTTGGAGTTCACTTCCACCCCTCCTGTGAGATTCATTCCATCCCCACTTTCAGTTTCTCCACTCAAGAGGGAAAGAGTTTTGCATGCGGTTTCCCATCTCATACAGATTGCAGCTATACAGAAAATCCTGGCAGGGGAGAGATTTTTGGGAAAATACTCTCTGTTCTTCACTGTCAGAAAAAAAGACAGATCGTTCAGGGCGGTACTGAACCTCAAGGGTCTAAACGGATTCTTAAAATACTGCAAGTTTCGCATGGACACCTTACTTTGAATCAAGGAAACCCTAAGGAAGGGGGACTTCTCTCTTCAATCAACCTGAAGGAGGCCTACCTCCACATCCCAATCTTCCCACCTCACAGGCAATACATCCAGTTCGCCATGGGGCAAGACCATTATCAATTCAGGTCTATGCCATTTGGCCTGTCATCTGCCCCCAGGGCATTCGCGAAGATCGTGGTTGCCTTGGTGGCACATCTCAGGACACAGGGATGACTTTCTGATTCGCTCCCCATCGTTGTACAAGTCCTGGGAAGACCTCCATGTCACCTTGGTCTGTCTAAAGGACCACTGCTTCCTGATCAATGAAACCAAGAGTCAACTTTTTCCATCTCCCTGCATTATTATTTCCGTCTCCCTGCATCTGGGAGTGACTACAGACTCACAGAAGGGCCTCTTAAGCTTGTCCCAAGAAAGAGTAAACAAAATATGCAAAGCAGCATCGGATTCTTGTCTTCCAACTCAGCAGATCTAATGAAATTAGCAGCACTTCTGGGATTGATGGTGTCCACATTCCAAACTACAACGTAGGCACGTCATCATTCCCGCACACTTCAGTGGGTACTCCTACCCTTCCAAAATGGCATAGTATCCAGACACCATCACAGAGTAGCTCTGTCGCCAGATGTCTGGCAGTCGCTGTTATGGTGGACTCACGAACCCAACCTGTTAAGAGGCATTCCATTCCAGGATCCCCCTTGGACCCTGATCATGTCTAATGCCAACCTATCAGGGTGGGGAGCCATCTGCAATGGTCGGATGATTCAGGGCACATGGTCGTCACAGTAATCCACCCTGCCAATCAATCTTCTCAAACTTTGAGCAATCCGTCTGGCCCTCAGACACTTTGCAGAGTTCAGATGGTTAGGAGCGGTGCTTATCAGAACAGACAATGTGTCAGCCAAATCTTATTTAAACCATCAAGTTGGCACATGCTCCCACCTCCTCCAGAAGGAACCACCTCTCCTCTTTCAGTGGGTGGAAAAGAATGTGGATTCTATAGTGTCAGAATACCTCAAGGGGGAGGACAACAGCCAAGCAGACTGGCTCAGTCAAGAGAAACGGAATCAGAGAGAATGGATGCTTCACCAGGCGGTCTTTCAACAGATAGTATTCAGCCGAATTCAAGTGGACCTATTTGCCACCAGTCACAATTGGCAGGTAAGGAGATTCTTCTGCAGGTATACCACGCCAGAGGTGGAGGGGATAGATGCCTTAACATCTCAGTGGCCTCCAGACAGGCTGTATGCCTTCCCCCCACTACCAATTATTCCCAGGGTGATCCAAAAACTCCATGCCAAGAGGGCAGCAGTTCTACTACTTGCTCCCTGGTGGCCAAGGAAACCTTGGTTTCCGGATCTCCTTGAACTATTGGTGGAACCCCCATGGCAAATTCCAGTAAGGGAGGACCTGCTTTCACAAGGGCAGCTTCTTCATCCGGACCCGGAGTGGTTGGCGCTTCATGTATGGAATTTGAACGGAAGTGACTCTTAAAGAAAGGCATTTCCCCACAAGTGCTGGAAGCCATGATGGCTTCTAGACACCCATCCACAATCAGAATATACAAAGGTACATGGAAGGCTTTCTCATCCTGGTCACAGAAAAAAGGAATTCTTCCTCAAGAAGCGGGTATTAACGAAATTCTTTCTTTCCTGCAAGATGGCTTATCATTGGGCCTCAGACCTAACACCTTGAGGTGCCAGGTTTCAGCCTTATCGTCGATACTTTCCAGATTTCCAGAAAATCCACTTGGATTTCATCCTTTCATCAAATGTTTCCTCGGGGGCAACGATATCAACACCACCTATGGTTCATCACTACCTGACATGGGATCTGCACAAAGTGTTAACAGACCTTCAAAGACCTCAATTTGAACCTTTGAGTCAAGTTTCTCTCCATCTGCTATCCTTTAAGGTCTTGTTCCTTGTAGCCATCACTTTGGCCCATAGAGTGTCTGAGCTGAATGCCCTATCTGTGCATAAAACTTTTTGTGCGTTTCATAAAGATAGAGAAGTCCTACGCACAGTCTCTTTGTTTCATCCCAAAGTACTGTCTACCTTCCATTGCCAACAGGAACTGGTATTGCCATCCTTCTGTCCTAAACCTGTTCATCCCTCAGAGAAGGCCTGGCACTCTCTTGATGTGAGGAGAGCCCTTAAATTATATATTTCCAAGACAAAGGCAATTCGGAAAACAGATAATTTGTTTCCTTTCACCCAGCATCTCTGCGGAATAAGGTGACCACTTCTACACTAGCTAGGTGGATCAAGGCATGCATTTCTTTGGCATGTGCCTCTCTAAGACTAGCCCGGCCAGCCGGGATGCTGGCTCACTCCACAAGAGCGGTGGCCACATCAGCGGCCTTTTCTCACAATGCCCCTCTAATAGACATTTGTAGGCCAGTGACATGGGCCACGCCCAATACCATCATTAAACATTACAAAATAGATGCCTATGTGTCGGCTGAGGCAGCCTTTGGGAGGAGAGTGCTACAGCACGTCCTCTAGCAGCAGCCCAGCGATTTTCCCACCCTACATGGGTCAGCTTTGGTATGTCCCACCTGATATCATCTTTTACATGCACAGGAGAAGAGACATTTGGTCTTACTGTGAAATTGGCCTTCTCTGTGCATGTCAAAAGATGATATCAGGGCCGCTCCCTAGGAGGGCTGGGCTGCCTTTATAAGCACCAGTAGACCTTTGGCAGAGAGTGTATGAGTACTGCTGTCTTGTCTCTCTGAGTGTGTTTCTATCCTGTCTTACTCATTTATGGGCTTGCCATTGAGAACTGAGACAGGAACAGGCACAGACCAGTAATGGACCTGCAAAAAAAACTTCAGCAGTGCTCCTTTGCCTTCAACCGTTAGGTGGAGCTAGCTACCCACCTAATATTATCCTTTGACATGCACAGAGAAGACTGATTTCACGGTAAGACCAAATGTCGCTTTTATCTGCGTTACAAGTTGTAGTGGTGTGTTCATTTCACATTTCCTAATTGTTGGTACAGACAACCTCTCAGTCACAATATTGCTTTTAATAGATGCTTTGCTGGCTTTTTCTTCTATACTGGATTTTTATACTGCTGTAATGACTTATTTATTATTTGTTTATTAGATTTATATCCTGCCCTTCCTCCCAGTAGTAGACCAGGGCAGCCCAGGACTTGTCTTGTGTTTGTTTCTAATTTGTGTTTTATTATGCTTTTATATTGATTGCATATTTATATTGTTTTTATTATGTTTGTAAATTGCCCTGGCCTATGGCCATACTACCTTGAACACGCCCAATCTCATCTGATCTTGGAAGCTAAGCAGGGTCAGGCCTGGTTAGTACTTGGATGGGAGACTGCCTGGGATTACCAGGTGCCATAGGCTTAGAGGAAGGCAGTGGTAAACCACCTCTGAATACCTCTTACCATGGAAACCCCATGAATGTATCCAAAAGGTTCGTAGGGTCGCCATAAGTCATAATCAACTTGAAGGAATATAACAACAACAACAAAGTTGCCCTGAGCTCAGTTTTTAACTGTGGAAGGGCAGGTTATAAATTCTGTTAATAAATAAGCATTCCATAATGTTGGAAACTAGAGTCTAGGCATTTAAGGCTGAAAATATAAGGTGTTGGGTTTTTTAGAGATTCCTCACATCCCAGTTTTTGGTGGTAATTATTAGGCACAAAAACAAAACTGGACAATGCAACCATTAATATGTTTAATTTGCATAATTAGCAAATAATTTTATAATATGCAAATTAGCCTGCCTGGATTTATGGAACTGGAATATGGCAGCTCTAGTGTCAAAATACCTGGCAGGCCATAAGACAAGGCTGGTGGGCTGTATGCATGCTACACGGGTGAGGGTGGAGTTGTGCAGCCTGCTTGTTAGGTGACTCAGTATGGAATGAATATTGCTTTTTTGGTTAAAAAAATGAGGTGCTGGTACTCGTATCTTGATAAAAGTGCCATGGGTGTCAACCCAAAATGGCTGCCATGGACAGCAAAAAAAGAGGTGCTGGTACTTTGTACTAGTGAGCACTGTCACACACATATGCCCTGGGAATGAGTACTATTTTTTTTCCTATTAGTAAACAAGAACATTGTGTGCACCATCATAAGACACTGAACAGAAATTAAAACCATGCAGATACAAAATGAAGGATTTGCTTTTTCATAGTGACTGTTTCACAGCAAAGCTGTGAGAGAAAACAAACAGAAAAATAAATGTCTGCTCTTCCCCTCAGGTCATCTTCAGCTAGAACAGTGGTTCCCAACCTGGGGGCCGGGACCCCCAGGGGGGCCACGAAGTAATCCAGAGGGGACCGTGAACAGTAAAGAAATTAATTATTTATTAATTTTTTTAAAAAAAGTCTTCACTCCTTCTACACTGTATGCTTTCCACAGCCGCTGCAGATGACACCTCCCCCTTGCTTCAAACAAGAGGGGAGGCCTTTTGCTGAAATGCCAGAGCGTCTTTCAGGCGCACTAAGGGCAGGCATCTGCCTATAAAATACATGGCAGATGCCAAAGGAGGCTGAGGGTGGGGCGACCAGGAAGAAGAGGGGATTACTATCACTGATTCCCGTCTCCTTGCACTTCTGCTACTGGCAATGCCCTTGCTTAGAATGAGATGAGAGGGCTTCTTGTGAAGCAAAAAGAAGCAAGCCTGCAAAGAAAGGCTGCTTTCCCCCTTCCTTCCTGGCAGCCTGCCTGCCTCCCTGGGGGGAGGGGGTCACAAAAAATGTTCAGCTTATAAAGGGGGTCCCGTGCTCATAAAGGTTGGGAACCACTGAGCTAGAATATATAACAGGCCGAGAGGGGAAGTGCTGAAAGGACATCTGAATTGTGTGTATCCCAGCCACACCATAGGACCTTTTAAACTGACCAAATGGGTTATAGACGATGGTATAAAATTACTACAGCCTTTCCTTTGGCCCTGAACTGAATTTAGTGGTGGGTAGTGGAAACTGATGAATACAGTTGGAGACACATAAGGAAGAAGGAATGTGATGAGCCAGTTGAGGAATTATTCATGGGTCTTGGAATATGTGTGGGTAGTTCCTCTGTATCTGCATAGGCAAGAAGTTGCAACTGAAGGGTGCAGCAGTGGACTAGATAAGTGACTGAAGTAAGGAATGTGAGACTATGTACCCCGCTGACATTTAGGAATAATAAAATAGATATGAACTATAGATATGTTCAAGTTTATTTCTGAAAGTTTATTAGAATATTTATCCAAGGCTTGCAACAGTGATGTTCTCAAGGTTCCAGGAAACTTTCTAATACTTAGAAAAAGTTACGTCCTCATTTCAAATTTAAAGATGCCAGTGGATCATGAATTTACTCCTCATAATTTGTCACAGCATCAAATCTATAGAGGGTGTATACTAGAAATGGTGTAAGGTATTTTTTGTATACAGGCGGCTTGAAATATGAATTCCCCCAGCTTAACAAGCCAACCTATTTTGACCTCACCTAATATTAATTTTCATAAAAACTTGGTGCTTCCAAGTGGTATGTTTAGTTTCACAAGTAGTTCGGCGCCAAGTCTCTTTTCATCAGTGTGATACAGAGAGCACACTAGAAGACTTTATTGTTCTTAATGCAAACTTTTACTTGGTTTCTTTGGATACAAACTCTCTTATAAGAGACTACAGCTATCACTTTCACAGCTGCAGTATCTCTTTGTATCCTGCCCATCTCTTAATGCTTTTGATTAGTTTTCTGGTATTTGCAATACCTAAGATTGCAACTGCTTATTTTGTGCTTCCAAATCTCAAAGAACATACTGCAAGTGTGGACATAATGCTGATCTCTAAGACATTCTTAGATGTTTAAGATCCTGATTACAATTTGGCATGGTTTCCTTTTGTTATTTTTAATCTGTGCTGTTATCTGAATCAAGAGAGGGGGAAAGATAAAATATTTATTTTACATTTCTCTCCAGTGCCATTCCACAATATATGGATTATGTTCCCAGTTCAGGATAAGAGGCAAGTGTGTAGAAAATAAGCAAGACCATACCTTGGAGTGTTTCACTCTTTCCTGTAGTCTCCCAACCATCTTCTGCTGAGGCATAAGGTGACTATTTCTGTAGTAGCCACTTCTTTTTGGAAGTTTGTCTGGGATCTCCTTTGGGCAACTAGCCCACCATTGAAATTCAACAGACAAGCAGCTGCTCTTCCAAGTCAGCCTTAGCCTCTAGACATGTTTTATCTCTCGATACCATCACAATTGGTAGAGGCTATGAAGGGGTTGGACCGGTGTCTAGAAGCAACAATGGGCTGGAGAGGGCCAATAAATGAAGCTGAACCCTGATAAGATGGGGTGCTGTGGGTGCGTTGATAACAGGTCTGTGAATTAGATGCACAACCTGTTCCCAAGTTACACTCCCCCTGAAGGAACAGGTTCGTAGTCTGGGAGCACTCCTGGATTCCAACTTGTCACTGGAGTTTCAGGTAGCTTCTGTGGCTAGAGTGCTTATGCCCAGCTTAGGTTAGTTCACCAGCTATGGCGGTTGGTGGATGAAGACAGCCTGGCCTCACTATTCCATGCTCTGGTGACCTTCAGCCTGGACTACTGTAATGTATTTTATGCATGGCTGCCCTTGAAGATGGTTTGAAGGCTGCAGCTAATGCAAAATGGCTGCTAGGAAGGTAAGTGGGGAGGCCCAATGAGACCATGTGTCACCAGTCCTTAGATACTGGACCCAATTTAAGATATTAATACTAGCATACGAAGCCTTAAATGGCTTGGGACCCAAGTACCTAAAAGAGCACCTTCCCCAGTATCAACCATCTCAGTTCTGTTGGTGATGCCACCACTTGGGGTTGACCAGTTGGTGGCAACCTTTAAAAGGGTCTTCTTGGTCCCTCATTTGTAGAATGCCCTCCCTAATGAGATGTGTCAGTCTTTCTCATTATTTACTTTTTGGAGAAATTTAAAAACATTCCTGTTTACCCAGGCATTTCATGCCTGAAACATCTGTCCCTGGACTCCCTGAAATTATTAGTTTTGAGAGGGGGTTATTGCTTTAACTGTTTTAAAATGTTTTAACTGTATTGTTTTAGTATTGATATGTTTGCCACCTTGGGCAACTCTGGAGGGAGAGCTGGATATAAATGGTTAAATAAAAAGAGAATGAATAAATAGATTGAGTTTGTCTGCATAATCTTACAAACCCCATTTTGGTCCAATGGAGAAGTGCATTCCTGTCACTTCCCTGTTATCATGCCATAGCCTAGTCAGGGAATGGCAGGAGGAAAGAGGATGCAGTCAGGAGAGCCTCTGGGGTCCTACTGGGAGAAAGGCCGGGATATAAATCTAATAAATAAATAAACTTCTGCTGCCTTTGCACCATGGCCCTGAACAGGGAACATCAGGGAAGTGAAAGGAAGAGAGATCTGCAGCACAGCCAATTCTCTGCATGTGAGTAAATGTACCAAGCATCAGCTAGCCAGATTTTCCAGGAAGTAGTGGTGATTGTTTTTGTATGAATGCCTAGGAAACAGGTGGGAGAAGCCAATTACTACTGCAGCAGTAGCACATCCACCCACCGGTCATCTAACATGGATAGAAGCAAAGTTTACAATTTCCTTTTAGTGGGCTTATGATTCATATCTGAGCCATCCAAAGCATTGCTTTTGTCCCTCTAACAAACCTCACAGACGTAACAACTTTATTTCCTCTCTAGCTGCTAAAACCGTAACCAATTAAATCTCAAAGAGTGTGTAGAACAAACTCATGCATACAACTCAGCTGCTGTTCAACAAGAAATATCACAGAGGCATACATAGTGCCCCCCAAGGTCCAATATGTGTGTAAGTGGCTAGCCAAGTTTGCCCTGGAATGGATACTGCACTTCAGAAACAGCTGAGAAACACATCAGAAACACACTCGGTTGTGGAAGAGATGCCAAACATTCAGCATGTCACTGGCATCTATTCAATAGATGACAGAGCAAGACACATTGTGGCCTAGGGCCGAAATAAGACACGGACAACAACTGTTGGGTTAAACTAATGGGGTACTTTATTAAACCGAATTCAAATTAGAATAATGAACCTACAGAGGGGGAACTTAAGTGCGGGAGCATACTGATGACCCAGGCAAAGCCTGCTTGCAGTAATTGGGGTGACCAACCCCTGCCAGAAGAAGGGCCTACCAGTCTGCCAAACCCCTGCCCTGACCACACCTTGAAGGTGCGTAGGGAGGCCAACCTGTGCCACTGCCTCCCAGGGCCCTAAAACTGCAAGTGAATGAAGAACATTGGCCCCAAAGGCAGCCAGTATCCTGCCTCCGGGCCCTATAGTCCTGAGGTGCAGGCCTCCAGAACTTCCTATCACCCCCAACGGTGCCTAAAGGTGCCACGTAGTTGCCCTTCCCCTTCTAGTCTTTCCTGCACTTCCTTGCCACAAAAGGGGGACAAACCTCAGTTTAGTCTCCCTTTACCCTGAATCATTACTGCTGATTCAGCTCAGTAGAATCTCATGCAAGCCGCTCTGCAGGCCTGCTAACAGGATGCCATTACCTACATCGGTCAAGTGAACACCATCTGGCCGATATAGCTCCAGCCTATCATGTCTTATCTCTGGCCGATGAATAACAAAATCACGACTCCAAGAGAGTCAGCTGGATCTGCCTATTAACTTTCTTGCGGGTCCTATTTATCCCCCTGGGGTCACCCATATAGTTCCAATTTCTACAGGGTAAGACATCAGATGACACTAAGTACACTTGCTGCCAGTGCTGTTCAATGGCACATAAGTCACTGCAAGCCTGCAAGATAATAATAATAATAATAAACTTTATTTCTACCCCGCCCTTTTTCCAATAGGACTCAGAGCGGCTTACAACTAAAAATAACACCAATTAAAACATACAGAAGTATACTATTAAAAAAGAATTAAACTATGAGAAAAATTAAAACCATAAAATATAGGTTAAAAACAGCGGACAATTTAAAATAATAAAATCATATAATGTAGTCACCAGACCTATGACGCTTAATCCTGGTCGTTCTCTATCCCAAATGCCCGTTGAAATAAAACAGTCTTGTCGCCGGAAAGACAGCAAGGAGGGAGCTGATCGCACCTCACTCGGAAGGGAGTTCCACAGCCTAGGGGCGGCCACCAAAAAGGCCCTATCTCGTGTCCGCGTCATATGTGCTTGTGAAGGTGTGGGGAACACAAGAAGGGCCTCACCTGAAGATCTCAAATCCCAGACAGGTTCATGTAGGGAGATACGATCTGTCAAATAGCCTGGACCTGAGCCATATAGGGCTTTGTAGGTCAAAACCAGCACTTTGAATTGTGACCGGAAACAAATTGGCAGCCAGTAGAGCTGTTGTAACAGGGGAGTTGTATGGTCCCTGTAACCAGCCCCGGTTAGCACTCTGGCTGCAGCTCTTTGTACCAATTTAAGTTTCCGAACAGTCTTCAAAGGCAGCCCCACGTAGAGCATGTTACAGTAGTCTAAGTGGGATGTAACCAAGGCATGCATCACCCTAGTCAGATCAGGCAGCTCCAGGAACGGGCGCAGCTGGCGCACCAAGTTTTAGTTGGGCAAATGCGCTCCTGGATACAGCAGCAATCTGGGCCTCCAAATTCAAAGCTGAGTCCAGGAGTACACCCAAACTGCGAACCTGAGACTTCAGGGGGAGTGCGACCCCATCCAGCACTGGTTGAATCCCTATTCCCTGATCCGCCCTCCGACTGACCAGGAGTACCTCTGTTTTGTGAGGATTTAATCTCAACTTGTTTGCCCTCATCCAATCCATCACTGATGCCAGACACTGGTTTAGGACACAGTGCCCCCAAGTCCCATCTCAGCAAGGCGGCCCAGAAGGATACCATGATCGATGGTATCGAAAGCCGCTGAGAGGTCCAGTAGAACCAGCAGAGACGCACTCCCCTTGTCCAGTTCTCTGCGTAGGTCATCCACCAAGGCGACCAAAGCCGTCTCTGTCCCATAGCCAGGCCTGAAACCAGATTGAAATGGATCCAGATAAGGGCCTTGCCCTTCAGCAAACCCATGTTATTATCCCCGAGGTGAACGACCAGAAGCTGCGGCACAGCCCAAACCAAAGCTGGCTGGAACAATGTGGGTAGGAGCCCGTCCCAGCGCATCCCTTGGCGGCCAAGCCACTGCACTGAGGCCCGTTGGCTAAGTCCCATCTGCATGTCAAAATGTGACTTCACTGCCCTGTTGCCTGCCCAGAATACCATGCTATGGCCACAGAGGATGTCAAAACAAACAGCAACTTAGAACAAAGAACAACAACAGTTCAACAGTTGGTTTCAACAGTTGGTTTCCGAACCCCAGGGAATGGTCTAATATAATATTTGTAAGCATTAGAATGCCAACTTGCAACCTCTCTTGCGAGAAGCCTAGGCTGGTGGCTGTTGAAGCCACGCCTATTCGAAAAGAGTGTGTTCCAAAGTTGTGGGGGTCTAAGCCCAGGTTGCAGAACACCGCCTTAGTAACCACCCAAAATTGATACTTAGTGAGGGGCTGGCCATCTTTGTGTGTAAACAGATACCCCAGCTGCGGTCCCTGCACTGTCATGAAGCACACTAAGAACATTACTGAGCAAAGTTTGTCCCGCTGGGAGGAGGATAGTACCACCAGGCATCCTCTATGTTGCTGATCTATCTTAGACCAGCACAAATAATGGTGTGCCCATTCCTTCCTCAAACTGAGGTCGAAAACCAAGAGAGCCCGAAGTGAAGATTCCATTTTAGACCCTGCCACCAGCTTGGCTGAGGGAAGCCTACAGCACTGGGCCACTGAATCAATTTCAATACCCAGGAAGGTGAGAATAATAGATGGGCCCTCAGTTTTCTCAGCTGCACGGGGAACACCGAGTTCCTCTGACAAACTGGCAAAGTATTCCATAAAGGCCTTACATTCACCAGAGTCTGCCAGGCCCCCAAACAAAAAATAATCTAAATAATGTATAACCGACTGCAAACCTGCCCATCTCTTAACTGCCCATTCCAGGGAGGAGCTGAAATGCTCAAAAACCAAACAGGAGATTGAGCAGCCCATGGGCAGTGCCCTATCCACATAAAATTTACTTGCAAAAGCGAAGCCTAACAATTCAAAATCCCTTGGATGGACAGGGAGATGGAACACAGATTTGATGTCGCATTTATCCATAAGGGCCCCAATCCCACAGCCCCTAACCATCTGTACAGCACAGCCAGTGTAGTGGACAGAACACAGGTTTTGTGGAACAAAATGGTTAACCAACTCACCCTGAGGCTAGGACAGGTGATGTATAAGGTGGAACTCGCCTGATGGTTTCTTGGGGACAGTGCCTAGCGGGGAGACTCTGAGCAAAGGGGAGGGCGGTGAAGAGAAGGGGCCTAAAACTCTACCTGCATACCTCTCCTTATCAATTTTCTCTTGTACCACTGCCTCCATGCCCACCACTGCCCTAAGGTTGTGGGACACAAAGGCATGCCTAAGACCCAAGTAGGGAATCCGAAAACCAACCGTGAAGCCCTCCAACAAAAACAGCCTCCTGAACTAAGGGGTAAGAACTGAGTAAGCACTGCAGCTCTGGGAGCTAAACTGGGCTGGGGCCCTTTTCCTTGAGCTACCCCGGCAGGTACCTGTTTCTTTGGGCCAGCGGTGTCCAGATTCCTGCTCCTGAGAGGCCGGCCCCTGGGGCAGCTAGTGCAGGCATGGGAGCCCCCACATATCACATACTCGTGCCTGAAATGGCACAGGTTCCAGCCGCAGAAACCACGGGAGCTGAACTTCCAGCATAGCAAGCAGGATTGAACTCTCTGTCCGCAGGCCCATGAGAGGGAGTTGATGCCAGCTGTCTAGCCAGGAGGTAGCCGCTGTCCATCCTATCTCCAGCCACAGGCTGAGAGTGCAACAGGTCAGAATCCTTCTTATTCCAGGGGAGGAAAGTATCAAAAGCCACCCTCATGCGAAAGACCTCATCATAGGCGAGCCAGGCCACCTGCAGGAACTCAGAATAGCTGAGAATACCAAGAGCGTATGCAGCGACTACCAGAGGAGTGGCAGGCGGGGAAGATGAGGGCTCCCCCACTGCTGACACTCCAGGAGAAGTCTGCCACACCTGGGCACAGGCCTCTCGAAAAGGAGGCTGTTGGTGGGGTAAGCTACCCCCAACCATAGTTGAAGACCCTGCCTGCTGATCTGCCTACATTCCAAATGGGGAAGATAAGGGTCAAACCTGTCCCAGACCCCCATAGGAAAAACCTCATGGGGACCAGCTCCATCAGAAACAGCTGAGAAATACATAAGAAACACACTCGGTTGTGGAAGAGATGCCAAACATTCTGCATGGCACTGGCATCTATTCAATAGATGAAAGAGCAAGACACTTTGTAAACATAAAATGCCTAAACAAATCCATCAGACTATGATCTTTTCAGTTGGAGAAACTGTGGCAGGTGGTTCCCAGTGTTCTACCAGTTGGTTTCATGACATCTGTAGGTTCTACAAATGTGTAGGTTCTCATTCTAGTAAGAACAGATGACAGGAAATGCCATCATTTGTGCTTTAGCAGCTAATTAGAATATTTCCTTTTGCTCAGCTCAGCCTCCTAACAGATTTTGCTGAATCAGGAGATGAATGTGGAAAATTACAACTATAAATTAGCTCTTAAGTCAAAAGGTTTTTATCTAAAGGTCAGAACAGGCTATCAGGCTCAAGGCAGGAGTGAGGGGCCTCATTAGCGGAACCAGATATATGCATGTTAATCACAGGTTCTCATCTCAGCTGGTGGGGAGCTACTCTGGATCCTGGTCTGCCCCTGCACAACTGTCTTTTCACATCAGTGTGCTGGAACTTTTACGTGACATGACTGATTCTCTAGTCATTCATTCAGAGTGAATGTTGTGGTTCCATCACACAAGAATGCTATGTCCTTAGGGAGGGAAACCTGAGTCCCTCCAGCTGTTGTTGGCCTAGAACTCCTATCAGCCCAGATCATTGGCAGTTCTGCTGAAGGTGCTGGGAGTTGTAGTTCAACATCTGGAGTGTCACAGGTTCCCCACTCTTGCCTACAAAAACAAGCAAAGCGAAATGGCCTCATACACTCCAGAAGGAAATGAGTCTTCTTTTTTCTGCAGTGGAACTACATTTATCTTTGAGCATAGCCAATCACATCCTGATTTGTGATCAAATGTAAGCACTAAAATTAATGCTGTTAAAAGTAGTACTAACCATCATCTATTTTAGCTCTACTAAGTCATTTGGATCTTTCTCATTGTTTATGTTAATCCTGTTGAGTGCATGTCCACCCATTCACATCTTCACAATAAAAACCTATTTTCAACATTGTTATGTATATGCTCTGAATGTGCCTGCCTGTTTTGCAGCAGCTCCTCACAGAGGCACCTTTTCAAAGTTGCTTTCTCTTCTTTTTGGATTGTGTACACCTCAGCAAAGTTAGTGTTGTATGCAAGGTGGGATGGCTAAGAATCAGACACCCCTCTCATCTACTAAGTGCTTGCTATGGTGTTTTAAGCCATATGGAAATTTGTGCACACACAGACTTAATTTGTACGATCGTCCTTTGTTTATCCTCTTTGGAGAAGCAGGATGCAAGCTGGGAGTCAATTTGGAGCATTAGCTTCACACGTTATGTTTGGTGGAGCGAGAGGGCATATGCCTGTTCTTCTACTGTGTGAAGAGAACTGCAAACCTGCTAAGTGTACGAATTGGTCTGTAGTTTTCTGAAATCTTCATACTATTAATTTATGAAAGAGAGGAAAAGACATCTACTTAATGCTGCCATCCATAATCTGTTAATAAGCAAGGATAATAAAGGCTGTTTCTCACCATATAGCTGCCATGTAGAGGCTTATTGAATCTCCCTTCTCATGCGAGCTGATGTATACGGCTAGCAGTTTCATGTGCATCTTGTCATCACATGGATTGGTCCCCACAGTGAGGTTTGTATCCATTCAGTAGCTTAATACTTATCATCATGCTCACTTTTATTACTTGTATCATGCTAATCACTAATGTTTGTTGTCATCATAATCATCATCATTTTTTTGTTAGGCACCATGCATAAGTTACTATTTCTAAATATAGCTTGTTGGATGGATATAGAAACAAACCATGTGGCGGAGGCAGATCTGGAAAGAGTGAGCTGGTGCACACAAAGTTGTTTGCCACACAGAAACGACCAGATCATATGATGTGGCCCTCTAGATTTGATGTTTCTGTTTCATTTTCTTGATATATGCATGGAGATTTCTTCAGGAGGTTCATGGGATCAACTCCAATGGACTTTGGTCATTTTAAATGTATATAACCAGTTCCCAAAGTGATTTAACAGTCAATTTGAGAATTGTAGCTCTGTGAGGGGAAAAGGGGTCTCCAAACACCTCTCAGCACCCTTAACAAACAACAGTTCCTAGGATTTGTTTGGAGGGAGTCATGGCTAAGCAGTGGTATCGTAATGCTTTAAAGATACAGTGCAGATGGAGCTATAGTTTAGATCACTTTGCATACTTTACCAAATTAAAATATTACTGGAGAAATGGAGAAGCTTAACCACTAAGATTAGATTTTTCAAAAATGTTTGCATTGTATCTATATCTCCTTAATAAAACAGCATCTCTCTGTATGTCACTGAACAGAAAATCATGAGACAAGTGACTTGGAGTACTCAGTTTTGTTGATAATTCTCTTATTTCAGTGTGTATTAAAGTAAATGCAATCATTCATCATAAATTGGATGAATCTGTATCCTCTGAAATCAAAGTGCACATTTGTAGGATTATGGCACACTTCATCAGTAAAAAAAAATCCAATCAGACACACATATAAAAACCAGACCATATATGTGACCAGGGCTGGTGCCAGGCATGACTGGGCCCCCTGCTCTCAGCCCCCTTACGGACCATGCAGGACAGCACCACCTGTGTCTTCTCTCTTTCTGTGAATGCGCCCAGGTTGCTGCCATCAACCAAGATGGTGGTGGAAGCTTCTCTAAGGGGCTGGTACCTCTGCCACCATCTTCGTTGATGGCACTCATGTGCGCTATGCTGCATTTGGCACCATTTGTAAGTGAGACATTTTTCATGTGTAAGAAGAGCCAATCAGACACCATTTTACTATTTGCATTTCTAGTATTATGTTAGATATAATAAAATAACACTCCTAGAAATGAAGCTTGCTTGTAGCTGCTACTGGAAGTCTTCCTCCCCAAATCACTAGTGTGCTTACCTGAGGAAAAATTGAAGACTAAGAACCAGAGAAGACTGAAAACGTCTCACCCAAAAGCTTCTAAGCAGGACCTTCCTTATTCTTCTAAAGAATTAAAGGGGCAGTTAAAAATTACGGACTTCTATGATACTTCATCACATCAATCTTCTGAGAGGGAATTATGTCCAGCCGCATCTACACCCTTGGATTGGTCCCTTCCAATTAAGGCCTATACACATAATAAAACCAGTGAATCAGCTATGATGGATTTAGCCACGGAAATTGAGCTAGCAGTCGGCCAAAATTTAAATCATTTAAAGTTCTCTAAAGGTGGTGATGCTAATGGAGCAGTGCTGACCCCCATAGACCCCCCGCCTGACAACTTTACGCAGGAGATCACTCCCCAGCAGTTTGGTTCATGCTTGAAATCACATCTCGCTGTGGTAAAAGCGTCAGAGATGATCTCTGCCTCCGACGATCACCTGGGCCGAGCCTTGGAAGAGTCTTAACAATCAAGTGCCACTGGCCGCCTACTCTTCTAGAGATGATATCTTATTAGGCTCGATTCTCACGATGGCAGCGGACCTTGAACATATCAAATCCTTTCTAAATGAATGTAATTCATTATTAACAACTCTAGTAGCTCTATCTCGCGACATTCAGTCGATGCACCAGCTACCCACACAGATGAACCCACCAAACCATCCTTTGGTCAAAGAGACTGCCCCTTCGAATTCTAAACGGAAAAAGAAAAGGGGCCTAGCCTTTCATCAGAAAAAGACCAAAAATATTAAAAACATCAAAACTTTTAAATCTACCCACAACAACAAGATGAATTTTAAGAGACTTTTTAAGTTATTGGAAAATCCAATAAACAAAGAAAAGGACACTAAGAAAACCACGTCGTCTCCAGAGAGGCCCCCAGATAAGGGGTGCCCACCAAAAATTCCTGATCCTGCAACAAGATCGTCCCCCCTGGTTTGTCTAAGATAGAAACAGAATAATCTTAATATTGCAAGGGATACACATTGGACTTTACACCAGTATCTGGGATCACCTTTCGGAATACTTGGCTCTCCTGGAAGGTCAATACCCGGCATGCAGACTGTTAATATGTGGTGATTTTAATGCTAAGATGGGATCTGGCTGGCCTTCCCGGCCTGCATCTAATCATGACCCCTCCCCTAACATTTTCCCTAGTGACAGAGTCTCCCAAGATCTGGTAGTGAACAAACAAGGCCTGAGACTCGTTGAACTGATACAGACTCATGGTCTAGAATGCCTCCATGGTTCAAGATTAGACCAATCTAATGGAACCTTTACCTTCTGCTCTCACATAGGGGCCAGTGTGATGGATTTCACCTTGGTGTCCAGCACACTTTTTACGGAAGTTTCCAAGTTTAAAGTATTGGACAGAATAGACAGTGACCATTTCCCCACCATGACAGCATTTCATCTGCCTCCCTCAGGCTCCCCCCCGACTTTGCCACCTCCCGAGGAGACCCAAGTAGCTGACCGCAGATTACGATGGTCCCTGACCCTTCAAGCTGATAAAACTACTGGAGAGTCTTACCATCCCTTCCCCCATGATGGGGGAGCTGGGCAAGATGGACGCTCTCCTCTCTTATCAGAATATTATTTCCCTTCTCAAACCTCTGGTGAGCCATACAGGCCCCCAAAAATCTATTTTCCCGAAAACCAGGAAGTGGTTTGATTCTGATTGTAAAGTGGCTAAACGCCAATTAGTTAACTATGCAAGGAAAATAAGAACTGATTTCTTTTCTTTCAACTATGACCAACTTGTTTATCTCCGCTCCAAATACAGGGCTCTTTTGAGACAAAAAAAGTATAGACATGCCTGCACACAATGGCAGCTACTTAATCAGGCCCTTTTGGAGGGCAACGAACGGCAGTTCTGGTATATGGTATCAAATTGTTCGAATGCATTTTGTTATTATGACTCTGGTCAAATAACCCCCTCTGTGTGGATTGATCACTTTACAAAACTTTACACCACAATGGCCGCTCCCAGTATCTCGTCCCTATGCCCTCTCCTGGATAATCTAACTAATTGGCCGCCAGTTACAACAGCCCATATTAAGACTCTTATCTCTCTATTGAAAAGAGGTAAAGCACCAGGGGAGGACATGATTCCGCCGGTCCTGTTTTACAACTTTCCAGATTGGTGGGCTCCTATTTTGGCAAACTTATTTACCTTTATCAACGCCACGGGCATTATGCCTGAGGGCTGGAAAAAAAGTATTGTCATCCCTATTTTTAAAAAAGGAGAAAAAAAGACCCTAATAATTATTGCCCTATTAGTCTCTTAGATGTGGGAGCTAAATTGTACAGTAGATTTCTCTTACTTAAGCTAGAAGAATGGGAACTGGCCAATATGGTTATCCATCCTGAACAGGCGGGCTTCCGAAAAGGACAGTCCACCATTGACCACTGTGCTACACTGCTCTTCTTGGCTAAGAAATCAATCAAGGGACCCACAAAACATCTCTATGCCGCCTTTGTTGACCTGGCAGCCGCTTTCGACTCTATTGATAGAGATCGTCTGTGGGCCAAATTGGCCTGTACTAATATCGACAGATGCCTCCTATTTCTGATTAGAGAGCTGTATACTAATAATAGTCTCAGAATCAGGGTGGGTAATAATCTAACTGTCCCCATACTGACTAACAAAGGGGTAAAACAAGGCTGTCTTTTAGCTCCAGCCTTGTTTAATCTATACTTAAACGATATAGTCAACGACCTAGCAGGACCAAAAATTTCCCCCCCTTCAATAGGAGCTAGAAAACTCTCCATGTTATTATACGCTGATGACATGACTCTTCTCTCCCTGACCCCTGTTGGTTTAAGAAGGTTATTGGCAAATTTAGAGGCATACTGTAAAAAAGAATCTTTACAGGTAAATCACCAGAAAACTAAAATCATGGTCTTTGGGAAAAGATACTCTGAACATAAATGGTCCATAGGGAATTTCCCTATAAATCAATGCCGTTCTTTCAAATATCTTGGTATTCTTTTTCAAGATACCTTATCATGGAAAGAACAAATTGCTGCGGTAAAACTTAAAGCCGCAAGATCTGTTGGTAACATTCTTCGTTTCTATAAGACCACTTAGTAGCCCCCACCTTGAAAGTATTCCAGAATAAGGTCCTCCCCCAGATCACCTACGGGGCGGCGATCTGGGGTTGGTCGGTACCCTACTCCCCTATAATGGAAGGTATACAAAATAAATTTATTAGACTACTTTTGAATCTCCCTGGTTCCACACCGGCGGCCTTGTTACGAACTGAAGTGGGTTTGTTGCCGCTTAGTGCTCGGATTCATCAATTATTGTTAATCTATTGGACTATCTCAATAAACTCGCCTTCTAAGATCTTGGCGAAAGCTTGTTCAAAAATGATTGGCATGGACTCTAACTGGATTTCAAAACTACAAGCCATCCACTCACTTTATCATATTCCACAAGATTCGCCCCTATTATTGACTAAAGCAAAAATACAAGCTCAGATAAAATACCATAGTGAGTGGATGGATAGACTGACAATAATAAACTCTAAGTTTTCTACCTGGTTCAGGCTGTATAAACTAGATCATATTAGGGCGCACTATCTGTCAATTCCACTACCAACTCATTTACGCTTCGCCTTTACAGCCTTAAGATTCCAAACTATGCCAACTGCCTATCTATCCAGTCGCTACTTGCAGCTCCCTATGGACCAGCGACGGTGTATATGTCACTCTGGAAAGGTAGAAGACCTTCCCCACTATCTCCTGGATTGCCCCTTATATGACCATCCAAGAACCAAGTTTCTTAATACTCTAATTAATTATCATGAATACCACACTATAGACCAGATAGTTTATTTCCTTCTAGCTGATACCAACTATTGGGTGACTTACTGGGTAGCCCATTTTGCCTTGGCCGCCCAGAACCTGAGAGCAAAACATTTACTTCAACTGGAACCTAAGGAACATTAATATATGTAGATATTTTGAACTGATAAATGTATTTAATTAATTTTATTACCTGGTTTTACCGTTTTATACATTGTTGTGAATTTGTGTTCTTGTGATGTTGTGATGACCTATGGTCTGACAATAAACTGTGCAATACAAAAAAAGAAAAGTAGCCTAACAATTTTCATATCCCTGTGAGTGAGTGAGTCTGACTCTCAGGGAGGCCCAGTTAGTCAGTATTAATGTTATATAATAATAATAATGCAAGCCCAAGATGCATGTTGCTTTTCGCATCTGGAATTGCACCATTCTTAAAATCTGAAGAGTCCTACATACAGTTTACTTTGCTTTTTGTACTGAAATATACAAAACCCACCCTATATATGTGTCCTGCCCATTTTGAAGGACTCAATAGCAGATGCATCTGTGGTTTTTTCTCTTTTAATTAAAGTTATAGATACATCAAAAACAGTGCACCTCATTAAGCTAACCACGCTTGCTAGGAACTTTGGCCCTAAGCTAACACTGACTAAGCATACTAACGCAGCACTAAGACGTTGACTCAGTAACTGGGTTAAGAAAATAAGAAGAGGCTTCTGGATCAGGCCAGTGGCCCATCTAGTCCAGCATCCTGTTCTCACAGTGGCCAACCAGGTGCCTGGGGGAAGCCTGCAAGCAGGACCTGAGTGCAAGACTGGGTCCCCCAGTCAGCTTAAGGAGGCTTGGATTGGATGCATACATGAAGGCTTCTCCTCAGCTCCAACTATTGAACTTCCTGCCTCTGGCGCCTCTGAGCATGGGGCGAAGGTGGTTTGATCTCCAGCTCCCCCTCTAATGGAGGGGGGGCTTCTAACAGTCAGGTCAGGCATGGGAAACTGGGCAGAGCTAGGCTGGGAAATGTCTGGCGTGCTTGGCTGTGTCGCAGAGGCAGGCGGCTGGGGCATGTCCAGCTGGAGAGTGTCCAATGAGCTAGGTGGTGATTCTGCAGGGTAGACAGGAGTGGGGGAAGCTGAGCCATCAGAGACAGGGGTTGGGGCACCCTGTGAGTCCACCCCACTGTCATCCCCACCCCGGGTTCCCAGCCCAAGCCCTCCTCCCTTCTGCCTGACTCACGACAATATGGTTTGGCTTTAGGGTTGCCAGGTCTCTGGTTTTCACCAGGAGACTCTGGATTTCTCAAAGTCTCCAGGTCTTTGGGTGAGTCACTCCAACCTCCAGACTCTCAGCTTTCATTTAAGAAAAAAAATTAACTGTCAAGGTTTAAGAGATATACACCAAAATGTCAGCAGCCCTCCCCCCCCCAATTTCTGTTAAACAAGCTCATAGCTGGCTGCTCCAAGCCTGCCCTTTCAGGTTTGTAGTCAATAAGTGAAGTCAGGGTTGTGGTTGACAAGGAATTTGTTGACCTGCAGGCAATAGCTAGAACCCATTGCAAGGCCAAAACACTGTTGTCTTTACCTGGTTTATAGCTTGCTTTCTGACAAATGGCCTGACTCAGTACAACAGAGGAAAGAGACCCAAGGGCCACAGTGACTCCAAAATGTATTTATGTATTTTATTTACAACATTCATATACCATGTTATTGTAAAAAAACTCAAAGCAGTTTACTAAAGGAATTAAAACAATGAAGTTATTGGCAAAAACAGTTAAAACAGAAATTTTAAAAATTCAAAATAAACCAACGATGAGTTAAAATCAGATAAAAAACATAATAGCTTCTACATGCCTGGGTAGGTTTGCCTAAACAAAAATGTTTTCAGCAGGTGCCAAAAATGAAGGCAATTAATGTGTGTGCCTAATGTCAATAAGCAGGGAGTTCCAAAGTGCAGGTGCTGCCACGTTAAAGGATCAATTTCTTACAAGAGCAGAACAAGTACTATGTGACATCCGTAACATGGAAAGCACACCTTGAACTTAGTCTGGTAGTAAATCAGCAACCAGTGCAGATTTCAGAGCAGATGTATTATGTGCTGATAGAGTCTCACTCATGTCAGCAATCATGTCACAGCATTCTGCACTAACTGCAGCCCCCAGGTCAGGTAGTGCTGCATGGGGATTTCTGTGACCTTGACTAACTGGCTGCCATGATTTTTTAGTTGTGGTTTTGGGGTAGGAACCCTGACTGGTTGGATGCTGAGTTTTCTGCTTTACTCATCGGAATCTTGTTGTGGTTGGTATGGTATTGCATTTAGGAAATCATCACTGTCTTTTCTTTTTCTGTTTGCATTTCATTTACCTCTGACATCACTCCCTTACATCCATAGAATCAACAACAGTGTTTCCATGCACTCAGCTCAACCCCCTTAAACCCACTGATGATGCACCTTGTTATTTGCATGATGGTTTGTTGCTTGTCCAGTAGTGGTAAAAGAGAATTCACATACTATGAAGTGTGGCTTCAATTGCTGTTACTCCCAAGCTGTTGCCCATGAAGGTAGACCAAACCATGTGTGTTTTCACTTTTCAATTATTACACACTGGAATTGGGCTGGCTGTCAAGGTGAGTTTATAGCAGCCCACAGGGTAGACAGAAGGGTAGAGAATCATCTTAACTCTTACTCATTTCTCAAATCTCTCTCTGGCATTGAACGGTCAAGTCTGTCAGGAAGTTTGGAGCAGCCACATTAAAAGGCAGGCAAGGCATTCCAGGCAGGGGATTGCCAACCCTGCTTTGATATGGGTATCTTTGCAGAGGATCCCTAGTCAAGCCTTATGAACAGCACAATCCTAACCATATCTACTCAGAAGTACGTCTGTAGAGTTCTATGGGGCTTAGTCCCTTAATAAGTGTGCTTAGAATTGCAGCCTTTAGGGGCATCCGTGTTTACTCCCGAGTGCTCCCATCTAACATCTCCACAACACTAGGCTCTTTTTTCCCTACAATGGTCTTCTGGTGACTGGCTTTGCCTGAGGGCACTTAAACCCTTCTTGCCAGAAGCAAGTAGACTGGTTCCCTACCCAGGCTGTCTAAGCAGAAGAGAAAGAATGATCCCGTCACTTTAGCTGGACCTGGGAACACCCTCATTTAGCTAAGATTTCTATCTTAATTTCCAGTCAGAGAAATCTTTTTGTTTGAGTGGTATACTCCAAACAACTGTGGTTGATGCTTAATGTATCATGCTTAATGACATCACTAGGTCCACCCATGTGACATCAGTAGGGCCTGCCACTGTGACATCACTAGGACCCACACCTGAAATCTCAGGGTTTCAGATGCTTCTGACCTGGCAACTCTATTTGGCTTGCCTTAAGTTTATTTTACTACTGCCAGGCCTGTTGGCAGGGGGGCAAATGAAGGCACGCCCCCCCAGAGCTGTGCATTCCCCCCGCAGGATTTTTTTGGGGAAATTATCTATTTAATTTGTGACATGACAGACAATGGCAACCTCTATTTAAAGAATGACAGCTTATTTTAAAAACCGGAGTGATGTAAGAATAGGACCCTCTGAGAAATTCAGTGAATAAGGCAAAGCGAATGCACAACAAAAGCCTCATGTGGAAGAGCCCCCAAAGCTGCTCACTTAAGATTTTCTCTAACTGAGGGTGTTTTTTTCATGATCACAATTGCCCTATAATTACTTAAATGATCCTGAAAAAACAACCTGTATAGTGACATGACCCTTGAAAATCTAAATATTAGAACTTTATATTATGGGCTACAGTTAAACTCCATCCCTTGAACTTTCCTTTGCTCTGCTTTTCATTTTCATTTGTGGTCTCTACTCAGCCAGCAGTAAAGAAACATATTTGTTTTCCTGCAGTATGAAAAAAAAGTTTGTTTATTCTGCAGTTATAATTAATAGAGCAGGATTAGGTGCTTATTGCTAAAGGGTGAAATAAAGAGATAATGTGATCTGAAAATATGGCTACCCTTTACTCTTTTAAAGCACTCACTATGCTTACAGACATAGTGGCTATTTTTTCTTCTTTTTTGAATACTTGATTGCAAAGGATGAAATCAGCCCTAGAGGAATAGAAATATTGCTGTGTACACTACAGTTAGCTAGGTAGTTAGCTGGCTGTCCACCTAGGCTGTATCTCAGGCCTAATTTCTGATTTTCCCAGTATGTGCAGCTCAGCATGAGGCCTTTTTGGGGGTTGTAGACAGAATAATCAACCCAGCAACCAGTAAAAAAACAGTTCCAGTTGCGTTCCACAATTAGTTTCCAGTTACTTAGTTAGTCTTTTATATAGCAGCTGGTTAAAAAGCTTTCCCTTAATTGTCCAACAGGAAGGAAAATCTAAAGTCAGGAACAAGACTACTCTTGAGGATTTAACAAACACCCTAAAGTATTTGTTTTCTCTCTGCACTTCCCCAAACTTGTAGTATGGACAAGTTTTTCAGGTGGAATCTAAAACTGAGATGCCCAAAGTAGCATCAAAGCCAATCTCAGGAGCTCACTTTCATTATCAAAGTAGTTAAGTTCATGAAGAATCAGAACACAGAGACAGACCACTGGTGAAAGGGGACTGTAGCTATAGACAAAGTCAAGCTTCTGAGTCTGGTATTCCTGGGAATCTCTCAAAAAAGGGTGAGACAGTTCAAGAGATTAAATTTCATTCATGTAAGTTAATATACTCTCTGGGTGGAGGAGGAGGAGAGAGGAAAGGTCACTGCCTTTCCCTTCTCCTGCCTGGCCCTCATGTCCTCTCCACCTGTGGAGTGGGGATTGGCTGACACTCCACCTAGAAATGTGGTTGCCCCACCTAACAAGGAATGCTGGCTACACGGCTGGCCTGTGCTAAGATGGTGTTGACTATCAGGGGTAAAAATGCTTCCTTTTCAGGACTTAGTAGAGGTTATATGTATACCAAACTTCAGTTTTCTGAATGGCCTGGATGTACCTTTAACCATTTTATGTTAATACTTTTCTAGTAATCAGAATGCTTTGGGCTACATATATGCCAAGTTTAAGTTTATCCTTCTGTTTGAGATATGTATTTTGGCTCCTCTTTTGGAGTGTACAAATGTTCCATTTTCAGGTTTATAATGGTAACTAGTATATTTTGGACTGTATGTTTACTAAATATCAGGACTGTAGACTCATTAGGAATACCGTAACAGTCCTAGGTCACCAATAAGTGAGTTGGTCAGTAAGCCCCCAGTACCAAGTATATTCACATACATATACACCATGATCCAGCTAGAGGAACAAGTGTGCAGAGGTAGGCTTTCTGTGTCTGTGCATGTATCCTCAGCTGAGCGATGAATAGATGTTATAATTATAAGTGGCTAACAAAATGCAGATAAGCATGACAAACCGATTCTGTGTGTGGTTTCTCTTTCCCATCTAAGAGCTAACACTGTGCACAGGGACCCCATTAACCCCGGCCAAAATATTGAAATATTAAGCAGTATAGACATGCTTTTGAATAAATAAATAAATAAATCAAATTCCTTCCATCAGGTGTTAGGGTTCAGTTGCTTACACTCTTACTTCTCCAACAGCCAATCAGGATTTTAAACGTTTTGAAAAGAGGTGCCTATACACAGTCTGGATATTTGAAATGTGTTTCTTTGGACTGGGGCAAATACTATGCAGACTTACAGTGAAATCATAACCATGTCTGCTCAGAAATCCTGTTGAATTCAATGGCACTTATTTCCAGGTACGTGGGGTTACAGCCTTACTTGGGAGTAAGCCCCATTGTCCTAAGTAGACACTTGTAGGATTGGGTTGTATGTCACAGAAAGTATTAAAATTAAGTTGTAAATAATGATGTAGCAGCTTTTAATGTCAATCTTTATATGATTTTTTCTATGTTAGAATTTTGTTAGAATATAAAATACTTGCATTATATAAGGCCTTTAAAAATGAAATAGCAACACAAGCATTACACTTTCACCAATGCTGAAATATATATTCAAAATATATTAATAATAATATATTACGCACACGCACACACATATATATCTTGTTTACACATGCATAATACATCCACACACACCAAAGTACCTTTAAGTCCATTTTATACATCTGATGAAATCAGTGAAAATCTGGAAAGCTTCCACGCCATAATAAATAAGAACGTACCTCCCAAAGATCTCTCCTCCTGACTCTGCTCACCCACCCTTGATGTCTCCAGCCCATGTCTGTAACTCCAGAATCTCTATTAAGCACACTATTCCACAAGTCTTTAAGGTTAACCACTTGATTCTCATTGTCAACTACAAACAATTTTTAATAGCATACAACTGCATTTGCCCACATCCATCCTTTATTCTTTCTCCCTCCCTTTCCTTTGTTGTTTTCCCCATTGTCTACTGTAGTTTGTAAGCTCAATAGGAGTAGGGACCTACCTATTTTTTAATTTTTGCCCATTGAAGCTCTGTAAGGCATGCTGTGCACTGATGGTAATGTATAAATAATGATAAATATAAGATACACTGAAAGTCTTTGTGATATGATTGGGTAACACATTTTTCAGAAATATACAATCAAATTTGACACAGTCCAGTCAGGATGTTCTTCTGCACAGACTGCATTGAAATGTGTGGGATATACATAAGGCCCATCCAGTTTATAGTAGAGCTTGCACAAGAACATGCTAACTGGAGCCTTTAACTAGTTGTAAAGAAAATGGTGCAGTAATTGTTTTGAATCCACATCTATCACATATTCAAGTATTGCATAGGATTTTTTTAAATAGGATAAATCTTTTTTTATAAAAAAATTATATTAATGTTAAAATTACTGTCAAGATCTATCAGCTTTAAAAAAGCTAAAGTTCTTTCCCTGTTTTAAAATATATTGTAGCACATATGACTATGTAGCAAATTTGAAAACGTATCAGATAAATATTCCAAGCAAGTCAAGTTATTCTATTAACATTGGCATGCCGGCGTTTTGTGTTCACATTCTGCTTGTTTTGTTGTTTGAATACCTCTTGTTCAAGTTGAAATAAGGTCAAAATTGCATCTAAACCATTTATTTCTTTAA
This sequence comes from Rhineura floridana, assembly GCF_030035675.1. Classification (NCBI taxonomy): domain Eukaryota; kingdom Metazoa; phylum Chordata; class Lepidosauria; order Squamata; family Rhineuridae; genus Rhineura; species Rhineura floridana. Next base: position 59,731,962 of record NC_084483.1, read on the forward strand.
AGGTTTTTCATCTCTTTTTAATAGGCTTCCATTATGTGTTTTTACAGCAAATGTAGTAGTGGAGGAGCGAACAAGACAGATGAAAATGAAAATGCACCGTTATAATCAGACAACAGAGTCTGGTTCTAGTCAAGAACTGGAACGTGAGCAATATACCAAGGTAAAGATAGTATTAAAATATAATACTTTATTTGGAAAGGTGAGGGATTAAGCTGGCTTTAATATATGATTGAACGTAAATATATCTAGAAAGGTCTGAAGTCACTATAAATACTAACTTATTGGGGGCAAAATTTCATCCAATTCATTTTTACAGCACGTAAGAAGCTCCTGAAACAGTGACGTTGCTGCAAGCTCTTGATTTCCATCTACTGGGAGCAGGAGACATTTAACTGTGAGACCAAAGGCAGTTTCTGACATTACAAGAAAGTGGCAAGAGAAGTTATTTGCATATCTGAGTTTCATGCTTTCTGTGTTAACCACTGGGAAGATTTGAAGCTTCCCTCTTTGGGCATGATGTGAGACACGTGAAAACTGGATTTGCAAATCACTCTTGTGTAGGCTGTTGTTGCTTCTACATAATGTCTGAGTGTATTCTGAGTTTTGATGGTTTTTGATAATTAAGCAGACTGAGGTTTTTAGTGCCTATCTGGCTTAGTATAAATCCAGAGATGGGCCAGCATGCAACAACTAGGGGTATCCTGTAATACTGGCTAAGATCACAGAAGAAAACCATGACCACCACCACCAAAACTGAACACTGTGGCTTTCAAGTGTGAGATAGCCCTTCCTAAGGAGACATGAACATTTGCTAGGGCAGATACAGAGGAAGTGTAAAACTGAAGATACTAAAGTAAGTACAAATGAACGGAGAGCAGAAAAAGAACGAGAAATGCACACCTATGTAAAATCTTTTCTAAAATTACAGGAATTACCATGAAAATTATTAAAACCTAAAGATTCCCTCAGAACCTATGGGGAGAAATTTAGGGAGCAATCCTATATTTACTCACTTGGGAGCATGTGTCACTGAACTCAGTGGTGATTTCTTCTGAGTTGACATGTCCTGTGGATTACACTGTTTGACATACATGGCAGCTGCTTTGCTAATGTGCCTTATTGGTATTCCCCTCCCCCTTCCTTTGTGGCTGTAGGCTTCCCTAGCAAAAAGCATAAACACACAGCCAACTTTTATTTCCCCACTGGTGTGGTATGCAGAAACAGGTTGCTTACTTTACATCTGCATTTCTTCCAGTAGTGGTGAGCACCATGCAGAAAGAAGAACAAACTTAACAGAGGATTAAAAGAACATGTGAGGCTGGCCATAATCAAAAGGGGTTCTTATCCTGGATATGGAAAGCAATAATATTTTTTTCTCTATCTCACCCTCAAAAACATATTAAAGAATAATAGGTTTGCATCATCACTTTATGTTCGTTATAGTTAGAAGCACTGCCAGGGTTTCTCTAAACAAGCAATTCGTCAAATAGTAAAACTGTTTCTGGACTATACCACTTCATACTGCAAGCAGGGGATTTTATGACTAAGTGCTCCTCACGAACCATTTCTTCATATATAAAAATAACACTTCTGTTTTTTCTATGCAAGGATTTATATGATGGAGCATTCATTCATGCAGTAGATGGTCTACAGTCTGAAGGGGTACAGTCAAGAACAGTTTTATCATACAATGAGTTTTTTGTCTGTAGAGCTTGCACTTAGAAATAAGTTTCTTTAGAATTATAAGATGCCCTGCCAAATCAGTTGCAACCATTGGAATGAATTGTTGTGTACTGTGTTGCTTGATTAAAGAGAACAGAAATAAGAATTTGTTATGGATAGTTAGAAGCTACTGCATAAGGATTTTCACTTACAAAATGGAATTTCCCCTTCCTCTCCTCTCCTCTCCTCTCCTCTCCCCATGACCCCCCAAATCTTGTCCAGAAATCTAGGACAAATTTGGGGGGTGCTCAGAGAGAGGAGAGGAAATATGTAATTGGAAGTCCTTGCATAAAGAGGGCGACATTGTTCAATACAACCCGTTGAATTTAAATGTGTATATTAGAATTCAAAGGGAAATTGTGGGATTTGAGGAGGTTAAGGGGATTTTTCTCACATTTGGTGGACATACTTGCTGATAAAGTAGTCTGGGATATATGTGGCTGGAGACCACTTTGTAATGTTTTAAGGATACAGGTAGCAAAAAACAACAACCCTGCAATATTTCATGAGGTCCTTTGAAACAAGTTTCAAGGTAATAATTAAATATATTGGCTACTGCAAAGGTCTTGGTTGTGGAGTTTTAGAAAAAAATCCCTTCCATACAGAACTAGCATTTGAAGTTGTGGCAAATTGTAAAAATTCATGGATTGATTGTTAAAATAGAAATGGTCAAGTGCTTGTCAAATTTTGTTGGTTTTGATTGGGGCAAAGAGCTCTAGCTCCTCCCTCCAAACATCACTCCTTTCCCCATTTGCCCTCATATCATCCCATCTATTTAATGGGCAGTTCCTGGATTCATTCTCTCTCCTCTCACCTCCTAGCTCCAGGTCTTCTCCTCGACTTCCATATCCCTGTGCTCCAGTTCCTTCACTTGCTCTGATCTCCAGCATCTTTGCCTCTTACCTTAGCTCAGTGATAAATCATCTGTTTTGCATGCAGAAGGCCCCAGGTTTAATCTCCAGTTAGGGCTGGAAGAGACTCCTTGGCTTAAATTCTGGAGAGCCGCTGGCGGTCAGTGTAAACAGTATTGAGCTAGATGGACCAATAGTCTGACTCAGTATAAGGCAGCTTCATATGTTTCTGCCTCTTTGGACTGAAGAAGGAGGAGGCAGAATCATCAAAATGGCCCCAAGTGCCTGGAATATCCTGCTTGATTCTTTAAGGAATAAAGAGGCCAATCTAGGCAAACACACCACCTTCTTCAACAATGCCCTAACAGAGACATAGGTGAGATGATAGCAAGCAGACTTTTTGGGATGCTCCCTCTGCTTTGCTATGCTGTTTTCAGTCTATGGCTGTTTCCTGACTGTCGCTATTTTGTGAGTGGGAAAATTCAATCACATAATTAAAATGGATTTTGTCACTCTTGTGCAACAAATCTGCTTCCCCCACCCCCCAACAAAGAAAAATCTTTTGCAGATGGAAAAATACACTGGAAAGTGTGGAATAACAATTGCTTGACATGTTATATAATCTCCCCATAAATAAATAAAAATATGTGTTCAATAAACAGCTGATGCTGTCTAACCTCTCTGCAAACAAATCAGGAGGAATGCTCAATAAACAAGTCATCAGCAAGTGACCTTGGTGAGAGTCAACAAGCTGCAGTGCCTTTCCCACCTCCCTTCTGGACAATGTGAGAAGTACAGCCTAGAACAAGGGTGGGGCAAAGTTTTTCTGTCAAGAACCTATGAAGGCAGTTTGTCAGGAGCTGCATGCCAACTCTGGATGGGGCTGAAGCTACCAGGGAAGAGACAGAAGGTTGAATTGATCTCTTAACTTAGGGCTAACTTAGGGTTAGCAGAGCACTGGAGTATATCCTGCTACTGGTGTGAAGAGTGCAAAATGAATTCACAGCAGCAAAGAATAACACTGCTACTATGAATTACTACACCACTGATGCTGCTATAGAACATGGCCATTTTCTAGAAAGTGATTATTGGCAATTGGGTGTTATGTGTGTGTTTGTGTGAGTTTTGTGCTTTTCTGGTCCTGGGAATAAAATGTTCTCTGAGAGATCTTCAGAATCTATATAACAGTCATGATTGTACTTCTTCCCAATAATTGATTTTTTTCAGATTGAAATGCCCATGGATTGAAAGCTAATGTGGAAATACAGCTCTTAGGATAAAAACTTAAGTTCACTGAAATGAAGTTGCCATTAATTTAAGAAAGGTTTGGAATGATGGTAATTCCTGAACATAGATGTTTGCAGCACAAACACTTCTGTGTCAATATTGCACCATGATCAGAGGTAGCATGGCTGCAAATACCTATCTCTAGTGAACATTAGGAAAGAGCTATTACACTTATACCCTGGTTGTGAGTTTCCTATAGGCATCTACTTGGCCTCTGCAAGGCTTTTATTTGCAATGCCCTTCCTAAGGAGGCTTGTCTGGTGCTGCCATTACAAGATTTAGGGGGCCAGGTGAAAACCTTCCCGTTTGCCCAGGCATTTTAGATTGTAGGTTATTTTTGGAATTGTGTTCTATTATGCGTGTGTGTTTGGGGTCTTTGTTTTGTCTTATTTTATTTTGTTAGATTTATTGGTTGGATTACATTGTATTTCTGTGTTGTGTGAACTAATCTTATGCACGTTTGTATGTTGCCCTGGAATCTTTTCGTTACAGCGAATGATTAGTGAGGAGATAGCTTAGCCTTGGCTTAGCTTGGCATAGTTTAGGAGTGAAAAAGGCCAGGAGGAGCAGAGTGGCTGTAGGCACCTTTCCAGGTGCCCACATGTTTGTGCAATCCTGGTAAGCCATAATTTAGCTTCCCATGATGTGTGAGCTGGGTCATTGTTATGCTTTTGTTGCTTAGCTGAAGAGAGGTGTTCAGGGGGCGTGGTGTGCCATTAAGCAAGGTGGCCACATACGATCTTAGCTCCTGTGCTTGTATGGCCCTTTTTGATGCAAGCTGACGGATTGAATTATCATTGAATAGAACTTTAGAAGGTGGCAGAGATAAGAGGATGTGTTCGGCTCCCAACAGAAAGCACAAAAAAAAGCATTAAAATTGACCGTGTTAGAGGAAAACTCTTCAGAAAACTCAGAGCTGTCAAGCTTGGAAGACACTGACAAGATGAGGCCTTAGTCAGGGAAAGGCATCATTCTATGCCAATGGATGGGGACATTACTGTGCTAGTCCAGTTGCTTAGCAGAGAACTAGCTGAGGGCTGGCAAGTTGCGTTAGCCCCCCTAGATCATAAGTTGTCAAATTTGCAATCCCATATTTTGGGAGTAGCTACAGCAGCTAATGAGGCTCTTCATCTTGGTCTGCATCATCAGTCCAAAATGGAAAAGCTCAAAATGACTACTATTGATCTTCAAATAAAGTGGGAGGAGCAGCAGAATGAAACACATAGAATGAATATTAAGGTACGTGGAATTCCAGAATTTGGGGAATGGGGAAACCCCAATGATTTTATTCTGCAGCGGTGGAAAGATTTAAAAATCCCTGTTGAGTTTCTGTGAGAGAAATTGATGGAGTTTACAGAGTCTCTGGCCCATGCACTAAAGATGGCGGCATACAGAGAGATCTAGTGGTGAAATTTGACAGATTTTGTCTTAAGGATGAGATATATAAAGCATTATGTAATTTTCAGGTTTTGAAATATGGGGAGTACGATGTACCAGTATATCAAGATATATGTGTAGAAACACTTAAGTGCTGATGTGAATTCCTACCGGTCACAGAAGCTCTTCAAAATGTGGGGATTCATTAACACTGGGGCTTCCCTTTTGGTCCATCTTATTGGCAGATTTCTCTCTGCATCATCTGTGCGTGAGGTGAAGTAGATGATGAAAGCCCATGGAGTGATGCTACCTAGTGAATGGGGAGAAAGGAAGCTATTCCAAGGAAGGAGAAGGATCGGGGTAGATTACAGTAATGAAGAAGAAACACAAGAAAAACAAACAGCGACATCCAGAAGATTCTCCTTCAGAGCAGTGAGGGGAGTCAGTGACCAGCTGCTTAGATCAAGCAAGTGGCATTATGCCCTTTGATGCCATCTTCTTGCCGCACTTCTGCATTGTGAATCTGTCAGCAATTTGTTATCTTCAGTGATTGCTCACCCGTCAGAGGAGGGGCACTATGCTGTGGGTGGAGTTTTGCTTTCATAATTATGCCCTTGTGGTCCATCTCCTCTCTTGCACCTCAAGGCTGGGGGTGTTTCTATGCCCTACCTCCATGGGATTGCCTTGTACTTTCCCCACTTGATGGTGTTTTTGTTCTGTGTTGGCTTCAGTTTATTGTTTTTTCTCTCTCTTTGATTGTTACTCTTGTTTGGGAGTTATTTGTCTGCAAGGAGGACTATGTTGTGGTTGGTGAGGCATTATGTTGGATAACATTATGGATATGTTGAAAGTTCTCTCTTTAAATGTTATGGGGCTTGGCCACCCACAGTAATAGTCTCATATTGCATTTCTACTTAAATCTGAAGCTCCATACAGTGTTAATTTGCAGGAAACTCATCAGACAGGTGCTGTTAATGTTATTAAGGGTAAATGGATGGGGGAGCAATTCCACTCCTCTGGGTCTTCCAAGGCTCAAGGGGTTTCTATCTTATTAGTTTAAAATTGTAGAATAGCTATTGAGGATACACTAACAGACAAATGGGGGTGATATATCTTTGCTAAAGGACATTTGGAGCGTACACCACTTACCTTGGGGTCTTCATACAGTCCAAAAGTGGGTCGGGTCAGGCAGATTTGATATGTGAAGCATTGGGAGTATTACACACCGTTGGCATGTTGGTTCTGGAAGGCAATCTAAATGGTATTATTAATGGAGCCCTGGATAGTTCGGGGAACTTGCAATCTGATGAGTCAGTTTCCTTCCCACTGTCAGCTATATTGGCTCGTTTGGTCTGACAGATATATGACACTGTAAATGTCCAAAGGAAAAAGATTTTACATTTTATTCTCTGCATTATAAATCATACTCCTGCATAGATTACTTGTTAATCTCACAGGGGGGAAGAGAGCAGGTTGCTGTGATCTCCATGTCACATCATGTCCGGGTTTTTGCAGTGCTCCAAATGGGAGATAGGAGCTCTTCATTTTGCCCTTGGCATCTCCCTCTTCATCTACTACTACGTAAAGAGATTACTGATAGGTTGAAGGATGTGATCATGCATTATTTTGAAGAAAATGTGGGGTTTGATGTGAGTTCGGGGCTGGTGTGGGATGCTCTTAACCCTGTTGTCAGGGGACATTGCCTTAAAGAAGCCTCTATACTTAAGCAAGCTGCAAGATTTTCACTTATGTCTGACGTGGCTGAGTTTGAAAGAAAACAAACAATTTGGAGGAAAGAAGATTTTATGGCTGCTGGAGCAAAAATAGAGTCAACTGACATCCTAGGATGGATCCATTTCAGTCGGGTTTCTGGCCTGGTTTTGGCACGGAAACAGCCTTGGTCGCCCTGTATGATGACTTTTGTCTGTAGAGAGCAGACCATGGAAGATTACTTTTAAAAAGTAATAAATTACAGTTACAATTACTTGGCCCAAAAAGTAGTAATTACCGTTACAATTGCAATTGCTCTGAAAGTAGCTGATTACTTTACTTTTTCTCAAAAGTAATCACTACAATTACATTTCAGTTACTTTTTAAAAAAAACTCCTACAAGGTGCTGGCCTTGGCTGCTGCACATCTAAGAAGCCTAAAACAATATTAAAAATAAACACACACACACAGGGGGTAGTAGAATAAAAAAATTATCCATAAGATTAACATAATGGCATAACAGAATCTCACATCCCCCCAAGCAATGAAGATACCCCAACTCTTGAAATCAAATTTTACACTTGAAATGCTTTTATAATATGTTTCTGTTATGTCTCAAAAGAACAAGATGCTCAAAGAGCATGTCAGACAAGGAATGTCTTTTTACAGTCATTACGTTGCCACCAGTACTGAACAGGCGTTCTACTGCGGCGCTTGAAGGCATGCCTGTGTTGTGCTGCAAAAAACACTGCAGCACACGTGGAAAGCCATGGAGTGATGACACTTCCCTGCTGGGAGACCTCAGGTACCTCACCAGTTCCTCCTCAGCAGTGTCCACTGCTGACTTCTTGCCCTGGGGCAGAAAGTTAAAGAAGTCATCTTCTAAGTCATCTCCTTCCTGGTCTTTATCTGAAGACTGATCACTGTCCTCATTAAGTACACCCATCTTTATTTCAGCTTTCAACAAGGCTTCCATTGTGTATCTAAGAAAGAGAGAGGATATGTTAACACATATATGTTAGGAAACCATCATCTGCTCTTCATTTCCTGATGCTTGTCATGTCCCCTGGTTCAGGGTCCAGCCTGAGCCTGTGGATGATGACATGGAAGGTAGGAAGGTGACCAAGTCACCACACTCATGGGGCAGCACAGCAGACCCTTAAGGATGACCTGCAGCAACCCAAGGTTGTGATGAGGATCCCCAGGAAGAAAAGGCCCAGCCCCTGCCTACCACCTTAAGCCCTCTGATGCCTCCCTTGAGACAACATTTCCCTTGGAGTAATCCACCCAAAGGGCTTCCCTAATGTTCTTACTTGTTGGTATGGGTGGTGGCCTGACACGATTCCAGCCAATCTAGTTTGAAGCGAGGGTGTAGGCAGGCTGCCAGAAGAAGCCTCTTGTCCTCCCAGATAGCTGCAAACCGCTTTCTTAGGGCTTCGCGCACACCTCTCAGCAGCTGAAAACAGTATGTGTACCTCTCAGGTTTGTTTTCCAGTCCTTCTAACTTGCGGTCCAGATTGCAGAGCGTTGGTAGCAAATACCCCATGAACATGCCGTTCTCCCGTTGCAGGATATCTAGGGACTGGGCTAGTGGCTCCATAATCTCTGTGTATTCCTGTACCACTTCAATCTCAGCAGCTGTGATCCTGGACAAGGAGCAGCGGTCCATTATGGCATGCATTTTTCTGGCACAGTTGACAGGAGCTCATGTAGTTGCTTTAACGCATCAAAGGTGGAATTCCACCTGGTCTTATTCGGTACCTTCAGATACACACCACATTGTGCACGGATATACTCAGCAATCTGGGCTGACTGGTTCTGCTTGGACCACAACTTGCTGCACTTTCCCATCAAGGAACGAAAGTGTTTCTTGAAAGGACCAAGAAGACTACTTTTGGAGGAGTCAGAAAGCATGGCCTCTATGTCTTGTGTTGCCACAAGGTTGAGGGTGTGGCTAGCACATCTCTGGTGTGGTGGTAAAACAAAATCCTCTCCTGAGTCTGCAGCTTCTTCCTCTGCCTCAGGTCCTGTGTCCAGGATCTCACAGATAGGCACAAACTCCACCTCAGCCTCCTCCTGGTTATCACCATCATCGTCACTGGTGCCTGCAGCTTCCACTGGTTCTTTGGCCATGAAAACTCTGAACGCTTTCACAAAGTTGGAGCCATTGTCTGTAGTAGTGCACATAACTTTGTTGTGGATCCTGTACTGCACATGTACATCATGCAGTGCTTTTGAAAGGACATTGTATGTATGGCGCCCCTTCAGACACTTACAAGCCAAGGCCCCGACCTCACGTTTGAGGGTAGTTGGGTTGATCCAGTGGGCTGTTACCCCAAAGTAACTCTTCTTGCCATTGGTCCAACAATCTGCAGTGGTTGCTATATATGCCACAGCACCCATTCGGTTTGCAAGAGTTTCTCTCATGTGGCATGCTCTCTTCTCAATTCTGTCTCTCAGAGTCTTGGCACATATGATGGTGAGATCTTTGGGGAGTCCAATGCGAACCAGATTAATGAATGATGGTTTGTCCACAGTCTGAAGTGGTAATGTCTCCTCTACAATGAAATCAATGATTCTCCTGTCGAGATTGCTCTGGGTGACAGGCTCCCTGCCAGATCCCCACCTCTCAAGGATTGTCTGCTGCTGCTTCAGCATTTTGGGAGGAGGGGTGTCATGCATTGGTTCAGGAAGGCCACGTCTCCTTGCCTTTATTGCTTCTTCAATTGCTCTCAGCTTCTCAGGGTGTGCCATCTGAGGAAGAAGAACAAAGCATGAATCCAAGAAAAAATGGAAGAGGAACTTCACAATTTAAACATAAATAGACAATGGACACTCTTTGAGGACCAGCATGACAAAGGCTTACCTCAAAATGTTTCTTCACATTGGATGAGGAGGAAACAGCTGATCTCAGATTTTTGATCCTTGGAAGGCAGTAATTGCATCGTACAACAACATTTTTCCCACTCTGGCTCACAAATGTACAAGCTTTCTCAAAGCCAAACCATGGTACTTGCTGTTCTGCAGATGTGGCTGTGGGCAACTGGCACTGCTTCATGCCCTCCTCCTCCTCATGCACAGGGCCTCCTTTCTGAACCTCACTTTCTAGTTTTGCCTCCTCAGGATCAACAAGCTGTGACTCAAGTGGCCGCACTAACTGACTGCTGCTCTCAGCAGCAAAACCTGCAACAGGCGTCTCTGTAATAAACAAGAGATAATGCTCCTATATGGGTGAACTTCAGCTGTGATGTGCCCCCATCTCTTCCCCATGCTGCAAGATGCCCCAGTCAGAGTGGAAGCAGGTCGATAGCACAATTAAAAGAGATCCTATTTGCATCATTTTTGCTCACTGAATAACCCTGCCTGGGCCAGTCTAACCTACTATCTCACAGGGTTGTTGTGAGAACAAAATGAGACTAGGGTTCAAATCCCCACATAGCCATGAAGCTCACTGGGTGACCTTGGGCCAGTCACTGCCTCTCAGCCTCATGAAAACCCTATTCATAGGGTCACTATAAGTTGGAATCAACTTGAAGGCGGTACATATATTTTTTATTTTGAATATGATTATTATGATAATAAATATGCAGCATTTCAAATTAATTCTATATGAGAAGCATTCCATGCCAAGCTTGGAAAACCAAGGATGAGGTATAAAATGTAGACAAAAATACTTTTGACAAAATGCCGTTTATCTTTTATATCTATATCTATAATTAGCAATACAGCTGAATGATGTATGTAAAGTATTTTTTCTTTCCCTTTTCTTTTTTATTAATATTTTAGTACTACTGCTAAAGTTCTGATGAAAGAATAAAGCATTCATTAGCCAAATTCAAATGATTAGAACACATCACATAAATTCCACTGAAGTTGGAGTTTTTGCCATAGAAAATGAAAAAAAAAAATAACCTATGATAGCCCAATAGACAATCAGAACTAATATAAAACCCTATTGCTTCTCATTTGCAAATCTTGCAAGATCTAAGGTAACTCTAGATCATGTGAGTTCAGGTGATGCATGTTATGTACATTTGTATAGATATTAGCAGAGATTGTCAACAGTCTATCTCTCTCTGGGACTGGGAATCTCTTTCTCAGAGAACATGAGTTTGAGAGCTGGGGGACTGAGAGGAGGAGCTGCAAGGACCCTACTCATCTCATCTCTGCCAAGAACAAAAAAATCAGCCTTAAGCCATTTATTATACGCCTAATGATTTTTTATTTTTATTTTTATTATTATTATTATTATTACTGAGACAGTTTTTGTCCCACATACAATTCAGTCTTGTGATTAAACAGGACAAAAATACAAATAAAAAGAAAGATGGAGTTCAAATAAATATACAATAAAAAGCTAGCCGGCATTTTAAAAGGCAGGAGTGCTCTGTCTGGATAAATATAGCACGCAAGTATGCATGGGAACAAGGGGGAGAGTTCAAAAAGGGGGGGAAGGAAGAGAAGTAGGCCAGAGCTTGGAAAAGTTACTTTTTTGAACTACAGCTCCCATCAGCCTAATCTAGTGGCCATGTTGCCTAGGGCTGATGGGAGTTGTAATTCAAAAAAGTAACTTTTCCAAGCTCTGAGTAGGCTGAAGTTTCAGAAGTGCCTTGTGATTGATGGGGGGGCGGCAGCAAGGCAAGGAGAGGCAGTGGGAGGGGCAGAAGGGGCCGTGGGGGGTGGGGGGGCAAAAATGCTGTGGGGGAGCAGAAGGGGCCATGGGGGGCGCACACACACACACACATACACACACACAAATCATCGTCACTCACCTCCACAGCTCTTCACCATTCTGCTGCTGCCTTCTCCTCCGTTGTCCTTGCCCTGGCTTTTTCCTCTGGCGTCCATTTTTTCCTCTCAGATGCTAGCAGGCCCTGCCTATTCACCTCTTCCCTCGTGCCTCCTAACACAGATCACGAGGGAAGAGAGAGTCTGCGCAGAGGTCCAATCAGTGTGAGGCACATGTCTTGTGTTAACCAATCACAGCCAGGAGCTGACTTCCCCTTGTTCCCGCCCCCAAGTAACGTCCAACCTAACGTGGAAACGTTAAAGTTGCAGCTGAAAAGTAGGGAAATTACTAGTCGTTCCGTTACTTGCCAAATATAATGGAATTACCCACTCATTATTTAAAATTGTAACTAATTACAAGTAACTCGTTAAAAATAACGAGTTACTTCCAAGCTCTGGGAGTGAGACAGGGGCAGTGTGACTCTGTTGATTCTCCTTGATCTCTCAGCGGCTTTCGATACCATCGACCATGGTATCCTTCTGGGGAGACTGGCTGAGCTGGAAGTGGGAGGAACTGCATTGCGGTGGTTCCGCTCCTACTTGGCAGGTCGCCTCCAGAAGGTGGTGCTTGGGGAACATTACTCGGCACCCTGGACTCTCCAGTATGGGGCTCCAAAGGGGTCAGTTCTGTCCCCCATGCTGTTCAACATCTACATGAAACCATTGGGTGCGGTCATCCAGAGCTTTGGTGTGCATTGCCATCAGTATGCTGATGACACGCAGCTCTATTTCTGCTCTTCATCTTCTTGAGGTGAGGCTGTCAATGTGCTGAACCAGTGCCTGGCTGCGACAATAGGCTGGATGAAGGCTAATAAACTGAGTCTCAATCCAGACAAGACTGAGATGCTGCTAGTGGGTGGTTCTTCTGACCGGATGGTGGATGTCCAACCTGTCCTGGATGGGGTTGCACTCCCCGTGATGGAGCAGGTTTGTAGCTTGGGGGTTCTCCTAGAACCATCTCTGTCACTTGAGGCTCAGGTAGCCTTGGTGGCACGGAGTGCCTTCTACCAACTTCGGTTGGTGGCCCAACTACATCCCTATCTGGACAGGGATAACCTGGCTTCAGTTGTCCATGCTCTGGTAACCTCCAAATTAGATTACTGCAATGCACTCTATGTGGGGCTGCCTTTGAAGACAGTTCAGAAACTGCAGCTTGTGCAAAATGCAGCAGCCAGATTGGTAACGGGGACCAGACGGTTCGAACATGTAAAACCGATTCTGGCCTGCTTGCATTGGCCTGCTTGCATTGGCCTGTGTTTCCGAGCTCAATTCAAGGTGCTGGTTTTGACCTATAAAGCCTTACACGGCTTGGGGCCACAATACCTGATGGAACGCCTCTCCTGATACGAACCCACCTGTACACTACGTTCAAGATCAAAGGCCCTCCTTCGGGTGCCTACTCCGAGGGAAGCTCAGTGGTGGCCCCCAAATTATGGAATGATCTCCCTGACGAGGTGCACTTGGTGCCAACACTGTTATCTTTTCATCACCAGGTCAAGACTTTCCTCTTCTCCCAGGCATTTTAGCATGTTTTAAATTTTTAAATTGTGTTTTAAATTGTGTTTTAAATTGTATATTTGTTTTAATGTTTTTGGTTGCTGTAAACCACCCAGAGAGCTTCGGCTATGGGGCGGTATACAAGTGCAATAAATAAATAAATAAATAGGATATCAACTGCATAAATTCCAGTATGGTTTACCTAATTTATACATATTATGAATTTGGGAACAAGCCATCCTGCTTGATTGCTAGAGCTTTGTGCAGAAAAGGTGACTGAATCAAAATTTCCTTTTGTAATGGATGTCATGGCAATCCTTGTTATAGTGCTAAAAATATTAATGCTGCATTTATGAATTTCTACTCTAGTTTATATGCAACTGACTTCCCAAATATGCAATATATTAATATTTTTCTAATTAAGGAAGGTTTAAAGCCTCTCTCCCAAATTCATTCTGTGTTACCTGATGCTCCCATTATTGTTGAAGAAGTCCAGGAGGTTTTAAAGGAACCAAAAAGAAACAAAGCACCAGAGCCAGGCGGCTTTGGGAGTGACTTTTATAAGTGCTTTTTGGATATTCTAACTCCCCAATTAACTTCTTTATTCAATCTTGTAATGGAGGATAGAAGGCAACCTGATTCCTGGAGAGAATCTCACTTAGTCGTAATAGCTAACCCTGGTAAAGACCTGATACAATTTGGCTCATCCCATCCCATCACCCTTATTAAGCAGGCTGCAAATATTTTGTCAGCGTTTATGGTGTAGAGGCTTAATAAGGTGGTGGAAGGGTATGCTTGTACTGATCAGAGAGGTTTTATCCCACAAAGGCAGATTGCTGATGCCATTTGCAGGGCTTTAAATGTTTTTTTATCATAGCAACTCAAGTAAAGTACCAGTTTCCTTGACCTTGCTTTGATATTCTTAAAGTGTTTTACCAGGTGGAATGGCCTTATATTCTTAGGGTACTAGAGACCATGAATTTTGGAGCTTGTTTTATGAAAGTAATTCAGGGTATTTACTCAGAAATGAAAGCAGCAGTTGCTGTTAATGGTGTGCACTCTCTCCCCTTCTCAGAGGGGCACTAGAGAAGGCTGCCATCGCTCACCTTTACTTCTTGTGCTGGCAGTGGAAGCACTAGCTAATATGATTAGACAACACTCAGATATCCATGATGTAGAGGTGTACAGGAGCACACCATTACTATTTTTGTTGATGCTGTTCTCCTTCTTTCTTAGTATGCTGCTATACTCTTTATCCTTTTTTAAAGTAGTTGTTAACAACCTACCATCAGGTTTCAGGGCTGGAAGATAACTTTCAAAAGTCCAGCTTGTTATGCAAAGCCATGCCTCTTGATGTACAGCAGAATATAGCTTGTGCCTCCGGTATGATGTTGCAGCCTTGTAGTATTAAATATTTTTGAGTGATTTGTTGCGATTAAAAAGGTGCAATTTTGAGAGGACTTGAAACAGTGGGCTGGACTTCATTTAACCTGGTTTGGAAGTATCTCAGTGGTAAAAATGAATATTTTGCTCAGATTTCTGTACCTATTCTAGACTCTCTCTATCTGGATTGAGATAAAAGAACTGTGTCGATGGCAGAAGCGTATTAATGGGTATGTCAACTGCAGAAAGCATTCTAGACTTAGTAATCATATTTATTACAGACATCACAGTAATGGAGGCCTGGGTATACCTAACTTACAGTTTTATTATGATGCTTGCAACCTTAAACAGCTAATTCAGTTTGCCTGGAGAGCCCCCAGAATAGATGGGTGCAGATGGAAGTGGAACTGAGCACAGTATTGGGCAGAGCTATTCTCTTTGGCAAATTATCTCCTGATGTTGTGCACACAATAGTGAACCCTACCAAAGACTACTGAGTAAGCTTAGCAGTCATGGAGTAAGAGGAGAGGTCCTCTTGTGGATCAGGAATTGGTTAAGTAGCAGGAAGCAGAGAGTAAGAATAAATGGACAGTTCTCCCAATGGAGGGTTGTAGAAAGTGGAGTTCCCCAAGGATCGGTACTGGAACCTGTGCTTTTTAACTTGTTCACAAACTAAATTGTTTAGTTGGGGTGAGCAGTGAGGTGGTGGCCAAGTTTGCTGATAATACTGACTTGTTCAGGGTTGTTAAAAAGGGATTGTGAAGAGTTCTAAAATGATGTCTTCAAACTGAGTGAATGGGCGGTAAAATGGCAAATGAAATTCAATGTAAACAAGTATAAAGTTACGCATGTTGGAGCAAAGAAAATCTTAATTTCACATATACGCTCATGGGATCTGAAAAGGCAATGACTGGCCAGGAAAGAGACCTTGGGGTCATAATAGATAGCTCAGTGAAGATGTCAACCCAGTGTGCAGCAGCTATGAAAAAGACAAATTCCATGCTAGGCATCATTAGGAAAGGAATTGAAAATAAAACTGCTGATATCATAACACAGTACTTCTCACCTCAAAAAGGACAACTAGAATGATCAAGGAGATGGAGCTACTTTCCTAAGAGGAAAGGTTACAGCATTGGAGGCTTTTTAGTTTAGAGAAAAGGCGAGTCAGAGGCAGCATGATAGAAGTGTATAAAATTTTTCATGGCATGACAAAAGAAAGTGCTTCTCACAGCACATAGTTAAACTGTGGCATTCGCTCCATAAGAGGCAGTGATGGCCTGCATTCCTGCAATGAGCATGGAATTGGACTCAATGGCCTTATAGACCCCTTCCAACTCTGATTCTATGGCGACCAACTTGGATGGCTTTAAAAGAAGATTAGACAAATTCATGGAGGGTAAGGCTACTAGCCATGATGGCTATACTCTGCCATCATAGTCAGATGCTGCATGCTTCTGAAAATCAGTTGCTGGTAGCCGCAGGAGGGGAGAAGAATGTTGTTATACAGGTCCTGCTTATGGGCTTCCCATTGGCATCTGGTTGGCCACTGTGAGAGCAAGATGTTGGACTAGATGGGCCACTGGCCTGATCCAGAAGCTCTTCTTATGTTTTTATGTTCTAATTCATTGTTGAAAGCTACTTTGAGGATTTTCAGATATTGGGAAAAGTTTTTAGTCCCTTCTGTATCTCCACTTTTGCCTTTTCTAGACTATCCCCATTTTAAAGATCCATCTAAGTATGCTCATTTTGCAAATTGATAGGCTACAGGCCTTTATAGGTTGTGTGACTTGTTTGAGGGTGACATTCCATAACTAGACAACAAATTATAGAAAAGTTGGGAAATGTTTACACTAACTGGTTTTGCTTACTACAAGTTCAAATGTGTACTAGTTTTCTGTTGCACATGGAGGGTCCGCTGTGTCCCTTAATGTTCTCAGGAATCTCAAGGGTGATGTGTCTGTTATCTGTGAAGGTCTCTTATCATGTGTGATGGGTTCTATTATAGGTCTGAAGTGTCAGTGGGAAACAGACTTAGGGATCACTATAGAAGATCAGTCATGGAACACTGTTTGGCATAAGCCTCCTATTTGGGTAATATCTACCAAGATTAAAGAATCTATGTATAAAGTGACTCTACGATGGTACTGTACTCCCGTAAAGTTGGCAAAAATTAATGCTAAGCAATCCAGTTTATGTTGGAGGGGCTGCCAGGGGGTGGATACTTTTTTCCATGTATGGTGGACCTGCCCTATGGTGCAATCATTTTGGGTTAAAATCTTTCAGGAAATCTCATCTATTGTGTTTCAGATTATTCTGTGGAACCCATGTTTGGCTTTATTATCTATTTTCCTGGATGACTTGCAGCAACTTTCTCATAAAGCTCTCATAATCTTCTTATTAGCGGCTGCTAAAATAGAAATTATTCAACATTGGAACCACAGTTCTGTTTTCTCTTTAGAAGGTTGGTGGTGCAAAATTTGGACCCCGGTTTTACAAGAAAATTTGAGTCAATGTAGTAGGTTAAGGGGGATGATAAAATCTGACAAAGCCCTCATAATACTTTCACGTCTGTGTATCTATCCTCAGGTACTCAGTATTAGCTGCAGTCTATTCATATTTATGTATATTTGTCTTTTACTAGAATCCATGCCGTTCCCACCAATTTCAATACATTAGGTTGCATAACTATGTGTTAATAGACACTATTGTAAGCAATGCTGATACCTCCATTTTAAACATTTGTATTGGTAGTAACTGCCAGCAGTACTTCTGTAGTACCCTGTTTTGCAACATTAGATAAGTATGGCTATTTGTATTCCCCTTATTAAGCCATTATGAACTGGCACATCAGGTTTTAGGAATTGACTGTTAACTTGCCAAAATGTTTTCTGTTTTTGTTTTGCTTCAGATGTAATTTCTTTAATTTTATCAGTTAGCAAAGACATGCAGTTAATGATATAATTTCGTTTACATCAAGTAGGAATTGTAGTGAGTGTCAGAGATGTTACAGTGAAAGACCTGGTTGAATGAAAATACAACACTACATACATCACATTTCTGCAGGGAAATACAGTGCCTTGCAAAAGTAATCAGACCCCTGACTAATGCTCTCATATTACTGAATTACAAATGGTACATTGTAATTTCATTCTGTGTGATATTTTATTTTGGAACACTGAAACTCAAAATCGGTTATTGTAAGGTGACAATGGGTTTTATGTTGGGAAATGTTTGTAGGAAACAAAAAAACCTGAAACATGTTGCTTGCATAAGCATTCAAACCCTGTGCTGTGGAAGCTCCCAGTTTACACAGATGAAAGAAATTGCCAGTTCGAGGACACAGTTACCTTACCATTGGCCTCCACCTGTGAACCATTAAAGTTGCTGTCACATTGTCAGGATAAAAACCCCACTGTTGAAGGATCATTGGTCAGGCTGTGGATCTGAAGGAAAATGAAGACCAAAGAGCATTCTACAGAAGTGAGAGATAATATAATACAAATGCATAGATTGGGAAAAGAGTACAAAATAATATCCAAATGTTTGGATATCCCAGTGAGCACAGTTGGATCAATAATCAGGAAGTGGAGGCTGCATCACACCACCCAGGCACTGCCAAGAAAAACCCATCTCTCAAAACTCAGCATTCAAACAAGGAGACTTGTGAGAGAAGCCACAGAGAGGCCAACAATCCCTTTGAAGGAGCTACAGAGTTCAGTGGCTGTGAGTGGAGTAATGGTGCACCAGTGAACCATATAAAGAGCTCTGCATAATACTGGCCTATATGGGAGAGTGGCAAGAAAGAAGCCATTACTCAAAAAGTACCATCTGAAAGCACGTTTGGAATTTGCCAGAAAGCATGAGAGTGCCCCAGCTGCGATGTGGGAAAAGGGTCTGTGTCAGATGAGACTAAGATAGAGCTTTTTGCCCAAAACTCAAAGTGCTACTTGTGGCACAAACCTAACACTGCTCATGCCTCAGGATTCACCATCCCTACAGTGAAGTATGGTGGTGGCAGCATCATGTTGTGGGCATGCTTATCAGCAGGGACTGGGCATCTTGTTAAAATTGAAGGAAGAATGTGGATGGAGCAAAATACAGGGAAATACTGAAAGAGAACCTGCTTCGGTCCACTAAAAAACTGCAGCTTGGGAGGAATTGCACTTTTCAGCAGGACAATGATCCCAAACAGAAGGCCAAAGCAACATTGGAGTGGCTCAAGAACAAAAAGGGGAATGTCCTACAATGGCCCAGTCAAAGTCTTGATCTCAATCCCATTGAGAATCTGTGGTGCTCTTTGAAAATTGCGGTCCACAAGTGACGTCCAACCAACCTGAACAACCTAGAGTGAATCTGCCAAGAGGAATGGGCCAAAATCCCTCCAACACTGTGCGCAAAGCTGGTACATACCTACCCCAAAAGACTTAAAGCTGTTATTGCAGTGAAAGGTGGCTCTACCAAATATTAATGTGTGGGGGTTGAATACCTATGGAAGCAACATGTTCCAGTTTTTTATGTTTCTTACAAAAATTTCCCAACATAAACCCAATGCAACCTTACAACAATTGATTCTGAGTTTCAGTGTTTCAAAATAAAATAACATACAGAACGAAATTACAATATACCATCTGTAATTCAGTAATATGAATCCATGGCACAGAGTGGTAAGCGGCGGTAACGCAGCCGAAAGCTCTGCTCACGGCCGGAATTCGATTCCAATGGAAGGAGGAAGTTGAATCTCCGGTAAAAGGGGTCGAGGTCCACTCAGCCTTCCATCCATCCGTAGTCGGTAAAATGAGTACCCGGCATATGCTGGGGGGTAAAGAAAGGCCAGGGAAGGAACTGGCAATCCCACCCCGTATATACGGTCTGCCTAGTAAATGTCACAAGATGTCACCCTAAGAGTCGGAAACGACTCGCACTACAAGTGCGGGGACACCTTTACCTTTACCTTAATATGAGAACATTGGTCAAGGGTCTGATTACTTTTGCAAGGCATTGTATGTCATTTTTAACCAGTCATTACACATCTTGGACTTAAATGATGAATTGGTTCTGGCACTCTCACAATGCATCTGAGTTCCAGATTGCCCATCCCTAAGCTTTTTTCCCCTAAAACAAACTGCCACTAGAGTTCATGCATTTGTACTTAAACTTGCATTTGCCCAAAGGCAGAAAGCTATATTGGTTTCTAACTCTTAATGGGAGTGCAGTTGATTCGAAACCGCACCTCTATCTCCTATCAATATAAATGCAAATAGGTTGCTTGTACATCCAGATACCACTCATTGGGCTGGGATCTGCCCCTTTATAGCAAACATACATAGAAATTTAAAACAGCTAATATTGCTGTTCCTATAGTTGAACAAGTCAATAAGCTCACATATATTAGCAAAAATCCTAAACTATTACCTTTCCTAATGGGAAAATTTATTTCTTTGGAAATTCTGTTAAACTAGCCTTACTTCTTGAAGTGCTTTCAACTTTTTAGAAATAAAGTAAAAGCAAGACATTGGTTCTCAGTCTTATTCATTGATTTGACCAAGACTGGTTAACAGACTCTTCGTTGTTGTTGTTATGTGCCTCCAAGTCGACTACGACTTATGGCGACCCTATGAATCAGTGACCTCCAAGAGCGTCTGTCATGTACCACCCTATTCAGATCTTGTAAGTTCAGGTCTGTGGCTTCCTTTATGGAATCAATCCATCTCTTGTCTGGCCTTCCTCTTTTTCTACTTTCTTCTGTTTTTTGAATCATTATTATCTTTTGTAATGAATCATGTCTTCTCATTATGTGTCCAAAGTATGATAACCTCAGTTTCATCATTTTAGCTTCTAGTGATAGTTCTGGTTTAATTTGTTCTAACACCCAATTATTAGTCTTTTTTGCAGTCCATAGTATGCTCAAAGCTCTCCTCCAACACCACATTTCAAATGAGTTGATTTTTCTCTTATCTGCTTTTTTCACTGTCCAACTTTCACATCCATACATAGAGACTGGGAATACCACGGTCTGAATGATCCTGACTTTAGTGTTCAGTGATACATCTTTACATTTGAAGACCTTTTCTAGTTCTCTCACAGCTGCCCTCCCCAGTCCTAGCCTTCTTCTGATTTCTTGACTATTGTCTCCATTTTGGTTAATGATTGTGCCAAGATATTGATAATCCTTGACAAGTTCATTGTCAACTGTAAAGCTGCATAAATCTTCTGTTGTCATTACTTTAGTCTTTTTGACGTTCAGCTGTAGTCCTGCTTTTGTGCTTTCCTCTTTAACTTTCATCAGCATTCGTTTCAAATCATTACTGGTTTCTGCTAGTAGTATGGTATCGTCTGCATATCTTAAATTATTGATATTTCTCCCTCCAATTTTCACACCTCCTTCTTCTTGGTCCAATCCTGCTTTCTGTATGATATGTTCTGCATATAGATTAAATAAATAGGGTGATAAAATACACCCCTGTCTCACACCCTTTCCGATGGGGAACCAATCGGTTTCTACATATTCTGTCCTTACAGTAGCCTCTTGTGCAGAGTATAGGTTGTGCATCAGGACAATCAGATGCTGTGGCACCCCCATTTCTTTTAAAGCATTCCATAGTTTTTCATGATCTACACAGTCAAAGGCTTTGCTGTAATCTATAAAGCACAGGGTGATTTTCTTCTGAAATTCCTTGCTCCGTTCCATTATCCATCGTATGTTTGCGATATGATCTCTGGTACCTCTTCCCTTTCTAAATCCAGCTTGGACGTCTGGCATTTCTCGCTCCATATGTGGCAAGAGCCTTTGTTGTAGAATCTTGAGCATTACTTTACTTGCATGGGATATTAAGGCAATAGTTCGATGAAGAAGAGTTTTGTTTATTTTTAAAGAAAGAGTACTTATATACAGGTAAGTCACAATGTGGCCAGCTACTAGTTTAGATAGCTGTTATGATTATTATGATGATGATGATAATTACCTTGGACTCACATTGAGAAACAAGATAAGGAATATTATGGGTTAGATCTAATGTTTCCCTTTCACACATGGAAGGGCACCATCCATTCATCAAAGTGACTGAATCCAGCAGAAGCTTCTACTCAAAGAAAGGGTGGAGGCAATCTTTCACCATCTTTCACACTGTTCTGGAGGGTCCTCCAACCTCCGAAGCAGCTTTCAGGGGATACAGGGGGAAGGTGGAATTGGTGAAAATCACCTCCCTCCAGTGGGAGTATCTCAGGAGCAGAGTTCTGCTGATGGGCACTTAGTATTCAATCCCAATGGAGTACAGAACATGTTTGTTTCCCTTTCATATTTGTCTTTTAATTAGAGACAAAAATGTTGTCTTTCTGTGGAATTTTCTACAGTAGCTCATTCTATCCAAGCAGTTATATACATATAATATATTTTCCCTATCAATTGATTATTATATAGAAGCCATCTTAGCCCAATAGAATTAATGCCAAACCTGGAGCAAAGGTTCAAATTGTGACTTAGAATCAGAAATCCTTCCTCTAAGAATGTGCATGGGGCTCTCAGTGTCCGCTGATGACATGCAAAATTGTTAGAACTTAACACATTTGAGAATTTAGTTCAGCCTTCTCCATCTGGGTGACCTCCAGTTATCTTGGACTACAGTTCCTATAATTTCTGACTATTGGCTGGGACTGATGGATGTTGTTGTCTAATATATCTGTAGGGCAACAGGTAGGGGAAGCAAGTCTAGTGAACACATTTGGGTACTGCTTAATACATCTACCCAACTTCCCCTGAAGAAATTATTTTTGATCATGGTGACAGGTATATGGCATTTGAGATAACCACAAACCTTGTCTCTTAACTTTTTCTTACACTGATTCCTTATTGATTAAGGAATTAGCTAAATTATTGCCTACTTTTTATATTTATCCATTCAATTTCTTCAAACACTGGCAGATTGGGTTTCTAGAGACTGAGCAGTTTGGCATTCTGGATTTCTCTTTACTCTAATAAATTCAGTATCACCATTCTCCTACATTTTGCTCATGAACCAGTAATAGACCTTACAGAAAATGGTGTGTGTACTGGTAGAGGGGGAGTTGGTCATTATTATGCTAGATGGAGAGTTACCCCCTTAAATATTCCCTAATAAGGCACTCCTATGCATATCTACCCAGAAGTAAGCACCATTGAGTTCAGTGGGAATTACTCTTAGGTAAGTGTGTATAGGGTTGCTCAGTTCATGGGCTAGATTTTGAAACTGAATGAAATTAGGGGTTCACAGACTGTGATCTGTGGACTAGCAGTGATTCACAAGTGTCATTCAAGTGGTCCACACAGTGTGTCTATGAAGAACACAATTTGAATTCTGTACAATTCATATTATATAATACAATAAAATACAATGTCAGGAATAAAAAAAGCAATAAAAATACAATTATCAGTTATACAGCATCTCACACAGTGCAGTACCATTCCTGCAACAGGCAGAAAAATAATTAAGTGGTCCGCCAAGATCCTCAACAGATTCCAAGTGGTCCTTGGGAGGAAATAGTGTGGGAATCACTGCTATAGATGATTTAGTAGTTTTTAAGAAGAATTTCTATTTCTATAATCCCATAAAGCTGAAAATGTTCATTGGTAATTTTATATTTCTAATGGTAGATTATGGCTGGTATAGAGTGGATGAAATGGACTTTGAATGGAGGAAAGAGGTAGCGTCATGGACTATATCTGCTGTCAGGCTCTTTAGGGCTCTCAAAATCATTGCAGTATTAAGGAAATGGGCTATTAGTTACACATAGTTTAATACACTGGACTATGTATTGATTTCAAAAGTGCCATGTAGGATGAATGCTTCCAGCTTGTTTTAGTTAAACCTTAATTTCATATGATGCCTCTGGTGAGCATGTCAATCTGAAATCAAATCCGAACTCTTCAGATTAATGGTGCTTTAGTATGGCTATGCCCCCTCCACTGCCCTGTAATGGTAGAGCCAAACAGGAAGTGGGAAAGAGAGACCACCTCACAAAGATGTACCAACTTATACCAGGGTTTGGTTCTACTATTACTGGTTTTGCTCAACACTTTACACTTCACCTATTTTAATTCTACCAACTTGTTAAGACCAGTGGTTTTTTTGTTTTGTTTTTTTGTGATAGAACTCATTGGTATGGAGTTCTGGCGCCTATTTTTTTTTCTGCCCATGGCAACCATTCAGTGTTGGCACTCACAGCATTTTTATCAAGGTATGAGTACAGGTACCTTATTTTTTACCATGTTTTGGTTAGGACTAACAGCCATCAGCACAGAGATCGGCAAAGTCCCTCTGTGGATTGTGGGCATCCAGGCATGCTGAATGTTTGCCTGGAAGCATCTTTTTGAAACAGAAACCTAAAGTAGACACCATCATTTAACAACCCTCAGTTATATATCTTCAATTAATGTCACTTTGAAAGTTCTCAATATGCTAAATGTAGTCATCAACTGAAATTTAAAAAAAGAAATACCATCAGGTCAGTGCTGATAGTGAGAATGGCAACAGCATCTTGTTATTCTGCTTGGCACATGCTCCCCACCGGTCAGATGGGATTTGTAGTCCAAAACATCTGGAGGTCATCAGGTTAGTTGAGGGTGGTATAGAAGTACGTGGAACTGAAATCAGTTACACAGGAGGCCATTTATTCATTAAAAATATTTCTCCCTGAGTCATTTGTTACTTTTGGTTTTGCAGAACTATTCTCTATACTGGCCAGGCAGAATAAAGATTGTTTACTGCTTTTGGGGTTTCTTCCAAAGACTGCTGAAATTTTCTGAAGTTATCAGTAGTCACAACTGTATAATTATTTGTAATATTGTGAAACTATTTTTTTACACTGTGTCTAGAGAACTCACACTTTCTCTTTTAATCTTTAGTATAACATACAAACAGATCAGTACAGAAGTTGTGATAACGTCTCTGCCAAATCATCAGATAGTGATGTCAGTGATGTGTCAGCCATTTCCCGTACCAGCAGTGCCTCACGCCTCAGCAGCACAAGCTTCATGTCAGAGCAATCAGAGCGCCCTAGGGGCAGAATCAGGTGAGTCTGGAATATAGTTTTAAAAGTCCATTTTTCTCAATTGAAATTTGACAACTGATACATCTTTTTTCCCCACGCTATAAACAAATTATAAGAAAAGAAAAAACAAACGAACTTTGGATTCTTGCAACTTGTAGCAAAACAATTAAATGCTAAGCTAGCAAACTAAATCTGAGCATTAATTAATATTTAGTCAGCTTAAAATTAGAACTTTCATAGAGTTAATTATTGTAAAGTCATAGTAATAGAATCATTTTAGTGTTTATTATGCAGAGGAAAATAAATGTGGCTGGGTATAAGACCCTGCAATCTGGAAAGCTTTATGAAACCAAAGGCACAATCCAAGTGGTATTAATGCCAGGCTGAGGGGAGTTGGATATGGTGGATTCCTGGCTGAGCTGGCTGGGTCCCGGCTCTGCTGGGTTACACCAGCTGAAGCCCCCACTCCTGGGGCAGCCACAGGGTAACCAGCCCAACCCTCCTCAGCCAGGGATCTGCTGGAGAAGCCCAGCCTGCTGTAAGGGCAGCTGGCACAAACCAGCATAAGGACCTAAAAAGGGGCATTCTGGGGACGTGTCAGGAAGGGCCAAGGGGAGTGGGACTTACACTACATCCAGGTCCTGATCAACTCTGTCCTGCAACCTCTTGGTCCCGGCAGAAGTTATGCTGGGAAACAAGGCGGTAGAAGGAAACATCCATTTTGTTTTCTTCTGCTACCCCCTGCCGGTGCACCCAGTGTCCTCCCCCCGCAGCAGCTCCTGAACAGCAACTCCACTCCCGCCAGCCTCTGAAGACTTGGATTGCTCTGCAAGGCTACAATCCAGACCCCACTTACCTGAGATGACATCCCATTACATTCAGTGGGACTTACTTCAGAGCAGACATGGTTAAGATTACAGCCCTGTTCTGGAAATCAAAGTTTCAGGAATGCTGTCAAAATATCAGAATTTTCTGCAAAAGATATTTCATATATTTTGTTAACATTTCAAGCCTTTCCTCAGAACACAGTCGGCAGGGCCTGCAGTTGCACCAAGCAAGTTTAACTGTATCACAGTTCAGTTAACCATATGAAATGTTTGTGCACATGCAGTACAAACATCTTACATTGTTTCAGGAGATACTGCCCTTTCTCTGGCATATCTTTGTGGCCCTTTAAATCTAACCATAGTTGTGTGACAACTGCTTTCCTGTGAGTGGCCGCAGGGTGGCAGAGGTAGTGTTTAAATGTTCCAACTGCATTGATAGAGTCAGTTGTATGGCTCTTTTCTATGAAATTGGTACCACATCTCCTCCCAGTAGGGTGCAGCTTCCATAGCTGGGATCTTCACACTGGACCCCTGTATAAGTCATTTTACATATTATCCCATCTGCACAGGAGCCAGGCATGGAAAAGATCCCACTTAGCTGCAGCAAGTATACATTTTGTGTTATACTTCACCTATTGTAAAGGTGAAGATCCTTTTGCCTTGTTAACCCCTAGTATCTCCATCAGAAATCATCTTATAGTTAGGAGCAGAGTCAGATCAGGTTAACATGTTTTTGTTTTGAACATGAAGATAATTTTTTTTTGTTTTTATTGCAAAGGTCTTGTGAACAAGCCAATATTTATTTACCTTAAATTAAGATTATGGCCTTCTATCTCCTAGCTTTACCTGCTTCTCAGAGATTTTCCAGGTAGTAGCTATTACAAATCATAGTCTCAATATATACTGAAGCATCCCCCCCAAGTGCTTATGCTAGCATTGTCAGTCAGCCCTTAATATGATACTGCGAAAGGCAGTCAGTATGCCCCCTTTCATATGGCTGCTGAAGTATCTAACAAACCTCATTCAGAATTGCCTCTTCAAATGGCATTGGAAAAGGTGAGTGACATATTGGAGACACTGTGATGTCATTTTAGGTTTGCATGATGTGATGATTGGCTGTTTCAGTATTTGATACATCACAAGTCCATTCTTGCACGTTATAAACACATTGCAAAATCACAGCTCACCACCATCTGATAAGAACCGTATTTTACAAGTTTTCAGGAGATAGTGAGTTTGACTCTGATCAATATCAATCACATCAATTTCCATGTCAAAAAGGTTTTCTAACTCTGTTAATTGTCATTTTTAATGACAAAATAGTCACGTTTTTCTCTCTTTGAGGAGGCTGAAAGATTAAAACTTGAACAATCTGATGGGATAGGCTAGAATCCCATCTCTGACAAAAAGGTCATCAGGAGCTATGGAGTGCGTTGCCACCAGTATGCTGATGACACGCAGCTCTATTTCTCCTTTTCATCCTCAGGTGAGGCTGTCGATGTGCTGAACCGTTGCCTGACTGCGATAATGGACTGGATGAGAGCTAACAAACTGAGGCTCAGTCCAGACAAGACTGAGATGCTGCTGGTGAATGGTTTCCCGGATCGGATGGTGGATATACACCCTGTCCTGGATGGGGTTACACTCCCCCTAAAGGACCGGGTTCGTAGTCTGGGGGTTCTTTTAGATCCTTCCCTGTCACTTGAGGCCCAAGTGGCATCGGTGGCACGGAATGCTTTCTACCAGCTTCGGCTGGTAGCCCAGCTACGTCCCTATCTGAGCAGGGAGGACCTAACATCAGTCGTACATGCTCTGATAACCTCACGACTGGACTACTGCAATGCGCTCTACGTAGGGCTGCCTTTGAAGACAGTTCGGAAACTACAGCTTGTCCAAAATGCGGCAGCCAGATTAATAACAGGGACCAAGTGGTCGGAACACATAACACCTGTTCTGGCTCGCTTGCACTGGCTGCCAATATGCTTCCGGGCTAGATTCAAAGTGCTGGTTTTGACCTATAAAGCCCTATACGGCACGGGACCACAATACCTATCGGAACACCTCTCCCAATATGAACCTGCTCATACACTACGCTCCACATTGAAGGCCCTCCTCCGAGTTCCGTCTCATAGGGAGGCTCGGAGGACGGTGACAAGATCTAGGGCCTTCTCAGTGGTGGCCCCCGAACTGTGGAACAGTCTCCCCGAAGAGGTGCGTATGGCGCCGACATTGCTCTCCTTTTGGCACCAGGTTAAGACTTGCCTCTTTGCTATGGCGTTTTAATATGTAACTCGTTTTAGTTTTAAATTTTGTTGTAATTGTTTTTGATTTCTTGTTTTATATATGTTTATGCTGTATTTATTATGAGATCTGAGATGTTTTGTATTTTTATTTTCTGTTGTTCACCGCCCAGAGAGCTAATGCTAGTCGGGCGGTATATAAATCTAATAAAATAAATAAATATATGAAAAGATGACCAGTTGACTCAGTTTTGAGATGTGCAATGTACAACTGGGCAAACATAGCACTTTTTACTGCAATGAGCACTTTTAAAAGGCAGGGTTCTATCGTCCCCTTGAAGGGGTTCGGTATCAAACATGTACATTGTTCCTGAAACTGCATTATAGCACACCTGTAGGTTTGTACTTAATTGTCTCTTATAATGTCCTGCACCAAACATTCTCAGCCTGATGGGGCTACAACTCCCACCATCAGTTGGCCATGGTAGCTGGGGCTGATAGAAGTTGTAGTCCAAAACATCCAGAACAGTGGTTCCTAACCTTTTTTGGGGTCACATACCCTTTTGAGAATGTTATAAAAGCTATGGACCCCCATAGATAAATAAATAAAGGGCACCATGTTGTAAAAGGCTGCCTTGTGCCATTCACCTAATGGCTCCTGTGATATCACTGACACATAGTCAGTTATGGGAGAGGGCTACAGTTTGTTAAAAGGTTGCATCTCTTTGTTTGTTTGTTTGTTTGTTTGTTTGTTTGTTTGTGAGCTGCCCAGAGAGCTTATGTTAGGGGACAGCTATATAATATAAACATAATACTGTAAATAAATAATGTATGAGGTTTCTGTAACATTAAAGTGGATTACCAAGTAGGTACGGAAGGCATGCAGACTTCGGGAAGTGTCAGGCACAGGTGCTCTTGGGTCTCAAGCAAGTGGCAATGGCTATAGGTAACTGTTCCCACAGGGAAAGGGAAGCATTGAGACCATTCCCCTGCCACCACTGCCTTCAGCCTCAAAATGGGGGAGGGGGGCTCTTGGTCAAGCTGAGCCCAGTTTTTGGGAGTTTAGATTTTCATGTTGAAATTTACATATATCTGGGGACAGTATTCTGTTGTGCTGCTCCCCTTTTTTCCAGTACATAGCTGAGAGGAGTGAATGTGCCCTAGGAATGTCATAGCACCCTCAACTCCCTGGGAGAAATGACCACTGTCTGTCTCCAGCCCAACACATTGATCCCAGGATTGCCACAATGTCTGTGGTGATAGAATGCTTTGGTTTGATAATGGGGGTAGTCTGGACTTACATACACCCTGATACTATAAAGAGAGAGAGAGAGAGAGAGGATGCTAACATGGGCTGTAGCCTGCAGTGTGAGAAGGAAGAGATGCAAGCAAAACAACTAATTCAGCCCCACTTACTTTGGTCCTCACTCCACTGCCACCAATGGTTGCCTCCACCAAACAGCCCTTTAAGCCTTGGAATTTGCTTGTAAGCACTCTGCACTGAGTAGTGTGGTATTCCAGTTTACCTGATGGAGCGCCTCCAGCGCCACCAATTATGCCGCCCGACAAGATCAGCCACTCAGGGCCTTCTCTCAGTCCCACCAACTAAAACAGCTAGGTTGGTGGGGACTAGGGAGAGGGCATTTTCAGTGGCGGCCCCCACTCTCTGGAACTCCCTCCCGTATGATCTTCGGCATGCCCCTTCCCTGAATGTATTCCGCAAAGCCTTGAAGACCTGGCTCTTCAGACAGGCCTTTGGGACTTCCGGGGAGGGTTAATTTTTTAGGACTAATCGCCTATTACTCTGAACTGCTATTGTTCTTTATTTATAGTTTTACTGTTATATGTATTTTATGTGTATTTTATTATGATGCATTTATTGCAACTAAACTGTACGTCGCCTAGAGTGGCCATCGGCCAGATAGGCGGCTTATAAATTAAATTAAATTATTATTATTATTATTATTATTATTATTATTATTATTATTATTCCAATTCATTCATTCCATTCATTGGTGATCACTCATGGCCGAGTAAGATTGTCTTCAAAAATAAGATCTTTAACAGTGGGTCCGTAAGTAACTGTGGAGGCCAATTCTGGATCCACACAGCCTCCCACAGTGAGGACATAGGTTTCCAGATGGAAGATGGTCGCGATGAGGATTTGTTTGACATGCCTTCCACTTAGCTCATTTGTCCCATTCGCCCTGTATTCGTGCTTCTTCGAAGTCCATAGCACCTTTGATAATAGCTGACCTCCATTTGGGACGTTCATGAGCCAAGACTTCCCAGCTCTCAAAGCTCATGTTACATTTTTTTAGATTCACTCTAAGAACATCTTTAAACCTCTTTTGCTGTCCACCGATACTCCATTTTCCATCCTTAAGTTGGGAGTAAAGTATCTGCTTTGGAAGGCAGTGATCAGGCATTCAAACAACATGACCAGTCCAGCGAAGTTGATGTTGAAGGATCATTGTTTCAACACTGGCAGTCTTTGCTTCTTCCAGAACGCTAACATTAGTCCATCTGTCTTCCCAAGTAATTTGCAGAATTTTCCGGAGGCAGCATTGGTGGAATCTTTCAAGAAGTTGGGAGTGGCGTTTATAAATGGTCCATGTTTCATAGGCATACAGTAAGGTCGGTAGTACAATGGCTTTGTAAATAAGCATTTTGGTCTTCCTGTGAATATCCCGATCCTCGAATACTCTACGCTTCATTCGGGAGAATGTGGCACTCGCAGAGCTCAGATGATGTTGAATTTCAGCATCAATGTCAGCTTTTACAGAGAGATGGCTGCCAAGATAGGGGAAATGATCAACGTTCTCCAGCGTCACACCATTAAGCTGGATTGATAGTGCTACAGAGGGACTAGTTCGCACCTGTTGATGAAGCACTTTGGTTTTTTTAATATTGAGAGCACAAGCTTTCCATATGCTTCTGCAAAGATATTTAGGGTAGTTTGAAGATATTTCTCTGAATGTGCAGAGAGTACATTATCATCGGCATATTGAAGTTGTACGAGAGAGGTTGACATTACCTTACTTTTTGCTTTCAGCCTACTGAGATTAAAAAGCTTTCCATCTGTTCGATATATAATTTCCACACCAATAGGAAGCTTCCCCTCAATAAGGTGTAGAATCATAGCAATGAAGATAACAAATAAGGTAGGAGCAATGAAACATCCCTGTTTTATGTCTGATCTGACTGAATGGATCACTCTGAAAGCCAGCGTTATCCAAAGTTGTCGTTGTCATGTTGTCATGAAGGAGTCGCAAAATATTCACAAATTTATCAGGGCATCCAGTTTTCAGAAGGATGGTCCAGAGAGCGGTTCGATTCACAGTATCAAAGGCCTTAATCAGATCAATAAACACCATATATAAAGGTCAATTCTGCTCCCGGCATTTTTTTTGACTCTGCCGTGCAGTGAAGATCTTGTCCGCTGTCCCCCTAGAAGGGCAGAAACCATTTTGAGATTCAGGAGGACATCCTCTGAGATTGGTAGGAGGTGATTTGTGAGGATCCTTTCAAGGATTTTACCTGTGGTAGCAAGAAGAGAGATACCTCAATAAAAGGGTAGCAAGAACAGAGATACTTCTTTAAAGTAAATTGTGGTGTCCCTAAAGTCTTCTGGGATCTCCTCCCTCATCCAGATTTTTTCGATGAGCTTATGAAGTTGTTGTGTAAGTTAAGGCCCACCTTCTTTAAAGAATTCAGCAGGAATCCCATCAGGTCCACTAGCTTTGTTGTTCTTCATTTGATTGATGGCTTTACTGACTTCATCCAAATTAAGGGATACTGCAAGCTCGTCTCTAGTTTGTTGTTGTGGAATTTGTGAGAAGACCTCACCAGCCACACTAGAGCTATGATTAAGGAGACCGTGGTAATGCTCTTTCCAGCGCAGTGCAATAGACTCTTTATCCTTAAGAAGTTTGGTACCATCCATTGAACATAAGGGATTCGTACCGTAATTTGTTGGTCCATAGATGGCCTTTGTGGCATTAAAAAAGTCATGTGCATTGTGAGCATCTGCAAAGTGCTGGATTTCTTGAACTTTATTTATTTACCAGGCGTTTTTAAGTTCTCTAGTTCTTCTTTGGACCTCAGCCTTTGCACTGGCATAGATTTTTTTTCTTAGCAGCACAGTTAATGTCTTTCTGCCATATCTGGAAGACTTTCATTTTCTTGTCGATATGTTCAATCTCACTATCATTCTCATCGAACCAATCCTGATGTTTCTTAGTTTGGTATCCAATAGTTTGTTCACATGCCACAATAATGGATGTCTTCAGTTTAATCCAATGTTCCTGGACATTTTCAGGGAGTTCCATCGGTAGATGTTTCTTGAGAGTTGTTTGAAAGCAGGCTCGCTTAATAGGATATTGAAGGGCATGGATGTTCATTTTACGCCTTGGTTTTCTTCCTTGGAGCCTACGTTGAGGAACAATATTAATGGCCATAGTGGATCGAATTAATCTGTGATCTGTCCAGCACTCATCAGCACTCATCATGGCCCTAGTGAGGAGTATACCACGATGATCTCTGACATAGACAATTATGTAATCCAGGAGATGCCAGTGTTTTGACTGAGGGTGCTTCCATGATGTTTTAAATTTATTTTTCTGGTGAAAGAGTGTGTTTGTAATAAGATTATGCTCTGCACATTTAGTCAGAAGTAGAATACGATTCAGGTTGCTATTGCCAACTCCTTCTTTCCCAATGTTTTCTGGCCATAAATCGAAATCACACCCAACTCTTGCATTGAAATTGCCCACGAGGATAATTTTATCCTCCTTAGGTATCTCTGATAAGATGGTGTCCAGCTGGTTATAAAAATTTTCTTTGATGTCTTCATCAGCATCTAATGTTGGTGCATAAGCACTTACAATAGTTGTCTGCTGGTTTTTAGCAAGTTTTAACCGGAGAGTTGAGAGTCATTCATTAATGCCAGTAGGAACTTCTGACAAGAGCTTCACAAGATCATTTTTAATAACAAAACCTACTCCATGTATTCGTTGTTCTTGTTCTGGCAGTCCTTTCCAGAAGAAGGTATAACCTCTCTTTCTTCCTTCAGTTGTCCTTCTCCTGCACTTCGAGTTTCTTGGAGTGCTGCTATGTCAATATTAAAATGTCTCAACTCCCTCACGATGACGGCAGTCCTGCATTCAGGATGTTCACTATCTGTATTGTCCAGCAATGTCCATATATTCCATGTTCCAAAGTTCAGTTGTCTTTTGCAACCGCTAAGTGGTGACCCCACTGGATGCGGTAATCCAGTCAGGGAGAGAGATGAGGCAGACTATGTTTAGGGCACCTTTTCTAGCCCCTCCCCATACGGGGTGAGCAGAGTGGATACTGAATAGGACTGCTCAGCCATGGGTATAGCTGCCGAACTACTCAACTGCCTCGGTCCTTGAGCCAGGACGACTGAGTCTGTATCCACCGCCCATGTGCTGGTCCATGACTAGGGGTTCTGGATTTCACAGTCCTGCCCCCATCACCATTTGCCGATTGCCATAGGACTTTTGCTTTGGTTTGGTTTGGTTGGAAGATGCCTGTGCGTGAATTTGTTTTATGTGGGGAGATTGGCGCACAACGATCAACACACAAACTTGATAGAAAAAGTCTTTGATGCAATGGCATGGATACCATGACAATTGGAAGTCTTTTATCTGCTGCAGCCTTCATCCGCCTTCACAGTCGTTGTAACATACACGTTGTTATCCTCCACCTGTTCTGCCGTTGAGGACATTCTTGGATCGTTCTTTGTCTGGTTCCTCTCCCTTGACCTTACCGCCATGGGTGACCCTGCTGGGAGTACACGATTCCCGACGGCATCGCTCATAGGGTTCATTGGAACACACAAGTCCACTCACCACTACAAGGTGACAATCCAGCGAGAGGATTGTGATGTTCCTATATATTAGTGTATATATGGTAAGTGCTGGTTGTTTAGAGTATACATGGTAAGTAGTGAAAGAGGAGGGGGAGTGAATGGGCAATAGAATGCTTGATGATTGGCTGAATGTTTAAAATAGCTGACAGTATAAATGAAAGGATGACAGGTAAATCTGGGTGAATGTGAGGTGGTGAATTGTGGAATCTGGGGGGAGAAGAGAAAGAGTGGATTGCTTGGTGGGGTTTAGAGAGTTGTTTACCAGGAGGGAGGTGGAGTTCGGATTAGTATTGAGTAAAACCATATGCTTATGTGCCTTAAGAAGAAATCTTGTTAATCTTGTTAGCTTTGTTATCTGTAATAAATACTTAATTTGGTTTACCAAAGGCCTGATCCTTGGCTGGGGTTTCACAGACCAGAAGGGAGGGTAAGGTAATGACCAAGGCTGAAGGGGAACTGTAACAAATGGTGGCAGCGGTGAAGAGAATAACAATACCAGTATTCAGAGTCTCTGGGAATACTAGTATTGGGACGTTACTGGTGGTTGCCTAGCAGGGGGATCTGTTGAGATCTGTGCTAGAGCGGGGAGAGAAATCATAAGAGAGAGCGGTCCGGACTGGTGGAGTCCCTGGTGGTGCCTAGAGACAGGCAGTAACCACGAGCAGGTAGGAACCTGACAGGGAGAGCCAGGGAAGGACGCCTCACACGTGGTGGCAGTAGCGGTGGGATACGAACAACAGAGAATCCAGATATGAATACTAGAGAATCCAGAACAGTGGTGTGGCAAACAGAAATAACAAAACAAGATTTCTTGTGAGAGTGACTGGCAAAGAGTGTGTGGCAAAGAGTGAGTGAACTCAAACACCATGGCTGAATACATAAAAATGAAAAGAGAGGAGCTGGTGGAGAAGTGCATAACATTCAGTTTACCTCACGAGGGTAAAGGGGTAGATGAATTGAGGGTAGCACTTATAGGATTTGCAACTGCCCAGCAAAAACAACCCGTCAGGGAAGAGACCCCAGAAGGATATTTAAGCAATCCCGCTTATATAGAGTACTTGAGAGAGAAGTTAAAATGGGAGGCTGAGGAAAAAGACAAGCACAGGGAGTTGGAAGCTGAGAGATTGAAGAGGGAGGCTGAGGAAAAAGACAAGCAGAGGGAGTTGGAAGCTGAGAGATTGAAGATGGAAGCTGAGAGATTGAGGATGGAAGCTGAGGAAAAAGACAAGCAGAGGGAGTTGGAAGCTAAGAGAATGAGATTGGGGTTTGAGGAGAGGGAGAAGCAACGAGCATTGGATGCTTGAATTACAAGTAGAAAAGTTAAAATTTGATAGAGAGAAATTTCACTCTGAGGAGACAAGGAAAGACAGAGATGGAGCAAAAATAAAAATTACTCCAAAGGACTTTGCTGTCTATGAGCCTGGTCAAGATCCTCAAATTTACCTCAGCACCTTTGAAAAAGCAGCTCAGTTGTGGGGGCTACCTGAAGATAAATACATGCAGTATTTATCAAATCTGATTAAAGGGGAATTGGCTGAGGTATACCAATATTTCCCCTCAGACAGGCCCGTCACCTATGCTGAATTCAAAGAAGCAGTGTTTAAAAGATTCAGACTGGGGCCTGATTATTTTAGAAAGCTTTTCAGAAATTGCCAGATACAGACAGGGAGGTCTTTTGTGGAACTGGGAGCAAAGTTGATGGATATATTTGGAAAGTGGATGAGTAGTGCCAAAGCTCAGTCAGTGGAAGAGGTGAAAAGCCTCATGATACTGGATCAATTATACCATCAGTTACCACCAGAAATAAGGCTCCTGGTCAAAGACCGTTCCCCTACATCTGTGCAGGAGGCTGCAGAGATGGCGGATCACTTCGCCTCCAATAGAACTGGCTGGGTGGGGAAAACATCAAGAGAGTTTAAACCCAGACCATATAGTGCTGGCAGAAGGGATGTGGTACCACAGCGAGTGAGTCCTCCATTAAAATCTGAAGGGCACAGGACACCCCAGAGTGGATCTGTGTACCCTAAAAGTGAGGAGAAATTATGCTACAAATGTGGTAGACCAGGGCACCTACGTTTTCAATGTGAGGTTGCCAACCCCATTAGTAATCCTGCTCAGACAAGGGCAGTGAAAACAGAGCCCAAGGCTTTAGAAGCAGCGAAAAAGGTTCAGTTTTGCCAGATAAACTGGACAGAAGTAACAGACCTTGATTCAAGTCTGAGAGAGGAAGTGAGTGTACAAGGGGCAAATTATTGGGCATTGCTTGACACTGGTGCCGCTCAGACGTTACTGAGGCCAGATTTAATAAAATCTGAAGAAATATTACCTCAGGAAACAGTGACTATCCAAGGAGTGAGGGGTCCACCAGAGAGTTTGCCTGTGGCCCTAGTGAAAATGGAATGGAGAGGCCGAAAGGGCCAATATAAAGTGGGTATTAATGCCCAGCAACAAGAACCAGTAATACTGGGAAGAGATGTTATGGGGGCACAGGGGAAAATATATGTAGTGACCAGACAGCAACTTGGCAGAGAAAAAGAAGCCATATTAAGGGGGGCTGAAACAAACAGGGTGGAATCTGTTAACCAGCCTCAGGTCACCATAGCAACCACTAGCAGGCCTGCTGAAGAAGACAAACTGTATCAAGTGGTCTCTGGGGAAGAAGCAGATCAATTCAGGGAAGAGCTGCATAAAGATATAAGTCTGAAGCAGATAAAGGAACAAGCGCTGACCCAACAGATTCCTTTCACTGACAAACTGAGGAATCAAGTTGTGTGTGAGAATGGGATTTTATATAGACTGTGGATGCCTGCTGAGAGAAAGGATGAATGTGAACCAGTGAAGCAATTGATAGTACCTAGCAAATACAGAACTAGATTGCTAGAGGTAGCCCACGATGTCCCATGTGCAGGACATCTGGGAATAAAAAAGACCAAGAGGAGATTGGCTGCACATTATTATTGGCCAAATATCTCCAAGGATGTAAAACAACATTGTCTATCTTGTGGAATATGCCAAAAGGTGGGAAAGAGTGGAGTAAAGACCAAGGCACCCTTAAAGCCCCTTCCTATAATTGGACAACCCTTTTATAGAGTGGGAATAGATTTGGTGGGCCCTTTTTCCAAACCCACAAGGCATGGCAAGAAATATCTAGTGGTGGTGGTGGATTTTGCCACCAGGTACCCAGACGCAGAAGCACTGAGATCTGTAGAAGCCCCTGTAGTGGCAGAGGCTTTATTAAAAATCTTTATGAGGCTGGGTTTCCCTCATGAAGTGCTGACAGATCAAGGCAGTGTATTCATGGGAGAAGTGATGCAATGTATGTGGAAATGTTGTGGTCTAAAACATCTAAAGACCACTACTTACCATCCCGCCACTAATGGTCTAACTGAGAGATTCAATGGAGTTTTGAAGGGCATGATAAGAAACTATGTTCAAGTTCACCCACAAGACTGGGATGAACGGTTGGGATGCTTCTTATTTGCATACAGAGAAGTCCCTCAAGAGTCAACAGGCTTCTCACCCTTTGAACTCATGTTCACTATAAAAGTGAGGGGACCTTTGGAACTGCTAAAAAATTCATGGGAAGGAACTCTGGGAGAGTACAAAACTTCTGTAGTAGATTTTGTATTGGAATTCCGCAATAAATTAACCATCAATGATGGAAGTAGTGAAAGAGAATTTGAGTCATGCACAGGAGAAGCAAAGTTACTGGTATGACAGAACAGCCAGAGAACGTGTGTATGATGTGGGAGATATGGTTATGGCGTTCATACCCAGGAAACATGACAAATTACAGGCTAACTGGGAAGGACCATATACCATCAGAGAAAGGCTTGACACAGTGACATATGTAATCACCACAGACCAATTAAACAAAAGCAAAGTGGTTCATGTAAATATGTTGAAGCCTTACCATACCAGGGAAGCACAGGTGTTGCAAGTTACCTTATTCCCTGAGGGAAGTGGGCCTGAACTTCCAGATTTGGTACAGGAAAGCAAAGACAAAGGAGGGGTAGATCAAGTGGAATGGTCAGAGGAGGTGAAGGAGGAAGTAAAAGAAGAGATTCTGAGAGTTTTGAAAACCTATAGGAATCTCTTTAGCAACAAACCTGGCCGAACCAGTATAGTTATACATTCCATTGATACTGGAGATCATGCCCCAATCAGATCTGTTCCGTACCGTGTGAATGGGAAAGTTTTGAATGAGATCAAAAAGGAGGTGGAAGAGATGCTGGAATTAGGAGTGATCAGGGAATCCATCAGTCCCTGGGCCTCAAGTATTGTCCTGGTTCCGAAAAAAGATGGAACGACCTGGTTTTGCATTGATTATCGGCTAATCAATAAAATTACTGTCCCAGATGCGTATCCTATGCCTAGGGTAGACGCTATGTTAGAGTTATTGGGGGCAGCAACCATTATCTCTACACTAGATCTCTGTAAAGGATTTTGGCAAATGGAACTAGACGAGCAATCCAGAGCCAAAACTGCCTTCAGTACACCAGATGGGTTATATGAGTTTGTGACCTTACCCATGGGACTAAGGAACTCACCAAGTTCATTTCAGAGGCTAATCAATACTGTGTTGCGAGGCATGTCAGATTTTGCAGTGGCCTATATCGATGACGTGGCCATTTTTAGCAAGTCGGTGCCTGAGCATGTCCAACACCTGACAACAGTATTGGAGGCCTTAAGAAAAGCAGGCCTCACAATAAAAGCTAAGAAATGCCAGTTTGGACTAAAGGAAGTAATCTATTTAGGACATAAAGTGGGGAGTGGGAAAATCACCCCCTTATGGAGCAAGGTGGAGGCAATACAAGCGTGGCCGATCCCCTTAACCAAAAAACAAGTAAGGGCATTTCTGGGTGTGGCTGGTTTTTATAGGAAGTTTGTGAGAAATTTTGGGGAAATAGCAACCCCCTTGCATGAATTGACCAAGAAGAAGTGTTGTGAGCATGTGGTATGGACGGATGAATGTCAGAAGGCTTTTGATCTGCTGAAGCAAGCCTTGTGCCAAGGACCCATATTAATAGCACCAGACTATGAGCAACCATTCATCGTGGCTACAGATGCGTCAGACCTCGCGCTGGGAGTCGTCTTGCTGCAGGAGAGAGAAGGCACCAGACATCCAGTGGCGTACCTGAGTCGCAAGCTGACGCCGAGGGAGAAAAACTATTCGTCGGTCCAGAAGGAGTGCCTAGCGGTCGTGTGGGGACTGAACAAGTTCCGCCCATACGTGTGGGGACAAAGATTCACAGTGACTACGGATCATCGGGCCTTGTTATGGTTGCATACTATGAAAAACCATAACACTATGCTGCAGAGGTGGTCCTGGGCCCTACAGGACTATCAAGTGGACTTCCAGTTCATCAAAGGCAAGGATAATGTACTGGCCGATGGACTTTCCAGGCAAGTGGCTGGGACTGCAGTGACGTGACCAGACAGAGGAACAAAGAAAGACATTTTCCCCATAGAGACTTTTATTTGTTAACGCGACGTATAAATCCTGGAACAGGAATAATACTCTGCAGTTGTTTAAGGGGGGGGAAATGTGATGTTCCTATATATTAGTGTATATATGGTAAGTGCTGGTTGTTTAGAGTATACATGGTAAGTAGTGAAAGAGGAGGGGGAGTGAATGGGCAATAGAATGCTTGATGATTGGCTGAATGTTTAAAATGGCTGACAGTATAAATGAAAGGATGACAGGTAAATCTGGGTGAATGTGAGGTGGTGAATTGTGGAATCTGGGGGGAGAAGAGAAAGAGTGGATTGCTTGGTGGGGTTTAGAGAGTTGTTTACCAGGAGGGAGGTGGAGTTCGGATTAGTATTGAGTAAAACCATATGCTTATGTGCCTTAAGAAGAAATCTTGTTAATCTTGTTAGCTTTGTTATCTGTAATAAATACTTAATTTGGTTTACCAAAGGCCTGATCCTTGGCTGGGGTTTCACAGACCAGAAGGGAGGGTAAATTAATGACCAAGGCTGAAGGGGAACTGTAACAAATGGTGGCAGCGGTGAAGAGAATAACAATACCAGTATTCAGAGTCTCTGGGAATACTAGTATTGGGACGTTACTGGTGGTTGCCTAGCAGGGGGATCTGTTGAGATCTGTGCTAGAGCGGATAGGTAAACCATAAGAGAGAGCGGTCCGGACTGGTGGAGTCCCTGGTGGTGCCTAGAGACAGGCAGTAACCACGAGCAGGTAGGAACCTGACAGGGAGAGCCAGGGAAGGACGCCTCACAAGGATTCCTGTTAGACATAGGGTGAATAACAAGGTCTCAGACAATGTTAAACAACAAACAAATTTAATTTTTGCTCAAGGTTTTTGAAAGGCAGCTTTTTAAACAGTAATTTTTATGAAGGTCTTTTAAAGGTTTAAGCTGTTAAGAGTAAAGGAAAATAATAAAGGAAAATACATCCACCTAAACTTAGTCTTGACTGTCTCCCAACCCAATGCAATACCTAGAAGTAAAGCAGCTTTCAGTCTTCTTAGCATCCAACTTCCATTTCTGGAGTCTAGAATCACAGCTGCCCCAAGTTCTTCTGATTTCAGCTCTCTTCTTTCCAACAGCATTCTATCTGTTTTCCAGATTTAATTATATGCATTATTTCTACTCCCTCTCCCAATCTCTTGGCTGATCAGAAGGGCAGCAGTTTAAGTGTCTATTTCCTCTAATTTGTCAGGTTTCTCTTCCTCTCCATAAGACTTTAGGTTTCATTTTCCACTTTAGATTGAGCTTTCTGGGCTGAACATTTGAACTTCCTGTAACCTTTTGACTCTCCAGTAAAAAACAGTTGGCAATTAAGACAGAAAGCAACCAATTTTCAACCTAAAAACAAATCACAGAATGCTTGAAAGTTTAATTCCTTCATAGTGTGCATAGTAGCTTTTCTAGTATAGACATATAAGAAACATGTAAGAAAGTGGGGCAAGTCTGCGTTTGTGTGCACCTTTAATTTCAGTCCTGTTATAGTAGCATATTCAGGTAAATATGGTAATTGATATGACAAGCTCCTGCTCCTCCCTTCCTGATTGTGGCAGCAGTGATCTATCCATTCAGTTGTGCCAGTCTGTAGATTCAGGATGGCTCACAAACCTGCTCAACACAGTAGGTAATGTAGTTGAGCTAGTTCCTCAAGTGATACACCCATCATTTTGTAATGCCGCAGCCAGTAATGGCAACCTATTTGGCTGCACTCTGCAACTTGCTTACTTCAGAGCATAGTAACGCAGGGAGCTCCCTTATACTGAGTAAAGCCATTGGTCCATCTAGCACAGTTCTGTCTACCCTGACTGGCAGTGGCTCCAGGGCTTCAGGCAGTGGTATCTCCCAGCCCTACCTGGGTATGTCGGGGATTGAACTTGGTACCACTTGCATTTCAAGGCAGAAGAACTTGCCGAAGCTTCATATGCATTTATGGGATTACTCATATAAAAGTGAAGTGTAGCTGATAGCCTAGGAGAGTGATGATAAGATTAAAGGGTTTATTTAGTGTTAAGAGGTTTTTTGCATTATCAATGATAATTCTCTTTCAGTATAGGAAAGAAGTTGAATAAGTCTTGAATATAACTTGTAATACTGAAGGAACATTTCTTCCTTTCTATGTAAAAAAAATAATTCTCAATATCTTTATATTTTCCTCAAGAAATGTGATTCATATAAAATCATTGAGTCATGAAAAGTTAACGAATTCCTTTTATATCACTACCTAACAGAATTTTCCATACATACCATCTCAAAAGGTCATACGCATAAGGACTGCAGAGTTAGCATGACCAATAGCCAACCTCCAGGAAATGTACCAAGCAACCAATAGCTTTAGATGATAGATTCTTGCACTGCTTCTGAGCAATTTAGGAGCTATTGAATTGTCCCAGTTCAATAGGGCAGCCTGAATGGCTTATTTGAAGGGTCCTTATTTAATACATTGTTAAATATGAACAACATTGCACTGCAATAATAAATCAGTTCCCATAATATGAAACCTTGAAACAAAAAATAACCAATATTTTTTCTTAGAAGTAACAATTTGGGATCTGTGTTCTTGTTTAGGTAGCATTTGTTTTTTGAAATCCAAAGTTGGTTGGCTGGCTTCTTTTTCATTTTTCTTCTTAGTTTTTTAAAATCTCATGTGAATACAGAGTTAGTATCTGTATTTTGTTGTTTTCATTTTGAGTTATCTGCATTTTTAATTTTGCATGCCTGCATGTTGTGACTGTGGAAAAGATCAAAGTCCTTAGAGATTTGCAAAAGTGATGGCAAAAAAGAAAGAGGAATATCATGGGTATTAGATGACAGGATGTCACAGTGGGGGAAAAATGAATGTGGAAGACAAGAAAAAGAGAAGGCATACTGTTGCTGATATGAGATAAAGGTTAGCCTCCTTTCCTTATGTATTTATCCCTTTAATCCCCATCCTCCCTATTTTAATAGCTTAGGGGTCTGACTAACATCCTGGGTTATGAACTGCTTGGTTATTATCTCAAGTATGAGCAAGAAGATATCTTCATTATGTAAAGTTTCTTTGTCTAATTTTCTGATATGTTAACAATTTTGAATACATAGTGGTTGTTTTCAGTTCAGGTACAGTTACATCTAGGCACCCTAAATTTCAGGTGAAGATTCTGCAGGGTCATGAGAGATAGGAACATAAGACTTATTCATACAGATAGATTACCTGTCCCTTCACCATATATATAAATTGCGGAACGCCTCTTCCGATATGAACCGGCCCGTGCACTACGTTCTGCTACGAAGGCCCTCCTCCGGGTTCCAACTCACAGGGAGGCCCGGAGGGTGATGACAAGATCTAGGGCCTTCTCAGTGGTGGCCCCCGAACTATGGAACAGTCTCCCTGAGGAAGTACGCCTGGCGCCGACTCTGCTTTCCTTCCGGCGCCAGGTCAAAACCTTCCTATTCTCTGAAGCATTTTAAGTTACATTGATCTAATTTTAATAATGTTTATTGTATTGTTGATTGTATTTTAATATTATTTTGTTATTCATTGTATTTTTATACTATTTTATGTTCACCGCCCAGAGAGCTATTGCTAGTCGGGCAGTATATAAATTTAATAAATAATAATAATAATAATAATAAATAAATGTGGGAATGTCATGGTGCAAAACATTATGGATGAAATGGTGAAGGGACAGGTAATATATCTGTATATATTATTTATATATATATATAAGACAGTTTTGAAAGCAACAAACAGAACTCCAGTCAAGCTTGCTCTGGATCCCTATAAGGGTTCCATTGATCACCTAAAAATATATATGAAGGTAATTGTGATTAACAAAACAGAGGTTTTTATTGTATTAACAAAACATTTCAGCTTCCGCCTTCATCAGCTGCTAACATAAAAATGCTGTTACCAAGGTGGCAGTTATAGAGCTTTGAGGATGGAATGCTCAGAGGGGCTTCATTTGCAGCAGCTAAGTAGTGGGGGTACTGTCCTCCAGGTTCAGGCCATGTGGTGCCAATGTGTCCAGAGAGTCAATCCAAAAGTTCTCCTTTTTAGTCAATGCTGCTGGATCCGTTGGCATCTCTATCGCTGTTATAGAGAAGTCCCAACAGACTGTGACCATCCATGTTGAAATGTTTTGCAACTGGTTGCTCCACTTTTTTTGTTAAGATTGCCGATTTGTGGTTTCTGAAGCGTGTGCGTAGGTCAGTTGTGGTTTTACCTACATATTAGATATGACATCCTGGTCTTTTGCATTTGATGACATAAATTATATTGCAGGACCTGCAGCTGATGTTCTGCTTGATGTAATAGGTCCTGCCTGTCCTAGTGCTTGTAAAAGTAGCTGTCTCCCTGAGGTACACACAGGTGATACAGCATTTGGAGTGAC
The DNA here is from genome assembly GCF_030035675.1 of Rhineura floridana. NCBI lineage: Eukaryota > Metazoa > Chordata > Lepidosauria > Squamata > Rhineuridae > Rhineura > Rhineura floridana. The sequence goes on from NC_084483.1 coordinate 59,775,423, forward strand.
AAGGATGAGACCCAGGATTGGTGATAGGTGGCTTAAGCACAGCTCTCACCAACAGTCTGCACAAATTAGGAGGCTGGCGAAATGCCACAACAGGAGGCCTGTTGATGGCTC